>NC_038043.1:49858262-51267841 GCF_002211085.1 Panicum hallii
ACGGCTATAGTCACAGCCACATGATTTGGAGGCCATGCTCTCACAGCAGGGATTGACGTGGCAAGAAGCTACCCGACCATAGCTGTCGCGGAAGCGCAGGCGGTGACTGGGTAGGTGGGTGGAGAACGGGTGCGGCGCTTAGGCGGGGTGGAAATGTAGAGTATATAGCTGGACGGAGTCGATCGACGGTGGCCGAAGGGGAATGAGGAGTTGGAAACCAGAGAAGGTCTAGGGTTTGCCTACTGGGTTGGGGATTTGGCCATTTGAGGAAAGCCGGAGCAACGCGACGGCTGAAATGGAGACAGCGCGCAAGAGGGGCAGAGCTAGGGTTTCTCCACTACGGTGCTTTTCGACCGTTTCGCTCTTATCTACCGCCTGGAGCCCACCGCGCACACCACACACACACACTTACTTGTTGGCCTCTATTGCTGAAACTCCAAGGCCATAGCTCTGCACTTGCTGATCTCATCATTCAGGAGCTCCTTGGTTTAAGTAACTATGCGCTGGAGGGCCATCTGAACCTGATGGCCGACCTCGACCCTGGTAGCCACACGCGCTCCTTCATTTAACAATGGCCTCTAGGCGATCCTCGAAAGTCTCTGGCCATGCGATCATGATGGCTAGTCTCATCCCCGAGGTCTCTCTCTCTCTCATGAAAACACAAATAAAATTTTCTCTAAATTATGGAACACACACATATACACACAAAGTTTTCTATAAATCATGGGACACACACAAAAAATACATTTCTCTAATGGAACACACGTGCGCGCGCGCACACGTAAGGATTTTCTCTAAATCATGGAACATACATGCACACACACAAAGTTTTCTCTAAATCATGAAATACAGGCACACAAGGTTTTCTCTAAACTCATGGCGGCTCAAAGTTAGACATGCCGCGGTGGCACTTGAGGTTAGTTTCAAGAGCAGCAAGCTTGTCACAAAGACTATTAAGTTGCAAATTTCTTTATTGCGATGGAAGCATGAAACATCTTAACTCCAGCAACTGCTGATGGCATCATGTTTCCCGAGCTATTAAGCAGCCCTTTTTTAGAAGTCCAGGAGAATTGCATCCAAAAATTTTTTTCCACCAACTGAGCTGCCCAAAATTAAAATATAATGAACAATATCAAATAATTACGGACATCTAGTGCACATATAATACTGTATTAGATTGGCACTGCAAAAAATAACAACTAGAAACTCTAGCGCGGCTTTGCCACGCCGCGCCCTTCCTGAGTTGTGGCCAGTGTAATGGCTACCTTCTGCGTATTGTTCCCTGGTTATTTAGTTGCAATCTTCCAGAGGATACGGAGTTGCCAATGCATTTGAGAGTAGCTAATGCAACTGCAGGAGATATAAGAGTTTGAATTAAAGATATATAACTTAACAAATCACCTTTTTATATGTACAATCCCTGCTCACACAAATAAAATTGCACAATTGAAGAAGTTGCTTCATAAGTTAGCACAATGCCCGTGCGTTGCTACGGGTAATAGAAATTTTACTCCGACCTACGTCAGACCACCAATTTTACGCTCTTTCACTCAGTGTACAGGCTGTACCGTGACCACGTGAGGCATTGATCGTCCGGGTTCCGATCCCGTTTACGATTGGGATTCCAATTAATTTGTCCGGATTCCGATTAGGATTCCGATTGATTTGTCCGGATTCTGATTAGGATTTCAATTGACGGACCAAGGAATCATTGCTTATTTTAAAAATAGTAGAGATATTGTATAAATTATCAAAGAGCAACGTAGATCATTGATAAATGTTGTCTTGCATACGTTAGCTCTTATTAAATATTACCACACCAGACAAAAAATAGGTCCGGTAAGCAAAGATGTACGGGTACTTTGTCGATGTTTTACCGCTACGCCCACCGAGGGATACCTCCAAAGTGGTAAGTTTGTAGGTAGAGTGTCACCAAGATCAGGAACTTGAAGGTGAAAAAACACAAAGTTTAGACAGATTCGGGCCGCCGAGAGCGTAATACCCTACGTCCTGTGTGTGGTTTGTATCGCCTTAAGTGTTGATTGGGTTTATCTTATTTGGAGGGGGTCCCTGCCACCCTTATATAGTTTGGGGGGTCAGGGTTACATGAAAATCCTAGCCAAATACGAGCTCAGGAGTCCTTTTCGGGTAGTTTCTTTCCGTTCCAATTTTCTGTTCCGACTAGTTCTACTGCAGTGCGAGTAGTTCTATATAGTACGAGTAGTTACCACTGAGGGCATGGGCTATGTCCAGTCCCTTATCCTAGAATATATACGCCCTGTGCGCAGTCCCGGGGCCATGGGTCTGATATAGTTGATGATAAAGCTGAAGTTGATTTAAAGCTAAAATATCAATCACATTAGGTAATGATATATTGATAATGTATTTTTTTAACAATACAAATATGAAGTTATGAGCTATTAGCATGTTAATCTAATACTAAATGTATTGTTGGATAATCACCGTCTATTAAATTTGAGGGCAAATAAAAATGGTTTGATTATTCTTTGCTATTTTACCTGTGATGATGGTTGGGTACGATGACAATGTGTTAATGTGATATGCAAATGCATAGATGTTAATTTAAATCCAGAACTATCTTATAGCTATATGTCTCATTAATAATTATTTCAGATACAGCTTCTTTGGTCTGTAACTAAACAGCAATGGCACAAACTGTCATTAAGAAATTCTCATTGCAAACATATCCATATGATGAATGGGTTTAGTTATGCATCTTCTCAACTCATGCTTAGCAAATTGATCAAGGTAATAACATGGTAGAAAAGAAGTGATTATATATAGCAATAATTTCTCTTGATTATATAGACTCTAGTATCTGTCCTTCTATAGTGAAAAGTAAAACCACGCATGATTTCAATTCGATGTTCTGTCAAGATGAACAAAGCTTCATTGCAATATGATCAGCAATAATTTCTCTTGGTTCATTCCAAGAAGCACATTTCAATTGTATAGACTCTACTCTCTGTCCTTCTATAGTGAAAAGTAAAATCAAATATGATTTCAAGTCAATGTTATGTCAAGATGAGCAAAGCTTCATTGCAACATGATTACACATGAAAAAACTGAGCTATGCAATTAATAGGAACATTATTACCTCTAGGATAGAAGCAAGGAAAAATTATCAGCGTGACTGGTCACACTGCTTATGCATTCGAACAGATGAGTGGCTAGTGTGATTAGAGAAAATATGCTACCATAACATGAATGACCATATAGAGGAAGCAGGTCACGCTCATCTTGTCCGGTGGTTACCCTAGGAAATCCCAAAATAACTATTGTTACTTTTAATATATACCCATCAACGAGCTAGTATAGAGAACTCCATCTCTTACACCAGGCTCGCAAAAATGAACTTTTGTTGACATCATTTGCGAAACAGGAATAGAAGAAGACAGGTATCTTCATGAAGGACCAGAATCTCATGCTAGTAGTACCAATGGTGGTGAATGTTACGCTACGCTTAAATTAGAGTTGCTATACGTATGGGAGCTTGTAATTTATGAAGTGCAGTGCCAGCATATTTGTGATTATCAGATGGCACTGTAAAATACGTTAGAATAGGTTGGGCATTTTATCGAGCACGTTGCACAGGAGCCATGGCTGGAGCTGCTGCTCATACCACCGTCACGTCGACTTGCAGCGGTGCGAGCTGCTCGTGAGGTCACCTTCCGTCGCTGCAGGCTGCAGCTGCACTACAGGAAATTCGACAATTTGGCAGCGAGGCTGGCAGAGGAAGGTGAGGAGATCTTACTTAGCGCCGTCATCGCGTCGATCTGCAGCCCGCGTGGCTCCGTGGCCGCGGGATGGAGAGACAGAGCTGCCTGGGAGGCGGAGCGGCACACCGGCGTCCCGTCCGTGAGACGGGATCCATGGAAAGCACGGCTCGAGCTTCGGCAGGCGGCGAGCTACCAGCCTAACCAAGGCCCGGCGTTGCCCCAAGTGCAGGCCCGCGACCTCCAACCACTGTAAAGCGGCTCTTACCTGTCAACCACTGTAAAGCGGCTCTTACCATACGTATGCAGTATCACTACTAGCCTACTACTAATGTGTCAAAAATCTTGTCTTGATCCTTAGAGACAGATCACGAAACTCGCCCAATAAAAAGATGCCTCTGCTCTTAAGAAGGTAAAAATACGCTGCCTTACTTAGACAATTGATATTGTGCATGAGGAATTTACTAAACAATTTAGCAAAAAAAAAGAATATACGAAATAATCAATGGCTGAGAAAATATTATTTGAGCATAAATCCCTTTTACAGCACATGGATATGACAGATTGCACCAATTCAACGACTTTCATTATTTCTTCATAAAAGTCAAAACCATTTGGTTTAAATCCTAAAATACATGGGAGAAAAAAAACAATTGCAAACGGTTTGCAGCCAGCCACAGCTGTAAACAAAAACAACACGCCATATACCGATACGAATCACTGTTGCGGTGCGTCCTTGTGATCATCATCGTCAGGACCCTCCTCCACGGCCACCGACTCTTTGGGCAGAGGCGCGTGCAGCCAGCACCTGAGGCTCGGCTCCGAGGCCGCGGCTGGCTTGGCAAGAGCTGCCTGCCTCTCTTTCTCCTTGAGAGCTTTGAAAACCATCTTGTAAAACATTCCCTTCTTGCGCGTTGGCCCGTTCGCGGCTATCGCAGTCACTGTGCTTTTCTCGCTTGCTTCAAGTTCAGGGATAAGACCTCCAATGGCTCCAGTGTGGGTAGCGGCAGGATCAGGAGAGCCTCCCATGTCGAGGACTCCGTTCTCCGGCTCGTCACCACTGTCTCCCCTGGCCTGTGCATAGGCTGATGCTGCCGTCCTGGCCACCTCAGGCTTCTGCCCGCCTGCTTCCTGCACTCCTCTTGCTTCAACGCCACCGTCCGGTGGCAGCTCATGTCCTGGAGCCACAACAGCAAGCGCGACTAGGTTTTCAGGTTCATGGTTCCCTTCCACAGACATGTCGGTGCCACAATGCTTGGGTTCAGTGCGGGTTCCTGGGGCATCCCCAATCTCCGGTGAAACTTCCGGCAGGTCACACCCGTCAGGTACAATGGTAAGCGCATATTGATCGTCCCACGCATCTTCAGCTTCAGATTCAGATTCAGATTCATCTCTGGTGTTGGCTTCCGATTCCGATACCGCATTTGAGCACCTACCTCTCCCGGCCCGCAGCTTGAGCTTCTTCGAGCGCTTGCCCTCAGACGAAGCCGCTGCGGACTCCTTCCTCTTGCCGGAGGCGACGTGTAAAGGGGCCTCCTCTCGGCGGCGACCCTTTTTCTTCGCCTGTGCTTCCTCCTCGTGGCCGGTGAGATCGGCAATGCCTACGATCCCCCCCTCTGTTCCCTCGCCGTGCAGCTCGGCCTGGAGCACAGGAGGCGGGAGTGCCGGGCCAGCGATACTCTTCGATGAGCTAGGCGCTCCGATCCCGGCGCCCTCGAGCCCATGCTGCTCGTCCTCCCTGACCACCTCGCGGTGGTCGTCGCGCCCGCCGGCAAAGGCCTTGAGGCGCGCCTCGGCCTCGGTGGCCCTGCGTTGCAACGCGCGGATCTCGGCCTGCAGCCGCGCCTCCGTAGTGGCGACGAGGCGGCGGATCTCGGCCTCCGCCTCGGCAGCGGCCCGCGACCGCGCCGCGGCCTCGTCCCGCAGGCGGGCTGCGGCCTGCTCGGCCTCGGCGAGCCGGCGCTCGCGCGCGGCGAGCACGAGCGCCACGTCCACGAAGTCGGACGCGCGGCGGTTGCGGCGGATAAGGTGGCCCACGAGGTCCGCGGCCGGCAGCCCCGCGAGCCGGCGGGCGCCGGGGACGCCGTCCTCCGGAGCCGGAGCCGGAGCCGCGGCGCTGGCTGCGGCTCCACCGCCGCCGCGGGCGCGCGAGCCGCGGCCACGGGATCCGTAGTAGGCCATGCTCTCGTGCCGACGCGCGCGGCGAGGGGAGAACGGGACCCTAGCTACGTACCCGGGCGGCCGGAGCCGGACAGAGAGACGGTCAGACGGCGATCGTCGATCGAGCACGTGTAGCCGGGCCAGCGCGCTCGGCGGATGGATCGATGGATGGGCCGCGCCGGAGGGGGAAGCTCAGCTCTGAGAACCTGGCTGCGGGGTAGCTTGGGGGTGGTGGGCGGCGGCTGGGGATTTGGGCAGGGAGGGCAGCGGGAGTGCGAAATGGAGGCGGCACGGACGGCGAGAGGCTTGCGGCCGCGGCGACGTCAGGAGTGAACTGAAGTCAAGGTCAGTCTTGCTATAAGCGTGACCGGCGGGGCCCGCAGGATGACCTGCGTTTGGCAACCGTTTTCCCTGTCTGGGTCTCTGCTGGCCTGCACGGCGTGACCGAGTGAGCTGGCCCGGCCAGGTGTCCCGTGCTCCCTCCTGGAGACCACCTGTTTTCCTTTTTTTTCCCCGCTCCTGTTTCACAAAACAAGAGATCCAAACAACCCCGACGGGACTATGCCTAGTTCAGATAATAATTTTTTAAAAAAAAATTGAAGATACCAAATTTTCATTCCCGTTTTCCATGGATCCATTATATTGTCATCATGTTTGAAATAGCTTGCTATAACCAGGTGCGCCCAAAAAATCTATGCTAACAATGGGCCTTACCTTCTTCTTGAAAGAAATCTTTAAGTTGGTAATCGTACATGCTGAATTTTGTTGATGAGCTCCATTGGCGGAAGTTACAGACTCGCGGTTTGAATGAATTCATCTGGGCACGCCATGTACCTTACTGCTAGTCACTGATTCCCGGGTGCTTTCTCATCAAAGAGTATGCTAGAAATCCGGAGGCACTACAGCATGCTGAATATTAGGGGAGAAAAAATATAAAAATGGAATGGGGAAATCACATCCAATCCATTTTGTTACCTCTTTATGCTTGCCATTTCAATCAAAATCGAAAATCACTCAAAATCTAAACCCAGATCGCAATCCTAGAATCGGCACTGGAAATAATTTCCTCTCAGAATCAGCGTCGAAAATGATTTCAGGCTTTCACGATGACAGTTTCCACATTTATTTCGGAATAATCCATGTCTCTAGCTACTGCCAGCCCAGAATTAGGAATGAAGCGAAACGGCCCACAAAATTACACAGGCCTCCCCCCAGGCGGCTGTGCTTTGCTGATTGGGCCGATGTAGCATCCGAAGTCCAGATCAGATGGAAAAGGAGGATTGCGCACTGGCTGCTTGCGGCCCGCCCCGTCCAGAAACAACGACGCACAGCATTGATGAGTCTTTTGCCAGGTGGGCCGACTTTGGCTGTTTTCTTACTGTTGTTGCATAGTTTAATTTCTTTTTGAGTAAATTGCACCCACCGGTATAACAACTTGTATAGTTGTATTATTTTAGTCCAACAAATTGCAAAACATGCAAATTGGTACATAATCTTGTCATATTTGTGCGTGTACAGTCACATATACGCTTATGAGAGTATTCTGCCACAGTAGGTTAGATAATTGCACTAAATCATAAGTATTAATTTTGAGAAGAAGGAAGGCAAAAATATAAAATGTTAATAAACACATATTTCAAATCAATCAACATGGAGCGATATCAGCACACTATAGAAATAATTCGGTGTGGCAGGTATCGTATCGGTATGTAGTGTATGATAAGCTCTACACCTTTCTGAAAAATATTTTTCAAATTTAGTGTATGGTTCACATGGAGCATCTTGGAAATATCACGTGAGCTAGCTGCTCTTCGAGCCGTGAACCCAACTGGTTAACATATACATGTGCAGCATTAGAGCGTTATAAAATTTTAAAAATTAGTCAGAATCTGTTAATTATTGTGGACAACAACAATTTTTTGCCCTTCTTCAAATTAATATTTGCATCTTAAGTTAAAGCCACGTAGCCTTGTAAACATGATAAAATACGCTCGATGACGTATATGTGACCATACATGCACATATCTAATAAGTTTATGTATCTATTTGCTTGTTTTGCCACTTGTTTGACTAAAATGATACAGCCATACAAGTTATTGCATGGTGGGTTAATTTACTTTTTTTTTTCTTCTAGAGTGTCGAACTACTGAAGTAGTATGCTTTTTGATAATTTATCTTTGGCCTTCCATGTATGCCATTTTCCTTTTGCATACGTCTTTCTTCAACCACAATTTTTAGCAGCACTTGGATCATGCTCAGCAGCTCATGGGCTGAATAATGTCTGATAGATAGACGTGCCTTTCCACAATCATTTTCCAGAAATTGATACATGACGCACATTGCAAGTTTGCAACACTTACATGCGGATACCTAGTGGTCCTGCCCCATCAGTCTAATCAGGTCATCAACTCATCTTGCATTTAGTACATCCCCTGGGTGTATATGCTTGCATAGTTGCATTCCCTTCCCTCCCCCGTGTGCTCATAATCATATAATCCTGAACAGATATTATGACCCCGAGTCTCCGACCATGGGAGTGTGGTATGCCTATTTGAAACTTGTGAATTTCAGGTTGAACTGGAACATTCGGCACGCTTTGCGCGTCCTATCACAACCTTAAAATTTTGGGCTATGTAGAATATGTCAAAGAGCAAGGAAATAAATAGATATTCTATATTCTAAAATGATGTTAAGTTGATGCATGATCACCTATGAAAGGATCCACTTAACTTCATATATTATTCCACCGGTTAATTCAAGATTGTATATAAACAACATTGTTTAGGTTGGGTATATAACATAGATAAATAAAAAGAAGCTGCACAACCTAAAGCACACTCATCTATCAGGTCTGGTGGACGGTGAAAACTGAAGACACAATGAGAGAAAGGCCGATCACATTTATCTTCCTTATAGACACAAAACCTTCACAATAGCATCATAGGTGGATGCAAATGTGTTGGCTACACGCTATGGCCACTCAGAAGTCAGAACACTCTATTTGGCTTTCTCGATATACATGCATTTCACCTGCAAAAAATAAACATCAAAGCACAAATCAACCTTTCTGGGAAATGATCTTCTGCTTATTAGTTCATATTACACATCATAAGAAGCAACCAAAGAGACATGGGGGAGAGGATACGTAAATCAGGATTGGCGTTGTACTAGTTCATCGGCAATGGAAGCAGAAACATTTCAGAAGCAGAAATTTACATAGCTCTGATTTTAATTGCCCAACCTTGCTTCTAAATTTATATTTTATCAGTAAGTTGAACTTCAGAAACAGAATCATTATTTGCTAAACAGCTTACTGCATGAATCTAGAGCACTTTCATATCTTAGGGGTCAATATAAACTTCACTGTACAGCATATGTATACTCCATACAAATTTGTCTACATACATATCAACGTGCAACATAAAGTGATGCATGCCAAGACATATCTACCACAACCATAGAAATTAACTTAGTTCTATGGAATTCATCAGACTGATAAGATATTGTTCCTACACATTATTTAGGTCCTGCCATACAAGTTTAGAAAAATGATTAAATCAATAAACTTTACTCATTGCAGGGGGGCAAGTGAAAAGAAATCTATTCACTATAAGAACATGTTGGCAATTTCTAGTTTTGAAGTTCCAATAAGCATGTAAAAATAAAACTATTATACAGGAAAGAAACAACTGTGAAGAAAAACTTTAAGATAAGCATGCAGGTAATGTCTAAGGAATTACCATAATACATGCATGTTTGAAGAAATATTTACAACACAATATATAGGAGGGCTCTCATCTCTACAGTGGAATACTAAGCTTCACAGCTTCGTAAAAAGTAATATAATCCATCAGTACAGAAAAAAGGAAATATAAAATCTAAAGCAAAATAGCAAGAGAGAGATTTTATCTTTTCAATGTACATAGTAAAAAGGAACACTCAGACCAAAACCAAGCTGGACTAGAGAAAGGAAAGTTCTAAGCAATACAATTGTCAGTGTAAGTTTATCACTACATGAGTAGAACAAATTGCCTCTATAAAAATTATTCAGTAAAAATCAGTCAAAGGTAGAACAAATTGCTTCCAGGATCACACTATAAATATGAATGAACTACTACTCTTGATCTCTCTAACTCCAAACAACTGGACATATACATGAATTTCATTCTTCACCTCAATCTGATAAGAACTCAAAGGTGCAAAATTAGATGTTGTGTTGATATTGATAAGCACTTGATTTTGTGAGCAACCAGCTGTGCAAGTTTGGTTAATTCAGTTAGCAGCAATTAACTAAGGTGCAGAGTATGCCAACATTGACGTTTTGTTCTAACAAGTCATACCAACTATATCTAGTGAGTTTCAGTAGAAATCAAATGGTGTCGTTGAGTAACCATAAATGGTTCACTCCAATAAAAATATCATGAACTTTTCTGTTATGAAAACTTCAACTCATACACAGACATGATTTATTAAGTATACCAAACAAATTTCAGTAGTTGAGACCTTAATGATCAGACTATTCAAAAAGCTTACGCTTTGTTACTGCAATCACCATAGCTCTGGATCAGGCATCATCAATCATGAAAGTATTTGTGGGTGGGCAGACTGCAGCATGTAATATGTTCGAAACAATCAACAGGAACATAGAGATTGATGCATACGGAGTACAGTAGGAAGCTGGATGACATTTAGTGGGACATTGAGTTCAAAGATGAGGCTTCTCCTCCCTTGCCATACAGACCTGGAGGAGACGGCTCCAGGAGGATTGAAGGGAGGCCGGCCACGGCTGCCCATTGCGAAGGGGGAGCACGGTCCCATCCTCATGGGAGCACCCTCACCAGCGCTCCGCAGCGGCCATGGTCTGCGGTGAAGGAGGAAGCGCCTGTCCTCATCACCATTCTCCCTGTTCGTGCCTCCCTCAAGGTGGGCACACAAGTGTTGCACCCCGCTAGCGCGCCGGGGCTGAGGGAGCGGAGGGCAGCTCGGGGCTTTACCCTCAACGCATGTCCCATGGGTGCTACGAAGGCCAGCGAGCTCCGCTTGATCATCACGCCGCCAGATGTCACAGCGAGTTGCGCCTCCTCCTCCACATCCAAGGTGATCGGGACACGGCCTGCGGCTTAGCGGGGCCAGCCTAGGCACATGGCGGCCGTCGCTTTGCTCCATGCGCTGGAGCAGCCGCGCCGTGGCCGGCCGACTCGCACCCCCTCCCTCCGAGCCGCACCTTGCGCTGGATTCGGATCCCGCGGGAGCGAGCGGTAGCGGCGGCGAGTAGGAGGAGCGGCGGCAGGGAGGGGCGACGGAGGCAGGTGGAGAGGGAGAAAGGGAGGGAAGGCGGTGATGGGGAGGCAGAGAGCAGAGAGGGAGAGAGATGGCAGCTGCGGGGAGCAGGAGAGGGAGGGAGGGGGCGGTGAGGAGATGGAGAGGAGGGAGAGGGGTTAGGGTTCTGGACTGCTGGAGGGGGTTATTAAAAAATTGTATAGTATGGTTTTTTTAAACACGACGACATTATCGATTTTTTCATTCTTTGTGTCGAAATAAACATTAGTCTGAGGATCTACTTGGAAAACATATGAACGGGTTGTGCGGTCCGGATGGGCTGGATTTAGTTGGATTTAGTTGTAATTATTAGAAAATATGAGGATTTTTTTCAAAAATAGCAAGGGCTCACGGGGATCGACACGCGTCCAGTTTTTGCCGTCGAACGCGGAGAGAAGCCCAAATAGAGGGTCTTTTAATCAATCTGATCTTTAGAAACACAAGAAGATGATAGTTCATTCAACTTTCAATCTCGTATTAAAAATGCAGGAATTTCTGGTGTTCTGAACAAGGATTTATTTCCTTGCATAAAAATATATACGAAACGAATACAGAGTAAAACTGAGGAAGAATTAATATCTTTTCCTGTTCAAGCATGTAGTGCACTGACCAGAAATTATTTGTCGCCATAAACAGTTGCACGTCACGCGTCCGTGTAGCTAAGAACTCCGCGCTTCCCTCTCTGAACCCTGATGGGCTCTCTGCTCGTTGATGTGTACATGTTCTTCCCGGAGCCGCCGAACTGGGAGATTCTTAATGCTGATGGTTGGACTTCAATGGATCTAGTTGCCATCACCACTTTGGAAAACCTTCAGCTACTACCATAATGATGATTTCGCGATCAAGGCCCATGAAAGCCTATTAGCTTGCCCGTTATTAACTCTAACTCACGCGTTGGTTGGATGATGTGTCCATCTCCCCTGGCCTTTTTTTCACATATCGACAGAACGCTTATTGACTAAGGTTTCTCCAGGAGATCGGCCGGCCCGGCCATGATGGTATTGAGCTAATAAGCAAAGGCTTCAATGCCCAGCTGCAGGACATCACTATCACGTCGAGCTCAATCTTCAGTGCTGGGTATGCACGCGGTTGTGCCCATCTTGATTATACATCCACACATATGCTGGTGTGAGCTACTCAGCTCTGAGTTGCTGAATGATGCCGATGCATGGTTGGCGAAACTTGCTTCCCGGCTAAGGTCTCTTCACTCTTGAGGAGGATGACAACAATACCGACGGTTTTGTACTAAGCAAAGATACTTGAATGCCAACCGCTGAAGTGCAGGGCTTCGTTGTCACTTAACGGATCAGTATGTATCTCCAAGTCCGATTCAATACTCATTGTGACAAGGGTATTCATCAAGTTCTTGGTTGTTTATGGTGCCGGTTCAACATCATAGAGACACATAGCTTCAGATATTCTTGCATTGCCTTTCACAAGCATGCATGTTGCTGCTCAACATTTCGCCATTTCGGCATATATGGAAAGTAGTTGTCCATCCACATCACTGTGGCTCTACATCTAGAGTTCTAGACACTGCACCAAATTTCGAGCTACTTTTTTATAAAAATAATGGCCTTAGTGCCTGTAGCCCCTGTAAACCCGGAGCCTTGCAGTGAGCAGCGTAGAAGGACCGGCGATCAGGGGCTGCTTTTCCTGTGCGGGCAACAGGGGCGTTCGACGTTCCTTTCAGCTGATTGCACTTCAAATCCAGCAGCTAGCTGTGGTCCTAAACAGTGCTCGTGATTGCTTAGCCGTGTGTACAAGGAGGATTGCTTTGGGGCACATTCTATATGTGTACATGCTCGGAACCCCACTTGAATTTAATGCTCACAAAACATGTTGTCTGAATATTTATTTGATGATTTTGATGTATGAGATTGTTACTAAAGAAATGTTTGTAATTAAGAAATATTGTCGCATGTTACGCTTTGTAATTTCTCCTAAATATATGGGACGAAACTACTTCACTATATATTCAAGGTGCAGTGGTTTATAGTATGAAGAATGAAACATTTCTTTTTTTTTCTTTTAGGAGCCAAGCGAGCATAAAATTCTTGATTCCTGCACTGTACGAGGTTATTCTTTTTCTTTAAGTGGAAGTCAAATTTCTGATCCATTGGATCAACATCCAATCTAAAAATATTAACTTAAAGACTCAAGAAACTTGAAAAAATTGCAAATCAACCTCCAGTAAAAATACAGGAACTTGTTTTTTAAAATGAACCAGGCAGGAGAGCTGCCGATTATATTAAAAATAAATAAATCCAGACCGGGTAGAACAACCAACAACACCAGGCGGTTGGATTGGGACATCACCAAGCGCCGCTACACTCAACTCTACAACACCTGCCAGTTAGATTGGGATATTAATATGTGCCACACAACACATGCCACTCAATTCCACTCCACAGATACTATCGTACAGTTGGATTGAGACATCAACAAGCGTCGCTACACTCAATTCTACAACATCGGCCGGTTGAATTGGAATATCAACGTATGCCGCACAACATATACCACTCAATTCCACTCTAGGTATATTGTCGGACGGTTGGATTAAAATATCAACATGTACCGTACAACGCTCACGCTCTGTCACGGCTCCACCGGAATGCCACCATCGCAGCACTGCCACTCGCAACCAACACCACCAACAATACAGGAACTTCATTTCACCCTAGAAAAAATATTTTTTTTCACTTTCTCGTGGATTTATCTCGATCGAATCATGTACCATTACATTTAGACTGAACACAAATATCGTAATCAATCGAATCTCTCTTTTTGGTAGCCATTTTAAAGGTCACAAACACTAGTGTACTCAGCGTGCAAACATTTGTTTCTGGAGTTGCCTTCGGCGGCTAGTCAAAATCTTGAAAATAGTGATGCTGACAGAACTGATTGTTCCGATGATATCATGCACAGTGATTGATTCAGAAACGTCTGGCGAATTCGTTAGAAGAAGCTACCTGATGATGTACGGGTTCGTTCGATCATCCCTGGCTCCCACACAAGATTTGCTCTTCCCTTTTCCTCCTTTTTTTTTCTCTTCAGGTCACCAAACGATCCGAAAATCGAGCGACCTGCCTTCTGTGAGGGGGGCAAATATTCCAGCCCGATTTGCCCATTCTGTTCAGAACTCCTGACGGCTCCTCTCCTTGGCTTTCTGATTAAACCAGGGTAATTAAATTCCAACCGGTAAGTTTGCTGTAGGTGCACCTTATGGGAAACTAACACATAGTCCATTTTTTTCTTACTCGTTCAGTCTGAAAACCCTCTTTCAACTCCAAATTGTCCATTTTTAGGTGTACTTTGGGATGCAAGTGGATACCCAAAGATGTTTTATGGGTCAACTAGATAATTACGATAGCATGCTATCCTAATTAATTTCTCATCCTAAATTAATTGTGTATAGTGCCATTCTAGTTTATATTATCAAGTTTTGGATCGATCGAATGATTCAAAATAAATATAACTTGCATCCCTAGGTGCACAGTACCATCCTATCTCACCATATTATAAATGTTCATTTATGGATAGTTCGGCCAGGATTAAATTTAGATAAAAAATCGACCTACTGTATATATATTAAAGTGAGAAAATATGCTTGGATCTTAGAAAATGGTGAGACAGGTACAACTGCTGACGATTAGATGCAAATTGTCCAACCGGACAGTATTTTGTTATAGTAACCGTGCTCAAAGCGTAGGACAATAGCTCTCTTGGAAACTCAAGTAGGTTATGGATTGATCGAGAAGAAATCCAAGAATTCTAATTTGGTGCGTGGTTCATACTCTAACCTCTTTTGGCAAACATAAGAGCAAATACTATGAGATGATATAGACGGGCTAAATAAAGTGACATATTATATTTATGCTGAGTTTGAGGTGAGAGAATGGGACAGAGAAGAGAAGCAGGTTGCAAGTTTACAGTCTGCTCTCAGCTGGCTGTAACACATACTCCAGTAAATCCTATGAGAGAATGAGAGAAGAAAGATGAATTAAGTATTAATGGTGCAGTCCAACTATATAGCCAATTTATTATATGAGTTGACTATTAGATTGGCTTAAGGTGTGTTCGTTTCCTGAGGTCTAAAATTTAGAGGGGTCACATCAAAGAGAATCTTGTCATTTAGAAGTATTAAATAAAGTCTAATTACAAAACTAATTGCAGAACCCCAGTGCTAATTCGCGAGACGAATCTAATGAGGTATATTAGTCCATGATTAGCGGATGATTACTGTAGCATCACTGTGGCAAATTATGGATTAATTAGGCTCATTAAATTTGTCTCGCGAATTAGCACCCAGCTGTGCAAAAAGTTTTATAAACAGATTTTATTTAATACTTTTAAATAGCAACATTCTCTTTGATGTGAGGCCCTTAAGATGGCATGGCAACAATATATAGCCAACAGCTAGCTAAATTATTAACCTTGCTCTTACGACACTCCAAGACATCTCGAAATGGAAGTGCGTCTGTTCACTCTGCATTACTAAGGGCCCGTTCGTTTCCGGCCTCTAAAGCCCGAAACCTCTAAACTTTAGAGGCCGGGATCCGAACGGCCTACTAGACGCGCTCCGATGGCCAGTTTAGAGGTGGAGAAACTTTAGAGCCCGCGAGCACTCTAACGGCCTCTAATCCGCTTGCTGCAGCTTGCCTTTCCCAGCGCTGCCCCCCACCCCCCCCCCCGCGCCGCCGCCCCTGCTCCTCCCCGCGTGCTCCTCCCCCCCGCGCCGCCGCCCCCTGCTCCTCCCCGCGCGCCGCCGCCCTTGCTCCCTCCGCGTGAAGCTACCACTAGTCCGTCCCCAACCGGATCCCCCGATTCCCCCCGCAACCGCGTCGGCGATGGCATCCACGGCGTCCACCGGCGCCGGCGCCGGCGACGGCGAGAAGCCCTACCCGCACCTCGCGAGCCCGCTCCTCGCGCCGCCCCAGCCCCCGCAGCAGCCGCCTCCGCCGGTGCTCGTCCGCCTCCGCCGCCTGCGCCCGCGCCGCGCGCGGGGCCTCTGTCGCGCCTGCGCCCGGACCCTCCTGCTCCTCCTCGCCCTCGCGCTCCTAGCCAGCGCCGCCTTCCTCCTCTACCCCTCGGCCCCCGCCGCGCGCGTCGAGGGCCTCCGCGTCGACCGCTTCCGCGCCGACCCGCCCGCGCTCGACCTTGGCCTCGCGCTGCGGCTCCGCGTCCGCAACACGGGCTTCGTCCTCCCGCTCCGCTACCGCGCGGTCTCCGCCGCCGTCTCGTACCGCGGCCACCTGCTCGGGTCCGCCCAGGCGCGGCCAGGTCCGGCGAGCTCACGGGCAGGGGCGAGGTGTACGCGGATGCCGAGGTGTGGGTGGATAGGGGGTAAAACTGTAAATTTACTCACTTTATAGGGCTGTAATGAACACCCCTCTAAATATTAGACCTCTAAAATATTTAGACCTAATTTATAGATATGTGTTTTGGACCCCTCTAATACGAAACGAACACCTCCTAAATAGGCAAATCTCAAGCGGATGCTGGCTCGGCCAATTTTCCTTCCATTCCGCTCGCTGTCCAATCGTGTAACAGCACCAGCAGCATGGAACTAACTGCATCGGGATCGAGGATTTCTCCTGATTGGATGAGGTAAATTAGGTCAGAATTCAGGTCAAATCGTCAGCAGTGATCGATGTCGCACATCCAGAAATACCATACCAAAAAACAAATAGAATTATATACTAGTTTCGGTTTCAGGAATAATCTGAACCGTGCACTGTGCCGGTACAGTGGACGTACTCGCAGATTCTTCGGGCCTCCTCATCCGTTGACCATTGATTCACGAGCTCAACTTTCTGGACCCGGCCAAGACCTGTGTAGAAATCGACCGATGCGTCGGGGACGACGATGGGCGGCGGCGCCGGTGTCTGGTTCCGGCTGGCTTAGCAGCCTCCGGAAGAAGAGGAGAGACCCTGCTGCTAGCCGGAGCCGGGGACCCCCTTCTCCCGTGTATACTAGTAGGCTGGAACTGGAACAGAGCAGAGCATGAGCATATGCACTCCATCTAAAACCTGGGCTGGGCTCCCGGACAGATCCAACCGCAGCTACGCCAGCCGTCCGATCGAGAACGGACGGACGGTTTGGCTGGTCATCGCTTGAGCAGGACACGGCGTCGGTTGCTGCTGTTTCGTTCAGCGACGGTGACTTATCAGTGATGGATCAGTGAGTGATGGAGAAGTACTTCCGGCCTCTTGGCCATCCCATCTGAGACGTGCATGCCGTGGCTTGATGAAGGATCGCTCTCGTACGTATGAGAGAGAGAGAGAGAGAGAGAGAGAGAGAGAGAGAGAGAGACCTATCTAGCTTATTAGATATCGCCGCCTCAACCATTAGTTAGTATCTGGGGAAACAGTACGGTGAGCCATCGTCATGTCTTTTTCGTGTAGTGTAAGGCTCCCAATTGGGATACAGAATTTTCCCAGGAACTCCATAGCAAGCAGTTCAGTTGGAGTATTTGGGGAAAATGCATGCCACTGGTTTCGTTCAACAGCATAGCATAGCAAGACATCAGCAGGCAGCACAAGAACACGCTCCCTGCCCAGTGGCGGATAAGAACTCTCCGGCCGGTTCCCAAGGAGGTGGCGGCTAGCATATGAGATGAGGTTGGCGCACGCACGCATGATCGCGTCGCATCCTGGGCATGGATTCCTGGCGTATACGGGGGAGGTCGAGGAGCACGTATATGCATCTGCCGATCCATCGGACGGCGGCGGCGATCCAACGAGATGTGACGCGCGCGGGGCCAAGAAAATCCGTTGCCCGGATGGATGCCGTGGATCGGACGTACAGGGGCGCGCGTGAAGCCATGTGCGCCTGCTGCTCCGATCCCACCGCTCGCTTGCGTACCGTGCCCCGACGACGACCGGCACGCCATGCCAGCCGCATCAGGCACAGCACGCAAGCTTCAGGATGAGATAAGATGAGATGAGAGATGACCATTGCAGACGGCAGCCGGCGGCTCCATCTGCCGTCGCGTCGTGCGAGCTCGTCGTCGTCGAGCGATCCAGGCGCGTGAGCCGGCTGGCCTGGCACACGTCGTCGGCGTGCGTCCGCATGTCGTTTATCCAACGCAATTTATAATGCGAGCTTGCATTGTCAAAATCTGGACTTCTCCCTCCGTCACCACTGCATGATGATGGTTGTAGGCTGGCTATAAACACCGGCGAAGCCCAAGGCTGCAGCTGTCGTTCACTTCACCGTCAACGGTCACCTAATTTTGCATGCGGCGGCGGCGCACGTCCCTCCGATCCGCCGGCCGGACGTGTCCGAGGAGGATGCAGAGCAGAGGATGGCATGGCTGCATTGGATTCTCTTGCGCTTCCATCTTTAGGGAATGCTAGTTAGCTGCTAGCTCTTGAAGGGCCAACCGCCAACGCCAACGGCCAACCTAGATACCCACCACATTCCATACGGTTCCATTTTTTTGTTTCCTTGGCCACGGGAGCAAAATGTTCAACAAACATCGTATAAAACATTTATTCTAGAGGGTGTTCCAAAGGATTTGTGGGTTGACATGAAAAAACGTGGAGGGGGAAGGGAGCAGAGATTGGCAAAAGATCGTGGAGATCGCAAAACCATCCATCAATGATTGACTATCATTTACTTTCATGTTTCGTCACACGCCCATGAAATCAATCCTGCCACGCTGTAACTGTTGCAGTGTCACCCTTTCAAAAAAAAAACTGTTGCAGTGTCTGCCATCGTATCAGCAGTGGATTTCACGTTGCAGCAAACAATGACGGCATGGCATTGGAGAGGGAGGGCTCCATTTCCTCAAATAATTAATTAAGGCGGGAGTAAGCAAGATTCCTGATAATAAATGAAATCGTGAGAAAAGATTGGAATGACATAGAAAAGTTCACCGCCATCCTCTTTATTAGAAAAAATTCGCAGAGAAAAATCGTCGATGATGTTCAATTCAAACAAAACATGCGGATCCATCCTCTTTATTACTATTTGACTTGTTCTTTTCAAGCTTCTTCGGTCGCGCCAAAATTTCCTGACCCAGGAAAAATAAGCGAGCATCCAAAAGGTTTCAGACTTTCAGCTTCAACGTGAAGCTGTACACCATACTCTGTTTTCTCTTTTATCGCCGTGCATGAGCCTAGACAGGCTAGTATCTGAAGCCGGAGGGAGTAAGGGATGAGAGCGTTAGAGTAGAGCTAATTTAATAAAAAAATGCCATGCATACAATTATTTGCGTACAGTTCAAGCATAATGAAGAACTAACCACCTCAATATATCTTATTTTTGGCGCGAACCAACTCATTCCTTCTCGAGTAGCACATACTTCGTAAATGAAAAGGTTGGATTTTTTTTAAAAAAAAGAAAAGAAAAGAAAAGAAAAGAGAGAGAGAAAAGGTTGGACCAGGAGCGGGTCGGGCCCTGAGCCCCTGAGGCCCTGACCCAGCCCACCCGTGGTTACGGCATTCCCCTCCGCGTCGTCGAATCCAGCGAGTCCACGCGCCTCGGGTAAACGGCGGCCCGCTCCTCCGCCTCCGCCTGCTTTCCCGTGACGACGTCACCCTCCCTTGATCCCTTCCCTTCCTTTCCCCTCGCATTAATGGCCGCCTCCCCTCCCTATCCCCTTCGTCGTCTCGCCCCAGGACTCCCTCCTCCCCCTCCTGCTGCTCCCGCTGCTTGACCCACAAGGTTTCTCCACCCTTCCCTTAACCCCGCGTCTCCTCCTCCTCCTCCTGCTGCTGCTGCTATATATATCCACGCGCGATCCCGACCCATTCGTAGCATGCTCGCTTCGCCTCCCGGATTGATCGAGCTTGGCCGTGGCAATGGATTCGGTGCCTTCTTCCTCCTCTCCCTGGGCCGCCGCCGGCGCTCCCTGCTGCCGCTTTGACGCGCTGCGGAGGGCGTGCGCCAGGCACGCCGCCGCCGCCGCCAGGGCCGCCGGCTGGGCGCTCGGCGCGCTGGTTACATGCGTCTTCGCCGTCGGTACGTGCCCAAGCCGCCTCCTTTTCATCTCTCTTGGCCATTGGGGGCTGCTCCGCATGATCGATTGGGGACGAATCAATCCTCCCCTGATTCCAGTCCTTGAGGGGGCAGTGTCGGCGTGCTCATTGATCAAATCCGGCGGTTCATCGCTGCGGAATCTGTGGATTCCTCGGCAACCAGGGGTCAATCGGGTAGCCTTGATTTAAGGCCTCTTGAGGACTGCCCGATTGTTCCGTGCCGCCCACACCCGCGGCGCACGCCCCCTTCTCCTCCCTGGGCCCTCTTGCCCTGTGCTGCCTGTATTCCTCGAATTGGTAACGAATTCAATCCTGCAAGCCAGAATCTTGGAGGCTCTTTACCACTTGCGTCTCGCACGGGGCATGCTTGCCTTGTACGCAAGCTTGTAGCGGCGCCTGTTTCTTGCTCTAGGTGTCATAAGAGTCATTGGCTCCAGTATTTCATCATTTTTCCTGCCCCTGTTGTTCCACGGGATTGTTCTGTGAAGACAAATTGATCTTGTATGGGATATGCTACAATCTATTACAAATTGTGAATTTCAGTCTGCTCTTATTCTGATTTTCCTTCATTTGTGCTTACTGCAGTGGGTTCACTCGTGGGAATCTTCATTGGTGCCTTCATGGGGATGTCCACAGAAAGCGGCATGTTGCGCGGGGCTGGCGTCGGAGCAGTCTCCGGTGCAGTATTCTCCATCGAGGCTGTTGAATCCTGCATTGAGATTTGGAGGTCCAGCCATTCAGGAAAATACAGCATTCTCTTTGTGGTAAGTGGAAGAATCTAGTGCCTGCTTTCTCTCTTTTACATTACAGGGGAGGTGAAAGATCATTTTCATATACCTACTCGAGCATGCAGCATACTTCCTTGTTTGTCGGCTGGCATAAACTTAGATGAGCATGTGAACAGAGTAGCAACTTTTTCTGCTCTACCAAACTATGTCATTCTGCTAAGCTGGCTGCTGCTCTAATGACAAAGCCAACATGATGCTCGTCTAGTGTGTACATTAATGGTTTATTTCACCAGTATTTTGTTCTGATTTATGTTCTGCTCTGGTTCTTTTAGCTGGACATCATCTCTAGCCTCTTCAGCGGAAGAATTGTGTGGGAGAAAGTCAGTCCAGCACTACAGCGTGCAGTGCAAAGCCAGGTACAGAGCTCTTCTTATCTCTCACAAGCTGTCATCCTCTGAAATGTGGTGTGGTAGTTTACAATATTTGCTATTGTACCGTTGCTCTTCTTTGTACCTCAACCTGTAGGTGACCCCACTAGTATTCTTTTAGGAAAACAAATATTGTGAACAATTAATGCAAGACTCATTTTCGGACCGTAGGATTAATGGTGTATGGGTTTCTCAGCATTAAATGGTTATGTGAATAATAATACGCCCCACGCACCTGCTACAAGAAGTTTCTAGTCAGAGAAATATCTAGGTCTGCATCTTAGTGCTACAGATCAACCCTGGAAGCATTTTTATTACAGCACCTAAAATGCATGTGGGGGGTGGGGTGACACATCTAGGAAGTAGTATCTAAAAATGACTTTTCACGCGATCAAAATTTTTTTGTACTAGTCATC
Organism: Panicum hallii; assembly: GCF_002211085.1. Lineage (NCBI taxonomy): Eukaryota > Viridiplantae > Streptophyta > Magnoliopsida > Poales > Poaceae > Panicum > Panicum hallii. The sequence continues at coordinate 49,880,038 of NC_038043.1, forward strand.
TGATTCTCAGGTATAATTGGTGGCCATGTGTAACTTAAGCTTGGAGATCTTGCAAAATACATCTATGAACTTCCAAAAATTGAAAATTTTGAACTGAAGTAACACAAAACCTGGTTTTGCTTGTATTTTTATGCATTGGAAAGAATGACTTGGAGGCTGGCACTCCCCCCCCCCCCCAAAAAAAAATGGTACAATTGTAGGTGAATAGTTTCTTTTAGGAAAAAGATTAGTTGTGTTATTTCATATTACATGGAAGTGGTCGTTGCACAAAAACCATATGTGTCTATAGGACTGGATAGCGTTTCTTTTGATGCACACACTCTTATGAGAATTCATAGAAGCAGACAATATTTTTCTTGTGCACATACTCCACATCTAGGGATGGCAACGGGTACTAACCCGCTGGGTTTTGCTATCCCAAACCCATGCCCGCGAAAATTATTTAGACCCATTAAAAAACCCATACCCATGACGGGTATAAAATTTTGCCCAAACCCAAACCCGTCGGGTTAACGGGTACCCACGGGTCGCCCACGGGTCATCTGCGACCGAGGACATTCCTTTACGCATTGGTTGCACCCTTGCCATGATAGAAGCTTGTCAATGCTCAATACGTGTATATTCTTCTCATTATCAACTATGCTTCAATTTAAACAACTAAGAGAGACAATACATTTATCTAAGCAACAAGTTATAGTTTGCATGAATATAGAATGAGCAATAAGTTCATAATTTATTGTATAAAGATACTAGAGGGAATAAAATTACATGTAACATGTTTAGTACTTCAAGTGGCAATGGTATTAACAAGTTTGTTATAAGTCTAGAATAAAATAGTGGTATTGAAATCAAGTTTGTTACAAATTTATAATAAAATGATGGTATTAACATCAAATTTGTTACAAGTTCACAATAAAATGGTAGTATGTACTAGATTGCATTGGGTTTAAAAAACCCATGGGTTTACGGGTTTGGGTACTATAGGAACAAACCCGTGCCCATAAACCCAATGGGTAGAACTTCTTGCCCATTAATGAACCCATGGGTCTAAAAGTTGACACAAACCCGGATCCTAGTGGAGTAAAAATCCATCGGGTTTCGGGTACCCATTTCCATCGCTATCCACATCTCCTCCTGCTTTCATAGGAGCAGATAGTGGAACAAATAACTAGTAGTTTCAACAACCATAATTGCATTTCATGTGGATTTGCAAGGTAGCAAAGTTATATTTTATTGCAACTCAAGTTACTTATCCTAATACTAGGTTTGACCCATGGATTGTGTCATGCAGATGAGTCTACTGAGCACACCATTCATCGACAACAATGACCTTTTCGAAACTGGCAGCACAGGGGGCATGTCAAGGGATTTGATTGACAGGATCCCAAAGATGAGGTTCAGTGCTGCAAGCAATTGTGATCAGGAAACTGATAGCAGCTGCTGCTCAGTCTGCCTTCAGGTTAGTGTGATTTTAACATGCTGCATTCCATCTATCTCTTGATACATAAAGAGTATCAGCTCCTTGTCTTGTACTGATGACACGGTAAATTAATGTACCAGGATTTTGGAGCGCAACAATTTGTGAGGGTCCTGCCTCAGTGCCAACACGTATTCCATGTGCGGTGCATCGACAATTGGCTCCTTAGGCACGCGTCTTGCCCACTATGTCGGGCCGGTGTTCATATAGACAATATACATATGTAAATAAACTTGCAGGGTGGCACCTGGTGTATTTTCATAGTGAATACCCGTGCACCTGTTTGATATCATAAATATAGTTGTATACATAGGTTTTCACTTTTTGTTGCTTCTCCAGTCTTATGTGGGGCTATGCTTTCAGCTGCACGTTTTTGTCAAAGTAATAACACGATATGTACATCTCGAAAATGGACCGACTAACAAGCTCCCTAAATAGCCTTGTGCCTCAAGAACTCCGATTGTTTTTGCTCTTGTTAACTGCTGATGATGACTTGCTAATGCAATCGTTTGCTACTTGGCAACTAATGTCAGGACCATTGGAGTGTAACCTTGCAACTGAAGGTTGGTGCTCATGGTTGAAATTGAAATGCTCAACAGTCTGCTATTTGTTCAGAGAGCAGAGACTTTCAACTCCTGCCGCACCATTGATTTTCAGATGGCGAAGTTCTTGCGAGAAATCATAGGGGCAAAAGCTTCTCTCTGAATTATCGTTTGGGAAAGGCGTGAGGCAACACTGCAGGCCCTGTCACGTTGGATGGCGAGTTGCAACGCATGGAAGAAATGGTGACCCTGGGAGGGGCCAAGCCATGGACCAACTGAAAGTAAGTTTTCTCCATCATGCTGTTTGTAGAGAAAGGGACCTGTCTTCTTGAAGAAGGCTGGAAAATGCAACCTGAGCCTCACACTGATGGATACGAGATAGCTACACTGCTACCACCATTAACTTTAAGCAAGTACTTTAATGGGTGTCCTCAGGGTTGTAAACAGACCACACCAAGCTGTAACACTCGTGCAGGTTTTGAGACCGCGACCGGGCAACTCACGCTTTGTGTAAAAGGGTTAACGTCCAAACCTCGCGTCAAAGAGAAAAGCGCAAGGACAAGTAAATATGCGGAAAAAAAAATCTCTAGACAAATAAATATCATAACGTTGCGTTGAGAGTTGAGCGATTGACAAATTTGCTGTGCTGGCCAGAGTTTATGACTTTTGTCCTACACGTAGTGTTGAATTGGAGGTGAATGTGGAATATGTTCCCTGCGAAAATAGTATGTGCAGCACCAGGCTTTCTCCATCGGGTTGTTTCCGTAGAAAGGGACATCCCTGCTTACCCAGAAGAGTCGAGGAAGCAACGCCATCCCAAAACTGATGGATACAAGATAGCTAAAACCATTTAAGTGCGTAATGAGTACGTTTATGGATGCTGTTGGAGGGGTCCTAGGCCTCACCAAACTGCAAATTAGCACATTCTTAGAGACTATCACAGCCTAACCACTCTTGCTGCACTGAGACTTCGGCGGGTTTCAAGCAGTATCAGTGGAGCTGACAGCTTCAAGTGCATACAAATCTCTAGATTGCTACTACACGGTCAAAGGACATGTTCAGGATTGAGAATAGGTGAGCCACACATTGTACTGCTATACATACCTAACACTCAAAATATTCATGTACATTTCACAATAAACCAAGCTAAACGAGGACCATTATTGGTAGACCGTACATGCAGCCGACATTGGTAGTCCAAATTTAATAGAAAGAGCGCCCAAAAGATTGAAATTTGGCACATACTATAAAAGTAAGAGCCATTTTTCATGCTCAGGATCAAGCTATCATTTACTGTCATTCAAAATATATGTTGCTTCAGGATTTCTGTACATTAAACCTTTTTAGCTTTTAACTTCCAATGTCATTTCTTCTTAATATATAGATCTCCTGCGAGTTCGAGAACTAGATTGACCATGATAATTATTTTTTATAACCCAAAACTCAAGAAAAGTGTCCAGCCCCTGCTTCTTGGGTAGCCTGGGAGTCTGGGACACAATTCGTTGCGCTGGGAGGTGAGCACAAATGTGGCATCCAGGATTCCAACCCTAGATAGGCGGCATGTTGGATAGTTCGTTTGCTCTCTAATTTCATCTCAGATTCTCAGCTATCAATCTTCTATAGCACTAATTTTTAAGAAAATGGACAGATATTCCACCGAGTTCCTTCCCGGTTTGAGTGTGTCTGTGTGTGTGAGAGCGGAGTTGCAGCCCAACTTGCATCCCGAAACCGCTTTAGAATTCTCTAGGCCCACAGTACGAATATCGACAGATTCCTTGCGTCGGCCCATCAACAACACGCCTCGCGGTATGCGGCCCAGCTCGCTAAAAAATCCGCGCCGGTTCGCGTGGCGTGTGGGCTTCTTCGCAGTTCGTCGTCGTCTCCACCGTCGACGCCGCGGCAAACCTGCGCCACCACGGGAGGAGACCGGCCATGGTGGCGATGGAACTGGAGATCCTGGGCATGAACTTCGGGTGCGTCCTCGCGGCGCTGAGCGACGCCAAGATCCCCGACAAGGGCTGCCTCCTCCCGCTCATCTCCAAGCTGCTCGGCTACGCCATCGTCGCCGCATCCACCACCGTCAAGCTCCCCCAGGTTCCCCCACCTTCCTATCGCCACTCGTTAAAGGTTCTTCTGTGCGTCAAGATATGCGTGCCTTTATGTGTCTCGATCTGTCGGGGAGCTCGCCTGGATGGTGTGAGAGGGGATCTCAAATCTTATGTTCTTTGCGTGAGCATCGCGTGCGGAACTTTGCATAAAGGGTCCGCTGTTGGTAGCTTTGCTGTGAGCTTGGCGCGGCGCGGCAAAAGAGCAGGGAAATCAAGGGGGTAGCCGCCTGAATTCTTCGTTCTTTTTTGGGATGGTGGTGGATTGGCGTGATACTTTCTGGTGCTTGAGTGGTGGAGCATAAACTCTTTCAGTTACTTCCTCTCTCAAGAGCTTCCCCTGCTCAGAAACATCAGTAATTTGAACTTCTTAGTTCTGGCCTCAAGTCGAGACATTGATCAGTGAATATGATCTCAGCAGTCCCTGTGCTCTGCTCTGGGATCACCGTTGGCACATTGCAGGCCCAGTCAGTCCACCAGATAACATCCTCTAAAAGCCCCACATTGACCTCCTTCAAACTATCAAGGGAACCTTCATCCTTGAATGTTTGTAGCCCACGAAAGCCTGCAATTAGAATCCAGTCACTGCCGGGTCCCCAAAATTTGGAGGCCTCGGAGATGAGCAAAGGGAAGAGGCTGGCCTCCGGGATGCAGCTGGATACGATGGGCATGAACATGTGGTGCTTCCTATCGTTTCCTTTGGATGCAAACATCCTGCTGCCTTTCTTGTCTAAGGTCCTCGGGTATTCCATCATTGCTGCATCCACCGTAGCCAAGCTCCCTCAGGTGCTTTCATCTAGTGTTATATTAATTAACAATTAAGAACTTTGACGAACATAAGAAATAAGAATTAGTTTGACAGTTGTGGAGGAGTTTGCTCCTTTATATTCTACCTAGATATGTGTGCAATTTTTGTATGATGTGGTATTGGGTAGCGTTATTTGCCTTTGGTACTATTGTTCCAACATCCGGAAAGGAATTTAAAAACAATGGTGCATGTGGTTTCCTTCTTTGTTATAGGGCTCGGTTTTCATGATTTTTGCTGCACTTTTCTGTGTTACATTGACCCTTGCAATGTCCGGAATCTCAGGGCAACCATGCCATGAGTGTGTAATGTGGTAATTGACAATAAGAAGGTTAAGAAGGGGGGTAGTTTGCAACTACCTCAGATGGTTGAGTGGAGGAGTTTCTGGTATATGCCTATTGGCTTTTTGTAGTGGCACATAATTAATGGGTTGCAAAAGTTGTGAAAGGAATGCTGAAGCAGGTAACTTCTTACCTGCATGGACTGGCACTTGGATTAGGGATAATAACCTGCAGACTCTTGCCTCTGTTAGCGAAAGAGTTCATTTACTATTAAGAATTAGGAAGAAGTTAATCCAAGATCACACATGGCTTTTGATTAAGTTAGAATACTTGTTTAAATGCATAATAGAAAAAGGACATAATTCAGTCCCAAGATTTACCTATCGATCATGTGCCCAGAATCTTGCTTGTACTTTGGGATTGATTACCTTCTCATTTTGAGTGTCCACCATGATTACAAATATTTCCTACTGCAGATACTGAAAATTTTGAAGCATGGAAGTGTTAGAGGACTTAGTGTAGCATCCTTTGAGCTTGAGGTCGTTGGCTACACGATTGCTTTGGCATATTGTATTCATAAAGGACTTCCCTTTTCAGCTTATGGAGAGCTAGCTTTTCTGTTAATCCAAGGTTTGTTTTTGGCTTTGAGTGGACACCATATGTTTATCTAAGCTTTCCTTTTCTATTGTTAAAGCAGCTGTAGTTCTCTTTGCTGATCTTCTTAACTGATATTTATATCTGATATGCAGCAATTATCTTGGTTGCAATCATTTACTATTACTCCCCGCCAATGGGAAGCAAAACATGGATGAAAGCTTTATTGTATCCTTAATTTTGTTGGTGTTTTTTTAACTTATCTTCTCTGCTGGCAATAAAGATGTGCCAAGTCCCTTGGAGAAGTTTAATGAAGATCACCAAACTTCATTAGTATTTTGTCTGATTACAATGTTTGACCTGCTTTCCCTAAACAGCGGTCACTTAGATATTGTGGACTGGCTCCAACTGTTTTGGCTGGAAAAATTGATCCTGGTCTTTTTGAAGTCCTTTATGTAAGTTGTGAGTAATGTTTGATGTGTTACACATGATCTAGGTGTATATACTCGACCTGTTGACTTATTATTGTCTAATATTATGTGTAGGCTTCACAGCATGCTATCTTCTTTTTTGCTAGAGTTCCACAGATATGGAAGAATTTTACGGTACGTTGTTACATTTTTGTTACACCTTATTACACAATGTTATATATCTTATAGAGCAATTGATATTAGCTCCGATATTTGACTGCAGTATGGACAATACATGTTTGAGAACCCAGCTGCATTAATGAACTCTACTATCAATCAGCATATTGTGAAAAATTTATGAGTGGTAGCTTGTAAAGAGTGATTCAGCCAACACTTGCCATTTGTGCTTTCTCTATCTTGGACAGCAATCTGCTTGAGTTGCGTAGGCTTTTATTGCCATTTGCAGCATTCTGGATCTGAACTACTTGAATTGGATGTTTTCTGGCACTTTATTGGAGCACTATTTCAGAACCTGGTTCATGTGAAGTGACAATTTCAAATATAAAATAGCTGTTGTTTTGCCCATACTTTGCAGAATAAGGGCACTGGCGAGCTCAGCTTCCTTACCTGTTTCATGAACTTTGCTGGTTCTATTGGTAAGTTTAAGTACATGCCAAATATAAACTATTATATTTTTAACTTCTGGCTTGGCTTGTTTGCTAATATTACTGTTTCCCAACACCGTTTTAAGTTAAACAGTCTAGCATTCAACACGTGTGGAGTTCATATACTGAATTGTAAATATTTAACATGACTCAAGTTAATCACATTCTTAATTGGTCACTTCTTTCCCCGATGATAGTGCTGAAAGCTCACTAATCTCTGATATCACTTGTCTTGCAGTAAGAGTTTTTACCAGCATCCAGGAGAAGACTCCCTTAAGTGGTATCCTTGATTCTAATTACGGTTTATTACAACATACCGATGGATTCTAGTTCTAGATGCGCCCAACTGCCATTATGTAGGTAGTTAATAGAATCATGAACTTGATAGAATAACTCTACTTGCCCAAACTATATTAGGTCAATATCCTCATGGTTAAAGTTTTGACTTGGTTGCCGCATCCACATGTCCCAATATGCTCCCAAAAGATTATGGTACCAATGGGCTCAGCAAAAATTCCGATAAACGATTTATGGCTCTGCTAGTGTCAATTTTTCCTACAAGCTTGCTTTTCTGTGTCACTGTCGTCACTATACTCGGTGACCCTTAACTCTTGGAAAGTGATCATGGGCTCTGCAATTGGCATCGTCATGAACGGTACACTCTTGGGTCAGATACTACTGTACCAGAAGCCCACCCCGAAGAAACAGAAGAAAGAAGACTAAGCAACAAGCAAGAGAGGCAACAGAAAGTTCTTGTTCATGGTTATTTAGGATTCTGTTTTAGCACTCTTCGTCTGAGCAAAAGGCACCGGTATACGAACTTGTTGGTTAACTTGTTTTATGAGGAAAACAATAGGCAGAATACAGTCTTGCTATGTATGGAGATTTCTGTGCTGTTGGTTTTAGCACTTGGCAGTGTACCATGACTGATATAGTTCATACAACTGTCGTTAGCTTGTGTCTGCGTAAGCTGCTGTTGATGGATATCTGTTTGCCGTGCATGGGTTTTGCTTAAGATTATAAAGATGCTTTTTTTTAGAGGAAGATTATAAAGATGCTAGCTGCGAGGAAAATACAAAAAACCTGTGAACCGTTATGATGTTCGATTCTCCTTATTTGGGGAATGGGAACTTTTAAAATTCATCTTCCAAGTCCTCCTCAGGCCGTCGAGAGCTTATATTTAGTGATATATTTACGTTCCTGGAGATATTTGTTCAAAAATTTCCACCGGATTTTCACAGGAAGTCAAGAAATTTCTTCAGAATCCTCTAACCGGCAAAAACAAAGAATTTTGATTGAAACTTGGGCCTCCTTTCAACCAGTAGCTGGACGCAAGTTATAAAATTTTATCGTTGGCGCTTTCCCGCAAGCCATCACAAAAATTCTCAGGACAGGAAGTCATCAGAAAAGATGCTTCTCAGGGCAAGTCTCCATACATGCCTTGGCATAACAATTCTCTTGAAAACTTTATTACATGCTAATCGAGTTGTAAGAGTAAGACCACGTCCCATCAGCACGCGGGGCGCCCGTACAAGGCAAATAACATCTGTACGGTCGCAAGATAAGCTTGTCAGAGCCGAAGATCATCCTGAAGTACACAGTAAATTACATACGGTAGTCTGAGGAGACTAGTGCAGGGCAGCGTTGCAGCACCAAGTTGCACACCACGAAGGATCATAGGACAAACAGCTTGTTGGTCACATATCGAAATCAAGCTTTTGGGAGACTGAAAACGGGCCCGAAAGGTTTCCGGAAGTCCACCTCTTCAGCATCTCCAGAGCAGCCTTCGGTTGATCCATCGGTACCATGTGACCAGCATCATGCACCTATTACACAAACCACCTTTAGTAGGTTTTCAAAGAGAGCGCACATCACTAAGGTAATGATTCGAAATCCAATAAGCCATCAACTTTAGCTCTTACTGCAGATACAAAGTTTTTTGCATTTATTTAATGATTTCCATGAAAAATTGTGAATATAGGCATATATCTCTTATCTCTACCACCAATTACTGTGTGACTACTACTGTTTAAAAATAAAGATTGTTGGTCATATAAAGGGTGCTGCACTTTTGTGCATAGTATATATCTAACCTTCAAGAAACTCAAAGGACCATGGCTCTTTAAAACGCCGGCTTCTTTTCCATCGACAGTGAAGGGCTTATCAGACGATGAGACAAAAGCTTCCTTTCCAGACCATTCCATAGAGTTTACCCATCTCGAGTTCCCTGCCCAGATCAGGATAAGATTATGTACACATCCAGCGAAGCAAGAATACAATAGTAAAAAACACAATAATGGCAAAGGAAAGAACAGATCTTCAGCAGTGTTGTCTTCCTATATTATTATCCATTCGCAGCTTTCATCATTATGTACCCAAAAAAATTGAAAGTAGTGTGCATTGTTATCCCTCTCTGAGATTAGGAAAGTTCATACAAAATTATGTCTTAGTTAAATGAGCTGCAGCAAGTTACAAAGCTATGCTTCCACCACAAATTTTCATACTACCAAACAAACAGAGATTTAATATCTATAACACCTGCCACTAATTTTCTTGTAAAGAACTTGAATAAAACCTAATAATTAAGGAGCAACTCACGAGTCTCAGATGGCAAAAGCTTATAGTGAATTCATCATTATCAGTGTCGCGCGATATGGCAGTGTCACGAATGTTTACTACTAATAAGTTGCAAGGTACTCACCGAGCCAGTTGCATATGAGATCATACTCTCCAGCATAAATCAACACTTTGATGTCATTCTCAAGAAGTTCAGGGATTCCAACTTCAAGGTTCCTCATCCAATCTAATAACATGGCCTCATAGACACTTGGGCTGCATGAAACAAAATCTATGTCTCCAACTCCAAGGTTCTCTCTAACAGATTTTTGGTTCAGGAATTTCTCCAAATTTGAGAAATCATAGCACAGGCTTCCAACACATGGCTTCCTGATGTCATAGTACTGCGAAGACAAGATGAACACTGATTAGAATGTTCCAAAACATGGGGTTGAAAAATACAGTTTCTGTTTTGCACCCTACATTTTTGCTCCCTATGATTGTCCTGATGGCACTGAATATTGTATTACAAACAAAGTAAGCGGCAAGGCAAGATATAGTGCCAGAGGTACCTGCAAAAGAAGAAGGGATTAAGTTTCATCAACTCATACTGCATGGCATCAGGGATGCTGTGGAAGTTTTTCTTTGAAAAGAACCAATTGGCATAAATGAGCTAGTATGCAACGATGCTATGAACTAATTGCTGAAGAAACATTGAAGACTGCTGATATTGCTGCAAGGCCAAGACCCAAGAGGCAAAATTTACCAATACTAGCAGAGATTTACACACTCAAAGCAGGACTTACCACAAAGCTTGACAGCAAATTCACAAGTTGGAACTATTTTATTGATCCTGTTAAATTGTGATTTTGTGATCAACCCCATATCCAATGCATAATCAGGGTATGCCTTGTACTGTATTGCTGGATCTGTTAACCCGTTGCCAATCGCGAAACCCTGAAAATCACATAAAGTGAGGATTTAACCATGACAATAATGTCTTTAACAAAAAAAACAGCATAGATACTTTGAGAAAGAGAGAAAGAATAAAACCTTCAGATTAATGTGAATGCCCTCATTGTTCTTGTTTCCACGATATACACGACTTGCAAAGGCAGGAATGTAATGCCCAGCATATGATTCCCCGGTTATGAAGAAATCATTTTTAGCATACTTTGGGTGCTCAGCGAAAAAGGCCTGCAAGTATCACATGGTTAGAAGCATGAAACCAAATTCATGATAAAAATGCAAAAAGACACATTTCCTTGTAGATTGCTGCTAACGTTAAGGATTGACACTCTAGCTCAGATAAACTCTAGCCTTACTAATAAAAACTCTAATCTATTTTTGGTTTAGGCACATAGCACATCTGAAATGTACTGTTGTAATTCATGTCACTAATATCCTACTAGAAATTGGCTACTTTACTATATTTAGCCACATAACTAAGCAAGCATGGCAAGTCAACCTGTGCAGGTGATATATCATGAATGATAAATACCATGAATGTTCCCCCTGGACTCAGGCCACAATATACAATGAAATTCCACTTTCACATATAACTGAATGCATTGTATCCAAAAAAAGGATAGTCACTACCTGCAGAAAGTCATATAAATCATTGCTGATGGCAGCTTCGTTGTGGCGAGTGTCCCGTGAGTCCGAGCTGTAGCTGAAACCAGTTCCGGTGGGCTGATCAACATAGATAAGGTTGGATGCCTGTGAAAGACAGAACAGAAGCAAGATTACACAGAGCTTCCAATCAATAAATAATACAGGAACACATCTGGAAGTCGCAGACCCTGAAAAAACATAATAGAAAGTTCTCCCACCAGATCACTAAGAGCAGGAGCAGTAGAATATGTACCTTGTCCCAGCCAAAATCATTCCAGACGAGCGACAAGTTGTCCGCTATGTGGAAGGGGCCGTTCTCGTAGAAGAGCGCGAGCTCGCTGCTGCACCCGGGCCCGCCCGTGAGCCAGATCACCACGGGGTCGTCCTTGTGCCCCCTCGACTCGAAGAAGAAGTAGAACATCCTGCACAGCGCGATCCGGCGCGCGCGAGCAAGCGACATGGTCGGTGTGTGCGTGTGAAGCCATGTGTGGGGTGAGTAGGAGACGGAGGCAGAGACGGAGGAGCTCACCTGGCGTCGTGGGTGTTGGGGAGGCGGTAGTACCCAGCGTGGTGGCCGAGGTCCTTCACCGACGTGCCCTCGGCCGCGAGGGACGCGAGGTGGATGGGCCTCTCGACGAGGGTCCCCGCGGGGGCGGGGGCGCCGCCGGCGGTGGCGGGACGCGGGGAGGCGTCGGCGGGGTGGAGGTTGAGGGCGCGGATCAGGTCGACGGCGGCGGAGCGGGGGAAGCGCGGGGCCAGGTGACGCGGCGCGGAGGAGGGGAGGCGGAGGACGCTCCCGCCATCCGGCGAGCCGCGGGCGGCGGAGACGGCGAGCAGGAGGAGGCCGAGGAGCACGAGCGCGGGGCTCCTACCGGCGGGCCCCATGGGTGGTCCGGCGGTGGCGGTGGCGTGAATCGGCGTGACCAGAAGTGGGGGCGAGAGGAGTGGGGGAAAGAAGACGACTTCGGAGGTTAGAGCGAGAAGAAGAGTCAACAACTACTAGATTTTTTCGGCGCCCACCTGTCAGTGACGGTAGGCGGTGAGACAGTGCCCGGCACACGTGTGCCTCGATGGCCCAAGTGGCGCAAAGCAGGAGTAGCGAAGCGTGCTCCTCGATGCGACCAGAACCTCGAAATTTTCTTTTCGCAATGGGACAAAACGTTTTCTTTTCGTGCCGAACTATGCAACCCGTCGAGACGTGCTCTTTGTAATCCCTCATCAGTCATTAGAGCTTCCCAAGAAGGCTGATTGTACAGACGAGTTTGGTTTTTTATACATTCACTGATGACCTTTTCCAATGGCTATTTTTTAGGAGATTTCATGCATGATGCCATATTGCCATTGATATGTAGCGTTGCAAAATCACAACCTGACAGATTGCTTAGCTATTTTAAGAGAATGTGGATTGGTGAATCTTAATCCAAGCTGACACTCGAAGCAGACACTCGCCGGTAATTAGCTTGTGCAACCATCCAGGTAGATGAAGAGCCATTGTAGCACTGGCACTTGGTGTTGATGCTGAGCAGGTTCCTCCACAACGACGTTTTACATGTAGGATCGACGTCAAGGTGCCGTCGCCATCGGTCTGTACAACCAGAGCAAAATTTTCACCGAAGGAACCTTACGGCCGAAGGGTGAGAGAGCTATCACAACGCCCCCAGAAGAGTAACGACGCCGCAGTCGAAAGCACCAACAGTATGTCGGGCACGGCTTTCGTCTAGAGCTCCACGGGATCCTCAGCCGCATGGCACCTGAGAAGCAAGCACCTGCCACCATCAGATAATGAAGCAGCAGCAAGGCCACCGACCACCAAGCGCACGCTGGTGGAGTAGCGACCCAGCAGCGCCCAAGCGGTCAGCCAAGCCGCGGCCCGGAGCCTGAGCCGCTGCAGCCGCAACCACGCGGCGTAGAAGTGGGCCTCGGAAAGGCCCTCGCCGCTGTCCGGCGAAAGGACACGCAGATCGGCCGAGGGACGCACAGATCCGGCCGTGAGAGGACCGGATCCGGCCCGGGGACGCCCTACCAAGCTCCACCCGAGGGAGCCATGGCTGCCCACTTTTCTGTGTAAGCTACTGAACCAGCATTTTAGATGGTGCAATGTGCTGATAGCAATTCCCCACAATGTCTTGAATGCATACAAGTCATCAGGCGTCACACTGATTTGCTTCAAACTCTTGGTCTTTTTTTGAATGGTCCTTAATACCAATCGATGGGTTGTAGCTGCCTGTGACCTACTTCTTCCTTCTTGCTGTGTATTGTTGACAGTTACCTGCACCTGCTCTGCTCTTGTGCAGTGGCGGATTTGCAGTTCGTGTTCTTCTTCACTTCACAACCGGTGCAAACCTGGAGAAACAAGAGGACATCATGTGCTGCGTCTTCAGCTGTGTTCTGTGATATGATCCTATCGAGCTGAAGGCCTGATGTTTCGAGGTACTGCAGTTTCAGCTTTCACGATGGTGCTGATGTTTTGTACTGATGCCTCGATTCAGTCTCCTCGATGGCGCCACCACGACCCCACGATCTCCGGCGCTAGGGTGCAGGGACGCACCACCGTCTGCATCGGGCGGCCGCTGCCTCGGTAGTCACTGATCCAGTGATCCCGGTCTCCGGCGGCGCTGTCGCCCCGTCAGAGGCAACGAATGGCGGCGCGTTCCCAACAGTACCGTCCCGCGGTACCCCGACCTGATTTGGAATCGAGCCGCACCCCGATCTATGCGAGTCCCCTGTCCCCATCACCCACCCTACTGATCTCCGACGTGCTAGTCGGCGTGAAGCGCTGCTCGCGGCCCTCTCCCATCGACCGCAACGGCCGCTCCCTTTCCTCTTCGTCGTCGTCCTCCTGTAGACATGTACCTTGAATTCGCGAAGGTGATTGGCCAACTCAGCGTCGTCCGAACACCGACGGAAGCCGCGTTATGTCTTCTCGGAGCTCCGCCCCCTTCCGCCGGCGTCGAGCTTTTCTCCGCCGTCGCCATCACCGGCCAACGGACACAGAAGATGATCTAATTCAGAACTAGGGGGTATTTGTAAAATATCGGATCGCGGTTATTAATCGCGATCCAATTTACGGGGTATTTGTAAAATATCGGATCGCGATTAGTAATATCGATCCGACTTAGGGGTTTTTGTGCAAATATCCAGGGTGCATATGCAAACTGTTTATCCTCGACCTCGCCGCGACCGCCATAGCCCCCGCCCCTTCCAGCCCCCAACGCGCCAGCTTCGAGGGCGACAGCCGACTCTTCGCCGCGGCTAGGCTCGTCGTACCCTAACGCCGCGCTCCCCATGGCCCTCGTCCCCTACAACCGCACCCCTGCCGCGGCAGGCCCATCAACGCCGCAGCCTCTGCTGTTAGCGCAAGGTGAGCCATTCGATTCCCCTAGCCGAATCTCTACCCCGTTCAAGTATCTGTTCATCCTCTCTCATCTCCTCCTCTTCTCCCTGGCAAGCGAAGGACCGGTAGCGCGAGATCCCCCGTCTCCGCGAGGAGCTCAAGCTGATCCGAGGTGCGTGCGTGCTTGCTCGATTGGAAGGTTCCCATGGCCCGATTCGTGTAGCCTGAGTGTGATGTGAACTTAGATGTGCATGCTACATTGACAGGCCTGCAAACCGTCTCAAGCTGGAATATCCCTAAACCTAATGTGAGTTTTTTCTATTTTGACTTACTCCCCCACCGCGATCGAACGGGAATGGATAAGAGGCTTGTGGGATTGACGTGATAGGGTAGGGTTGGCTATACTGCTGGTGAAATTGGCTCCCTTGGCTGGGTCTGCACTGACAGAAAGAGTAGGCAGTGTGGGCGGGGGTGACGAACTAGCTGCAGTGGGACATGGAATGGATCGCGGATGCTGTGGGAACTTCTGAAAGGCAGCGACTGCTATGCAAACAGAGTATAAATGCAATCATGCAATCATCTAATCACTGTCATCAGATCTTAATCCAACGTCATTAGGCTGTTTTGCAGATCAACCCTCCCACCATCCGGACTGTTTTGCAACTGGTCTTGGCCCAGAGCCGATCGGGGGCCTCACGAGCCGAGCCGATCCGATCGATCGGGGGGCAGAGCCTGCGCCTTCCTCCGGGATCGAGCTCCGGCCCGGCCGCCATCCAGGGGCGCCGCTGCTCCCAGGCGTTGGTTCGATGCGAGCTCCGGCCCGGCCACCATCCAGGGGCGCCGCTGCTCCCAGGCGCTGGTTCGATGCGAGCTCCGGCCCGGCCGCCATCCAGGGGCGCTGCTCCCAAGCACCAGCAAAGGGCGAGGTCCCCGCAAGGCGAGCTCCAGCACCAGTACCGCGCCAGACGAGGGCGCCCAGGCCACCGCCGCTCTAGGGGCCTGAAGCGCGCAGGGAGGATACGAAGCCGCATCCCCTCCGTTCCAGGGTGAGGGATAGGGCGCCCAGGCCGCCGCCTCTCAATGGCTAGCGTGCCCAGGGCGAGCTCCCAGCCGCATCCCCTCCATTTCAGCCACTGAAGAAGGCTTCTTGATTTTTTTAGGGCCTCTGTTCTTGGTTAGGGCGTCCAGAGACGCTTGTTTGCAATTGTGAATACATGAGCACTGAATTTCGTTGTTGCATTGCAGGGCAGGGACCTAGTATCATCGAGCAGCAATTGACAGAAGTCTGTTTGTGCTTGTAATTTGTAATAGCAGAAGCCTGTTTGTGCTTGTAATTTGTAATGGCAGAAGCCTGAAACTGCTTGTAATTTATAATGTCCTAGCATCAGGACCTAGTGCACTCTTGTCCATGGCTGTCTCTGTTCTTCAGACCTGGTTTGAGTAGCTTGTCTTGTGATATACTAAATGAGTAGCTTTCAACCTGCCTAATCTCCAATAGAAAGATGTGAGCTTAACTGTCTCCTTCTGAGCTTGTCTTGTACGAGATATGTGCATTTGTCTTGCTGGTCATAAGATGAGTAGAACCCAGAACATCAGACAAGAGATGAACAGGCCGCTTAACTAAAATGGAGTACTGAATAAGAATTACAATTATTTGGGCAAAACCACAACAAACCAGGTCTAGCTTCTTGAATTAACTATCAAAACACTCTGAATTAACTATCAAAAATGAACCATGAAGGCAATGTGACAGCCATGAAGGCAATGTGCGAGCAGTAGAAAGTATATATTAGTCCACTACTCTTGAAAAGAAAATTACAACGTTTTAAGAACTCATGGTGGGGCTGCATCTTTATTTGGGAAATTGCGCCTACCGTGTCCAATGTCTTTGCATGATGTGCATTTACGCGGACCTGAACTTTGAGTCCTTTTGTGTTTATCAGCATAGCCTACTATTCTCTTACACCTCCCCTTCGAACGAATGTCACTAGGTGGATGTACTTGTACATTTTCCGGAATGGATATCCAATAAAACTTTCTTGTTCCTCCTGTCCTGTACGAGATATAGGCTCAAATAATAAGGAGGGCCTCTCCAAATTCTGTATAAGAATGTCCAGACCTTCCTCAGAAGTTTTGGCCATTTGGAAAATATCTTCAAATTTTTTATGGGCAGTTGCCATCTTTCTTCTCGTACTATCTTCCATGGACGTAATGGACTTCTCAATTAATAAATTTCCTTCACTATCAAATGCTGCTTCTCTGAAAGTTAGTTCATGTGAGGATGTTAGTTTATAAGAAATATTTGTGACGCTACAAAAGTACATGATTTATATTAGTAGAAGGTACCTTTTGCAATTTTTGGTCCATCTCTTGGTGATGTAGTGCATGGGTAGTTCACTTATCCTTGCAGATCTTAGCATCCGTATAATATGGCGACATGGTATTCCTATGGACTCGAATAACATGCATGAACACTTATGTACCTGATCGGCATTAAAGAAAATCACCTCTCTTGGTCTGTTGAAGTTGTCGACCACTTTAACAATTGTTCTATCCTCCATTTCAGTTGTGCTCTGTACATCACATTGCTCTCTTGCTGCTAGCAACTCATTCTGGAATCTTCTAAAAACCTCGTGTGTGAAAATGGCACCACCATGTCTCTCTAATTCCCACGATGTCAAAAGCTTTGGGTTGGTATGCATAGAAGTGTTATCATCGATCAATTCATCCCGCCTCTGACATTTTAATGCTGTATCAAACCTTATTCAAAATTCTACAAGTGCAAGCTTGCGACCAATAAAGCGACTGAAAAATGAATTAGCACTTTCTGATCTAGAGGTTGTTCGGAGTATACCTCCAAGCTATATTTCCCTGAAGTATGCAGGTATCCATGATTTGCGGATTTCATACCTTCCAACTAACCATTCATTGTTCTCAAAGTGATACTTTGCAATCCATGCTTGCCATCTGCTCTCAAACTCTTCTATAGTTTCTGAACCCCATACATATAAGTTGATCGTCTTCCTAAACTCATCATCTTTCAGAAGGTTGGCATCAATTTTCTCAGGCAACTTTTTCATAATGTGCCACATGCACAACCTGTATATAGTGTAAGGAAGAACGATGGCAATGGCAGTCTTGATGCTAGCATCCTCATATTTTACAATAAATGATGGAGCCTTCCCTCCCATAGCTCGAAGAAAGGTGTTAAACAACCATACATAGCTCTCAATCTTCTCATCAGCTAAAAAAGCAGCACCAAAGAAAATGGAACGCATATGATGATTGACCCCAGTAAAAGGAGCGAATTTCATGTCATACTGGTTTGTGCTGTAGGTAGTATCAAAAGACAACATATCACCAAAATGGACATAATTCTTCCTACTAGTTGTATCAGCCCAAAACACTCGAAACAACCGACCATCCTTTACCTCATATTCAAAGAAGAAATTGTGGTCCAACTTGTTGAGTGTATGTAAATTCTCAATAAACATCTGAGCGTCTGCGTCCTTTATTTTGTGTCTGAAATCATTGTAGTAGTTCTGCAAATCCTTTTTTGTGCATCCAACGTACTCAAAACCCCCTGCACCAATCTGAAGTAACCTAAATGCTTGTGATGTTCCTATGCTAGCCTTGTGACAATTGAAAAGAGTAGTTTTTGCCTTCTCGTTGGCAGAACGGTTGGATCGAAGGAGGTGACGTTTGCTAGGTGTCACAAAGGCATGGTTATGTTCCTCATATAGTGCTGCAATGACATACTTGCCTTCAGGAGTGCGTTTAACATAAATATAAGCTGGACATCCACATCTCGACTCCCTACTTCTGCGACCCTTTGATGATGAACCACTAGCACCTTCTTCTTTTTCTGTTTTATACCCTTCTCTTGCACACAAGAACCGCTTCCAGATAACCACTCCATTAGCATCTAATTTCTGTTGACCTATACGAACAGAAAAAGCAATACTATGTGCATATTCCATATAAAATTTATGAGCCGCTTCCACATCATCAAACAACATCCCTTTCTGAAAAAATGCAGCATATTAGCCTTTAAACATTTGAACAAATTTGTAATGAATGATTTTCTGGATACAAATATGTCACCTCAAGAACATGTTTTTTCTTCGTTGGTGTTCTAAATGCATCATTCATTTTGACAGTAGTCTCGTTATCTAATGAAAGACACGACGTCAAATTAGATCAGCTTATACACATATACACATACGTAAAAAACTTGTTCATCGAAGCCAACAATTACCTTCACACAAGAAGTTCTCTTCACGAACAGGCGATGATTCACTGTTAAAATCGGCATTCACGAGTCCCAGTGCATCTACCTCTTCTACGGAGATCACGTTGTGAGGCATGGAAAGAGACACGTCAACGTGGTCGACCTCCTCAATGTTCGTCGGTTCAACGACGACGGCGGCGACCTCCTGGCCTCGTCGATCATCGAGTTCCATGGGATCATCGAGAGCCATCTTCCTTGTATCACCAAATTAACACGCACATACGGCGGCCATTAATACAAAAAAATTCAGTTGAAGCCATCCCACACGTGACTTCTCGCAGCGAAACAAGAACGCCAATAACGAGGACGCGGTGTGCGTACGTACCTCTGTACGTGGGCGTGAAAGGAGACGACGTTGAACGGCGTTGAACTAGGCCAGCTACAACCCAAGGGCGGCCAGCGGTGGAGCGGCGGCCTACCTTGGAGCGCGGCGCCCTGACGTGGAGCCGCGGCCTGCCTTGCAACACCGCCCTGACGTGTCGCTGCCTTGGAGCAACGGAGGAAGGACGCAGATCGATCACCCTAGCTTCGGGAGCGGCGGCCTGCCGGCGAGCTCCCTGGTTCCCTGACGTGGAGCCGCGGCCTGTCTTGCAGCGCCGCCCTGACGTGTGCGCAGATCGAACGCCCTGGCTTCAGGATCGCCGGAGGCCACGAGCTCCATGGCTGCGCAGGCTCTGGATCGGGAACGGCTCGGCTCGTGAGGCCCCCGATCGGCTCTGGACCAAGACGAGTTGCAAAACAGTCCGGATGGTGGGAGGGTTGATCTGCAAAACAGCCTAATGATGTTGGATTAAGATCTAATGGCGGTGATTAGTTGATTGCATGATTGCATTTAGAGTCTGTTTGCATAGCAGTCGCTGCCCTTCTGAAAACTGTGGCTTCCTACTTCTCTGTGTAAGCCGGTATCAGATGGTCCCTGGATGTATTGAAGTAATGGCCTTCATCTGCTGCAGGCATTCATACAACTATACAAGTCATCTGCCATCATCTGTCCTTTGTTGTTGCTCTCCCAGTTCACCTCGCACACAGTTGTTGCTCTGTTGAGCCGTCTTAAGCACTGAAAGGGTGTGTGCTATTTTGTAATAGGCACGTTATTGTGTGCATTGTTGACAGTTACTGTGATCTCCTTAATATCCCATTTCACTTTTTACTCGTGATGAAAATCTGGTTTCCTTTATCCTCTGAACACAGCGCGCGCAAGCAAGCAAGCAAGCAAACAAGAATTCACCAAGATCCCTCATCCTCCGGAAGTAAACACACGTCACCAGCCGAAAGCCAAAGACAACAAGTTGGCAGAGAAGCTCACCGTGTCAAGAATAGGGCATATGTTCTTCTGTAGGACACCACACGTCCACACTCGGAATACTGTGACAGTTAACAGCATATCACAACTTTCCCTGAACCAGATGCTGGGTACCGAAGCTTGTCAGCTCGTTACTGTGTTCGCATGGTCTCTGTACACGTGAGAACGTGACATACTGAAGAGTAGACAAACCATTATTCAGTTTTTTTTTTCTGTGCTAAATCTTAAATCGCAGATCAACAGTGACGACAAGTCACTGTCCACATCACATTGCTTACTGTACAACAATACCTTGCCGGGTCAAGCGAGGGGGAAACAACCATCATCACTCATCAACCCAATTTACCATACAACGGTTTGGATGTCATGTATCGTAGACCATGGACTCTGCAAGTTAGACGCCACAGGGATGCATGGTTTACGACCTCACTTTGGCAAGCCGGGCCCTGATCTCCTCTAGGTCTTCCTCATCGTCATCAACACCCTCAGCAACAGCTTGTCGCTGCAAAACGTGCCCAACCAGGGTCATCAAATTCAGAGTACTGGTAACTTACATGCAAAGAAACTGCAAGGCAAAAGTATTTACCTCTTCTGGAGCCTTGCTTGTTGAAGCTTGCTGTATCTTCTGTGTCCTGGCAGCATCTGGTAGCTGGGATGCAGTCTCCCCTGCTACCGAAGCAAGAACCTTGTCGACCTCCTCCTCAATTTCCTCCTCCATGTCCTCAGAGTCCAAAGCTGAATCAACAGCATCATTCACCATCTCTTCCATCACACCAGCCTAGAGTCGGAATGCTAACATGTCAGCAGATGTTTAAAGATATTTTGATTTGACGGAAGGTTTGAAGTCTTTGAACAGGGCACACAAAATGGAAGCAATTGCTTTATATTTAGGACAACATACGCAACTACTGATAATTTACAAGTAGTATATTACCTTTGTCATTTCTTTGCTAAATTCTTGCATCGTGGCAGCCAACTCCGGAGCTTTCATTAGATTATTAACAATTTTCATCACTTCAGCGCTCTTGGACAGATGGCCCACTGTTCTTGCAGTTGCTGAAAAATTGCATGTACATGAATTACTTGTATATGTATTGTAAAATAAGGAAATAGTAGACATAAACTGAGAGCACTAATCCCTTTACAAAAGAAAGGTGAATGAAAGTGTCAGACTAGTATGTTGTCAACAGTGATTTTGCTAAACTACAGGTCCTGAATTCAATCTGTGTGTTCACTGGCTATTGGACCAACTAAACTTACAGATGAATGTGCCCAAATTCAAATAACATACTAGTATGTGATTTGATTTTGTGAAGTAATGCAATCACAGGAAGAACTGTCAAAGATAATCTGGAATGAGATACCTAGAAGCAGAAAAGGGGGTGACACTTTTAGTGGCATGTACAAATTTCAGTTTGCAAAACATGTCAATGCTTCCCAGTATTAGTGCCAACAGAAAAATTGTGCACAAAGAGGTTTTCGTCTGTATTTGATACTTGATACTACAGAAATTGTCAACAACAAGGATCTGCCATTGAAAATAATTAACTAACAGAATCACTCTTCAATAAGTTCATGGGCATGGTTTTAATGGACAATTAAGACACTAAACCAACAAAAAATCACAAAAACAAATAAAAAAGGCCATACCAACAATTTCTCCTAGGTGCATTGATACTGAATTCAGTTGAGCCTTGTTTTCATAAAGACGATTAACAGCGCGTCTTGATCTTACAAGTTCCTTAGCGAGCGCCTGACATGAAAAAGAAATCATAATATCAACAGCAAGTCAAACTGCTGGTCTTGTAATGACAGATAAGGTCAGCCATGAAAATGTTACACTGTATTATGTCTGTTGAAACTTGAAACATTATATGTGAAGGGCATAAACACAGAGAAGAGCTGGTATATGTATATGAGATGTGTAATGTGCTCAGGATAATTGAATTCTCTGGAAAGTAACAAATAAGACAGAGTGCAACATAACTGAATGTACTAGTGACCTTCAGTGAACAATACAGCTTTTGCTTTTGTCCCCCAGAATGATGTTGCTACTGATGACACAATTCCTGAAAACTGCTATAACGGCATTGCTGGTGGGAATAATTTTAATTTTCTAACTCCTTTGGAGAATATAAAGTAGTTTGTTCTTCTAATTCTACTATCCTGGAAACAACCAACACCAACATGATAATTTGGTAGCCAAGCAACCTTCCCTATTTTCTTCTTGTTTGGCACCCATTTTTTTCATCAACCTCTTAACTACTTCAAATCTCTGAGTACTCAGGGACTATATTCCAGTGGCATGAGTGTGCTTATTTGTTATCTGCTATTATAACCCCCAACTACCAGATTGTCAATAATAATGACGACATTCTTTAGAACAAGGATGAAAAAGACCAGATACTAGAACCACTAATAGCGAGCTACAATTATTTAGGGACAGGAAAATAACTAAAACTTATGATCTGACATAAGCAACAATCCGTCAATAGTTTTCATTTCCTTCTGATAATTAACCAACCAAAGATCAAGAACAAATAAATGACTTTCAAATGATAACTCTGACATAATAATGCAGAGTCAAAGATGAGGTTAATCATAAAAAGTGCTAAAGTTATGGTATTCTTTCTTTCGGTGCAAGCATTCCTGCTACCATGTCTGTTATTCCTATGCTAAGACCTAAAGCAAAGCTATTTGAGAAAAGGCAGATCATGTAGCTCAAATAATTGAAATTAAATAATCTGTAAGTTTGCTTTTATTGACAAATAGCAATCAACAGTCAACACACGTTAATAGAAGAAACTGAATATCAATTCATAAAATCTTGCAGGTTTAGTGGCAGAAGCTTAATTTGGTTTGTGTTTGAATTGCTCCTACATCCACACTAAGAATCTGCGATACTCTCAGCAGCCCAACGATCATCCTACAAGCGACTAACCACGGAGGAAAGCTTACACAAAACAGCGAGATTAAACTGGGCACACCTTTGCGGATCCCATGTCGTTGCGCTTGGCAGCCTCCCTGATAGCTTTCTCCACATTCTTCTCCTCCCTCTGCACATCTGCGAAAACAAGGCAACGAGAAGTAAGAACAAATGATGCACAAAATCATATTGTCCCGGAACGATCGCGAAAACCACAACAGCGCTACGGGTAAGGGTTGAAGGGCCTGGCGCCCAACACAACGATCGCAGGAAGCGCGTGGCTAATCGCGTCACCATGCTGCCAGTTTCTGAGGCGGACCTAGGGCGGGCACGAAGCAACACCCAACCACGAATCTGAGAAATCCCCCATACCATTCCACGCCACGCGAAGGCTTGATGGCGCGTCCCCTCGGGGCCCCGGGGGAAGGCAAAGTGGGGGAAACAGAAGGGAAGGGAGGAGAGGCGGGGGAGTAGGACCTCGGATCTGGCGGTCGAGGACGCGGCACTCGTTGCGGAGGCGGCGCTGCCACTCGCGCAGCTGCTGCTGCGGCGTCGGCCGCGGCTTCAGCAGGTTCTTCACCTTCTCCATCGGCGCCGCGGGCACGGGGAACGGAACGGATCGGAGGCCCCTCCCCGGATAGGCGCGTGTGCTTGACGCGGGCTGGGCTGATTCCCTCGCCGGAGAAGAGGGCGGGGCGCAGAGAGGGGAGAAAGCGAGGAGCGAGAGGCGCGTCGCTGTGGTCGGTCGCCGGGCGAATAAACCGTAAACCGGCGCTGGCTTCTGACCGTGTTTCTACTTTCGAGTTTCGACCTTCGAGGGCTTCCACACGTGCTCCTATCGGCTAAGGCAGCATCACTGTTCATTTCTTTCGGGTTTTTTTTGTTCGGCGAAAGCGATAAACCAAAGCATCCAATCTATAAGAAAGCAATTGGCCATTAGAGGTCCAGTGTGAATATCATCATGAACATTCTACTTAAATTGGTTCCCTGATTACCGAAAGTGATGTTGTAGTCGTAACAGATCCAGAGACATATTGAAGCATCACTTGAAAGCTTCAGACTTTTGACAATAAAAAAGCCGTGAATAATACCGTATCAATTCAACCATAAGCATTACCATCTCTAGCTTCCACCGTAGATGGGGTTGAGAGGCTACATCCAGATCAGGTAGCATTCAAATAGTAAACAGAAAAGAACTCACTAGATACGATATCGGACATCTTGCACCAAGATTTATGTTCCACAAACAAATTATTTCAGAATCGGTTCCCTTGCTTCCATGTTTACTCTCTTTTGGCATTGAAAATGATTTATCTGTTTCTTTTTCGTTTTTTTAGTTGAATACTATCGCATAGTCAACACCATCTACTAGTACATTTGCATCTATGCCCCCTTCTTTTAGCAAATTTTTGTTAGTAATATTGCAAAATGTTAAAGCAGATGACAAATGTTGACAAAACATCAACTCTTCAATAACATCACAATGATCGTCTTACAGAAAATTACAATGGCCCTTCCCCTTTCTACCCGTATAAACAACCATTCATTTCGGATTGACAGGCCATAGAGTGTGTCCTTCAGCAAGAAGCGACAAAGCTGACAGCGAATGTCCAAATATCAGAAAGTATACCAACCCAACTGTAGTTCCTTTTCAATTCAGTCTTCCAATTCCAAATGTTGGAACTAATTAAGCAACAAGTCCGTAGTTGCTAGCTTCTTATGGAGATTACATCTTGTGGGGAGAAAGGTGATGGATTTTCTAACAGCAAGGTTAAAAGAAAGCCAAGGGTCAGCTAATCATAGAGCCCTTCTTCATGCCATATGTCGACCAAAAAATCAACCATCTCCTAAAAGGATTCTGCAAGTCAGAAGCTGAAAACATGACCCATAGATGAAAAGGAGCTTCTGCTCAGGGATCTTACAGATAGTGGGATTGGCTGTGGAAAACGTTCGCTTGTCGACAAGAGATCATCATATGTTGTGCACCAACTGCAATGAGAAAGATACAGTGGAATTGAGACTGGGGAATTCTGAACCCAGCAAGATAAGTTAGGAAATCTAACTGATTTCTTACAAGTATAGGTTGCAGCCTATCATGAATCAAGAAACTATATAACTAGCATTAAACAACAATTAGAAGCTTTCCTCAATATGAACTAACATCGTTAATTTGCTACATGTTCCTGACAGCAGGTTCAAGTATTTTTTTTGCCAGAACAAGTACATCAAGCGCTAATCATATCAACTAGCTAGGATATTAGCTACAATACCTATAGTTTTGGTTAAAACAACTATAGAAAATCAAGGAGTTAATTTGCAGATGCATTTATGAAATTTCACAAAATCATTAGAAATTTCACAGAATCTTTAAAGTCGCCAATTTACCAAATACCTGTGAGACTAATCTATATCTATGGATTTCTTGGAATCAATATAACACCATCTGACAGACAAGGTAAATGGAAGAGGATCAGACATAAACCTTATTACTGGCTCTCGAGGTGTCTTTTTGGGAACTTCTGCCTGATGTCCAACCCATTGCCTTCTCATATCAGCCCATGTTATAGCAGCTGTAGAAACAAAATTTATAATCAGTCTCCAAATGATTTTCCTATCAAGTCTTATTTATTCATCCATACCCCAAAAAACAGGTATCGTTGACTAGGCTATTAGGTACAAAAATATGTTATTGTCTGAATAACTGATCACAGAAGAGTGTCAAAAAAAAATACAGGATCACAGAAGTTCATAGCTAACACAAGCCTTCCCCTGGAAAAAGGAAAGTACATGAGAAGCAATGTTCTGTAAAATGACTTGACACTACAACAGCCCTTTGTATCATGAGGTTTTCATTATATTAAAAGAAAATCAAGCCTGTGTGTAAAGTTTTTGTTCAAAGTGCCAACTAATTTAGTTACAGCTTTGGTATTGGTAAAAGCACAATTAACTATTTTATTTCACCAGACTGCAAATCAAAGATGCTTTACAGTCTAATGGATGAAACAACTACAGACATATTTAGCTCATAATCAAGCTACCTTTATTTATCTACTTACGTAGTGAGCATCCAAACATAGATATAGTTTATTAAACAGATCTCAGGATACTAAGATTTCAAAATAAAATAATACCATGGTTGATAAATGATGTATCTACCCCGTTTTCCATAGAGATTTTAGAATCGTTGACTATTGAGTTCGGAATCGACGAGATATTCCCCTCAAGAGAAACTGATATGCTAACATTGTTCTCCATTGCATTTTGACCCGATTGCCATCGCCTTCTGTTTCCAGTAGATGAATACCGAGACCTCTTTCTTAAAGATCCTTTCAGCTTAGAATCTTGAAGTGACTGAGATTTGCTTAAATTACCAATACAACCACTGCTCTGCATAAATTAAACATCAGATATGCTTTGAGGCAGGAATTGCTCAAAAGATGGCGTTGAAGTGTTCCCTATAATTATATTTGCATTGTAAAAATAAGAGTTATGGTGTAATTGCCTCATAGGATCATAATAAATTTCTTAAGTATAAATGAGAACACCTACCCCATATAAGCTCAAAGAGGATGTCATGCAAACACCTCAGCCATCAGTGTGCTAATGAAACTGTATAACAGAGTGAGATGGTATATCTTTACTTGCTTCAGATATCTATTGCACAGCGCATTTATTTCTGAAAATAAAAGGGAGAGCGTTATAGAACTATAGCTTAAAAAAGGTATTAATCCTGAAAAAAATAAGAAGTGATGACACAAAATCTGATGAGAGTTCTGTAGTCAAATGTCATTCTCAACATTTAGGTATGAAAAAGCATGTCGAGCAGACCGTGCATGATAATAATTTTGTCAACAATTCAAGAGATGGATAAATCTAGTTGAGCAACTTAAGATTCACATGGACACCATCTACAAGACATTCCCAAATCACGCACTTGTTGGGATGCTTGTTTCAACATCAAAGTGTTTCAGTAGATCAACATGCCATGTTGCACTGTCTTTCCCACTTCAAACTTTGTAATAGTTAAGTAAGGGTAAGCTGCGGAGTACATAGCTAAAGTCATTGACCCTGCTAAAATGGGGGGCATCAATGGTCAGAATACTATCCTTTTCTTTTCCACTTCAACTTTGGTTATTACCAATGCCCACCTAGCTAAATAGACATAATAAGGACGCAATCCATTGTAAGAAGAAAGGAAGATAGATAGATCTCTCATTAGGTGTTGGTGAAAAAGAAAACAGAATTTAATGAATGCTATTTCCATTAGACTCCTCTCTTATTCGTAAGCAAACCAAAAATTGCAAAGGATCTGAACCTCGAGCAGTGGTTCGCTGTAATCATTGTTTCAGCAAACCAAAAGGAGGAAATCACACACACAATCAGCATAGCCTTCTATATTCTTTTTATCCAGTTTTCCTAGATTCACTCAGAAAACAAATTCTATCATCTAGAATCCAAGCTTCATGTCCAGTTTAGTCTCTTAATCACTAACATTGGAATCCGTATCAGCCTAAGTATAGAGACAACATACAAAAGCATAGTTGTAAGATAGGTAAGGTCAGACAGAATACAAATATAAATCAAATCATTACTTTCAATGTATATGACATGCAAAGCCCACGAATTCAGGTATATGATAAGTAGAATGTTCATCAGGAGGCTTATCAGTGAATACTGCGGTGGACACTTAGATGAATGCGACAGACTCAATATAACCGAATTGCTCGGAAGGTAAGCGAACTCCCCCTATAGTGCCACAGCATTCCAAGTTGATACCGGGGAAAACGTGGCACTAGGTGATACCAAAGGTGAAGTATTTGAAACAGTGCAGTTGTTAAGGTACAGGATTAACTAAAGTCGCAAAAAAAAATCAGCAGTTTTGGAAAATGGCCAATGAACTCTAAGCAAAACTCATTCCCGAATCACGATCATAGTATTGGCCATTGAGTCATTGACCCATCATCACGCATTACTCAAACCCCACTATCCGTTTCCTCCCAATTGATAAAGAGATTTCACGGTCCCGTACATCCTCCTCTAACACTTCTGCACCAATCCGCCAGCGGTTCACATGGTCCGTCCAGCCGCCCCCGATTGTACAAGAATCTAACAGCACGGTACCACCAGGATCAGAACTACACAAACATGCGGCTGCCGGCGCACCAGAGATAACCAGGAGCAACCGCGCGAACCCTCCCTCTTCGCCTCCAGGATGCCCACGGATCCCACCCAGTTCAGCAACACCCGCAGGTTAAAAAAAATCGGACTAACTAAACGCATTCATCAGGAACAGAGAAGATTGGGAGCGTCGAAACCGAACCTCGCGATCAATCCGGAACGGGGGAAGGAGCCAGCCCGCTTTCCCTCGCCCGCTTCCCTTTCCTCCCCTTGGTTGCTCCGTTTTTGGCGAGCGAGAGAGAGGAAAAGGAATCGCGCGAGCGAGGACGGGACGGGGGGGAGGAGAGAGAACGGAGGAATTTGGTCGCGTTTGGCCGCCGCCGGAAAGGGTGAGAGGAAAGGTGGAAGGAATGTGTTAGGTCGGGCCGTGCCGTCCGTCCGTGCACCGCGTCCACTGACCTAACCCCACCCGCCGGCGCCCGCGGAGGCCGCCGCAGGGGTGCGGACGCCGCCGGGCGCGTGGACCGGGCGTACGTGCGGTGGGGGGGCGCCGGAATGGCAGGGACAGGGAGGCTGGGGCTGGCGCGGGGGCAAAAACGGAAAGGACAGGGAGGTTTGACCGAGTCGTGCAGCGCGTGCCTTTCCAATAACGACCACGAGTCGACGGCACGACAAGTGCGGAGGCCGTCAACGCAGCGCGTCTACACGCCATGCAACACGCCTAGCCTTCAATTTTCTACGTTCGGGGTGGAATTAAGAAAGTGTTCTCATTCCCATGTTTCTTTGAGATACCAGAATAATAACCTCGTGACGACATTGAAGTTACAAGGCGCTTATTTCCATTCCACGGAGTCCTATCCATAAAATTCGCTGCAATACGCCGTCATGCTAATCACTTAGCTAGCGCTTGAAAGTGGGTGGCCTCCTGACTCTGGTAGACTGCTCGAACGCGTAGGCCATCTCGATCAACCTCGGCTCGTAGCCCCTGAGCCCGCCGAAGCAGATCGCGAACGGGACTCCCTCCGTGTCGTACCCCGCCGGCACGGCGATGCCCGGGTAGCCGCCGACGGCGAGGACGGAGGCGGCGTCGCTGTTGGGCGCCACGATCGCGTCCAGCCCGTGCTCCCTCATCAGCTTCTCCAGCCCGTCGGTGGAAATCTCGTCCAGCCGTCGGATCGCAGCTCTCTCCTTGGCGCCAATACCGTTGGTTTCCTCGGCGGCGATGAGGTCGGGCTGCCCAAAGTCTTTGAGCCTCTCCTGCAACGAGCCATCAAGGTCGTCAGCATCTGATCATCTCATGCTTCATGCTGGATTCAGAAAGGGTCAGCAATTCTTATCAGCCACAATTATCTTCAGAAATTAACTGCAGCCAATCTGGTTGTTCAAAAGACAGGAAGATTTTTTTCAGTTTGTTACCTCCACAGGGTGTGCGTTGTTGAACGCTATGACATCTGCAAGGGAGCGGACCGGGGAGCGCAACAGGTCTGACAAGTAAGCATTCAGGCTTAACTTGAACTCTGCTTTCATCAGAAGCGTCTCCTGGTCATACAGATCACTGAAATTTGTCGCGATGTCGAGGTCCTTGATCACAGTAGCGCCGTGTTTCCTGCCATGAAGAGCAGAAATTAGACAATTGCCTCGTCGGCTTGTCACTTCGTCTAGAAGATTTTTATCACAAAAGGAGATGTGAATGCAGAAATTAAAATACATACTTATTGTAATATTGTTTCATCTCAAAATTTCACCGTTTGGTGAAGAAAAAAAAACTGTAGCAGTCAATGGTTTAAGTGATGGTTCTGAACATCAGAGTTTGAATGAACTTCGAATGTAATACTGAATGTCTCGAGCAAACCATCGGCCGGTTTTCATCTAA
This sequence comes from Panicum hallii, assembly GCF_002211085.1. Lineage (NCBI taxonomy): Eukaryota > Viridiplantae > Streptophyta > Magnoliopsida > Poales > Poaceae > Panicum > Panicum hallii. Next base: position 49,909,932 of record NC_038043.1, read on the forward strand.
TATAATCATGTAATACTGTACAGATATTAGGTCTAAACAAGCTAAAGCTTGATTGTGATTTAGTGGATCAAGCTATTACCTCATTGTATTGAGGTGCTTCTGATATGCCGCCGCACGCACGTCATCGTACCCTTCAAAAAACACAGCAGGGACACCGATTCTCTTGCCCCTTAGTCCATCGATCCTCAGGAACTGCGTGTAACCCCCACGCGGGATGTACTTGGAAGCTGCTCCTGTAGCTTCAGCGTCAAGCTCGTCGTAGCCGACAATGGCGTCCAGGACATGGACGGCGTCGGATACTGTCCGGCACATTGGTCTGCAAGGACAAACAAGAACTGATCAGTTACCCAATCTGAACTTTCAGCAGAGTGATTCACAAGACCTGGGAGAGGCTTACCCTATGGTGTCTTGCCTGGGCGTGATCGGGATGACGCCTGACCGGCTGGTCAGCCCGACTGTTGGCTTGATGCCAACCACGGAGTTGGACGACGATGGGCAGAGTATTGAGCCGTCGGTCTCTGACCCCAGCGTCACGGCGGCCATGTTCGCCGCCGCGGCCACGCCCGGCCCGGCGCTCGACCCGCACGGCGTGGCCGAAAGAACATACGGATTCTTCACAAATTCATGAGAACCCACGTTTCAGATTCAAACAAGGTCACTGAAAATATCACATTTATATATTTATAACGATCCAGACAGTTTGCATTTTGCATTTGTTAACGGAAGTGATATAATATGTATGGGTGAAAGTGAGATTGGTTACCAGCGTCTGGCCGCCGCGGGCGCTCCAGCCGGACTCGACGGGCCGGAAGTTGGACCACTCGGAGGGGTTGGCCTTGCCGAGGATGACGGCGCCGGCGCGGCGGAGGCGCGCCACCACGCCGGCGTCGCGCGGGACCACGGAGCCGAGCAGCGCGAGGGAGCCGGCCGTGGTGTTGAGGCGGTCGCGCGTGGCGATGTTGTCCTTGAGGAGGACGGGGACGCCGTGCAGCCCGCCGGCGCAGCGGCCCCCGGAGGCCGAGCGCTCGGCGTCGGCGCGCGCCGCCTGCGCGAGCGCGTCCGGGTTCACCTCGATGACGGCGCGGAGCAGCGGGTTGAGGCGGGCTATCTGGTCCAGGTAGAACCGGACGAGCGCCGTCGACGTGAGGCTGCCGCTCCTGAACCCCAGCTGGATGGCGTCCACGGTGGCCTCCTGGAACTCGAACTGGCCGCTGCCGGCGGCGGCGGCGGCGAGGGCCGCGCTCATGACGGCGGCGACGACCTGGAGACGCGGGTCAACCATAGCCGCGGAGTGGGGACTGGTGCGCGTACTCACTTGAGTGCGTGGAGTGTGTTCTTGCTCCCAAATACTGATTAGTTTTTCTTTTTCAGAGATGCTTGGTATGTGGCAGGCCACCACGAGCGTATGAGCATCGCCATCGTCTTTCGAGGGAAAAAAAACACATATGACTAGGGAGAAGCGCAAGCTTTGCGCTTGTATTGGCTATTGCATCCGCTGTTAAGACACTGATACTCCAGTACCTTTGTGTTTGTGATATGCTCCAACTAGTACAAGCTCAAACACACACGTGGAAAAGTGATGAAGCAGATACCATATAAAAGTAGATAAGTTCTTCAGGTCGAACCTTGAATAAAGGCGTCAAACATGACAAAACCCATAAAAACATACTTACAAGTATTAAAAAAATAAAATAGCGCACATTCATAGTGCATCCATATATATTTATTGTGATAAAACTTAGGATGCAAACTTACACTAGTACAGAATCTCCTGGTTGGAAATCGTTATTTGTCCTGTTTTCCAAATTCCCGGCCTTTAGTCCCGAGACTAAAAGGTGTGAGAGTTGAAAAAAATAATTGGCAACCACCATCAATAATCTGTTGCCTCGTGTACAGCTTCCTTACCACCTCACGCAGATAACACATGTGATTTTTCATAGGATGTTATCCTTTTAAACTAACCTGTTTTAAACTAACCTGTGGAGTACCTTTAATCCGAGTTGGTGTTACCAATCAGAACTAAAAGTTTTAACTTTTAGTCCTAGTTGGTGGCTCTAACAGCGACTAAATATCCCTACACCCACCGGCCACCTAGCTAACTGTTGGACTTAGGAGTCGAAACTAAAGCCTCCTTCAGATTCAACAGCAGTCGAGACTAATGTTAAACATCAAAGACCATTTCTATACTATTGTTAATTTAAAAAATTTCATATGAAGATGCAAATTTCAATGAATGGTTTGGTTGCAGAGTCATTCTGTAAACATATTTGTTCTGGACTTAGTTTGCACCCTAACTATATCCTTGGATGTACTATGCATGTACCATTTCAATTCTTTTGATACTTATAAGTATGTTTTTTAAGACGTTTTCAAGTTTCCAAGGTTTCAGCCTAATATTTTCCCAACAACGCACGAGTTGCTGATAATGCAAGGGCTCCACATGGAATCCCTCTCAGTAAAAGGAAAATCTAATACCATATCGTTTGCTCAAGTTTCATTAGCATATCCTCTCAAAAGAAAAAAAAATGATAAGCATTTTAGCATATCCTAAATTCCATTGCCCGCCGAACCGCGCCGCCGCCACCGCTGGCCGCCAGCCCTATTCCATCCGCTTCCGGCCACCGTCTCTCACCTGCAATACACCGCCGATGATCCTACATCCCCCGCCCACTCAGGCGCTCACTCCTCCCCAGTCCCCAACAGCGCAATCTTTGCCTAGGGGTAAGGTTTCATGGAGTTGCGCTCGGATCTCACCCTCCGTTCGGAGCCACCCCTCGAATCTCGCCGCCTCTGCAGGCCGCGGACCGGCCCGTACGGCAACACTGACGGGGTGGACAACATCAGCGGCCTTCCCGACGACCTCCTCCTCCAGGTCCTCTTCCACCTCCGCTGCGCCCGCGCCGTCGCCCACACCAGCCTGCTCTCGCGCCGCTTGCGCGGCCTCTGGAGGCACCTCCCTGAGCTCTCCTTCCGCGACCTCGCGCTGGGCGCTCTCGAGACCGCCCTCGCCCAGGTCTCCCGCACAGAACTGTGCCTCCTCGATATCGATGTCCCCGAGCACCACAGGTACTCCGCCGCGGGCGTTGGTTCTCTGCTGCGCACCGCCGCGCGTCTGGCGCCCGTGGTGCTAAGCCTAGTATTTCGCGGTGACATGGTGGGTCGCGACATTCCCTTTGAGCTGCCCATCTTCCACCGTGCAACATCGATCAATCTGAATGTGATCAATCGTGTGACCTGGCTCCGCCAGTTCTCTGTGCTCGAGAGGCTCTCTATCTCAGGCTGCCACTTGGACATAGACATCGGTGTCCTGGTCCTGCAGTGTCCGCGCCTGCGTGTGCTGGAGCTGCGCCGTTTCTGGCATTTTGGCGCGGGCATGGTCCATCTCCATTCGACGACGATTGAGGAGCTTGTTGTGGCTCCTGACTGGTGGATTGGGGGTATTGACATTGTAGCCCCTGCACTAAAAAAGTTCACCATGGATACTTACATGAGCAAGGATTTCAATGTCATTTTTAGCACCTATGGTGAAGGATATCCATTGGCGCTGAAAGTGTGCCTTCAGGAATGTAGCAATCAGTGAGATGTGGTGCCTGCATGAGCTGATGGAGGAGAGCGTCTGCCGCCTGGATTTGACAATTGAAATGCGGGTGCATCTCATCTCCTGCTTTGTTTTTTTGTCAAAAAATTATTAAGTGCAGCTTGTCTTGTGACAAATGTTGGCTATTTTAGAAAAGTATAATTCTGCTTAGAGGAGGTAAAGGTAACAAAATCGTTGGCGCTTCCAAAATTCTCCAAAAAAGAAGGAAAGGATTAATGGAAGTGTAGTCTCCAAGGTCTCTGCATACCATGTAAGCTTTGACCAGGATAAATCAATTCGACCTGAGAAAAACAGCTAGTGTTGATGTGCATACATATTACGTACTTAACTTTAATTCAGTCTGCAACTCCAAATGACAATCCATTTTAATCAGAAGGTCCATGCAATAAGTTGCAGCACTTCCTAACCTTATCCAGCGACCCAAATACGTAGAAACTATTTCATAATTGTATACATCAATTACAAATACTGTTTTCGTATGACTACAACAGGGAACTTCCCAACACAATCTAGCACTTCTTACCTGCCCTTTTTCCTTTTGCCCTACATTTTCAAAGCAAATTCGCTTCCTTGTTAAGCTTGCAATTTGCAACACATCCTTATTTGCCCTTGTATTATTCTGTTCTAGTGTTTCCATTACATCTATCTATATTTACATTCGTCCTCTATGAAAAGATTCACTAGGAGAGCCTTCCATCTCATGTATGAATGCTGTCACATTGCTTGCTTAGATGACGGCGACATAACCTTTTCGATGTTGTATTAACATGGTTACTCAAAACTTCTGCGTTCTTTGGCCACTTATAAGTCTATAGCAAATGATCCAAGTGACAACCCATCCAGGAACAGCAGGCTTTAGTGTTGAGACAATCAGAGGAGCATTATGCTATAGCTTTGCATTGTTTATGCTCGTAGCTTTGTTATTCAAGTTCGCCAAATGCATGATTTGTTATGCTGGGGTGTGTGGTCACTTGACAATTCTCATTTTCTGCCACTATACTTGTCTTTTATTTCCTTTCACATAAGAGTTTTATAAATTTCCAGAGCATCCCACCAGGTGATGCGGAGCAGGACTTGAAGCAACAAATAGCCCAGCTTCCTAACTTTTCTGTTTTGAGGCTAGATTTGTTAACGTGGGGACATGTTTTTGGTGCTATGGTGTTGAATCTACTTGGGATTTGTGCTGGCATACAAAGTCTTAAGTTGGTCATAAAACGACTTAAGGTAATTCTTCACTTGAACTGGCTGCGTTTTCAAGAAATATGTGTAACTGCATTTCAGCATTTGATGCTGGAATAGTTGTCCTTGTGATGAACCGAAAGACTGGAGAAATCAGAATATTTCCTTGATGGCTCTCGAAGAAGCAGCAATAGAAAATCTGGAAGGAAGCGGGCATGAATAAAAGTTGACTTTGTGAAGCTTGTATTCAGATGCGCGCCCCTGATGAAAAGAATGACCGTGAAACTGTCCCCTAAGGTCTTACCAGGTAACAGTGGATGCAAGGAAATCTGTGACATATTCAAGGCGAAGCCGTCTGTAGAATGCTCTGTCTATAGCAGTTGCGGTGAGCAGGTTGTGTATGCATGATTTGCTTCAGTGCTTATGCTTGTGGGCGTAATACAAGAATGATCCTGAAGCTTTTGTCCTTTTGGAGCTCGAGCTTGTACTTTGTCGTTGACTCGTCGTTAAAGCTCGCCTTCACGTTCTACTGATTCACTGTAGTTCGAGAACCATGCTTCTTCTTGCCACCGCGTTGTCGGTCTGGTCTGATGAAATCATCGGATAGATGCTTGTATCCCAATGTGCATCGTGTATCTGTATATGCAGGATGGACTGCTGCCAAAGCTGTTTGTCTGGTCGGTTGAATATAAAGCAGAAATTATGTATGTGATTAGCAACTGCGGTTGCAGATGTTGCAGGCTCGGCGAGCTGTTGCAGATGTTGCAACCACGTGCAGCGTGCTTGCTGGTGACTTCTTTCCGGCACCTTGAGGCAAGCAGGGGTGGCATCAGCTCCTGTGAAGATGGATGGATTGGGAAGAGCTGGTCAGCCTTCAGAACCAACGCCCGTAGGTCACGCCGCTCGATCTGCTGCTGCTCGTGCGGCGCTGATGGACGGACACAAGGCTCTCATCCGCATCTCCGCATCATGCGGGTCTGTGTAGGAGTAGGATGCTTCAGTGGACGGAGCACGACGGAGTATGGTGGAGTTGAGTTGAAGTTGACATCAAAGGTGGAGCACAGGTAACGAGTTTCGCAAGTGGATGCCATGATCCTGGAGCTTCAGAGCAGTGCCCCCATTTTCTTGCTCCTCGTCCCTCACCTGCCCAACGGCACCTTGCCTCTCACCATCCCCCCGTTGTCAGAGCGAGCATCCATTTGCACAAATGCGTGGCCCAGATAAACCTCTGGTCCTCTGCCGCTCTGCCGATGCCCGACATGAAGCATCCCAACAAAGCAGCAAAAAGAAGGGGCCCCGTAGCCAAGGACCAAGCACAATTCTCACGAGCAAGCCAGTTTTTGACAGCAACAATATCAATATGTGTACACTGCACTGAGAGTGCAGCAGCACTGAGCTACCTGGACATAGCATGGCTCAGCCGCGGCTCCAGGTGCTCGCCGCCGCCGTGGCCCTGACCCTGGCGCTGGTGGCCGGCGGCGGCGGCGCGTTCGAGTTCCAGGAGGCCACCGTGGACGCCATTCAGCTGGGGTTCAGGAACGGCAGCCTCACCTCGGCGGCGCTCGTCCGGTTCTACCTGGACCGGATCGCCCGCCTCAACCCGCTACTCCGCGCCGTCATCGAGGTCAACCCGGACACGCTCGCGCAGGCGGCGCGCGCCGACGCCGAGCGCTCGGCATCGGGGGGCCGCTGCGCCGCGGGGCTGCACGGCGTCCCCGTCCTGCTCAAGGACAACATCGCCACGCGCGACCGCCTCAACACCACGGCCGGCTCCCTCGCGCTGCTCGGCTCCGTGGTCCGCCGCGACGCCGGCGTGGCAGCCCGCCTCCGCCGCGCCGGCGCCGTCATCCTCGGCAAGGCCAACCCCACCGAGTGGTCCAACTTCCGCCAAGTCGATCCCGGCTGGAGCGCCCGCGGCGGCCAGACCCAGGTATATATTATTATTAGCGCCCAAAACCTTTTACTGCTATAATTGCATTTCAAAACTTTTTACTATCACAAATTTGATAATGCGTAGAATCCGTACGTCCTGTCGGTGACACCGTGCGGGTCGAGCGCCGGGCCTGGCGTCGCCGCTGCGGCGAACATGGCTGCCGTGACGCTGGGATCGGAGACGGCCGGCTCCATAATCTGCCCGTCGGTGCTCAACTCCGTGGTTGGGATCAAACCAACAGTTGGGCTGACCAGCCGGTCAGGCGTCATCCCGATCACGCCCAGGCAAGACACCATAGGGTAAGTCTCTACCAACAAGTCCTGTAAAAAATCACTCTGAAAGTTCAGATGGGTAACTGAGTTCTTGTTTGTCCTGGCAGGCCAATGTGTCGTACAGTATCCGATGCCGTCCATGTCCTGGACGCCATTGTCGGCTATGATGAGCTTGACGCTGAAGCGACTGGAGCAGCTTCCAAGTACATCCCGCATGGTGGTTACAGGCAGTTCCTGAGGATCGACGGACTAAGGGGCAAGAGGATTGGTGTCCTCAGGGGTTTCTTTGAGCAGTATGCTCCTGAGCCCCGGAGGGTCTACGAGAAGCATCTCAGCACAATGAGGTAATAAATGCGTCCTGAACCTCGTCCTGTTGATTCAGCGCTATTTGATAAGTTCAGGATTAGTTAGAATTTCCTTAGCACGCGTCTCGTCGTCTTCTGGTAAAGTATTTTAATTTAACTTAATTCCTACACCTGGTCATGGCAGGCATCACGGCGCCATCCTGATAAAGGATCTTGACCTCGCAGGGAATTGGACCGATCTCGGGGACCAAATGGGCCTTCTGATGAATGCAGAGTTCAAGTTGAGCCTGAATGCTTATCTGAAGGACCTGCTGTACTCTCCGGTCCGCTCCCTCGCACAAGTCATAGCATTCAACAATGCACATCCAAAAGAGGTGGTAACTAACCGAGCCTTTCATCTTGGGTGCTTGCAGCCGATATTCAAAATTAGTACTCTTGAACATCGATGGTAGCTGAAGCAGACCGCTAGGATTTGATGGTGAGTTAACGATCCTTGCAGGAGAGGCTTAAAGATTTTGGGCAGGCCGATCTCATTGCGGCCGAGAAGACCACCGGCATCGGCGCAGCGGAGAGAGCTGCTCTCCGGCGGCTCAACGAGCTGTCCACGGGTGGCCTGGAGAAGACGGTGAAAGAGCACCGGCTGGACGCCGTCGTGGTGGCCAACAACGACATCTCCGCCGTCCTCGCCATCGGCGGTTGTCCCGGCATCGCCGTGCCGGCCGGGTACAGCGAGGAGGGAGTCCCCTTCGGGATAGTCTTCGGCGGGCTCAGGGGCTACGAGCCGAGGCTGATCGAGATGGCCTACGCGTTCGAGCAGGCTACCAAAGTCAGAAGGCCGCCTGCTTTCAGGCATTAGCCTAGCCAGTAGTTGGTACTCTGCATGGTAATAATCGGCCGCATTCTTAAGGTGAAAACCTTGCTTCTGTATCCTGGAGCTCTTGTCCTTTCAGTCCGAGCTGAATATTGGTTGTTGTGAATTTCATGTTGTAGTGATGACCGATGACCTATGGAAGTTCAGATCGTGCATATTGTTGGTGGTGGATTCATATAGGGGTTATTCGGAATTGGGATGACGGGTTTTGTGAAGATTATTTCCGCCCCTAAAATCCAGTTCAAGTCCGGTAAAAAAATATAGTTTTGTCGTATCTCTAACAGATGTTTTTAAAGCAAATAAAGTAGCTACCAGATTTACTAGCTACATATAGATCCAAACAACCCCTATATGAACCTGCGTTCAAGCCGGAGAACTGGCGGCGGCCACCGCGTCGACGACCGGCGCCGAAGCAGCCGCACGGCGCTACTCTATGGCCGACTTCCCGCTGCTCGCGCAGTTTTACCCCATGCCTGCGGCTCTGCCGCCTCGGCCTTTTCCTGTCGGTGTCACCCCGCCGAACTTATGGGACCCTCCAACGCCATCAGCTGCGCCACCGGCAAGCAGCTCCCACAGCTCATCACCGGCGGGAGCTCCGACCCCATCGCCGCCTCTTGGTAACTATAGTCCTAGCTGTTCGTACGTGGATTGTGGCATGCTTCGTGTTTCTGATCTCGTATTGCTTTCCTTCCGCAGGTTCATCAAGGACCGGGACCGCAGCATCATCATCTCGCTCTCGGCCAAGACTAATGAAGAAGTGACACACAGGGGGCCAAGAGGGGAAAGCCCGGCCTGCTACAGACCGGCCCATTATTTGGCCCGCTAAACTCCTTTCAGCTTCCCGTCCCACACACACACACACACACACACACACACACACAGAGTTTTGCATCAGCGGAATTCATGTAGTTGCATGTCCTAATAACTTGATGGTTGGTTCTTCTATTGACCAGCAGACAAAATTTCGGATACTACATAGAATTTCCACCATAATTGAATTGAAGGAGGAAAAGATCAGTTTTTTTTTAGGGGTGTCCACTTGATCAGGTGATTGTGATTGATCGAGAGACGGGGTGAAAACAAAAGGTTGCTTTGTCTCCCCCTGGTGGGAGTCCAATAGGCCCGCAGCGCTGGAAAAGTGTGCTGTGCAATCTCAGGGTGGCCAGGGGAAAGCAAAGAACAGCTCGGCCTGTTACTAATTACAATTTACATGTCCAACACAAAGCTCGAATTACACACAAAGCCATTTTTTATTTTCTTTCCTTCCCCTCACCCCCCTTGCGTTTTATTTTTCTTTTTATTCTTTTTTATTTTCCTTTAAATCCTCTGGCACATACCTTTTCCCATGTCATCGAAATTAACATCATTTGCTTATTTCTTATAAAAGGATCTAAACAAGCCTATACTGATCGTTCCAGTTGTGAAAATTCATCGTTCTAAGGTTTATTTTGGATTGTTCCAGCTGTAAGGTTTCATTATTTAGATATTATCGGTACGTACAGACAGGGATACCTCCTACTAGAGTGTCCAGCTCGAGGGGCGCGAGGTTATCTGTAACCTCGCCCTAAGCTCTTGGGTGACGGGGCGTACGGCCCGGGCCTGACAGCTGGGGACATGGTCTCCGGACCTCTCCCACGCTCTAGCAGGTCCGGCACCTCCACGTGCCCGCGAGGATAAGGTGCTCAGAAACGTCTACCACGGGTCCGGACCACCGCGGGATGGTCTTGGGCTCCTACGTGTGGAAGCCGGACCCCCAGGGGGTCTGAGCGCCTGGACCGGCCAGGGGGACCTGGACCTCCCTTCCCACCGGGGAGGAGGTTCGGTCCCGCTACGTGCCCCTGGGGAAGAGGCCGCTAAACCAGCACCACCACGTGTCCGATGGCAGCCAGCCTTCTACGAGAAGCTAGTCCAACTACCGCATTTAATGCGGGTAGAATGCGGGTGGTTGGGGTGCGCGTACCCGAGACAGGGTATGGGTTGCCCACTGATACGTTGGGCAGGTATGCTGACACCACGGTAAGCCCGCCAGTTACCGAGGCGGCGCGTCGCATCACCGCACCGTGCAGACGAAGGGCGTGTAGTCACATCACAGCGCCGCGCGCGAGAGCGAAGGTTATTACGACCTGCTGTAGGAGGGCCGCGGTGTGCGCTGCTGCAGTGCGCGGAGGCAGGTCACAGCAGGTCAACATAGCTCCTTTGTCTATCAGCGGGAACTGACCCTACAGTGACAGCACGTCTTCTAATACGCATGCCACTGACAGCATACCCTGTGCTAGTGAGACGGCACATGACCATACCCTGGCAGAGGATACGCACGGGGGGCCAAAGAGTAAGATTTCAAAATCTGTGGTATTTAAAACTCCGATGTGTATGTTATTTAATATGTCACCGGGTCCACCTGTCGGGACCCCGCTCAGTGTACGCGCTCCCCTTGAGTCTATAAAAGGGTGAGCGCATACGTTAGAAGACAAGGTCGCAAGCTCTCAAGTTCCACGAACACCACAAGATTCACAAGTTCAGGCAATACATCTCACAATAGACGTAGGGTTTTACGCTCCGGCGGTCTGAACCACTCTAAACCCTTGTATGCTTTCCGTGTTCATACGCCTCTCGATATAGCATTTCTTGATTCCCCTCAAACTCATCCTAAACTAGGATTAGGCGGGTGCACTCCACCACCCGGCTGGAGAAATCCTCGGACAAATTTTTTTTTCATTTTCCGAGACAGGAGCATTTCTTGAGCAGATGTGCATGCAGGATCATTAATCTGAGCCGGGGGTTGGGCGCCGACGGCGCGAAGGAGGCAAAGGCCTGCGCCCTCCCAAAACTCCAAAAGCGGCGGCACATGCCGGGGGGCACCGCCGCGCATGTGGAGGTCGCGTACCCGCGCAAGCCTACTCGCCCATTCGCCCGTGCACAGTAGGCGGCGCGGACACATGTGTCGCGCGCCGGGCGTTCCGTCATCGTGGCCACAGCGCTCTCCTTTCCTGCTCTGGCGCCGTGCGACGCGACGACCACCGCCCACGAGGGCCTCCCCATGCTCCCGTCCGACGCGGCGCCGGACAGGAGTCAGCAAGAGATTCGAGTGACCGCCGGCACATGCGCAGCGTCGTGCGCGAGCCGTGTCGACGGGCGCGGACGACGACGCGCGGCGCGGCCGCCCGCTCACATTAATTCATTACTCCTACTGCCCAGTCACCATGTCGAGCACGCGCGCTTGGTGTGAGAAGACGATTGCGTCCGGGCCAGTTGCGTTGCAGCAAGGCCGTAACGCGACCACTTGTCGCGGGCGCGACTCCCTCTGCCCCACGGCGCATGGCATCAGCAGGGTCCGTGCCCCGTGGGGGAGGGCCGGCCGGCGTCCGCCGTAGGGCCAGCCGCACCAAACGCGCTGCTCCGTAAAGAGCTCCTGCGGGAGGTTTTAGGAGAGCCGGAACTTTTTTTATGGGCGGACAAGCGGAGCCGGTGGAACTTGAAAATGTAGCTTCATTATCGCGCGGAGCCCTCCCAAACGGCCCCGTAATCACGGAACGGCTGGCCGGCCGGCCATGAAGTCCGGGGGTTCATAACTTGCCACTTGAACTTGACAGTGCTCGGCGTGTCATATCAGGTGCCACTGGCGCAGGACGTGGACGCAGCAGTTCACGGGGTCCGATTGGGGAAAATCCAGTCGACGAGAACTACAGCAGCGTGCCGGTCTGGTTAGGTTCCTTCCCTTGGTCTGTGCATCGATCTCTGGTCAAACATGACACAGACGGCCGGCGACATCGCCGGCAAAATCAAACTTTAATCGATGAATAGCGCAAAACCGGCATCGCTGGTGCTCCACTCCTCGCCTAGTGCGAACGCTCTCCGATAGATCTCCTCGTCACACGCATGCATCCCGAGCCACCTGCTGCTACTGTGCCGGCCTCCTCTCTCCGCGTTGCTGGCGAAATCGTCAGTGCATTTGGAGGAGGCACCTATAATAGTACTAGTCCGACCTGGACGGACCTTTTTTTTTAAAAAAAAAAACAAAACAAAACTGGATGGCTGGGCTTTGCTTTACTGTCGGTGCGTGCGTGTCATAGTTAGGGGAGTAGATAATAGATTCCATCCCTTCGTGCTACCCGGGAAAAGACACTGGCTGGCACCGACACCTGTGTCTCCCAGCTCGCCGCGGCGTGCTGGGCTTCGCTACATGCACGTACGTACAGTACAGGACCAGGAGAAGTGAGCAGGCGAGGGGAGACACATATAATGCGGCACGACGCGTGCCGCACATAGCACATGGATCCACCAACCGCACAGGCTGAAAAGCACGCAGCTAGCTAGCTAGCTAGCTAGCTCGTCGTGGTGGTAGTAGTAGAACGGAACAAGCAAGCACCGCCGGGCGCATAGACGATCCGAGGAGAGAGCAAGGGGCAGAGCAGGGTGTCGGTGCCGCAGGGCCGAGCGGGAGAACGTGACCGTCCAAGCGCGCGCACGACGGCGGCGGCGCGCCTGCGTCCGCCCGCATGATCACACGGCCCGTCCGCGCGCGCGCACCGTCGGTGGACGGCCGGCGCATGTGGCCGCATCATTGCGCGGTTGAACCCGGCGCGGCGCGCGGCAGCGACAGGGAATGGGGAATGTTTTTTTCCTCACGCGACGACGCCATCGGCCGGCGCGCGCTCCTTGCGACCGATCGGTTCCATCGCGGCGAGCCCGAGGCCGGCCGGGGAGTGTAGTACAGCGCTGCCGGTCGATCGCTGGCCGGTGGGCGGTGGCTGTCGATCCGAGCTCTCGGTGGTTGTTGCTGTTGTTTCGCCGGCCGTACGTGGATGGGCGACGGCTAACGGTCTGACCAACCGGCCGGCGGCGGTTGCGATCTCCTAGGTAGGAGTACCTGCGTGAACGGCCGTTGGGTTGGATTATGTTGGGTTGCGGTAGACCTCGTCCTGAAGGAGAAAGTCTGAAAGTGCCATGATGGGAGGCGCATGTTACGGAGCCCAGAACCAACCGGACAGGGGAACATGGCCGCGCCTGCTTTGGGGGGGGGGGGGGGGGGGGGGGGAGGGATCGGACCGGCCTCTTTTCGGACGCATCGGTGGAGAGCGAGCGCCGAGCGGGCGAGCGAGGGTCAACCTCCATGCTCCATCCACCAAGGGTAGGCAGGCACCAAACCAACGACCTGCCGCGCTGCCGCTCGACGCTCGTGGTGCCGCCCTGCTCCCCAAGACGGTCTAAGAGCATGTTCAGTGGCACAGTACGCTCGGTGTTCGTACCACTACTACTACTACGGTTCTGTCTGTCGACCCCAGATTGGCACATAATCAGAACACCAGAGGTTTTCTTTTGACGAAACAGAGCACCAGAGGATTTGTAGAACCTGTGAGGCAGGCACCAGTGCGAGCCGAAGCCGATGGTGACGCCACATATACATCAGCGTATATATGCATAGATCGGATCGATCCGGGTTATATTGATCGCTCGGCGTCGAAATAAAGATCTCGCCGGGGAATTATATCCAGGGATTGTCCATGCACGACGTCCCGTCGCGATTCCACCAGATAAACGCGCGGTGGGCGCCGCCCGGCGATCGCCGCCGCCATCATTGCGGCCGGCCTTGTCATCAACTCAGCAACAAGTCAGGACTGGGCCGGCCGGCGTGCCCGCGCGCACATCAAGCGCAGCAACGACGCGAGGGGCGGGCTCGATCAACGGCGCCGGAAAGCGACGGCCGCGGCGACTGCCGGTGACACCTCACATGCGGAGCACGCGCCGCCCCGCCGGCCGGTACCTCGATTCGGGGCGGCGATCCCGACGGGCGAGCAAACCGCCGCCGCTAGACCCCGGTCGTCGTAGACCTAGGTAGCGACATGGGGCGCGCATTTCCCGCGCCCTTTGCAACTCTTCCTTCTCCATTTTTCGAATCAAAGGAACTCCCTTTAATGATTACTGCTAGTAGTTAGTGGAAAAGATCTTTACCAATAATAATCAGCGGACTATTAATATTCCAGGAGGGCTCTCGACGACGAGGCCCGGCCTCGGCCGGCCATTGGTTCGATCGAGCGGAAAGCTCTGCGCATGTGCGCCGACGGCGCCGGTGAGGCCCTGGCCGGGGTTGCTGATTGGGTTGCCGGGAATGGCGCGCTTGGCCTCATCCGCTCCATACACACCAGCTCCTGTGCATTTAAGGGTGCGTTTGGTTAGGGTGCGGTTTTTGGAAAAGATGCTGTGAGTTGTGGGCTGTGGAAAAACTGCTGTGAAAAATCTGCTGTGGGAAAAGCAGAAGATCGTTTGGTTAGAGCAACTGTGAGCTGCGGAAAATTGTGTGCTGTGGGAAACTGTGTGCTGTGTGCGACGTCGGGGCGGCCGGGTTGGCGCGGCCTTGGGCGGGCGGCGTTGGGTTGGGGCGGCCGGGGTACTCTGGATCCGCGGCGTCGGGCCGGGGGGGCAGGCGGCGCCGAGCGGGGGGCGGGTTGCGAGATGGGAACGGAAGCGGGATAGAGCGGATATGGATGGTAGGTGGGATAGAATGAACTGTTTTTTTCATAATCAATGGCAGGTGGGTAATTTTTTGCCCCAAAAACTACTGAAAGTAGGGGGTAGGTGCTTTTACATTTGTACTACGGCGAAAGCTGCTTTTGGGCAAAAGCATCTAGAGCGTTTAAAACCTTTGAATGGCTTTTGGTTTTTGCAAAAGCAAAAAGCAAATGTAAAAGTACAACCGTAAGTATCGAGCCAATGGATCGACCACACCCTTTTTGGCCGGACATGCATATATATATACATATATATACACACATGTATGCATGTACACGTGTACGCTAGTAGACGCGAGGAGAAGTACATCTCGAATCTTTTAATTTTCATGCATGGGCACGCATAGTTCGTTCGCCCGCGTTTGGGATCTCTACTACTTGTGAGCACGCACAGTGCCACAGTGGTGGTTGGCGAGACGCGTATGGCTGCTCCCAACAAGTTTAGGTTAGGTTAGGCGCCTCTCATGCAGCGGGCATGTGGGATGTCCCGTCCCCGTGCCGAATAATGTATGGTATCCTCAAGTGCGCCTACACCGGGTAGCTAGCGCCTAACGCTGATGGCAACTTGAGCCTACCCTCTGTACACTGTGGAGCTGCCCTGCTGCTGCCGTACGCTCCCAAAAGCGGCGGCTGTAGCTTGCATCGGAAGCGTCCGTCGTCGTCGATCGGCCACAGCACGATGACGCGGCAGGCAGGCGGCACGGTGTACATACGTACGTGTACGTGTACTGGCCTGAGGTGACGTGGATCTGCAAGACTGCAACTGAATCGTGCGTGCGTGAGCGGAGTGGGAATAGGGAGGAGGTGATGAGGTGGCGAGGTCGAGCGGGGTTAGCGACGCGGACATCCGTGTAAGACGAGAGGGGGAGGGGTAGTAGGGTAACATGGCGCGCATGTGTTTCGCGGCGACATTCCGCACCGGTCTCGTGCTGGCGACGCCGTTTCTGATTTCGAACGGCGATGCCGACCGACACTGTCAATCATGGCGGGGGACGCTCGGAAATTACCGGTCGCGCGCGCGCAGGAGCTCCATCTGCTGTCCGGCCGGCCGTCCGCTGTCTGCTCCGAAATTATTGGAGCGGTCGGTCGCCGCTCCGATGCAAGTTTCACTGCAAGCATGCGGAGATGTTACTGGGCCAACCGGCCAAGACCAAGATGGATAGAGCGCGTCACTGGATCATCAGGCTGGGATTCGGAAGGACCCAGGAGCACGAGCTCAAACTGCCAACAGTGCCGCCGATCTGGGACGGGAAGCTTCCGGCGCCAGATTTAGCAAAGATCACGCTGCGCATCTCCTCCCTCACCGAACAGTGTCGGTTGGTTGGGCAGTTGGTTGGAGGCTGGAGCAAGCAACCAAGCAAAGAGAGCAGCTACGCACGGTAGCCTACACTCTAGCCCGGCCAGTAGAGCAACTGTACTGTGCAAGAGGCTACGCGAGGATCAGCTTTGCCCTCTGCGGCTACGGGGCGGTCGCGGCAGCTTGGCGCTTTGCCGAGCCCTGGCCAGGCGCCGCACCGGCAGCCGGCAGGCGGGGCGAGGTCAGAGTTCTGCCGCGCCACTGCGCCAGTGCCGCACCGGCCTGTTGTTCCCCTCTCCCTCCGTCTTAACTTCCATCAACCCCCTGGTGGCCCTCCCTCATTTACTCGCTCCTACCGCACTTGCCAACTCCGCCTTGTGAGCGGGCCCCACCCCTCTCCCTCTCTCTACCTGCGATCTCTCCCATCATCCTTTCTATATAAACTCGAATGGTGGACGACACACACCCGCGGTCGCAGCAGTGTGTGTGTAGCTACCAGGGTGCGCGGCCTCTTCCCTCGCTCGCTCTCCCAGCAGCCACACTAGCTAGCTATCACTATCCAGAGCTCCGAGAGAGCTGAAGCTAGCTAGCAATGGCTGCACCTCCTCCTCTTCCTCCTCCTAGCAGCAGCAGCGTGTCCCGGCGCGCCGCCGCCGTGCCGGCATTGCTGCTGCTGGTGGCGATGGCGATGGCGGCCTTCCCCGGCGCCGGCGCGCAGCCGTCCCCGGGGTACTACCCGAGCTCGAGGTTCCGGCCCATCCCGTTCAACCGCGGGTACACCAACAAGTGGGGCCCGCAGCACCAGACGCTCTCCGGCGACCACTCCGCCCTCACCATCTGGCTCGACAAGACCTGCGGTATGTTTATTTCTATATCCACCAAAAAAATAATCCTTGCTTTTGTTTCGCCACAAGTGCGTGCTCTCTAGCTAGTGCAGCCGTACGTACTGTCAACTGTGGCCATGGACCCCTTGCATTGCATGTGGTGTGGGCCGTTGACGTGTTCAGACCTTGTGTTACTGTCTCGGTGCTGACAGAGACATCGCTGCTGCTGCTTGCTGCCAGTGTGAGTGTGATACTAGTAGCTGATAAGGGGCACATGCATTGCTTGTCCTTTTCAAGTGTCTGCACTAGCTCTCGCTGATACCTCGCGTCTTGGATCCTGCAATGATAGTAAACGATATCGAGATCTTAATCTATCTGAATAAGTACGGTGCTAATTTTTATCATTCAGAAAAGTCTCTGCACAAAAGCGAGTAATTTGAAGATAATGATGATGATGATGTGCAGGGAGTGGTTTCAAGTCGAAGCACGCGTACCGGAACGGCTACTTCTCCACCCGCATCAAGCTCCCCGCCGGCTACACCGCCGGCACCAACACCGCCTTCTACGTAAGCTCGCTCTCTGAAGTCTGAAACGGCTTTGTTTGGTTCAGCATACCTGCAGTATCTGTGTGCCCAATCATGCTGAACCTGACTGACAGAATCCAATGCGATACAAAATCCTCTGCAGCTGTCGAACAACGAGGCGCACCCTGGGTTCCACGACGAGATCGACATGGAGTTCCTGGGCACCATCCCGGGGGAGCCCTACACGCTGCAGACCAACGTGTACGTCCGGGGCAGCGGCGACGGCCGCATCGTCGGCCGGGAGATGCGCTTCCACCTCTGGTTCGACCCCACGGCGGCCTTCCACACCTACGCCATCCTCTGGAACCCCGACGCCATCACCTTCTTCGTCGACGACGTGCCCGTCCGCCGCTACGAGCGCCGCACCGAGCTCACCTTCCCGGACCGCCCCATGTGGGTGTACGGCTCCATCTGGGACGCCTCCGACTGGGCCACCGACGACGGCCGCCACCGCGCCGACTACCGCTACCAGCCCTTCGTCGCGCGCCTCGACCGCTTCGTCATCGCCGGCTGCTCCACCGCCGCCCCGGCCTCCTGCCGCCCGGTGCCGGCGTCGCCCCGGGGCGCCGGGCTCACGCCGCAGCAGTACGCCGCCATGCGGTGGGCGCAGCAGGGCCACATGGTCTACTACTACTGCAACGACTTCCGCAGGGACCACTCGCTCACGCCCGAGTGCTAGCCCGGCCGGCCGGCTGGCGGCCATGGATAGATCTTGGCCGGTTGTGCTCCTGGGATGATCGGCGATCTGGCGGTTGGCGCGTGCTCCGATCTCTTTCCTGGTGTTGCTTGTTTCCTCGCCTTGGATGTTTGTTTGGTTGTTTGTTTTTCCTAGCATTGATCTCCCGTGAACGAAAGGCTAGTGAGATCGATCGATCGGTCGACGGATGATGATGTGGCTGCCCTACCACCACCGCCGCTTAGCTGCTTGTGAGGCGGAGCCGGGCGGGGTGGTTGAGGCGTTGGTCGTTGGCGTATTTTGCCAACAAAAGGGGTGTCGTCGTCGTCTGCCGTTTGCTTGTTTTGTTGCCTTTTTCCCATTTGGTCTCACATGCGTGCCGCCCCAAAGGGGCAAGCTTGCATGATTCATGGCATCATGCATGCCCACTGTAATACGGATCTGCTATACCATATATATCATATATAAGTATTTAATATGTATAATAATGCTACTGAAGTTGCATGGTTTTCAAATTCACTGTACGGACGGCAATATGCGCTATACATATGATACATTTTTTATATGCCTGCAACTTGCAAGAGCTGTGGACTTTTCATTTTTTCTCCTCAAGCTAAACTATAGCAGGCTGTAGAGGTGGACCAGGAGAAGAAGCGGCGTGTGCGTACAAGCAAACATTGACCTCTCCACTCTCTCAGTGGCCATGCCACAGGCTGCAGGGTACCTCCGCAGGCCACTCGGAAGCCTGTAGGACCGGCTGACCGGCATGATGTTTGCATGACGTGGAAGAGTGGTGATAGAGGTAGGTGTTGTCAGATACATACGCGTAATATGTGACATGTCGGTGGAACATCGCCAAAAAGAGTTGTTGTTGCCCTGGGCCTCCTCTCCTGCTCTTCAAGAAACCACATTTACTTGGCCCACAGAGAGGCCCAATATGTTTACAAACTCATCCGTCGTTTGACTGGGCCTGGACTGGAACCCAATGGAGGGGACTGCTGCTGATGAAAGAAGTTTGACTTACGCTAAACCTAAGTAGACTTAGATTAAGCATGAAAAAGGGATCCGGAATCCGAATGCTTCAATTTCACTTTTACGGAGACCGAAGTCGAGTATCACGTCTCAACTAGCATTTCCAATCTTCACCGCATTCCACCATGCGTCAGCCACATAACAGTGAGTCTGAAAAGCCAATGTGCATAGCAAAACTGAAAACAGATCTAACTCCAAAGGTTTCCACCAAAAGACTAAGAATCTCCCCGCCAGTTTGGTAGAGCTCCAACTGATCCTGATTCTCTGTGGGAGCTGATTCTCTAAGAGAAGTGATTCTGTGGCTGAATGTGATTCTCTTTGATTCTCTACAGCTCCCAGCCTTTTAGTTCATTTCAGATAATCACTCCACAGAATCAACAGAGAATCACTTCTCTCTGAAAAACTATTTGGCAGAGCTCTTGCTGGATTCAGCAGAGAATCAGCTCTGAGAGCTCTGCTAAATTGGCCCTTAAACGAGCTGATTGACCAGACAGACCTTCTCCTTCAAAATCCAGAAATAGTTTGACTTCATCAGGTTGACTGTATACGCCACAGTCCACACCACCGCGCAGACGCCATCCCTTGCTAGCACCGAACAGATCAGCTGCAACCACCTGTGGCAACTTCGCTCTCCATTGCACCACCCCCCGGTTTTGCTCCTTCGTCTGCAGAATTGAAAGTTGGTTAACCGATGAGAAAACAGAGAAACAGACATACAGGATCAAGTATCGGCACTTTATGACAAAAAAAGGCACAACTTTGGTCTGCGTATCCCAAATAGCTCACAGAAATGCAGAAAATCCCAATCATTACCAGCATATTTGGCATTACTTGAAAACTCTGAACTGCAGATAAAAAGAAACTCCCAGACGTTACTCTTCCCCCGCATTTTGATTTTCTCCCTCCCCACGTCGCTCTCCCAGACGACTCGGGGATGCCATGCGCCGCTGCCCACCACCCCACCCCGGGCCACCGGAGGTGGCCGCTGCCGCCGCCAAGCCAAAGCCGGCTCTGCTCGCAGTCTCCCCCTTCCCTCTCTCTTCCCTCCTGCCTCCCTCCCCCCGGCCTTCAACCTTCCCTCGTCGGCGCTCCACTGCCGGCCGCCGGGCCGGATCCGGCCCCTCCTCGCTGGATCCAGAGTTCCCCGGGCCTTCGCCCTTCTCATCCGGTCGGCTAGCGTGCTGTGCCCTGGGGGCTCGGTTCGGCGGGGGCGCGTAGCCGTGCTGCCGTCGCCGGCGCTCGCTCCGATCAGGCCGCCCTTCCTGGCCGGCCCCGCTCCGGTCTCGTGGCATGCTGTGCCTTCGGGTGGCCGGGGGCCTGTGACCACTGTGCCGCCGCCGTTGCTTGCCCCGGGACGGGTTGCCAGGCGCTTGCGCCGCCTCTGGGCGGGCTCTCCTCGTGGGGGCCGGGGCCGGGGCCAGCGCTCCTTTGCCCCGGGTCACCTGGTGTCGGCGCTCCCTCGGCCCGGTTGCTGGCCGGCGGCCTCCGGCCTCCCTCTGGCCCCCACTCGCTCCACCCCTCCGCTGGCGTCTGGGCGGTTGGCTCTGCCCCCTGCTGGCCGCCTTTTCCTGGTGGCCTCCTGGGGCGGGGGGCCGGCGGGCTCTCCTATGATGTGGTGGCGTCGGTTCTAGGGAGGGATTAGGGTGGAGGCGAAAGCCTTAAGTCACTGATGACGGTGACGTCCTTGGGTGCTGCTCACCTTCTTGAAGGTGTCATCCCCCCCCCCCCCCCCCCCTCTCCAGTGAGCTTTCCGGATGAAAACCTTAACCACGTTGGTCGGACGATGATAGCGCCTGCGGCGTTGCTCCCTCCCTTGAGGCGTCATCTTATACGACGACCTGCTGCTCCAGATCCTCGCGCGCCTCGGCTGCGCCGCTGCCACCGCCCGGACGGGCCTGCTGTCGCGCCGGTGGCGCGGCCTCTGGACCCGCCCCCCCAAGCTCGTCCTCCGCGGGTTAACGCTCAGATCGCTCCACGCCGCGCTCGCGCGGCTCGTTGCTGCGTTCGAGTTCGACCCCCGACCTCGGCTGCAGCTCCTCGACGTCCGCGCCCGCTGGTACTGCAGCTTCAAGCGCGCCCAGTTCGCCTCGCTGTTCGACGCCGCCGCGAGGCTGCAGCCGGAGAACCTCGCCGTCGAAGCTAGAGCGCCCTTCCCCGTCACGGTGATGCTGCCCCGCCTCGATGGCACCAGGTCGCTCACGCTGGACGTGCATGGCGATGGCTTCAATCTAATCAGCCACCAGGAGCTCGAGGAAGCTGAGATTTCGGGCCATAGAGGGTGTCCTGGATGATTTCTCCCTGTGCTACATGGCACCAGAGGTGGAGGATCTCTCATGGCAATGCGCTAGCTACGCGTCACATGTTCGCTTTGGTGATATTTGGTCCCCAGGGGTCGTGACCATGAAGACATCGGAGCCCCAAGGGCAGCTGCAGCAGAGCCCTCGCTCCAATACCCTGTCGCTCAGCATATGTGAACGGCAAGTGGTGAGTCAAGTCTCCTCTCCTGCTTAATTTCTCTGCTGTGCTGACTAAGTTGGCATCATGCTGGTACCTCAAGCTGCCAAATTGCTGTGCAGTTTGTTCAGGAAGGTGCAGCCCGGAGCTTTGAGCATTACATATCTTCCCTCTTTCCCATTGCCAACATTTCTGCTCTAGAGCTGTGCATCAACTCCTGCGGACATGTCTAAGGGGCAATGGTCCTGCACCTGCTGGAGGTTCATTCCTTGATAAAGAGGCTTAAGCTTGACATTCATAAGTCTCAGGTAATCAGTCCGTCTTTCTGCCTGATTTACATTTTGAGCTTTCGTCAGTCATGCTGGAGATCGGGCCTTTAGTATGAAATATCAATGACTAATCACGCATTTACACTTCAATTTTCGTTTAGGTGAGAAGAGAATGCAGTGCCAACTGCCCCTGTATTCACTTGAATAACTGGAGAAGTCAGACTGTCTCCTTGACTCATCTGAATGAAATGGAAATTGAAGGCGTTAGAGGTGAGGATCATGAAATTGAATATTGAAGGTGATACTAAGAAGTGCAGCGATGCTTGAAAGAGTGACCATCACGTTCAAGACGGAGTCTAAACAGCACATTCGCCGCTTTTCCAGTAAAACACAAAGAATCTTAAAAGCACATCCCTCTGTGAAGTGCGGAATTTATCGCTATTCTGGTGAGCAGGTGTTGTCTGCATGACTAGCTTGCTCGTAGATGTGACAGGGTATGGTATGCTTTTTATCCCAACCTTGTTGAAATTAGAAGCCATGCTTTATTAATCACTATTCTGCCATTCCCTTATAGTTTTGCTTTTATATGTTGAAGCGAGGTATGGTATACTGGTTAGCGTGGCAACTTTTGGATGCACCGGTGTTGTTTTCCTAGGTTTCCTTGTAACCAGCTATTCCGTCACTTAGGCATGTAGTGAAGTGGAAGACATTCTCTGAATGCTACGGTCATGTAGTGCCCATTATGTTTGGCTAACTTAATGTGCTAATGAGGGACTAATAGGCGAGAGTTGACCAGTTATTTATGCTACTACTGATTCTGCAGTCTGTTGAAATGTTGGTAGGAAGTCTGTCTACTGCTGCAGTTGTCGATCAAAAATCAGGATGGGGTCTGGTATTGTGTACTTGGCTACTTGCAACTGCAATTGAGAGATATTTTGTGTAGCACTGCCACATTGTTCTGACACTGTTTTTTGCCTATTTCTCTGTTAGGGTTTGTGTGCTATTTCATAATTTCAACATAGTTTTTAATTGTTTTGTTGAACATGTACTTCTCCTGCTTTTATTTTCTCAGCTCTTTTAAGGATCAGTTTCAGTCCTTGGTCCTATTTCAGTTTTGTGATGCAAGAACTGTGATATTTTTCTTAAAGCATGGTTTTCGCTTTGCTCGTACTACTGCACTTTCCAAGTGTGCTGCTGAATTTCGTCCAATGACCATGTTTTCTAAATGATACTTCGTCGTTGTGACTTGCGATACTTAATCGAAACGATACATTTCATATCTCATGTTGAATTTACCAGGTTCTACTGCAGTTAATTTTGATGGATCTTAAACCACCTGGAGTGAGTAGCAATTTCAGTATAGTTTTCAATTATTTTGTTGAATTAGTACTTGTGCTACTTTTAATTTTCTCAGCTCTTTTAAGGACCATTTTCAGTCCTTGATCCTATTTCAGTTCTGTGATGCCAGAAATGTGATATTTTTCATAAAGTATGTTTTGAACTGCGCTCAGAATACTGCACTTTCCAAATCTGCTACTGAACTTAGTCTCGTGACCATGTTTTCTAGATGATACTTATTTGTTGTGAGTTGCTTTACTTGATCGAAAAGATACATTTCAATTATCTCATGTAGTTTGTTTTGAATTTACCAGGTTCCACTGCAGTTAGTTTTTATGGAGCCTAAACAGCCTGAAGTGAGTAGCAATTTCCTCTTCTTTGTCGTAGGGTTTGCTTCTTTCTCGTGTCCAGCTTCCGCCCTGATTGCAGTATTTAACAATGCACGTGATATGATGTGTCCAGGCTATTAAAGTGGTTGGAGTTTAGCCAGCATCCAGCATCCATTTCCTAAATTCCAAGTGTCTCAAGTGGCATCCCAGTTCCTAGAAGAGGTTTTATATCAAGGGGGGCAGAGATGCTGCTGTTACCGTGCATTTGGGATGAACTTATCTAATGAAAAAGATTAATTTAATCTCCTTGGCAATGTACTATCCCTGGAGCATTATTTTAGGGGAACCATGTAGCGTAATATCTTTGGCAATATACTAGCCTGCTGGATCATGCTCTTATTAGTAGATATTGTGGACTTATCTGACAGATATTTATATCTGCATTTTAGTGCTATGGGCTGAGAACTCTAGGTATATCCATGCTTGATCCTCCCGACTGGTTGGCTGTGATGATTTTTTCCATGCTTTGGTCAGAGGCGATGCTCTTTGTATCTTAGTCTCGACCTCTACTGTGTTCCTCAGCTTCTTGCATCAGTCATGCTTTATGTGAGGCCGTCCATAGAACGATCCAAGTTCAAACTTGGCTGGGACTGGAAAAAGCTAGCTACAATCCTTTTCTCCCTTCTATCTTCTGCTATGCCACCGATGCTTCTCATGGCTACACCTAGTAGCCATACAAGAGTAGCAAGCTAACGGGCTAACAGCGACTGTCTAGCACAAGGGAATCAGGAAAACTCTATAAACTAAGTAAGCTAAGGAAGAAGTTTACAAGACCATTTTTGTTGGGTTGATACCCAGGTTGCAGACCTACGCATGGTAAAGAAACTGGCCTCATGTCCAGACGATCAATTGCATGCGTACCCATATCCTTGTTCCGTACACATGCAGCCGTCAGATATAACAAAGTAAAAATGTGATAGCGACTTCCGGTCCAAGCAACTCTTCTTTGGTAATTCCCCTTTCTCTGAAGATGCACCAGACTGACCAACATCCCACCATGAATCAATGGAATCTAAGAAACGACTTGTTTTCTGCTGACAATATAATGCATTGATCTGAAGGCTAAAACCTGTATGTTGATCTGAATGCATAGAGGGACAACACTAGTAGAAGTCTAGAATCTACAAATGAGAGGTAGCTTGAAGAGATTTGCAAATAAACAGAATGATCTCCAGATATTACAGTATAGCTCACCTCTGCCTGAATTTTGCAACATCGAGATAGGTGTGAAAAACAATCCTGCCACATTTGGGGGGAAACAATTCCAGGACTGCATGTACAAGTATTTAACCAGTATTCTAGCATAAAAAGCTACATCACTGGAGAAGGTCAAGGACACTGTTCATCTGAATCTGATCCGGACTGCTGCGAGGCCTATGGCCTGCTGCTAGAACATTATTCACTGGAGAAGGTGTATTCTGATGGTGCAGATGTTCTCTATTTTCTAGGGTCCGAGTGCCGCGACTGCTAGTACGAGAGAGCAGAAACGCTGCTGCTCCGGGGGGATTCGCCACCGCCCGCCACGCTGGCGCCGGCGCGTCCAACGCGTGGACCGCATCAGCGCCCTACCCGAGACGACCTGCTCCTCGAGGTCCATGTACGTCCGCCTCCGCAGCGCCAGCGCCGTCGCCCGGACCAGCCTGCTCGGGCGCCGCGGGCGCGGCCTCTTGACCCGTCCCCCGAGCTCGCCTTCCACGCCGACCCGCTCGACGCCGCACTCGCCCGGGCCGAGCTGCTCCGCCCGCGCACCTCGCCGACGTCCCTCCTCAGAGTTCACAAATCCTGCCCCCACACGCTGACGGCCGATCGACGCCGCCCGCGCTCCTCGTGGCTCCGGACCGCTGCGAGGTTAGCGCCACAGGAGCTCCTCGTCGGCGTGAGCCTCAGAGGAAACTGCTGGGGCGACGCGGACATTGCGATTTGCGAGCTCCCCTGCCTCGATCAAGTGGTCCACCACCGCCGTGCTCCACCGGCTTATAATAAAGAGCTGGTGAAGGAACAGAAATAAACCACGGTGTTCTGGTCATTTTTACTGCTATACTGTGATCTTTTTCGAAATGTTTACATATGCACCCCCTCAAAATTTTTATAAAACCCCCTACACCGGATCGCGATTACTAATCGCGATCCTATTTAGGGGTGTATATGTAAACTAATGGATCGCAATTTTACAAATAGCCCCCTACTTGCGAATTAGACTTTCCCCTGCGCCCCGGTGGCCGGTAATGTCGACGGAGGGGAAAAGCTTGCAACCGGCGGAGCGAGACGGAGCTCCGAGGATGCGGATTCCAGCCCCCAACGCCGAACGGAGTGAGATGATGTGGCCGCCGCCTCCGCGAACTCGAGGAAGAGGAGGAGGAAGAAGGGGAGCGCGGCTGCGTTGCGGTGGACCGTGGACGGAGGGCCGCGACCCGCGAGAAGTGCTCCGCGTCGACGAGCACGCCGGAGTGCGGTTACCAGTACAAATCGTCTCGGAGCAGAACAGGTCGGGCTGCCGGAGCACACCGCCATCCATTGCCTCTGACGCCGCAGACGGCGGCTGCCGAGATGCGGATGGCGGCGCGCCACCGCCCCTGCACCCTCGCGCTGGAGATCGTGGGGTCGTCGTGGCGCCGTCGAGGAGGCTGGATGGAGACACCAGTGCGAAACTTCAGAACCGTTGTGATGCCTGAAGGCTGAAGCATCAGGCCTTCAGCTCAAACAGGGCTTGCATCGGTTGTTTATATATGTTCCAAATCCAATTTTCCAACCAGAAGAACGCAGACAGGACACGACTGCAATCCGCCAATGCAGAAGCGCACTGACGACGAACTGAAGCGGCAGACTAACAGATTCGGTGTCAGATGGCGCCTGTACCATCTGCAATTGGAGACGGAAAAGCCACTGCTCTGGTCACACTGGGTGACGGAGCCAAAGCCTCATTCTGGCAGTCTGCTTGGCTTGACGGCCTCGCCCCCATGGACATTTTCCCGGATCTCTTCAAACTTGCTTGGAGAAAGAACCGATCAGTGAAGGAGGAGTTGGAAAATCAGAGCTGGACTCGCGGCCTATGGAGAATGCAAAGCGTAAATGAGATGGCGAGCTTCGTGAGGTTGTGGGATTTGGTGCAGACCGTGGTGCTGTCAGCTGAACCGGACTTCATCCGATGGAAGTGGACGGGCACATGGTGACTACACAGCAAAGTCGGCCTACAACATTCAGTTCGTAGGGTCTCACAGTCATTTTGTTGGATCACACATCTGGCAGGCTGAAGCGGAAGGGAAGCACGAATTCTTCGCGTGGTTGCTGGTCCAATCCAAGCTCCTCACCGCTGATAATCTCAGCAAGCGGCAATGGCCGTGCGACCCCATTTGCTCCTTTTGCAGTCAAGAGCAGGAAACAACCGAGCATCTGATCTTGCATTGTTGCTTCGCGAAGGAGGTGTGGCACAAGGTGTAGCTCGGGACGCAGGGACTCATCAAGGTGCCGGAGTCGAGTTCTTCCGTTGACGTCTGGTGGCAACAAAAGTTGGCAGGATTACAAAAGAAAATGAGAAGGACAAAAGCGGCGATCATGATGTACGCTGCTTGGAACATCTGGAAGGAGAGAAACAGGCGTATTTTTGAGCATACTCGCGCAGATGCGGTCCAAATTCTGCAAGAAATCAAGGCGGAGATCTCGGTTCGGAAGCTCGCTTGTGGCGGGCCTGAGTTTTCGGTTGTTTCATGATGTTAGCGTCTCTTTTTCTTGTAAGAGGGTCGTTGAGCCCCGAGTTGTTTTCTTTTTATGTAATATCACCCTTGTCCTGAACTCGCTTGCTGCTTCTTTTTATATGACATAGTAGTGCTCCTGCTTTAACTTTCAAAAAAAAAAAGCCACTGCTCGCCAGCAGCAGGGAGAACTCATGCTCGCAGCTGCGTCGCCATCCTCGCATCCACACCCTGCCATTGCAACTGGGGGTGAACGATGCTGTTTGTATCCTTCCCTGCCTGTCCTTGATACATCGGTTTCTTATTTGGATAATATCCCTCTAACCTTTTCTGCAGTATGAACCTATGGAACATGAACTCGAGCAGGAGATGTCCCTAATCACCCCTGTCACCGACTTTCAAATTTTGGAGCTAAGCATCTTGGCATTTTTGGGCACGTATGCATGGAGCAGTGGTCTTGAGCTTTGTACCTTTATGCAAAAAATAGCAGCGCTCATGGGCTGTAACCATGGATGCCTGATGTGTACCCTAGCTATATGGGCTTATCTAAGGAGCACCACTTGGGTGTTTTAGGCACATATTCCACTCAACATTTTTGTTAGTTGGATCAAAAAATAAATACATAATGTCTACTCCATCCAAATATAACTTTAGGCATCTTCTACTTTTTCATTCCCTTCCTTCCTCCTAACGAGAAACGCCACCGCCAAAGAAACATTGCTGCTATGCGAACCTACTTTTTTTTATACTTTTATCTTGCATTTTCAATTTTCATTCTTAGCCCAAGTCCACTCAGTTTCACCTAGGACCGATCTAGCCTTTTTTTTCTACCTACTCATTGGAAACCAATTGTCCTTATTCACACAATCATATATTTTGGCCCATCTAGGCAGCAATTGGGTGTTAGGCCCATATCACACTCAAAACTTTTATTAGTTGGATCCAAAAGTAGCTGCATCATATCTACTACATCCATATATAACCCTAGCCCATCATACCTAATACATTCATATATAACCCTAGCCATCTTCTGCTTCGAATTCCCTTTCTCTTAAACAGATCCGCCGCCGCCAAATTAAAAAAAGACCACCGCCGGCAAAGAATCGCTACTCATTCCAGCACCCGGCTAGACATCTTCGGTGAGGTAGGCCCCCTTCCTCATCTCCGGTATTCTTTCGTAACACTGTGGCCCATACGTATCCTTTTTGCTCATTTTTAGTGGCGCAAGACAATCAGATCTGGATCCATGTGACCCACCTTCATAGGAATCATCGATGGGCCGGTCTACCACCGGGAACTTTTCTTCGTTTTGAATGTTGGACGATCCCGACCCCCAAGCTGCCCAAAAGGTCATCAAATTTGGAGAAGAAGGGGAACTGGGTATGATTTTGAGTCTCCCTTGCGTCCGATTTTCCTCTTTCAATCTCGTCTCCTTTCTCTGTTTCCGGTGAGCTTTTATGATTGTTAGTTTCGAAGGCGGTCTTATGAGTGTGTGGTAGATCTAGAGGGAGCTCTAGGATTGCAAGGTAGCAAGTGGTGGTAGTGGGAGAGATGGAGGAAAGGTTGGACGGTTGGGGCACTATCCGCGAGGGTGGCGGTGGATCCTTGGTCTGGCGGTGGTGGCAATCATCAAGGTGGATTTTCACAGGAGTGGTTGCGGGGCGCGGATCCAGCGTCAAGGATAATGCCGGAGCCGGACAGCGTGGCGATGACGATGATAGTTGGGGGGGGGGGAGTACTCACAGAGGAGAGCGCGGACGTCATGACTTGGAGGAAGCAAAGGGAGGGAGAGAAGATTAGGGCCGTCTATTTTTATCAAAAGGTCCAAATTTTGAATGCGCAGAAGAGTAAAATACCAAGTGTGAGGTACACTGTCTTTTTCTTGAAAAATTGAGGTCCAAATCTTGAATGTGCGGAAGAGTAAAATACCAATATGTATGGTATACTGTTTTTTCTTGGAGAAATTGATTATGTGATACCGAAAGGACACAGCTTGATATATTTTAATACCATTGAAAGATCGCGCCTTTTAAAATTTACCATTTCACGCTCACGCCCGTTGACGTCTCCTCCGTTGCATCCTTTGCCGTCTCTGCCTTCCCCTCCGATGCAGCACGCGACTCCCTCACTGTTCACTGCTGGCCGTGGACAAACACCCGCTGCCTCTTGCTGTGGATCCGACGGCGTTGGCTTCCTCTGCAGCTCAAAGCTTTGCTGCTGGTTTGACGACATTGTTCATTGTTGTTGCATGTGTGATGAAGATCGGTACTTGACCGGTTAGCACGATGATAAATTTGTGTCAGCAGAACGAGATGAACAGTTCCGGCATCTTTTGCAACCGGACTTTGGTTCATGGCTAGTGGCAGCTGTGTCGTGGAGCTTTATGCCGAGCAGCCGAGCTTCACAGGAGCACCGGCTGGCAGCGCCCCAGCCCAGCCATCGTTCGTGCGGCGTGCCACAACCTGTTTCGGCAATCGAAATTTTATTTGAATGCTTAACTTAGAAATTATGATTTTCGACATTGCAACGCGCATGTGTCGTGAATTTTGTTTTCGAGTCCTGCTCGCATCTGCTCCTACCCTTCATTTACTAGCTTCTACTGTACTCTACAGGTCGCCGCCGCCGCCGCCGCCACCGATCACCCTCCGGCCGGACTCCGTCGCTTCCATGCCTTGCTCTTCCGGCCCCGAGGTGAGTTGCCAAGATCGTGGCGCTCTGGATCGGGTACCTTCGTTCGTCGAAGCAAAGCAAATTAAATGGGCCTCTGATCCTGGAAATTGCGGCGGATGCAGCTAGGTCGGGACGCGGAGATGGACCGCCGCCGGGGCCGCGGCTCGCCGCCGCGCGGACCTTGCGCTGTCACACGTTCCCAGAGCCTCGTGGACCGCATCAGCGCCCTCCCGGACGACGTGCTGCACCGGATCCTCGCCGGCGTCGGCTGCGTCCGCTCCGCCGCGCGCACCAGCATCCTCTCCCGCCGGTGGCGCGGGCTCTGGACCGGCCTCGAGACGGTCACCATCCGCGACCTCGCGCCCGACGCGATCCACGCCGCGCTCGCCCGGCTCGCCCGCCCCGCGGTGGCGGCCCTCGACATCCACGTCTCCGTGCCGCGGCAGGGGCTTCAAGCGGCTGACGTGGACTCCTTGCTCGCCGCCGCCGCGGGCCTGTCGCCGGTCAAGCTCGCCGTCGCCATCCCGGCGTGCTCATTCGACGTCGACGGGGACGACGACGTCTCCCTGTCCCTGGCCCGCCTCGACGCGACCGAATCGCTCGGTCTCGAAGTACATGGGGTTTTCTTCGTCTCGCCGCCGGGGCTGGAGTTCCCGAAGCTGGAGACGCTGTCCCTCTCGGCCTGCGGCATGGACCTCGCCGCCATGATCCCGCGCTGCCCCAAGCTGCGCGTTCTCAGGGTGACCAAGCAGCCATCCTCCGTCACCAAGATCGAGGTCCACTCGGCGTCGCTGGAAGAGTTCGTCGTGAGCACGCTGGCGCAGTCCGCCATCGACATCGCGGCCCCCGCGCTGAAGAAACTGACGCTGGCCTGCAACATGGGCACGGACGGCAGCTTGTCGGTCGTGACACCAATGGTGGAGGAGATCTCCATCAAGTGCTGGTATTTCTCCATGTACGTTGATCTCTTCAGCGAGTTGTGGCGCGTCGTCTTCCTGGGCATACGGACGGTGGAGGGCGGCGGCGACGCACCAGCTCTCGTGCTCCCTCGCGCCCACGTCATGTCGCTGCAAATCATTATGGTACGGTACCTCTCGGTCTCCTCGTGCTCAGAAATTCCCTGGCTCTCTGGTCTGAATAAATCAGTTTCTGAATGCTACACATGCTGCCCAATTGTTTTGCAGAGCACTCGTTTTTCGGAGAGGAGATTTGCTGAAGAAATGGAGAAGATTCCTGTTCCCGTCGTCTCTGTTCTAGAGCTCAAGATCGGATCACGGGGCCATGTCTTTGGACCATTGGTGCTGTACCTGCTTCAGATTTATCCTGCTGTGCAAAAGCTCGACATCATTCTACTGGAATCCCGGGTATTTTTTTTTCTCTGACAAGTTTTTCTTCTACTACTGTTTAGTGCTTGCGTATTTCACTGCAAATAATCCATTATATGCTACATTTTTTTTCTCTCTAGCCCAAAGTGGAAGACTCTTGCTTTAGTTGCTTCAGAAGGAGGTGCCTCTGCGAGAGGTCTAACAGGGACTGGAGAGATGAAACTGTCTCCCTGATCAGCCTCACGGAGGTGGAAATCAAGGGGCTCAGAGGAGGATACCATGAGGTCGATTTCCTCCGGCTGATCTTCAGAGGCGCGCCGCTGCTTCAGAGAGTGGCCGTGAAGCTGTGCGCTGCAATCATTCCAGGTGACGACTGGTACAACACAGTCCTCGACACCTTCGAGGAGTACCCTGGCGTGAACTGCACTGTCTATCTGTAGGGCGGCAGGTTCTGGATGCATGATTAGCATGATCCTACTAGCTGCAGCAAGAATTGGTACCAAACCATCGTTAGCCTTTTATTCTGTGGACTCGTCGAAAACCTGAAACTTGGAGTTTTGTCGTCGTTAACCTGGTTCCGACATTATGCTGAAAACTTAAACAGTTCTGTCGGTGTTTTTCCATGACATTTGGGGTTTTCTGGGGGGTTCGAATGTGCCATTTTTGCCGGATGTTCTAGGGTTGGTTTTTGCTCTCTGTCGCTGGAGACTGTTCAGCGCGATCCTTATTATGTGTGAGCAGCGTGTTTGCTTTTTTTTTTCCCCTGCTAGTCTTTTGTATCTGGGTGCTGCCTGCTGCTAGTCTTTTATGTGGCGTGATCCTCATAGGTAGAAGCGTCGCGTGGAACAATGGCTTGATCCTGTGCAACATGTTTTGTTTGCCATGTCGCGTATTTCCAACATATATGATGACAATGTAGAGAGAAAAAAAGGTTCATCAGGTGTGAATTATGGAGAAATTAAGATGATCGTGTTGACCACTGAAGCTGGCAAGAAGTGATGTGTTGGTATTCTTGAGAAAAAAAGTGATACGTTGACTGTTATCAGCGTATCAGGGGATAGGGGATACCAATGTGGTACCGTAGACTAGCCAAGGTCTCATTTTGAAAAGAGGAGCTTTTTGCAGCGTACCGAGCCTGGCAGAAGGACCAAATCTTTGGAAACATTCAGACTTGGCAGGATTTCCTTTGATACCGCTTGACGGTGTAATCAAACACTCGAACATTTTTTTTTTCGGAAACAAGAGAGCTTCATTGATTACTTCTGAAGAGGATTACAATCAAACACTCAAACCTTGTGGTAGTAAGTAGCATAGATGAAAACATTTCCTAAAGTTTTAGCCGGTTACAAATTTTAAATGCCAAATTTTGGTTTGTAGAAAAAGATTACAGTATTCTCACTGATATCCACACTTGACGATCAGTTCCAGTAAGCAAACTTGCTGCGCATCATGCAAGAAGATTAGTACTAGTATGAACTTAGCAGTAGACCTCGTACTCCTACATGGCTTCCTCACGGTCGCTAAAAGAGACCAGACAAAGGACAACGCACGCGCACGTGTCGCGCGCCGCCGTTCAACGAGGAGACAGGCGTCCACCTCTCCCCTCCCGCCTGCATGGCCGCCACTTCGCCGCCGTCCTCGTCCTCCCTCTTCTTATTGACGACGCGTGCCTCAGAAAGACACCGCCAAAGCATCTCGCGCCACCATGGCTGCCCAGCTTGTCGCCGCCCTCGTCCTGCTCCTGCCGCTCGCCGGCGCGTCCGACTACGATGGCTTCATCCGGCAGGTGACCGACGGAGGCTCCCGAGCCTGGCCGGGGCTGCTCACGGAGGCGCAGTTCGCGGCGTTCGTGAGGCGGCACGGGCGGCGGTACTCCGGGCCCGAGGAGTACGCGCGGCGGCTGCGCGTGTTCGCGGCCAACCTGGCCCGCGCCGCGGCGCACCAGGCGCTGGACCCCTCGGCGCGGCACGGGGTCACGCCCTTCTCCGACCTCACGCGGGAGGAGTTCGAGGCGCGCTTCACGGGAGTCCGCGCCGGCGGAGACGTCCAGCGGCTTGTGCGGGGGAGCATGCCCGCCGCCGCGCCGGCGCCGGAGGAGGAGGTGGCGCGCCTGCCGGCCAGCTTCGACTGGCGCGAGAAGGGCGCCGTCACCGGCGTCAAGACGCAGGGCGCGTGCGGGTCGTGCTGGGCGTTCAGCACGACGGGCGCCGTGGAGGGCGCCAACTTCCTCGCCACCGGGAAGCTCCTCAACCTAAGCGAGCAGCAGCTCGTCGACTGCGACCACACGGCGCGTGCTCCCTCCCTCCCTCCCTCCCTCCCTCTTTCTCTCTCTCATATTGAAGGAGCTGTGTGTGTGTGTGTGTCCAGTGCAGCGCGGTGGCGCGGAACGAGTGCAACAACGGCTGCGCCGGCGGGCTGATGACGAACGCGTACGCGTACCTGATGGAGTCCGGCGGGCTGATGGAGCAGCGCGAGTACCCGTACACGGGCGCGCCGGGGCCCTGCCGCTTCGACCCGGCCCGCGCTGCCGTCCGCGTCGCCAACTTCACCGCCGTCCCCGCCGGCGACGAGCGCCAGACCCGCGCGGCGCTCGTCCGCCGCGGCCCGCTGGCGGTGGGGCTGAACGCGGCGTTCATGCAGACGTACGTAGGCGGGGTGTCGTGCCCGCTCGTCTGCCCGCGGGCGTGGGTCAACCACGGCGTGCTTCTCGTCGGCTACGGCGCGCGCGGCTTCGCGGCGCTGCGCCTGGGCTACCGCCCCTACTGGATCATCAAGAACTCGTGGGGGGAGCAGTGGGGGGAGCGAGGGTACTACCGCCTCTGCCGCGGCAGCAACGTCTGCGGCGTCGACAGCATGGTCTCCGCCGTCGCCGTCGCGCCGCCGCCGTGAGCTATTATCGATCCACCGCGGCCGGCCCCGCCGACGGCGTGTGCGAGGAAAATGGGGGAATCATGACGTGACAAAATGTCGTGAGTACGTGGCAGTGTGTGTGTGTGTGTGTGTGTGTGTGATACAGTATATACAGATGAAATAACTGGATGCCGATACGTGTAGGCATGTGCCTTGCGATGATCTTAATGAACCGTAGCTATATGTATATCAGGAACGCTAGCTTCTACTGTTTATTGTACTGATGATGAATGTGTTCATTTGCTCCGATCCAAAATTCTTGCATTGCGCAAATGATAGAAATGTGGTCAAATTGTGTTGTGCCAAGAGGGTACTGTAACCGCCCTAAAAAAACTGGGAGCCGAAAACAAACTGATTAATGAAAGATCACTGATCCGTTTCAAAAAAAAGGAAAAAAAAAAGGAAAGATCACTGAACACTTTACACAGTAGCACAAGCAGCGTAGCGGTCGTTCTCCAGCTCGCCTCGGCCGAGTCGTCGGTGCGGGGCAAGTGGTCGCTCTGAATTCTGAAGTTCTGAACTGAACCAGGCAGACGCTTTCGGCTTTCCCGTTTCAGTCTGCGTGGTCCGGCCATGGATGACAAAAGAGAGCCCATGGGCGGGCTGGCTGGCTGGCTTCAGAAGCCCGATTGTTCTGTAAAAGCCCACCAACTAGTCAGAAATCAAGGGCAAAGAAGGCTACCTACTTGTCTTGATTGTCACACACTAGTATGGTAGTTAAACTGCAAAACTTACTATGCAGCAGGGCAGGAACATCTTGCTCTCTCAAATAACTGAATTGATCTACTAGAAGTGTACAAACCCCACAAATTTAGATAGCGGCCAACGATAAATTCGGTATTATTGTAGCAATGCATCAGAAATGACGTGCTCTCCGATGACCCAAAACCATGGAGTTCCAGATTCTACGTGGCCAGTGGCCACACACTGTGGTGAAACTGGTAGCACGAGGTCAATCACATATTCACAAATCACAAGTTCACTACACGAGCAACAGATACAACATAGGCAGATACAGTTAGGTAGTCGAGTGTTACGTTGTTCAAAAGGTTGCATAGGGCCATAGGCATAGCAGCCATCAAATTGCTTCAAATGAGACTAGCCACCAGACTAGGGCTAGACAAATATACTGATGAAGTTAACATCTACCTTAGGTGTAATTAATCGCCGTACAATAGTCAGAGACAACACCTCCATTTAGGGTGTGTTCGTTTCCTGGGGTCTAAATTTTAGAGGGGTCACATCAAAGAGAATCTTATCATTTAGAAGTATTAAATAAAGTCTAATTACAAAACTAATTGCAGAACCCAGTGCTAATTCACGAGACGAATCTAATGAGGTATATTAGTCCATGATTAGCGGATGATTACTGTAGCATCACTGTGGCAGATTATGGATTAATTAGGCTCATTAAATTTGTCTCGCGAATTAGCACCCAGCTGTGCAAAAAGTTTTATAAACAGATTTTATTTAATATTTCTAAATAGCAAGATTCTCTTTGATATGATGGGTCTAAAGTTTAGAGGGTAGGAAACGAACGGGACCTTAGTCCGTTTTTTCAGTAGCATCCTGGAATATGATATGGAGAACATCAATGATTAACGTGTCACAAGTGACAGAGACTACTGATATAACACATCACGCCAATCAGCCACACCGTCACATGCAAAGGTTACTACAGATACACATTAATCAACTTGGAGCTTGACCCAACGAGAGCTAAGTACTATAATTCTATAATGCATGCATGTATACATCTAAAAACACACAATCAACCAGCACAATGAAGCAGTGATGCATACAACCATAAGTCAAATAAGTCCAACTGGCAGCACAAAGGTTCGTCACAACTAAGCTCACAACACCAGCACTGTGCGATCCAGGAATGTTCTTACAGGTACCAATCATGGACCGGACTACGGTCAGATAATTTAGTGTTTGATGTGTACTTCATAGTTTGCATAAGCACACGACTAGTAACCACCATATTTTCCCGAAAGAGAAGTAGCCAACACACTAAGGCCACAAACAAACTGATGAAGTTAACAGATAGCACAGAAGCAATTAAGCAGCGCAGAATGGGCAGAGACAACTAGTAATCACTGCCAGGGCTGCATGGTAACATCTTAACTTTAGTCCTGAGGGAACAGCCATGTCGCAAGAATCTCGTGCTTCCAGGCCATCAGCAAAGGAGAAGAGACCTCGCCGTCCCTCATGTCATAGACATTGACAGAAGTGTTCTCCTCATCAAAGGCGTAGATGACTGCATTCTCCATTACATCATCTAAGAAGAAGATTTGGTCGCTGAATATCCCATACTGAGACGCGGACACAGCCTTGGAGCATGGTCGTCCGAGGAAAAGCATCTGGTCATCCCCAAGAGTTGTCACATTCACCCACCGTGAGTGCTCAAAGTCAGCCTCCAACACCTCAAACTCGCTGATCCCTCCAGCGACAATCGTGTCCCCTACCACTCTGCAGCAAACCTTCCTGCGTACCATCAGCAGTGCACCACGTGATTCGACTAGGTAGAGCTTCTTTCTGGCTGTAGTGTCGTCCGGTAACCAAGCTTCAAACAGAGGGTCAGGATCACCCTTGATGACCTGTCCAATTCGCGAGACCTGTGGGTCACCGGTGTTCGGATCTTGGCTGATGTTGACGACAAGGAGGTTCTCATCAATAGCAAGGGCGTAGAGCTTTCCCTGATAGAAAGCCATGTCTTCAAACCCGTAACATGGATCATACGCACGTACAGACCATGAGGAAGCCCCTGGCTGGCACATTAGAATCTGACTTATATGTCCAGTGCCAACGAATGCAGCGACGAGGTTTGGTGAGCACACAATCAGTTTGTTTAATGTGGGCACATTATTGGAGTCCCTGATATCCAGCCATGTAAGGTAGTGTTTCCCATTTGGTGTAACATGGTCCTGATACTTCACATACTTATCAGCTGCATTTGGTGGACGGAGCCGGACGGAAGACAGAGCAGGGAGCTTCACGGTGGCCCCGGCGAAAGGGTCGACCAAGAAGCAGCCGTTGTCCCGCGGGAAGACGAGCCAGCTGCCAAAGGCGGCGCCCTTGTAGCCGACACATCCGAAGCCAGGGAAGCGGAAGGGCTTGCCGTAGGGGAGGCTGTAGAAGGTGCCGTCCGGGAGCGCGAGCAGAGGCAGCGGCGGGGGCAGGTGGAAACGCCGCGCGGCGGCGCGCCACTGCGGGCACACGGCGGCGAAGCGGGCGCGGTCCTCGTAGGCGGGTAGGAGGCGGAGCACCATGCCGGCCAGGTCCCACGGGATCTCCGACCACGACGGCGGCTGCCCGGCGGGCGGCGTGGCCTCGGCCATCCGAGTAGATCTGGCGAAGAGGAGCCAGCAAGACGCAAAATTAGAATGTGCGAGCGCTCCATCGTCACGGTAAAATAACGCGTCAGGATCCAAGAAACCAGAAGCGACACATCAAGGCCGGTGCGCGCAGAGGCAATACGTCGAACACCTCGCGTGCACGCCACTGCACACGGCTAGAGCGGCATTGATGCGGTCATGGGGGATGAGGGGGAACAGTCAGCATGCGCTAGAGGAGGAGGAGAAGGGCGAGGTGAGGCGAGGTAGTCAGAGTACCAGAGGTCGCCGCGGTGGCGGTAGCGCGGCTGGACCTCTGGAGAGGCGAGGTGCTGCCTGCTGCAGCTCGGGCAGGACAGGAGTGTGGAGTTAACACGACTACAGGAGTGAGGAAGGGGAGGGTGGGTGAGCGCTGTGCTACCTTCTAGACAAGGGAACATGACACTCTTGTTTTTTTTTTCTAAGGGACTCTGGTGAGTGGTGAAAGAAAACGGGCCAAGGAGGGTCCGAGGAATTTTTTTTAAAAAAGGTTAAATTCGAAAAGGGGTGCCGATTTGGAAAATTTCCAAAAATAGGTACCTGCCGTCCGATTAACGGGCGGGAGGCGTGGGGTCGGATACCACCCGCCATCCAACGGATGGGAGGTGCCAAATCTTTTTCCAGACCCCTCCCGAGGGCCTCTTCATGAATAATCAACTTTTTTTATTCGCGAAGAGGCTCCTCCGCGGCGGCAAAGGCATCCCGGCCACCCAACGGGCGGGAGGTGCCCCGGATTTATATCTTTCTTATTTTTTGTTCGAATTTATATTTTACAAACTATTTTAAATTCATACTTTTTTTAAATATAAGATTTATTCATCATACTCTTTTGTATACATATAAAATTTTAGTTCGATTTTATGAAGAAGAATACGGTATCTAAAACTCGTATGAAGATGGTTAAGCGATAATATTTTGCAACGTAGAATCCAAATATTACGATAGTATGATATATCAAACCGTTAAAAATAAAATAGTATGATACAAAAACCAGTTTAAATATACAGAGTCCACCGAATCAAGAGTATCTACTCCGCCTGTCCCGGTCCTCGCGCTCTCTTGTTCCTCCCCCTAGTCCTAGGCCGTCGGCGTATGTGCCCCTCCGAGTACGTGAGTACATCTGGAGCACGGTGAGGACGAGGCGGAGGAGGCGCCGGCGTGAACGGGTCATTCTGGGTTTGTAGAGGTGGAGCGTCATACGTCTGGGAGGGGCCAATGATGTCTGGCCCGGCGCCGCCGCCCTCCAACTCCGACAAACTGACGCAGCCGCCGTCACAGTCCGGAACACCGAATAGACAATCGTGTGCAGGAGCTCCCATCGACCACGCATGCTGAGTAAAGCCCTGAGAATAGCAGCTGGCGTCGAACCCGGTGGGAGAGACGTCCCTGGAGCATAGGCGCCAAACGTCTGAGGCTCCATTCTTGCAGGAGGAGGCCCATTGCCGTCGAGTGTATCACTATAAAAATAAACGAAATTAGTCGTGTAAATCAAAGTTGATCGAAATGGCAATTGAAAATACTAAAAACTATTCAAAATATAACTACCCTAAGAAATATTTCCTAGATTATAGTTATTTTCAAGTAATTATACGACTAGAACGAGAATATACCTCCAAACCGACGTGTGAACAGGGCTTCGCCGCTTCCTCTTCTCTCTTCCTCTCCTCACTTTCTTTATTTCTGGTTTTTGCTGAATAAAATAGGAATTTAGGGGGCAGATGGGAGCTTATATAGGGGGAGAGGAACCTCCCGCCCGCCCAACGGGCGGGATGCCCCTCCGCATTGTCAGGGCCCCGCACCTCCCACCCGTTGGGCGAGCGGGATGCCCCCACGGCCGCGTCAGGGTCTCTTCGCGAATAAGAAAAGTTTCTTTCTTATTCGCGAAGAGGCCCTCAGGAGGGGCCTAGAAAAAGATTTGGCACCTCCCGCCCGTTGGATGGGCGGGAGGTGTCCGACCCCACGCCTCCTATTCGTTGGTCGGGCGGAAGGTACCCATTTTTGAAAATTTTCCAAATCAGCACCCCTTTTTCGAATTTAATTTTTTAACTTTTTTTTTAAAAAAACTGAGCTGGGGGGGGGGGGGGGAGGGGGTGTGCTGCAGTTCGGCCCAATACATGCACTCAGCCCACAGGAGAAAAAGGACCTGCACAACTTCGTTCTTTTCCATTTGAAAAAAAATATACTCCCTCGGTCCAAGATTCAAAATTTATTCTCAAAACAAGCCATCTTACCCTATTTAGAAAGTGCATGTGCATGTAAGAATCAATTAGTGCTAAATATGGTAATAAATAGAGTCATGATCATTTTACCATTTTATTAATTTGTCCTAAAATTTCTAGAATGACTTTTTTTTAGAATGGGGGAGCAGGCAAGATAACAAGACAGATTTAAATGGAGATTGATCTACAGTAAAAGGAATAAAAATGTACTCAAAATAGAACAGATCAGACTGGGAGCCTGGGGCTTACTTTCACTTTCACACCAACTATAGACCTAGCAATTCAAGAAATAAGGAGTCATCAAAGAAATACATGTACCACTACCACAAACTGCTTCTTCGGCGAATTCAGTTCTACCGTACACCACTGGCAAATACGTATACCGGAAATTTCGGTTTTCATTCGGATGCAACCTCTTCAAATTTTCAGATTTCAGTCAAAATTGTCGAATATTTCAGCTGGTTTTCAGTCAACTGGTTCTACCGGCACACTCAAAATTTTGACTGATACCATGAGCATTTCACAGTTTGCCCCCAAAGAACAGAAGTAGCAGACGAACTAAGTTCAGACAGATGCTGATTCAGTTATCACCTTGCGTAGGAGTAACCACCGTCCCATGGTCCAACAACTAGCAACCCACTGATCAAGGGGAGACGAGCTAAAATGTCGTCGTGCCGGCTGAAACAGCGGGGGCATGATCATCACCCTGTCGCGCGCGTCACGCCAGGAAGACTGGCGCTGCAGCTACGCTAACCTCTGGTATCCCTTTTCCATTTTGTCCCTCTAATTAATTTATTATTTCCTTCCTCCTACTTCTATTCCTCTACTGCCAGGCTGCCGCCCACCGCGTCGTCGTCATCGGTTCGGTGCGGCGCTGCCTCCCGTACGGAAGCTCCTCGGATCCCTGAGAGGAGGGCGACGACTTGGACGGGGACGACTCCGATCGAAGGCACTGACCGTACCCGTCTTACGCGCAGGGAGTGAAGGTCAACCTCTCGCCCGGCGCAGCCGCACTAACACTATCTATGGTGCCGTCTTCGTGCATGTGCTCGTGTTTTTCTTTCACTCCCTCGCTCGCAACCCTCTCCGCACTCCCGCGCGCTACCATTTGCGACTCGTCCCACCCCCCGCGTCCTTCTCGGGCTCCTCTTTCCTTGACCTGCAAAGATTGTGTGTTTGTGTGCCACTCCCTGTGCCTTGCCGTGTGGAAGGGGGTTCTCCGTTTGCGGCGACGCCGGCCGGCTGGCTCATCCTCAGCTGACCAAGAGAGTGATCCAAATCTGCGGTCAGCGTACCGCGGATTCGGAAGGATTTTGTACGGTTTTTATTCTAACAAGAGTTCAATTTTGAGATCCAGTCCTGAGGCTAGATGTCACGGTAAAAAAAAAATGGCCCTCGCTGCGTGTTCTATGAAAGTACGGGTTAAGACTTGGCATGCAGCGACTGTGTCACTGAATGGATGTCTTTTCTCCATCTTTCAAACAACGCCTTGGAGCTGTCTCTCAGCCAATCTTTCTTTCTTTCTTTCTTTCTTTCAGACAGTTGGGCATATATCAATCCAAAGAGGCTCCATGCCTTCGACACCTGTTGTTAAAGAACAGGCAGCCTTCCTTGCTCCCCAAGCGTTGATGTTTTGCCTCGTGAAGTCATGAGAACAATATATACATTCAGATAAGCTACAATATTTATCCAAGTTGTTCCAGCGTCAGACGAGCACACATCATGTGTTGACACTGGCCGATCGGGACGCGCGCCACCCCCACTTGCCGCGGCCCACCGGAGCGTCGCGTTGACCTGCGACCTGGACTCATCTCAGTGGCGCCAGCCATCTCTAAACAGCTGGGCCTGTCCGTTTGGTTCCTCATTCCTCCACCACCACGCTCTTCCCCTCCTGCTCATTCCCCGGCTCACCATCATGCGTCCCCCTCATCACCTTCTCCTCGGACTCCTCCTCCTCTGCCTGCACGCGCCGCCGCGCCCCGCCGCCGCCGCGGACACGGTGTCCCCCGGCAACGGGCTCGCCGGCACGGCCGCCAGGCTCGTCTCCAACAACAGCAAGTTCGCGCTCGGCTTCTTCAAGGCGGACAGCGAGTCCCCGAACACCTACCTTGGCATATGGTTCCACAGGGTCCCCAAGCTGACCCCGCTCTGGAGCGCCAACGGCGACAGCCCCGTCGTCGACCCCGCCTCGCCGGAGCTCGCCATCTCCGGCGACGGGAACCTGGTCATCCTGGACCGGGCCACCCGGTCCGTCGTCTGGTCCACCCGCGCCAACGCCACCACCAGCCGCACCGTCGCCGTGCTCCTCGACGACGGCAACCTCGTCCTGCGGAGCGCCTTCAACGCGTCCGACGTCTTCT
This sequence comes from Panicum hallii, assembly GCF_002211085.1. Taxonomy (NCBI): domain Eukaryota; kingdom Viridiplantae; phylum Streptophyta; class Magnoliopsida; order Poales; family Poaceae; genus Panicum; species Panicum hallii. Next base: position 49,952,009 of record NC_038043.1, read on the forward strand.
GGCAGAGCTTCGACCACCCGACGGACACCCTCTTCGCCGGCGCCAAGATCGGCTGGAGCAAGCGCACCGGCCTGAACCGCCGCCTGGTCTCCAGGAAGAACTCGGTCGACCAGGCCCCCGGCCTGTACTCCCTGGAGCTGGACCTCAACGGGGTCGGTCACCTCCTCTGGAACTCGACCGTGGAGTACTGGTCCAGCGGGAGCTGGAACGGCAACTACTTCGGCCTGGCGCCGGAGATGATCGGCGCCGTCATGCCGAGCTTCAAGTTCGTCAACAATGAGGAAGAGGCCTATTTCATCTACACCCTGCACAATGACACGGCCATCGTGCACACGGCGATAGACGTCTCCGGCCGGGGCCTCGTGGGCATATGGCTGGACAGCCTGCAGGATTGGCTGGTGAACTACAGGCAGCCTGTTGCTCAGTGCGATGTCCACGCGACCTGCGGGCCTTTCACGGTCTGCAACGACGCGGCGCATGAAACCTGCAGCTGCATGAGGGGTTTCTCCGTGAGGTCGCCCATGGACTGGGACCTGGGGGACCGAACGGATGGGTGCATGAGGAACACTCCACTGGGCTGTGCAGGTGAGGGAAACCGGACAGGTCTCGGAGATAGGTTCTACCCCGTGCCAAGTGTCACGTTGCCCTATGGCCCGGAGAAAGTGCAGGCTGCTACAGGTGAAGGTGACTGCGAGCAGGCGTGCCTGGGCAACTGCTCTTGCACTGCGTATTCCTTCGGGGGAGGGATCTGCTCTGTCTGGCGTGGCAAATTGTACAATGTGAAACAACAATCGGGTGCTTCTTCTGATGGAAATGGGGAGGTGCTTTACATCCGCCTTGCCACAGCGGAGGTGGCAGGTGTGGAGACAAAGAAGAGTGGCCGGATTAGCACCGGTGTTGCCATTGGTGCTGCCGTTGGTGCTAGCGCTGCCGCTGCGATCCTGATGATCATCCTTGGTCTGATGGTTTGGAGGAGAAAAGGGAAGTGGTTTGATAGCAAACTCGGAAATGCTCAGGGTGGCATTGGGATCATTGCGTTTCGATATGTTGATTTGCAGCGTGCAACCAAGAACTTCTCAGAGAAGTTGGGGGGAGGCAGCTTCGGTTCTGTATTCAAGGGGTACCTGAACGATTCTGTTACTTTGGCAGTGAAAAGGCTGGACGGTGCCCATCAGGGAGAGAAGCAGTTCAGAGCAGAAGTGAATTCAGTTGGAATCATCCAGCACATCAATTTGGTCAAACTGATTGGGTTTTGCTGCGAGGGCGATAAGAGGTTACTTGTGTATGAATACATGCCCAATCACTCTCTTGATGTGCATTTATTCAAGGCAGATGAGGCAGTTTTGGATTGGAATGTCAGGTACCAAATAGCTATTGGAGTTGCCAGAGGCCTAGCCTACTTGCACACTAGTTGCCGGGATTGCATTATACATTGTGATATCAAGCCAGAGAACATACTTCTCGACGTGTCTTTTGTACCTAAGATTGCAGATTTTGGAATGGCAAAGGTTTTGGGGAGGGAATTCAGCCATGCCATGACTACAATGAGAGGAACTATTGGATACCTAGCGCCTGAATGGATTGGCGGAACAGTTGTTACATCTAAAGTTGATGTTTACAGCTACGGCATGGTTTTGTTTGAAATCATATCAGGAAGGAGGAATTCGTGTCCAGAGTACTTTAAGGATGGTGATTATTCAACCTTTTTCCCTATGCAAGCTGCACGCAAGCTTCTCACTGGAGAGATTGGAAGTCTGTTGGATGCAAAATTGCATGGTGACGTGAACCTCAAGGAGGTCGAAAGAATCTGCAAAGTAGCATGTTGGTGCATTCAAGAAAATGAGCTTGCTCGACCGACCATGGCCGAGGTGGTGCAGGTTCTTGAGGGTCTTTCTGAGCTCGACATGCCACCATTGCCAAGGCTACTAAATGCAGTCACAGGAGGGTCACCAACATCACTGCGACATTAGTTTTACCTCAAACTTATGTGTACTTAAGAAAGGTTTTTAGCAATCCATGATAACATTGTAGTTTGTCCTATATAAACTTCACCTCTTGTAGCATGCTAGATCTCTATGCAACAGAGAAACAGCCATTGTCTTACATAGCAAATATATAAGGTGCCTGTAACTTTTGGTACCCAAGGAGGAGGAAATCTTTCCTAGCAATTTAGCAAATAACCCTGGTGACATTTCATTCTCATTTTGCAAAAAGGCTGTTATTCAGTAGAGTTGTACCTTAGTGTTCTCATCAGAAGATGGTACAGCTGCTCGTGCCCAGCGCGCCATCCGAGTCAAATCCGGCAGCACAGAGAGACGCAGGAACATCATGCGCGCGTTAGTGCTGCATCATAACGGCGCGTTGCGCGCAGAGGCAATACGTCGAGCTACTGGCACGCACTGCGCACTGCACATGGCGAGACAGGATTCAGGACAAGAATGGCATTTGAAGGGGAGGGAGGAAGCAGCAAGCGTTCAAGGAGAAGGGAGAGGTCGGGACAGCTCGCATACCAGAGATCGCCGCCGCGGCAGAAGTTTGATGCGGCGGCCACGCGGGTGGAGTTGTGGATGGGCGAGCCACGCCGCCGCCACCGCTCTAGCGTATTGGGGAGTGGGACTCACAAGGGAACGGACGCCGTCTGGGAGCCCTTGGCAAGGTTCGGGCGTTTCCTCCGTGCGAAAGAACACAAATCCGCTCGGCCGCGGCATCTCCACAGGCTCGCCGCCGCCGCCGCCCGGGCTCGCCCGGAGAAAGCCCTCTATTTTCATTTAACCCCCTGGTTTGGATCTCGATTAATAACCGCGATCCAACTTTTTACATTTAGCCCCCTAAACTTTTCGTTTACACCCCTGATTTGGATCGCGATTGAACTTTTGCACTTTACTCCCTACATTTTGCAGATTGGCCCCGCGCTTTCTCTTGCTAGCGCCGCCGCCCGTCCGTTCGCCGCCTTCCGAGGCGCTCGTCGAGGAGTTCGGAGCTACTGCGTCGCCATCGATGGGTGAACGAGGATTCGTTTTGCTGATGAGCCGCCACGGGCGGATGGTTTGCTCTGCCAGATTGTCCCCTCCAGTCTCTCCCGCTGTCCCTTCCTCCTTCCCTACATTGCTTAGCTCTGAATCATCATAAACTTTGTACGCGGTGGCAGATAATCGAATTGCGCTGGTCAACGTTTACCCAGCATGCAGATGATGTCAGAACTAAAACGTGATCAGTGATTCAACGTACCCATTGCTTCCCAATGTGCTGAGTGAAGGACGGAGGAAACTGGGTGACTCTGGAATGCAAGGATTGTTTGTTTGGATTGATCTCGTCCGACGTGGTCCAACGATCGAGTCGGAGTCCTTCGCGTCCTGATCGGGGACATCCAACTCAGACGTGGTTGTTGGGCTCCCATCGCGCAGCGCTATATAAGAAGAGGTGGGGGCCGCGGGGGTATGTATGCCAAAGTTCATCGTGCCCCAAAATCCCACCGACAAAACTCTAACCGATCTACGGGGAGCGCTGAAGTGGCGGGAAGCTCGCCGCCTACTGCACTACGCTGCCACCGTCATCCACGACCATGCCGCCACTCCTGCGTCCTCGACGTCAGCGTCCTCGACCACCGATGTCGTCCACGCTGCCACTCCTGCGTCCCCAACGTCGGCGTCCTCGACCACCGACGTTGCTCCCACCACCGCAACACCGTCACCGTCACCATGGCAAGCTCCTCCACCAAGCCCGAAGGTCTACCTCTCTCTATCTTTCTCTCTCCCGTATATGTGTACCTTAGATGTAATCCATGCTTTATTCTCAAGATTAATGAAAAGACCCGATGGATCTATTCCTAGAGATCCTGTAAACTCTATCAAGGATGTGAGCCAACATGAAGAAAACTGAATAAAACTCATCCTACAGTCTACAGTCTACAGTAGAACATATGAACAAGGATCATCGGTCATCAGCACCAAACATCACAAGCTCACAACTTGAGCATTGCAGGATCAGCTCGAGTCATACCAGAAACACAATCATACAGTCCGGCAGTAGTAACCAGCTCAAGTCATACAATTCGGCATTGAGGCATCCAGCAGCTTGCATATATAGGAAAGAACATACACTAGAAGAATCAGTACGAGAATTATGTGCTGGTAATCGGAATATGTCGGTGATGCTCATCCTGGATTGTTGAAGTAGTAGTAAGTAATGTCTTGCCGGTTCAGTTTCAAGAAAAAGGGCAGTTCTTCTTTAACAAGAGACAGTATCTTGAAGAAACTGACATTGTCTTTGAGAAAAGGAAGCAAAGTGTCGCTGTGTAACACAAAAACATGCAGTTGCATCAAATCAAACAGAATTAAACGTTGGTAGCTGCGGAGGCGAAGCCTTATCCAGCTTAGCTTGCGGAAGAACACAGGTATCAGCTTCCATGAGCAAGAAGAACACACGATTCCAGACAAAAAGACTCAAGAAGACGTCTAGGAATTTTGAGCTCAAAAGGAAAGCATCCTAACCACAGTTGCATCCTGGAATGTGATATGGAGAACATCAGTGGTTAACATTGTGATAGACCGTCCGCGGGTACACCACGCGCCAATCAGGACTACCGTTACTCGCAAGGTTACTACCGGCAAACATCAAGCCGAAGCTTGGCCCCTCAAGTACAATCTATAATGCATGCATCAAAGCGCACAATCAACCTGCACAATGAAGCACCGGTGCATACATACATCACAAGTAGAAAGCCCAACTGGTAGCACATCACAGTTTAGTTCACTACATGAGCATTGCACGGTCAACTCCAATGTCTTACAGGTACCAGTCATGGGTCTATGGTCAGACAATAGTGTGTTCAATGTATTTCACAGGTTGCATAGGCACATAACTAGTGACCAGCAAATTTCTCCAAAAGAGAAAGTAGACAACACAGAAATACAAGGCCACACCAATACTGATGAAGTTAAAATCTAGTGTAGGAGCAATTAATCACCGCACAACGTTCAGAGACAACACCTTTACCTTAGTCCCAAGGGAACAGCCATGTCGCAAGCATCATCTCGTGCTTCCAGATCATTCGCAGAGGGGAAGAGACCACACCACTTCTCATGTTATACACACTGACAGAAGTGGTCTCCTCATCATAGGAGTACTGCTTGCAGTTCTCCATAACATCATCCAAGAAGAAGATTTGGTCGCCTGGCATTCCGTACTGAGATGCGGACATAGCCCTAGAGCATGGTCGTCCAAGGAAAAGCATGTGGTCGTCGCCCAGTGTTGTCACATTCACCCACTGTGAGTGCTCCAAGTCAGCCCTGAACACCTCAAACTCACTCTGTCCAGCCACAAGTGTCTCGCCTGCCCTTCTGCAGCAAACCTTCCTGTGTATCATCAGCAACGCGCCACCCAATTCGACTAGGTAGAGCTTCTTTTTCCCTTTAGCATCGTCTGACATATTGGTCGAATACGACAGATCGCCCATGATGACCCTCCCAATTCGGGAGATCTGTGGATCGCCGGTGGTTGGGTCTTGGCTGATGTTGACGACAAGGAGGTTCTCATCATTAGCAAGGGCGTAGAGCTTTCCCTGATAGAATGCCATGTCTTCAAACAACTCGCATTTGTCATTAGCGCGTACCGACCATGAAGAAGCCCCTGGCTGGCACACTATAATCTGACTGTTGTTTCCAGCACCGACGAGTGTAGAGCCGGCGAATGCAGCGACAAGGTTTGGCGAGCACAAGATCATCTTATTTATCACGGGCATCTTCTCGGGGTCCTGGATATGCATCCAAGTGGCGTAAGGGTGGAACATACGTACCCCCGGAAGCTGAACATACTTAGCCACTGCATTAGGGGGCCGGAGCCGGACGCGAGACAGAGGAGGCAGCGCCACGGTGGCCCCGGCGAAGGGGTCAACCAAGAAGCAACCATCGTCGCGCGGGAAGACAAGCCATCTACCACCGCAGGCGCTCTTGTAGCCGGCGTAGCCGAAACCAGGGAAGCGGAAGGGCTTGCCATGGGGGAGGCTGTAGAAGGTGCCGTCCGGGAGCGCGAGCAGCGGCAGCGGCGGGGGCAGGGGTCGCTCCCGCGCGGCGGCGCGCCACTGCGGGCACACGGCAGCGAAGCGGGCGCGGTCCGCGCAGGCTGGGAGGAGGCGGAGCACCATGCCGGCCAGGTCCCGCGGGATGTCCGCCCACGACGGCGGCTGCCTGGAGCGCGGCGTCGCGTCCGCCATCGTGCGCCCGCCGAGCCGAATCTTGCAAAGAGCAGAGAAAGACACACCAGAACAGCACGCGAGCGTTAGCGCTACATCATCACCGTGAATGGACGCGTCAGGATCTAAAGAAACCGGGAGCGATACGGCGCCCCGCGCGCTGGGGTGATGCGTCGAACACCTCGCGTGCACTGGCGATGCCAAGGCACGCGTCGATGCAACATGGCAGCAAGAACTGCATGGCCGGCGATGGGGGCCAAGCACCAAGCAGCATGCGTTGGAGCAGGAGGGAGGGGCGGGGGAAATACCAGAAGTCGACGCGCCGGAAGGTTGCGGCGAACGCGCGCGCGGAACGACGGCGAGGCGCCCGGCGCCCGGCAAGCCCCGCTCCTGCTGCTGCTCGGGTGGGAGTGGCCGGGCGGAGTGAGAGAGGTACTGTGGGACAGTGGGAGTGTGGGTTTTGCAGCGCTGGACAACAGGACAAGGTCACAAGGACAAGAGGCTGTCAGATGGCCAAAGAGAGGTGTTTGACCGAGTCATCCAGGCAATCATGGTACGGACTACGGAAGTACGGAGTAGTAGAACTGTGCCAGCAACAGCATTACAGCAGTGACAAGAATATTATACGAAGTGATCATTGATCAAGCCCTGAGCACCAGACTTTTCCTGTTCAAGGAAAAGTCAAATCTTTTCTTGTTTTTCTTTTTGGACTGTGTACAAGGCACCAGACATCGGACTTTTCCCGGCCCAACCATCACCATTGAATCATAGGTCTCCCATATTTCTTCTTGTTGCCACCAAAGCTTGCATTGGACAAAGAACATACAAAACAACCGGCTACCTACAACTACAAAGAAAGAACACAGAAGTACTGGGAAATGATCAGACAAACTAGTAGCTAGGCGAAGTATGTACTATCACTGGGAAAGGTGATTTTGTGCACCGCATTTTACTTAAGCAGATAGTAAAATCTTCCTGATGCCATTTCAAGAAAAAAGGATGCATCTTATTCAAGATTTTGCAGTGATAGTGTATTCAAGTGTCGAGAGATGACATAGCAGTACATAAGCTGCGTCTTTGTGGTGTTGAAGCAGACAAAATAGATGAATAACTAATCCCAAATTCCCAATCTTCTCTGCATCTTTTGTTCTCCAAACTGGCCCCAAATTATGTGCTCCAATCCACCTGATGCCCCATAGGTCCGTTAGTATGGTAAATGCACATGCTCCACTGACTGATTTAGTATATAACACGCAAATACGTAGACTGCACGCCGAATATTCATCATACGAATATATACATTTCTGATACTCTCAAAATATCCCACTACACCACATGCTGCCGCTAGTATTCAAGAAACCTGAATCAACTCCTGCAACATGCAAGACAAAATGCCCAAAAGTGCCTCTATATAGCATATACCAACTTCTCAAGGCAATGCCAGATTGCTAGTAAAATGCAGTTGCAGTGTATATGCCATACAGATGATCAAACATAGAAACCGATGTACCAGACAGCACAAATCATTTACATATTACTCTACTATCAGTACAATCCATTTGCTTGCATCGGCGCAACTTTAGTGTTCTGTACTGCGAGGGAAATGCAGCCTTCAGTTTAGCTTGCAATAATTCCTTTGGCACGCTGTTTTAGTCTTTGATTTATGGAAGAGGTCCTACCTGAACAAACACTTTTGTCACTGTCCTTCCATGTCTTTCATCCGGGACGGTTATTTCCAATGCCTAGAAGATCCTAGGAAACATATTTACAGCAAGAATGGTTAAACCTTCACATATCACTTGATTTCATATAATAAAACATAAACTGTGCATTTGATTTTTGAACTTAGAATATGATGTGCATGGTTCAAACCTACTTCCAAGAACTTTTGTGACCATAGACATCATGTTTCTTTACATGTAAATTGAAAAATCTAGAGAGGATACAGTGAAACAATGTAGCACATGCACACATTCGAAAAGTCGAAATTTAACCAGTAAGAGTTCATATTAATCCATCCCGTCAACAGATAACGTTAGAGATTGCACACAATGTTCCTTTCTGCAAGATTTCAGTGACTCAGTTCATAACGATTCTACCAAAGATCTATAGGCAAAACATTACCAGGTCTTCCAAAATGTGGAATTATCTCATAATGATGTTTTGGTTGTAAACACACGTCAATCCCACATATTGAAACACAACATTTATCCATGACATAAGATTGAGCGCTTTACAAGACACAGTGACACTATTTCTGGGATGATTGGAAATAGACCAGCTGCTCACCCTTTGTACTTCGTTACATCTTAGGATCAGTAGTTATGCAACATTTAGATGTGACAAAAGATGGAGAAGTGCTGAAGTCTTCCATACCTGGCAAGCCTTGTTCTTAGCTCTGGTTTCAGCTGTGCTGGGGATATCATGGTTAGGTTTGTTAAACCTTTTCTCTCGTCGATCACATGAGCCCCAACCATCTGAGAACCTGCCACCTCTTTAAATACAAAAAGAAAGAAGAGTTATTAGCGCTTAATAAGTAACATACTAACAGAAGCAGCAAAAAGCAGGCAAACTTCATAGAAAATAATTATTGATTTCAATTAGAAGTAACATACAGCATTGACGCTCGAACAAGAAATTCAGCACGCTTGACATTGCGGTCATCATCGAACTCGATGGAGCGATCCTTGATTTCAAATGAGATATTGAAGAAGCAAGATATTTTTCTCCACCCTGAAAAGGGTTAGAGAAGTGTGCACCGTGATGATTCCATGAACAAATCGTAACTCATAGCCACAGTAGTGTAAAGTTAAGGACCTGATTTCTTTATGTATGGATTCCCACTGATAGTGGTGTAGTCACTTTTCTCCAAAATCTGTAAACGAGCAGGGAAGTTATGAATACAAGATCCTGATATTTGTTGTTATACGTTTAGACAAAAAGATAAAGCAGCTAAACTAGCGTGTGCTATTGAGAAAACAATTGTCCAGAACAGAAACATGACCAGAATGTTTCTGTTACACAAGTATATTATAGAATACCATAATTTCGAAGATGGGAATTGTATGCTGGAATTTTCAGAAGTAGCAAGGACTCTGGGTTCCAAGCTGTCCACACCCATACGCAATCAAGATTTGTATCCATCAAGGAACAATTTTACAGAAAGGTTACAAACAAGTTTCTTGTTCCTTTTCCGCACTGCGTCGTACCGAGGCGTTAAACACAACATCTTAAATGACACAGTAATGCAAAAATTGGTGCAGAAATCACATACTCATTGCATATATGAGGAGACAATGAGAGCATACTTTTGTTTAATTTTGAGACAATGAAGCAAAAACAAGCCAAAATTTAATGTTACTGAACTTAACAAAGTTATTATTATTGTGTCAGGACACATAAGTTTGACATGTGGTTTTTCCTAATGCGTGAACAAATAGGCTAGACCATCCGCACAATAACATCTAACTGTGTCTACCATAATAAAAAATAGCTAACGTAACCACAAAACTAGCGGGAGGGAGCCACTCCTGTTTTGTGGTAGTCAATTGAGTCTACTGGATGATGTTTCGATAGGGCAAGATGCAGAAACAACTCAAGCTTGACCATTAACTTGCGGATTGTGTGTGATCATCAGTAAACACACTGCTCATTTCGATCCATACGCCGATGCAATGGTAGTGATGCAAATTCCAATTCCACTTACCGGCTCCGATCTCAGTAGTTACGCAATTACGATTTACTGTTTATATAACATGGGTCTGATGAAGCTTAGTCGGTAACTAAATCTCAAAAGTAGACTCCATGGCTTGCAAGTTGTAAGTAAACGAGAGAAGTAGTGCGATTTAACGGGTTAATTTAACGATGAACCAATCACGCAGGCACGGGCGCACGGCACAGGAACGGGATTGTGCGTGCGCTCGCGCGCGTGTCTGTGTGTGAGAGAGGGAGTGAGGGAGGGAGGGAGGGAGACGCACCGAGAGGGCTACCTCCTGGTACTTTCTGAAGTTGGCCACGGAGAGGGAGGGCAGCAAGCACCCGTCGGCGGCGATGGGACTCCCCTTGGGAACTCCCCAGGGCGCAGGGGGCGGGCTCTCGACGACCACAAGCCGGCTCCTGGCCTCCGCCGCGGCGTCGAGTGTGGTGTAGGGAGAGGCATGAGTCGGAGGCGGGTGTAGAGGCAGGGGCGGCGGCGGCGGCGTGGCGTAGGAGGGGGAGGCGAGTCGCGGAGACTTGAACGGGCGGGCGGGCTGCAGCACCTCGCCGCGGTGGTCGTCGTCGCCGGAGGCGCAGCGGACGCGGGAGGCCTGGGCGGCGGCGGAGTCGACGGCGGCCCAGAGTGCGGCGGAGTCGAGGTCGCCGTCGTCCATGTCGACGTGCTGGTGCTGCTGTGCCGTAGCCGTCGAGGAATGGAATTGGTTGGGGTTGGGGGATTTGAATTCGGAAAAGAGAGGAAGGGAATGGTTGGAATTGGAACTAATCAATCGTTTGGCTGGGCCTATATATTCAGCCCATATAAGCCCGTAAATGAAACAAGTAGCCCATGATCCGGCCCACTAACACCAGAAGGAACAGATCTCACTTGGGAAAAAAAATTGAGAAGGGTGTTGTTATAATTTTAAGGTCACAGTAAAAATCTAGGAACCTAAAAGAACAAACATGTCAACATGAGAAAGTCTGATAAATCTCTATGTTTGTTGGCCAATAGACATGCCACCGTGTTTTAGTATAGCACAAGTGGTTTCCTCCAAGGCTCCAATTAATTGCTCCATCCATCCCAAAAATTTCTCTAACTTTAATCAAATTTATAAAAATTATATTAATCTGTACAATACAAAGTAAATATACTATGAAGACATAGGTCATAGTAAAAAACTAGGAACCTAAAAGAACAAACATGTCAACATGAGAAAATCTGATAAATCTCTATGTTTGTTGGCCAATAGACATGCCACCGTGTTTTAGTATAGCACAAGTGGTTCCCTCCAAGGCTCCAATTAATTTCTCCATCCGTCCCAAAAATTTCTCTAACTTAATCAAATTTATAAAAATTATATTAATCTGTACAATACAAAGTAAATATACTATGAAGACATAGGTTCGATGAAGCCAATTTGATGTTATAGATGTGATGCTTTCTTCTCGATAAAACTCTCGGTCGAAGTTTGAAAAATTTAACTTAGAACAAACCCAAAATGAACTATAATTTATAAAGGAGGGAGCAAGTAATAATGTCATTACCATCCTACTTGAATATATCTAACTCCATAGTGCGTTCACTGTCACTCAAGGTCGAAGCTTCTGTATTAACGTTGATTTATGTAAACTTGGCATCTACGTGGCTTTTCTGTCACCCAATTCTTTGCAACTCATTATTCATATCATTGTTGGCTCACATGACAATCAATGAAAATAAAACAAAAGTTTGTTATGATTCACATGTCATGCCCAAGCATCTTTCTCAACTCTAATTACTACTTTTCTGAACCTCGAGTGGCACACAATAAACAGGATTAGAGAACTCTATCCGCAAATTAATGATTCGATTGAGGATAAGTTTAAAGACCATCCCTGCACTCCACTCTTGATTCTTGAATAAATACAATAGCTAGCCTCGAGGTGCGTGCTGAACAAAAATTGGTGTCGGCAATGGTACCAATCTCTTGTTCAAATTCACATCCTAAATTCACTCGAACTCGTCAAGTTCCCGGGTCTTGACCTTTACGGGGGATCGCCGCGAGTCAAATACTCGAATCCGATTTCTCGATTGGGCCGGGCCGAACACGAACAGCAAAAGGTTGGTGCTAGCTCACACAAAATCCAAATCCTCCTCTCCGCAACCTCCCATCGATGATCGATCGTGGGGTCGCGGGACGCACGGAACTTGCATGAGAGCGCGACGACCGACCAGGGTTTAAGCTCGGGCCGGCGTCGGGTTTTAGAGCGGCCGGCCGCCGGCGGGGAATCAGTTCGCGGATGGAGGCGGCCGACGCCGCGGCAGCAGCTGCGCGAGTGGCAGGGCCGCCTCCGCAACGAGCGCCTCGGCCTCGACCGCCGCGTCCAAGCTCCTCCGATCCTCTCCTGGCCCTTCCCTTTTTCGTGTATTATTCCCCCCTTCGATCTCATGCGCGCGCTCGGCCGGGATCGGATCTGCGGTTGGGAGTCGAGGATCGTCGATCGGGGGTTCGTTCGGCTCACTCTCGCCGCACGCACCGATTGTTCCGAGCACGTGCTGCTTGTGTCTCCGCAGAGGTGCGCAGGGAGGAGAAGAAGGTAGAGAAGGCCATCAGGGAGGCCGCGAAGCGCAACGACATGGCCTCTGCCAAGGTGCGTTGAGTCTCATCTTCGTTCTTCTTGTTCAAGCAAACACTGTACTGGTATGAATGCCAAATGTTCAAGTTCCTCGCTTTCCACTTCTCAGTTATCATGGGAACCCATGCTTCCTGGTGCCCCGCATTTATATTGTTCCTGCATATATGCACTATAAGGATCTGAGTTCAGAGTTCTGTACTTCTGATTGAAGAAAATGTGTACTACGGCATTTTATTATTACTTTGTCTCTTCCTAAAATAGACTAGTTTGCTAAGTAGATGCTGCCACCCATAAACACATTTGAAATTTGTATAGAGCCCAATGTTTGATTTCTTACATTGCATGTGCCAGACTCTTGCTAGGGAATTGGTAAGATCAAGACGTGCTGTGAACCGCCTTTTTGAAAACAAGGCTCAAATATGTTCAGTGTCCATGCGGCTTGGAGGAACTATTGGTATGAATTAATTTTTTTTTATGAGCTTCTGGAAGGTTAAGTACCTGAATGTATCAACTGATTTCTATAGATAATATCCAATTGGATGAATTTCCCAGTTATCAAAAAGTACTTCAGTTGTTAGTAAATATGACTGCTCTTCAGCCACTATAACTGAATTATTAAGTCTGTTTCTTGAATCTAGTTTGCCTCATCAGTATTTTGGCTTCTGCTTGAGGGTTTACTTTTACAAGCTTGAGTCTACTGTGAGAAGCTTCTGGATGGAATGAGTGAATGGCTGTGTACAGGATCTGCTTTAAGTATCATGTGTTTACTTCACCATAGAAACTCTTGCATTACTATTTGATTATGAGTGCATAGTTTTCCAATCAGTTTTGGTGTTATAAGTGAGTGCAAGATTGTTGGATTATACAGATTTTTTATTGCTAGAATTAAATTACTATTAAATTATTAAACTTCAATCCATCAGCCAATCTAATACCAAGGCACTTCATGTCTCCATTAGTATTTAAATCTTCATTTGGGTTGGTCAAAATATTTTTGTAGTTTATCAGAATACTTCTAAGTGGATTGATTCTTAAATGTTAAATGTCTTTCATCTGTTACTGAAGCTTGTTATCTCTAAACTCAAATGTAATTTCTCTTACAGTTTGTATGAACTCAAAATTAAGTTAATGTGAATTTCAGGAATTGAAAGAACTGCCGATTGTCTGTCAAAGAGTGCTGAAGTTATGTAAATTGTTAACGATCTAATGAAAGCTCCAGAACTGGCTCATACAATGCAGCAATTAAGCAAAGAAATGCTGAAGGTAAGTGTAGTGATATTTGTGGTGCTTAAACATCTGCAGCCAATACTTTTATTTGCATGTTTAGTTCAAAATCCATGAATTCTGTATTCATGAAATCTTTGTGTTCATGAGATGGTTGCCATACTGATCACCTAGAAACTTCTATTTCTGTGCAAGAAAGAAAGACTAAAAGCGCGTCCGAGGGACTATTGCTGTCGAATTTATAAATTGCATTCAAGGCTACACTCCGATATCTTCTCTAGCCTTTTAGCTGACTCTGCCGGGCCTACGGTGGTTCCTTTGGTCACCTCTAAAATTATAGGATTGGCAGGTTAAAACCATTATAATCTTGAAATTCTATGAAAATGGAAACAGCAACTTTAGTCGCCACCTTCTTTTTAGACTGTAGGATTTCTATTTGGGACTTTTCGGCGATGTGTCATATCTATCTTCAACAAATTTGATTGAGAAAATTATGGAGGAGGGTGGAGTAATTCTTTTTTCTAAAGATTTTAGTTTAGACCTTGGAATTTATATTCTAACCATGCTTAATTAATTAATTTGTATCATTTAAGCGGAGGTGATGGAAGATATGGTTAATGAAACAGTTGATTCAGCTTTAGATTCTGAGGATGTAGAAGATGATATTGAAGAGGAGGTTGACAAGGTTCTTGCGGCACTTGGAGCTGAGACTGCCTCACGGCTTCCAGTTCCAGCAGCTCAGAGGATAAAGAAAGATTCAATGAGCAGGGTTCCAGGACACGTAGGTGTTTTGCCCTTGTATTTGTTTGCATGTTCAGATTCTGTAAATCATAAACAGTAGAATAAGGTTAGCAATGGCTTTCAAGGGGCTCTTATTGGTTTTCTGGATCTATGTTGTCCCATACAATTAATATTCAAGGAAATAAACTTACGAAACGCCTGGTAAAAAGTTGATTCACATGTTCATCATAAAGTTCAATCAACATGATTGACCTTATAACCCAAAATTTACTTCCTAATTTATGGATAGTGATTACCGTGAATTTCGTTACTTTATCTGTAAGTAAACCATTTATATATTGTGCAGCTACAAACTGTTGATGAGGGTATCGAGGATGATCAGAAAGATCTAGAAGAGGAGAGCAAGGCTTGCTAAAGTGAGGTCATGAAGATGACCATGCAACCTTCTAACCCAAAGAATTCAATACTAAAGATGTTAACAGAGCCTCGTATGATTATATGCGTCAGATTATGACAAATACTAACTACTAAGAACTTATTGATGCTTGATATGTGGATCGAGCAGCTATTATAAAGCATTTTTGATGTGGCATGTGTGGATCTTGATTACAGAGTTCTTGATTGTGCATGATCATGATGGTGGAAAACTATAAAATAACTTGTATTTCCCATATTTCTATCAATATTTTCGAGGTTCAAGATTCAAGTCGTTTCTGTCCTCATATACTGATGTGAGCATATAAGTAGGCAGCATGTAGCTGACGACAGATAGTAACAAAAATATTTGCCACCAAAACTGGAAGGTTAAGTTATTCTGCATTATCCTACAGTCAATTTGGCAAGCATCAATAACTGAGTTTCAAACAAATGTTGGTCAGTATGGTAGAGTTTATAGAAAGAACTGAGAAAACTACATGCAATGTGAAGTATTTGCATTTCATGTTGGATGCGGTACGGTCATTCCATGGCATCCATTAGAACAAATGTTGGTCAATGCGATGCTTGTCTTCTCCATGACCGGCAGGAAGAATTCATAATCTCAGAACCATCACATCCAACCAATCACAGGATAAAGAGTGGAAATCGCAACAGTTTTCAACTCATAACAAATCCAGATCTACACTATCATCCGACAAACATGGGTTTCCGATAATTCACAAAAGAAAACTGCAGAGCAGCAACAAAACACAATACTCACGTTCATGGGCTCATTGGACTTAGCAGCATGGAATTGCCGAGGCAACCATACCTGGACTCAGCATGCATGCAATTGCCTTGGCAACCACACAAGCAAAGTTCACAGTTCCCATCATAACTCACAAGTTCGTTGAAAAAAAGAAACATTTGATGCTCGCTTTCGATACATGAAATATGATGATCAACAAAAAAAAAAAAATCTTTGGGGCGTCAGCACCTCATACTTACTACATCGATCTACTAACAAAACTACAAAGCTAGCCTCACTCAACTGCACCCATCATCTCCAAAGATACAAAATCATATAGTATCTACTGGAATTGTCACATCCAACCAATCACAGAATCATGCAAGGAAATAACTATACTTTTCCACCAATGACACTGAATCCAGATATTATCGTACTTTAAGGATGTTACCAAAGAGACTATTATGTTTGTTTCAAGACAATGTTCCTCTCAAACGCAGTGGTAGCAGCTATACGTTTCTACTTCTAGATACAGATAAACTGTTAAATACTGCAAGCCAAGAATAGCTCAAGCCGAAAGTGTAACATGAAAAGGAAGCACATCGTATAACTGAGGAGACAATTTGCTGATGTGCAACTCACTTTCCGGATTTTCTTCAGCTCAGGCCAACTTCCATAGGCGAACCATCTGAGATACTAGTATATACTACCAGTACAAAAATAGCTACAAGATACTGTAAACTGGATAACAAACCGTACGAAACAGGATTCCACCGGTGTATTGAGTATATTGCAGAATTAGATACGAGTCGCAACCGAAAAAGCATACTCATGGTCACGAGATGAAACTTGGTGCCCAGTGGCAGACCTGAAAAGTCTTATGTGAGCAAAGGTGGAAACATGCTTTTAAGAAAAGAATCATAATTCTTGTGTTTTATATCACTGTTGCAGGGGCACGGATTGCCACTGACCCAAAGAACAACTGGGCAAATAAAAGCAGCACAATATCTATTCAACAACGCGTCAAAAAAGAGGTATCTACTCAACAAAATCATCAGAAATATATATTGGAATATCTATATCATGATTGAAAGAGAAATTAGCAGGAAAGATTATCAAAGAACTGAATCATGTGCAGTTTTCATTTGATGGCAACTATAAAAACAGATAGAGACTTCCCAGGACCATTTCAATTTTCAACAAAAAGAGTCAATACGAGGATACCAAGACATCAACGGCAACCCACTCAGCAAAATGTTGTGACTAATTCCTTATAAGCATATTGGGTTAATGAAACATTTACTATAATGAGCCAATTCCCTCAGTGCAATCAAAATTTACAAGATTTCCCTCAGTGCCACAGAATTTCATAAAATTCCTTCGGTGCCAATGAATATAAGATTTATCCCCTCAGTGCCATTCCGTTCATATTTCCATCCATGTGCTGTTAAGTACGGTTGAAAAAGACAATTTTGCCCATATGATCTGTGGTCCCACCTGTCAGTGCTCATCTCAGTTTAATCTCTCTCTTTTTTCTCTCTCTTCCTTCCCTCTTCCTTCGGCCGGCCTGCGCTTGCGCCACCATGCCTGCACCGCTGCTTGCCGCCGGCAGCCGGCCAGCATCTCCCCTCGTGATGGACCCCAAAATGCCGCTGCCGCTGTCTTGGCCTTCGTCGTCCAGTCTCAGGAGGGGCGGCGACAGTGGGCCGGATGTGCCGCGGCGGGCCGCACGCGCCGTGTCGACATGGGCGGGGAGGGGCGGTGACGACGGGCCGGACGCGCCGCGCTGGCATGGGTGTGGAGAGGCGGCGAAGGCTGGTCAGGATACGCGGTGCGGTGTGGGTGTGGAGGGGCAGTGATGAGGGGACGCGGGTCACCAGCCTTGGGGGGAGGGTCGGGGACGGGCGCCGGCGCTTGCCGGGTCGGCGTCGCTCTGCCGAGCGCTTGGGCGGGCCGCACGCGCCGTGTCGACATGGGCGGGGAGGGGCGGTGACGACGGGCCGGACGCGCCGCGCTGGCATGGGTGTGGAGAGGCGGCGAAGGCTGGTCAGGATACGCGGTGCGGTGTGGGTGTGGAGGGGCAGTGATGAGGGGACGCGGGTCACCAGCCTTGGGGGGAGGGTCGGGGACGGGCGCCGGCGCTTGCCGGGTCGGCGTCGCTCTGCCGAGCGCTTGGGCGGGCCGCACGCGCCACGCCAGCGGTGGCGAGGAGTGATGCCTGGCTGCCGAGTGGCGCCTGGCCTGTTGCAGGAGAGGAGATTGTGGCCGGTAGGAGCTAGAGACGGTAGATCGGAGCGGAGGAAGGGGGAATCGCCGGGAGTTGGAGCGTCAGGTAGATTGAGAGGAGAATGACAGGTGGGGCCATGACTCAGGAGGGGTAAAATTATCTTTTCCATGCACACTTAACAACTCATGGATGGAAATATGGACGGAATGGTACTAAGGGGATTAGTCTTAAATTGAATGGCACTGAAGGAATTTCATGGAATTCTATGGCACTAAGGGAAGTCTTGTAAATTTTGATGGCACTGGAGGAATTGG
This sequence comes from Panicum hallii, assembly GCF_002211085.1. Taxonomy (NCBI): domain Eukaryota; kingdom Viridiplantae; phylum Streptophyta; class Magnoliopsida; order Poales; family Poaceae; genus Panicum; species Panicum hallii. The sequence goes on from NC_038043.1 coordinate 49,970,182, forward strand.
CTCTACTATAATAGCACAGCTCTGTTACAGCAGCATACTAAATTTAAAGATTGCTTTAACACACACACAGACCATATTCTGTTCCAAAAAAAAAACAAAAACATCTGCATCAACACAAGTGGAAGAATAGTATGACGAGGATTCTCTCGTAGTTGCGTCGTTGTAATTCTCTTCTTCTTAATGAAAAACGTGCTTAGACACGGTTGCGAAAAAAAAAACACAAGTGGAAGAATACTCTTCCTCTGCCATAAAGAAATCTAGAGCAAAGAAATGAATGCATATTCTAAAACTTCCTATGGCTAAACATGGGCCACGGAGAGGGACAGGTTTGAATGCAGCAGAATTTTTTTTTTTGAAAACTTGCAGCAGAATATTGGGATGCACGCTTAGGTCAAACACTGACATTGTAGAGTTGGTCTGAACTACACATGCCATTTTTTTTTTGCAAATTCAGATATTTAGGTTACATCATGTTGAGATGTTACGGCGCTCAAGTTAAAGATCAGAAAATGGGCAGTTCCAGATACCCGTATATAAATTCTTGTCTTATTTAGGCCATTATGTTTAATGTCTCAAAGCAAATATTCTATTCATAAAAAAATGGCAGTTGCCTACCTTCCCGATCAGGACAAAGATAATTAAAAACGAACTAGGGAAGATCATGAAAACCTAAACTGATTCCTCCATAAGTAGAAGGCACAATTACTGGAAGCTGCTCAACTTTAGAAAGGAAAACGAAGCTGATTTTGATATAAAGAAGGGATGGACACAAGTATGACCCACTTCATTAGGCTAGATCATCACAACATATCATGAAAAACAGCTATCACTATACTATGAAATCAGTACACACAACACTCATAGAGCTAATACGAATCTAATTCAGGCAGGAACATACAGGGTAAACATCAAACTACAATAAAAGCACATATTACAGTTACAACGAGATTAAGCATACTTTGTTACATTTAGGAGCACTCTAATCATTCAAACAAGACCTGCTCACCACACCAGCGATAAATATTGAATTTCACTGAAAGATGTGCCTTTTAAATGCTAGGGAGTTCCAAGTATGCAGCAACTTCGTGGGACATTTATAGACAAGTTGATGGTCACTCTTTCAAGCATTTCAGCACATGTCAACAATACTTTCAGTAAACCAATCTCGTGCTCTTCTCCTTTGCAGCCATCAATTTCTACTTCTGTAAGACCAGTCAGGGATATAATTTGATCTTTCCAGTTGTTAGGCTGATCACAATGACCATTTACGGAGCATTCTTTTCTCTCCTAAGATAAAAATTGAAGTACAATGTGTTAACTGATGTAATGATGTTTCACACTGACTTGCAATCTCAAGCGTATTGCCAGAGCAACCAGTTTAAATTCGATATGTCAACAAAAAGACACGAGTAACTACCTCATGTCGATTTAATTCCACCTTAAGTTTTTGTATAGAGGTGCAAAGTCGAAGTAGATCCAGCACCATTGCTCCATAAAAATGCCCTCTTGTTGCAATTTTCAGCTCTAAAACAGAGAGGTTTCTCACTGGAATTCGGGAAATCTCTCGCTCAAAGGTCCAGGCAACATTACCCAAATTATCCTGCAACAATTTCGGATCAATCCTTCAAATATGAAACTATTCCTTATATAAAAAATGAAACTATTTATAGTCAGAACAGAAAGGAATTAAGCAGGAGACGCACAGTAGCCCCTATGTCCAGCAAGAGGATGTCGCCATGAGAGTGGTGCTGTGGCTGCAAACGTGTATTTTCCCTGCTGTTGGTGACCAGTGTGTATTCAAGGTGCTCTGGCGTCTTTGATTTCAGGTTCCACATGCGCCATAAGACACCAAACCTATCACTTGTGGACCGAGCATGGCACCGCCATGAGAGATCATCCACCAGTGGTGCTGACAGTGATAAGCTGAATGCATTTTTGGTACCGTTAATGGCGGTAAACTTCAGTTTCTTAAGCATAGGGGCCATGATGTCGACACGCTGAAGCTGCACAAGGGCAAAGACATCTAGCTCCTGCAGTGACGGCGAGTGGATTGTGACAGAGTCGAACAGCCAATTGGAAAGACGAAGCTTGCGCAGGCAGGGGCAACGAGGCAGCAGGTCACCCAGCCTCAAGCGTGGAGCAAAATGCAGTCTTAACGAGGCGGTGCGGTCGAAGCAGGGAGGCTCGACGGCATCTGCATCGCCGGGGAGAGCATGTGGTGGCCGGGGAGAAAGATGCGGAGAGAGCCCGCCGGGCGGACGATCCGGCCGAGCGCCGCGTGGAGCTGGTCAGGCGTGATCATGTGGAAGGTGAGCTCGGGGGAGCGGGTCCAGAGGCCGCGCCACCGGCGAGAGAGGAGGCTCGTGTTGGCGGCGGCGCAGGCGCAGCCGAGACGGGAGAGGATCTGGAGCAGGAGGTCGTCGGGAAGGGCGCTGATGCGGTCCTCGTCGTCGGCGCGGCGCCGGAGCCGGGTGCCGCGACGGAGAAGCCCCACGCGGCAGCAAGTCGAATTCAACTGCCATCTGCGGCAGTCCCCGCACGCACCCCGGGCAGAGCGTGCGCGGCGAAGCGATCGGAAGAAGATCCGGCGCCGGAAGGATTTGCGGCGGCAATGGCGGAATTCGAGGAGGCGGGCGGAGAGTGAGAGGGCACTGGCGCACTGCCAACCGGCACGAATCCACGATGATGATGGAATTGATATCCCCGCCTGATTGGGCTTTATGAGCCTCAAGAACTCCGTTTGGGTCGATCTCGGCAGAGCTCGCCTTTATTGGGCCTCTCTAGGCCGGGCTGCCTTCTCCACTCCGCAGAAAAGAAAGGAGCTCGTGTGTGTCCCCACACGGGGGACTGTGGGCTGCCGGTTGCGGCGATGGAGTGCGCGGCGAAGGGGCTGGCCGCGGAGCCGTGCGCCGGCGGCGTCGCCGACCGGCGGTGCGGCAGCTGCGGGGCCGTCGCCTACTGCTCCCGCGCCCACCAGGTACTTAATTCCCTTTACTCTACTCTCCCGTTTGAGATTCTAGCGTGGGTTTTGGGGGCCCGAAGGAAGTTGGAATGGGACGGGCGGACGGCTTGAGCTCCAACGATGGTGACTAACGTGTCGTTGGAAACCTAATAGTAGGACGATATGTGGAGCGGGGATTGCTCGGAGTCTTGGAATTCCTCCTTTGAAACTTGAAATTCTGCAGAAGACTGTTGGAATTGAATGGATTCTGCTTAGTGTAACTAGGCGTCATGTAATGTTTCAGCCCACAAGAAAACATTGGACGAGTAGCCCTTGATTCTTATGCTCACGGGCACCACTCTGAATTATGATTACCTTCGTTTTGAATTCCAAGCAGATTGGATGTGTGAAGTTTTTGAGTTCACTTCGCATTTTACAGTGATTATTTTCAGTAGTCACTGAAGTTTCATGGAGGGTGGGGTGTTGGTAACTTTGCATTTTATAAAGGTTCTGTAGGCTATTCGTATGGCATATAGTAACTCTGGGTACTTGCAAGTTGCAACATAACCTGAAATATGCTGTTTTTTCAAAAATGTTGAATCAAGATATAGTCTGATAAATTGTAGAAGGTAGATGGGCCATGAATTAATTTATCTGTTTTTCTTTTTTTGGATTCATAAATGATCCGATGTAATTGCCAACAGCAACAATGAAAAATGTTAATTTTCGCATAAGTTAACTGATCAGGGTCAATTCTAATTTGTATTGAAGTTCTAATCCACATAAAAGTCCCCGTGATGAGGACTTCACTGACTGGGTCCAGAGAAGTCTTAGCGCTTGAGGGAAAAATTTGAACTATGTTATTTGTCAATACTCATGCTATATTTTTTATTAGTCTTTCACATTGGTCTTTCTTACTGGCATATACTATTCAAATCCTTTCAGATTATACATTGGAGAGTTCACAAAGAAGAATGTGAAAGGTTTGCAGAGCAAATGAGGCGTGTCAATCTGCTGAGCCAGTTTCCGTTCACATTCTTGGAACCTCCTGCTCTGGTACTTCTCTGTACTCCATTTTTTTCCTTTCAATTAAAATCTTTTCTCAAGCATTGCTATTTTTAGCTCCCTGGAAATGACATGGTGCCACCTACTATAAATTTCATTGCCCCGCATCCTAAACTACTCTTTACCCGCATGTGCTATCTATTTTTTTCCTAATTTGTTTTAATGTAAGCTAATTATATACAATATGAATCAGATGTTTGATACAGATTAAAGAACTTATGTTTGCTTAATGAGTCTCTACTTCTCTCACAAGTTGCTCCCTGCTTTAGAACCATGAATTCCCAAGTGCAAGGTGCTTCTTTTTGCAAATGTTCAAACTTCACCAGAAAGGGCTCTGGAAATCAGAATGTATATGTGGCTCAGATGTTGCTTCTGCGAAGGACTTAAGGTTACTTTTCTCTTAAGTCTATTACAAAAATCAAATTGAGGCACTTGACAGCTTTAGTTTTCTTTTTTTTTCATTTTATTTTTCTTTTTGCGGTGGAAGCATTTTGATATTCATCCTGTTTGATAATATCAACTTCTGAGCTTCCATGTTTTCAGAAGTACTATTAATTTACTTTGCATTTCACCATGACTAACTTAAAGAAAATGTGGTATCTATCATTATAGTCAGAGTAGGAGGGAACTCCCATGACAAGATGAGGTGCCCCGGGCACCCCCATATAGAAAGAAGGGTCGAAGGTTTTGGGCCTGTAGCTTTCCCCGCCCCCCTCCCCCCCCCCCCCCCCTCGTCGAGTGGTGCTTGTTTGGGGGGTGTGCCACCTGAAATCGATGATCTATGTACTTGTTTCAAGTATATTTAAAAGCAAAAAATTTTAATGCTGTTCTGGAGCTTTTCCTCCTTATATGATTGGAAGTTCTCTGTAGATATCTTCAATGCATTTTTTACATGCACAGCTTAACTGCTTTTTATGTGATCAAATATGAACCAGAAACATGATGCATTGTTCAGCTTGCTTTGACTCCAGAAACACAGGGCACGAGCTTGTTTTCCACCTCAATTTTTTTTAATCACTTTGTCAGTTTTATCTTCATATGTATCGAATCTGAATATTCTTGGTTTGTGGCTGCATGCTGCTCTCTTCTTCACTCCATTAGGACCTGCGGTCTTAGAAATTTATCTCGTGTATGTCAATATTTCCATTTTTTATTGTTATGAAACAAACCATTTCATAATTTTAGTTTATCTTTTCTCTTATGTTAGACTCAGCAAGTATTGCAATTTCTGATGCTATTTCTGTTATTACACAGCATAGCAGCTGAATGGAACTTGCAAAGCTCCCTCTGCCCATGTACAGGTGCATCTCTAACTGTACTATGTTGGCTAGCAGTATGCTTATCTCATTGTACCATTCCATTTTTTTAATATATCAGAACCTGAAAATCCTGTGCCTGCGGTCCTGGCAAGCTGGGAAGACTATTATCAGTGGAGATCCCTTCCCCTGCATTCACCTGTTGCTGTTTTACTTCATTGGGTATGTACATTGCAACATGTTATGGACATTGCTTGAACTCTGTATCATTTGCCTGAGGTTCAATTTTGCAGCCACTTACTCTATACCATTGCCTTCAACTCTATCGCCTCCAAACCTCAAAATATGATGGCCAGGACACCCTGTGCATTCACTATTTAGGTAATGTCATTTCGTCTTTCATGTTGGAGTACTTGTTTGCATGTGCAGCAGAATCAGTAGATGACTCTTCTCCTTTTTTTTTCAATGCTATCAATGTTAGGAAAAACAAAACTCTCAAACTGACCTGGAGGTTAATAGTTAGAACTTAGAAGCATTAGTACTTAATGGAGTGATATCTAACCAAAGAGGGATGTGTAAATCCAGCTGTAGCCTGTTTCATGAGAACTTTTAGGATGCTAATGCTAGGACTGGTTGTGGATGATTACTTTTCTTGCAGAGTTTTGAAGTGCGGTTAAACACATCATTTTAATGCATTTGTTGAGAGAACCTTTAGAAAAGTCAAACTTCTTCATCCCTACAGAATTTCACTGGAAAAGCAAGCCTCTGTTGAATGAACTACATACCCTCACTGCATGTTTTGGCTGGTTCATGGTTGCTATTAGTGGCCACAATACTGACCATTGACTAGTAAGCAGTGTGTTATTCAATTTAAAACATGAACATGCCTGAATGCACTTATTTACTGGTTGGTTTGTTTGAGCTTCCTTAGATTGTTTTTCTTGAACAACTACTTAGACTGTTATTATGCATATTGCAGCAGACATTTGTAACTCTAGAGTCTGTTCAATGAGATAAATCTTACTGTTATCCTCTCTTCTGTAAAAGAACAGGAAGTTGATTTAGGTTGTTTAGGTTGTTATGTTGTCTTAGAAACTTGGGACATACATGGTGGTGAAGCTTGTATTTGTATTGCTTAGGAACGAGGCTGACATGTATGCACTTAACAACACATCATGAGTTAGTCACACCATCATTGACGCGTTTTACTGTAAACCATCACAGGAGATGGTCAAATTTATCCATTGAAATGTCTGTTTTGATTACATTGATTCATAGCTCATCCGCTATGATAGCAGCTACTGATTTTTGCTATCTTCATGCCCACTTGCAACCTTGAACTCTAAAGGGCCTGAGAAGGAGCTCCTACAACTTGCAACATTTGGGGAGCTACGTGCATTATTTCCAGGTGTGCAGATTCACATTGAACTTGTGGGGCCAGAAGTTCCAAAATCTAGGTAAGCAACACAATGGTCCAATGTTATAGGAGAAACTTAATACATAGTTTGGTGTTTACTGGTGTTTGCCTGGCATCCATTGTTTGGTGTTTGCCTGACAATTTGATGTCACAACCATTTCCACTTTATCAACATCTATACCATTTTATATAAAGAATTAAAATATTAAAAAAGTGATTTGGTTGTTGCTAATGCAGCGTAGTAATTTTGTTTCCTATCATCTTTTATTTGATTATTTTGTGCTTTATCCATTAAGATTGACATTTTCATTTAGCTATTATATGTTCAATAAATATGATTTTGAGTTCATGTTCTTTTTCCTGGTTTTGGTATCATACCTGTTGACAGGGATGGTGAGGTTGTAAACATTTCCAGATATGCTCGTTGTTCTGATGAGAGCTGCTGTTGTAAATCTTCTATTGGTTCTGAAGACTCGAGTTGCACTGCAGTGAGACTCAAACTGTGGAAAGGTTTCTATCATGAGAGATGCAGTGATATAATGAAGGTTCTCTCTAGAATTACTCCTATTGCTTAAAAAAATGTTAAGTTCCTCATTATATTATAGAGTAAAGCATGTCCTTAGTTAAGTAAGTCTAGAAACTTTGCTAACAAGACAAACTTTAATATGCATCATACACATATCTGTATTCACTGGTGGTACACATTGTTTTAGATCCAAGCTAGTTCTAGAAGTGCTAAGTTCTTTAAATTTTTCTGCTTATGTTATGGCTTGAATTTCTTATTCACTGTGTTAGTATCTTAAATTCTCCAATAATCACTAGAATATGTAGAACTCATTTTGCTCTAGCAGCTGTATTTCTCCTTGCAAAAAAAAGCAGCTGCAATAATTTACAAACACAGTTGATATTTTAGAGACAAAGGATCTATTCATGAAATAAAAGTGATAAACTAACACCCCTAGGAAGAAAAGAAAAGAGCAGCACCCACCCATGGGCCTGCTGTTTGCTGCCTTATTAAAAGCAATTTGCTTACCAGATAATTCAATTGACACCTACTGATGAAATATATTTTCCCCTTCATGCAGAAATGACTACCTGCTAATACTTTCCCTCTTCGTAGGACTCAAATCCTCATCTTATTGTTGCCCCAAATGCTGGTGTGGCTGCATACCCTAGTTGGATGCCAACTATTGTAAGTATCTTGTTCTTAAATCTTAACTAACAACCTCGTGTTTTTTCCTGGAGCACAACAACATCCTTTTTGGTTAAAATATTACTGGCTGTGAGATTCCATGTGATAACATTTTTTTTCCTACTTTACTAATGCTATTTTACACAATGGATTAACATATTTTGCATCTGTAATCCCAGCAATTTCATTCGCCCATATTACTTGTACTTTATGAAAACACGTGATGTCAATATATTATCATTACATTGGCAGTATATTTAGAATCCATTATTATGCTGCTGCAGCTTACCAGATAATATCATGTATCGTTTTGCCTAATTACTGGTGCTCGTTATCATTTGTGTTTCATTTCACATAAGGAAATAATAAGGCAGACTGGGATTCCTGCAATTTTTACGGACTTCTGTGAAGAAGCTGCATATTTAGCTTCCTGCTGCATAAGCTCCATAACTGGTCAACCCCTCAAAATTCCAGTATGTATTATGCTTTTTCATTGTCGTTTATTTCCAATTGTGGCTATTGAGCAATCAAATAATGCTTTCAATATATCATCTTTTTTCCAGATCCAGGTAAATCCTTTCAGGCAACCAGTTGCAGCGGATAACAGTGCACTATACCTACCATGTTATTCAAATTGCTTTATTTTTGGGATGTAAAATTGCCACTGTCACAAGGAAATATTCAGAGATTAATTTGTTGAGAAATGAAATTGTAACTTTCTGAGGAAGACAACGGTGCCATAAAATATAATAAATTTTACATGGATGGAATTACCCCCTCAGTTGTGCCAGTATATAAGAAATACAAAAACTGCTTGTATTGGGGTTAGCAAGGACACTCGGTGACTAGAAGATGGGAGGTTGCCTTTTTTGAGAGATGATGGAATGGGGATTTGAATTTTGATTTATGTTGGAACATGGGATTCGAGAAGATGGGAGTCATGAATGATGAGGAACATTGGAAGGACTAGGAATCGCATGTGTACCAGCCCATACTAGGAGGAAATCTACTCTGTTTGAACCTCTCTGAGAATATATCAGATGCTGCAATTGTATGATATTCAAATCAATTGATTCTTGAAATATAGTTGCTGAACAATTGGAAGGTGCCATTAATGTTTTCTTATGGTGGAGCTGCTCAACTATTTAATTTTGTTTCTAGCATCAATCTGGTGGACATAGATTGTAAAGAACTGACTTGAATTCATAAGACGGTCAGTGTCTATGTCCATATCAGAATAGTTTCTTGATAATCTTTAGTCTGACTCTACCAGGGCTTGGTATTCGCAAGGGAGGTAAAATGATTATTGTGTAGACTATGGAGAATACATTGTTGTTCCATGAAACAACAACAGAATGAAACTGCAACTTTCTGGCTGCAACCCTTTCTCATCTCCATTATGATCTACATATGTAATAAAGCTGTCAATACATCATTATATCTACCACACCACCTTATCTCAAACAATAAAGCTGCACACGCCACTCCAGGAAAAGTAATGAGGCAAACCACAAAGAAGCTATTCAACATGATATATATGTATTTATATGTTAGTTTGCATGTTCAGCGTTGTGGGGAAATCTGGGTGAACACCTGCTTCTGCATCCTGATTTTGTGCCCTTTTTTCGCATTTTCATCGGCAATTAGAATATTATCTATCCATGAGACTATATTATGGGCCAAACTTTCCAGCACCCTTGAGTAGCTCTCCAGTATTGCCTGTCCAATGTCCTGTAAGCAGGTAAAACGAAGATACAAGAACGTTACTTATGGTGCATTATGGTTCTTGAATGCAAAAGCTGTTTTTTTTCTTTCTGGAGCACATGTAGTTACCAAAACAGTTAGTACATGTAGTTCTTTTTGCATAAGCATCAATTAGTATACTTGTATAGGTGAATGAGCTTTTCTGGTAAGAAGCAAAATGTAGATGAACATTGAACGACCTGAAAATTGCATGCTTCTTATATTAAACATTACCTTGTTGTACTGGATCTTGCTTGTATCCAGGGTAGTCTGTGACAGGCCTGGGAACCTCTGCTTCAAGCACAGGAGCAGGCTCCTGGCCCTACTTGCAAGGACCAGATTCTTGTCTCCATCAGCATTCAGCTCGGTAACATTCTCCCATTTGGATACCACGTGTGTCGTGCTTGCTTTTCTTCGCCACACATACATAGCGGCTTCAACGCGGTCTGCAATCTCAAGCGCCTCATGTTCTGAGCTCAAATTGAGGAAGTTGAGGAGGTGCTCTGGAGAAAACTGATCCCCTGAAGACATATACCGGTAGATGGCATCGCCTACACCCACCCTTCCACTCTGTGGAGTAACATCACATCTATCAAAAGGGAGCAAATGGAGCTTCTTGACAGAATGAGACAGTTTGGAGACCTGTCTATGATGATCAGATTATGCTATTGACATACCTTTGGAAGAGTCTCCAAGTATGACGATGGAACTTGCATTTCAGAGAGGATACTGCTGTTGATCTCCATGGCCATCTTGTGGATCTGGCTTGCTTGGTCTCTCTTCTGCTGCAGTTCACGGTGCATGCGATCAGACAGGCCAGAGTCTGGGACACATGGCTCAGGTAGCCACCATTTGTCCTCGCTGCGCTGGAATGACTTCTTGCTTTCGTTGAAGGATTGGTTCCTCTGATCTGCATACCAGAACTCTCGCTTGTCAAAGCTGTCCAATATACCCTGCAAGAAAAAGGAAATTCAGTCATACATTTTGATTCCAAAATTGATTGCTTGGAGCTTCCAGGATCATGCGAATCGAGACTAACCAGGAGCATGGTTTCTAGCTTCTCAAGTGCGGGAAGGTTCATCAGAATGTCTGATCTTGGTGAGGTTGCCATAACCTGTTGGAATTGGGAACGTGAATCTCAGCAGACATATGCCATGAGAATTGAGATGAAGCTTTCCAAGAAGGTTTGAGATGATGGATGATCTGATGGCTTACGTCGTGTGTGCTACCATCTGGCATGGCCTGCACAGTCGGTGAGAATTCGACAATGTATTCGCAGATGGAGAGGAGGCAGTCCATCTCCCTGTTCCACATTGATCTCTTCTCAGGTGGCAGTGGCTCCAACCTGTGGCAGGTCCCGAACACAGTTGCTGCAGCCAAGAACATCCAAAGAAGTTAGAACGCTTTTTCTGCATCAACATGAGTTTAAAGGATGAATCCATCTGGAGTTTTTACAGATAGATACCATAGAGGTTTGTGATGGCATTGGAGATGGCCACAGCAGTGCAGACACCTTTGCCGCTCCCTGACATGTCCTCCCCAAGCAGCAACTTGGTGTACTTCTCCTTCATCAGCTCCATCTCTGAACAGAAGCCATCAAGCTTTATAAGAAAAACACCTCAACCGCACATCAGGAAAACAGGCTGCGATCCATTACCTTCATCCTCCATTGACTTCTCATCGACAACTTGCTGCAGTTTCTTCATGCTCATCTTGCTCACTGACGACGAGAGGCGCGACGGTGCTGCCGCCTTGGACGACGCTGTCCGGCTCATGTTCTGGCTTCGTCCCCGTGGTGACGGCGCGTGGCGCTCCTGCTCATCGCCGCTGTCGGAGAACGAGGCGACGCGGAACAGCGGACGCGAGTAGTCCCGGTCGTAGCTGTGGCTGTGGAAGCCCGGGAACCCTGAGCCGTCGCCCATCGCTGTTCCTGGTCTCGCTGTCCGTCCAAGCCTGGTTCAGACAACCTGCAGGGGAGATGAGTTGCGCAAGAATGGCGACGAAGCGCCAAGAGAAGGCTTTGTTTTCCTTCTGATGATTTGGATGAGGGTTGTTACAGCTCTATGGAGACTGGACAGCAACAACAAGGCATAGCCTGGCGTGCCTGACAATAAGGCGTTTAAAAGATGTTAATTGTATGGCATGTGAGCCATTTGCCCCCACAATCAGGACATTTTAATTGCGTTGTTGGTTGGAGTGTGGTCGTGCAAGTTCATGACTGTCGTCGTCAACACTCAGGAAGGTACGCGAAAATGGTAAAAATTAGCACTGATTATGTTGCATTTCAACCGAAATTGCAGTTGCAACTTTACACCATCGCTCACTGGTATGTCGTTTCGATCACAAGAGTGTACATTCTCTCTGCTTCAGTTCTTCTCAGGTAAATATATATATGAATGTAGACATAGCATTTCTTTCCTTTCATCTTCCTTTCTCTCCTTTCTAGAATATCAGTTACCATTTCTCAAGAACAACATAGGTTGTGTGGCTAGAGAAAAACATGTAATGACAGAGTGGCTGCTTAAATGCACGGGGTTAATTATCATCTCATAGCTAGTGGACCAATGTACGTTTGGGAGTTTGAATTAGGCAGGGAGGGGTAGCATGGGTCATGTTGCATGCATTCATTCCTACTAGGTACCAATAGCTAATTCTGTAAGCAATGTGATCGTTGTCTTCCTCTTGCATAAATGACACTCCTCTTTCCTCCTTTTTCCAGCTCAATGAGGGCAGTGCCTGCCTACCATTCAGCAACAACACATGTATTGTGTGTAGGTGTTTCCCTTTTCTGCATTTCACTAGTCATCATACACTCAAAATGATAGTTGTAGTAATCGATTCCAATCCTTTTCTATCCAGTTGTACATATCATCATTATGTACCTAATCCGTAGATCAGTTGGATATTATCCGGCTGAACAGTCTTGTCAAACATGTTTGGGAAGGGAAAGGAGCTATGCAGACATGCACTCCATTAGCTCAAGCTTCTAAGCAAAGCGAGATATAGTATATATGTAGCTTCGTGCCTTCCATGATCGTCTTCCTTGATTTTTTTTCTTCAAAGTTTGGGCTAGGAAATGTTTGTCATGTTATCATGTTACATCAGGCTAGGACTTTGGAGAATCTATAGAATGATAAGGAAGTGGCCTGTTAGAACGAGGCAACTAACCCGTTGAAGTAGAACCCCAAGTGGGCCCTCCGATGGGGCCATGTACACTGGCTGGACCCCAGGTAGAATAAAAGGGCTAGGGCTTGATTTTTTTTAAAAAAAAAACACTACAACTACTTACACGAGGTTCACTCACGTATACATGGACATCAGATTTGCATTTATAAGACAATAAAAATTATGAATTATCAATTTGAGTCTAAATTGGAAATAAAATGAATCATGTGTAACTATTCTCCATGTACCCCCAGCTGTAGCTTCACAAATTCATAAAGTTGAATAACTTTATACAACTCCTTCAGAACAAAATGCCTCCACTGGACGCGAGGCAAATAATAGATGTTGGGCTTTGTTTCGATGCATTTGAACCTCAGCCCAGCCATTTTTTAGACAATGGAAAAAATTATCCAGCTTCACCTCGGAGCGGCTATACATACATCGTATATGTTACAAATTTTGAATTCATCATCAGAAGGGACTCTAGTTGCGCTATTGAGCTGAATTCTTTCCAATAATATTTCGACCTGCCCAGGGACCAACCAACCGGAGCAGATAGAATAAGGCTCAGCGCACATGTGATCATTTTGACTGTTTTTGGCCGAAGCTAATGGCTCCGCGTGTTTCACGGCCGGACGTCAACCGTTTCAGCTGCCAGCCCGTTCTGATCCTTTTTCTCTATTTTATTTCCTATTTCCTTTTCTATTCCTTTCGTTCTTTAATTTTCTTTTGTTCTTTAATTTTCTTTTCTTTTTCTTTTTATGTTATAATTTTTTTCTTTTAATCTTTTATGTTATAATTCCGCCCTTTTTCTTTATTTCTTTATTCTCATTTTCTCATGGTACTAACTTTTCATTTTCTTTCTTATTTTTATTTTTCTTTCATATTTTATTTAACTAACTTGTTAATCATGTTGTTGAATTTATGTAAGTTGTGGACGTATGTAGAGTTATTTAATAATTTTTTTCTTTATATACTTATACAATTCATATAGGCGGGAGCAAAAACAAGCTTTGTGTTAGCATGTAACTTATAAGAATAGTTTTTATGATGTAGTTGTATTTGTTCTTCATGTAAAATTATTTATCTGTGTGTAACTAATTCACCGGCAATGTTAAATTATTTGTTGGCTTTGAAGATTAAATTGTTCGACAACATTGATTTATTTATCTGCGATATTCATTATTTATTATTTATCCTATACAATCAAATGTTCGTGACGTTTAATGTTTTGTTCGTTATGTTTAATTTTTTATTTGCAAAAATAATTATTTGTTCTTGTTAAAATATTTGTTCCTAAGTAGCCAAAACTAATTATTTAGTATTAAAAAATATTTTTAAAAAATATCGTGTAAATTTAGATAAGTGTGGTTTTATTTTGAAGATCTTATCATAAGAAAGATAATGGTGCAATCCAAATTTAATCTAGATATTCGGTTTAATAGTTATAGTTTTTTTAATTTTAGATTTGCATGCATGTAGGTGACATCATTATTGTTATCTAGTTTGGGATGCATGCACAGATTATCTCTCTATTTAAAACTGGCACCGCAACAGTCAAACAATTAAACGAAACGGGCCGGCCCAACCGTGGGGAACTATAATTTCATTCGCTTCATGTAATTGTTTGCGGAACCGTCACTTCGAGTGATGTATAACCCACCCTCGCTTCCCCTCCTCGTCGAGGGGGATAACATTAATACACGCATTAGAAACCTCAGGCCAACCTAATGGATGGCAAGCGTTCTTGACGGCCCAGCACGAGCTGTGAGATCCGGCCCACTGCATTCTTGGCGCGGCTTTGATCTGAACTTTCTGATGATAATCAAATGGCGAAAACGAGTAAAGTTTAGTTTTTTCCCCCACTTTCCTGACAAGAAAATTACCCACAAGCAAATTTAGGAAAAAAATTCTTTGGAACTTTAGCAAGGTTTTCACCATACCATATGGAATTGGTTGAAGTTGCACTTTAGCATGAGCTAACATTATCATGTTTTAATTTCATTAGAAAAAGATATTAAAAATTGCCAAAAAAAATGCTTGAAGTGTCAGCATAAATGGTTTATGGCAAAAGTCATGAAGAATCTCTTATTATTTGGATATAGCGATAAAAAGACAAATTACTCGATGAAGTGGTAAGAGAGTGAGTTAAGACTTCAGACGACATAAGGTGAGTTTTTTGCACAAAACTCGTTTATGAAAAGTTGAAAACCCAAACACGATGGCCTGATGGGTACACCGAAAACCACACGTGGAGTTTAAAGGTAGGTAAAAACAAGAGAAGAGGTTGCTAGCCACGTGCCTTCGTCTTCTCGCACCCGTCCGACCCCTTCTCTCTCTTGACTTGTATAGTTGCAGTCTTGCAGTCGCAGGTCCTCCAAGCTCCCACATCTTTACCTGAACGCGAAGTAAAGTAGCTGGGAGAAGCTGATTGCCGCCGCCACTGCCCCCTGCCTCGGCTCGGCTCCGCCCTCTCATCTCAGATGCCTCCCTCCCTGCTTCTTCAACTTCAGGGTGAGATGAGAATCTCCTTCGCCTCACCATACCCTGCTTCACTTGCGGTTAATTACTATCTTCAGTTCCTTAAATTAACTGCGTTGATGGCCCAAGATCCTGGACTTAGAAATCAGGAGTGAAGTTTAGCTCGGAAGTTTATTCTGAATTTTGGCAATAGGGGTACAGTTGGGGCGTCGGCTGGTCAAGCAATACTGCAATATCCCTACTGAAAGTACTGGTTCTTGTTTTTATTTCCCCTTAAGCTAGCTGCCTGCTTTGCTCTCCGCTCTCATGTGCAGTTGGCTCAATCGATCAAATCCATAGCTTAATTCCTGAGACATTTCTGCCTAAAGTTTGTCCAGACAGGCAGACAGTTTATATAATATTTGATCTTCGAGGCGGCTCGTCGCGAATTCGCCCTTTGCTTGTTTCTGGAATCTCCGCTTGGAAACACCTAAAAGATTCAGCTTTCCCTTTCGTTTTTTTGTCATTTTGTGGTGAATATTGCCTCATCTACTAATTTCCGAAACCCAATATTATCAGTTTATCACCGACCCAACACCATGAAAGCATTTGTTGCGGTGTCTGAATAATCCAACCTCTTCCTCTTCCCCTTTTTGCAGCCTGCCCATTATTCAATATCGCATCAGAGGATTTTGAAGATCGACTAGTGTGATGTCAATAGCGTGCTGCTTGCCGGTCGTCGAGTGCGTGTATTGCCTGGCGTGTGCGCGGTGGGCGTGGCAGCGCTGCCTCCACTCTGGAGACTATGACAGTGAGACCTGGGGTGTTGCATCAGCTGCAGAGTTTGAACCCGTGCCGCGGTTGTGTCGGCTGATCCTCTCGGTCTATGAGGATGACCTCGAGAACCCCCAATGGGCTCCTCCAGGGGGTTATGGCATGGAGCCGCGTTGGGTGGTTCACCGGAGGACATATGAGCACACCAATGGCCATGCCCCAACGTACCTGCTGTATGTTGATCACCGGCATTCAGATGTTGTGCTTGCTGTTAGGGGGATGAATATGGCTAAGGAGAGTGACTATGCTGTGCTACTGGATAATAAGCTTGGCCAGAGGAGGTTTGATGGTGGTTATGTGCACAATGGATTGCTCAAGGCTGCCGAATGGGTGTTTGATGCTGAATGTGATGTTCTGAGGGACCTTTTGGAGAAGAATCCTGGTTACACGCTCACGTTCTCTGGACATTCTCTTGGTTCTGGTGTCGTGGCGATGCTGGCTCTGGTAGCGGTGCACAACAAGGAGCGGCTGGGTGGCATAGAAAGGAAGAGGATAAGATGTTTTGCAATGGCACCTGCCCGGTGCATGTCCCTTAATTTGGCTGTCCGTTATGCAGATATCATTAACGCAGTTATTCTTCAGGTAGATTCCATCAACGGTTAATTACCACAGTATTGTACTCACGTATACCTGTTTTGGAAGTGTTTGGGCATTGATTAGAATTCAGTTGTGCTGTTGTCGCTTCAAATCTAAAACAAAGTCTCCTCTGTCCTTTCATTGTATATCTTCAATCCACAACGAATGAGCTGTATCTCAGAGCTTATGCTGAAACTGTTCCTGGATGTGTTATTGACAATTTCTGCTATAGTGTTATATTTACTTATATTAAGAAGCCCAGCTGAAATCAGAGATGTTATCTGATTATTCTTATCTGATGAGACAGGATGATTTTTTGCCTCGCACAGACATCCCTTTGGAAGACATCTTCAAGTCACTCTTCTGGTAATAAGATACAGTTCTAGTACATTATCAACATGTTAACTCGTTTTATGGTGGTTTATGATCCACGCATCTTTTCAGGGTACCTGATGTAGTCCTCTACTCCTCTTTGTACAGCTTGCCATGCCTTTTGTGTGGAAGGTGTCTAATAGACACATGTATACCTGAAAGTGTGATGTTGAGAGATCCAAGGCGCCTCTATGCACCAGGCCGGCTTTACCACATTGTTGAAAGGAAACCTTTCAGGTATTCACTTGCCTTGTGTTTCTAATATTTCTTGTTATATGCCCATATGTCATCTGCAAAATGTACAAAATAGTTCCAATTTGATTTTTAGTCAATTTTGTTTTACTGAATTTTCTTGCTAATAATGCCAAAGAAGGGAGGATTCATTAGCTTGCCTAGCTAAAATAGTGCAATTAGCTGTATTCCCATAAAAAGACAGTCTAATTAGCATGGTATACCTACTGTAAAGGTCCAAGTTTCTCCTCTCTTTTTTTGTAGCTTAGCTAGTTAAGAATCTTTCTTGAAGCAATTGTTGATTGTTGTAGCTGTGGAAGAATCCCCCCTGTTGTAAGAACAGCAGTTCCAGTGGATGGCAGATTTGAACACATTGTTCTATCTTGCAACGCGACATCCGACCATGCTATTATATGGATAGAAAGAGAAGCTCAAAGGGCGCTAGATGTAAGTTTTGTCAGATGCCCATTACTATTTCACAATAAGTCGAGCTAAAGGTTTCAAGGCAACTTCTTTTGGCAATCTCAAAAAGAGGGGATATTTCAATTTTGTTGGCTGTGGCACTGCACACAGCCCTTTTGATAAATATGCAGGAAAGATTACAAAAGCAATCGGCATGCAAATTAACAGTTCTGTCAATTTCAGTTGTTGCTGGAGAATGAGAAAACCATGGAAGCACCTGAAGTTCAAAGGATGGGTCATGAGATCACCATAACAAGGGCTCATGATGAGGAGCAGCAGGCAGCACTGAGGCGTGCGGTTGCGCTGGGGGTTGCTGATGTTAATGTGCCATCGACATATGGTACGTTTGACGAAAATCATACTTCCGAAGCCGATGAGGCCTCCCCGCTGCTATCAGACAGCGGTAGGCGCAGGGCCTGGGACGAGTGGATCTCAAGGATATTTGAGAAGGACGAATCCGGGCAAATGGTTCCGAGGAGATGATCGTGACAACAGCTCAAGACATGCTGGCTGGGCCGGTTCTTGATGCTAGCTGATCTTCCCACCTCTTCAAGTCAATTTTGAAACCTTGAAATGGTGATGGAAGGAAGTAGGAGTTATTAATTTGAGCAGGTATTCAGAGGTGTAAATTAGTTTATAGCAATGAATAAGTTTGCCCTCTGGTTGCAAAATGTCGCAGGCTGTGTACTTCCACATGAGGAGTTTGGTAGTTTTACACTGGCAGAATGTGATTTGCAGAGTATAGGGTCACCTATGAGTATGATGTTGCAAGAAGGTCTAGTATAGTAGTATGTATGAATGTAAGATAGAACAGTATCTTGAGCAAGGACAACCTTTGGTAAGAGGAATTCACATGCAAATGTGCAGCGTCAAATTGCTTTCTTCAGTTCCCTGACAAAAGGGACCAAACCAGGAACAAGAAGAACACGGACTGATTGATTTGATGAGAGCCTAAGGTGAGGCAAAGATGGATCAGGAAGAAGATGCCCTCTCCGGGCTGATTCTACCCGGCGGAGTTCATCCAAGCACAGCTTAATTGCCAAGCTCCAGCAATGGGTACAGTGTCAGCACCATGTGGGTGAGGACGGGCTATCTAAGGCTAACTCCAACAAGCGAGCCATTCGGCTAGGCAAAGGTAAAATAGCTATTGTGGAAGCACTGTAGCACTAGATATCCGTCTCCAACAGAGTAGGCATAAAGGCAAGTCATTTTGACTAGCAGGGGAGAGGGAAGTTAAAATGCATGATCTGCCAGGCCAAGCCATCCGCGGCTGGACCAACGGTCAGTTGGGTGGGAGGAGAGAGAAGGTTGTGCGGCAAGGGAGAACTCGCCGGTTCGGAAGGAGAGAGATTTCTTGCCGCTGGCGGGAGCCAACTACCAGTGGAATGCAGTATGCTTTTGCCTATGCTGTTGGAGGTTAGAAAAAATACCTACCGTAGCTATTTCCTAACCGGTAGCCAAAACGTGTATTTGCCTACTTCGAATGGCTTCTTTTGTTGGAGTCAGCCTAAGTGGAGCAGAGAAGGGTGGCCACGGTGATGGTCAGACCGCCGAACCAATCAGTGCTCTTTATCTGCGGACTCTCGTCCATGGCGGCGCCGGCCAAAGGTCGACGGCGGCGGTTCTGCCGGGGGTGGCGCGACAGCGGAGGCAGCGGCACGCTTGGCGCCGACATTGCTGCCGGCGGCGGACGCAGCTGAGTGCGTGCACTTGACAAACAGTTGCGCGGATGCATGGCGACCGTGTTGGCGGCGTTCGCCGTTCGTAACGCGACCTCATCGGCCGCCCTGTCGGCGCCGGCGGCCGGCAAACGCCCACCTGGTGGCAATTTACACAAAGCCCCCTAATTCGGATCGCGGTTAGTAATTGCGATCCAAATTAGGAGGTTTTGTGTAAACTATCGGATCAATATTTTACATACAACCCCCTAATCTCGGATCGCGATTACTCGTCGCGATCCGAATTAGAGGTTTTATGTAAAATATATTAATCGCGATTTAATATTTTTCACAAAGGCCCTCGTTACCTAGAGGTTTTAGAAATAAGCTCCCCTCTCTCGACTCCCCTGCTCCCGACGATCCGCCGACGACGTCGATGCTGCCCTCCTCCTCCCTGGCGGCGCCACGTGAGGGCGCCGTCGCTCCCTCCCCCTGGGCGGAGGCCACGTCCTCTTCGGCGCTCCGGCACTACCGCTCCCTGCCCAAGAAAGGCAAGCCGCAGGGGCGCGAGTCCACGGTCCTCGCCGCCTTCCTCCTCTCCACCCCGCAGGACCCGCAGAGCCCCACCGTCCTATCCATGGGCACCGGCACCAAGTGCCTCGGCGCCTCGCGGCTCAGCGGTCGCGGAGACCTCGTCCACGATGCGCACGCCGAGGTCATCGCTCGCCGCGCGCTGCTCCGCCTCCTTTACTCGGAGATCGGCCGCGGGGCATCGCCGGAGTGGCTGGTTGCTTGCGAGGATGGCGGGAGATGGAGGCTGAGGGATGGGCACTGCCTTCATCTTTACATCACCCAGCTTCCATGTATGGATCACTCTAATCTTATTTGTTTGAATTCTGACTGGTTGCTTTAGAGCATGCTTTGCGAATGCTGAGATAGTACTAGCAACATTTGCATTGTTCGGACTAGTTCTGTAGTTCATCAATAATTTGCATCTTTCAATGTGAACTTTTACTTCAGCTGCTGTTAATTGTTATGTGGTTTTGCTGAGCAGCACTTGTTCAAATCTAACAGATCGTTTAGTCTGCTCTGGTGTACAGAGCATAGTTGGAGCTGATATGATTTCTTGATTTGGTGATTGGTGCAGGTGGGGTCATGCCAGTACCGCCATCAGAATCAGAATTGAGGGAACAGCTGGATGGTGGTGTGAATGGATGCAGTGGTATGCTTCTATCTGAATATTTGTATTCTGCATATTTGTAATTACAAGCTTTGAGCTAGTAATTTTCATGTACCATAAGCTGTTTGATTTGATATGGCTTGGTCCGTGGTCTAGTACAAGAAATGTTATCTTGAATCTTAACAAGGAAACAATTTGTTTGAGAATTCTTTAGTGCTACCACTCAGTTGGGTCTTAGTTGTAACCGTTTCATGAATCGCGTCTGGTGCCTGTATCAGGATTCAGGAAAAAGAAAGTGTCATTTGAAGTCTGTAACTCCTACCTACTCGACGTTAATGACCACCGTGCAACTGTGCAGCTAGACTGGAACTGGAGTGCTTACGTTGTTGTTTAAATGCATAATGAGGGATCACTTTGTAGACGTCACAGATGTTTGATGTGGTCCAGAAGATTGGTAGCTGTTGAGCTTTGTTTGTGATGGTCCTGCCTGCCAACTGGAATCTAATTCATTGTATTGCGGCAAAGTAACGAAACCATGTTTCCAGTTATTAATTTTTCACATGTTTTCTAATAAATATACTGCTTTTTTGTATCAGACATCAGCTTTGTTCAAAGGAAGCCTGGCCGTGGTGATACAACATTGTCCATGAGCTGCTTTGACAAAATCACCCGCTGGAGTGTTGTTGGAATTCAAGGTTCGCTGCCCAAGACCATCCCTGGATCAGTATTATGTCTATTGATAAGATCAGAAATTTTTAACATCTTGATGCCATTCATCATGTGACGAAAGGGCGATAGATGTGTCACAGTGTCAGACTCACTATGTTCACGTAGAAATGGGCATATTTCTTACTTTATTTACGATCATGATTTTTATGGCATCTCATTGCTACTTCAGTTAGATTTTGCCCTTTATGGTTTATAAAGTGTATTCTTCTCTCATGGTGTCAGCTCGGATAAATCCTCTTTCCTTGGCATTCTACTACAGGTGCATTGCTCTCACACATATTGGAACCCTTGTATTTGACCACCATTACTATTGGACAATTACCTGATAGTGCTCCTGAAGGGTTCTCTATCGAAAATAATATTGATAAAGTTCTCAATGCTCGCTTGTCCTCTCTGCCCAGCAGATTGTCCGCTTCTTTCAAATTAAACAAGGTTGGTGTTCCTTTGTTTCTTATTTTTCCAATAAATTCTCCATGACAAGGATCCTATCTATCTGCAGCCAAAGTTCTTTGAGGCACCTGTTCCACCTAAGGAGTTTCAACAGATTTCTGGAGACGTACCACCTTTGACTTGCGGGTAGTATAGGGTTTGTTGCCTTGTGAGCTGGACTTTTTGCCTTTTGAGTTTTTACTATATGCATCATTGTTTTGTTTAAAAACATGTTAACTGGCATTTATCTCTTGGTAGGTACTCAATTTGTTGGAATAAATCCGGCTTGCATGAAGTTGTCCTTGGAACAACCGGTAGGAAACAAGGAACATCTTCAAAGGCAGCATGCTTGCCCTCCACTGAGTCATTGCTCTGCAAGTAAGAGGGGTGTCTTCCTTTCTTGCAAGCAACTCTTGTGTAAACTGTTGCGATGATCTGTGTATTGGCTACTAATGACAGGAGAAGATTGGTGGAAGCTTTCATGTCACTTGAACATCCATTGGAAACAAAATTCCAATCTGGGGAGCTGTCTTATCGCGCCATGAAGGTACTATTCCATCCCCCCAATTGGATTGCATATATCTTCCATGTCCTAAAAACGCAGGGAACCTGTATAGTTCGATTGTGTTAAATGCTTACCCTTCTAACATCTTTCTGTTTTTTTGTGGGTGAACCAACGGAGGTGTATTTATAGCACGTGCGACTAGCCGTTGTATCGCACATGTCCGCTGGAGATAACAATGTTCCAGAACAAAATAAAATGTTCCAAAACAAGATAAAAAATATTTTGAAACAACTTATTTTGACTGCAATTTCTGCTTTTTATTTTGTTCTGGAAGATTGTTATCTCTAGCGGACATGTGCTATGAATAGACATCCTGGTGAACCAGTCCAAGGATCCCAGATTTGATTATGAAATCGTGTTGGGTTTCTGTTGCAGGATGAGGCTCACGAGTACCAGCATACGCTTGAGCTTCTAAGAAAGGCCCCATTCTTCAGCTGCTGGCGTGCCAAGCCTGCATCGCTCGACTCGTTTTCAGTTACAAGGTGACGATCATCCCGGTTTCAGAGGTCAGCCGTTGCAGCTCACCGGGATCACGTTTTGCACGGTTGCTTCGGTCTTTAACTAGGCTTAGAACTTAGAACACGTATGGTTTCAAAGTAGAGCTACGAACTGCAGGAAACTAGAAAGTGGCTGCGGCATGTATCAAACTGGCTGCAAAGCCGCCGTATTGTTTTTCGTAGCGTTGGGCCCTGATTTTGTCCCGGTATACTAGCATTGATTCTCATTTGGCATTCAGCAGATTATATATGCTGGATATATATATTTGGGCTTGGCCCATTTAAACCCAAACTAGCACGCTCTGTCAGCTTGCATTGCTTGACTGGGCTAGCTTTGACTTGCAGGACCAATTAATTACTTGCAAATCACCGAGTTGAGTACCGTGGCCAAATGAAACTCTAGCACAATTTGCATGGTCTTCGAATTACATATTCGGACAAATCTTTGGTCAAAATCGATAGGAATTCGAATTCGTATATGTCCTACAGCTCAATTTTCTATTGGACGAAGCATCCAAGGCTGGTGGTTAAAATTGCCAGAACACTGAATTAATGGATTATAGTTAATCATCGTGACATCGACCTTGTTGCGTTAATCACGATGAGCTGGCGTCAGCTGACGTCGGCCACGATCATTACCGTTCTCCGAAGTCTTCAAGCTGCCCGCGCGTTGACCCCAAACGGCGCGGTCGCGAGAGCTTTTCGTTTCCAACGAGGCTTCCGGGCTCCGGCTCCGAGACGCTGCCGTGCCGACGTCGCCGCAGCCATGATGATCGCGACCGCGGCGCTGCCGGTCGCGTCCCGCTCGGTGGCGGCGCTCCTCGCGGGCGAGGGCGGGGTCGCCGCGGACGAGCTCCGGCGGCTGGAGCGGAAGCTCGCCGAGGCGCGGGGCCTGGCCGCGGACGCGGAGGCGAAGGAGGGCCGCGACGCCGGCGCCAGGGCGTGGCTGCGCGAGCTCCGGGACGCGCTGTACGAGCTCCAGTCTCCTGAGCATGAAAGGTCTTTCTGGCTGCAACCATTGTGGAAGTTTAGTTGAATTCCTTTCATTTGAATGCACTGTGCGCAATGAAGGGACATCCTGCACAACATCCAAAAGCAAGCAATCCACTACTTTCAAAACTTCAAGCTTTCCAAGGTTTGATATCATCTTCAGCTTGTTGTTCTCACGAACTTCGAGTTCTTTAAGTGCAGGTATGTGCTCAATCGTTTCCAAGCTATAAACATGGTCAATATGCAAGCTTGTCAGTGCCTTGCAATACTCGAGCCAGTGAGGTAGTGAATCCAGCTTGGGGCATCCAACAATCCTGAAATTCATGAGTAAAGGCATATCTCTTTTTTCAAGGCCCCACCACGACTTCAAGTTGCTCATCTTGCTAATAACCAGCTGCTCCAGCTTCGGAAATGCCACCCCATCATCTGGTGTTCCACGAATTTCAGGGCCAATGTAAGTTGACAGATTGGAACCATTTATTGCTAGGAATTTTAGAATTGTCATCTGACCCAGAGATGGGAGATTTTGGCAGTGCAAACAGCCATCGAGGGTCAACCGCTTTAGCTCTCGGAGATGAGGCGAGGCTAGCCAAGATGGGAATCCATGGCCATAATAATTTTCTAGCTTGACAGAGACAATAGAAGGTCCTGGCTTGAGTGCTTCAAACACATCTTTAATATTTGCAGCTCTACTAATTTCTGATAT
This sequence comes from Panicum hallii, assembly GCF_002211085.1. Lineage (NCBI taxonomy): Eukaryota > Viridiplantae > Streptophyta > Magnoliopsida > Poales > Poaceae > Panicum > Panicum hallii. Next base: position 49,994,650 of record NC_038043.1, read on the forward strand.
TCCATCATCAGTGCTGCAGCATAGTTCAAGCTCTTTGAGATGAGATTTTGCCTCAAACTCTGATTGTCTTGCATCTTCCCCAGTTATTGTTCGCTCTAGCCTTAGCATCTTGAGGCTTGTCAACTTACATAAGGACCTCAGCTCTTGAAATGACCAACCATTTCTATTTTCTGCACCACCTGGGCTTACAAGAAAACCTTGTAGGCAGTTGAGTCCTTTCATCATGGACAATCCGAATTTCACTTGGTTTAGTCCAGCTCCTGAAATGTCAAGTGTTCTCAAGTTTGTAAGGCGCCCCAGAGATTCTGTGAGAGTATTCAGACGAGTGCAATTCTTGAGAATTAAGAACTGTAGCATCCTAAGATTGTCAATTGTAGACGGAATCTCTCTAACTTGGGTGTTTGCAAAGCTGAGATATCTAAGGTGCGTCATCGATCCCAAACTCCTAGCAGCACACTCGATATGTGTATCTCCAAGGTCTAGAACTCTTAGGTGTGTGAACTTGTGAAAAATATCACCCAAGGCCCTGTAATTTAGTGGACTCCCAGACAGGATAATTGTCCTCAAGCACTTCAACTTTCTAATACCATTTCTGAGAGCTTCTGCACCTCCGGCTGTAATAGACAAGCGGCATGGTTTCAAAACATCACCTATATCTTGAGGATTGCCAATAAAGTATTCATCTTGTGACTGGAGAAGTGCAAATGATCTGAATAGATGAGGCATCTTTGATCTCTCTGCACCATAAGCTCCATTTTCTGGCAAAAGAAGGCCCATACCTAACAATTCATCATAGCATTTTTCAGCTTCCTCTTCAACAGTTGCATCTGACCTGTGCATTGTATTCTGCTGGGTCACAATAAACCCCTCTGCAATCCGCTGCTGGGTGATACGCTGCCGATAAATCACAGACCCCTCTGGATATAGTGAGCAATAAACAAAGCACCTCTTCAGATAATATGGCAACTCAAGGTAGCTCATATTGATAGCATTTCTTATCCTTGAAGAAAGGCCACAGAAGTCACTGGAGTAGATTCTCCACCAGTCATCTTCTTTGGGGTCCACTTCCCTTAGAAGGCATCCAATTCTCCTTATTGCCATTGGAAGGCCATTGCACTTTTGCACAGTTCGCCTACCAATATCCTGCATGTTTCCGGTGCTCTCATCAAGGAAGGCCCTTGTGCAAAGCAGCCACCAACCATCGTCCTCGTTGAGGCCCTTCACATGGTGAAGATGAACTGCCCCCATTCTCTTCGCAACACACTCATTACGGGTTGTTATAAGAATCCTGCTGCCAGGGCTTCCATGTTGTGCTTGTATCTCTAGCAGACCATCCCAAACATTCTCACCCCACACATCATCAATGACCAGCAGAAACTTGTTACCTTGTAGCCAGGTACGCAACTGTACTTGTTGTCCTGCTGTCTCTCCTCTGCTGAACCTCTCACCTGACCACATTGACATATGCCGCAAGTCTTTGGAGACATGCACCCATACCCTGGTCTCAAACATAGTTTCTGCCTTGTGGTATACCTTTCTAGCAAGAGTAGTCTTGCCAACACCAATTGTTCCTATAATAGCAAACAAAGCACGATTAGGACAACTAAGAATATCTTCTCTCCTTAGTAGTTCGATGAGACTGTTACAGTTATTTTCCACCTCTCTGCCCACAATATCAGGTTCTAGATCTGGAGCAACGTCAAGATCTAATCTTATTTGGTATAATCTTATTTGATCTTGCTGGCTTTAGATGGAGCCTCTCACCCTCTTGATAAATGCTGTCAAGTTTCTGATTTAGTTCATGTATATGACTTGCAATTATGTAGTCAATGCCAAAATCTCTGCAGCACTTGAAAATTGATGAAGGATTGCATTCCTATACAGAAAGGAAAAGATTTAATTCCGGACCGGAACTGCCAAATTAATATGAAATGTGCGGATGAATTCAAGAAATGTAGCTCTAAAAAATTTACTCATTTAGCCGTAAATCAGCAACACACACTATTTGTGAAACACAAAGCAAAGGTACAAACGATTCTCATAGTTCGTATGCCACTGGCTTGTAGTTATATAGATAATAAGGCTTGCTAACTTGCTTGTGTATTGACAATAGGTGGCAACAGTGGCAAAGTGATATTAGTCTAGGATTAATCAAATATTGTCTTCGCATACGGCATCATGCTTCTTATTTACTTGTCTGCAGTAAAGCCAAATACTCCCTCCAAGAAGGCGTATTTTGTTTTGGCTTGGTCTTCATAGAATGGATCACTTACTACTCAAAGAACCAATATATGTGATTTTTTAAAAAATATAAATCTTGTTGTATAATTGTTTTACAGTAAACATACTTATAATTTGACGAAGTGTTGATCAAAGTATGCGGTATTTAAATTTATAGAACAAAATATGCCTGTATTTTCAAATGGAGGGGGTATCAGTTGGATTGTGGCTTATGGTGCTTGGTATATCTCAATCAATCATTCTTCCTACAGGAAGATGTTGCTATCCAATACATGTATAATAAAAGAAGTATTCCTCTACTCGGTACACAAATAATGCTTTGCACATGCTCTAATCTCACAAGCATGTTAATGATCTGATGAAGCAGTGCTCTACTTTGTTGGCTCAGCCTGCTCGAGGTGAGGTCCCTGACCTCCTCCCCGGCACACTCACACACTCACAGCTAGAGGTAGAAGAAGGGGAAGCAGTAGTGAACACACACCGGTGGATGCTGCTTTTCTTTTTTTCTCTTTTTAATTATTTTTCTTTTAAAAACTGAGCTGCAGCTGCTTTCCTTATATGCCCATACTAAGTCAAATAGAAGTACAAGGTATGGCACACAACTACTAGCTATTGTTGCTACCGCTACTCCACTACTTGCTACTGTTTCAACCACTACTTACTACTGCTGCCATATTGCTACTTGCAGCTGCTACTGTTTTCTCCAACTTGCTGTCGCCGGATATTGGCATGGCATGATCAAACAAAAAGGAATAAGAGCAGGAGAATTACCAACATACTTTGCATGCTGTAAGTCTTGCAGACATTCATAGGCTTGAGAGAATTTTGAGAAACTACTAGAGATACAGCCTGTTAAAACCTTAACAAAAATAATTCACTAGATTGTGCTGTCTGCAAAAAGAAAACCAGAGAATAGGTACATCTGCTGTTTCAACTTTCCACAAGTTGTAGTGGCCGGTTGGAAAATTCCCATAAGGATTGACATCTTTTTGAAGAATATCCCTTACCTCAACCATATCTTTGAGCTGAGGCTCTACACACATGTGAACATGTCAGGGGAAAGAAGATAGCAGTGACCACTTAGGTGAACTCTCAAAGCTCAGGAGATTCAGTTACAATGTATATAAGCACAATTATTTGGATAAGCATTGAACTTCAGCAAAAAATTGTATCTCAGGACTTCTCAGTGAATACCGAAAACAAAACTATAATGCAAATATCCAACCCTGAAGGCTGAAGGTACAAAACGAAAATCAACGAAGGATCAAGACATTTCCTGACCTGTGGTTGTAATGTTTGGAGCCTTTCCCTTTCAATCCTACATCGGTCAATTATATTTTCAGCCTCATAAATAATTTCCCGTGACCTCTTCAGCCAATCCCTAGTAGTTTCATTTTGCACAATTGTCTGCTCTGCATCCCTGATGATAGCTGTCATACTGTCAAGTTTTCTCGACAGTCTACCGATCTCATTTCTGACGCACAAAACTTTGGCGATTTCACTACTGGCTAAATTGCCGAGTGAGATGATAACTTGTTTTGCGAACTCAGATAGAACCATCTCCATCATAACTCACTAGGAAGTGTTCAAATACTTTCTCTGCAAAGAACCAAGTATTGTTATGTTAGAAAAATGAAAAAGGTGTCCCCTCTTGCTGTTCACCGTCATTAAGAACCAAGTGTACACATAAAGGTTTATGAAGTATCGGTAATGACCAAGCTATATGAATATTATCACTTGGGATCTCTACAATGACTCATGTTCAAAAGACATAAAACAACGTTTTCCAAGTCACAACTTGCTGGAGAGATAAAAAAAAAGGAGCAATTAAAGGTAAATAGATGTACAGAAGAAAGGAAAAAGTGACTGGTCCTTTGTGCGGGTTGGTTTGATCAGTTCTTAAATTGTCATCAGATTTTCGACATCCAAAAAGAAGCAAGCACATCATAATTGATTTGTCCTCATAAGCACTTAGTTTTCTGTGTTATGATGTACGATGACTTATTTAGCAATATACGGAAACACCACTGGTATATTAATAGCATGTCTCAAGACGGAATGAGACGCTTCCTGAATCTACCATCCTCCAAGCCATCCCTTCCTTTCGATTAACCAACCACTTGCAAGATCCTGCCTAACCAGTACCCCTAGGGCTCCCAGACAGCAAAGTCGCTCAAATAACCCAACAGCATGAATCGTGAATGCACATGAACTGCTTCTGTGCTCCCTCCTGGATGCTACTAAATATGAGACATTGCACTCAGAATCCTCAATTCCAACAAAAAGTTGGGCCCAGCATAAAACAAGATAGCATCAAAGCCCACCTCTCTTGGACCAGCTGGACGCTAGCATGCTCGTACTCACTGTTCGCCTACATGGCCGTTTAACCCGTGTACACGTCGTGTAAACGCTACACAGTGGGCGGCTGTGATCAGCTGTTTACCCCGTTTAATGACCATGTAGTCCGTTTAAATGGCCGTTTAATCCGAAAAAATAGCTAGACGACCGACTGTTTAACCTTTACGGTTTAGGCTAAGACTGCTCATACTGCAACAGTACACTCGCAAGTCGCAATCCTCAATTCCCGCAACAAATTCGGTGGAATACAGGAACCATACAGCATAAAAGCATTCATCTTTCGTACCTTTTGAAGCCTTGAAGGTAGCAGGAGTGCGCTCCACCCCACCGGACTCTTGATCTTGGGTGACTCCACCAAAGAAAGGCAAGGAACCGAGAGCTTTGGCCGCGCCGAGTATCCTGGAGCTGGAGCAGGAACCGCGCCTTTCCGCGGCACAGATCTTGGGACTACCGCCGGGCGCAATGCGGCACGCGGAAGATGCGTCGCCTTCGCCGCAGCTTCCATCCGATCGCCCCGCGGCGTCGCTTGAGTTTTTAATTCTCGAGACTTCTTCCCTCCAGCGGGGGTGGCCGGCGAAGAAGTTAGTTGTCACGAAATTCTTTAGTTGACGTGCCGCTTATCAGAATTCACAGTCAACCCTCTGCACTTGATGCTTCTATTTTTTTTAAGCAGAAGAGGAATGATGTGCAAATATCGCTTTCCAAGAAGTCAAACTATTTCAATTTTAACCAAAATTATATAAAAAATCACTAACATTCATGTTTTTATCGTGTGTAGAAGCTGAAGCTGAATTGGTAAACTTGCTGATATATCATGGCTTCTACGATATGTTGTCCTCATATGAGAAAAATCCAGATGCATCAAACAACAGATATGTAGGGAATGTTTGCTTAGTAACATTTGCAAACCATTGCCACTTGGAGTCTTGTACCATGGTTAATATCGTTATTTTTGAAATGCAACTTTCCTGATGAGATATGCTTTTGAAATGTAACATAAGCCTAATGACAGGGCAATTAAATGTACTAACTTTTTGTCACGAAAATATATAACTTATATATATAAATAAGACAGGGGTATGCTCTAAGAGTATCTGAAAAGGTAGTAGCATATCTGAAAATGATAAAAGGTATTATTACAAAACAAAATGATTGTTTTTGACTCCAAGTTGTTACATTGAATATAATGGCGCGAAAGATAATTTGATCATGCCAGCACGTTAGCACCTCTTCAAACTGAGCAGCTCGACGGCACCTCCACCTGCGCACGGTACGGCAAAATGGGGCACGGCGGCCACACCACACAAGTTGATCGTGATGCCACGGCACATCAAAACGCATATTTTACAAAATCACATTTAGCACACTCTTACACATTTTATTTTACAAAATCACATTAAGCACACTCATACGTATTATATTATGATCATATATTTTTGCTATTAAAAAGAAAAACTCATTGACCGCATCTTCCAGCTTTCCAGGGGAGGAAAGAAAATCATCGAAGTCCACGTCAGCCTCCAGGCGCATCATACGACGCGTCGGTACACGTCATCCACAAAGCACCAGGACACCTTCCTCCTCTCTCCCCACACCCCACTTCCGTTCGGCGAAACAGAAAACCCAACGGGAGAAGGAGATGGAACCAGCCACGGCCGCCGGAAAGTCCCCTGATCCGATGCCGTTGCCGCCCCCGGAGGGTCCATCGCCGGTGGGGACCTCCTCATCCTCCGCCTCTGCCCCGGGTACGCAGGCGCCGGCACCGGCGCCTCCGGGGGCGCGGGAGGTCGCGGCGGCGATGGAGGCGGTGGAGCGGGACGCCGCCGCCATCGCCGAGAGCTACGCGTCCCTCTTCGCCTCCCTCCGCGTCGCCCTCTCGAATGTACGTACTCTCTCTTCGCAGACCAAAACGCGGCGAGCCTTCGAGCTCTGTTCGCTGCTCTGCTACTCCTCCTTCACATTCCCAAACGCGACTGATGGATTACGATGAATCTTACTGCTGCGACGCGCGGAAACGAAGGTCACCTCGACGTCGGCGGAGAACATGGAGTGCTTGGGCGACGTCGTCGGCCGCCTCCAGGAATCTGGTGAGGCCTCGAGACTGTTGGGGAATCTACTAGGCTCTCTCGAGTGTTCGCATGTATTGAGGTCGCACCTCCTTTACTTGTAGCAATAGTGATTGCAAGGTTTCCATAGTTTGATGTGCGAATTTCTATTAGATGTTACTTTTTGTGTTTCTTATGCGTTTTATTTCCATTAGAGTGGCTGATTTTTACGCTGGTTCGCCAAACCTAACACAACCCTCCATATTTTCTCATCGCGGGCTTGGGACCGGCAACGGCAGTGTTTCTTATGGGTCCCGATGGGTCCCGATGGCATCCCTACTGAGGTGTGGAGATGCCTAGGCGAGAGGGCGGTAGTATGGTTAACTAACCGTTTTAACCTAATTTTCCGGTCAAACAAGATGCCGGAGGAATGGAGGAGAAGTATTTTAGTACCGATCTTCAAGAACAAGGGAGATGTTCAAAGTTGTACTAACTACCGGGGGATTAAGCTGATGAGCCATACGATGAAGCTTTAGGAGAGGGTTATCGAGCATCGCCTAAGAAGATTGATAAGGGTGACCCAAAACCAGTTTGGGTTCATGCCTGGGAGGTCGACCATGGAGGCGATTTTCTTAGTACGACAATTGATGGAGAGATATAAAGAGGAGAAGAAGGACTTACACATGGTCTTTATTGACCTAGAGAAGGCGTATGACAAAGTACCGAGAGACGTCATGTGGTGGGCCTTGGAAAAACACAAAGTCCCAACTAAGTATATTACCCTCATCAAGGATATGTACAAGGATGCGATGACTTGTGTTCGAACATGTGATGGCGATACCAGTGACTTTCCAATTAAAATAGGACTACATCAGGGGTCAGCATTGAGCCCTTGTCTATTTGCTTTGGTGATGGATGAGGTCACAAGGGACATACAGGGTGATATCCCTTGGTGTATGCTCTTTGCTGATGATGTGGTGTTAGTTGACGAGAGTAGGGCAGGAGATAATATGAAGTTAGAGCTGTGGAGACACATGTTAGAGTCGAGGGGGTTCAGACTGAGTAGGACCAAGATCGAGTATATGATGTGCGACTTTAGCCCGACTAGGCATGAGGATGGGGACGTTAGCCTCGAAGGTCAAGTGGTGGCCAAGAAGGATACTTTCCGGTATCTAGGATCAATGCTTCAGAAAGATGGAGACATTGATGAAGATGTTAGACATAGAATTTCAGCCGGTTGGTTGAAGTGGCGGCAGGCTTCGGGCATTCTCTGTGACAAGAAGGTGCCACAGAGGCTAAAAGGTAAGTTCTATAGGACGGCGATTCGCCCGGCGATGCTATACGGTGCTGAATGTTGGCCTACAAAAAGACGACATGTCCAGCAACTGAGTGTAGCAGAGATGCGTATGCTGCGTTGGTTCTGCGGGCATACAAGAAGAGATAGAGTCCGGAATGAAGAGATTCGAGATAGTGTCGGGGTGACACCTATCGAGGAGAAGTTGATTCAACATCGGTTGAGATGGTTTGGACATGTACAACGGAGGCCTCCCGAGGCGCCGGTGCGTAGTGGAGTTTTAAAGCGGGGCGATAATGTAAAGAGAGGTAGAGGTAGACCTAGACTAACTTGGGACGAGACGGTTAAGAGAGACCTTAAGGAGTGGAATATCGCTAAGGAATTAGCTATGGATAGGAGCGCTTGGAGATTAGCAATTAACGTACCTTAACCGTGACCTTTGTTACTTTTTGTTTAACCCCTAAATCTTCCTTTGGCTTGTGCCCTTTTTGTGTTTCTTATTCTTATTTTCCGTGGGTTTCATCTCTAGCCTACCCCAACTTGCTTGGGACAAAAGGCTAAGTTGTTGTTGTTGTTGTTGTTGTTACTTCTTGTGTTTGGGGTTGTCATATATGATTCCATGGGCTGAGTCTCTAAACATCAATTATTTTGCTGGGGCTCCAGATTATGATTGTTACCCTTTTTATGTTTTTGCAGCACTTGAAGCATCTTCAAAAGGAAATAAATACATCAATTCGTGCTTGAGGTGATCAGTTTGACCAAGACGTTCATCTTTCATCTTGCCATGCATAGTGTGATAGTACAGTGTGTGGACTGTGGACTGCTTATTCTAGTGGGATATCTTGCTAACTAATAGCAGTTCTGGAAGTATTTGTGAACTGCACATTTCTGTAGTGACTAAAAGTCTTGCTGCATTTCATGATTACTGTGATCCTTGAAGCGAAAGAAGATATTATATGAAAAAAACTGTATTTCTTTTTCAGAATAATGTTCTTTATATGTATTTACAATGGTTAGCACATTTTGTGTTTCTTGATTCTTGCTAGGCTTTCCTGATAATATATTTCTGCAGGTTAAATGAGGAAATGAGAGGCTTGGAAGGCCTTGCTATGCAACTGTATCCTTTTGTTAGTTGACAACATGTAGTTCTAGTCACTATGGAATTGGTTAATGGCCATCTTAATATGATGGTCTCAATGTGTGTTACTTTTTCATAGTAGTTTAACTCTGTTTATTTCTGTCTTGTTAAATCTTAATTTTCTGAAAGAAAGATACTACGGAAGAATGTTGATTCATTAGATTTGGCTGTCAATCAGTTGCTCCGCCTCCCCTAGTCCATGAATATTATCAGTAGTTCATATAAGGTAACTACCACTGGAAATCCGTGACATGTTTCTTGAGCCACATCGAATTGTTTTTTTTTTGGTGGCTCATATGCTCTGAGAGTGCTTCAACGCCTTATTCAAGGAAAAGCTAATAGTAATAGCAAGATTTCCAAAGTAAAGTGTCAATTACCCACTTTAGGCTTTGGAAGAATTGATGCCCTACTGTACAGTACAGGTGCTTGTGCATCTTTTTCTTTTTTGGAAACTGTACAGCGGGGGAAGCCCCCGCCCTTGTGCATCTTTCGGTAGGCTCATTGAATTTATGTTTTTTTATATATACCTACGATCGCTAACTTATTTTGAAATGTTTGATGTACTCGATACTTCACTATAAGATAATACCTCATGAGTTATTATCCACAGCAGGTGCACATGTACTGATTCTTGCCACTATTGTGCTGCAGGTTGTAAGGAAATTGATACACCAAATACATGCCAAGTGTTTTAGTTCCGAGGCAACCAGGTGGTGGAATATGAAGGGGCTTATACCAACAAAGGATGACTTTTCCCTTCCATGGCATGATAAAATACTCCTAACTCTTGATTTGATTTATGCTTCCATCTTATGTGTATTTGTAAAAATACATGCCAAGTGTTTTAGTTCCGAGGCAACCAGGTGGTGGAATATGAAGGGGCTTATACCAACAAAGGATGACTTTTCCCTTCCATGGCATGATAAAATACTCCTAACTCTTGATTTGATTTATGCTTCCATCTTATGTGTATTTGTAAACAATGCTATGCAAGTATGCATTTATTGAAAAATATCTTTGTCTTCTTGTGATGTGTACATGGAGTTATGTTTGTAAATGGGTCATTCAGCCCATGGACTATCTCTTTAAATTGGGGATATATGGCACCAAAGGTTTTCCTGTTATATCTTCGCTCTGCCGTTCCTTATCTTTGTTTGCTCATCCTTGGATTTATGACAATGATCCCACTTGTGATAACATTAAAATATGTGTGGTATTTAGATCTGGACTTAATCTTTCTATTTTGCCAACAATTTTAACTACTCTCATTTGTTAGCGAAAATTAATAGCTTAAAGAGACAGATGCCTTGTGAGGTTAACATGAAAATGGTAACTTTCTCATTACCTTTCTTAGGCACCACAAAAATTGTGATGAAGAGTAACTTCTTATTTATTCCAAAGACCTTTGCTATTTTGTGCCTATATTCATACAATTGCTCGACCCTGACTGGTTGCTGGATAGCCTGATTACCAGCCATCTCTCGAATTTCTTTATATTTTCCGGAGTTTGTAGCACCAGAATACATATTAGAATGTGTACTCATTAAATCAGTAAAAAATAGCTACAAAACATGTCATCACCTGGTAGCAACCACAAGTAATGCCAGAACAAATGCACATTTTACTTTACCTCTTTTTGTACTGAACATAACTTGATATTTATTTTCAGTGAATGTTGAGAACCATTTTCTTTTCAGGTAATGTTTTGAGCTCCTTGATGGTTTGATTATACAGAAAAACTGATAGCTTGAAAGTATCAGATGTCCTGTTAGTACTTTTAACAGAAAAGCAATCAGAAGGCCATATTGATAATAATTAATAAGGTAACCGATTGCTTCATCACTCTCTGGAGGGCTGAATGTACTTCAAAATTTGCCCTTAGATGATACCCGATAAGGCGATAAATAACTGAGCTAGATATGTTAGAAACACTTTCTGGATTAGTTCTTTAGTATTGAATATTGTGGATTTATGTTAGGGCCTCCTTGACTTTTATGTTCTTCAGGTCCTAGGCTGCTCCTTCAAAGGAAGTGCAAAAAATGACATCCAGTCCTAGTGGTGCTATTAACTGTTTTCAGATACAGTAAGGTTCTGATTCTCATCTTCATAATGCAACACGGTTTTGATGCTCAGACATGGATACACTATAATAAGTGTTTATTTCGTTGAACATATATATTCACATCCAGATGGCATCAAAAGTCCCAGCATGAAAATTTTGACTCATTGGAGAAACTGTTGTTGAATCAGACATCTGACATACATTTCATGATATACAAAAGTTTGAATGTATTCTTAACTTCTAAGGCATGGAAGTTACCTGACGAAATTTACTTAGTTTGTTCTGTCACATGAAGCAGCAAATTGCATTTTATCTCACTTAGTACTATTATACAACAATAAATGGGACACAAGAAACGCATACAGAGAGGTACATTAGCTATCATCAATAGCTGTTCTCCAAGGAACTTTACAGCAAAGAATCTGTCTTTGCAGGTAGCCTCCTGAAGAAGTTTACTGGTGCTGCCGGCACCTTGTGGCGAAATCGAGGATGCCTCATCCAGAAGAACCCAAGGCAGAGTGCAATCACTTGGAATGGTGTCACATATAGTATAATGGCTGTGATCAGGCAAAATATTAGGAACATAGCCGTTGCCCTTGGGTCCCTCCAGCTCAGCAGTGACTGTAATCTCTCTCCCTGAGTGGCTATGTCTCCAACAACTGTCTGAATTCTCCCAGCAACATGTCGTAACCTATCATACCTCATCCTAATTAGATCTGGGCTTTTTGAGGTAGGGAATGTGTCAAATTCCTCATCAAGCTCATCTGGATGGGCAACATCAGCATAAGATATTCTTGTGTTCATGTGTGGTGGGAAGCGTGGCCGGAAGCGGTAATTCCACAGCCCTATCAAGAACATGTAGAGGAAGATTGTTGGCAGGATAAGGTCTGGATAGAACACAAGCATGACAAAGAGCACATGAACCAATACTGTGGTGACTGGGTTTTTCCACTGACAAACATCGCCAAACCACTTTCCCGCAGCAATGACTCCAGAGAAAACTTGCATAAGACGGAAGAAATTAGCTTTGCTCCGTCGCATGCTCCACAAGTGAGAGCGAGCATCTGACATGAACTCAACAACTTCCCTGCGAACTGGTGGCTCCATGCGCCCCAGGCGCTGCGCAACAAGCTGCACAGCCTGGTGGCGAAGCATTTCCTGCTGGACTATTGACAGAGGCTGCGTGTAATGCATCTTGGGCAAGAGGGGCCTAGAGTATGTAAAGAGCACATTGATCAGGGATGTGGCTGAGAACCGGATGGCAAGGTGGAGTTCACCCATCTTTTTAACTCCTGATGGGTGGAGGACAAGTAATGGGTATGTGTGTGTGTACACCCGGCCAGTCTCAAGTGTTGAAAGCCGAATTCGCACTTTCCCAATAGGTTTATCCATGTGGCCTGGGGAACCGTGGTTACTGTCTCCACTTATGTGGCAATTGTCAAACAGACCAATTGTGAGTACAGTTCCATGATCATAAACTTCCCATGTGTACTGCTCATTGAATCGAGGGCTCAAGTTGTCAACGATTGTGCGTGTCCGCACCCATTTTGAACCATACTTGGCAACACAATATGCATCACATGACCCTCGGTCGTTTCTGGTTTTTGTTGGATTGAGACCATTTGCACTTAAAATGCCAACTTCAAGCATGCCAATTGGTGGCTTCCACAACTGCTTCATTGTTGGCCGGAGATCACTGCAATATTGTGTGGACTCATCAAGCACATGATAACCACCTTCAAGGCAAACACGGAGGTTTACCTTTGCATAGAATTTGTCTTCCTTTAGCTGGTTCGCATCAATCAGTCCTGGTCTTCTCAGATCAAACCATGCTGGCCGTACTGGCTTGTGATCAGCCCGCTTTGGAATCCTTGTTATTGGTATCATAAGTTCACCAATCACCTCGTCTTTGTTTTGTGCTACACGGTCTTCTATTGTTATGATCAAGTCTTCCTCAAAAGGCTCTGCTGCGACAAACATCATCTCTTCATTCCACATGAAGTTTTTGGTTGGTGACCGAACTTGCCTTGTCTTCAACAATTGGTGGCCCAGCCTCACTTTTACAAATACATCAGGTATGTGGTTCTCCATTGGGAATATATCCTGTGCCTCAATTACATTGACCCTCACGTACCACATTCTTGGTGCAGGGTAGACCTTCCCACGGATATAGTTGTGAAGATGGGAATCTACTGGTGTTGATCCTGCATGGATGGCGCTTGGGAAGCATTCATCTGCTTGAGTACCATACCAGACTGCAAGCATCAGCTCTCCTCTGTCCCTCATGCCATCCTTTCCCACAAGACGATACCACTCTGGCGCCAATGGGCTGTCAGGAGGGACCCTTACAGGGACCTCATTCAGGTCAAGACTCACTCGACCAACATAGTCATCCCGAATGACATCCTTGTCCTTCACAACAACTTCAAGTGTTGTTGACTGCATGACTTCTTTAGGGAATGCAAACACCTCATCCCATTCGGGCTTCTGATTCTTCTCAAAGTACTTTGTTTTCATTTTGTAGTTTCCAAGGTGCACCTCGACATAAGGGTCAAGACTCCCAGTGATGTCCATGTTGGGCAGATCTCGGGCCTTGACCACTCGCACAAAGAGGTACTGCATCTTCTCAACGAGGTCGTAAGCCCCGGCCTTCTCACCAGGATACACCCGGCCGCCAATTACACGACCACCACCAAGCGTTGGGCTTGTCTCCTTCAGCTGGAAGTCGATAGGTTGCTGTGAACCTGGAGCATACATCCTTGATACCTGAGGCGGAGGGGCTCCAGCTTTATTTGCAATTGCAGAAAAGCTTCTTTGTTGCTGGTCTCCATATGAACCTTCATTGTAGTATGGTTGTGCCATTGGTGCCGGACGCTGCTGGTCTCTTGGCAAGTGCTGTAATTGTCTCACTGGATTTGGTCTGGTCTCTTGGAAAGGATTTGGAATGGAGTTGGCTGCTGCCTGCTCTTGCGCAGTGGTAGGTGTGCTTAACATATCGAATTCCGGACCTGGTGCAGACACCCTTACTGATGGATCATTTGTAAGGAAGACCCTTAGTCCAAGCTCACCACGTGCGCGCGATAAGATGGTGCGCTTCTCCAGGGGGTAGTGCAGGGGTGAGGCATCTGGTTGGCTGACAAAGGATGTACCCGATATGCGAACCTTGCCCAGACAGGCCTTGGAATTGTTGGCACGGTTTGCATGGTACACATAGGCCTCAAGGTGTAGCTCTGGGAGGCGGGATGGATCAGATATGTTGAAGTAGAACTGCTCATTCCACACAGGGTTGAGGTCCCCATCTTTGATGGCTGTGCGGAACTTCTGGTCATCAAACTCGACCTCAACAAAGGCATTGGCTGTGCCCTGTTCTTTCGGGAGGAGATCGTGAGCACTGAGAACCTCAACACCAAGCTTAACATTGCTCATCATGGTCCGCCACTGGATCTTGTAGCACAGAAGAGATGCGCCTTATTCTGAAATAAGAACGAAACAAAGGTTAGAAATCTTCTGTTTGATATTCTGAAATAAGAACGAAACAAAGGTTAGAAATCTTCTGTTTGAAGAAACTACAGCGACAGCTAGCATTATAACTACCAGTTTGGCCAATATTCCAGTTGAAGCAAGTGATGGAAGAAAGAAAATGTTTGTACAATGGACAGTTGTATCAGTAGGTTGGAAATTTTTTTCCTGGGGATGCCCAAAAGTTTTCCCATGGTCCCCAGGAATCAAATGTTGTTTGGAGCATGTCAGTTAGACAAGAGAGGTGCTGACAACAACAAAAGTAAAAGTGTGTTTTATTTTCGCGGACCATTGGATACACACATGTAGCAGTAGATAAGAAATTTGAGGCCCCAACTTCTGTTCTAGATTAGACATATGTACAGCTGGAAGCCATGTATTGTGACTGGAGTTTTCTGCTTCAAGCCTCTGAAGGCCATCACAACTTCTTTTTCTTTGGAGGATAGATTATTGCAACTTGGACGCACTTTAATCTATAATGAACTATCCTACGCAGGCCATTACTGAACAATCATCAGCTAATGAACCTCGCCTTTCGCAATACATTTGTTGGTGCACACATAGTCAGCAATCAGAGCTCAGACTTAAGAACACATTTTAAATCCAGTCCAGATAATGGCATGCGTCAACATTATGTGCCGATTCAATAAGCTACAACCATCGGCCACATTTTGCAGGCCAGATGCTGATGCGGAGAAAGAGAGAGGCCACCAGCCATCCCTTTTCCTGACTGTGACCGCCACCGTGACCACAAAGGATCACAATTATTGACGACGCTTGTTAACCGAAACTTCAGCTCAATTCCATGACAGAGCACACGTCTAGTATGAATGTGATGCTATTTATTTCCCTTGTGCCGCTTGTTTGCGCAGGAGACGCAACGCTAACAGGGAAAGGAGATCTGGAGGCATAAATGAAGCGAGCACGATCCTAACGTCCGAAAAGTGGCAACTGAATCTGTTCAGTTCCATCAAGAGATTAGGAGGGACCACGGTGCAGCTCCTTTGCTGAAGAAAGGTAGGTAGGCAGGCAGGTGATGGGAGGATGGGATGGGGGTGTCAACATTGAGGCAAGTGAACAAGTGCTCCATGATGTTGCCTGATTCCATCCATCCATCGCCCAGATACCAGAATAGAAATCAATCCACAAATATCCTATCCATTTATTTGGAGCCCTGTCTGTGGAAATCCGTCTGCTTCATTAATTACATGATTAATTGCTAAACTTGGTGTTGATCAACAAACTTGGACTTGGCTTCCACATTTGCCTTGTGATTTTCTTTCAGTTTATGCTCTGAATTTGGGGGGGTGGGGGGGGGGGGGGTGGAGTCAAGGACAACCATGTACAGAAGAAAGCAGATACTCGTAGCAGGTAAGATGCCAAATTCTCAGCGCATAAAAGTGATTCCTAAACGCTTTTGGTGGTACATCCCTGAACCTAGGATCTTCTTGCACCCGTTTTCATGCATCACATCAAAGAAAGGGGAATAAAAAGTTTGGTTTTGGATCCAGAAATCATCACCGAGCTGTCAACAGAATCAGCAAGGACGTCTTTTTTTCGAATAAATCAGCAGGGATGTCAACAGAGAGGATTCTGAGGAGGGAAGGGGAGCGCAGGAAGCAATCTGATTGCCCAATTCGCCCTCCTCCATCACCAGACAAGAACTTGGAGGAGCACACAAGAAACACACGCAAGAAGCTCTGCAGAATCCAGAGGTAAACAGCACAAGAGGATAGGACACGAACCTTCAGAAACTCAGAAGGCAGTAGCCTCGCTGTCCTTCAGCCGTTGAACAGGCAGCAGCTTCAGCCCTCGGTGGTTCCTCCCTAATCCCGAGAAGAAAGCGAGGACGACGATGACAACGAAGAAGACGAAGATGGAGACGAGGACTAAACTATCTGCCTCAGGCTCTGCTGATAGGAGAGAGGACAAGTGGCCACCACGGTGATGAGGAAAAACTCAAGAGGAGGAAGAGGAGGAGGGGGGGAGCTGCAAAACGTGCAACAACCTATCGCACTAGAAGAAAGAGCGAGGATGGAGAGCCGGAGCCTGTGGAGCGAGGAACACATGCATCTGCTGCTACTGGTGGTGGTGGTTCTTGTGGGGCGCGGTGCCGTCAGCTGCTGGTGCCGTGTTGGGCCTTAGAGCTTTCCGGGGGCAGGAGGGACCGAGAGATTAATCAACCGGAAAGAGGGGAGAACGAGCGGGAGCGTGTGAATTCGAGAGAATAATTAGAATAGTATCCAACCCATCCCACCCACGGGATAACAATAATAATATTCAGGATTTGTTAGTATTAATTAATTAAAACGCGTCCAGAAAACAAAAAGGATTTATCAGAGTTTTTTTAATGAAGGATGACCAGGTTAACAGCGACGGGTGAGTAGGAAAGACTGTGATTGATGGTATGGTGGGCGTTTTGCTGTGCTGGTGGCATCGCCTTCCTACATTGACAATTCAGTGAGGGTGCGGCCACTTATAGCACAGCGCTGCTGTTTTGGTCTCTTCCCCTGTTATCCCTTCTTTTCCTCCTCTCTTTCTTTCTTTTCATCTCTGGTGTCTTTACATTTAGAGTCCTTTTGCAATAATTGTTGTGTACTTGATTCTTTCTTTTTTCCTGGTCACGTTTACTCACCATGGCTGAAATTCCCAGGTCAACCTCGAGTCGTTTTAACGTTCTTGTTTGGATGTTGGAAAATGGCCTGGCTCAGTAAGTTGCCACACGCCAAAAGGAAAAGGTAAATTACTGTACTTGTCATCCTTTTGTTTTCTTGACTCAGCACCAGTCTTTGCATGCGTCAGCGGATGTGGATTAGTGTTTCTTGCTCTCAGTTTTGTTATGTGCTTGCTTAAATTATGCTCCCTCAATCAGCACGGTGATCATTAACTTGCTCTAATTTACCTAATCTCTGCACATTTTGCCAATAGACTGAATTGAAGTAGCTGCTGTCTACTAACAGTACGGCTGCAGTGGATGGCTGGACAGCTTGTGACTTTGGCAAGGAAAAAGAGGTCCCAAGGACTGGGACACCCACTTTTCCTGTTTTGCGAGGACAAAGAAGCAGCAGGAGTACGAGGGTGTGTTCGTTTCCGGGGGTCTAAAGTTTATAGGGGTCACATCAAAGAGAATCTTATCATTTAGAAATATTAAATAAAGTCTAATTACAAAATTAATTGCAGAACCCCGGGGCTAATTCGCGAGACGAATCTAATGAGGTATATTAGTCCATGATTAGCGGATGATTACTGTAGCATCATTGTGGCAAATTATGGATTAATTAGGCTCATTAAATTTGTCTCGCGAATTAGCACCTAGCTGTGCAAAAAGTTTTATAAACAGATTTTATTTAATACTTTTAAATAGCAAGATTCTCTTTGATGTGATGGGTCTAAAGATTAGAGGGTAGGAAACGAACAGGCCCTGAGTCCAGATCTGAGCGACGAACTTCTTCAAAAAAAAAATCTGAGGGATGAACACTGCAACTGCTACTGCGGTTGACGTTGACCTGGATAGACTCCACAACAATTAGCAAGGCAGGACATTTACTTGTTTATTTTCTTGGAGTTAAGAAAACACACAAATCACATGTCAGTCAGACGCGTTTAGAAAAGAAGACGGAGTTGTTGCAATGTCTATTTTTATTTTGAAAAGAAGTTGTTGTCATGTCTAAGGAAAGGGACAAACAAGGAATATTTTCCCTCCAAAATATAACATGCCTTCCGGTCTCAACCTGCCTGAAGAAAGCCGTTGCCAATGACCCAAATGTAACCCATGAGCCACTTTGCCCTGGTAAAAATGTGCTAGTCAGCATCATGTCTTACTGGTATTGCAGAGAAAGCAGAGAGCTGGTCAAGAAAATAGTTAAGAAAGCGGAGAGACTTTTCTACGTCAGGTTTGAACAATTTTTAAAAGAAGGGAATAATATGGCAAAGTGGCTTCTGCAGCCCTAAGTTCTAAGGATGGGACACCGAAAACACCACTTTTCCATCCCTGGAAACTTTCCCACTGCCATGTGGCACCGGGGCTAGATGATGTACATTCACACGTTGTTTCTACAAAAGAGATTCATTGATTGTTAGAATAATCCACCCATGACATAACACTTAACGCTTAATTAATTACCTCGCAGCATAATGCCACAAAAAAGTTCTTTTATAAGTAGTTTAGTTACATTTAGCCATACGTAATGTGTAGCTCGCAAGAATTTAGAAGAAGTGTTCGGAATGTACCGGCATCGCTTTTCTTTCATATCTTTACCAATTAAGTCCACCTGTGTTTGATTATTTCTGCAAAATTTTGCCAATTTGACTAGGGAGTGATCAGGTATAGGCTGGTGTGCAATTCTAATACCGCACATGTCATTTTCATTCCCTCTTTGCTGCCCTGTCGTCCTTTCTTCTCCTCCTCCCCTTTGATATCTCATCTTTATATGCTGTCCTTTTGCAATAATTGTTTGATGATTTTTCCTCGTGGTCATCCTTGCTTATCATTGCAAAATTGCTGTCCGTCAATTTACATCGAGGTTCCAGCTCTCCTGTTTGTATGTTGGAAAATATAAATGACCTAACCTTGCTTGCAATTTTTGCAAGTTACTATAATTGTTTATGATACTTTTTACTTTTTTCTTTTCATCTCTGATCATTATAGATTTAGAGTCCTTTTCTAATAATTCTTATGGTACTTTTTGCCCATGTTTACCCTCACTTACCATTTTCCAAAAATTGTCGGTCAATCTTAGATTCTTAGTCATTGTAACGCGCCCTTGTTTTCATAGACTAGTCTATAACTCTGCAGTTTTTCTATGGAAAAAAAAAAGAAATGTGGCTGTCCCTTTTTTAACAAGAAGATATTTGCTAGACACTTGCTCTTAGCCTTTCCCCCTCCTTGGCTCGACACTGGTCTTTGCATGTGTCGGTCCCTGTAATTATTAGTACTCTTGTTCTTAGTTTTGTTGTGCGCTTGTTTAAATTATGCTACCTCAATCTTCGCAACTATCTCCCATGATCTGTGTCGCCGTCTCTTCATGTGCACTTAGCTTGTAACGTAAACAAGTCTGCAACAGCTCTTGTTCTCAAAACTAAAAGGAAATACGAAATATCGTTCTTAGTTTGCCCAAATTTGATCAATCACTCTGCATTTTGCACTACTAAATTAAATTGAAACAGTAGCTGTCTAGCAACAGTGCGACTGCGGCGGATGGCTTGACTTTAAATTGCGAGGAAAAAGAGGTCTCGTGGACAGGACACCCACTTCCGCAATGGCAAAGAAGCAGCAGGGAGCATGGACCCAGATCCGAGCCATGAAAACGCTGCGGCTGCTACTGCGGTTGACGTTGACCTGGATTGACTCAACAGCAATTAGCAAGAGAAGACATTTATTTATTTATTTATTTCTGGGAGTTAAAGAAAACACATTAGTCACATGTCAGTAACACGCGTTTAGGAAAAAAAAAATACTATGGTGTTGTTCTAGGAGTAATGTCCAAGGAAAGGGACAGACGAGGAATATCTTCCCTCCAAAGTGTTGCATGTCTCCGGTCTTCACCCTGGCTAGGGATGTCAATGGGTCGGGTTCGGGTCGGGTGGAACCAAAACCCGACCCATGAGAAAATGATATCGGGTCGAAAACTAAACCCACACCCACACCCATGGGTGAAATTTTGCACCCACGCCCGAATCCGTCGGGTTTCGGATCGGGTGCGGGTGCCCATCGGGTTTTGCAATCAAATATGCAAGAGGGGGGGGCAGAGCAGGAGGCCGCCGGAGCAAAGGGGCGCCGGGGGGGGCCGTCGGAGCAGGGGGCACCGGGCGCGGGGGGTGGGCCGGAGCAGGGGGGCCGCCGGAGCTGGGGGGCGCCGGGCGCCGGGGGGGGGACCGCCGGAACAGGGGGCCGCCAGAGCAGAGGGGGCCGCCGGAGCAGGGGCCCGCCGGAGCGGGGGGGGGGCGGCGGGGGCCGGCGGGCCGCCGGAGTAGGGGCCCGCCAGGCGGGGGCGGTGGGGGCCGGCGGGCCGCCGGAGCATGGGCCCGCCGGAGCGGGGGGGCACCGGGAGCGGGGGCGGGCCGGAGCAGGGGGGCCGCCGGAGCTGGGGGGGCGCCGGGC
This sequence comes from Panicum hallii, assembly GCF_002211085.1. NCBI lineage: Eukaryota > Viridiplantae > Streptophyta > Magnoliopsida > Poales > Poaceae > Panicum > Panicum hallii. Next base: position 50,015,407 of record NC_038043.1, read on the forward strand.
GCGGGGGGGGGGGACCGCCGGAACAGGGGGCCGCCAGAGCAGAGGGGGCGCCGGGGGGCCGCCGGAGCAGGGGCCCGCCGGAGCGTGGGGGCGGCGGGCGCAGGGCGGCGGGGGCCGGCGGGCCGCCGGAGTAGGGGCCCGCCAGGCGGGGCGGTGGGGGCCGGCGGGCCGCCGGAGCGGGGGGGGGGGACGCCGGGCGCGGGGGGGGGGGCGGCCTGGCGGGTGGCGGCTGGGCAGTGGGCAGGAGGGCAGCTGCGAGTGCGAGGGGGTCAGGGGGCAAGGGGGTAGGGAGCAAGGAGCTAGGGCTTGTGAAGGTTTGTTGGGCCGGGCCAAAACATGTAATGGGCTGAATTTCGGACGCCCGATGGGCATCCATGGGTCTCATTTAAAACCCGAATCCACGCGAAATTAAACGGGTCAGGTTCGGGCAGACCCATGGGTGTAAAACAGCACCTACATCCACCCCCGTCGGGTCCGAAACCCGACGGGCACCCGAACCCGTGGACCCGATTGCCATCCCTAACCCTGGCTGAAGAAAGCAATTCCCAATGACCCAAATGTAAGTATGTAACCCACAAACCGCTCTTGGTATTAAAAAAAACTTTTGTAGTCAGCATCATTTCTTAATGCCGTTGCAAAGAAATCAGAGAGCCCGTCAAAAGAAGAAGAAGAAAGAGAGACTTTTATACGACATTGGTTTTGATAAATTTGAGCAAAGGGAAACGTGGCTTGTGTATTTCCATAGTACTCAAATTACTCAAATTGTAAATCGTTTTAGCAAATTTATAGATGCATAATTTTTATTATGAATCTAGGCATGCATTGCTATGCATCTAAATTTACCAAAACAACCTGCATTTTGGAACGGAGGAAGTACGTCTGAATGCACCGTCGTTTTTCTTCAATTTTGTTAACCAATTATGAGTCCACTTGTGTTTGATTATTGCTCCAGAAATTTCACCAGCTTGACTGGAGGTACAGGCCGGTGCCGTGCCGCCATAAAATTGTGCAATCCTAATACTAGCCCATGCCCATGTCATTTTCCTTCTCTAGTCTTCGCCCAACAAACTATGCTAATAACAATAATAGAAGAAAACTCTCCTGGCTAATGTTGCGGCTCACATACGTACTTACATGGGTAACCACACGATACCAAGATGAAGCGATTTTGTCGTCCCAGGCAGGGACGTGGACGCCCCCCGTACACGACGGAGCCGGCGTGGGGCCCACCTCCTACGCGCATTCGGCCGTATACGACGCGCTCTGCCTGTTCTCTCCCCGATTCCCTCTCGTCGTGACGTGTGATGAGCTGCCGGCCCATTTGTGGGGCCCACGCATGGACCCGGCCACGCCAGCGCGACACCGACTGCAGCCCCGCGGACTCGGACTCGCTCAACCCGACCCGACGACCCCACGAGTCGCTGCTTGCGGCTCCGGGTGTGGCGTCAGGCGTGCCGTGCCGTGCGCCCGTGCCGGTGACAATTTTGGACTGCCCGACCGAATTGACTTGGCTAGACAGGGTGTAAACGTAAAAACTTATGATAATATACTTTTAGAGAAATTAATGGCTATAAATAGTTTTGGAAGATTTTTTTCTTAAAAAAAATACGTGTTACGCTATGGAGTATGGACAGTGTGTATTGCAGAGGTCAAGATCTATGGGACTAGAGCAAGTGGGCCTAGCCCATCTCGACCAAGCTAACGATCTCCTCTCTCAATCCAACCAAGTAGCGGTGAGCCGGCCCAGCTGGATTAAAGAATTTTATTAATCAACTTCTTACATTAGCTTCCATAAAAAAAAACTTCTCACGTTAGCTAGCCTGTGGTCTTGGCTCTGTTGGGATACCAAGCCTTTTGTTATAAAATAATAAGGAAATGTTTTTTTTAGATTTTCTCCTTGTCGACTGATTTGGATGTAACAAGTTTCACAATTTTAGAAACAGTAAGCAATCCTTACGGACTCTGAAACTAAAAAAAAAAAAGCTGTTCTCCCCTGTTCTATGGAACATGATTTTTTTGAGCAGTCTAATGGAACATGAATTAGGAAGGGGCACTGTTGTCTTTTCTGAAACAAGGTGCAAATCATGGTGCTGCATGACTTGTGTTTGCCAGCATGCGTATTGCAAGCAGCCTAAACATAGATGAGCTCAGGCAAGGAGGGGCGACCAGATCAAAGCATCGCCGGCCCCGCAAGACGTGGCGCCAAGAAAGTGCTTCCTCTTGCCGTTCCCTCTCTTTCCCGCCCTTCCCTCCCGTCCTCTCCTCCCCCGCAACAAACACCCTGGTCTCTTCTCGATCTCCGATCCCTCCTCCGCCATCCCTCTCTCTCTGTTCGTGTCTCCTTTCGCAGGGCCGGGATCGGAGGAAGAGAGCTCGATCGGAAGCAAGCACGCAGCAGCCATGGTGACCGATCGATGCCCTCCCTCGATCTCTCCCCCTCCATTGTTAATAATTCCTCACCTCGCTCATGCGCGTTCGGCGTCGTGGATCTCGATCGATCGATGGCTCGATCAAATGTGTGGTGTGGACCGTGTGTGTGCAGGCGAACTCGGCGTCCGGGCTGGCGGTGAGCGACGAGTGCAAGGTGAAGTTCCAGGAGCTGAAGGCGCGGCGGAGCTTCCGGTTCATCGTGTTCAAGATCGACGACAAGGACATGGAGATCAAGGTGGAGCGCCTCGGCGAACCCACCCAGGGCTACGGCGACTTCACCGACAGCCTCCCCGCCGACGAGTGCCGCTACGCCATCTACGACCTCGACTTCACCACCGTCGAGAACTGCCAGAAGAGCAAGATCTTCTTCTTCTCGTGGTAACTAACTAATTGATATATGCTGCTGCATGACCTAGTTCCTTAATTTTACTCACAATCTACTCACGGATGAAAATGGCAACTGATTAATTACGATCGGATCAATTAATCACAAATCATTACTCATCACCATGTATACTTCATTCTCCATACAGGTCCCCTGACACTGCACGGACCCGCAGCAAGATGCTGTACGCCAGCTCCAAGGACAGGTTCAGGAGGGAGCTGGACGGCATCCAGTGCGAGATCCAGGCCACCGACCCCAGTGAGATGAGCCTCGACATCGTCAGGAGCCGGACCAACTGATCGCCGCCCATCACCAAGCAACAAGCAAGACTCCAAACAATGCTTCGCATGCGTTGTTATTATTTCACTATTTCAGACCCACCCACTACTAATTACCGTCCATGATGATCTGGACTATATACCCTTTTTTTTCTTCCCGTACCATATATACATTTTGAAACGTTTTCATTTTTTTTTCATCCTGATTATTCCATGCATGTTCACTTCTTGTAATCGTTCAATTCGTTCTTCTTGTAAGGAGCATATATATGGTCATGCCATTCGTTGGGCATAAGAATACATTCTGTTCCTGTAATATAGAAAAAAGAGCATTTTAAAGCAATGGTTCTCAAGTTACGTACTTTGCTTATGAACATTATTTTAGACCCATCCACTACCAGTTGTCCATGATGTTACCCCTTTTTATAAGGATAATGTATTCTTGGTGTTTTACCGCCACGCCCTCCGAGAGATACCGCTGAGACGGTAAGTTTGTAGATAGGGTGTCGCCGAGATCAGAACTCGAAGGTGCAAGGAACATAAAGTTTAGACAAAGTTTAGACATGTTCGGGCCGCCGAGAGCGTAATACCCTACGTTATGTGTGTGGCTTGTACTGCCTTAGGTGTTGATCGGGATGATCTTGGGTGTCTCTGCTCGCCCTTATATAGTTTTGGGGGATAGGGTTACACGGAAATTCTAAACGGATACGAGCTTAGGAGTACTGCCCGAGTACTTTTCGGGTAGTTTCCTTTTGTTCCGACTAGTTCTACTATGTTACGAGTAGTTACAACTGGTGTAGAGTGTGGACCATATCCCACCCCTTATCCTGTAAGATGTATGCCATGTGTACAGTCCCGTGGACCCGGATCTGACAGTACGGATCCAGTTAGTTAGGTCTATATAAGAATGCATTTTGTTTCTTGTAATATAGGGGGGAATTAAAGGAATATTTTAAGCAATGGCTACTATTTTAAGCAATGGGCTACTATTGATGTTACTTACTACCTCCGTCCTGTAATATAAGCCATTCCAGCAATTCTAAGATAAATTAATGGAGAGGACAAAAGGCACATGTATCCATATTTAATACCTTATTTTGTTGTCATTTTGCTGATTTCATGGCTGGCTGTGAATAATTAGTTATCAAAATATCTTAGGATGCCTTATATTGGATACTAATTTTGAATCCTTCAATACTTTATATTTCAGGATGGAGAGAATATCTTGGGAATAATTTTGTACCTCAAACTGATTTGTGTTGCCTTTTGTACTTGTCCTTAATTGTCTGGTTCCATGCATTGTTACGTAATTTTGAAATGATTTAACAGATCATTTCTACAATAAATTATCTTTTAATATGTCGTATAGAAATTGCTAAATCCTTTAATTTGTGCATAAAAAATTATGAGCTGCATGGGAACTACAACTCATACAATGGTGAGGAAATTATTAAATAGTCCTTAATTCTAGTTTTGTTCTTTGTCATCTCCCCTTCTGTTCCACGTTATCAAAAATTTTGTGTAAAATTGTATAACATAATCTATAAGACCGCTAACATATATCAATATATATATCAATATATATACATATACCCCAAGGAAGAAGAGAATTACCTAAACTTGAGAGAGTCACTACACGCCCGCTCATGATGTGCGTGTCGCTCCTCGCGCCGGTGCCGGCAGTGGCGAAGCCATCAGTATGGCGAGCCGTGGCGGCAGCCATATATCACACTTAGTACTTGTAGAATATATTTATCCAATCATCATTTACCACAATGCTTAATATTTTCATACAATTGTGACTCACAAGCTTATCAGTAATATATTTACGCATATTTGATGACAATATCTATATTTTATTGCATTGTAACCTCTTATCACATGTACGTGTTTCTTTAAACAAATTAGTAGCAGTAGATTCGCCATAGGTAAATTTTAATTCTGGCTCCGCTACTGGGTGCCGGTACATCTACTACAGGAGCTGCGGCCAAGGTTAATGCAAGCCAAGCGTGCCAACTGCCGAGGTTGCAGGTGAGTGGTTCCAGGGGCCAAGATTGCAGAGCATTTAGAAACGCAACTACGCAAGGAGTGATGGCGGCCGGCGAACGTCAGCTCTGCCATCCCAGAGGCCAAGGTTTGGAGGGAGTCTTGGACGGCGGCTTGGTGGCGGCATGTTGTAGCTGCAGGCACGATGGTAGGAGCCGCTAGCAGTGGACGGCGGACGAATACACTCTGCCTGCCACTCTGGTTGTTGGGGATCGTCAATCTGTCTGCCACTCATCGGGTTGGTCATGAAAGGTTGAAACCGCGCGGACTGGCTGCGGACGTAGATGGACAAATGGGCCGGGCCTAATGGGTGGTACGAGGTCCGACATAAAAAAACACGACACTAACACAGCCCAGCCTGATAGCTATAGTGTTGTGCCAACCCAGCACGATGAGTCGGGGCGTGCCTGGGCCGCAACCTCAGCATGTAGTGTCGGTCCAAACACAACACGATTTTTGATCCGGCACGATCTGGCCCGTTTAACAGCCCAACCCATCTCCATCCGCCATTCCTCTCTCTTGATCTCTCCCTTCTGTCTCTTCCCACAACTTTTCCCCCTTCCCAATCGCCAATCTCCCCTCTCGCGGTTTCTCCCTTCTGCTCTCCCCCCGCTGCCTCTTCCCTTCCCCCGCCGGCGGCCTCCTCCCCGCGCGTCTGGCCGTCGTCGCCGCCTCCTCCTACCCGCGCGCCTTCGCCTTCGCCGCCTCCTCCTCCTCTGTGCGCCTCGCCGTCGCAGTCGCCGCCGCCGCTCCTGCTGCAGCCGCCACCGCCGGCATCGGGCTCGGGCTGGCACGTCACGGGCGGGCCGACCGTGCTATCATGCCGGCACGGCACGACCGCGTGCCCTTCGTTCCGTGACTGGGCCGCGGCGGCGGCACGGCACGACACAGTTTGCCGACGGTACCTCGTCGTGCCGTGTTGGGCTGTGCCGTCCATCTGGCCATCTATAGCTGCGGAGGGAACGAAGAACCGAGTATCAGAGAAGCGGGGGCCATTCTTCAGTCACATTCACCTGATGGAGATGGATTTTCTCTTTCTCTAGATTCTTTTATGAAAGATTCCAACCACCCCGTTTTTGGAAACCTCCTGCGGCCTTCCTGCGGTTTTTCCTATTCTACTGTTCTCTGCTTCCGTTCCAAACGGCGCCATAGATCTCTCGGTCTCTTAACATCTCAACCAACACTGCGAGCGTCTGCGTCTCAACCACCGATTCCGCGTCTCAACAATCGCCGGCCGGCGACATGGCGGAAGCCATAGCCATATCCCTCTCCGCTAAGCTCGCAGTGGCACTGTCCCGCAGCGCCGCCCTCGGCCTCTCGCCCCTCTTCGGCGTCCGCTCTGAAATCGCAGCCGCCGCGCGGGACCTAGATCTCCTCCGCGCCTTCCTCCGGTTCGTCGACTCCCACCACGGCGCCGACGCCCTCGCCGCCGCGTGGGTCAAGCAGGTCCGTGACGCCGCCTTCGAGCTCGAGGACGTGGCGGACGAGTGCTGCTACCTCTCCGCCCACGGCCGTGCCTGGGGCTGGGTCAATGTCAGAGCCTGGTTCGCCGTCTTGCGGCAGCTGCGCAAGGCCCGGGAGAGGCTCCGCCAGCTCTCCGCCGCCAAGGAGCACTATGGCATCCGCCCAGCCGCTGATGGCCCCGCGCCCGCCGTCGGCGCCATCAGCCAGATGCTGGCGGAGAGCGCGCACTTCGTGGAGAAAGAGGAGATTGTGGGCTTCGCCGCACACGAGAGGCAACTGCGGGAGTGGGTGGTCGAGGACCCGGAGCCTCGGCGGACCCTGGTCTCCGTGTGGGGGATGGGCGGGGTCGGCAAGACCACCCTCGTCACGCGCGTGCTCAAGGAGGTGGCAACGCCCCACTTCGACTGCCACGCGTGGGTGGCGGTGTCGCAGCGCTTCACGGTGGACGATCTTCTCAGGAAGATCATCAAAGAGCTGCACCACGGCGGGGGCGACGCCGACGCGGACTACCGGTCGCGCGTGGAGGCCGTGCGGCGCCATCTAAAAGGGAGGAGGTACCTTGTCGTGCTCGACGACGTCTGGGACGCCCACCTTCTGGACAAGCTCCGCCACGCGTTCCTCGACGACGGGACCGGGAGCCGGGTGGTCATCACCACGCGCAGCAGAGACGTGGCCAACGCCGCGGCCCACGGGAGGACCATGATGCTGGAGCCTCTGCCGTGGCGCGAGTCATGGACGCTGTTCTGCAACGTGGCCTTCAAGGAGGCCCCCGGCCGGTCCTGCCCAAGCCACCTGCAGGAGATTGCTGCCAGCGTGCTGGAGCGATGCCGCGGCCTGCCGCTGGCGATCGTCTCCGTGGGAAACATCCTCGCGCTCAAGGATACGACAGAGTTCGCCTGGAGCAATGTCCGGGACAGCCTCGTGTGGGACAGGAGCAGCAGCGATCTTGGGATAGGGGAGGCAGCCAGCATACTGAACCTGAGCATCGATGACCTGCCGCACCACCTGAGGACATGCTTCCTGAGCTGCAGTATATACCCTGAAGACTTCCTGATCAAGAGGAAGATACTGATCAGGATGTGGGTTGCGCAGGGCTTTGTTGACGACAGGTTAGATCATCGTACAGCGGAAGATGTCGCTGATGACTACCTGGACCAGCTAGTGCAGCGCAGCTTGATGCAGGCTGTCGTCCGGAACGAGTTTGGCCGTGCCAAACGGTGCCTCGTTCATGATCTCATCAGGGAGCTGATTACTCTAAGGTCCAGGGAAGAGCAGGGATTCTTCCAGTTTGTAAATTGCAGGGTGACAGTTGATTCCAGCACCAGAATCCGAAACCTTGCACTTGACAGATGTGAAGCGGTGGACAGTCGGTCAGTTCCGAAGGTAGCCTTACTTCGCTCCTTCTGTGCATTTGGGTCAGAACTAGATGCTGCATTCCTGTCTCGTTTTAGGCTGCTTACCGTGCTGAACCTCTGGTTCATTGAGATGAACAAGCTGCCCGACTCAGTAACCAATCTTCACAACCTACGCTACCTTGGGATCCGCTCCACTCTTGTTGAGGAGCTCCCAAGAGATCTGGGGAAGTTGCAGAAGCTGCAAACACTGGATTGCAAGTTGTCCATGGTTCGAAGATTGCCAAGCAGCACAACCAAACTGAAGAGCCTGCGCCACCTGATGCTTTTCACGCGCGAGGCCGCTGACTTCTGGAAGGCATTTGCCGGCACCGCCGTTCAACTTCCTGAAGGCCTAGAAAACCTGACCAGCCTGCAAACACTTAAATATGTTCAGGCTGATACAGAAACGGTTAAATCTTTAGCAAGTTTGGAGAAGATGAGGAGCCTGGACCTGTCTGGATTGGATCCTAGCCTTACCGCTGATTTGCCATCGTCAATTTCCAGGATGAGATGCCTGCTGCGCTTGGGTTTGGAAATGGAACCTGACGCAGTACTAGACCTGGAAACAGTAACTCCACCCCCACTGAAGCTGCAAAAACTTGCTCTGGCAGGCAGGTTAGCAGGAGGGAAGCTGCCATCATGGACCTTCTCCCTCACTAGCCTCACACAACTACGGTTATCTGGCTGCGAAATTGCAGAAGATTCACTTTTGCTCTTGGCGGCACTCCCTAGGCTGGTAAATCTTAGTCTCATAGCTGCATATCACGGGAGGAATATGACTTTTGCCAGAGGTAGTTTTCCTACCCTTCAGAAACTCACCTTGCAGGACTTGCCTAACCTTGACCTCGTGGTCTTTCTTCAAGGATGCCTTGTAAACCTGCATGATCTAGTGCTTGCCCTGTGCCCAGAGCTAACTGAAATACCTCATGGCATGGAGAACCTCGTCCTTCTCCAAAAATTTGAAACTTTTGGAATGACAACTTTGTTTGTAGATAAGCTGAAGGAACAGAATGGTGATGCTGGTTATTACAAGCCTGCCAGTTCGGAGTTTCTTAGGGCACCTTGGCTTTCTAGATATTTGAGATGGGTTGGAAGAAACAATTGAAAATGACGAGGTGGTTGTTTATGTTCTTTGTCACAGCTGCTCTGAGTTTCTCGGTGCTGGAGCAATTTGCCAATTTGTACCCAAAAGTTGAACTTTATGGATTCAAAAATTCCTAAATGGCAAGAATGGACATTAATTGTAGATTTATCATGTGACATCCAGTTGTTCTTTTCGGTTATTACCTTGTCTGAAGTAACTAGCAGAACTAGGGACTGACCAAAGCACAAAGCTCTTCCACTTCCAGACAGCTGAAATATTTCATCAACACAGACAAACTGTATACTAGCTGGTATACCGCGCGTTGGTACGGAAGAACAAGTCTACACCACATATTGGCATTTCTATGCATAAATAGTATGAATCATTCTTCACAGATCGCTGGGTAACAATACAAATCATCGATGTGTTTAATGAACTCAGATAGGGATATTACACGTTAGCTGGATAATGGCAATAGTTCAAATAATGCACAGGGCAGTTTGCATCAGTTTACTGAATAGAAACAGCATGGCCTACAAATGGATTGAAAATGAATCTTAACTCGTGAAACAATTGTACCTTACAGAGGAAGGCAGTAGAAAGGCAGCAGAAAGTACTCCCTCCGTCCTAAATTATTAATCATTTTAAATTTTCTAGGTTCGTAGTTTTTGCTATGCATAGCAAAACTACGAAACTAGAAAAGTCAAAATGACTAATAATTTAAAACGAAGGAAGTACCACGATGCACTGCCCCCATGATTGTTCAGCTGTATTCAAACTCCAACGAAAGCAAGCACGCAGCAGCCATGGTGATCGATGCCCTCCATCTCCCCCCTCCATTATTCCTCGCATCATGCGTGTTCCGTGTAGTGAATCGGGATCGATCGATCAATGAATGGTGTTGCAATAGGGAAAGAGAACACAACACCACCTACGAGACGATTATAAGATCTACGCCTAACTTGGAAAGAGTAACTGCCGCAGGTTTGGTGCTGTGACAACACCACAACAGGCACATCACCAATTCACCATACACTTGGAAATGTTTTAACTGAATTGTATGGCGTCCCTTTTCGATCTGGGAGATGCATGATCAACAGGGACAAACATGCATCCACATAGCAATAAACAGTACGCCGACCTATTCAATCTTCATACAGCAACATTAATCTTGTTCAATGCAGGCATTAAGCCCGACTCTATGCAATTCAAGTACCAGCAGCCCAGAGCTGCAGAACTGCCAACTTTGCAGCGACAAACCCATTAGTTTCTCTTCTGCGGTTCCGCCAAAGGCTCGTCATATAGCTGCAGCCTGCAGGTTAAACTCTGCATGCCCAAATAAAATGCTGGAAGAAACAGGGCATGGCCGAGCGTGACCATTTACCACTGCTTTTGGAACACATGCTGTATATCCCAAAACAAATTTTATTACGATGGTAACATCTTTCTACATACACTAACCTACAGCATATCGAGCATGATATTATACAACTATGGTTGCTATACAAACCACTGGTAACAAAAAATAAAGGGGAAAAGGGGCCTTTATTACAGAACCAAAGAGTGTTATTACACCCATGCTCGCCTTTAACTATACAGACTTTTCTTGTAAGCTTTTATAGCCAGTAAACATCATACTTATATGTAGTATTGCCGATGTCTCTACTATTGCATCAGCAGAAGATTATTCACAGTAGCGTTTATGTTGTTTGTCCTCATCAAATCCTACAGTGAGAAGTATCAGTGCATGCGAATTGACAAGAATATCAGCGACCAGAAGTGAGGGAGATAAGACATGTACCTCTATAATTAGCTCGTCAGGGATATGAGGTAAAACTTCCCGTACTCTATCTACCATGGTGAGTACCTCCGAAAGACTTCCATTGCGAGTAGTGCCTGCAGCGCCTCGGAGCCGCAATCCAGCGGCAGCTGCATTATCAGGTACCGAGGAAGTGGATGGAACAAGAGAGGACCCTGCCATTGTCTCAGGCCATAGGTTCCAGGTGCCATCAGCATGACCGTAATTGTCGGTCACAGAAGCCAACTGCCTCATCATCATCTGAACTCCGGTTAGACCTACTGACCTCACTGCACTAGAGGAGCTGGGATTGTCCATCACAGGGCTTGACCATGGTGGAACCCAGCTAGCATCGAGACCTGCACCTCTGCATCACCAAGAAAGGAACATACAAGGAGCCAAAGATTAACATAACTGACGCAAAACTAACCATTATTTTTTAGTGAGCATGCTAACTAGGTATTTGATCAATTGCTGTTTGGGCATGTTGCTCAAGTTCATTCACTACATCAGCAACATTCTAATCCAAAAATATAACATGATACGCCTAATGCTGGCCCTTGGATCCTTGCTTCATGTTGTTTGGTCAAAGATGGAGTGAAAGCAAGCAAAAGACAAATATCAAGATCAGCTACAGGTTGACCAAATCATGTGATTTCCTCATAATCTTATATTGACACTGAACTGAAAGAAAAGAAAGTTATTTCAGCTAGGGTACACATGCTTTGCCACAAAAGACTATTACCAGCCTGGTTCGAATTCCCAACCATTTTTTGCTAAGAATTGGAAATAAGCCATCCAGTTACATTTTTAACTAAAATTTTGAAATTCACAGCTTGCAGGAAATGGTTATAAAAAGTTGGTGACCAAATGGAAACATAAAGCAGGCTTTAGGGTGATACACTGATACTTCTTGGTCGCATCACCTATTCATGCAACAACCGCTCTATTATGGCCTGTAACTAAACAGACATTTACTGTGGGGTATTTTAAGTAGCATGGTAACTGTATAGAACCAGCACACTGCCATTCATTATGTTTCCCTTCTATTCATTTCGATACATTGTAATTTTTAACACAAAGTTCCAATGTATTAGAGTCTCCCTTAAGTGCAATGATGTGGTCCTCCATCCCATTGCCCATGGTATTTACCATCCTGCACTAAGGCCATCAAGTGTAAAATAACATGCAAGCCACCAGAACCAATTGGGCAAGTGAGGAATTCTCTCTAAACAATTGGAATTAAGATACTAAGCCATCAGACCCAAATAGGTGCAGGAAATTACAAAATCCATCAACTAGCATTGACCCAAATGCTCATGCAGCTACGTGTCTGCCAAGGCAATCTTCTCTAGAACTGATGTTGGTTGGGAAAAAAAAAGATCACATCACACATATGTTCTAATCTTTATAATACATTTCTCAAGGGTAGTAAATTGCATATTCCGGTATGCTCTGATGAACTAGCTGCTAATGGCTAAGGTAAATAGTGCCATTCACACCTTTAATATATTGTGGTGAATAAAGTGAACACATAACATGAAACAACTGAACAATCCAAGTACTGATACCTACCTCCAGACAGCATCTGAAGGGTTCTGCTGTTCAACAGGATGTTCATTACCAGGAACTCTATGCTGATTCAACCCCATTGTAAGCTGTTCCGCAATTCGCTGAACATTCGCTACCTCAGCAGTTGTGGGCCTAGTATGCCCTTCAGACGACACAGAGAGGGGTCTCCGACAAGTTGGGCAGGAGTAACCTTCCATTAGTCCTTGATCCAACCTACGCATAACATGTGATTTCAGGAAAAAATCAAAAGCAGGATTCTTTACATATAGATACTACATACATTAGATGCCATGACATAGAATTCTTCAGCCAATGTCCTTTTCTTTAGAGCGAAAATTTTCCAACGCTACACCTTTCTAACCTCGATCTACTAATTCACTTTCCCCCTAGTTCATATACATGCAAAGTCAAATTTACTTCGATGAAGTAATCCCTGCTCTGAAATATAAGGGCTCATATGCATTATGCTAAAACCACTCTTGTCAAAGGGTGGTCAGATCGATCCACCAATGTTTTCGCAATAAAAATTAACACCTCTAGTTTACTCATTAAATAGGCAAGAATTGTAAGTGGACTGAAAAAAATTCATAGGTAAACATTAGGCCCAAAATTTTGGTAGCACACTAAGCTACACCATGGACACTAGAAATGGCCAATTTTGGATATTAAGTCCCTACCCAAACATACCATAGAAGTTTTTTCTTTCTTCACATATCTCATTAAAGCATGAAAACTCATAGGCAAATCAGGAGCATCAGTCTTGCAAGCCAATTTTAATCATAACATCAGCTAACCAGTTACAGTAATATACTAATACAAGTGGCACCTCCTCATGCAAACAGGAACATCATGAGCTTGCAGAAAAATGAGTCGAAAGGTTTCCCTTAAAGGAATACAACCTATGATTTCACTGCAAACTATTAAGTGGCAATTGCACCATATCAAAAGGTCAATAAGGGCATACCATGATCGCAAACAAGCTAGATGAAACAGATGATTGCAGGACAACTTTTTAGCTCGAGCCATTGGTCCCTATTGCAGGAACAAGAAAAAATTTCAGATACACAGGCAATGAAGCCCCATGTGATTCTATAGATCTAGGCAATTACCCTGCAGATGGCACACTCATCATCATATTCGCAAATTTCATCATATGTAGCATCTGGAAGTGCTCCATCGAGTGAACTAAGAGCCTTCCGTAACTTGATATAAGTCTTAATCCTCTTCAAAAATGAAACAATAAGAGCCTGGAAAGTTTTAAATGAATGGTATCAGCCCATCATATCAAACACTATGCTATTTTTGACAAGTGCAGTGTCACTTACACGCAAGTTCAGTAAGAGAACTGCATCAACCAGATGAAATGCCATACCACGAAGCCAAAAGATCATTGAGTAATGACCAAGTGACATCAACAAACTTATCAAGTCAATTGCAAAACCAAAATTCCTGGTAAGCTTTCCCCTCCATTCAGAAAAAGATCCTGCAGTGATGAAAAATGATCAGGTTCTGGTGAAGCAGTAAGAAATCAACAAGTGATGCACAGCATTTGAACTGTAGTCATACTCAACTTGAGCTGACATCTTCCAAAAGATAATGAAGCACAGTTTTTTTAAAAAAAAACTCGACCCGCCTGGGTAAGACCTCCCTGAAGGCATTGTGGATTAAGGTAGAAGACCTTCTCACGCAGGCCGAGAAAACCCCCGAACCCCTGCCCCACCCTTACACAGGGCACCGTCACCCGGGCCGTAACCCGTGCGAGAGCGGGCCAATCCACGGGCCGTTGCTATTTTCCATGTGCTTTGGCGTGTAGGCAGGCGAGGGGATTTTTTTAACCTCAGCCTGAAATTCGCTCCCACAGGGAGTCGAACCTAGGACCTGAGGAGTGCTACTGAGGCCACCTAACCATCTCAGCCAGGCACCTGTTTGCGAAGCAGTTTACAAATAGATCGAACCAACAAACCAGTAAACAACTGTTTTATTTTAACTTCATCCAATCATGAAGGTGCCATGTTGGCTACTGACACAGCCTCCAGAAACCAACTTCGAGTAACAATTTGCATTGCATTTATATGTAATATCAAGTAAAACAATATAGTAATATGAAATTATCTTTCAGACAAATGCGCCCATATTTTCAAAGGCAACCTATACTTCAGAAAGATATTGCAAGTTAAAGTTTAAAACCTGCATGCATTCCAGGATGTGACCTTTATTTAGTGGTCGTACCAATATTCCTCTACTACAGTTAAGAAGCAATCAACCACAAGATTTGCACATCAAATAATCTGTGCACCGCATTTGTTAACTAACTGTAGTAATTTAATCATCAGCTAATCACGGAAGAGGATATAGCGTCTTATCACCTGCTGCTTGCTTATAAGATTTTTGGAAATCAAGAAAGTCTGTGCCACTTTCCATTAGATGTCGCTGCGAGATGTCAAAAAACTGGAACCCATGCACCATGATAGACTGCCAACAAAAATTGCATGTGATAAGGCATGAGGAGATTCAGAAGTACTAACTGTATGCAATATGCATTTTTAAATTCATAGTTTATCTTTACTACTTAAAAAATTGAGTAGGTCATGGTAGGTTTGCCCAGATCCATCTTCAGCGATTTGATATGCATTAATTTGCTATATGTGTGTCTTTATGTGCAGGATGTGGGCTGATGATATGAATCTCTGTGGCTTGGAGATCTGCTGAATGTTTTACATGTTTCTTTATTTAAAGATAATAATTGCAGTGATAAAAAGGTGCAGAGATGTTTTAGATTGTAATAATTGTTTATTTGAGGTCCGTACCAACAAGATGTTACAGATGGGTACCTAGCTAGTATTAATCAATCTCAAGCTTCAAGGCTAAATGGTCACAGGAAAGGAGACTCAAGAGTGAATTTTCCAACAACCCTGATTGAATTACCTGCAGTGTATCGAAGGCAATACTAAGTGGCTCAAAGAACAGGAGCCAAAATAACTTGGAATTACAGGAGCTGCAGAACCCAACACAGAACTTCATCCTGGATAAGATAGATAAATAAAGCACGGGTCAGTCCATTGAACAGAAAGAATTTACTCAAACAAACACGCCTAAAGCTTGTAAAAATACTAAATACTACAATGTATAGAGACAGCATCAACAGTTTGACGTGGTAAATTGTCCAGTGGATAACTACAATATACAAGAAATAAAACAATAAAGCATAGGCAGTAAAAGGACTCTCCACTAATACATTTTTTTTATCAAACATGCAGGAGAACTGCGTGTCATTGCATTAAGAAGAAAACGAGTTTGTTACAAAACAAGGTCCCTAGAGCTCTCCATTAATAGATGATATTGCTGGTTACGAAATATGAAAGGGTGTGAGAATAGATAAAATGTCATGAATCTAAATAGTGAATGATCTTGTATGCTTGATGAAATCCAATACTCAAGGATTACCTTGTGCATATCTTTTAAAGTACCCACCGTACTATATGCAGGTTATAAATAAATGGATGAATACAAAATAACCAGGGAATATTACCATAGTAGATCAGCTGATAAAACCAAAAGCAATGCAGAGTACACACGAAAATATTTTGATGGAGTCGCTGAGGGAGACGCATTGAGCTGTTCAAGACGTTCTCTGGCCAATAATTGAAACATCTGGATGTAACATGCATTTCAGTTAAATGTGATCGGTAGAACCTCAGCAAGCACAAGTTGCAAACTGTACCTTCAGTGAACAAAGAATGACCAACCAAGTTGACCAAAGGATAATTTGTTGAGAACTAGGAGGCACAACCAGTGGGAGAAAAGTTCCCTGTAACAGAACATTAATTAATTGTGTCACAGAAGGCATCCTTGGCATTTAGTTAAATTACGGACAAGAACATAAATAAATAATTTACACATCAAAGAAAGAGGATGACAGCAAAGGAAACAAAAAATATCCAAAGGAGAACCCACTGCAGCTTAACGTTAGGAGTTGCAGAGTATAAAATATTTGGTGCTGCATGTCAAGAACAGCTGTTAAGACTTAGGATTGGTTACGGACCTCATTTACTGTTAAGACTTAGGAGCAAATTTAGCAGTCAAGAACAAACGTAGCAACCCTTTTAATCATCATAGAAACTCGTTTTTGTTCTTTTGTTGAAACTCATTGGTTGACAACATGAACTATGAACAACAGTACTAATGCAGCACATGCTGACATGATTATAAAAATAACATTTGCAGTGTTAGAAGTGTAAAATTATAATTAAATTGTAACCGGTACTTCCAAAGGCACTTTGATATAAAAAGAATACTAAAAACATGCACAATGGTGACTGGCCGATTAGGCAAATAATATTTTAGTAAACTGTATATTAGAAAAATTATGTTATACTACAGATATACAGATATGTACAACTGTACTGCCACATTTTTTTTGGTTGAAAGTCATAAACAAAAGTAATGTTACATTTTATTAGTAGTGCACTATCATGCTGTTTGAGTCTCATACTCACTAGGGTATTAGATGGAAGTGCCATCTTATCAAACATACATGGTTGAAGAAAGTGACTACATATAGTATATGAAGCAATGTTGTACTTCTATACAAATAAAAGAATACAAGGCTCAAAAATTTTTACTAGCAGGCAGATTGTTGGAAGCAACAAAAATCATTCAACTAGTCCAGTGCAATAGTTCTATTACGACGCACAGAAGAAGGGCAGAAAAAAATACAGGAGAGAAAGTACCTTGTATATTACATAGTTAATGATGTGCTCCAATACTTTTCTTGTCTCTAGAGAAGTTAGCTGAACAAAAAATAGAGTCTGCATGGAAAAAAGAAACAACATTAACGCTGCTGCATCATAAATAATGAAAGGCAGAAATATGCTTGACATATAGCTGAGGTGCAGCATCCAAAGAAAATCTATATAGGGGCTTGTGCACTAGCAAAATAACAAGAAGATTTCAAATGTTCAGCTCTCATGCTGAAGTCCACTTTGTATGAATAAACTTAAATCGTGAAAAGCCTAAAGGTTGTTGTGCTGGATCCAATAACTGATACTCCAGTTTTTGTTTTTAGCTCCCTACTGACTACCGCTTTCATGAAACAGTGACTGACTTGACCCTTCGCATAAGACTCTAAACTCAGTTCTCCAGTACGGTGAGCCAGCAGTTTAACCTCCTTTGCAAAATGAGAATAGATAATTACTTCTGTTGTACACCATGCAGCATATGTGGCACAAATGCTTCTGGACATAGCAAATGCTTGAATTGAACTAGAATAGGATTCAAAATGGTCCCTTCTGAGATACCTTCATATTGTACAATGCAAATCACAAAAATTGACCCAACTGGTACTCAAGTCACAGAGTTTGAAAGGGTCAAGCCATTGAGATTACAAGAAAGCTTCCAGTGCGCGAATTATAAGCCCTACAAGTTTCTGCTTCTAAACAGTCATCTATCAAAGATGATGCTTAGGGATCATTCATGGAATTCTTACATTAAACTCAAATATCTGGCACAAATTGATCTTGATGGATCACAGTTCAAAGATCTAACTTAGTTCTTGCTCATGTTATCTAACTTAGTTCTTGGTCATGTTATCCATCCTTCCTGACATTGCACTCACTATGGTCAAAATTTGGATACTGAAGTGCTCCCATTGCCCTAATATTTCTTTACTAATCAGCATTGCCACATGACTAACAACTAGCACCCTCCCAACTACCATAATGGTATGGCTATCGCCCCAGCAATAAAAAACAAAACATGAAGCTATCCAACTGCAAGAGGGAGTCCCATCCAGTGAATGGACGATAAGCATCCCATTACAATGACAAGCATCTGTCATTCAACTATACCATCAAAATTACATTCTAGAAACTTCCCCCTTTATGATTACTTAACTTTAATTCCCAATAGCACATGCATTTAGCTAGTTCGAACATTCCCTTGAAACAGGAAAGAGTACACCAATTCAACCAGCACAATGTTCATTCAAAACACCTCCACTCAGTGGGCCACTCCCAACTCTCTCATTAGGCAAGTTAAACAAATGGTACGATGACCACTAGACAACCAACAGAGGCTTTTCTAATCAAATTTGACACGTTAAAACAATAACATAATAGCCACTACAGCAGTATTAAATAGCACGCAGGTAACTAATGCGATTAGGCCCCCGGAACATGTAACCCAGCTCAATGAGCTCGATCAGTCACCTACACCATAACAATCCAATCTCCTTCATTCGAACCCGGGAAGGCATCAAATCGGGCAACCCCACGAAACTACCCCAAATGGAGGAGGAACAGCGGAGCCGAGGTCACCTTGAGCGCGAGAATGATGACAAGGAACGCGTTCGCTGCCAGATTCGCGAGGAGTGCGATGGTGACCCGCGACCGCAGCACGGCCCCGAGCCAGTCCCCGTCCCCGCCCGCCCCGGCCTCGCCGTCGAGGAGCGAGGACGCCCACCACTGCAGCGCGGCGGCACTGGCCGCCGTGGAGGCGGCCGCAACGTAGAGGCAGTTCACCGCCGCCATGCGCCGCGCATCGGTCGCCCGCCGCGGGAACGAGACGGCTGGGAACCCCCTAGCCTAACCTGCCCTAGCGCGCAGCTTCTCCGCCGCGGCCCTCCCTCCCGATCCCGCGCGCGGGGGAGACTTTGCTTGGTGCGCGCGTTGCCTCCGGCGCCTTTATTCGCGTGGGGAGAAAGGGGAAGGGAGGGGAGGAGGCGATGCCGCGAGGCCGAGGAGCGATGGCGAGGAGAGGGGGCCGTGACGGGACGCGAGGCGGAGCAGGACGGACCGGGGCAGGCGGAGGGGGACAAAATTATTGCGGCAGCGAGGGGGATATTTTTATTTTATTTAGGTTTTTTTTTCTCCGGATCAGATTAATTACCGGATAGAGATACGTAGACTAGATTTAATCCAGGGTTAGCAGTATTTATTTGACGGGGTTTGAGTCCGGACCTTTCGCGAGACGATCCTTCCAGACACGCGTAATTGCGTTCGTGCTCGCGCTCCGCGAAGCAGTATGGGCGTACGGCGCGAAACTTGCGCAGGCAAAGGTGGTTTCCGCAAATCCGCTGCTTCTGGAAGGCGTTGCCGGTACGGCGCGCGCGTGACGACGCGCCTGCGCGCGGTGGCGGGTCTCGTCGGGCGGGCCCCGCGCGTCAGCGGGTACCGGAAAAGGCGGGTTGGGTAGGTGAGCCCGTGCGGATGAGGCAGGCAGGCGTGGCAGGGGCCGTGGCCGTGGCGCGGTGGGTTCGGCGGCGCTGTCGCGAGCCGTGACCCGGTCCGGCCGCCGAGCGCCGACGCAGGGGGGACTTTTGTTCCGGTCCCTCGTTTGTTGGGGGGGCGCTTTTTCTAAGAATGGATAAAGCTTGTGCGTGTTTGATTTGGGAAGAAGAAATGGTCGCCGAAAGGAACATTTGATGTGCATGTACTTACCCTGACACACTTTGACATCGTGCTTGCTGTGGGTGCACGGCTAGATTAACTCCCCCTAAAGCGTCCTGACTCTATATTTAGAGGAAAGATTCCGTTCTCTATTGCTCCAGCAGCGTTCTCTAAATGGTACTCTAAAATAGAGAACGCTACAAGTTTCCTCTATATATAGAGATTCTCTCTCCTCTTCTCTATTTTTTCTTTACGTTTCAAACACTGAATTAAATAAAAATAAAATATGTCCATAGCGTTTGAGGTATGATAAATACGTACGTACAAAAATTTGGAACAAAATACGTTTCTAATATAGGGTTTAATGTATAGAGAACGAGATTTAGAGAACGTTGTTGGAGAGAAATGAGATATAGAGCAGAGAATCTTGTAGAGAATTCTGTAAATGAAGGATGTAGAGGATGGGATTTGGAGGATATCGCTGGAGACAGCCTAAACCAGTACAATGATCATCAGCAGGTGTAAATAAAGCACAAATTAAGAGCTAGGCCTTAAATCTAGGGATGTACCGACTGCTGCTGAAAGGAACATTTCGTATGCGAGATCTCACGAGTCACGATCACTCTCCCGGCGCACTTTGACATCATGCTTGTACTTCGTGATTTATTTAGAATTGCGGATAGTTATTGTTCATACAATGGTATATTAGGGTACTGTACTAACTAAAATTGACTTTTTGACAGGAAAAACGTGTATGGGTATAAAAGAAGACTTCTCACACACCAAACCACGAGTTAGCACTAGAGTCATGATCCGTTACCACTCCTAGTGCTAACTCGTAAAATTGAGACGTGACGTGTTGGTGACAAAGTGAAGCCTTTGCTAATTTACCAGTTCAAATATGTGGCTTCACCACTTTACCATCTCAAAGAATGGATTTTCCAAATTATCATGGTAAGCATTGCAACTTTGATTTCCATAGTATTTTGGGCTTTCTTATTCGTTTTATTTCCTTTCCTCAGATAATCACCTAAAAAGACTGTCCGTCGCGATATGAGGATCCAAACCAGGGGCTAAAATGTAAATCATCCCTTGCCTTAGTCCGTCGCCCGTCGGCGCCGTATTCCAGCAGCATCGGACCTCAACTTCATTTCCCGCCCAAACCCCCCAAACCGCTCCTCCCCACCGCCCGCCGCGCCGCCCTCGCCGCCACCCATCTCTCCCATGGACGCCGGCGACGGGAGCCCCGCTGCCTCGCCACTGGACGCAGTGGCGGCCGCCTTCAAGTCCCGCGTCGTGGAGCTTCAGGACCTCGTCCTCGCCCGCAGCAGTACGCTACTCCTCCCCGAATCCCCGCTCCCTAAACCCTGGTGGGTACGGAGTACTGACCCCACCCCCGTTCGCAGTGTTCCCGGCGACGGCGCTGCCGGACCTGGCCTCCGTGAACGCGTCGGTGACGGCGATGGAGTCGCGGGTGCAGGACATCCGCCGCCGCCTCCAGGAGGAGCTTGACGCCATCCCTAAGGCAAAGGTACGGCTTCTTCGCTCGATTCACCGCGGAAATGCCGGGGATGGAGCTTCTTTGAGTCTTCATGTGCCTCCGGATGCTGATCCGCCGGTTGCTTTAACAGAAGCCAGAACGGGTGCGATAAATATGCCATTTTCAAATTGTGTAGAACTGTAGAAGTGGTCGCCCTGAGTTTAGACTCTAGATTGGGGATTTCTTAGCCTTCTACTGTATCTGGTTGGATGATAGGTTCAAAGCTCAGGTTCGTGTCTGTAAATGGGGAAACGGGATCTTGATTAGTAGCAATTTTTGTGCTTGGAGAAATTGTTGCAGGAATTGGCCTATATTGGGGAAAATGGAGATATTCCCTACCTCTTCTATCTATTTTGTGCTTGCTCCTAACCTCCTAAAACCAAATTCGTTCAGTCCGTTAGCAATAGATGGTTGTTTTCTCAGTACTGACTTCATTGAATCCATATGCAGAAGCTAATCGAGCGGTCCTTGAAGCAACAAGAGAAGCTGCAGCACATGCTTGCCAACGTACCTTCTGGGATGCACGAGGGTGTCTTTGCTACTCATCTGGAACAGAGCTCATCAAGGTATCTGCTGAATAAGGTTGTATCTTCTGTTTCTGCCTTCATTTGGCCGTAAGCCCGTAACAACATGCTGTTTGTGTTTCAGGATGCTGCCTGATTGCTTCAATTACAGCTCATCTGTTCGTGAATATAACGAATGTGAGTTGAAGATTAAGGAGGAGCCAGTTGCTGCTCCCAAGGTAAAGCTACTTAAATCTTTGTGCGCTATTCAGGGATTCTAGTTCTTTTCTTCTTCATGAAAGTTCTGATTTTTGCCTGAACTTATGCTTTCTTTGATTGCTGAGAAGAAAGGAAGAGCACCTGCACCTCGCTGGTACATCTCAACAGAGGAGCTTGATTCGTTGTCATCGTTAGTTCTCAATCTGCAACCTTTTCCTTTTTCGGATCAAATTCAGCCATCTGTTATTATGACTGGATATGAAATATGTATTCCGTTGTTATTGCAGGTACATGAGGGGAAGACTGACTTTGGAAAAGGTTAATATCGCAATTAATGAAGTGGCTTCATATGCAGATGCCAATGCTCATCTTGTTACATGCCCTAAGAAAAAGGTTTGTTTAGTTTCATTCCACCTTTTGGCAGTGACATCTGTTTTTATTGTATGACTAGATGTTGACTATGCTGTCAGTGTTCTTGCAGTTGTCAGATGACATGTGGGATAAAGCTTTGGTAAGCCCAATCTAGATGCCATCAACCCAATTCATTTCCTCATTTTGTTCGAAAATTCATCCATTTGGATATTGTATTCAGGAACTAAGGGACATTGCAGCGACTGAGGCAGTAAAGGGGAAGCCTTTCTTCCTGGAAGTCGACATAAAAGGACCTGGTCTAAAACTTGACAACACAGGGAAAGCTATTCTTACAGTGAGTGTATACAACTTTAGCCACTTACTGTAACAATATGTAGAGCATTTTGCCAAATGATATATTCTTTTATCAGATATATTCTTTTACCATTTTACATCACTGAAGATGACTAATGATGGAATGTTTGGCCTTCATGCAAGCTGTTCTTTGTGAAATTTTGCATCATTTTGAATATATAACCAAATAATCTATATATGGACTGTCAAACTTGAACCGTCACTGAACAAGATAAGATACACAAGATAATATACTTTTGCATTGAGCATTAGATGAACAAATACACAAACACTTTTCATGTAACCTCATGCTATAAACCATGTGAACCCTGCATTACAGTCCAGTACCCTTCAGAACAGTAGTCCACAAGGTGCACTTGAAAGAGCGTTGATCTTGCAATATTGTTGTTTAAGTTCGGTAGCTAAAGAGATATAAATATATTTAATATGTGTTGCAATCATATTTCCTGGTTGTGACCTGCTCATTTTACTAGCAATGTAAGTCACTCTGTTACATTCATCTGCTACTGTCCTCCAGGTCCTTCGCCATCTTGGACGCATCCATGAAACCCGGATTGGGCATCATCGGGTCTTTATACTCTCAAAGCAGGCCTGAAGGAATCTCATTCGATTAGAATTGGTGCACATTCTGCAATATGTCAATATCCAGTAGCCTCCTTGCTTTGATATCGCAAAGACGCAAAAAGCATTTTGCATGTGCTTCCTGGATGATTCAGAGATTGCTGTGCTTTCATCAATATCTGTTTGGCTGCATGCTTTCGTTTGTATTGTGCTTGCATTGGTCCAAAACTCCCATGGCATCTATATGCTTCAGTCGCAAGCTTATCTGTGCAGTAGAAACTCAAATTACCGGAATGAAGAGTTTGCAAGAGCAAGCTCTAATTTTGGCTTTCATTTTCCCTCTTTTTGGAGCAGCTGGTTAGGAGAGTACACATGTGCAGAGATACCTGGATTCATGTGATGTTTCATTGATTGTGTACCAAGGTTTTTCCTGGGCAACTTATCAGTTCCTGACATCTTTGCTTGGAAGTGAGAATCCAGTACTGTCAAAGGTTTATAGAGGCAGCAGAAACTCGTTGCATGGCTGCTAGAAAAGAAGTAAAGCGAGAGGAAATGCCCCTTTTGTTGTTGATTTTTCATGTGCTCATTTGGCAGACCAGTCCACTTTCTTCAGCTGTTATTTGGCTTTGAAGCTAAACTTCTGACCAGCAAACTTTAGCTTTGCATTTGGAGCGAGAGAGTGAAAATTGAGAGACAAGCTGGAGCAACGAGCAAGTCATGTTTTCTCTTTTGGATTTTTTGTTTGTTCTTTTCCATATATGCAGCTTCCTGTATTTTGATCCAAATCCATCTCATCCAAATACTTTAATCGTTTGGCACAAGTTTGAGCTCAATAAACCAAATTTGAATCAAATTCACTGCAGCAATCAATCGGGTTTGAAAAGATCAAATGAAGAATAAATATGTATGCACCATCTTGGACTTTCTCAGTGTCATCCGTTCCTAAACTCTCAAAATGCTTATTTGTGTGGGCTTTTTAATGGTGCCATCCACGATCCAAAAATAATGAAGTGAATGATGGATTAACCAGCTGTGATGTCCTGTGTTCTAGTGAGAGAAGTGACAACACAGAAGAGAAGAGGGGGCCGGTGCGTCCACACACATTGTTCATGGGGGTCAGAGTACAACCCGTAGTTGGGTAGTAGACAAGTTTTGGCTCAGTTAGAGCAAGACGGTCACAGGTTGTGAGCCTAGAAGTGAATCGTGTTGTGCAGAGCCAACCTATTTTCCTAAGTGAAGCAAATGAAAGCGTGGATGCAGATTAGACTTGTCAGCGTATAGCGTAGTGTGGCTAGCAGATAGGGGAGCTGAGATTTGCGAAAATCAAAATTACAGGGAGGAAAATGGTGGTCCAAAACTGATCACAAATTGCCAAGATTAGTGAACGAGCTTTGTCTTTCACATATTCTCCTCCTGGATAGATCTTTCTGAACAGATCAAAGCAGATGTATCTGGTAACCCTGATGCTTAGTTTTCACTGAGAAACTGTCTGTGACTGTGATGCCAGGAACGCACTGAAGGTAGTTGTTCTTCAGGCTATCTCCAACCGTCGTTTTCTATATCCTTCTCTATATCTTTCATTTGCAGAATTCTCTACAAGATTCTCTCCTCTATATCTCATTTCTCTCCAACAACGTTCTCTAAATCTCGTTCTCTATACATTAAACCCTATATTAGAAACGTATTTTGTTCCAAATTTTTGTACGTACGTATTTATCATACCTCAAATGCTATGGACATATTTTATTTTTATTTAATTTAGTGTTTAAAACGTAAAGAAAAAATAGAGAAGAGGAGAGAGAATCTCTATATATAGAGGAAACCTGTAGCGTTCTCTATTTTAGAGGATCATTTAGAGAACACTGCTGGAGCAATAGAGAACGGAATCTTCTCTATACATAGGGTACAGAACGGTTTAGAGGGCACCGTTAGAGACAGGAAGCGCTAAGTGCTCTGGGCCTTTGCTCGGCTGCTCTTCGACAGCTTGGAAGAAAGCGAAACATCAGCATAGGCTTCTATGATTCTATCCTAATGTTCATCTTTCATCAGTGCGTCGGAGGCGCTGAAAGAAGCAGCTTCGCCTCTAAAACTGATGATGCATCACAAGCTGACCCCTGCTGAATGACATGAAGGACTAATCACACTCTGCTATCAGTGTGAATGTTGGTAATCTAGGCACGATGTGTTGTCCTGTAGTAACTGAAATAATCCCTTATTTTGGGTCTATGAAAAGGATTGTTATGAGTTGCATGGTAAAGATAATTTGTACAATGGTTGGGATCCTATGATCTAGCTTATCAGGTTGTCGACTCCTTCCTCAAACATGCTTCTCCACATAATCAATTTACAATCTCTCATTAAAATTTCCTTAATCTTCTCTTTGACAATTGCAAAAAGATATATTTCTCCTAAGCTAAACCATTTTAACATTAATTTTAATTAGAAGGCACTAAGGGCCCCACCCCGGTGTGTGTGTGTGTGTGTGTGTGTTGAACGGACACAACATCCCGCTTAATTTTCTCGTTATTCAACTCTCTATATCTATATATAGTCACCTTCTATATTCCTCTTCCTCTTTTTCTTCTTTGGTTAGTCATTACATGCAAAGCTTTCTCTCTCTTGCGCGATCTCGATCTCTCGATTGACACAATTCTAGCTGTGCCTCTCCAAATCAGGTGAGAATCCTCTACCAAAAATGTAAGTCATAACAACTAGATGTTTGCACATGAGGGATCTAATTCGATGCAATGCATGCAAAAGAAACTCTCTTCTTTTCCCTAATCGATTCCATTTGGTTTAAACCTACAAAAGATGATTGTATCTGGTTACGTGCATAAAATTGGGTCCCTAATGTACCAAATCAAGTCATTGACATGTTGCATGCTCATTTGGTTTCTAGTTATTGATAAAATGTGTAGGATCATCAGTGGGCGTGAATCGGTTAATATGTGCAGGAGATTGTGAATTTTAGGCCAAGTATTTCTTAATTGCATGGATATGGACGTCTGTTCTTGTTTACTTTGGAGCCATTGAGCACAACTCCATGCCTCTTTCTTTTTGATCATCTTGTCAAATTTCAACCTTATGGCATCACAGAGAAGAGAGAACCTAGAGCTTGTAGAACCGGTCCACTGTGTATGTGGTAATATATCTTTTAGACTCAATCAGGTGGACTTTTACCCAGCCAATAATTATATTGAGTCTTTGACTTGCTACTATTTTCTTGGTGCATACAGTTTCAAATGTTGTGATAAATGTCATGTTATTTTGATACCCTCACGCCATCTTGTAGTTCATCAAGCTATGTCTGTGTCATGCCTTGACCAAGCTGCAATTTATTTTGTTGCTTGTAAGTGCACCCCATTGCTCTTCTAATAGTCCTTTGAGTTTTGCCTCATGTAACCAAATGCTTCTTTCATTGGTAACCAGAAGTGCACTCCATGATTGTACTACTAGTCTATCGGGTTCCATAGAGAGGATCCTTTTTAAGAGTGAAAACGACCTTCCAATTGAGATTGTGTAACGCACCTGAAGTTTCAAACCCTGACATAAACTCGATGTCGACGCACGTCCACGTTCCTGAATTTTTGTGCCTTTTTTTTCCAACTTCTTTTGCCGAGCGACCAAGATAGATAGAATCTTAATCTGTTTCTTCTCTTGGAGTTATTATGTACCTCATTTTCCTCTTTGAGACAGTCTGAGGATGTGATTTGACCATTATAAAAATGAAGCAGTAGGGAGTTGCAAACAATCAAAGCAAACTAACAACCAACAAGATACCCTAACTTGTATGATTCTACAAGAACATTGGAGGACAACTTTGGTTCTTCGTCTCAAAATTGGAGAACATGCCTTGTATGATTAGAATTTCATCAGAGCATACCAATTGCCGAAGTTACAGCAGATGTCAGCGCTTACTGCATTGTCTCGGACAAGAGTGGTCACAGAATCCCATTCCCTCACTGATTCTGCCAATTGCCATTGATCTTCCTTGGTGCGTCTAAACCTCTTTAGTCATCGTTGTTGCTTGCTCGTTTCTTTTGCATAATACGCAGTACATTACTGCAAATCAGTATAGTCTTCATGGATGCCCACAGAATATTGGTGCGTAGCCGACCATGCTGTCTTGGATCCTAATTGACTATGATTAATTGAGCTACATAGATATGTTGCTGCCTTGATGTGTGTGTACGGAGGATTCTGTTGTTCGTCGTAAGACTTTGTCTCATTGGTTGTTGTTGACCTGAAGGCTGAAGCCACCCGTTTCATTAATCCCTGATTGCTAGCGTAAGCCTGTCTTGACTTCTAAACCTATATGTTGCTTGTTGCATCAGATTCCTCTGCAAGTCATTAACACTTTTTGATGTCTATGTAGACTACATATAAACATCGTTGCCTTTACTTTTGCCTGGTGGTGGTGATCTGGAGATTCAGGGCTTTTTGAAGTACGTATATGAACATCGTTTCCTTTAACTTTTGCATTTGTCTAAACAGGGAGCAGATGTATCTGATTGCTCTGGTGCTTTGATTTCATTGGAAATGGGCTGAGGCACTGAAGACAGGTGTTTATTTGTAGAAGGGAGGGACACTCTGACTAACATTCTGTGAACAAGAACAAGGTCTTCAATTATTTGGCAGCTTGGTAGAGAAAAATCAGCATGGGTTCCTATGCTAATGGAAGCACCTGTGCAAATGAAGACCCTCCATCAGCTGAGGAGATGAAAGAGCCGGCTTTTCCTCCAAAACCAATGCCACTACATGCCAATGGCTGGTTGAATGACATGAAGATATCCTCGCCTACTGCTGTCCGTGTGAACATCGGTAACCCCGGTGCTTTTGATCCGATCTACCGAGCTTGGACTGTGAGTTTTTGCCTTCTCTCTGAACTTGTTGCAGTAGTTTTGATATTGTAGGAGCTGTGATATTTGTCAATTCCTTGTCATTTGCAGAAGAAGTATCCTTCAGCAATGAACGCATTTGAAAAAATTGTTGCCTATGGCAAAGGCAAGAAGACAGTGTTGTTCTTGGACTATGATGGAACCCTCTCACCAATTGTCGATGAGCCAGACAATGCCATCATGTCTGATCAGGTAATATCATTGCAATATCAATCTCTGAAAGAGTTCCCTTCTCTTTGCCGAGTTTTGCTGAGTGAAAACATCTGTAAAATATCATATACATTTCCACAGATGCGCGAGGTGGTGAGGAATGCTGCATTGCATCTTCCCACGGCGATTATCAGTGGAAGGTCTTGTGATAAGGTGAACAAATTGTTGATTATCCTTTCCAATGGATTATAGTTTACTTCTAAGTATCTCATTCTAGGCTTTAACTCTGTTGAATCTGTTTAGGTGTTTGATTTTGTTAAATTAACCGAGCTGTACTACGCTGGTAGCCATGGAATGGATATCATTGGTCCAATGGGGAAAACTGGTTCTGTCACTGATAATAGAAGCTGCACTAACTCCGGTGCGAAGCAGGTGAGCACAAGCCTTTACCAATGGAGCCAATGAGATAGAATTTTGTCAGTGTTCACTATGCTTAGTACAGAGAACAACGGATGTTTCGTCAGTTTGGAGAATTTTCTTCTTACTATCTTTTGTAGGACAAGGAGGTGAAGATCTTCCAGGCTGCTAGTGAATTCAAACCAATGATCGATGAGGTATAAAATTTGCATGGTTTACAATTCCATATGATGCGATTCAAGATATTCAATGCAGCTCCATGTGATGCAGGTTTTTGGATTGCTCATCGAGAAGATCAGGGGAATCGATGGTGCAAAAGTTGAAAACAACAAGTTCTGCGTGTCAGTACACTACCGCAATGTCAACGAGAAGGTGGGCTCTCAGTTTTCTCAAAAATGATCTTGAGAGAAAAAGAACCACCTACTGACGGTGCTGCTGCTTCTAATCATTTGACTTTCAGGATTGGCCGATCGTTGCACAGTGCACAGATGATGTCCTGAAAGCCTATCCTCGCCTCCGACTGAGTCATGGACGAAAGGTATAAGCTGTAAATGAAAACACCAGCACAGCGACTCTTGAAAGGTGATCAACGGATGGATCTGGTTGCTGCAATGCAGGTTTTAGAAGTTCGTCCGGTGATAGACTGGAACAAGGGAAAGGCTGTGGAGTTCTTGTTGGACTCCCTAGGGCTAGCTGATTCTGACAATGTGCTCCCTATCTACATTGGAGATGATCGTACTGATGAGGATGCATTTAAGGTGCATAATATGGTTTTGATACAGAACAACCTTGTCTTTCTCTCATCTACATAATTCACTTGATGGTTTAAATCTGCAGGTTCTACGGGAAGATAAACAGGGTTTCGGAATTTTGGTGTCATCTGTACCCAAGGAATCTCACGCAGTTTATTCTCTTGTGGATCCATCTGAGGTAAATTCACTACTTTGTGTAGGGTGGGCTGCTACCATTTGCTGCACATCAAAGTTACACAATTGGATTGTTTTTATATATCGAACTGTTACATGATGCAATAGTTTTCAGGAAAAAAAAAACTCGCCTGCATTACTTGACTATGTGCTATTCCAATTGCAGGTGATGGACTTCCTGAAGAGATTGGTGAAATGGAAGGAGGAAGAAGCATTAAAATAACAATAAACTAGTTGATAATGTTTGTTGATGGTTTTAGGGTTAATTTCTGACAAAAAAAGGACTAGGGAACTGAATTGCGTATAATATTTATCGTAGACCCTGTAGCCAATCTCCTTATTTTAATCTGCAGTAGATTTGCTAAAATGCTCGTCTTCATGTAAAAGAATGCAAAGAATTCTGCACCAGTCAGTCTTATGAACAATAAGCTTCACCAATTAGTCCAACATTATGTTTGGTGGAGTTTCTTAGTTATTTTAGGTGGTTTAGAAGTTTGTTGAATTTCTTCACAGAGCAAACCCTTGCAAATTGCAATGCAAAACAAAGCAGACATTTATGTTTCCAATATTGAGTAAAGTCAGGTTGAACAAACTTCAGTGAATGTACACCAAATGCTTTTTTACAAGATGTGAAAAAAAGGAAAGTAAAACAGAGACTTCCATCTGCACCTTCAAAGAGATTATTCTGCTAAACTGTAAACACGTGCTGTTGAAGTCCCAGCACAAATGGCCTCCTTTTAAATCCAGGTAACCTCAGTCTTATGCCCTCTTGTTAGTCAAGGGATCGACAATGACTTGAGGTTTATAATCTGGTTTCAAGTACTCTGATAGCAAGGAAGCATACATATCGTAACGAGCAGTCATGCGGAAGGCCCACTTGTCTTTGATCTGGCGGCATAGGTTGAGATTCATATCAGAGATGGCCAAGCCATCTCGGTAGCGTGATAGTGATGGGGTGCAAGAAGCGTCCGGTGCTGAGAAATGGCTAGATCCATAGAAATGGCCGAAGTCTGCATGCTGAGGTTTCCCATCACCAGATGTGAAAGGATTTGGGAATACTTCTGTGCCAACCCGGTTAATTGATCCAACGAAGTAGCTGTTTGCAATTGCGGCGTTCCTTGCCTGAGGTAGAATAACAAAATATAAAAGATAATTATGCACTCCAAAGTTTCCAAATGCATTTACCAAAAATGTGTGTTATTATAGTGAAGAAAAGAGCACAAGAATTTTCTCCAACCTCAATAGGCCACATTGGTTCGCTGAGTTCACCAACAGTTGCAGATGGGTTGAACACTATTTCAGCTCCGTTGAGGCCAAATGCAAGCCAATTAAGGGGGTGATGTCTTCCATAACAAATGTTGACTCCTATTTTGCCGTAAGCTGTTTCAAACACTGGATGCCCAGTGTTACCCTCCATGTAGTATGTACTCTCATTGAAATCACCAACTCTGGGGATGTGATTCTACAGTAGTGTTTATTTAAAACTTTCTGCCAGAAGGGAGGAATAGAAAATGCAGGTTCAGAAAAAGAAAAATAAAGTGATGTGCATACCTTTCGATGAATGCCAATTATGTTGCCATTATTTCCAATAATGACAGCAGTATTCCAAATAGTCTCCCCATGGTTTACATCCCTTTCGAGGATTGGGCTCACAATTACCATGTTATACTTTTGTGCAAGTTCTTGAAGGAAATGAGTTGATTCTCCATTAACCGGTTCAGCAAACTCACACCATCTTTTCTCACGTGTGCAGAAGGCAAAAGGCATTGTCCAGGCTTCCTGAATTTTGCGGTATATATCATTAGAAACGTTCTTCCTCCTTTGGGGATATAACACAGCATCTTGAATTGTATACTATAATTTCAAATGTTCCAAAGAAATAGTACAAAGTACTCACTTGTAAGCACAAAATATTGACACCAGAAGCACCAGCTGCATCAATGATGGGTCTAATTTTATCCATGATAGCCTTCTTTTGCTCAGAAAAATGACAAGTGGTGGGAATAGCAATTGAGTTCTGAATTAGACCAACTCGAACAACTCGTGGTTGCCTAAGAAACTCTTTATCTGCACTAAAACGGAAGGCCTACAGAACAAGTAGATCACAGTTTAAATCTACCACCCAATATAATTTAATTTCTAAATGCTAGCACCTGACGTATTGAATAAAGATGCTACATCTGGCAATCCCACAATCAATTAAGAAAGAATCACTACTAAAGAAAACGACAAATTAGAGATAACCTGCACATCAAAATTATGCGTTTCTGCAAGAGTCATTGTGGCTTCAGGCAGTGCGATAGCCTCAAGAGGTCGTGCACAATTCAGCCCCAACAGCAACCGGCTTGCTTCCTGTTAACATGAAAAGATTGACAATATCAACAAAGTGAACATAAATGCCATCTAGATATCCTTATGTCTCAGTGAAATGTCTCAACTGGGAACTATTCGCTGGCTCGCTCTTTCCGTGGATACAGACATATTAGAATAGGGAGCTCTTTCTTTAGTCTAGTCATGAAGGAGAAAGGCTTTGAATATAAACAGCACTCTGACACGATTCGTGGGATTTTCACTACTAGAAAAGTCCGTCCGCGTGCCAAACCTTGTATAAAGATCAAATACTGGACATCAGGATCCCTCTAACTCATTTTAGTAGAAAACAGGTGAGCTCAGCAGGGTATAGCATATGTACAATTCGAAGTATCTACAATTCTGAAGTCAGACTGTACATAAATTTCACATCCATTGATCTTGCTAACTACCAATCAGTACCTCTGATACTCGCTAGGAACACTAGTTAAAAAAGGCACACAATTTCAATTGACACAGCTAGGTTACATAACCATCAGTAACATCAGTACGGGTCTTACAAGAATCATGTTTTAGGTCCACATCATAAATACTTAATTCAGTAGTACATTATCCATGGAGAAAGTGACTAGTTGTCGCACAACACAACCTTAATCATGAGGCCAATCAGAGCAACAAGACTCGTTCACCCGATTTTCTCGATTAACAGTAGTTCGATCACTCTTTCCGGGCCGTAATTTGGTTATCCAGGAGCTTGCCCGCGCACAAGGAAGCAACTGAATTTGGATACGGCATCCAATCCAAGAACCAAGAAACAGGCACGGACGACGACACGGCGGGACGAATCTAGCCGCCCCCGCCCGGTGGAGGAATAGAGGGTACCTGGAAGAGCTCGGGGGAGAGGTTGGCCTCCAGGAGCCTGTGCAGGGACTCGTACCCGCCGATCGACCCCTCCGGCGCCGCCTTCCCCTCCTCCGCCTGCGCCGCCTTGCCGTTGCTGCTCGCCATCCTCCTCTGCCGAATGACCACTCTTCCACCCAACTCCTCCGGATTGGACTGACTCGAGGGAGAGAGAAGCGAGCAGGACTCTTCAACTAGTGAGACGAAATGACAAAACGCATGTGATGATCTTGATTGGCTTCTTGCTTTGCTTCATCGTTGGATGATCAATCAACCAACCCACCCCATCCCCATGTGATTTGGATTGGCTTTTATTAAAATTGGACTTTAGAATAGATAAACTAATGATGTGCGTAATAACGTCCGTCTGATCCTGCAATGGTCAGCAACCATAACAAAAAGGCGTGCCAGCTATTAATACGTAAACAAGATGTGAAGGCGGAGTCAGAGGAATACGTTATCGGCCTCAAGAGACGCGTTCACCCCTCGATCCTAAACGGACGGCTCCTAGGCGGAGGAAGCAGATAGGCCCAACGCGACAGGCGATAGCTTACAGGACAGGCCCTGCCGCCGCCGCCGCCTAGCTGCCGATGGCGGCTGCCGCGGCCGCCCGGCTCCTCCGCCTGGCCCCGCGCCGGCTCCAGGTTAAGACCTCCCCGCTCGCCGCACTCTCGTTCCCACTCCCGCGTACGGCGCCGCTCGCCGCCGCCTCGGGGCGGCGGCAGAGCTTCTGCGCCGCGGCGCAGGCCTCCGCCCACGCCCCCGCTGCCGCTGCGGCCGCGGCGACCGGGCCGGCGGGGGAGGCCGTGGGGGAGTTCAGGAAGCGGATGCGAGTGGCGGATGTGAAAGGCGGGGAGGACGAGGGCGCCGCGTGGGTGGGCAAGGAGCTGGCCGTGCGCGGGTGGGTGCGCACCTGCCGCGCCCAGAGGACCGTCACCTTCGTTGAGGTGAGAGTGAGACATTTGCAACCCCGTTTTTGCTATGGCTCCCATCAATTGGAATGGCGCAGGGGTAATGCGTGCCGTTAGCAGATTTTACTTTTGCCGAAATGCTGGTGCATATGATTATCAGCTGGGTTAACTTGGTGATTTAGGACTCTGGAAGGGTGGAAAAGGTGCTTCCCTTTCGGGCATTGTTGGCATTGCTTCCCATTCTGGTTAATGTGAACTTTTGGTCATCATCACTTAATATTTCAGCAATGTTGGCCTAAATACTCTGAGTGAAATCTGGGGTTGGACACTTGCATTCAAATAGTTGAGGACTGTAGCTACCAGATCGTAACACCATGATCATGGGCCAGTGGAACCATTATGCTTATGCATGTCATGAAAGATTTTGTGATATTATGGACTCAAGTAGCTCTTGTCTTGCGTGCATGCATAGAATATTTATGGGGATTGGCTATTTGGAGGAATGATTATTAATAGTATTTTTCCTTTGGGAGTCTAATGCATTCTCAAATTTCAACTTTTAGGTCAATGATGGCTCTTGCTTGTCCAATATGCAATGTGTATTGACTTCTGACACAGAAGGCTATGACCAGGTACTATGTTTTACCCATTTACCGAAGGTTGAGATTGTTTACTTAATTGAACTTGTCTTAAATTGCATTCGTTGCAGTTGATTGACATAATGCTATAATACATTTTATTGTTCATTATTCCAATGATGGCTATCAGATAGACTCTGTCACTACCGGAGCATCTGTACTAGTTGAGGGAGTTGTTGCAAGCAGCCAAGGCGGTAAGCAAAAAGTGGAGTTGAAGGTTTCAAAGATCACTGTGGTAAATTTTCATTCTTTATAACTATTTTTAGTTCATGCATTCTTATGTCTGTAATATTAGCTTGTAAGATGTCAATAAGTTTCTTTCTGTTTTTTGCATATAAAAAATACAAGGAATACTTGTTGCATAGTGAGTTAATGTCTCATTTTGTGTAATATACAAGTTATGGTACTTTCTTTCCTATGCTACACTTAGACTAATTGGTCATAATTAAGCACGCTAGACGGTTAGAGAAATAACTTGCAGAGTCTGACAGCAATATTCTTTGTGCCTTTTATTTCTTTTCTTGTGTTCTAATGTTTCTTTTTTACTTTTCTTCTTGCAGATTGGGAAAAGTGACCCTACATCTTTTCCTATACAGAAGAAACGGGCATCAAGAGAATATCTTAGAACTGTAGCCCATCTCCGTCCTCGGACAAACACTTTTGGTGCAGTATGTTATTACTCACTGCTTGCTCCTTTTTTCTCCCCTTTCCTGGCATTCTGAACTTGAAAAGTCGCCAATTTGATATTCTTTTTAGTTCCTCATGGTGTAAAGGTGCATATGTTTTTTGACCATAAGATTGGAAATGATACATCTTCTTTCCTTCCATTACTCAACCAGAAATTGAAAAGCACTTTATCCAGTGTCATCCTTTATCTATTTGTATGATTAGTTCCCCAGGGTAGCTTACAAGTTAGTACACAATCTGTAAATATGGTTGCCTATGCAAATTTCTAGATTTGGCAATGGTATGGTTATAGAGGGTTCACTTAGTTTATTGCAAATGAGGGCCACTTGGACATTGAATTTCAAATTAATAGGTTATAAGCATTCTATGCTGATGATCTAGCTACACAAACCACTCGTAAAAAAATTGATGTGCGAAAAGTTAGTACTGTTGAGTGTTGACCATAAAAATCATTTGTCCTGTAATTATACACTCCTGTGGATTGCTTACTGTATCTGCGGGTATTTATTTAGGTGGCAAGAGTGAGGAATGCTCTGGCATATGCAACTCATAAATTCTTCCAAGACAATGGATTTGTTTGGGTATCGAGCCCTATTATTACTGCTTCGGATTGTGAAGGAGCTGGGGAGCAGTTTTATGTGACTACTTTGGTTAGTTTTTCTTCAATATGTTTCTTTAGATAGACTACTTGATTCCCTCAAGAACTTGATTGCTGTATAGAAAATATTCTGCTCATTTATGTGAAACTGAATTTATGCCTCGTTTCTATGTTTATCCAAATATTTCAATGGAGCTTATGCTCTGAATCAGAAACCATACAGCCTAACGAGCTACCTTATCCAGCTGTCATCAATTTTAGCATACACGTTGCATTTTTTTTATATTTTTTGGGACCTATGTGGCTTGTAGAACTTCCTTAAGTCCGTGCCTATCAAATATTTGGTGTATGGAAGTCATAGAAACATCCGCAGCAGGTTTAATGTTAGATCAGGATTCAGGTCGTACATATTATTTGGTGAATGCAAATGCAATCATTGAAGTTATGCCATGACTGTGATATCAGAATCATACTATCATTAGTCCATATGTATACTTTCATGCATATATTTAACAAATTCATTATTACTATTGGCATCTATTATCCTTTCACAAAACTTTTCATTAGAATGATATGTACCTCTCCACTTTGGCTCCTTGTTTTACTCCAAAAAAAAAAACTTTGGCTCCTTGTTCCTTGGTTTTGCTTATTGCATTCTGGTTTGAATGTATTTAATATTTCTGTCCAATTCTACAATTTAGCTTTCAAACAGTGCTGAAGGTGGTTCCCTACTCAAAGATATTCCTGCTACCAAGGATGGAAGGGTCGATTGGTCACAGGTAGCTTTTCCCCTTCTTAGCATGTTACCTGACTCACTCTGGTTATATGAATTGCTGCCCTATATTTAATTTTATTTGGTTTCTCAAAACTGTTCAAGTAATGTGACTGTTTCCTATGTTACTTATGTTAGGATTTCTTCTGCAAACCAGCATTTCTGACAGTTTCCGGACAGCTTAATGGTGAAACATATGCTTCGGCATTATCTGATGTAATTATTTTGCCATATTCATTTCAAACAGCTAACACACTGTTTGATAGCTTTAATCAATTTATTATTTCTTCACATTCATTTGTTGTTCCAGATTTACACATTTGGTCCAACATTTAGGGCTGAAAATTCAAACACAGCAAGACATCTGGCTGAGTTTTGGGTATTTGAAATTCTTGCTCCTGTTTTTCTCTCAGAATCCTACATAGACACTGAACTCACAGCTTCTTTTGCTGTTTTGTTGTTCTGAGTGAAGATGATTGAACCTGAGCTTGCCTTTGCGGATCTGAATGATGACATGGCTTGTGCAACTGCATATCTCCAGTATGTAGTAGGTGCCTTCTATTGATTTTTGATTGATGCTCAAGTCTACTGCTAGCCATTCTGCAGTGTAGCTTTATCAATGTTTTGTGTGTATTAAATCAGGGAAATTTCGAGCAGGGGTTTAGACTCACCTAATTATTGCTGTTTCATGCAGGTAAAGTATATTCTAGAGAACTGCAAAGAAGATATGGATTTCTTCAATACATGGGTTGAGAAAGGCATAATAGATCGACTAAATGTATACCTTCAATTTATAGCTTTCTTTATTTATCATTCCATGGCAGCAATGTAGCTTTGGACTTGGTGGCACATTTTGATTAAGAGGAATCTGACATACTGAAATCTCTTCTGCTTGACCTAGGATGTAGTAGAGAAGAAATTCGTTCACTTGTCATACACTGATGCTGTTGAGCTACTTCTTGGGTCCAAGAAGAAATTTGAGTTCCCGGTAATGCACACCTGACAGCTTTCTATGAATAACTTTCTCATTTTTGTCACAGGAAAATTTATCTGATGCGCTTACTTACAATTTAACTTTTACTTGCAATCATAATGGAGATTCAAGTATATAGTTTATGTATGAAATCATCTCTGGGCTTTCTACTACTGAACTCCACATGCCAATGTTCTTTTCCTGAGCTAGCATGGTGAAGGCAGAATTTGAAGTGACAATGATATGGAAAAAATATCTGACCTTTTTTTTGTACTATAAATCAACAGGTGAAATGGGGGTTGGATCTTCAAAGTGAGCATGAGAGATACATCACAGAAGTTGCTTTTGGTGGTCGCCCAGTTATAATTACAGATTACCCAAAGGTTTGCATTGTGCACTTTTCAGTGTTTAACTGGTCTTGAAACAAACTGGCGTACATTAAGATCCCTCTTTTCAACTTTGTTAGGAAATCAAGGCTTTCTATATGCGGCAAAATGATGATGGGAAAACAGTTGCTGCAATGGATTTGTTGGTTCCTCGGGTAGGCATATACAATCAACACAACATATATAAAATTCTTAGCTGTATGAATCAATGACATAAAATGGAACAACATCTTTTAGCTATTGCAAACAAACTGTGTTTCTGTTCAATGTCAGGTTGGTGAACTTATTGGAGGAAGCCAGAGGGAAGAGCGCCTTGATCACCTTGAAGCCCGGTTGGATGAGCAAAATCTGAACAAGGAGAGCTACTGGTGGTATTTGGATCTACGGCGATATGGATCAGGTTAAATACGTTAACCATGCTTGCTAATATTGAGGGATAAAAGCTGGATAATATGATTTTCTCTGTTTTTTCTATAATTACCATCAACAGTAGAAACTTTTGTTCCTGTGAACTGCCATGACAAACTTGTTCTTTTTTCTGCTTCAGTTCCCCATGCTGGTTTTGGTCTTGGATTTGAACGGCTCGTACAGTTTGCAACTGGAATTGACAACATTAGAGATGCCATCCCGTTTCCCCGAGTTCCTGGCTCTGCCGAGTTTTAGCGATGTGAAGATGTACGCAAATATATATTTTACGAAATTCTTGCCTGGGAGTTAAAGGAAAACACACCCGCATGGCCCATTACTATGCATTGTACAGAGTTGAACTGACACGTGCTAAGCTGAAGCAAAGCTATACCGTGGCATATTTCATTGTTTTGTGTAATTGACTTATATTTCATCGTGATAGTGATAGGTGTAGGATTTTTATTATTATTTTGTAATCTGAACACCAATTATTTTGTGAAGGGCAATTTTGTTTGTCCGGTGGCTTGGCATTTCGCCCATGCAAGCAATTGTAGCGTCAGGTCGCTCTGCATCAGGCCCCTTTTGGACCAAAGAATTTGTGGAGGAATTTTATAAGACTTGGCTGTTAGATGGTACTTATCTGGATGCACGGAACTATGGAAGGAGAACCATCTGTATGGATGCCATAGAGTAGCTTGGCTTGGTGTTAGATGGTGCCTCTGCGAGAACTGGTCCTTCCCTGGATTCAATTTCGATATGCTGCTAACAAGTAGCCTAAATTGCTGCATTACACGTTTATCTGTTCAGATAATTTGAGTAATTTGTGAGCTCAGTTATATCTTTTGCTTTAGTTTTTGACGTGTATTTACTCTTTTCCCATGTGACTTCAAAGAGCATCGTATTACCATGCTGATCTCGAATGCATGGTATCTGAATATAAGAAAGAAAGGGTGCTAGTCATCACCACCAAGTTTATCAACGTCTGCACTATATGTGACAATATCTGCTGTAACCTAACTGGCAAACAATTATAAGTCTGCTCCATGCGCACAAAGCCAACTACGTTCATGATGTTTTCATTATACTTGATGAGCTGCACAACATAAAACTAAAAGGAGGAAGGAATTATAGATTCAGTACCAAAGAGATTGCTCACTTAATTATTTTTTTACATTTTCACTATTATTCCAATTATCCAATAATTAGCTTAATAAACAAATAAAAACAAAAGTTCTTCAAAACTGGTACAAAGGCAGGTTCTTCATGGCTCAATGTGATATTGTGATGCCTACACCGGATCGGAGCCCCAAGTCAAAGTGACCCGAAAGATTCAAAATTCAAACGACAGGGGTCTCGGAAGTTAGTTGGTCCGGTGACGGAGCAAACGGAGCGTCCGCTGCTTCGCTCCCCGGAGGAAAATTCAGAATTCAAAATTCAAACCGTACCCCGCTGCCGCGCTCCCCGGAGCAAACGGATCGTCCGCTCGTCTGCCATCCGCGTCGTCCGTCGGGTACAAATTAATCCAGATCGGGGTCCATCTGCGCCCGCGCGAGCATTTCGTCGAACGCCTCCTCGACGGCGTCCAACAATCCGCTCTCGCGGAAGGCGCCGAGCACCCGCTGGAACTCCGGGAGACCCGGGCGCACCCCGTCGGCGTCCATCTGCTTCGCCGCGACGTCGTACGCCTCGGCCGCCTAAGCTGCGAGGTGAAGCCAGGTATGGTGCCTCTCCGCCTCTCGCTGCAGTCAGCTAGCCGCCGATCCCCGCCTTCTCCGCTGCAGTGATCATCGCTCGCGGGGGTTGTGTCTCCTCCGCCCGGAACGGCCCGGTCGACGGTAATGTTCCTGCTGCCTGCAACCCGATCATCCTCTTCTCATCCTCTGCATCTTGCTTTGCGTCGCAGTTGAAGAGCCACCGCCATGCGGCTGCGATCTCGGATGTGCACGCGAGGCTGCGCGCACCAGCGTGTTCTCGAGCCGGTGGCGGGGCCTCTGGACAGAGCTTCGTGACCTGAACTTCGACGGCGCGAACCACAACTCGCTCGACGCCGCGCTCGCCATGGTCTGCCCCGAGCTCGACCGCCTCCGCCTCCGCGGCAGGCGCGCCGCCGCGAGAATCTCCTTGCTGCTACGCGCCGCAGACCGGCTCGCGCCAGCTGAGCTCCAAGTCTGGCTGGAGTATGACTGCTACGACTGCAGCCTAATCGAGATGCCATTATTCAAACGCGCCACCTCGATCGATCTGTTCATCGGCAGGTACAACATTAGGCTGCCTCCCGCTGGAGACTTCGACAAGCTCGAGCAGTTGGCACTCGCCGGTGGTTACTGCTCTGTGAACCCCAGTGACTTCCTTCCCCGTTGCCCGCGACTGCGCAAGCTCGAGATGATGCGCAGCTAGAATTACTTGAAGGTCAACACACTCGCCGTTGACTCCAAGTCGCTCGAGGAGCTCAGGTGGGAGATCCGGCAGACTCAGACACACTGGCAACTGGAGGCTGTTCACATCGTGGCCCCCGAGCTTAGGAAGTTCACGTTGACAGCCTTAGAGGGTTCCCCGTTCCCCGTGTCGCTCTCGGCGCCGAAGCTAGAGGAGTTCTGCATACTGTTTAATTGTACACATTCTAGGATCGGGCCGGGCGAGACGTGGCTCCTCACCAACTTGCAGCTGGAGATGGCGAAGGGGTCGAGCAGCAAACACGGGCAGGGGCAGCTCCCTCGTTTCCATGAATGCGTGCTGTCTCTCTGCATAGGCCCCCACAAGGTACGGTGCACATACCTCCTCAGGGGGCTGCAAACCGTAACTTCGATTTAGAGCAGGAAGTAGCGCGGCTTCCGGTGACGGACTTGTGCGCCTTGGACCTGCGTCTCCGGACAGAGGGCCATGTCTTTGGAGCACTTGCGCTGGAGCTTCTCCGGATTCGGACCACCATAAAAAGGCTTAAAATAGTGGTGGAGGACAGGGTAACCATCCACCTAGCTTTCTCATGTACCTTCTGCAAATGCATGCACATTCTTTCCATATCTAGTCCCTTAACTCTTTCAAGTGTTAGTAATAACGAAACGTGCTTCCGTACTTTCTAGTTGGAGACATGCTCAGATAATTGTGACTGTGATCAAGACAGCAGCTGGAGAAATGAACAGATCTCCTTGCCAGATCTTGGAAGTGTTGGAATTTGAAGGCCTCCATGGGGCTGATCATGAAGCCGATTTTCTGAAGCTTCTATTCAGATCGGCGCCAATGCTAAAGGGAAAGAGAATGATCATTTATTAAACAGTCTGATAAGGTGCCACCAAGTGACAGAGGGTGCCAGGAGCTCTGCAGCATCTATAATTACTGTTTATCTAGTGCGATGCCAGATTTCATTACATCGATTGCCATAGTTCTCTATGCATGCTTTACTCGCTCCTAGATGTGTGAAAAGAGACTTCATTATCAATCCCTGCCTCGTTCAGAACTAAAAAATTAAAGAAAAGTATCCGACATTAATCCTATAGAAATTTAGGGCCTCAAGTGAAGTTCAAGCAACGCTGGTGTAATTTTTAGATGCCCAAACAGAGCCCAATAAGGCAAAGATGGTTACAATTATACATGGGCTAGAAGTCCAGCAGGGTTGGAGCTGGGCGTTTGATACAGTGATACCTGTGATCACGTGATGACACCCTTGATGCCAAGAATCCAAGAACTGCTGAGGAAAGCCTGCCTAACAGTCATTTTCTTAGACACGTTTTGACTACATGTTTGGTTTTAACACAGCTCGTCCTTAGACACACGTTTTGACATGCCAATTTTAACTTCAAAATACTTCTTTGCTTTTAATATAGCTCGTTCTTGCTTGCTTTCTCACGGAGATTTGCCAAATTCTTTTTATAAGTTCAAATAAATGCCTATTGTTCCCTTAAATCTTCGGCCAATGTTACGCAAAAACTAGATTATATGGATGCAGCACAGCTCATCTTTTCTTGATTGCAGATGCTGTACCATTATCCAGTAAGCATGATTCAGATGCTCTGTTATGTTTCTAAATTCTGACAACTCCCGCAGTCCCGCTAGGCTACACAGTCGCATTACAGTAAATTTTCACTACAAAAACAAGCATCCAGGTGCTACCTAACAAAATGCAAATGGAGAGGACTGCACCACTATACATTATGAGGAAGAGCTGATGTACCCTGACTGACATATTTGAAAGCACACTAATACAAGGGAAGCAAAACTCTGCTCAAGTTCAGAACAGCAGCGGCTTGTGCATGCCATTGTTCGCCGTTCCATCCATTTCCTTCCTTTCTGCAGCAAGAACCTGCCCTTCTTTCTTCTTTGCCCAAAGAACCACATACAGTCCGGAGAAGAGGAAAACCATACCCAATATGCTGCATTAAACATTAATACATCAATCCATTCTACGCAATCTATTCACATTTGGAGTCGGAAGACAAGCTGGGAGCTAAAATTCAGCTATGATTCGCAATGTTAAGCATGGATGGAATCTGGAACCTTCTAGTACCTTCCTGGCTGCATGACCCGCCCGAGGAAGAGCACGGAGAAGATGGCGGTGCCGACGGTCTGCGTGGGGCTGAACATGGAGACCATCACGGGGCCTTTCTTCTCCAGCGCCCACGTCTGGAACATGATGCACGCCGAGCTCACCACCCCGCCCTGCACCACCGACAAACCCCGGTCACGCCACGCTGGCCGAGCTGCGCCCACAGATCTATCACCATTTCGGCAGTACCACGAACACGAGGGAGAGGACGATCTGGAGGCTGATCTGGGGCGTCCCGGGGCTGAACCGCCCCGCCGTCGCCACCTGGAACGCCGCCGTCATCGCCGCGCCGATCAGCGACGTCACGGAGCACAGCGTGAACGGCGCCGGGAAGTGGAGCATGGTCGCCGCCTGCATCACGATCGTGCCCGAGAGCACGAGGACCGCGCCGAGGAGGAACAGGCAGCCCGCCACCCATTTCGCGGCGGCAGCGCGGGCCACCGACCGCGGCAGGAGGTGCCCCGGCGGGGCGTCCGGGCTCTGCAGGACGCTCATGGCCACGGCGCCACCCAGGCAGACCACGGTGCCGAGGATCTTGGCCCTCGTGTACCGGCACTTGAGATCAACCCTCTCGAACCTGCAGTTGCAGACACGAACAAACTAATGTACTGCAGCCGCAATGCAATTCAGTATTCATCTCACGGTGTGGATTGGATGGGCCACGGCCGGCGGGAGCTAGTACCCGAGACAACCGGAGATGACGAAGATGAAGCCGGGGGCGAGGTTGGGCATGGCGGAGGCGATGGCCGGGGACGTCATCTTCATGCCCTGCAGCAGCAGAGCCTGGAATCCTGTCACCCTGGAACACACCAACATGGATCAACAAGCTCATTTGAGATCGAGCAACACTTAATAATTGCTAGAGTTTCTTACCCTCCCAGAGCCAGCAAGACGAACTGGAAAAGCAGCCGGCTGGTCAGCTCCGACGGCCATTTCTTCCTGCTCCATCCATGCGCGCACGCATCGTCGTCAATCGCAGATTCGCAGAGCGATCAAAGAATGTAAAGAATAAAAAAGTAACGAATAATAATTCAGGGGGATGCATGCATGATCATTGATAAAATCAAACCTCTCGAGCTTGACGGCGAAGGGGATGGTGAGGACCGCGGTGCAGAGGCTGCCGAAGGCGACGAGGAAGAGCGGGTCCAGCCCCAGCGCCAGCACGGGCGTCACCACCACCATGTACGCCGCGCCGGCCAGCTGCACGCCCACCAGCCCCAGCGAGATGGCGCCGTCCTCCCAGCACCCGCGGCCGCCGCCGGCGGCGTCGTCGAGCGGCAGGAGCAGCGGCACGGCGACGGCGTCGGCGGTGGCGGGCGCACCGGCCATGCACGCGGCGGGTCTCCCGTAGCTTTTCCGATGGCGCGCGCGCGCTGTGGTGTGGCCACTCCGCACGTCGCGCGGGCTCTGGAAGAGTTTGCTATTCTGAGGAGCCGAGGGGGCGAGAGGGCTCGCTATGGTAACCGTCCACTGCCGAACTGAACAAGAAATGTCACAAGGGAGCAGTACCCGGCTGAATGTTGAATCGCAAAGACGTGATTGCCGGAGGGGAGGAGGAAGAGAACACACCGGGCCGGAGTTGGGGAAGAACGGGACACGGAAAGAGAGCTCGTTCGGATTGTAGAAGCA
The DNA here is from genome assembly GCF_002211085.1 of Panicum hallii. NCBI lineage: Eukaryota > Viridiplantae > Streptophyta > Magnoliopsida > Poales > Poaceae > Panicum > Panicum hallii. The sequence goes on from NC_038043.1 coordinate 50,059,935, forward strand.
GACGATTTTCATACAAAATGGCTGGATTGCTACAGCAGTAATAAATAACAGTAAGAGAGGATGACACGGGCATGGTGACAGACTGACATGTTGTTCAGCTCATGGGCACTTCCTCAGTGGCCTTTTCGTTTAAGCTCCCTAGCGATTCCATCTCTTTCACGAACAATTCGGCATTCTAATTTCTAAACTGAGAACATGACGATCTGTTCTGAGTCGAGACATGTCTGTTCTGCATTGCTCATTTCTACAATCATTGATTAGTTGAACAAATTAACACCCACTGATTCACATTGCAAGCTATCAGACTTCTAATGCAATCAACTTCAAAGAAGAATCAAAGGTGCAACCTCGGTTCTACTTGAGGCAGGGCAGAAAGACACTTTGAGGTATGCGCACCTGTCTTTTCTCTTTTGAACTACACTGATTGTGCCACAATGTCACAGCAAATCAGAATTCAGAAAGCCGAACTAGCTGCAGTACAACCCAACATCAATTCGGAACAACCTTTTCCAAGTACTAACAACCATGCCCAATTTTTTTTCCTTTTGACACGAAAGGGACCATATATACAGGAAAGATCCAAGAAAGAACATTGTCGTCTGAAACAGTTGACGATTCAACCCAACTGATACTTCACTTCAGGGCCCTGCACAAGCTCCCCTCCCTCCCGTCCTGACTTAGGTGTGTCCGTTAGGCTGACCAAGGATTTCACAGTATCAGCACCAAATCTGCCTGCAAGGGCGCCTTTCTCAGCGATCACAAGTGATTTCTCCTTGACAAAACTTTGCAGTTTCTTGGTATCGATATCCAGGCGCTCTTGGTCTGCACCAGTTGAAAATGAAACAAGCAATTACAGTCATCCCTATTGTCTCGAAGAACTACCAAAATATAAATATTGGACCAAAGTTTTCTTGTGCACAGAAAGGAAAACAATGGCTTCAACAAATATTTCTTTCAATCTGCCAAAAATGAAGAGCACGTCGGTAAACAAAAGAATCTAGTGTATTCAGACTTCTTTACACCAAAGCCTGCATAACATACTGATTTTAACAGATTGTGTGCAAAAAAAGCTGCAAAGGTAATGCAAGATTTACAACCCAAGCATGATCTACCTGAATTCTGAAATCAACAGTAGATCCAGGCGTACCTTTTTCCAGAACAGTGTGCGCCACATGAAATGGAACACGAGCAAAAATATCTGATCCAGGAAACATTAGCCAGGTATGTTCTTTGGGGTCGTGATCTCCACAAGTCGGGCATACCTCCTTTATCAGCTGCTTGCCAGAGCTTCCTTCCATCTCTTTCATTATGACCTCAAAGGGTGATGGCACACTAGTTTTGGTTGTCCTAGCTTGTTTTCGGAGGGCTGTCAGGGACTCTCTATTAGCATTTCTTATTTTATCATTTTCCACCAACTGGCAGTAACAAAGAACAACACATCAGAAGAGTAACATCAAGACTCCCATCTGGTATGAATAGCTCAAAGCCAATAACTCATATGAACCTGATGCCTAGCCAGAAGAACTTGTTCTGCATCAGTCTCAATGTCAACCAGAGCCTCTTGAAGCTCCTTCATGTTGGGATCCATCATAGAGCTGAAAAATAATGGCAACCATTTTTCCATTATGTCAGTAAATTACACTACGAAGAACACGACATCGTCATATTATAAACCATCTGTGTAAATACTCAATCTTCACTTCATCATAGTCTCAATTCTATCTATTCGTCTTCTACACAATTCTGAAAACCTGAGTAGTATGTGCTTGTACAAAAGTAACACTAAGTTGAGGTAGCATCAAAAATTCTATTTAGCACAATACATTGGCCACATTGCTCCTAGCTGGTGTAATAACACACCTCACGTCTATATTATGATTTTCTAGCTAGTAGCTACTTTAATTTTAAATTTGATTGAAGCATGGAAGGGTATATCAAATAAATTAGAGAACTTTGGCTGCACAGCTTAGATTAAAGGAGGTGCTGCGCTAGGACCGACATGAGCTTGCAGAACCCCCACTCCTTGACCAATGGCATCCCACACAGCACCTGCTCATTTGACTTAACATGTGCCATCTAAATCCAAAATTTCACAATCCCAGTGATTTCATAATTCATCCTACAAGCTTCATTGATCACAAACAAGCTAGCCATGCAAGTGAATCTATGAGTTCTACAAGCACAATCGATGGAACCAAAGAAAATTACGAACCACTGGTTGCGTTGGACTATTCAACAGAAATGCTTTCCTAAATTGATCTCTAGTTTCACTGTCAAACTCATCAATTGATCGGCCAATTGCCTGATGAGCCAATCTCAGGACTAAAATAAAATGCACTGGAGGCTTAATTTGTTCAGCCATGCTATCACTAGCGCTGGGCACCATTCTATTTCTGGAAAATATGTACTCAAATCTATATATAAAATAAGAATAGTTGAACTGCTGATTACAACTTTAGAACTGCAAAAAATTGTGCTTCTCAATATTACAGTCTTACAGAGAGTCTATTTAGACCTGCGGGAATCTGAATCTTAGAGCAACTCCAGCAATAGCGCCTACTTTCTGAGTAGGGACTTTCCCTACTTTTTAGGGGCTAGTTTTTTACATGTAACTCCAGCAAATGTCCCTACTTCTTAGCCCCTACTTATTTTTCTCTTTTAATTCCACACCTCCTCTTGTATACTATTCATTTCACACAACAATTCAAACTCAATTATTTGTATCGCATATCAAATAAACTGTATTTAAATTCAAGATTTCAAACACAACAATTCATATTCAAATTCAATTTTCTTTCAATATAAAAATCACATAGGTCATCATCATCCTCCTCTTCCTCCCAAAGTATATGAAGAAACTGGTATGCAGGCCCTCTGATCATGGTGTTAAAAAGAACCTAGCATGCACAGTACTTTGTAGGCCTCAAAATCATGAACTACAATGTCTGTGGCACTAAAATGCTGGAACACCTTATCACAATCTATCAAAAGCAATGCAAGTGGGGCAGCAGATGCGAGTGGGGCAGGCAGCCGTAATGGCATCTCAGGCCTCTTGGCACAGAAAAACAATGCAATCAGCTCTAGTTTCTGGCGCAATTAGCCTCTTGGAATTCTCCACTCTCTTTGTGCTTTCATTCTGCCGCAACCACCACCTTCTTCAGGTGAACAAAGATCAAAGCTCGATAGCTAGTCTGACTAATTCTTGGTTATGGATGCTAATTTTTTTTTCTTTTATCTGGATTTTGTATTCAGCTGTTTGGTCGCCCCAGTGGCTCACTGTCAAGGGGCAGGTCCCATAGCTATGTGCACATTGCAATGAAAAAAAAAAGAGAAGAAAAAAAAAATTACCTTGCAAGATGTGGCTGTCGGCGTCGGGCCACCGGTGGTGTTGTCGATGGCAGCCGGCCTGCCTGGCGTCTGGCCGGCGGCGCGGCGCGACGAGACGTAGGGTTTCGGAGCGGGCGGCGGAGGGGAGCGGCAGAAGGAAGGGTAGGGGGAGTGGAGGGCAGCGGAGGCCGTCACACGGGAGGGAGGAGAAGCGGCGCGGCAGGGAGCGCCGGCTCCCCCAATATGCTGCTTGGTGCCGCCCCGCCGCAAGTCCGCTCGCCGGCGCCGCCTAGGGCTTTTTTTTTTCTGATTTGAGAAGAAGGGCTATTCAGTTGGGCTGGGCCACTTATGAGTTCGGAAGGTGGACACGACAGCGCCTCATGGGCCTGGGTTAGCCCAGCAGTATATAATAGGTCAAGCGGCCCTTCATTCCGGCACAAGCCTCTCCCGGCCCCGGGAAAAGCGCACACTCGAGGACGAGGAGTCGCGCGGCGCAGCAGAGAGGTGCTTGGCTCGGAGCGCGGCGGAGAGATGGAGGCCGCCGACGCCGCTGGAGCCGATGCAGTGGGCGGCGCTGGAGGAGGAGGAGGAGGCGGGGAGCGATCGAGCTTCGTGATCGGCCTCATCGAGAACCGCGCCAAGGAGGTCAGTCACGTCACGCTCTAAAAAACTCTCCGCATTCCCCCGGTTGTTGGATCAATCCGCTCGAATTGAGTTGATTTCTCTTGAGATTTCCGTTTCGTTCCCCGTCCCCTTCCCTTGACCAGTTCGTCCTTCAGGGGCTGGGTCGGGGTGTTCCTAGCTCGTGAGCCCGCGTGCGCTGCATGCCTGCTTCGTTGCAGTGGCGGAGGCAGGGGGTGGCCAGCAGGGGCCATGGCCCCTCCCAAGGTTGCAGACTTGAAGCAAAAATATAGCAGTATTCAGTAAAGGGGAAAAAATAGTTAAGGCCCAACTACCCTGTGGCCTCATCCGAGTCCCAGACAACTGCTAGATGGGAGCTCTTTCATTCGTGCATCCATCAAGCAGTGCTAGCCTGCTAGGACTTCTCAGATAGCGAACGATTATTCGAGCTCGCACGCCAACGATGTGCTTCCTTTTTGCAATTTGCAGCCGGGCACCAACGTTTGGCCCCACTAACTCAAAATCCTGGCTCCGCCCCTGCTTCGTTGGATCGCTTGCTCGAATTTGCTCTTACGGGATTTTCCTCGAACCGGTTCGTGTAGGTTTTTTCAGTTGTTTGTTCGGATCGAGCGTCCCATTCAGCATCTACGGGAGTTACTCATCGACGGTTTGGGTGTGTGTGTGGGGTGGGGGGGGGGTGTAAGTGTTGGGATTGCCACTGGGGTTTTCCTCCCTCATCCAGCTGTTCGAGAGAGTCGAATTGGGCTGTCACAAATGAAGCGGTTGAGGAGGGCAGAACTATTTCAACACCCTGCTGTTGCGTTGTCCAATTAATCTGGTCTGATGTTCTGATTCGCGTTGTCCGAGAGTTTATTTTGTTTCCTAGTATAGAGCACAAGCTCCATGCCTCCGTTCCATTATTTTATTACGATGGCAGCACGGTAACTGCGTTTAAGCAGCAATTTCTAAAGGACCTTGCGTACATTAACTTTGCTTTGAAAATGGATTACATGCCCTTTAGTTTACACCCTTTTTTACCCTATTGACATGGAATGCTAGCCTGTGTGCTACAGAACGAGGGAAGGGGCAGCAGAGAGGGATTGCAGGAAGCAGAAAGGAAGAATATCAACAATAAAGTTGGCATGGGAAACATAGTGTGTACTAATCGTTAAACTACATACAATACCTTGACATAATGATTTCCCTCTTTCCATTCGTTTTTACTGTTTACTAGTTAATGCAAATTTGGTATTCTAGGCTTCCATTTGTTTAAGAGGCATTTCAATTTGTGCACCCTCATGTTTTATTGTATCAATTCTTTGTTGTGCCGGTTTTGGAAACGTAAATTCTTTTGTGGCCTTGATAATATTTCAGTTGTGAATATGAACATGTGCTGTTGTCTCTCTGGTTACATGCACCCGCACATTGGATGATATGTTAGGAGTTATATGGTGATAAAAAAATAAATTAGGCACAAAGGATACATAGATAGAGCAAAACCATGGAAAATGCTATACTTTCAATGATTTGGTCATCCTTTTTTCTGAAAATCAATATGATCTGTTAAAATAAAAATGATATACCGTCACAGGTTGGTGTCGCAGCCTTTGATTTGAGATCAGCCTCGCTGCACTTATCTCAGTATATCGAGACAAGTTGCTCATACCACAATACAAAAACACTACTTCATTTCTATGATCCCATGGTTGTCATTGTGCCCCCGAACAAAACAGCAGCAGATGGCATGGTTGGAGTTTCAGAGCTGATTGATAAACAGTACCCAGCGAACAAAAAGGTAATGATATTAATTTGGAATTACTATCTGTATTTTTCAGAACAATATTTTTTTGTTCAAGTCTAAACATAGATAATTTTATAGGTCACAATTGCACGTGGTTGCTTTGATGATACAAAGGTATATTCCCCCTAACTGACCATCTTTCTTTACATTATCGCCTGATTGACTTCCCCTAATGTCATACATGTTCCCGCTTCTTTTAAGGGTGCTGTCATGGTGAAAAATCTTTCAGCTAGAGACTCATCTGCGCTTGGTTTAGATACTTACTGCAAGCAGTATTATCTTTGTCTTGCAGCTGCCTCTGCAACAATTAAGTGGTATGTGTGCTCAATACATCACGAAAAATCAGGCTTCAACTTTTATGGTTATACTCTGTTCAAGAATAGGAATAACTTCTGAAGCAATTGTGGGTGTATTTACCATGATATATCTCTTGTGCATCTGTAATATTGCTTCAATTTGTGTCCATGATGCCAATAGCCAAGTTACGACTTGATTCCAATCCAATGGTTACTGCCTTACTGGAGCATAAGAACTTACAACAGCTCTAGAGAAAACAACTCATTTTTAGAAAGTGCATGCATTTCCACGCTTTAGAGATATTTCTGTTTTACTACTAAAACAAAAAGGCATTGTTGTTGAAATATCATAATAACCCGTAAATCCTGCTTTGTGCTGTTCCATGCATAATGCAGGAAACATGCTCATCTTTAAGCACTTCCATTTGACATTAATGATAACCAGTTTAGGTGTTCCTTTATATTCATTCTTCCTTGATCTATTAAAAAGGGCTAAATTCAAGTTCTGAACTCCAGGAAGGCTCTCCGCTTGGCTTCATCTAGAAATTTTGAACATAGAGCTGTACTTATCACTTTATCTTATTGTAGTTATAGATAACTATGTGCTTTTTGAGGAGGTGACATCTCAGGAACAGTGGACCTAATGTGTTCAAATTAGATGGTGTTAATCCAATATTTGGTCTGATTTTTCATACACAGACAGTTGAGTACGTTATTCTGGAAGCTGGCCTTATTGTCCATTCGCTTACAAACTGTGTTGTGTTTCTCCATTGGGATTCTGTCGTACTATCCTTCCCTTCTTAATAACTGTTTTTTTTTTCAATTGGAATCTCCCTTTGGATAAAAGTTACACTTGTGTTCTGATTTCAATATGGTCATATCTCCTTTTCTGATTTCAGTTCATTTGTTTTTACAAGTTCATCTACTATCACATGAATCTTATGCCAAACTTCTTTAAATTTGTTACAGGATAGAATCAGAAAAGGGTGTATTTATTACCAACCACTCATTATCAGTAAGTTCTTAGGAATGAAGTTGTTATTGTGAAGCTTTTGTTTCACCTTCAAGTTAATCATTATATGCACTGTCTTTGTTCACACTGTTTGTTCTCTACTTGATGACCTCTTCTCTGTGTATGCACTGTCTCCAGAACGTTCTCTCCAAGTGGAATCCCTTTTGCCGATAGCGGCAACAAATTGTAAATTATAAGTAGTTTTTATGGTGTTTCAACTTAACTGATTATTATAGTGACTCTTGAGTAGTTAGTCCATTGCACTCATTACACTCTGTATACATTAGGATCTTGAGGTTTGCTTGAGGAAGCAGTCTTTGAAGAATTAAGCAGTCACTTCTTTTTTTGACTTCAATGCCCTTCGTTATCTTATTGCCAAGACTTAGAAGCATAATACAATAGGGTTCACTGCATTTAAACCACTCTAAACTTAACACACAACCATCAAAGATTTTTTTGTTTCCTACATTTTGATGTGTCCATTACTCCTTGTGTTTTACCAAAACAGGAAAACTGGGGGTTCAAAGTTGTTATTCTTCTTTTCTATCTATTATAACCATATTAGTCGTTATTGAAAACCTCTCTTTACTGTCAGGTTACCTTCAATGGGTCATTTGACCATATGAACATTGACTCAACTAGGTAATTCTTTTGGGATAATGCACCTTTGAGTGAAATAAATAGCATTAACCAAGTATGCTCAAACACTTGTGCACAGACCTGAATTGCCTTAACTGTTTGATATGCACTCTGCAGTGTTCAAACATTGGAAATTATTGATCCTCTCCATGCTGAGCTATGGGGCACAAGCAACAAAAAGAAAAGCCTCTTTCAGATGTTGAAGACTACAAAGACTACAGGAGGGTATGCCTTCAGACCATCAATTACAACCTCTTACACTTGCTGGCATCTGATAGTCTTCTGATAAATCATGTTATTTTTCAATTTAGAACCATTCCCACGTTATGTGTTCTAAATATATCATTCTAATACAAGCTATTCCCTGAGTAATCTTTTTTTTTTTCATTTAGTTGTATATTTAAGATCTAAGCACATGAAGCTATTCTCTTTGACATCTTTATTCCAGGGCTAGACTTCTGAGAGCCAACTTACTGCAACCATTGAAAGATATTCAGACCATCAATGCTCGTCTAGACTGCTTGGTGAGTAGGTCTACGATGTATTTATAAGAAAACACCTTCTGTTAAACACTGCTTAACATGTAAAACCAAAGAATATTACAACACTTCTTATTTTATACCTTATTATGTTGACATTGGAATGTTTATGATGGGCTTGCTCCCATTGGATTTAACTTGAAGCTCTGTGCTCTGAGGGCTAAATTTAATTGTGATACAACTGATGAATGTCTGGATGCACATTAGACATTTCAGATTTCTGAAGTCTGAATCATATCAGCTTCCCATTTTCTTGAGTTTGGTTTCTGGACAATTGTCAGATATACTGTCCTGTCATGTAATCATCTTCCCATCCTTTTGTGAGTCTTGACATGAAGAGCAATGGATTATGTATTTCATACTTCCTTTATCTATGGTTGGAAGTCCATACAAACTAAAATATTTCTTAAAAATATAATAAGATATGTCATAAATTATGCTGCATGATATGTATAGTAATGCACATGCAAGCAAAGTAAATTAAAATGTTATCTTTTTGTTCAAAATAAATGTGCATGCAAATACTATCTGTAATTGCTAGGTTCTGGTATTGCGATGTACTAGCTGCACGAGGCCTGTATTCTTCTTGTCAAAAAACATAGAGCAAATAGTCTTAGCTTCTAACTTGCAGACTGTCCTTCAATCATGATTGTACCAATTATATATGTTTCTTCATTTGGTGGAACAACAACCATGTACAAACGATATCTCAATATTTATCTGGAACATTTTTTTTTGGAAAGTGCCACCTCTTATAATATTCCTGTGCACGATCTTTAGTATGCTTGTGCAATTCTGAAATGTGGGATCTCATAAGTATTGACTTATTATTTAAGTTAAACTCAGAAGGGTACAATGATATGTTAGAGTAATAACATGTTTTCTAATTTAAAACATTAAATTATTTCCAGGATGAGCTAATGAGCAATGAGGAACTGTTTTTTGGCTTGACTCAGGGTCTTCGTAAGTTTCCAAAAGAATCAGGTTAATATACTGCTCTCCTCTCTTGTTGTACTGCGCTGTGAATTAAATGTGACTCTCACTGTCGCAAAACTCTCTTCTGCTTGCTAACACTAGATAAGGTTCTCTGTCATTTCTGCTTCAAGCCCAAAAAGGTTACAGATGAGGTATTGAAGCCTGCCAATGGTAGAAAGAGCCAGATGCTGATTTCTGATATTATTATTCTAAAAACTGCTCTGGACGCCATACCATTCTTCTCCAAGGTCTGACAAACCATTTTATTTTGCTTCTTGAAAAAGAAATGTGTATGATCACTGGAAAATAAGTCAATGTGTTTAATGTCATCATTCAGGTTTTGAAGGGGGCAAAGAGTTTTCTTCTTCGCAACATTTATCAGACTGTATGTGAAAATCCTAAATATGAAAATATGAGAAAGAGGTAGTTTTGTGACCTCCTGCTTCAAAGTGAAAGTTGTATGATCTTTTGAATCCACATAAGATTCACAGATCTATATTTGCTGGGAGGCTTTTGCCTCACAGTTTCAGTTAAGAAAAATGCACAGACTATCATTTGGTAGCACTATGATAAGTAAATTACATAGTGAAATATGAACTTGCTCACCCTTCACAATTTCATATATTCTTCTGGGTAGCATTGCACTGAACTTTTTTAGAAAGTTTAAATGGGCAATAACAAAAGTAGAAATAATTTTCACTAATTGATCTTGCTATGTTACCTACAAGTTTCAATATTTAAAACAAAGGTATAAAACTAAATTTGAAACGAGATATGTACCATAGTTTCTTCCAAATTCTGCTTGTAGTTATACTGTTTCACCTTGCAGCAGCACTTATGTTTGTATATTGTCAAGCATAATGATCATGTATGGTATCCTTAAAATCAGGTTGCTGTCTAAGATTTCTATATCTTAGCCAGTAGGCCAGTATTTCAGTGACCACAATTATATTCCTTGGCATTGTTAATAATTGTTGCCACACAGTCATGTACCTTTTTTAATGTTCTTATATTAACTTTTGTGGTCCTAGAATTGGAGATATCATTGATGAGGATGTGGTTCATTCAAGGGCTCCATTTGTAGCCTGCACTCAGCAATGTTTTGCTATTAAGGCAGGAATTGATGGGTTGCTTGATGTTTCTCGTCGATCTTTCTGTGATAACAGTGAAGGTGGCACTTCTTATGTACATCCATTCTCAAATTTGTATTGTTCACATTCTTAACATATTGTATTGCAGCCATACATAACCTCGCCAGCAAGTACAGGGAAGAATATAATATGCCGAATTTGAAGATACCCTATAATATTAGGCAAGGATTTTACTTCATTATACCCCAGAAGGACATTACTGATAGGCTTCCTAATAAATTTATCCAGGTATATGAACATCATCTTACAAAACAGCTTGTTAGCTATAATATATATGATAACCATTATTTGTTTATTCATGAATTCTTGATAATCAATCAGGTTGTTAGACATGGGAAGAATGTCCACTGCTCAAGCTTGGAACTTGCTTCAGTAAGTTAATTTCCCTGTGTTATTACTCTAGGCATCTTAGTAATTATATGATTTGTTGCCACACTTCAAACATTACTATAACTGCGAATGTGCTGGTTTAGCTGTATAGCTTTCTGATCACTAATACTTTTTTTTTCTTTCACAAGATACACTTCTCTTTTATCAATAGTGCATAACTGACAACCACGACTATACTTGGAATAGCTTTATGATCAAGTATTATGTATTCCATTTTGCAGCTAAATGTTAGGAACAAGTCAGCTGCTGCAGAATGCTTCCGCCGCACAGAACTTTGTTTGGAAGGTTGCTGTAGCAATAAACATTGATATTTTTGTTTCTATTGCATTTATTTCTTGATTGGAGTTCTGTTATTTTACTGGTTGATTTCAAGAATATATGGGTCAAGTGTATGTTCCACTTAAACTTTTTTTTTGAGGAAAATAAAATTATAAGCTTCTACCTAAAATGTGACGTGTATATAACATGTTCCATATATTGTTGTTGCACAGAGATAATTTGCTGTCGTCCTTCATTTAAGTGGAAGCAGTTAAGCTACACAGAAGGGTGGATGTCATTACTCTATTTATGTCTTTTGATCCCATGCTTCCAGTTTGCAGTGATGCTTTTTGCCAACCAGCATTGCAAATAATGCAAATCAACAGCTGAATCTACAACCTTGAATGCATTTTTTGCAATTTATCTCATGATTGCATGCAAATCAATTCTATTATCCTAACATTTGTTTTAAAAAAAAAAGAAGCTTATTTGCATGGAGCACTTGATTTTCATGCAAGCCTAAATTTTAACTACCATGCAAGCGTCTATAGAAATCTTTAAGCCGCCTAAGTCTCTTGTTTATCATTTTCAGGTCTTATTGACGAGATCAGAGAAGACATTGGTATCCTTACATTGCTTGCTGAAGTATTGTGTCTATTGGACATGATTGTAAATTCTTTCGCACATACAATATCTACAAAACCTGTCGATCGCTACACAAGGCCAGAGTTCACAGGTAGGTGACTTAGCTCCTAGTCATGTATTTTGTTACTCCCTCCATTTCGTTATATTAGGTCATGCCCACCATTGCACATGGACTGAGGAAATCCATAACCAAGTGGAATTCTATTGTGTCGACCATGCTATGTGTTATCAATGCAAGAGAAAGCAATCACTTCCGCTCACTTGAAACAAGCAAAAATAACAAAGATAAATGCTCTATACATGCATGCTTTGGTTGCACATTTTGAATTACAAGTGTGATGAGAAAAATAAAATTAAGTACGTGTTGCCTGGATATTATGGATATAGAGAAAATAAGGAACTACTGCAAGTGTGAATTATTTTGTTGTAGTGTTCTAGGAATCCATCTCTGGTTGTTCATAATTTTTATATTTTGTCTTTAATTAAGCAGATGATGGCCCAATGGCAATCAATGCTGGACGACATCCTATCCTGGAGACCTTACATACCAATTTTGTTGTAAGTTACCCTTTTTGTTGATTTCTCCATAATTACTTTAGAATCATTTCATTCTTATAATTTTTCTGGTTAAAATGTCCTTGGTCTTGTTTGTCATACAGCCTAACAATATCTTTCTATCTGAAGCATCTAATATGGTTCTTGTCATGGGACCAAATATGTGAGTGGCATAATATTATTATAATATTCTATCTAAGTTGGTGTTGCTGGCTATTCATTTATCTGTGGAGTTCATCTAGTCTCTGGACTGCTTGCTGTTGCAGGAGCGGAAAAAGCACATATCTCCAACAAATATGCTTAATTGTTATTCTTGCCCAAATTGGCTGTTATGTCCCAGCTCAGTTTGCATCATTAAGAGTGGTTGATCGCATGTTCACACGGATTGGTAACGGAGACAATGTTGAAAACAACTCAAGCACGGTATGCGTTTGAACAGTTTGCTCTAGACTTATAATTCCCATACTAGAATAAATCTTGGTCTCTTCAACTTTATTCATTGCCTTATCATACAAACTATTTATGGAGTTACAGAACTACTCTAGAAATACATAACAGTACAGTAATTAGATTGAACAGAACAGCTATGCACAAACAGTTAACTTGTATGGTATTTCCATGATATTTGGCACGATGATTGTTTTAATTTTGATTTCTTTCCTTTCCTACTATCTGCTATGTGTTTTTACTAACCTTGGGGATTTGAGAGATAAGCGCTGTTCATTAGGGCTTTTTTTTTGTGTGAGAAACACAATACAGACGCAGACGCTCACAAACACGCACGTAGCCTTCGTTAGGGCTGATGGATATATAGAGTCCTCATGGGCCATATGGACCTAGTATATATGGGCCCTGATATACTTAACATGTCTTAGCTTAAAATCTTAAAATTGTCAAACCTGGGCAAATGAAGACAATTGTTGTTGTTAAACTGTATGCAGTTGCTCTGCCTTTCTTAAATAGTCCTTATGCTTTTTGGTTGGTTGGAGCACGAAACTGGAAATGGAATAAAACCTCAGAGATCATAAGTTCAGTACACAAGTTTGTTCGTATTTACAAATTGCAGTCTGCTTTTTAATCGTACAAGGTTATGTAGGACTATTTGACGAAACAATTTGACATGTACAGTTTCTTTCCAGGAGGTCAGATTATTCATCAGTAGGCTGTAGTGTGTTTGTCACTCATTAGTAGTCTGCAGCAGCAGAATTATTCTTTTCATACTAATTTGATTGCACAAAGTGTGTGTTCATTTATTTATTTTACTAGTGAGTGCACATATTTCATGGGTATGTAGCAGCTGCCATTTGTTTATCGAGCACCTTAAGATTTTCTGAAAACAATATTATTAATGATGTATCTAATTACCATAATTTGTCTTTGCAGTTTATGACAGAAATGAAAGAAACAGCTTTCATCATGCAGAATGTTTCTTCAAAGTATTTCTACCGTACTGTTTTTTTTTCCTGTCAATCATGCAAGAGATCTGTATATTTTTTGTATTAAAGAGAACACTGTTGAAGATTGGAATTTGATATTTCTGGTATTTCTCTTGAACTTACAGGAGCTTGGTTGTTGTGGATGAGCTTGGAAGGGCAACATCTTCCTCTGATGGGTTGGCAGTCGCATGGAGCTGCTGTCAACACCTTCTTTCTGTCAAAGCGTAAAAACTAGTAACCCCTTATTAACAACATTCACAGGAAATGTTTTCTTATTCCTTGGTGCTGTAAATGCATGGTTTTTTGAATGAGGGTCCTGGCTTTTGTTGTTCTGCATTTCTTGCATAAAAAATTATAGTTTACACCTAAGTTAATTTCCTGAATCAAGTATTCAATTCCCTTTTCTAACCTCTGGGCTGCTTACAGCTATTGATGATCTGGTAAGCAATGAATACACACTTTTTCAGCTTATTGTTACCCTAGGCTATGCACTGCGGATTCAAATGATAGTTTTTTGTTAAACTAGTTACTAATATTGCAGTGGTTTATGGGTCGTGTAGAGGGTCTGGGTCATGTAGAGGAGCTGGTGTGAAGCCTCTGCATAGGTCGTTTTTCTGGGTGTAATTATAATAGGCGATCTGTCTCTTATGTAATGTTGCCAACCTCCTTCCACCTACTAAGAGGTCGGGGGTTGCTTTATAAATTATACGAGGCTATTTACCCCCCCCCCCCCCACCCCCCTTTCTCTCTATGATATAAAGATACTCAGCTCTCCTGCGTGTTTGAGAAAAAAATATTGCAGTGGTTTTATATCTGAAGTAGCTATGCATCAAGCCATGGTACTATCATGCCTGATGCTGCTGGCCATGTTATTTTTGGGTAATGTTGGTCCACTGTATCACAAATTCAGAATTCATGATGTGGTTTTTCTGCAATGGACTCAGAGTTGTAAATAGATGTTTTATTTAATTATTACGAAAATAATACTATTATTGGTCGAAAATGATACTTTATACTTCCTCAATAACAACATATACGATGCAGATACACTGTTTTTGCCACACACATGGAGGGCTTGTCAGAACTGGCAACGATGTATCCAAATGTGAAGATCCTCCATTTCGAAGTCAACTTGAGAAATGACCGCTTGGATTTCAAGGTCTGTACCCAGCACTGGCAATTTCAGGAATTTGGTTCTTCACGTCTGTTTTAACATTAACATTGTACCAACCGCTGCATCAGTTCCGCCTGAAGGATGGCATCCGACGGGTACCGCACTATGGGCTTCTGCTGGCCAGAGTGGCTGGTCTCCCTGCTTCTGTGATTGACACAGCGACGAGCATCACTTCACAGATCACAGAGCAGGTACCTACTTTTGGCCATAACAAGGCTATGTCATCATCTCTTGAGGTTATATATATATATATATATATATATATATATATATATATATATATATATATATATATATATATATGCCACGTAGGATGTAGCCAACTGCTGAACGCTTCACCCTGTGTGTATATTTCTAGGACACCCATTTCTATTTCCCATTTGCATAAAACATGTTTCCTTCACCTCGGGGTTGGTGATGTCTGTACTCAATTGAGCATGGAAATTTTTTTGTATTTGCCCTTTGCAGGAAATGACAAGGATGGATGCCAACTGTGAGGAGTTCAGGTCTCTTCGCATGGCATACCAGGTTGCACAGCGGCTTGTATGCCTGAAGTACTCCAACCAAGGCGACGACTACATCCGTGAAGCGCTGCGGAATCTCAAGGAGGGCTATGCTGCAGGCCGGCTAACATGAGAAAGAGGATGTTCTCTGCTAGAATTAGATCGGTATGATCTCAGGTCCTTATGTGACATGTTAGTATGGTGGTAAGAGTTTTATCTGTTGCTCGTGTGACACACTGCATTCTGTTGGTCCTCAGGTGTACGCCGCTGGCAGGATCCATCAGCCAACGCGTTTGTTCTTTTGTCCACGCCAACTCCTATTCATCAAAGGCACACCATTATGGTTGTAACCCCACGTGACAAGTAGAACATGTGAATTCCTAGAGCAAATCAGTTGTATATGATCTCAGCCACAGACCGTTTGCATGTGAAACACCAAACGAACAAGATTATTTCTGTCGATACATATTTGTAGATTTACGCAAACAATGTTGGCATTGTCTTCTGCCCATAACACAGTACGTACGTAGCACTTGAAAGATGACACACGGTTCATGAACTAATCCATGTACAGTAATCTCTCCGTAAAAGCAGCCATGAATGCTCGATCAAGAATATCAGCACCTCCAACTTCCTAATCACATGTTTGAGATAATAGGGAAGTAAGAACATAAGAAGCCCTCAAAAAATTAACTGGATTTTGATGTAAGCAGGAACGTTTACAAATAATCATTCGAACATACATATGAATCATCAGAGAAGTTTAAAGGATTTACACCAACCATGCTGGCAATTTTGTTTCACCAACAGCACATGATCGCTTGAGACTTTAGAGACAATCCATGAGCATTAGCAAAAACAGAGACTACTCATGAACGAAGAAGCAATGCATCCAGCGGAATCGAGCAGCAGCTAGTATCCATGAAAGTCAGCCCGGGCCTGGCGCTCCATCTCCGGCAAGAGGCTGCGGCGGATTAGGCGCAGGCTCTTCCCAGAATCCCAGCCGTGGTCGGCCTCGGCGCGGGCCGCATCTCCTTCCGCGCGGTGACCACGGTGGCGGTGTTGTCTGAGGCGGACGAGCCGGGGGCGGTGGACGGAGGCAGGGACGGCGGCGGGGTCGTCGGCGACGGCGAGGGCTCGACCATCCTGACGCGAACGGTGCCGTAGGGGTCACCAGGCGGCCAGTTGCCGTCGTAGACGACCTCGTAGCCTCCGTGGGTGGACGACACGATCATCGCTCTGAGCCAGAACACGAGGACCTCCCCGGTCTTCAGCGTCGTGGTCCTCGTGCGGACACCAACCGCCGTCCCGGGCCTCAGATGCGCGGAGGCGCTGGGAGACCTGGCCGAAGAGACGGCGGACCGAGACGGCGGCGTCGAGCGGGAGACGACGGGTTGGCGCGGCGAAGCGTGTGGCCGAGGCCGCGGCGCGTCGGTGCCGGAGCGGCCTCGGGACTGAGAGGCGAGCGGCGACGGAACTTCCTCGCGCGGTGGACGAGAACGTGGCTCCAGGACCTTGTCGCGGACGCCTTGGCGCGGGTGGGGAGGCGGCGCGGATGGCTTCTTGGCGGCCGAGCTCCTGGGCGCCAAGGGCTCGGGCCTCCTCCGCTGGAGCTCGCGGCGGATACTCCGCATGCCGGAGGAGGAGGAGAGCGGCGGCATCACCGCGGGAGCGGAGAAGCGCTGAGGGACAGATCGGATCGAGGAGTGGAGGGGTGCCAGAAGCGGAGCCGATGGGAGGACGAAGAAAGGGAGCAGAGGTGAATTTTGGGTTTGCGCGCGAGGGGAGGGAGGAAGAAGGAGGGCGTAGGATTTAAGCAGGCGATTCGCAGATTGGGCCGAGAGACGCGGTTTTGGGCGAGTCCGATCGGAAGTAGGATGGATCGGATTGGATGGATGGGCCACTTCCCGTGACGGGCAAGTCGATTGAGTTGAGAGGCCGGGTGGTATCCAGCCGTTGGGCTGGCCGGCTGGGGATCCATCTGTTGCTGGGTGGGACCGCGGCTGGTGGATGCTAGACTAGGCCAGTAGCCCATTAATTAGCCTACTCCTTTCCATCATTTGCCATAAACCCGTTTTAAGTATTTTGAGATCAACATTCTCGCTGGCCTATTTGATTTTCCCCCCTTTGCCCCTCTAGACAATAAATAAGATTTCTTTTTTCTCTCAACGAGAATTGAAACTTCCTTTTCCTTTCTCTAATCAATAGAGGATTTGTCCTCGAGGAACAGCTTCAGCCGACATCTATATGGTTCAAGGACAAAGCTTAATAGTTAAGAATTGACACCACAATCATTGAGCATGGCTGAACGGTAGATATCCTCTTCTCCGGTGCTATCGTAACATGACTATCATGTGCTAAATTATTATCTACCTTAAGATGCGAACCTACATGCACGAAACCTAGCTGCTGCAATCGTCCTGCCTACATCCGTATAAAGTAATAAAACTTGGATGATGCTTCAATGTTCCGATGATCCACGGTATCTGCTCAAACATCAGAGCCAGCGTGTATTTCTGAGCTGACCTGGTGCTTACTCCATCTCAAGTGACCTGGCAATGCGTGCACTCAATTCAGATTTCAAAACACCCAGTAGGTTTGTGTTTCCTCGAACCTGTAGAGACTCACCATGCATTACTAGCACATTACAAACTGTCTTTCCGACAAAAAGAATAGACCTCACTGGTTAAAAAAGATAAAGATATGTTGCTATCTACCCCCACTGATTAATCCTCCTCCGTTGTCTATAAACCAAACTGCTGAATACACACCATCAACTAACACAACCACTATACTACATTTCTCTTTATGTCAAGGCAACCTACGTGTATGGAAGCCGCTGTGTGTGTCTTATCAAATTATTGACTTTTGTCATGATGCTTCAATGTTCCGAAGATCTGCCTCAAGAACTGCTTTTCGCCACGGTATCTGCTCAAACAGGGCACACTAGAATGATTATCACAGGTAAAACAGAGTGATCGTATGTTTATGTGCTGATCTGGTGGCTTACATCTCAAATGACGAGATGCTCAGGCACATGATGCCAATCGCTATGTGAATGGGTACAGTCTGCTTAAACCTCTTCCTGTCCAAGAACACCCTCTCAGAGAAAACTGTGGTCAGACCAGAAATGAGTAAAATGCCCCATCCTGCTGGTACGCAGCGCCGGAAGGAGAATGAGCCCTGTTAACAATGTCATCGGGTGTTAACTTTTGTTAAAGAAGAGAACCTGGAGAGATCCCAATGTGAAACATCAACAAAAACTATACCTTGAAATAGTCTTTGATGAACATTGAAGAATATGTGATTCGTAGCAACATATCTTTACAGACAGTCAAGGCACAAATGAAGTTGTTCAGGGGAAAATGTATTCAAGAAAAAATAGAATAGTAGACTGGTGTGATTAAACAAAGGATACTGAAGGAATTAGCAGCAATTAATCCAAGAGCTCCAGCAGATTTAATCAGAACAACATTTAGAATTATGTAAATCACCGAGAATAGAAGCAACATATCATTTGACTGCTTAAGCTGGTTTTCATTTGCAACAGCATGAAGAAAAGCTTCAGATGTGCCTGAAAGCACAGACGAACATAATCAGCACAGTTTCATCTGTGCTAAGGAAGCACACACTAGCATTTCATGATAATTTATGTTAAGATAACCCAGCTCTCGAAAATATAAATGCATCACATAAACTACGTTAAACATTAGTAATAGCAATAATGTAAGTATGTAACCCAGTAATAGCTATCATATTTAGCAGGGACCAAATAGACCATTAAACTGTTATCTACCTACTGTACTATATGCATCAAAACTGAAACAAGATTTAACAACATAAGTAAAGGCAATTATCCGGAAAAAAAAACAGCTAGGACAAAGTAAAAAATAAATATACATTCATTAATTAATTTTATGATATATATAATATAAACATGGAATAATCATAAAGTTGATACTGAATACAAACCGTTCATTGCTAAGCTGATGATATAAAAACAATAGTAACGAAGAATAACTGAGGCTTCTCTATCACTGTGCCTTTCCCCATAGAGTAGTTTTAGAAGGGTATATGAATAACTAGGACCAAATGAAATGATCACCAAACCTGCACAGTTAGAGAATACATTAACTGATTGTGGACTTCTCAAAGGAAACAAGGACAATGAAGACAACAATAACTAAAAACTATTTTTAAGAAGAATGCAGGTGATCTGATTGATTGATTGATTGATTCTTACACAAGGTAAGAGGCGTGAGTAGATTAATGCTGGAATACAAATGTAACAGTGTCAAAATATGTACCTATTAGCATAATAAGCTTTAAAGCCCCAAGCAAAGAGCCTTCAAGATTGGATATATTTTGGGGAGTTTCTCCTGTGGATAAAGGTCATACAGGTAATATTAATCAACAGATACAATAACAGTACACCTATCCCAGTAAATTTTGTTAATATCGACTAGATGCTAAGTAAGCAAAACTTTATATAGGGCCTTCTCCAGATCAATAGCCCATTCAAATAATGTGATGAGTGCAAGGCCAAACACTTGAGGTAAAACAATAACTTAGCCAGCATGAAAATTCAAGAGTACAAGAAAGAACCTGCCAATCGGGCAAATGTAGTATATGAACTCTCCTCAAATGGCAAGAAAACTATCCGAACAACCAGACTCCCTGCAAAGAGAAAATAAAAAAGAATATATGTATATATTAGTTGAATCCACTACAATACTAGCAAGCAAAAGTAAATGAAAAAAATTGCTGTCATACTTGCCTAATTTATCCACAAGACCATAGGCGGCCTGGTTGTATGGAGTATCAAATGACACAAGAACAAATTTTTCGCCTTCTTGGAGGATCAACTTCCTGAAAGTCTGGCCTGTAAACAGCACGCACATGTGCAATAACTGTTTATCATAGTCCATCAGGTTCAATAACCTGACAATAGTTTGGCATCAATAAGCAAATGGAACTGAACTCGTGAGAAATCAAACCTAATGATACAAAAAAAATGCAGATACAAACTGAGAACTAACCTTATGGGAAGGAGATCAGAAATTTTCATATCAGTAAATAAAAGAAAATATGACAAATATCCAAAGAAAATGAAGGCCCCATAGACAACCTGGGACAAAGAAACTAGAACCAGCTTGTGCTGCAAAAAAAGAAATATCATTTTAGTGTTGAGCTTAAGGTATTTCATGACAACAGTAAGTTTTTAACCCAAAAAACAACAGTAAATTAGGCAACTAACTACAATAGAGATTCAATAAAGTAAATGACTCATGACTATTACCACTTTAATACGTCCTTTTACGAGGATGAAAGTTGTTAAACAACGGAAGAGTGTAGCTGCCGGTTCAGCATACACTCTTATATTATAGTACTTCTTTTTCTGGGAAATAATATACAATGGCTCTGCCAGTAACTCCAGAATACAAGCAAATCCTGTCATTTCAGGAAAAAAAATGTCAGCTCTTAACATATGAAAGTGTCAGAAGACAAGGTGTAACAGCATGCAAAGTGAAAGGGCAAGGTCTGAGGTTTTCATGCAACTATTTGTGTCATCCCAGTTCCTGAGTAGATGCTTAGCTAAAAAGACAATTGTATACAGTGATTATTTATTTATTTTCTTTTCAGTTTTGAAAAGAGCTTAGGGTAGGCTGGTGGAGTCATTAAAATCATGACTGAGTAGCTCCCTAACATAAATAGGTGTCTGATCCTCCAGACTGCACGGTGCACCATACACTCAGCGAAAAAAGCAAGTTCATGAGCTAAAATGTTACTTTCTTAACATGAAACACTGCAACCTCCAGAAGAAAGCACATAAAATTTTTTATTTCCTTAAAAAGAACTTTTAGCAAGTGTGTGGAGCTGATATCACTGTCAAACAACTAGATGTAGATGTTGATTCAGCGCTCAGCCTATTAGCTTGTCCTAGTTGATCCAAATAATCAACAGGTTAATTGGCACAAGAGAATTTATCCTCAAAGGAATACTGAATATCGACTATCATGCTCCGCATGAATATAGAAAAAGATGACATACCGATTATCAATATAGCTTTGGCATAGGGGTCAGATAGCTTCAATTTCTTTACCCTCAACACAAACAGGCTGCCGATAGAAGTAATTACAATGGCAAATGGAACTACCATCCAAGCTACCTTTAGTATTGCTTCATCAGTCAGCACATCACTGTAACAGAAAGATAAAGTCATCATTTCGAAAGGCTACTCCAAGGCAACAAGGATTAGAAAGAACACTAAAAGCAGAGTGAGTTGTCCTGAAATTCATAAAGTATAGAACTAACAAACTTTTTAATCCATATAGAAACTACTGATCAGAGGAGCGAGTGACGAAACACCAATCTCACATTTGTACAATTTGGAAACCTAGGAATTACATTAATCTGCTGCAGATGTAAGTTTAGAAATCCTAACATTTTCTAAATTGTTTATCTTAGATAACTATACAACAGGAAGATTTATGAACAATGAAGATTAAATTATAACAAGAGAATCGGTGGTTGGAGATGCCTATGAAAAGTATGATGTTACTGCCCTTGGGTTGGAGATGGGAGGGATAAGGAAAGAAATAAGGTTTAGACTAGAGTCACCTAATTTTATAGACTACCCTACTCCTATGTATGTTTGTGTGTCAATCGTGAAATTGACTTTTAAGTTTTAGCACAATTCACTTTTCTCTATTCCCTTTCTCTACAACATTAGGGCTCAGTTCTCTAATAGCTTTCTCTAGTCTCCCTTTTTCTTCATCACTCTTAAAAGATCCTAGCAAACAAGAGAATCATTTCTCTGAGATTTTTTTCTTCATAATCTCTGCATCCAAGATTCCAAACAGAGCTATGCATAAACACAGAGTACAAAAGTTTCACATCAATAAACAGAAAAGGCATCATATCAAGTAGGAGTAACAATCAGATGGCCACACCGATTTGTTCATATTAAGTGGTTGTGACAAGTGAAAATTCTTAAGGCATAATTGATGTACTGTTGATTAATCACAATAAATATATATGCCTCACAGTTGAACATAAATAGATGAGCCTCATAATCAAGCATAAATTGGTTCATGAACTCCATAGATTCATTTTAATACCTCTGGGAATCATTACGCAAGCATGCACGCCGAAACCCCTCCCGGCTTAAAAATAATATGCAGTTCATAAATAGAGGAAGCTGCAATGCGAATGCCTGCCAAAGTAACAAGAAAATAAGTAAATATTTCTATTCGATAATGTTAATCAACAGAAGCATCCATGAACATAGAAGAGCTATTGATTGAGTATGTGGCCTTGGTTACTACTGGACTATATGAAGAAAACAACATAACTTGCCTTAAACCACCCAAGCAAGTCATGATAATTCATAGTCATTTTTTTAAGTGTTAACAGATCCCACAAATTCACCATGAGATAGAACCACAATGTATCCACTCCTGAACTAGATCATCACCAAATTCCAAATTGAGAGTAATCAATACCTAACCACAAAGGAGCCTGAAATTCAGACAGGGCGTGCACAAAATTCTAAGGCCCACACGAGAACTACGACCTGAGTCGAAACCTGAAGACGAAATTCCACCGTCAAACTGTAAAAAATAACTCCACATCACGTGGATCCCCCAATGCAAGCGTTTGCATCCGGAGGCAACGGAAATCGTAACCCCATTACACTGCAGTAAAAGGAATGAACAAAGCAGAGGAGAGATCCACACCGACACCGCGCCGTCGTCCGCGCCGAGCTGGCGCACGAACCAGATGTTGAACACGAATGGGATAGCCCTCGAGAGGAACTGCGCCGCTGAAACAGACACGGGAAGCGTTAGATCCCCAAATCCCAGCATCCACCAGTCAGTAACCACCCGGCGACCGATCGATCAAAGCGGAGGTGGAGGCAGGGCCCGAGGCGAGCTTACCGAAGTTGTACTTGAAGACGCCCATCACGGCGGCTCCGGCCGCTGCCGCAGGGGGCGCCGCCGCGGCGGCAGCCACCCCTGCTCCAGCGAGAAGCGCCGCATCATCCATCGCCCCCGGCTTCGTCGGCGGCTGCAGAGTGGAGTGCCCCGCGCCCGGCCGCCCGGTGCTTCGCGCGGACGGAGGAGCCGGGCTCGGGCCCAGCGGCGGCAGGAGAGTCGCGGGCGGCAGGCCGGCGGCGAGGCGGCAGGCGGGAGTGGCTGCAGAAAAGCCCGCGGGAGTGGCCGCAGCGGCGCGTGTCAGTTTGTCATCGGCTCCCGTCCATCTGAGATGCGATCCGATCCGTTCAATGCTAACAGCCTCGGGCCCCTGTGGGGACGCTTTTCAGTTAGTCCTCGGTCCACAGTTGCACACTCCACACCATGCTGCGATGTGATCGCATCGGCATACAAGGAACAAGGTAAAACTGATGTGTTCTAAATTCCGGGAATCCTCTTGACGTCCATCACTTTGTTAACTAGTTGCATATTTATTTGCAGTATTGATCTTGACCTTGTTATTTGCGGACCACTGACTTGGCCCCGAGAACTATGGATACAAGTTATATATATTTTGAGTTATTAGATCGATCTAGAAAGTTGATAAAATGAACTAGAATAGCATCCTACGTAAATAATTTGGAAAGAGAAATGAACTAGAGTGGCATGGTATCATAATTAATTAGTTAACGAAAGAATATTATGAGGTACCAGAACTCAACAACCACGATACCATTATACACATACAAGATGTGTGCTGTGTCAACGGTGGCCATCCATTAAACAGATAGAAGATGTATGCTTTCTAAAATTTGGTACATAATATTTACATCGGACTGAAACTAAAATTTATTATTGGGTTTCTCTGCTCCACACAAATTCATTAGATGGCCCTTATCAACACACATCATCTCACCTTGATTCTTGCTCGTTCGTCCATGCTCAAATTGTTAATTTAGACTCTAGAGGCACCACTCTAGAGCCATCAGTTCACACTCCAGAGCTCTCCTGTTGTTCATGCCGGAACTCTGCACGGCAACCACCGTGGCTTGTATAAGACTAACTTCAATGGGCGCCATGCATATCTGCAAGGCAACCAGCGAGATGCATGGCTCCGGTATTTTGGTGGCTCAGCTTGTATGGGCTGTTCTCCAACGCACGCAGGCAATTTGCCTTTTGCTGGCCATCCAAAGTTCTTGGCGCCTGCATCGCGGTGGGGACGCCCAACTCTCCTGTGGACTGACCTTTGTATGGGAGTGATTTGCATCGCGGTGGGGAGCGCTTACATGGGTGCTTCTTCGGCAATTAACTTTATTATTCTTCCAATGTTTGAGCTGACTTGGCCTAGCCTCCGTAAGTACTCGTAGCATGCGATGCTTTTGTATAGATGAACATGCAACAATATATGTGAGCATCTGCATGTATCATGGTTACCTGTAGACGATTTAGCACTTACTTTTTCACTTATCGTGGAGTCGTATTCTATCCTGCCTCCCGATTTGTTATATGGCAAAAACTAGTTTTAAACCGGCCGTACATTTGTATATCCGCACGGCTACCTGCATCTGTCCATGACCCATCAATTTATTCCTCTCCCATCCTCTCTATCACCCGATCCTTCCTCTCCCCGTCCCTCCTCACCTCCTCTGCTGGCCCCTCCACCGCTGCCTCGCCACCTCCCGCGCCGCCCTTCCCTACCCCGTCGTGCCTCCCCTCCCATGCTGCCCCTCCCTTGCCGCGCCTCCCCTCCCCGCCTCCCTTCCTATGAGGCGTGCGGGGCTGTGGCAACAGCGTGCGGCGCGAGGGGCTGCAATGGCCCCACACCCCCTAAGCCCCACCCTCCTTGCTGGATCTGGCCATACGCAATTCTGCACTAAGAGGAGCGGCAACGGTGCTCGCAGGACTGAGCTCTACTGAGAGAACTTCCTGTCTCCCTGAAGAGAAAGGGAGGAGGTCAACGACCATGGTGGCCGATGAGATCTCCACACCAAAGACCCTTACTAAGGGGTGAGGGTCTCTCCTCTTCATCCCCGGGCCTGCTTAGCACTCGCCGTTGGATTCCCCATGGATGCTCTCTAATCTCCATCATCGAGATGAGAAGCTAGGGATCCAGGAGCTAGGCAATTTAGTGCATACATGCCAAGCATTTTATATCAAATTTACAAGCAATTTTTATATCCAATATGATTCTCCTCCCATGATTTTAGCATGAAGCAGAAAGATACTAAACTTTGAGTTATTTTCAGCTTGTCAGCATGCTTATTAGCTTTCTAGTTTATTTGTACGTTTGATTTTTGCCATCTCATTGGAAACTGACGAAGCGATACGTGTCTGTTTCTTACACAGCAAATATTTTCAGGTGAGATTGACGATCTGCATTAGTTATGATTTAAACAGCAAAGGATATGTGATATGTATAAATTGGTAAAATGTTATACAGAAATCAAAAGTGCCAAAGCTTGAGCGTTTTA
Source organism: Panicum hallii (assembly GCF_002211085.1). NCBI lineage: Eukaryota > Viridiplantae > Streptophyta > Magnoliopsida > Poales > Poaceae > Panicum > Panicum hallii. Next base: position 50,085,704 of record NC_038043.1, read on the forward strand.
GTGCACTGTACACATGCACATTATCTGGCTTGGCTATCTACTTGTTTTTCTAAATTGTGAAGAAAATAATTTAAATTATAGTTAGCCTTATTGAATTTGTCCATTGATGCACATGATATTGTTTAAAGTTAACTTTCTGCTAGGAAAATATCATCCATAGTTTACACACTCCATAATTATTTCAGCAGCTCAACAAACTTATTAGCAAACGATACTAAGTTTCTTTGTCTTATTTTGTCCTTACATTTGCTATTTGGAATTTTTTAGAATTAGCAATAAGGTAGTGTAGTTGATTAAGCACAACCATTCAGGGAATTTTGCCAATTTGGTAAGTTAAGTTTTCTTTATTCAAAATTATGAAATAAGCATCAGATATTAGATATTATAGTTTACACACTCCGTAATTATTTTAGCAGCTCAATAAACTTATTAGAAAATGATACTGAATTTCTTTATCTTGTTTTATCCTTACATTTGATTGTTTGGAATTTTTCAAGATCAGCAATAAGGTAGTGTAGTTGATTAAGCATAACCATTCAAGGGATTTTGCCAATTGGTAAGTTGAGTTTCTTTATATTAAAATTGTGAAAGAAGTATCAGATATTAGACATTATTAGAATTGGGATCACATATTAGACCACATCACTCCTTGCTGATCGTTCATGTTCATTATATTATTTTCTAGCATTTAAGTTGAAGCCAAGCAGTCTATTGATTATTCAATAGCAATTTAGAAATCCAGTGTACACACTAATATTGTATTTTATTAGGCAATAACACAGTTTATTGATTAACCATTTGGTTTACTAGAATAGAATTCATTTGTAGGTTGCCTATGCTAAATCAACAAGCAAGCAGACTGTGCATTCTAGTCTAGCATTGTTTGGTATGGAAAATATTATCACTAATGATATGGAGTAAATATCTGTGAAAAGCACTAACTCTGGATAATGTACATGTGAACCTAATCATAACCTAATCATAGTAGTTTTGTTAGATTTTTGATCTTGGTGAAGTTATTTTGGTGCGGACAAGCCCACTATTTTGTTGTATCTTTGTCTTAGAGCTATGTTGGTGTAATTAGTCCAATTTTCCAAAATAATTTAGTAGGCAATAATATATACTTCATTATGCAATAAATTACTTAGAATGGACATCTAAAATACTTAACTGGTATCTTACGATGTACATGAGGATGCTATCGAGGGAGAAGCCAGGGCTACATCCCATCCAGGTTTACGAGTACGCCCAAGCCCCTGGTGTAAAAAGCTGCACTGCACAAATTTATTATGCAGCTGCATGCCTGCATCACTGTTGTCATCGCACAAGTTCAGTCTGCCTACCTTTTCCTCCTTTTTCTTCTTCTTCTTCGTGTACATTCAATCTAGTACTGCACAGCGGGATGCCTCGGTCGGCTGTGTGTTTGACATTCTTCTGGAATGATCGATCTGCGCTTGATCCTTCTTTTCTTTTCCTTCCCCAGCACCGGCAGGCGGCAGCCGGGCTGCTGACCTGGCACTCGTTGAACTGTTGGCTCCTCGACGCCGGCTCCGACTGGACACGCGGGGCCCACAGAAACTCCCAACTGTCAACTGGGTCAACGCGCGACCCCACAGTCATCCACTCCGCGATTTCAAATCTCCGCCACCCACCGACCGGAGGGCCGAGCCCAACGGCCGCATATATAAACCCGCCGCCCGAATCCAGCAAGCACACCAAGGGGCAAGGGCAAGCAGAGCCATCCCCATGAAGCAGACCGAGCCGGCGCCCGACGCCGCGGAGCTCCGCTGCTCCAGGGCCTCGCCTCCCTCCGCCGGCCTCGCTCCCCGGCGCCGAAGCAGCATCGCCGGGTCTCCTCTTCCTCGGCTGCCGCAGCGGTAATTCCCTCTCCCAAATTCCTCGTCCTCCCCAGCTCTCGCGTAGCAAGCTGATGTCTCGTCGTCTCGTTCGATCCGCCGCTCCGATCGCTTCTGATGACGTGCGCGTGCCCCTCCTCTCGCTCCCGTTGCAGGAGTGCGCGTTACGGCCCGAGGGGTCCTCCACCGCGGCGAGGCCGCGGGGCACGCGCGAATTGCCGGGTCCGAGTTGCTCCTCGTCCTCGGCGCCATGGCGCCCGTCGACCTACTGCTCCTCCTCGATCCTCGGGCTTCTTTAGGCAGTGGCGGCAGGATCCGCGTGACGACGTCGATCGATTCCGAAGATGTCCGGAGTCTCCTCTTCGTCCCGTGCTCCGTGAGTGTCTTCTGAATTCTGATTTTGCTGGTGATGGTGTTCGGCTGAGCAGTTTCCGCGATGGGCTTGATTTTGCTTCGGATCTGGACATGCCTACTATCGATTTAGAGTTCAGTTCGTGCGTGCGTTCGATCAAACGCATGTTCGTGGTTAATCGCGTGTAGATAAACAAAATATTAGCAGAGTTGTGTTGGTTTTACAGATTAGTGGTCTGGATATATTGGTAGAATCAGCGATGTGAAATGCAGTATATCATGTTTGGTGGTTTGGATTGCTCTGAGATTGAGCGCGCATCCGTAACTCTGTGTCATATATCATGTTTGGTGGTTTGGATAATTGGATTTGTGTGCGGTTGGCCTTTTCATCTAATGCGTGTCGCTGATCAAGTTGTTTGTGCGGAGACAGCAGGGTTCTGATTGAAGAGCTCCTTGAGACCTTGACAAATGAAACCAGTGGAGTGGATATTGACAAAGGAAACGGTGCGGCTAGAACGAATTTCATGATGTTGCCTTGAGCTTGAGGTATGACCGCTTTGTTATCTCTGCCAAGGAATTACTCTGAGATAGACTTGTGCCTTCTAAGATATGTGTCGGTTGTCCGAGAGTACCTGTCCCAGTTCAATTGTTCGCCGGTATCTGCAGAGAACAGGGTTTTTATTGCAGTGTTCGTAAGATTTGCATGAGGAAGAACGTAAATAAATATGAATAAATACTAGATCTAGATTAAAACACGTATAAAGAATAAAATGTAGATGCATATCCTCTTCACAATCCAATTCTTATTTATGTAGCTCAAAATCATATAAAATATGAGTCCGATCCTTTAAACCTGGTCCTTAAATTATGTTTAAGATAAAATTTTAACCTCTTTACTACCCCTAGATGTGGTGCAGTGGCGGCGGCGGTCTTCTCGTTGCTCCTATAAACTCTTAAAAAAACTATCAACTCAGAGTTTTAATGTAATTTTACGGTAAAAGAATAATTGAAGTTTTGAATATAAAACCTGAAAGCCCTTACCCCTTGGCCCCTTGATTAAAAAAAAGGGGGGGAACCAAAGTAAGAGAGCATCAAGGCCCATGTAGACCTGCGCCATAAGGCCCAACTTTCTCGGCCCATCTATCCCGCACCGTTCCAAAACCCTAGACCCCCATCCGACGGCCACGAGAACTCCATCGCCTCAGTATAAGCTACCCCTTCACCGCCGCCACCCAGACCCCAGGCTCCTCTCCGCTCACTTCACCACCTTCCCCGGCGCCGCCGTCGCACGCATCCGCATCCGTCATGGGTGAGGCCCTCGCCCTCCTCCTCCCCGCTGATGTCTCTCCGGTCAGCGTGCGTGGATCCTGACGGTGTGTTGCTTCGTTTCTCGCGTTGGCGCAGGGGCGTACAAGTACGTGTCGGAGCTATGGAGGAGGAAGCAGTCGGACGTGATGCGGTTCGTGCAGCGCGTGCGCTGCTGGGAGTACAGGCAGCAGCCGGCCATCGTCCGCCTCACCAGGCCCACCCGCCCCGACAAGGCCCGCCGCCTAGGCTTCAAGGCCAAGCAGGTAGATCTCCTCCCCATCGGTATTGTTGATGCGTGCGTAGTTTCAGACTTCCCTGTGAGGCTGTGATGGGGATGGGTGCGGGCAGGATGGTGGAAGGCTTTCCCGTTGTTGTTTAGGATCGTGATTTACGTAGTCCTAGAAGCGTATGCTGTTTTGTCTTGACTAACTGTTTCAGCCTTGACGTAAGCCAGGCGTGTAGGATTTCTGATGCCAGTGTTTTTGGACGAAATGAAAAGGCTCGATTGCATTCCGGAGACTCGGCTTAGCCATTCAGTTTACCCTTTAAGAATGTTGTTGGGCATTTGTTTCTGTAAATTTATGATGATCAAGCATGGATTATTATTGAATTTTTGCTATGGTTCACGAATGGTTGCATTAGCTCCTAATTTTGTTGATTCAACCTGCTGCGAGTAACATCAATTCAACTTTTGGGATATTTGCTCATTGAAGTAGTGTTCATTAGACCCTTTTTAGTGATTGACCTGAGATGAGTTCATTCATTTTGGTGGCTTTTTGATGAGTTGGTGGTTGCCATGGTAGGCTTGATTATGAGTACAGTGTTGTCACACCATTTAGAATGTACCTATGCCTAGGCTTCCAGCCTTTGGTCTACAAGAATATTTGCTTATAAGCATGTTGAAATTCAACTCCATATTTTTCATTCTGTTTATGAAGCTTGCTAACTTGTTCTGTACATGCTTGACATGATTCTTTACTTCTAGTAGAAATGAAAAACTTGGTACTTGTTTATGTGATGCTCTTAAATAATTTACTCTGAAAATTTTGAGTAGCTGTGGGCTGCTTCTGTCATCATAATGATTTTGCTTAACTTTGTGTTCTTTGTATTCAGGGTTATGTTGTTTACCGTGTCCGTGTCAGGCGTGGTGGCAGGAAGAGGCCTGTGCCTAAGGGTATTGTCTATGGCAAGCCCAAGCACCAGGGTATCACCCAGCTCAAGTTCCAGAGGAACAAGAGGTCTGTTGCTGAGGAGAGGGCTGGGCGTAAGCTAGGTGGACTAAGGGTTCTCAACTCTTACTGGGTCAATGAGGTATGCTTGAGTTTGCTGGAACAAACGGGATATCATGAGAATTTCATCCTATCTAGTACTAATGCCTTCACTTGTTCTTGTAACTAAACAACAGGATAGCACCTACAAGTACTTTGAGATCATCCTGGTTGATGTGGCCCACACTGCCATTCGCAATGACCCGAGGATCAACTGGCTATGCAAGGATGTGCACAAGCATCGTGAGCTCCGGGGTCTCACCTCTGCAGGCAAGAAGTACCGTGGTCTGCGTGGCAAGGGCCACACACACCAGAAGAACAGGCCATCGAGGAGGGCCACCTGGAAGCGCAACCAGACCCTCTCCCTCCGCCGCTACCGCTGAGCTCATATGTCTTGATGCTCTCTTGCTGTGGAGCCCGTCCCATCCAGACTTTGATAGTATTTGGTACCTTTATTGCATTGTCAAATTTTGCTACTTGTGTTCCGAGCCCGATGAACTTTGTCATCAGTGTGTACTGTGGAGCGAATGCTGTTAACTATGTTTGCGATTCACCTGTGTTATCAGTCAACAAAGGTTTAGTATCGAATGCTATGTGCTCGTGTGATTCACTTTCATGTGATATACAGCTGTGGGGTGATTGTCTATCATCATCTGTTGCTAGCAGGCTGATGCTCGTCCGTAGTATATGATTGCTCACTTGGCACTTGGTTTCAGGTGAAACTTTTTCCGGAATAGATGAGCTCAATTTGTTTGCTTGCAATTTTAATGGCACAAATATGTGGACTGTGGTTTCTTGAATTCTGTCGTAATAGCATCATACCGGAAAACTATGTTTCATAGCCAAGCAGGAGTTTAGCCAAAAGAAAAGGTTTCCAAGCAACTTATCTGCAGAACCCGAGTTCATCAATGGACCAAATAAGTCCCTTTCTGTCCTAAGCAATATATTATTTCAACGTCAAAAAAAGAGCAATATATTTTTTCAGTAGTTTCTTACATAAGCTTATTTTTGCAAAATCATCAGCGCAGGCTCTAATGCAGAGGCACCGCCTCTATATTCAGTGCTTACGCTAAACGCTAAATTTTATAGACCTTGAGCTCGTGCGGCTATTCAATTCGAGACCTTTCGCAGTCTTTAGCCAACCATGATTAAAGCAATAGAATAATGCGGTGACCCAGATTGAAAACCACACCAAGGAAAACGACGAGAAGAACAATGAATCCTCGCAAAGATCGTCCTCCTGAATAGTCAAACGCCCATAGGCTGGCGCAGGCTGCGGCGAGCAGCCGTTAACCACGCCTACCATTCCCATCCCCATCCCAGTCCCAATACCGGACGGAAACAGGCGGCCAAGTCAATCAATGCAATGCACGCACGTCCCTGCCAGCCAGCGGCGGCGCCGTCTCCCTTCCGACCTCCCGCAGTCCCGTCCACCCATCCGCTTATCCCATTCCCATTCCCAATCCCCGGACCCCGCCCACCCCACACCACACATCCGGTTCCGCAGCCACGGATGGTTCTAGAACCGGGCGTCGACCCTCCCGGGGGCCCACGTGGAGCCGCGGGAGCGAGAGGCGGCGCGGCGGACGTCACCACCGGGAACGGGAAACCCAATCCCTCCCGCGTCTCGCTCGCCTCCGCCATTGACTCCACTTCCCCCTAATCCAGAATCCAACGAGCCAGCAGATTAGCAGAAGAAGCAGAGCGGCCCAAACAAAAACCCAACTCGTTTTCAGCTCGTGGAACGGGCGGCAGAGTCCCAGTCCTCTCGCTTTCTCCCCAGCGATTCGCGTCGCTTCCATCCGGTTCGATTCGGGGAGCCAGAGCCAGAGGGAGGGAGGGAGGTAATCGCCCCTCGCCTGCTCCAGCTCTGCGTCCATTTCCACTCCGCCCGCCGATTCGCCGGATCGGGCCGTCGTAAGTTCGACCCTACGTGTTTCCTCCCTGTCGTTTTGGTTCGGTCTGGTTTGGATCTTCGCCTGTTCCGTTCGGGAAGACTTCGGTCGGCGTGGAGTGCGTGATTTTTCTCGATTAGTTTTTTTTACGTTGTTAGCTCGAGCTGTTGATCTACTCCTGGGTCGGTTGGTTTGGTTTGATTTGGAGTTTGTTCGGGGTTGGGCGTAGGAGCTGGTTTGGTTTTGAGCTCGTTTTGGATTTAGGAGCAAGTAATCCGTGCGGTTCAGCGTTTCGTTTGTCGCTTGCGAGCTGTTTTACGGACTTGATTCAGGATACATGAGTGGTTCGGATTATCCTTTACTCGTGCTCTGCTTCTATTGAGTACGGGTTCGTTTTGAGGTTCTGCAACCGCTAATGGCTCGGTGGTCGTGCAGGTAGTGATGCCGCTGGCGGAGTCGCCCCAGTGGCGCCGGAAGGCCACCGATTTCTTCTCCACATCCAGTAAGTTTGTTTGGCGGTGATGCCTTTTTTGTTTGCTGTAAATTGGTTGTGCAATCATTTCTGTACGGATATACCTACTTCAGTGTAATCATGATGATGTTGTGATTGAGCAGTACTCCATAGAGTCTGTACACTGATAAAGAGAGAAATTATCATGCATGTTGGAACCGTTATCGAATCACCACAAGTGGAGAGTTTGATTGTGCATGGGGCATGCAGCTCGTATTTGTATCCTAGCATTTTGTTTGATGCCCGCTTTACCTGCAACCTCAACCTTACTGTGCTGATAATTTAATGCAGGCTTCAAGCTGAAGCAGGCAGGGCAATCAGCTGGGGATAATTTAGCTGATGTTGCTGGGAAGGTTGGGTCCGTGGTGAAGAGTCGGTGGGCTGTCTTCCAGGAGGCTAGGCAGCAGCAGCAGCGTCCACCGGGTGAGACAGTGCAGGAGCGTTTCATCACCGCTGCTGCCTCCACTGGGTTGCTTTTCAGGAAGGGCATTTCAGAGACAAAGGAGAAGGTTGCTGTGGGGAAGGTCAAAGTTGAAGAGGTAATCTATTTCTGCATTTCAGCAAAATTATTTTGACTTGCTAGTTGTTCGGTTTGGTTTCAACTGCTGTTAAGTTTTGTTCTTTGTGTAACCTATTTGTTGTGATCATTTAGAATTCTGTCCAAAACTATGTGATGAAACAAACAAAAAAATGAGCTCCGTATTTATTAGTTGCTGCAAATTTGCCTATTGTGCCCTATGCTAACGTAAAGTGGCTGAATAGTGCGCTAAATCATTGCCAGGGTAAAGAAGCACATTAGCAAGTAGCTATTTTAAATGCATTTCAGGGTAACAATTGAGTCTGTTGAGATCCTATGTTATCTTGCATTCCTTTTGTGATGCCTTCTGTTCATCATTCTTCATAAAAACAGTAGTGTTTTTATAGAAGTTGATCGTTTTCTGGTTTCATGTGCTTGCAGGCTGCTAAAAAGACTGCAGATAAAAGCAAGACTATCTTGAACAACATTGAACGCTGGCAGAAGGTCTATGATTTGAAATTCTTTACCTTGTAACACAATTTCACTTTTTTGGTGTACAATGCTGATTCTTATTTCTGACTATTTGCCCCAGGGAGTCGCAAGTACCGATGGTATGCTCGCAACTCAATTGTCCTATCCACGATGCATACCTATCATAATTGTCAAGGCAATTACATTTTCTTGTAGCATCCAGGCAGCTAATTTTTCATGTAACATCTAAGCAGCTTGTGTAGCATGGTGATAGTTCTACAGTCATAAGCCTTAAGTTGTATCTACATGATTAGTATCGTTGTTCTTCGCCTGGCTTGTTTAACTTATTCTTCAATATTTTTGTTAGTTTATTTCTGTTGTGTCTATTGGTGAATAGTGATCGTGAGAAGTGATCCTCTGAATACAAAATGCAAATAGTTGTTGAAGCCATTGTACAGCAAGAGCAGCAATGAACAATGAGAAATGACCCAGTATTGCCTTGTAATCTTTCAGTATTTGGTGTTCCTATTGAAGCCACTGTACAACGAGAGCAGTCTGGTAAAGCTGTGCCCTTGATGCTAGTGAGGTGTGCGGACTACCTGGTCATATCAGGTGAAGGCTGAAAGTTGCATAGAAATTTAGTTTCTCTCCATTTCAAATTTAGCACTGAATATGATATTTGAATCATTCTTTTCTCCTAGGATTGAATAATGAGTACTTATTCAAATCTGAAGGTGACAGAAAAGTTCTTCAGCAGTTAGTTTCTCTTTACAATGAAGGTACTGCCACCACTCAATCATATTTGAGCTTAATTCTGTAGCCACCATTCATTATCATGGGCCTCTGAGTAATTTTTTGTTTTGCAGATTCGGGTGCATCTTTACCTGAAGGTGTCAATCCTATTGATGTAGGTGCACTGGTGAAGTGCTACCTTGCCAGCATCCCTGAACCGCTCACTACAATTGCGCTTTATGATGAGCTTAGAGATGCGAGGGTTAGCATTCCTGATCTTAGGAACATATTGAAGAAGCTTCCAAATGTTAACTACATGACGTTAGAATTTGTTACAGCCCTGCTACTTCGAGTAAGCCGTAAATCATCACTCAACAAGGTAGATCTGATCCCTAATTTTGTTCTCTTGCTCTGTGCTGCATTTGCTACTTGTTGTTCTTTTTGGTTGTTGGATGCTATTGAAGGGACTAAAAGTAATAAATCTAAATTGAATATACAGTACAAATCAATTAACATGGTCACTGTGACATTTTTTGAAGAACAACACAATCAGATTCAGCACATGCCTAGAGCCACAGAATGTGGCATTGTATGTATCTAACATTTTAATTGTTTTGTATTTTTTTCTCTTTAGCTTTGACAATTGTCCCTGATGCTAGGAGATCGCAATTTGACTTCACGCTGCTTGGCTGACTGTTTGGGTTTCTGAAAGACTTTGGTAACAAATCCAGTTACAGCTACACCCTGTTTTGAATAATATGATGCAACGCTAGAAATCAGCAAAACTGTTCATAACTTATTTAGGAGTAGCAGGGACCGAACACTTAATCCATAGACTACCCAGTTGTTCGAGAATAAGGTGGGGATGCAGTTCTATCTATTGGTTTGATTGGCCCTAGATGTTTCTGCGAAAAAGCCCAATTACCATTGAACAAAACGTAGCTAAAATTTATAGAAGTTTAAACTCTAGAGACTTTTGAAGCATTGACCACCACAGTGTTTGAGGGTGCTAGATTAGATTTGCTTATATTTTTTTCATGATAACTTTCATATTACCAAAGTCAAAGAGCTTACATATGAAAAATTTCAATATTAAAAATCTCAATCGCAAGTTTCACTACTCGTCTTCCATTCAAATTCAGAAAAAAAATTCTTAAAAAAGGAACCACAATGGTTTGCTGAATCATCTGCAGTTTGAATCGCACATTTGGTAGCCATTTCTGTCTGACACGGGCAATATTCATGAGCAATGTGGTTAACAGAAGCTCAATTCATATTTGCACCTTCTTAACTGTCATACTTAACAGGGTTGAGACAGATGCGAGCACAAATGGGTTGATTAGATGATTGTCTTCTGTTTTGTCTGTACATTGATAAACCACATTGTATACTTTTTCATATTAAAGCATTTTATAAATTAGTAAATTACATATGTGAAGCATGATGATTTAATTTGGGTATTTCTTGAGTTGGTCTCTTTCGTCCTAACTAATATAAGTGAATCACCTTTTGGGTGGTACTTTAAAAAGTTTCTGTTACATATAATGCAGATGGACTCTCGTAGCCTTGCTGTGGAATTTGCGCCTTTGATCATGTGGCGGCAAGGCGATGCTGGCACGGATTTGCGTAACCACCTCAAGTTTACCTTGAAATCGCCCCCTAAAATCGTAGATACAACATCAAATACTGCTGCATGGGACCTGTTAGGTATGCAAATTCCACTTTGTTAATTTATTATTAACAAAATGTTATGTAGTGTCTCTAATGATTGTGGCATAGAGCATTTTAGTCTGTTCACAGTAGTATTCTTGGCTGCCCTTGTCTATATCGATTGTGGCATAGAGCTTTTAAGTGATCAAATCTGGAATTGGCTCATGTTAGCAAAGAAAGGTACTTGCTGCCCTATATCTTATGGTCCAATATGAATTAATGATTTGAGGTTGTCGCAACTGCCAACCAACTATCCAATCACGAGGCAAACGAGGTTACATGTGTGGGTACAAAGGCCCATCTGTGATATCTTAACTACTTTTGCATTACATGAATCGGTAGACATTTGGGCCACTATTGAAAGGCATATTTATCAGCATTTTGATTAGGCTTCCCCCAGTCACTGTACAGTGTACTAGCATGGTTTCAGGTGGTAGTTGTCTTTTAGGCCTCGTTTTGGGTGGGCCAGGGATGCCCCCCCCCCCCCCCCCAACACACACACAAAAGTTCACAGTTGGCTGTTCAATTTCAGTTTCTGACACTAGTACTACCTTTCGATTTGTTCACATATATTTCTTCTCTTTGGATGATGGAATGAAACAATTTCTTCATTGGCCAACTGTTATAAATCATTATTTGCATATAATTGATTGTAGATGAGGATGATGAGGATGCTTCATCCCAGATCCCCTTGGACGATGCTTCGCCCCCAGACTACAGCTCCATCGAGGTCATCCAGTGTCTGATCGAGCATCACAATGCCATTTTCACGGATGCAAATGAAACTGTGTGGAGATGATTAGTATCTTTTCTCTAGATCTCTCAGGTGTTAGCTCGTGTTATGTACAAGTTCCAGGTAGGAGGGTGGATTACTGCTCGTTATTGTTAGGATAAGCATTTTGGCCGGAACATTTTTGGATAGGTTTGTATATACACTAGTACTAATTCTTCACGGGAAGAAATCTCTGTAGGATCTGGTCATGCCTTATCAATAATAATGTACTTGGATGTGAACCAGATGGTCGCGGTGTGCTGATGAATTTGCTGAATTTTCAGTCGGTAGGTGTTGCATACGAATGCTTTCTTTCTTGTGTATCATTCACGGTTTGACTGGTATACATGTTGATGAGTTGGCGATAGCTTTCGTGTCTTTGGAACAAATCAATGTTGATGTTACCATGCGAGGTCAGACCTATATGCATATCGGAAGGTGGGATATCAAGTTTTCCTTGCGGTTTACATTGAACTCGGAGTGCTTTAGTAATTGAAATTGTGAGGTTTAAGTAGGTCGTTGAACTCGGAGTGCTTTAGTAACTGAAGTTGTGCAAGTGGACTAATTTAAACGCATGAGGTTAATATCATGGTTCGGCTTAATGTTACGAATGACAGACGATTAGCCGAGAAGCAACGCTAGCGGCCACCCTCTACGGGTGACGCGGCCGTGTTTTGGATTCGTACTTGCCCCAGCGAGTTGCAGCCATGTTTGTGGTGCAAGACAATTTTAGCTGCCCCACACTTTTTTTTTACCTCTCCTTTATTTTTCTGTAATATTTTGCAGCCATGTTTTTTTCTCCTAAGTTTATCGCCATGCAGCTTGGTTCACTACTAGCATTTTAAACTTTCACCTTCTATTCTCGTGCTACCATTTTCCAACTTTATAGAAGCCAACAATCAATTTATTCCCTATAGCAAAACCTGGCGTCCTTATAGTACAGCTTGTACTTGAACATCATTGAGACAATAAAACAAAAAATCTGTCATCCTTTTTTTGTTAGCTGCCATCTTAGTAAGCTTCCGACCATCTTACCCGTCATCCTCCAAGTTTATGGTCCAGAACACCATCAATCACCACGGTTCAGGTCAAGACTTTATCCTCCCTAAAATGAGCTCAGGATCTTTCTCTATGGTAGAAAACCTAAGTGCATGTGTTAATGTGTATGGTGGTATCGGAGACAATGACATATGGGCAATAAGATGTGACATCAACTTTATTTTTACTAAAACTGAATCCATAATTTTTTATGTCATTACTCTCTTTATTTTTACCTACATATCGTATTAGATTTATCCTAAGTCAAATTTGACCAACTTTAACTAAATTTATAGAAAAGAATAATAACACTTATAATACCAAATTTGTTTCATTGAATCCACCATAAAATATATATTGATAGTGAATAGGTTGGGCAGTATAGTTGTTGTTATATTTTTCTATAGACTTGATCAAAGTTAATCAAGTTTGACTTAGGATAGATCTAATACGACGTGTAAATAAAAACGGAGGAAGTATGTGGTACAATTAATGTAAAATGGTCTTCTTTTTACTATTGACTGATGGCCATGTATTAAACACAAAGTGTCCTCTCAAATTAACATGAAAATATTATGAAATTCTTGCATCCAAACATGTTCATCCAATATCAAATTTCTAATTCAGTAGGATTGTAGCTCCAGCCGGTAAAACCCTAACTCTCCTAAGTCATAAACCCTCCTAGCTTTCTCACCCTTGGCTGGACTGCTGAAGCCGAGGTCGAGCAATGCCGTAGACTGAAGCAGAGCAGCGCCGCCCCCGCCCGCCATGTCGATCCGCGCCGCGCTCCACCTCCGCCGCTTGTTCTCCACGGACGCCGCCCTCACGCCGCCGAAGCTGCGGAACCTACCCTACCGCCTCCGCCACGCCGCCGTCCCGGCCGCGCGCGCCGCCGTCTCCGAGTACCTCCACTCCACGCGCTGCCTCCCGTCCTCCCACGCCGACTCCATCGTCGCGCACTCCCCGCGCTCCCTCCTCTCCTTCCTCGCCGCGCTCCCTGCCGTGCCGGGCTCCCTCCCCACCGCGGAGCTCCCTTCCCTCCTCCGCCGCCACCTCAGCTTTCACCCGCTCAACGAGCTCCCCTTCTTCCTCGAATCAATCGGCGCGCCCGCCGCGGCGCCCCCCCGCTCCGACCTCATGTTCCTCGCCGACCACCCCACTCTGCTCGACGCCGTCGCCGCGCTCGCGCACTTCGGATTCCCATGGTCACGCCTCGGTCTCCTCTTCCCCGCCGTCCTCCTCGACGTGCCCCCGGACCTTATCTCAGCTCGCCTCACCGCTCTCGAGGCCCGCCTCCACCGGCTCCCGCGCGCCGCCATCATCGCTGCCTGCCTCACCTTCCCATCGCTTCTTGAGCGCGATCTATCCGATTGCGACCCACTCGTTAAGGATCTCGGCGCCACGTTCAGAGGATTGGGTCCGGATTTGGGGGCAAGCAATGACATTGACGCGTTCTCGGGCGTGTGCCGGAGGATGCGGATGTTCTATGATGCCGGGGCAGAGATTGGTAGCATTGGGGGACTTGCCGGCAGCAGCTGGAGAGTGTTTCTTGAGCTCAGGGAAAAGAGGATTGCTGAGAGGTTATGGTTCTTCAAGGATCTTGGGATGCCCGGGAAGGAGCTGGGAAGGTTCTTGCTAAGCAATGCCAAGCTTTTTGATCATGATTTCTCTGATGTAGTGATCTCGGTGCCAGAGTATCTGCTGAGGGTTGGTTTGGTGGAGGATGAGGTTAATGCGGCTATAGAGAAACATCCATATGTTGTTGGGAAGAACCAGCTGGAGAACCTCCCCAGGGTGCTGCGGGCAATGAAGCTGGAGCATCGGTTCCTGGAGAAGATCTCGGTTGGTGGGGAGAACTTGCGTTATTTATCACCTTATTTTGCTTTGGAGGTTGATAGCTATGATGCAGAGGTTGAGAGGGCTTTCTTGGATGGGATGGCTAAGGTCAAGGCTGACAAGAAAGCACAGCATGTGGACAGCAAGCTGGAGTTCTTGAAAAGCATTGGGTATGGTGAGAACGAGATAGCCACCAAGGTGATTCCTGTCCTTCACAGCACTAAGGATTTCCTGCAGGAGCGGTTTGACTACCTTCTGGAAAGAGGGGTGGAGTATACAATGCTGTGTCGGATCTTGACTGTTTTTCCAAAGGTGCTGAACCAGGGCAAGGATATGCTCAATGAGAAGTTGAATTATCTCACAGAGGAGCTGGGCTACTCCATAGAGTACCTTGATTGCTTCCCTGCATTTCTGTGCTTTGATTTGGAGAACAGGGTCAAGCCTAGGTATACAATGCTTCGGTGGCTCCGAGAGCATGGCCTACTTAGAAAACAATTAGCCCCTGCAACAGTGCTTGCTAACTCGGAGAAGAGATTCATTACTACTCTCCACCTTGTGCATCCTGCAGTTCCAAAGTTGTGGCTTGAGAGCTTCTCTTCAAGAATGCATATGGAGTGTTATCTCAAGAATATTTATCATCAGCATTCAGACAACAAATAGTTAGATGTCTGGAATCATATTGACATGATTGTTAGAGGTACAAAGTATTTTTTTTTCATGTGCATCCTTTCCCTGTTAGACATAGCAGCTTTACATTTGGGAAAATTCTTTGCTCCTGCATATATAGCAGTAAGCTGCAGGATGTAGGATGAAATGGGATATATACCAACTAGATAGCAGAACTTGATTTTTGGTAAAACTGTGCTGTAAATTTGAACTCTGTTCAGTCTTCCACTAGCGCTCCTGTGGCTATACAGTATGCACTGATTGGAACATGTAACATGTTGTATTCATCTCATCCCTGATAACAGCTAACTGCCATTTTTATCTGGTAGCACTAAATTGATAGTTTTTTTTTTCTGAAGTCGAATTGTGCTGTTGCTGCAATCAGTTAATCGTCTCTGCAATATTGCTGCTACCTGATCCAACACTTCTGCTCTCGCCGAGAGAAAGAGACAGGCTCAGTTTTCTTACATGAGTAAACTGCAAGTTGCGAAAAAGAAAAGACAAAGGCCTGTCTAATAGAGTTGAGCAGATCCAGCTCTGCACGCAGTAAGAACCAGCAAGCTTCAGTCGTGAAGGGTGAATGGTGAATCGCAAACCTGGATGCCGCCATAAACAGGGTGAATCAAGATTAATGTTGATGCAGCTTTCAACGCAACAACGGGCTCTGCAATTGTGGGTTTCGTAGCTAGATATGAACATGGCCTGGTTCGCCTCTCATCTTGGGAGGATTTGTTTCAATGTTTTTGATTCTGAGTAAGCTGGCATTCTGAGAGGTCTTCACCTTGCCCTCAGGCCTCAGGCAGGTGGATATCTGAACATGTTGTCATTGATACGGACTGCCTTAATGTTGTGCGTGCTTTGAAATCCAGAGCGGAGAACAGAACCCGTTTTGGTGATGCTTCTGAAGCCCAAAAGGAGGTGAAATCACTTGCAAATGAGATCAGGGAGGTTGAAGTTAAACATTGTTCTAGATCTTAGAATAGGGTAGCTCATTCTTCAGCTAAGAATTCTTGTGAAGAAGTCTCGCCCATTGTCGCGGAATCTCTAAACACGAATCCTGGGCTCAAACCATGCCATTTTATTGGGCCATGTCGCCTCTGTTTCTCGGCCATTCGATTATGCTTGAACGGCTGAGATCGTCCAAAAGATTGGGTTCCGGGATAACGCAACGCGCTGGCTTCGAGAGAGATCGAGCGGCGCTTCTGCCGATGCGCTCGCGGATGGCGGCAGCCTGGCGATGAGCAGGGAGGAGGAGCCTAAGGGGTCGCGGGTGTGGTGGTAGTCCATCGACCATCGCCCATCCTTGGTCGCAGCGACGGTGGATGCTGAGCCCACAGCGGCGCGGGGGAAGCCCGGCCAGCTCCGTCTCCGCCGACAGGTGCCATGGGCGACCGAGCAAGTAGCAACGGTAGTGATGAGCTAACTCCTTTGGCAATGCGAGAGGCCTCGAAGCGCAGCGACATCGAGAAGAGAAGCATTACGGTAACCCCCTTGCAGCATGGCAGCCCTCGACGCCGCGCAGCCGCAAGGGCTGGGGAAGCGAGACTATGAGAGTAAGTGCGCGTGCGTTAAGAGACGGCCGATGTTGCCGCGCAGCGCGAGAACTCCGGCCAGCAGCCGGCAGCGGCATCTCTCCTCGTCCTTGCCACCGGGCTCTTGGTCTCGGCGGCACCAGGTAGCACTGTAGCAGCCGCGAGCAACCCGGCAGCACGCGGGTGTCGCACACCTCCGTGCCACGAGCCTATGACCCGTTCGACGGAATGTTGCGCCGCCACATACAAGTCTGAGGTGCAGTCAACACGGTAGCAGCCGGTGCTTTCTATCCACTTCTCACTTCTCCTTCCATGCGACCTTTCATCTACTGGAACTTCCAAAGCAAAACATCTCATGTGGTAATAGATCAAAATCTCACTTATATATGTGTTTGCTCAGATCTTTTAATTTCCCCTCCAGATGTAGACGCAAGCCATCTTCTCTGGTAATTTATAACTCATACATATACTAGATCTATCTCGTTGTTAAATTTTCAAAGCAGTATGTAAAAGTTCATGTTCCTATCATCAAGGGGCAGTATGACGTCAATGATACCTATTAGGCTACTACATTTGTATTACTGATTGGATATCTGCCTTTTAATTTGGCATCAACAATTGGTTAGCTTAACTGCAAATAGACTGATGATTTGAGTATTACTTATGCGGGTAAACCTGATGAGAAATAGCAACATTATTGTTATTTTTTCCTTGTAAGTACTTGCCCAAGTACTAAAATGAAGCAACAGGCTGGTATTAGTTCTTAATCCACGTACATATCAGGATTGGAGGTTGGTCCAATTTTTAGCAAGTGATTGCCTCTTAATCTAGATATTAACTATTATAGTTGTGTTTACATCTTAATTATTATGAACCGATGCTGGTAAAGTTTGTATTTTTTTCTATGAAGAAATAACAAATGACAATACCAAATTCACATTTTACATATACTTGGTGAATACAAAACCCAGACTTAACAGTTATATTGATTGGCAATTTGAAATTTAGAAACCCAGCGGTTATAATGCTAATAGACACATAATTGATAGCTTAGAACACAGTATTCTTACATGTGCTTTTCCAATTTAATTTGATGTGAAAGTCTGAACTGACCATGGGACCAAAACATGAAGCCTTGAATACGTGAAGATATTATGGGGGTTAATACTGCAATAAAATCTGAACAAGATTTGCATGTACTCTCACAAATATTTCAAAAAATTAGTGTTAAAGAATCTAAAATAATTTTCGTTCTTGCTCATGAGATATGCATAGCAATAGTTGTACCCTCACATAGCAGAAAATAGAGAAAATTGGATTTATACCATCAAAAGATTCAAACTTTAGATACGTACCATCAAAAGATGGCAAGTTACTGGTATTTACCATTCCGTTAGCTTCCATTGCTTGCTTCAATTTTCTTAGCACGTCCAATATTTACCAAGTTCCAGTTTTGCCCTTAGCCAAAAACACATACCTAGCATTCTGACTGAACAGGCAAACGCACAAAGCTAAATATCATCCCTCCCAAAGAAGCAGGCGAGTGGCGGTGTGCACCTTCCTTGCAGACGCTTCGGCGATGCGCTCCCCGGCAATAGCTGCCTCCTCCGCCCTCCCCTTGCCGGTCCGCTCCTCGGTAGTAGGTGGCGCATCTTCCCTATCGATGCTCCGGCGACACGCCGATCGAGCGGCCGATACTCCCTCTCCTTCTGCCTGACTTGCGCTGCTTCCAAGTTTTAATTTGATTTTGCTTTGCGGTTCCCAAAAGAAAACAAATGGAGGCAGGAGCAGCAAGCGCATTTGCAAGATGGAACAAGGAGACAAATGAGTAACTCTGGTGGAGCAACAGGTAGGACTAGAGGAGCAGAGAAGTTCACATTCTGTTGTTGCATAATAAAAAGAGTTCTACCACTACACATGGTTATCCACTTAGGAAGACGCTCAGCCAAGGATACTATGGTCATAAGTAACATGAAGTTCACAAATATGGTAGGATTCTAAGAAGTGTTATATTTTAATGGTATATGTCTATAGTTGATTTTTTTGATGGTACATATGTAAAGTTTTGATCTTTTTATGGTCTAAATCCAATTTTTCCTAGAAAATAGGTTATCTAGATATTTGAAAAAAATATTATATCAACTTAAGATAATTAGTTTTATTGATGATGACCAGTAGTAACTTGGAGACATGGTTTGCTGGCTTAAAACTAGATGGTGTGGAAGTTTGACATTTCTAGAAGGCCAATAAATCATTGTTGTCAAATTTTATATTTGCAATTAGATGACCTTCGGTTTATTTTAATATAATTTTCTGATAATCTGCAGAGATAATTATCATGAACCTTTATGCTGAATGATTGCATCAATGTTAGTTCCCTGCTATGCACTATTTGGAGAATATATAGTTTCAATTCTAATTTCTCATTTTTTTGTCTTTGGTAAAATATCAGTTGCTATAACTATATCAACTATCATTTAAGATTTGAGGTTGAGCTGCTGAAACTAACACCATTTTCCGACTTAGAGAGCCAAAGATGATATGGAAGAACATACCATGGAATGAAGTAGATACCCAAAAGAGATCAAGCTATAAATGAATAGGGCTTTCAGAAAGTCTGCAAATTTCATCTCTCTTAATCTTTCTCTAGTATCTCAGTTTTTTAATATATTCTGTACCTCATCTTTATCACCTACACGTCCAACTACAACATTTGTAAGCCGAATAGTACCAAAGATTGTTTTTGTTTTGATTGCGCATTCCTATATATAACCCCATTGTGCATAGATGTTTAACTAATTGTTAAGTTAATTGTGAGGTACAAATACACATATTCGATTAAACACACACTCCTATATAGTTTCTCCATCAAATTTTAAAGCTCTTCGACCGCACACAAAATCATCAAGGTCAAACATGGCGCGGCCAGGCTGAGTTAATATAGCTCGACCTTTTCCCTTGAAAAAAAAGGCATCCAGCTATTTTTTCCTTCAACAAAAAGGCCAGGTGTTATATGAAAAACCGGAAATACCTTGTTTATCGGTTGCTGGAACGAATGTTCGATGTTTTAGAGGAACTGGGAAAAAAGGTTCGAACAGGCTGGCGAGAATGTTGATCTCAAGAAAATTCAAATGGGGATGATCCCAAATGGAAATAGCCAAATGGGTAGGCTAATTAATGGGCTAGTGGTCTGGTCTAGCAGGCTAGCAGCGAGATGGATCCCCCAGCCCAAAACAGCTGGAAACCCGGCCTCAATCCAATTCAACTTGGCACTCACGGAAACGGGCCCGATCGGACTCGCCCAAAACCGACTCGGCCCGATCTGCGAATCATCTGCTTAAATCGCACGCCTCCCACTCGCGCGCAATCCCCACACCCGCCTCTGCTCTCTCGTCTTCCTCTTCTCGATCGGATCCATCCAGCCCCAGCTCAGCGCTCTCGCCTTCCCCCCACCGCCTCCGCTTCTCCTCCTCCTCACCTCGATTCGATCCGCCCCGCCGCGCTTCTCCGATCCCGTGGCGATGCCGCCGCGCTCCTCCTCCGGCGGCATGCAGAGCATGAGCTCCAGCGCAGGAGGCACAAACCATTGGCGCCCAGGAGCTCGACTGCCAAGAGGAAGAGGCCATCCGCGCCGCCGCTAACGCGTGAGGGTGATCGCTACACGGGCCGGGAGCCAGGCTCTCGTCCACCAAACCAGGAGGATCCGTCGCCCACCGCCTCAAAGCCCCCGCCAGGCTCCGCTGGCACCCACGCGGAGCCGCGACCTCGGCCTCACCCCTCACCCGTGCGGACACCCTGCACGCCGCCGCCGTCCCGCTCCGCCCCATCCTAGGTCGATTCCACGTGCCCGACCACCCTCATTTCCGACGAGAATCTGAGACCTGAGACAGCGGTTGGTGTCCGCACGAGGACCACGACGCTCAAGACCGGGGAGGTTCTGGTGTTCTGGCTCAGGGCGATGGTCGTGTCGCCCACCCACGGAGGCTACGAGGTCGTCTACGACGGCAACTGGCCGCCCGGTGACCCCCACGGCACCGTCCACGTTCCGCGCAGACACGTCAGGATGATCAAGCCCTCGTCGTCGCCGACTACTCCGCCGCCGTCCCTGCCTCCGTCCAGCACCCCCAGGTCGTCCGCCTTCCACACCACCGCCACCGCGGCCGCCGCGCGGAACGAGGAGACGCGGCCCGCGCCGAGGCCGACCACGGCGGGGAAGAGCCTGCGCCTCATCCGCAGCCTCTTGCCGGAGATGGAGCGCCATGCCCGGGCTGCCTAGCCGGGATACTAGCTGACTGCTGCTCGGCTCCACTTGATGCATTGCTTGTTCACTCACGAGTAGTCTCTGTCTTTTGTTTGATTAGCTCATGGATGTGTGCCTCAGATCTCAGGCGACCATGTGTTATTTGGCAAAATTGCCAGCATGGTTGGTGCAAATCCTTTCAACTTCTGATGATCTATATGTATGTTGGAATGATTATTACTCAGTTAACGTTGTTGCTGACGTCATTAACCAGTTAATTTGTTTGAGCACTTCTTATATTCTTCTTGCTTCCTGATTATCTCTAACATGTGATTAAGCAGTTGGAGGTGCTGGTAGGGCTTTATCATGAGGTGAGCTGCTGGTATTCTTGATCGAGCACTGAATGCTGCTTTGACAGAGAGATTAGTGGACATTGATATTTCCGATTTTACTATACTTGCTTTTGATCAATCAAGTCGAGTCATGCTGTTGGTGGAGTCAGGAATGAGTCATTTTAACAATTTGTTGAAAGTATCTGAAACTATTTAGTTAGTTGTCTATGAAATATTTCTGCTATTTGATTAATGCATCAGCTCTTGCCGAGACAGAGCTGGCTACTTTGTGCTATATAACATGACAACCTGAGAGAGAGAGAGAGAGAGAGAGAGAGAGAGAGAGAGAGAGAGAGAGAATCCATTGCGATTAGCCTAAAAATCATAACAAAATGCAGATTGCTAATTCAGACTGCGGGAATTCATTTTTGCATAGACTATAGCACACTGCGCTTAATTGCTAAGTAAGTGCTCTCCACTTCTTCACTTTAGAGTCCTGGGTCCGGAGTCTGTGTCGGCGGTGGCGACGCGCTGAGCTCACTTATGAACCCAACGAGCCGCTGGAACTCCGTCGCAGATGAACCTGCCTCGGCCATGTCCCGCCTGACCTGCTCCGCAAGAGCTCGCACGGCCCCTCTGATCTTTTTTTTTGTTGAAATAAACCGCCCCCCTGATCTCGTCGGACTCCATGGCCTCCCTCACCATCCTCTCCACGACGGCCCTGTCGCACACGTCCTTCATGTCCAGCCCCGTCCTCCACACGGCGCTCACCAGCCGGCGGCCCGGCGCTGTTGGTTTTCTGGTCGATGTTGCACGGCCAGCACACCGTCGGCACGCCCTCGACGGCGGCCTCCAGACGCGGGAGGTCCCGTCGCCGGACGAAGCTCTCCAGCACCGGCTTGTCGAGGCCGCCACCGCCCGGGGAGGGGAGGTCGGCGTGCTCGAAGAGCTCGGGCACGGTCAGGTACGCCAGGAAGCTGCACGCGCTCGCCGCGCGGAAGGAGATTCCTGGCACGCCGAGCTCCTCCGCTACGTCGATGGCGAACGGCAGCATGCCGTCGGCGACGACGCACGTTCAGCGGCGGGAAGCAGCCGCACGTCGTGGTGACCGCGTGGCGCAGAGCGAGGCGTACGCGGCAGCGCCCGTGGCCCCCATGGACCCCAGGAGCACCCTTGATCCCGCGCAACGGCAAGTTTCATTTACTGGCCTAGTGGCCGTTGGGGAACGGGCTACTTTGCTCTACTCAGCCCAGCATGGAATGCACAGGACTGCAAGCAGGAGGATTTGGATAGGGGTGGGCATTGGTCAGACCGAAAAAGTCGGTCGGTTCTTGGGTTTATCTGAAATTTCGGCTATATGAAACTCAAGACTGATTGGTTCTTAAAAATCGTCAGACCGAACAATTCAGTTTCAGTTATCTCGGTTCGATCCTTGACACTAAATTTTGACAGCTCTCGGTGATCTTTGCTTGGTTCCTCTGGTGGCTGGCAGGTTGCCATCGTCACTTGCGCCACTCGTGGCTTCCATTTGTGATTTGCAACAGTTCGTCTCGATCTCTCGAGAAAGTAGCAACCACCACCCGATCGCGCATACAAGTCCTGACTGTGATCGAATTCTCCGGTTCTCTCCTTCTCGGATCCCCATATCTCTTGACATTGCCAAATCCTTGAGCCGCTGGAAAAGGACGACGACAACGGCATGAGATGGAAAATCGGCCGCCAGCCATTAACCGCCAGACACGTCGCCCTTACCGGCCGGAGCTCATTGCACTGCACGTCTGCACCCATTTGCTGCTAGGTACTGTACCACACAACTTGCTAAATGCTAAGGTTTTATCCCACTGCACCTTTCTCCCTGGCAGTATCTGAGCGATCGTATTCAGATTCAGGGCAAACATTGCCGACCGTTAGTGCATTCAGAAATTTGTGCGCACAATTGGCGGTGATTGCGTTGAGTACCATCCAACAAGTACTTACTGTTTATCAATTTGATAAGAACAAAAACAAACTGTTTATCAGCCACTGAAGAATGACCTCATACTGATAGAGTCTCTGACCCTTCTTGAGCAGGGGCGCGGGCTCAGTATTGATGCATGGGTATTCAGCTGAATACCCAAAAATTTTGGCAAAAAAACTTATATACATAGTATATAACATGTATATGTATTAAAAATAGAAAATAACATCACAAAATAGGCTTTCCAATCTTATATTGCCTCTTGGGCTCAAATAGCTCACTTCTCAATCTCATTTTGGTATTTAATTATGTGCTATAAATTTATATTTTATGCTGTCAAAATAAAATTCACCCTTTGTAAATTTTGAATACCCAAACCCCAAATCCTAGGCCCGCCCCTATTCTTGAGGCTTGGGAGGTTTGGGGCTAGTCTAATTCTTAAGTAGCAACCCAATCTTAACAATAATCAGGAACTGTTACAGAATAGCATGTGCGAGATGTCTGTCCATAGCCATGCATATACTCATTCTTTATTCTGGAGATCGTTCTCTGCAGCTGACGCGCTGAGATCCTTGATGAAGCAGACGAGCCGCTTGAACTCCAGCGCCGACGACCCGCCATCGGCGATGTCACGCTCCACCTGCTCCGCCAGGGCGCGCGCCGTTCTCCTGACGTCGGCGGACTCCATGGCCACCCTCACCGTCCGCTCCACCACGTCCCTCTCGCACACGTCCTTCATGTCCAGCCCGTTCCTCCACACGGCGCCCACGAACCGGCTGTTGATCTGCTGGTCGACGAAGAAGGGCCAGCACACCATAGGCACGCCCTCCACGACGCCCTCGATCGTCGAGTTCCACCCGCTGTGCGTCAGGAAGCACCCCACGGCACGGTGCCGGAGCACGTCTCGCTGCGGCACCCACGGCACGACGCACGACCTGCCCTCCCCGGCCGCGTCGACGGCTTCCCGGAGCGCCGCGTCCTGGCTCGCCCCGAGCATGTCCGGCCGGAGCACCCAGAGGAACGGGTAGCCGGTGGCGACGAGCCCGTGCAGGAACTCGGTGAACTGCTCGTGGGAGATGACCGTGAGGCTCCCCAGGCTGATGTACACCACGGACCGCTCCGCCTGGCTGTCGAGCCACGCCAAGCACCCGTCGTCGTGGCGCCACAGGCTCGTGGCGACCGCCGGCGCGGGGGACATGGCGTGGAGTGGCCCGACGGCGAACACGTCGCGCATCTCCCGCGCGAGGTGCGTGAGGGATGTCCGCTCCAGGGACGCCGTCGTGTTGAGCATGAGCGCTCTTGCCTTGCGGCTCTGCACGGTGGCCGCGACCACCGCCTCCAGCAAGGGGTCTTGATCCGTTTTGGTGAGGGAACGGCACTGGACCGGGAGGTCTCGCCGTCGCAGGAAGCTCTCCATCCCCGGGACGCCGCGGATGGGCTCGTCGAGGTCGCCGCCCTCGGGGAACGGGAGCTCGCGGCGCTCGATAAGCTTGGGCACGGACAGGTACGCCAGGACGGAGCACGCGCTCACCGTGCGGTACGCGATCGCGGGGACGCCGAGTTCCTCGGCGATGTCCCAAGCGAACGGCATGATGCCGTCGGCGACGACGCACGTCACCGGCGGGAAGCCGTCGGCGGTGCCCCCCGCGCGGCGCAGCCTGGCGAGCAGGTCGCGGTACGCGGCGCTGGCCGTCATGCGCAGGCCCTCCATGAGCTGCGGGATGCCGCCCACGTCGCGGGGGTCGTCGTCGGGGAGGCCGTCGGGGACGGACAGGAAGCGGAGGCGCGGCGAGGCAGCCGTGGCCTCGCGCGCGGCAGCGCCCAGGCGGCGGAGGTTGTGGTCGGTGTGGAGGAAGGTGACGTGGAGGCCGGCGCGGAGGAGCCCCGTGGAGAAGTGGAGGAAGCTGTTGAGGTGGCCCTGAGCCGGGATCGGGAACACCAGCACGTGCGCCATGTCCGCCGCATCCGCCATGTCCGCGCGATCGACCTGCACTGCAGTGGTCCAGCTCGGCGCGGCGATGGCGTCTATTTAAGGGACAGGATGCGGGCCAGGCAAGAGGCAAGGTCAGACACGTCACAGGACATGATCAATGGTGGAACCAGCCGTGCGGCAGCGAACCAGAGGCCGCGCGGCAGCAGCAATGCCACACGTGTGCCGCGCGAGCCCGGTTGGTGACGCAGAAGACCAGCCCGTTGCCGCCACAGTCGTCGGACTCCTCGGCTCGAGGAGGCGAATCCCGAATGCCCCGGGGACGGCTGCTCCAGCCCTCCAGGTAAAACGCTGACCAGAAATGGTGGGTGGAGGCGGCGCCAAGTGCAGGAGGATTTTGGGTAACCTGCCTCATTTAGTAAGCCTAACCAAGTTGTATCCTTTGTATCATGTCGTCACGCCTGAGTGCAAGTGAATGCGACCCTGATGTTATATCTCAGTCAACTGTTTTTTTATTACCACATGCTTTCAAAATTAATGTTCAGGTAAATAGTTAAAGTTACACTTGATTTGAGACAAAGATAATATTTTGCTAGCCGATTACTCCGTTAGATACACATCATATAGTTACATCTTTTAGTTGATTAAATAATTGTTGATCAAAGTTTGATAAAAAAAATCAGCGTTGTCATATATTTAAAAATGAAGGTGATACTTATTCGCCGTACTTATTACTAATCTCGTGCCTGCCGCCTCGTCCCTGAAGACAAGTATGGCAATCTACCCGGCAGAAAAACCAGAAAAACAATGCCAAATATCGAAACCAATGGATAAAAGGATAAATCCAGCTCGTCTTTTTTTAAAAAAAAAAAGGAAAATCCAGCTGGTCCACTGAACACAAATGTCACCATCCACCTGGCAGAAAAAGTTCAGCCTACGTCGTTTCTGCGCCTGCTCAAACGGGCCCACTAGCAGGCCCTACCGCCCTAGCCGGCCACACACACCAGTCAGTCAACTGGATAAGACGATAACTCAAGCCAAAAATATCATCACACACCGCTACACAAGGCAGCGCGCGCGCGCGTCGTCGTCGTCACAGCCCAGAGAGCACCGCCCTCGCACACCGCCGGAAAATGGGATCCACCATGCAGCTCACCGGCCTCCTCGGCCTCTCCTCGCCGCCTCTCGCCCAGTCCCACTGCTACAGCTGCAGCGGCGCCAGGAAGCAGAGCTGCTCGCTCCGCGCGCCGCGGCGGCAGGGGAGGCGCCTCCGCGCCGTGGAGATGGGCGCGCCCGGCGGCGAGCCTCCCGCCGGCGCGCCGGAGGATCCGTCCGTCGACTTCGCGTTCGTCAGCGTGAGTCCTACCCGTCCTCGATTAGCCGACGTCGAGGCAGGCTTTGCACACTGCTTTTTTCCTTACCAACTAGCTGACGTCGTCGCCGACGCTGCAGCCGCGGCTGCTGCCGGACGGGACGCCGGACGTGCACTACCGGACGGCGCGTGGCGGGCAGAAGCTCCGGGACATCATGCTCGAGGGCTACATCGACCTCTACGGGCCCTACGTACGTGCGCGAGCCGCTGCATACGCGGCCGCCGGCGGCGATGCCGCTCTCGCTTGCTCGCCGTGCCGCGCCTGCTCATACTGATTAGCTCTCGCTGCTGCTCTGTGCTACTGCAGGATAAGCTTCTCCTCAACTGCTCGGGAGGCGGCGTGTGCGGGACCTGCATCGTCGAGGTAAATCCAGAATCCATTCAGAATTAAGAATTCTTTTTTCTTCCGCTGCTGGAAATTATCCTGGCTGATGGCTGCGGGCCTCCGCGAACGGAAGGCCAAGTCCGGCAACTGGGCCTCCGGTTGGCCCAGTAACCGCTCGTCCGCGAGGTACTCAGACACAATCGTAACCGTTCCTTCTGGGTCCAACGGTTGGGATGACCGCTGGCCAGGACGGCAACTGAAATACCGACCGGGTGGACGGCAAATCAAATACCGTCCACCCCTGGCCTGGCCTGGGTGCCGCCGCGGGGACTCCTCGCCCGACGCCGGCGCGCGCTCGCCTCACCATTGGCGGTGACACCGCCATGTAAATGTGATACTTGCTCGTTGCTGTTCTTCCCTGCATCTTGGATCACCGTCTCGGCGGCGCGGCGCCACCCTCGTCGGACCGGACCCTCCCCGGACGCTTCCCGCGTCGCGCGCGCACAGCGGGCGGCCGCCGGCCGGCACGGCGGCACCATCATATCCTCGCGTCCACCTTCTTTTCCGGCACCAATGGCGTTGTATTGACCGAGACTCCCGGCCTTCTCCTCCCCAGACAGCGCTTTATGCTCGCCTCCGCGGCCTGCTAGTGGCCTCCCGCCTCCGCGTTCGTGGCCGTCACCTATGGATTAGGACTCTGAAGGCGTATCAATGTCTGCCGGCTGCCGCTGCCACTCAGGAGACTGATGCTGCAATTCACTTTCCTGAATCCTGTTGCAATGGCTAATTGACCCAAAGAGAAATGGGCCTAACACTTCGTCCCTTCACTAATTTTACAGGTGGTTCAGGGCAAGGAAATGCTTTCTCCAAAAACTGAAGTGGAGAAGGAGATGCTCAAAAGGGTTTGTACACACAACTCCCTCCTCTGTTCATCAGAAGCAGCCGCTGCAAAATCCTTTTAAAAAAATAATTCGCTGCAGCATGCTCTAAACTGACTGAACTTGTGTTCTTTGTGCTAAACTTTGTTCGGCACTCTTCAGAAACCCAAGACGTGGAGATTGGCGTGCCAGGCTACGGTCGGCAATGCAGATTCAACTGGGCAGGTATGACAAGATGCTTTTCATTGAAGCTTTTTCGACACTGTATTATCAAAAGTAAAAGAAAACCAACTATCAGTTCAGAATTTCGGTTTACAAAATTCATTCAAAGATTGCTGCGCGCACCGAATTCTGAATATATACTACAAGTGCACAATATTCCTGCCAGTGCTGCTTCGTGTTTTTTTAGAGTGAAATAGCATCGACAGCATGCCACTGATTAATTTGTTGCTATGCAGATGGTCATTCAGCAATTGCCGGAGTGGAAGATACATGAGTGGGACAAGTAGAAGTAACCAACTGGTCTTAAAAAGTACTCGTATGGCCTGCCATGAACATGGGGAGTGGAGAAGCAATTGATCAGTAGAATAACTGATGAAGATTTATGAAGCTTTCAATACTCCATACAAAAGATCTTGAGCGTCTCTTTTCTTCTGTAGCAACTAAATGGAGTATGGATGCAATTAGCCTCGTTCTGTAAATCGCTCCCTTGTTCGAAAATGCAACCGCAACGTGTTCATGATCCCTCCAAGGACTTGCATTTTATTCGAGAAAACTTTTCACAAATCTCCGAACAACTGTAGTATCATTGTTGAAGGTGTAGGCTGGATCGATAAAAAGAGCTCAATGCCTAGATGGCAGTATTGAGCTGCATACCGTCTCCACCGTACCGGGGTTTTTTTTTTCCCTGATAGGCAGCTGCTTGGACCAATTCAACTCAAAACCCTCTGATGATGGGATCCATGCGCAATGCCGCAATTCACTTGTACTTCAAAAGACAGAGCGGTGGTGCGTGCTGCATGCCTGCATGTCGCCCACATCCGGCGACATACCTATAGATGGATGGCACCGGCCCGCCGGCCGCCGGCGATGCAGACGGAGACAGCGAATATTTCAGGTTGATGCGACTTTTCCAACCCACCACCACCGGTCGAGGAGACTACCCGCTCAGAGCAAGTATTACAGGCGGCGAAGAGCCGGCGAAATCCAACGTGGCAGAGAGATAAAGCAGGAGAGAGAAGAAAATGGGCGCCTCGCGAGACGCCGGCTAAAAGCGGACGAAGTGCACTGTGGCGGCCGCTCTCCCACTCCGATACTTCCACGTCGCATCTGAGCATTAAATATCGGTGAGGTCCACCACCACTGCTCGGCAATTTGGATGACCTGGAGTTTCTTGCAGCCGGCGAGCGGGCGTATTCATTAACCTTGCTCTCACTGTGAAGTGGCCAAGCGCTAGCAACCAGGCGCAGAGGGACAACAGACCACCCACGCCACGCCACCGCAGCTGCCGCTCCCCCTCGCTCCCCCCTGCCGGTCGGCGGCCATGGCGGCGGCGGCGCACGTGCTCGTCTTCCCGTTCCCGGTGCAGGGCCACATCAACTGCATGCTCCACTTCGCCACGGCCCTCGTAGGCGCCGGCGTCCACGTCACATTCCTCCACACCGAGCACAACCTCCGCCGCCTCGGCGGCCGTGCCTCTGCCTCCTCTCCCGCCGGGTCCCCGCGGCTCCGCTTCCTTTCCATCCCCGATGGGCTCCCAGATGACCACCGCCGCTCGGTGGCCGACCTTTTTGAGCTCTACAAGTCCCTGGCGGCTGAGGCCATGGGCCCGTACCGCGCTCTGCTCACGCCGTCGCCCACCACGGGGAGCCGTGCTGCCGATGTCGGCGTCGACCCCACCGGCGGCTTCCCGCCCGTGACGTGCCTAGTCGCCGACGGCTTGCTTCCTTGGGCCTTCCACGCTGCCGAGGAGCTCGGCGTCCCGGCGATCGCCTTCCGCACGGCCAGCGCCTGCAGCCTTTTGGCATTACTGTCCGTGCCCAAGCTTTTCGAGCTGGGCGAGCTCCCCTTCCCTGCAGGCGGCGACCTCGACGAGTCGGTTCGTGGCGTTCCGGGAATGGAGAGCCTCTTGCGGCGACGAGATCTCCCAAGCCTCTGTCGCCGCCCCAACGAGACAGACGACGTCGACCCCGCGCTGCACGAGCTCGTCAAGCTCTCCGCCCACAGCGGCAAGGCGCGGGCGCTCATACTCAACACGACCGCCTCCTTGGAGCAGTCAGCGCTCGCGCACATCACGCCGCGTATGCGCGACTTGTTCGCCGTCGGCCCTCTCCACGCCATGTCGCCGGCGGCGTCCTGCAGCAGCCTGCTGCGCGAGGACGACGGCTGCACGGCGTGGCTCGACTGTCAGGCGGACCGGTCCGTCGTGTACGCGAGCTTGGGGAGCCTTGCCACCATCTCTCGCGACCAGTTCACCGAGCTCTTCTCCGGGCTCGTCGCCGCCGGTTACCCGTTCCTCTGGGTGCTCCGGCCGGACATGGTGGAGGCGAGCCAGGACGCCGCTCTCCAAGAAGCTGCCAGGGGCGCCGGAGGCAGCAAGGCCCGCGTCGTGGCGTGGGCGCCGCAGCGAGACGTGCTGCAGCACCGCGCCGTGGGGTGCTTCCTGACGCACGCCGGGTGGAACTCGACGCTGGAGGCCGTCGTCGAGGGCGTGCCGACGGTGTGCTGGCCGTTCTCCGCTGACCAGCAGATCAACAGCCGGTTCGTGGGCGCCGTGTGGAGGACGGGGCTGGACATGAAGGACGTGTGCAGCAGAGCCGTGGTGGAGAAGACGGTGAGGGAGGCGATGGAGTCCGCTGAGATCAGGCGGTCGGCCCAGGCTCTGGCGCAGCAGGTGAGGCGCGACGTCGCAGTCGGAGGGTCGTCGGCGACGGAGTTCGATCGGCTGGTCAAGTTTATCAAGAAGCTCAACACGTCGAGTGCCGGTCTCGGTCAATGACAAATGGACATTAAATGATGGGACGTGCACTGGCGTAAGCGTTCCATGGATGCAATGTGACAGTAGCAAGCAGCCGATCTATGTTCTGGCTCTGTTTTTTTTTTCTAGCTGATGGTTTCCAACTCTTTGATCGTACTGATTGGTCTATCCAGGCTCGGTTGGGCTTGGAATGGATTGTTCTTTCGTGACAAGAACGCTCCTGCTCCCCCTGTCCGCACACTCCGCGCTACCTGGCTCGCCACCCGCCGCCACTAACCAGTCCATTTTCACCGCTACCTGACCCACCAGGTTACAACCCGCTGGTACAGCTCCGGTGCTCTCTTCACAGTTCAATTTGATCCTTATACATATTTAATAAAATTGAATAAGATTAGAGTCCAACTCTATTAAGATTCGACCTTTAGATTATGTAAGTTAAAATTTAGATTTCTTTAGTACCCTATCCGCCAGCCGCTATCGGCACCTCGCCGCACCACCGCACGGTCGCCACCCAACGAGAACCCACCACCCCTAATCAGACATCTGACCATTCGAAGCATGCGACGCTCGAAAACTTCTTCCTTTTCAAGTGCGCTTGCAATGCACAATCTTTGAAATAATATGCCACAACACACGGTCCCTAATCTGCCTATTATTTTTTGTGGCCTGATTCAGCAATAGGTCTTCCTTTTATCTTATATTCAATAAAAAAATGTATTGAAAAAACTACCATATTCTTCGAGAGGGACTGCCTAAATCTATCTTAATCCATGCTAGCTTATCAAAACATACATTGCCGTAAAGAATATTTGGCGGATCATTCGCAATGCTGAACCTCGTTTAAAAATATCCAATGTCTCGGTGTCGTTTCTTATATGGTTTATTTGATCCATGATGCCTGCGATCTTGTTTGTTTCCAAGTTCATAGATTGCATGCCGTCAGCGTGCCGGTATTTGATTTCGATGGTTTTCTTTTATAGCCGTTAGCAGGAGCATTCTTCCAGTCTTGATCAAGTGATGTCCCAAAAAAATGTGCGCAAAGTTTCAGTCACCCCACTCACTAATTATATATTCCGGCGTAGGCCATGCGTATATGCGATGCGACTCTCTAATTTTAAAGCCAGCCGCTGCGTAGCGTAGGAGGCGGCGTGGAACGCACGGGCAGATCGAGGCACACTAGTCCAAACCGAGCGTTACGCCGGGCACAGGAAGCGTTCGACGGCCATGGCGGAGGCGCACGTGCTGGTGTTCCCGTGCCCGGCGCAGGGCCACATCAACAGCATGCTTCCCTTCGCCGCCGCGCTCCTCGACACCGGCGTCTTCGTGACGTTCCTCCACACGGACCACAACCTCCGCCGCGCCTCCTCCGTGGCCGGCTCGCCGCACCTCCGCTTCCTGTCCGTCCCGGACGGCCTCCCCGACGACCACCCGCGCTCGCTGGGCGACATGATGGAGCTCGAAAGGTCCCTGCGGGAGGTGGGCGCCGTAAGGTACCGCGCTCTCCTCGCATCCTTGTCGTCTGCAGGGCGCCCGAGCCAAGATGACAGCGACGGCGTCGATGACGACCAAAGCTTCCCGCCGGTGACCTGCGTCGTCGTCGACGGCCTGCTAACTTGGGCGATCGATGCTGCCGAGGAGCTCGGTGTGCCGGCGCTCGCCTTCCGCACGTCCAGCGCGTGCAGCTTCCTGGCCTACCAGACCATTCCCGAGCTTGTCGAGCTCGGCGAGCTCCCCTTCCCTGCGGGCGGCGACCTCGACGAGCCGGTGCGTGGCGTTCCGGGCATGGAGAGCTTCCTGCGCCGACGGGATCTTCCCAGCTTGTGCCGCCGTAGCGGTGGCACCGGCGGCGTCGATCTCGACCCCATCCTGCACGTGTTCGCCGAGGCCACCGCGCATAGTCGCGAGGTACGGGCGCTTGTGTTCAACACGACTGCCTCCCTGGAGGGGCCGGCGCTCGCGCACATTGCGCCGCGCATGCGCAACGTGTTCGCCGTCGGCCCTCTCCACGCCATGTCGTCGTCGGCGCCGGCGCCGGCCTCCAGCCTGTGGAGCGAGGACGACGGGTGCATCGCGTGGCTCGACGGCCAGCCAGACCGGTCCGTCGTGTACGTGAGCTTGGGGAGCCTCGCCGTCATCAAGCACGATCAGTTCGCTGAGTTCCTGTCCGGCCTTGTCGCCGCCGGCTACCCCTTCCTCTGGGTGCTCCGGGCGGACACGGTGGCGGCGAGCAAAGGCCAGCACACCACTCCCCAGGGATCCATCGGAGCGGTTGGAGAAGACAAGGCCCGCGTCGTGGCGTGGGCGCCGCAGCGGGACGTGCTGCGGCACCGCGCCGTGGGGTGCTTCCTCACGCACGCCGGGTGGAACTCGACGCTGGAGGCCGCCGTCGAGGGCGTGCCCATGGTGTGCTGGCCGTTCTTCGGAGACCAGCTGATCAACAGCCGGAACGTGGGCGCCGTGTGGAGGACGGGGCTGGACATGAAGGATGTGTGCGACAGGGCCGTCGTGGAGAGGATGGTGAGGGAGGCCATGGAGTCCGACGAGGTCAGGAGCTCGGCGCAGAAGCTGGCGCGTGTGGTGAGGCGGGACGTCAGTGAGGGGGGATCATCGGCGAGGGAGTTCCAGCGGCTCGTCAGATTCATCAAGGAGCTCAGCATGGAAGGTGCCAAGTCCGATCACCAAAATCAGGGGTGAAGGGATGTACCTATGGTACATACACTTTGTGATTTTTACGATCATTTTTTATGCTGTGTCTCTCTCAAAGATGATAATAGGGGAATGTGCGTGTTTGTATATTCATAAGGTTGCATTCATAAGGTTGCGTGTGTGTATATGACGGCACTGTGTTTAAAATAGATATATTCGAGTGTTTACGCTTAAAACTTTTATCAAGTGTGCAACTTCATCAAGACATTTTGTTCGGTGAAGCCCACTACGTTCCCATGTAGAAGGTGCAATGTACAAACATTCAAATTCGGATTTGATCTCTATAAGGGGGCTGTGAAGTTTAAAAGTGGTTGGTGTGGCTCTTTTTGTTTCTGCGTTGTGGTTTCTTCGTTTTGCTGCTTATGCTTGTTGCATGGTGGATTCTTTTGAATAGAGATGGTGTGCAGTTGGAGTGAGTGTAGTTGTAATTTTAAGAGTTCTTTATATTTCCATTTAATAAAACTTCGGCTAATCGAAAAAAGTTCAAAAGTGGTAGTTGTACTCTCAGAATTGGGAAGTACTTCTACCTTTCCTACCCCAGGGCCGCGAGTACTAACCGACAATTTTGCGCATTGCCCGATGCAAATACCGGGATATTATTTTCTTGTTCCATTTCTACGAAGAAAAATTTTGAAAATCAAGAGAAGCTTCCTCATCAAAATTGAACTTTCAAGAAAAATTGAGGGTACTAATTCATAATTTCTGAGAACTTTGGATTACTTACAGGTACCTACAAAATGTCGTGGACTAGCGTATGGAACTCACTCGGAAGTAGCCAAACGCATGCAGCCACGAGCAGACTCAGCAGGATAGCACCTTGCTGACGCTCGCTCCCGTGCCGGCCGGTGAAGAAGCGGCCGCCGGGCGCCGGCCAAACCAAACCATTAACTTATTCCACGATGACAACATGATTTTCTGTTCAAGAAGAAAAAAAACATGACTTGTTCTAATCTTATAGCCACCTGCCGCGTTGGTTGTTGGAGCTTGTCTTGCGGATGCTGAAACTCACACGTCTAGCCAGGATAAATCCAACCCACCACGGGGACACACATGTCGTCTCAAAAGAGCATCTTCAACCATGAGTCCTATATTTGGATATTAGGGACATATTTGATGTGTTTAGGACAAAAAAAAGTTTATACTCCAACAGCGGGATCTCAAATCGTGTCATTTACAACTAATCGGGGAAAAATTGGAGCGGAGGCATTGGGGAAATAAATCTCTGTCAGTTAGATTTCGTGGTAAAAGAGAGATAGGACCCAACCAATTGAGTTCTATATCTAGGACCCGGGAGACTGAGTTCTAAATTGATTTGCCAGTTTTTTGTAAAATAGGACTCATGTTGGAGGCTATTTTTTCTCTTAAACCCTATATTTTAAGATAGGATCCAAATTGGAATTGCTAATGGAGATGCTCTGACGCTCGCACCCGCGCCATGGCGCACCGGCGCACGTGCTCGTGTTCCCGTTCCCGCTGCAGGGCCACATCAACTGCATGCTCCACCTCGCCACCGCCCTCGTCGGCGCCGGCGTCCTCGTCACCTTCGTCCACACGGACCATAACCTCCGCCGCCTGGAACGTGCCTCCGCGTCAGGCAGTTCCGCTTCGCCGAGCCTCCGATTCTTGTCCGTCCCCGATGGCCTCCCGGACGACGACCCCCGCTCGGCGGGAGGCCTCTTGGAGCTCCTCCAGTCCATGCGGGACCGTGCTCTGCTCGCCTCCCTGCTGTCTACGGCGAGGCCAACCTGACCTGATCACCACGACGGCGTCGACGCCCACGGCGGCGGGTTCCCGCCGGTGACGTGCGTTGTCGCTGACGGCTACCTTCCCTGGACCATCGACATCGCCGACGAGCTCGGCGTCCCGGTCCTCGCGTTCCCCACGTCCAGCGCGTGCAGCACCCTGGTCTACCTGTTCGTGCCCAGGCTTTTCGAGCTTGGAGAGCTACCGTTTCCTGCGGGCGGCGACCTCGACGAGCCGGTGCACGGAGTTCCGGGGATGGAGAGCTTCCTGCGCCGACGGGACCTTCCGAGCCCCTTCCGCCCTGTCGGCGAGAACGGCGTCAACCCCAGGGTGCACGTTCTTTCCAAGTACACTTTCCACAGCGGCAAGGCGCGGGCCCTCATACTCAACACGGCCGCCTCCCTGGAGCGGCCAGCGCTGGCACACATCGCGCCGCACATGCGTGACGTGTTCGCCGTCGGGCCTCTCCACGCCATGTCCCCTGCGCCGCCGGCAGTCGCCTCGAGTCTGTGGCGCGAGGACGACGGATGCATGGCGTGGCTCGACGGCCAGGCGGACAGGTCCGTCGTGTACGTGAGCTTGGGGAGTTTCGCCGTCATCTCTCGCGAGCAGTTTACGGAGGTCTTGTCCGGGCTCGTCGCCACCGGCTACCCGTTCCTCTGGGTGCTCCGGCCGGACATGGTCGGGGTGAGCCAGGACGCCGTCTTCCAGGAAGTGGCCAGGGCGGTGGGAGACGGCGGCGGCAAGCAGACACGCATCGTTGAGTGGGCGCGGCAGCGAGACGTGCTGCGGCACCGGGCGGTGGGGTGCTTCCTGACGCACGCCGGGTGGAACTCGACGCTGGAGGGCACCGTCGAGGGCGTGCCCATGGTGTGGTGGCCGTTCTTCGCGGACCAGCAGATCAACAGCCGGTTCGTGGGCGCCGTGTGGAAGACGGGGCTGGACATGAAGGACGTGTGCGAGAGAGGCGTAGTGGGGAGGACGGTGAGGGAGGCGGTGGAGTCCGCTGAGATCAGGCGGTCAGCGGAGGCTCTGGCGCAGCAGGTGAAGCGCGACGTCGCTGCCGGAGGCTCGGCGGCGACGGAGTTCGAGCGGCTCGTCGGGTTCATCAGGGAGCTCAGCACGTCGAGCGTGACGTCCGGTCTCGGTCAATGGTAGGTGGAGGCTCAAGTGCTGGTGTTCGGTGTTGGAAATTCAGTCGTTTCAGCTTGTTTCGGGTTTACATTCAGAACTTTCAGAGGTTCAGTTAGTTAGCGTTGTTATCTACTTCAGTCAAATAACAGAACCCGATCTCGGGTGCGTCATGTACGGCCAGAATCGTGCCTTGTTCACGATGCGGCGGGTCACGTAGAAGTCGAGTCCGTCTTTCTCGTTGTGTCGTAGCTGAAGCCTTGTGCTCTACTCGTTCGGTCGTGGGATGGCGCGGCCTTGTAGGAGGAGTGGCGTGCATGGCGCCGGGTCTGTAGTGGCCACGAGCTGCTCATCGTCTTGTATATACATCAAGCAATAGAGTCAGAAAAATGCCAAGTCGTTGCGGCACCAAAACTCTCTGTGTTCTTGCTGTGTTCCAGGGAAACTGCGTGTGTCCAGTTCGCGTGCGTGTGTCTAGTGATCGCCACCGGTGAGGGGTCGCCGGGGCTGGTCCGGCAAGTGGTATCAGAGCGGTTATCGCGTTCTGGGAGTGTCCATGGCTTCGCGCACACCGCCGGCCAGTGGGCGCCGGGAGTCACCGTCGCCGCCGCGTCGGCGGCCGAGGCGCCGGGAGCACGTTGTCGTCGAGCGGCAGGTCGTCAAGGAGATCGGCAACACGGGGTGGCCGATGCTCACCAAGACCAACTACGCCGAGTGGTCGGCGATGATGAAGGTGATGCTCCGCCCACGCGGCCTGTGGGAAGCCGTGAACTTCGCCGACGTTCTGGAGCATGAAGACATGATGGCCATGGAGGCCATCTGCAAGTCAGTGCCGGCCGACATGGTGGTGTCGATGGCGAACAAAGAGAGCGCCAAGGCGGCTTGGGATGACATCAAGACGGCGAACCTCGGCGTCGAGCGCGTCCGCAAGGCCAAGGCGCAGACCCTGCGAAGGGAGTTCGACGGCCTCGTCTTCAAGGATGGCGAGAGCGTGGACGAGTTCGCGTTGCGGATCAACAATCTCGCCGCGCAGCTGAGGACGCTCGGGGACGACCACACCGAACCAACGGTCGTACGCAGGTTCATGCAGGCGCTCCCTCCGCGCTACCACCAGATCGCCATGTCGATCGAGACCCTGCTCGATCTGGATGAGATGTCCGTGGTGGAGCTGGTCGGGCGGTTGAAGGCAGCGGAGGAACGTCACAGCCTCAGTGGAGTTGGCAAAAATAGCATCGCACAACTCAACCTGACTGAGGAGGAGTTGATCGCACGTGTCTCCAAGAAGCTGCACTTGTCCGGCGGCTCGTCGAGCTCCGGCAACTCTGGTTCAAGCGGATCCGGAGGAGGCCGGGGAGGAGGCCGTGGCCGTGACCGTGGTGGTGGCCGCGGAAGGGGCTCCCGGAAGAAGTGCGGCGATGGCGCTGCACGTGGTGTTGACGCGCGTGAAGGCGGAGCTGTCGCCAACGACGAGTGCAAGTACTGCGGCAACAAGGGGCACTGGGCCCGCGAGTGCCGCAAGAAAAAGCGCGACGAGCAGGCGTACGCGGCCGAGACGGAGATTGAAGGTGCACTGCTGGTGGGGATCACGTCGATCTCTACTCGGCAGGCGCCCCATCTACCTGTGCCGGCGGCACCTGCTAACCGGGAGGATGCGGCACATGTTCAGATCGGCGGAGGAGGTGCAAGCACTCGCTGGATCATCACCGACGAGATGTCGAGCGCAACGGCATTAGTGGCGTTGGCGGCGCCCAGCGCTGCGACAGCATCGGCCGTGGCGGAACAGGAGGTGCACATCCGTGAGGACACGCTCTTTGTCCAGCTCGGAGAGAAGAACGGCGAGGAGAACACGCGCTGGATCCTCGACACGGGGGCGACGAACCATATGACCAGCATGCGCTCGGCCTTCTCCGAGCTCGACACGGGCGTGCACGGCACCATCCGGTTTGGCGATGGGTCCGTGGTCGATATTGAAGGGCGCGGTATGATTCTCTTTGCTTGCAGAACCGGGGAGCACCAGAGGCTCGATGGCGTGTACTACATCCCAAAGCTCACCGCCAACATCATAAGCCTCGGTCAACTGGACGAGGACTGCTACAAGATCCTGATCGAGGACGGCACCCTGCGCATCTGGGACCAGCGACGCCGGCTGCTGGCAAAGGTGCCACGCTCGGAGAACCGCCTGTACATCCTCGACGTCAATCTCAGCGTCCCGGTGTGTCTCGCGGCGCACGCGGACGACACGGCCTGGAAGTGGCACACCAGGTATGGGCACCTTAGTTTCCATGGCCTGAAGCTGCTTGGGAAAAAGGAGATGGTGCGAGGACTTCCACACATCGACCATGCCGAGCAGGTGTGCGAGAGCTGTCTCGCCGGGAAGCAACGCTGACAACCGTTCCCGGTGGCGAGCAAGTTTCGAGCGTCCAAGTCCCTGGAACTGGTCCACGCGGATCTGTGTGGTCCGATCACGCCGTCCACGCCGAGTGGCAAACGCTTGTTTCTGCTTGTCGTTGATGACAGGAGCAGGTACATGTGGCTGGTCCTCCTGGCGTCCAAGGACCAAGCTGCGGTGGCCATTATCCAGTTGCAGGCAAGACTGGAGAAGGAAGCTGGGTGCAAGCTGGGCACCCTTCGCACAGACCGTGGAGGCGAGTTCACGGCGCAGGCGTTCGATGAGCACTGTGCCGACGCGGGGGTGCAACGCCACCTCACCGCGCCGTACACCCCTCAGCAAAACGGCGTGGTGGAGAGGCGTAATCAGACCGTGCTCGGGATGGCGCGGAGCATGATGAAGGGGATGAATGTGCCGGGCTGGCTCTGGGGGGAGGCGGTGTGCACTGCTGTGTTCATCTTGAACCGATCACCGACCCGGAGCGTGGACGGGAAGACGCCCTTCGAAGACTGGTATGGTTCCAAGCCGGCTGTACACTTCTTTCGTACATTCGGTTGCACCGCCCATGTGAAGATCGCCGGCGGACACCAGCGCAAGCTGGACGACCGGAGCACCCCCATGGCGTTCATCGGCTATGAGCCGGGAACCAAGTCCTACCGGTTCTACAACCCACGCACCGGGCGAGTGTGCATATCGCGCGATGCGGTGTTCGACGAAGGAAGGCCCTGGAAGTGGGATGATGCGGTGGAGGATCAGCCGAACACGGCCTCGGGGGAGCCATTCACGGTGGAGTTTGTGGCCACGCCGCCGGCCTCGCCGGGACCCTCGACACCAACCATGGGTCCTGGAACTTCCCCGACGACACCTGTGCAGGAGGCTGCGCCAACTGACTCGCCTGCACCGGGAACACCAGCCGGGGCAGAGTTTGTGTCCCCTCCCACGGGGGAGCCGGTGCTGGATGCAGACGCCGACGACGCGCCGCTGAGGTTCCGGGTGCTTAACAATATCCTCGGCGATGCGTCTGTCCCAGGGGAGGCAGAACGTATCGTGGAAGGGGAGCTTCTCCTTGCTGTTGATGGAGAGCCGACGACGTTTGATGAAGCGCGCCATGATGAAGCTTGGAGGAAGGCCATGCTCGAGGAGCTGTCCTCGATCGAGCAGAACGACACCTGGACACTTGTTGAGCTTCCACAAGGGCACCGTGCCATCGGGCTCAAGTGGGTATTCAAAATCAAGCGCGACGAACAGGGAGCAATTGTGAAACACAAAGCGCGCTTGGTGGCAAAGGGGTATGTCCAAAGGTCTGGCATCGACTTCGACGAGGTATTTGCGCCGGTGGCAAGGATGGAATCAGTGCGGATGCTACTAGCCGTCGCTGCTCAGGAGGGTTGGTTTGTTCATCACATGGATGTCAAGTCGGCCTTTCTGAATGGGGAGCTCGTCGAGGAAGTCTATGTGCAGCAGCCACCAGGTTTCACTGCAGCTGGGCACGGCGAGAAGGTGTTACGCCTGAAGAAGGCGTTGTATGGTCTGCGTCAAGCTCCCAGGGCATGGAACCACAAGCTGGATGTCAGCCTACGTGAACTGGGCTTCGTGCGGTGCACCAGTGAGCACGGCATGTACACCCGTGGCAAGGGGCCGTCGCGAGTGATTGTCGGCGTCTATGTGGATGATCTGATCATTACTGGAGCCAAGGAGGGCGGTGTCGTTGCGTTTAAGGCAGAGATGAAGCGTCTGTTCAGGATGAGCGACCTCGGGTTGCTGTCCTATTACCTGGGGATCGAGGTGAAGCAGTCCAAGGCCGCCGTCACGCTCGGTCAGGCGGCGTACGCACGCCGGCTGCTGCAGAAGGCCAACATGGCAGGGTGCAACCCCTGTCAAACTCCGATGGAAGCAAGGCTGAAGCTTTCAAAGGATGGAACGACAGCACTGGTCGATTCCACTGAGTATCGCAGTTTGGTGGGCAGCCTGCGGTATCTAGTGCACACCCGCCCGGACATCTCGTTCGCGGTGGGCATGGTGAGCCGGTTCATGGAGAAGCCCAGGCAGGAGCATTTGGCGGCGGTGAAGCATCTGCTGCGCTACATCGCCGGAACTGTGGAATACGGGCTCGTCTACCCCAAGCTCTCTGGTGTCGACAACAGCCTCACAGGCTACAGTGACAGCGACTTGGGGGGAGACGTTGATGACAGGAAGAGCACGTCTGGGATCATCTACTTCCTGGGGACAAAGGCAGTGGCGTGGCAGTCCCAAAAACAGAAAGTGGTGGCGCTCTCATCCTGTGAAGCAGAATACATCGCGGGCGCCGGCGCGGCGTGTCAGGCGGTGTGGTTGACGAGGCTGCTGAAGGACGTGACTGGCGAATCTCCTCAGGCGCCTCGACTCAAGATGGACAACATGTCTGCCATCGCGCTCAGCAAGAACCCGGTACTGCATGATCGAAGCAAGCATATCGACACGAAATATCATTTCATTCGTGAATGCGTGGACAAGGGAGATCTCTTGCTGGAGTTTGCGAGCTCTCAAGAGCAGCTCGCAGACCTGATGACGAAGGCACTGGGCCGGTCTCGGTTCTGTGAACTTCGGGAGAAGATTGGCGTGGTCAATTTGGGCTGAACGACAGACTTTGGGGGAGATTGTTGGAAATTCAGTCGTTTCAGCTTGTTTCGGGTTTACATTCAGAACTTTCAGAGGTTCAGTTAGTTAGCGTTGTTATCTACTTCAGTCAAATAACAGAACCCGATCTCGGGTGCGTCATGTACGGCCAGAATCGTGCCTTGTTCACGATGCGGCGGGTCACGTAGAAGTCGAGTCCGTCTTTCTCGTTGCGTCGTAGCTGAAGCCTTGTGCTCTACTCGTTCGGTCGTGGGATGGCGCGGCCTTGTAGGAGGAGTGGCGTGCATGGCGCCGGGTCTGTAGTGGCCACGAGCTGCTCATCGTCTTGTATATACATCAAGCAATAGAGTCAGAAAAATGCCAAGTCGTTGCGGCACCAAAACTCTCTGTGTTCTTGCTGTGTTCCAGGGAAACTGCGTGTGTCCAGTTCGCGTGCGTGTGTCTAGTGATCGCCACCGGTGAGGGGTCGCCGGGGCTGGTCCGGCATTCGGTGTTCCCGGTTCCGGCCGGCGCACCTCAAATGCATGATCCACTTCGCCACGGGGCTCCTCCATGCCGACCGCCGATGATGTGTCTTGTCGTCGATGGCGTAATGCTGTTCCCCGTCAACATTCCAGGGCCCGACTATCTCGTCTTGTTGTGCCATTATGACCTCCTAGTTCTGTCATGTAATTTTGAATACTCTTTTCCACAAGTTTTTTAGATTGATAAAAAAATGGTCCGTCAATCTGATGACTCACCTAGTTCATTCCTGCTATGAATGCCAGTTTAAATTCTAAAGCTTACGACATGGTATACTTTGCCCGGATATCACCTCCTCCAAGTAAAATTTACCGCGTGGTACGTCAAATGGACTTCTGCATCTGAGATCATAAGTTGAACAAAGCAGAAAACGATTTTATTTCACTCATAAAATACATAAGGATACAGAATAAGTTTTGCATGTTCCCAGGTTCTAATGCGTATTGGACTCAACAGACTACATGTCCAAGAAAGCAAGGAGACCCCAAAAACAAAATCTGGAAGATTTGCAATGTGCAAATCCACATCAGAATGTGCCTATGCAGTTATCTCAGCATTCTTTGCACCTTCTTCCTCCTCTCTGATTGCCTGCCCTTTCTTCTGGGCCCTAATCAGAGCACGCCTTGCGCGGGGGCGCATCTCACGTATTTGCCGTGGTGGCATCACAAATGGCTCAAGAGGGCGATCATGGAATGAATGCTCATTTCCAGAAAATATCCTTAGTTTGCGATCCCCATCCTAGAGGATCAGAACAGCATGTGTTAAATTGTACCATGTAAAGCA
The DNA here is from genome assembly GCF_002211085.1 of Panicum hallii. Lineage (NCBI taxonomy): Eukaryota > Viridiplantae > Streptophyta > Magnoliopsida > Poales > Poaceae > Panicum > Panicum hallii. The sequence continues at coordinate 50,128,068 of NC_038043.1, forward strand.
CATTCTACCAGAAAGGGAAAAAGACATGATTTCTCAATCAATATGATGTTCTCAAATATATAATCCGTAACACAACATTACAACTTTGTATGACATCTCAGCCACTTGTAGCAGCACCAAGGAATAGACTTGTTTGGGTCAGGCTAGTTACCTTCTATTAAAGTTCAGTAAGTTTCTGTGTTTGAGTTTTTACTCAGGCAGCCTGCGTGCTGTGGGTTTGCTTGTTCAGACCAGTAAGGTTCAGGTGGTTTCAGTGTTTGAGCTGCTGCTCTGTCAGCCTGCGTGTTGTGGTCCTGTTTGTTGGCTGTAGTCATTTGTCTGTGAATGATCAAGGCCGGAACTATTCCTTAATCTAAAAAAACAAAAAAACTACTTGTTATTACAGACATACCATAGATATATGTACGCTAATGTTGATCTAGACGCTGTCCAGGCAATTTTACCAGAACAAATGATCCTCATGAACAGATTAAGAAGACATAAATTTTTTTAGCATGCATCTACAATCCAGGAAATTTTATGTAATTAAGAAATAATGGAGGCATGGGCAACTTAAAATAATATTTCATCCCAGTAAGAAATTAAAACAAACCTACTACACACAATCCTGAAAATTAAAAGTTGAGTTGGCTAAGTGAATAATCTTTCCAATCCTTCTAGTATCAAAATGCTCCTTTGTAGAACAAAGATCACTCAGAATTATACAAATAATTTCCATGACACCAGTCTGCAAACTTTAGAATGGTCCTAGATAGACGAACAAACAGATTCAAACAGTGAGGATTCATAACCAACAAACACCAACATGGCTGGATGAAGAAATAATCGAGCTGAAATCTCAAATCCACCCATCCTCAGTGCGCTAATCATATACACCACAATTACACAAGCATATCGCAAAACAAAAGATCACGGTTGCACTAAACAATCAGCTAACGAATCCACCAAAAAATGGAGCGAGGATTACAGTAACAGCAACAAATCCGCCCAACCAAAACATAGATGCATAGGCACAAGAGTAGCAATCGATTGGAGAAGCGCAAACAGAGAGGAAGGATTCGGGGACCTTACCATTTCTCGGTTGGCTCAGTTGCAGTGGCTGTGCACGCAGCGGCGGGTTCTCCTGGGACGGCGAGAGGTGGGAGACGGGAAAGGGACAAGGGGCTCCCCTCTCCTACGAGAAACCGAGTGGGGCATCGCATGGACGGATGTGATCGCGTAGTCTTTTTGGATGGACGGCCTGGATCTGCTCCGTATTATTGTGGGCCTTAATGTGATTCGGCCCTAGCGTCCCAGCCGGCCGGTTCAGGAGTTGGGCTGGTCGAACGCTTCTTCAGTATAGTACGTTGCCTGTGCGAAGCATGCATGCCTGCCAGCATGTTCAGACATCTGAATATCCCATCCCCTATTGCATGCTCTTGCTGCAGCATTGTAGACAGTCTGCTTGTAATGGGACATCTGACGACGGCAGATCGAGAAGAGCAGACCTGGCATCCAGGCGGCCAGGCTCCGCTCGGCGATGGACACGCGCACGAAGGCCGTCACCACTTCGTCCTGACATCCCATACCATGCGCCACACCGCCGGGGCGCCGGAGTACTTCAGGGAAAGAAAGAAGGCACGCTCGCGACGCAGACGCGGTGCTTGCGTGTGAGCTCTGAAGCAACGACAAGTCCATTGGCCAGTGTACCAAGCAGGCAGAAAGGGAAGACATGAACTTTCAGATGTAAAACTCATGTGCTCGTCCCGGAAAACTTCCATGCATCTTCAGGTAAAGCCTACAAGCTTTCGACAGCAGATTTTCTGAATTAAGGAGCAACATAGAGCAATTCAACAATATTTTTTCCTTCCCATTAAAGACTCAAAAGGATCACCTGCAATGACATCGGTGTGCAGTTTTGCTGGCATTGCAATTCGATTAAATATTTGCTGCCAGCAAGCGTTCTCGTTCCCATTTATTTCCAGGCGCGGGAAGAGCTCGGCGGCTCGGCGCCCAGGCCAACATGTTCAGACAACTGAATGGTAGTTGTTCAGGTGTTTGCTATTTGAATCATAGGCGTGGATGGACCCAGGCAGCATTGAGTATCGCTGATGACAGTAAATCTAGGCATGGTTATCTGATTGATCACAAAATCATCCAACTGTGCCATAGCAATTCATCACACATGTCGTGCTCTAGCAGCTTCCTCAAAAGGGATAGGAAGACAGGGAAACGCTGCACATGCCTATGAAGAAACGAAATGTCCAGTACAGAGATCTTGTTGGACTGAATTTTCAGACAACCGCAAAGACGCAAAACCCATCTACTGTTACAGCAAGTTAACACTTAAGCTGCAACGGCAATTCCAAGCTCCTGAACCCCGTCAAGCAGTACGTGACGCCCATGGTGCTCGTGCACACGGCGAGCTTTCCTGCAGTTTCAACAGGAGCAGCTAGCATTCAGTTATCTGCCTGTGAGTGAAGAAAAGGAAAAGCAACAAAGATTGCCTCCAGTCTGTAAGCTGCCGTAATTCTTGCTGGATCTACTCTGATAGTCTGATGTAAGGTGCTGTAATGCACTTGCAACTAGAGTACTTGTCCCCCCCCCCCTCCCCCTCCTCCCCCTACCCCCCCCCCCCCACCCATTGCAAGTTTCTGCATTGCACTTGCAAGTGCCAACATATTCAGACTGCTAGCATTCAGTTATCTGCTCTTAAAATGCTCATAGGCAGAACGATGAAATGAAATCAATCTACCCTACCGAACCCGCGAGTGGCACACTGTGCGTAATCCACCGATAACAAGTGGGTTATTGGGCAAGACGAATCCAGGTCACTGTAATGCGGCGCTCGGGCCTGTAAGTCAAGAAGAGGAACAGAGATTTCATGGTGAAAGCTCTGTTTCACCTCTCATGCTGGAGGTAGCAGCCCCGGAAAGCTTCGCTGCCGCGGTACAGGTTCCAATGAGCAGAGACGACGGCCGCTTAAGCTGCCGTGTTCCAGGAGGAGGGGAGCCGCCGCCGCCCGCCGCCACCGTGTGCGTGCGCTCAAAATCTCACGGTTTGCCGCGGGAGCTAAACAGACGAGTGGAGACCTCGTTTTAGGGCAGCGCCTGATCGAAGAATGTTGGACTTAATCTGGTTGCAGTGTTTGTTAGTTTAGTCTACTTGTGTCCGGGATGTTAGTTGTGTACCTGCTCATTGTGTGGCATGGCTAGTGGCCAAGAGGAGCAGCCATGATGTGAGTACGTGAAGGTTTGTGCGCCAGGTGACAGGTGCTTTAGAGCAAATTAGCAGATGCATAGGTTAGCTGTTTTGATCCACTCATGCGGGTGGACTATGGCGTGGAGTTGTGGCCAAGTCATGCGGGTGGACTATGGCGTGGAGTTGTGGCCAAGTCATAAGTGAACGAGTCCTCCCGAGAAGAGTGGATCAAATAGCTATGCATGCAGTCGTCGGTGGTGATCTGCATGTAGAGGGAGATGTGCCTTACACGTAGGAGATGATTAGTGGCCACGGGTGAGTTTGGTCGAGCCGTGCGGCCAGACGTGGCTGAACGTGTGCGTGTGTGCATGCTTATTTAAGCATCATGTAATCAGCTTTGTGGAAGCGTGGAGAAGAGAAAGAAAAAGACGCTGGTGTGCGGTGCTGAAAAACTTTCGTGTGTACTTCTCTTTGTGTATCTCCGTGTTCCTTTTCTAGCTTGTGTTTTTCATCCAACGAGAGAAGCTAGCAAAGAGTGTCTGCTTGTGTTTGTATAAACACCATACAGAGATTAGAGTTTAGAGAGGAGAGAGCTCGTAAGTGGGCTGATCGGCTTGATTAGTTCTAACATTTGGTATTCAGAGCCTCGTTCGAGAAATGGCGAAGATCGGTGACGGCAGCAAGGTTGCTGCCGGCGGCGACGACGACAAGCTGGTGGTACAGCAAGTGAAGGAGGCGGGGTGACGCTGCTACCCCATGCTCGCGGAGAACAACTACGACGTGTGGGCTGTCAAGATGAAGATCTTCATGCGCGCTCAAGGTGTGTGGGCGGCCGTGGTGAGCAAGAGTGTTGCCGATGAGAAAATGGACCAAATGACTCTCGCTGCCATTGTCCAAGCGGTGCCGGAGGCGGTGGTGATGGCCATATCCGAGAAGGAGACGGCAAAGAAGGCGTGGGACGCTCTGAAGGAGATGAATATGGGTGAAGAGCGCATTAAAAAGGCAGTACAAACCCTCAAGAGAGAGCTTGATGGTATGTACATGGGTGATTTCGAGAAAATTAATAATTTTGCTGTTACCACGATCGTGAACGAGATTCGCTCTCTCGGCACGAAAGTGGAGGAGAACACCGTCGTCGAGAAGTTCCTGCATTCGGTCCCCGACAAGTTCCAACCCCTCATCAGCACCATCGAGCAATGGAGGATGTGTCGGAGATGTCGGTGATGGAGACGATCGAACGATTGAGGGCGTTCGAGGAGTCTTCGAAAGGGCGGTGTCATGACAAGGAGGGTGAGCCACAGCTGCTGTTCGTGAACGGCGAGCCACGGCTCACACGTGCCGAGTGGGAGGCTAAGGTTGCCGAAGAGAAGAGGAGCGGAGGTGGCTCCAGCAGCGGCGGCAGCGTCGGTACAGCGGTAAGTTCGACAAGTTCAAGATCGACTGCCGCAACTGTGGTGAGTTCGGACACTTCGTCGACGAGTGTCCTGCTGTGAAGAAAGTGGTGAAAGGCGTGGCGCAACTCGCCATGGCGGACGCCGAGGACGAGCCCACGCTGCTTTAAAGGCCCACCAGGAGGTATGGAATAATGACAACAAGATTAGGGGGTGATTGTTTGAAACGCCCCGGCCTAAACAACCGGAGCTAAACATGTATTTAAACACCAGAAAACAGTCTCTGGTGAAAATACATTACACAAGTGGTGCCACAGTCATACATAGCCTTATTTAATACGTTCGATTACAATAATAATATAAACTAGAAATACAATAGTTGCGATGATAAACGCAAGGGTAAACTCTTCATCGGACATGGGGGCTTCTACCACAACGGCACCACTCCAGACTTGGGTATAGGGCACGAACTACTCGCCTTCCTCAGGCACGAAATCAGGATCCTCTGCAACAAGTCATAAACGGGTGAGTACAAAAGTACTCAGCAAGTTCCACCTCACCCTACGGGAGGGGAATGATATGCGCGATGCACCTTAATCACAATGCATTAGTAATGCAACTTAAGTTATACAACTCTTCCCGACACAACCCACAGTAGGTAGCTCACTAGTTGTCAGGACCACACCGTAGCCTGTCCATTCCGTGGACACGGACCATTCGAATGGATTCTACACTCTGCAGAGGTCGTACACTGTACCCACAAGCTCGACTGCCCGAACGGACAACCGACATAGCCGACACCCAGCCGTGGTCACGCCCCAGCCCGGCCGCACAAACCCTCGGGCCCTGACCCCAATGGTCTATACCCGTGAACCATCCCTGCGACCGTCAGGCTAACCAGTGGGATTAGGCTAAGTCCGGCCCATAACGGAACCTGTGGTCGTACTAAAGTAAGCTAGGTGAGATGTCAAAACAACTCGGTCCTTATGGTTTACCAGGGCAGCAACCATTCCTCAACATGTCAACTCGAGCCTACCTCCACGGTAGCACTCACCTGCCAGTCTACCACCACGGTAGCGCCGGCTCCAACATACCCAGCTGCCCTAGCCTCAACCAAATCCCTTCATATCCTAGTCTCAACTCTGGATATGCATAACTACTCACATGCATGTATGAGCACACTCAATCACTCAAGCATCGGTATATGTAATCGATCCTAAACCAGAGCTACAACTAGACGTCCTCACATGGATGCAACCGCTCACGTAGGGGTCGATGAAACTTGCCTTCGCTTACGTACGCGTCGGCGACGGCGGCTTCCTGCTCGTGGTACGGGTCTTCTGGCTCCGGCCCGCTGTACTGGCCTTCGTACTCCTTGGACGGCTCCTCCTCGGTCACTCCGTGATCTACGGGCGGAAACGGCACAACCGGCAACAAACACAAGCAAGCTTTAAAATAAGCTCAAATGGAGATGAAAATAGGGGAAATAGATAGTACATGATTTGAGGAGAGGATCAACTGTTGGAGCTTCGTCTCGTGAGTGAACTGGGCTCGGGAGAAGTGGTTTAGCTAGTGAAGTGAAACGGCTCGGTGTGCTTGGGCTGATGATGGAGCTCATCACGGCCTCGCTCCTTTTATAGGCGGGGAGAGGCAGCGGCGTCGCACAGGGACGGGCGACGGCGTGGGCTGCGGCAGCTCGCCGACAGCTCCCACAGTGGCAGCACTGAAGACGCGAGCGTCGAGGCGGCAAAGCCGGCGAGGACGCTGCAGCGGCGTGGGCGGGGTGGGGACGCGGAGGTGGGCGGCACGGCGCGGTGCCGGCGGCAGTGCGCGGTCGCGTCGTGGGGCCGGTGTGTCGCGCGTGCGCGAGCGAAAGCGAGCGCGGGTGGGGGACGGCAGGGAGAGGCGTCGGCTTCCTTTATAAATGAGGTGAGGCGGTTTGCGCGGCGGAAAAATATCTCGGCCGGCGCTGTGTGCGACGACCCTGATTTATGGCGAGGTGGAGCCTACCAACAGATGAATCACAACCTATATACTAAGTACTCAAGCTTAACCAGGAGACTAACACGTACCTTATTGGAGCGACAAAGTCACGAAGGAACGCACAACCTTAAGTGGCTAGTCCAACACTAAGCTTACCACAACTTATCTAACTTGCTCATGGGTGGATGGCAAAAGAAAGGGGGGGTCCTATTTATAGATCAAGGGGGATGGTGTTGCTAGTGAAGATAAAGAAAGCACCGGAGAAGGAAAACAGAGGGGAAAGGGAAATCGAATTCCCCAAGGACTTATGCGCAATTTCAGAAAACTGCAGGGGCTCATCTGTAAGGCAAAATTTCCCATCAATCCAAAACTCAAATGAAGAAATGCCCAAAACGAAAGTTGAAGAGTTTTTCGAACTCTACAACATTGCTTTAGGGCTCAAATTCAAAAACTCAAAACTTATGTTTTTACACACGAATTTTTGGAACAAAAGTCAGATTTGAATTGCTTTTGTCCTAAAGAGTAAAACTTTATAAAATTCAGGACCTAAATGCAAGCATTTATGACACGTCATGATGACGGGATAGACTTGTCATAAATGTTGGATAGACATGTCTTTATGACGGGATAGACTCGTCATAAATGTTGGATAGACATGTCATTATGACTCGTATTTTTACTTTAGTCCTGAGTAGATTTAAAAGTTACTTTTTGTAAATCAATATCTTTTATAAAATTACGCAAACACCCTTACTTTGCATTTCTTTCAATAGTGATGAAAACTGGGATGTTACATTGTTAGACTTAATCTGGTTGTACGTGTTAGTGTTTGTTAGTTTAGTCTACTTGTGTTCAGAGTATTAGTTGTGTACGTGCTCACATCATGGCTAGTGGCCAAGAGGGGCAGCCATGATGTGAGTACGTGCAGGTTTGTGCGCCAGGCAACAGGTGCTTTAGAGCAAATCAGCATATGCATGGGTTAGCTATTTCGATTTACTCATGCGGGCGGGCATTGGCTTGGAGTTGTGGCCAAGTCATCGAGTGAACGAGTCCTCCCGACAAGAGTGGATCAGATAGTTATGCATGGAGTTGTTGGTGGTGATCTGCATGTAGAGGGAGATGTGCCTGTAGGAGATGATTAGTGGCCACGGGTGAGTTTGGCCGAGCCGTGCGGCCAGACGTGGCTGAACGTGTGCGTGTGTGCATGTTTATTAAAGCATCATGTAATCAGCTTTGTGGAAGCACGGAGAAGAGAAAGGAAAAGATGCTGGCGTGCAGTGCTGAAAAACTTTCGTGTGTGTCTGTGTATCTCTGCATTCCTTTTATAGCTTGCGTTTTTCATCCAACGAGAGAAGCTAGCAAAGCGTGCCTGCTTATATTTGTGTAAATACCATACAGTTCAGAGATTAGAGTCCAGATAGGAGAGAGCTCGTGAGTAGACGGATCGGCTTGATCAGTTCTAGCAAAGAACAAAGAACACGTCTCTGCACTTCCAACCGGAATGGAGACGGCGAGGACGGTGGCAGACGCAGGTGGGTTAGGGGGTATTATCAAATATTTAATCTATAATTTATAGAAGAACCTCTAAATCAGATCGTGATTAATAATCGCGATCAAATGAGGGGGTATTTTAAAAATGTTTCATCCGCCATTTTACAAAAGGACTCCGATTTTGTCGGGAGGCGCCGGATCAGCCGACGAGCCCGCGCCGCCGCGGCCGACCTCCGCGTCTCCGTCGTTATTCGCTCGCCCAACGCCCAGCCATTTCCCCGGCTCCTCTCGCGCGCCGCTCGCCGCCCAAGCTCCAGCGGAGATGCTGCCGCCGCTGTGCCGGCGCGTCGGGAGCTTGGTGCCCTGTGGCGGACCTCCTATATAAAGGCCGGCGAGGCGGCTAGCTCCCGCCGCCAGCTCTTGCTGCAGGATTGTAGACGTCCTGCGTGGACTGGGAACATTTGACGACAGAGCGAGAAGAGCAGACATTGCCTCCGGGCGGCCGGGCTCCGCTCGTCGACGAACCCGCACACGAAGCCATCACCACTTCGTGCTGACATCCCATGCGCCGCACCGCCGATGTACTAGTACTACAGGGAAAGAAGGGAGGCGGGCACGCGACGCAGCCATAGCGCATGCGTCTGAGCTCTGAATGAAGCAACGACATGCCCAGCGTACCAAGGAAGCAGAAAGGGGAGACAAGATCATACTAGCATGAACTTTCAGATGCAAAACTCACGTGCTCGTCGAGGAAAACTTTCAAAGTATGACATGCATCTTCAGCTAAAGCTTACAAGCCTTCGACAGCAGATTTACTGAACTAAGGAGCAGCACAGAGCAATTCAGCAATTTTTTCCCTTCCGTTAGTGACAGAAAAGGATCACCTGCAATGATATTGGTGTGCAGTTTTGCTGACATTGCAATTCGATTAAACATTTGCTGCCAGCAAGTGTCTCGTTCCCCATTCATTTCCAAGCGTGGGAAGAGCTCGGTGCCCATGCCAATATGTTCAGACAACTGAATAGTTCATGTCGTTCTGTTCGTCCAGAGGCTCATGGAACGTCAATGGCAACATTATTCAAGGTAGTTGTTGTTCGGATCAACGGAAGTCTTGGCGTGGATGGATCCAGGTAGCATAGATGGCAATAATTCTTCTATGTAATTTGTAGATGGACCGTTATTGCTCGTTAAGCATAGCATAACACGGTATTAATTTTGACCTTTCCTTTCCCTAACAAGAACTTCTGTTTCGGATCCTCGGAATGATCTCTCTCTCATGAAAAAAAAGGATGACTATAAGCGGACTACTTCATTCTCGATGAGTTCTTTGATCAAACCAACCAATCACGCTAGCAGGCGGCGCGGCGAGGAGAATGACCTGATTGTTCAAGAGAACAGGTAGGATATCCAGGTCCAGGGTGGGTCAACGGTCTCTCTGGCTCTTGTCAAATTGCCAAACGCGCGGCCTCCGGTTGCTCCAAGCCATTCAAAGTTCCATGGCACATTGGCACCTCGCCTCACAACCATGCATCTAAAAATGGCAGATGGCCGGCCGGCGCCCCCGAACGAGTATATAGCATCATCTAGCTTGCTAGATTCGCTCGTTGATCGTCCAGCCATTCATGTCTGCAGGTTCGCCGTGGACTATGGCGCCGCCGCCTCTCCTCGCGTCGCTGGTGCTCGCCGGGCTCGCGCTGCTGCTGGCCCCCGGCGTCGCGGAGGGCAAGCCCCACGTGAACCACGGCAAGTTCAAGGATGGCCCGTGGACGGTCGGGCACGCGACGTTCTACGGCGGGCGCGACGGGTCCGGCACCACGAACGGCGGCGCGTGCGGGTTCAAGGACGAGCTGGCCAAGGACTACGGCGCACTGACGGCGGCAGTGAGCCCGGCGCTGTACAGCGAGGGCGCCGGGTGCGGCGCGTGCTACGAGGTGAAGGGCCCGGAGGAGGGCGGCGGCGGCGGCGGCCCCAACAAGTCCGTGGTGGTGACGGCCACCAACCAGGCCCCGCCGCCGGTCAGCGGGCAGAAGGGAGAGCACTTCGACCTCACCATGCCGGCGTTCCTCCAGATCGCCGAGGAGAAGGCCGGCATCGTGCCCATCTCCTACCGCAGGTACCAAAAAAATTGGAACGATCGCATCGCATTGCATTTGCATCCGCTGATCGATGTTGATCTCTCCAATCCAATCAGGGTGGCGTGCGTGAGGCAAGGCGGGATCCGGTACACGATCACGGGGAACAAGAACTACAACATGGTGATGGTGACGAACGTGGGCGGCGAGGGGGACGTGGTGGCGCTGTCGGTGAAGGGCAACAAGCGCGTCAAGTGGACGCCGATGAAGCGCAGCTGGGGGCAGCTGTGGACGACGGAGGTCGACCTCACCGGCGAGTCGCTGACGTACCGGGTCATGACCGGCGACCACCGCAAGGCCACCTCCTGGCACGTCATGCCGCGCGACTGGCAGTTCGGAAAGACCTACCAGGCGACCAAGAACTTCTAGGCCGGGGCGCCGCTAGGCATATGCACCGTTGCATTGTATTGTACCTCCTCTCATGCGTAACGATCGACATGCATGAATGGTCTGAAGCTCCGTTGCCGGAGTTAAACGGTTGTGAAGGAAAAACTAAACAGAATTGCTAAAATCCACTTTAAATTTGTGTCCTTGTGTTGTGCTCACATGCATGCATCTTCTCCAATACTCCAACCTATAAAAAAGTTTCTTGCAATGTTAACAGAGTCTGAAAGATCTTGACAGGAAGCCGGGGCGGCAGGCTAAGCCGTGGTGTAGTGACGATTGAGAGATTGTAGAAGGCGGGCGGGACAATTGGTAGGTGGGTGGAGTCGTTAATTGATTATGGAGGAAAAGCACTGGGCTTCCATGGACACGGATCACTTCTCCTCCTAGGCCGCCGGACCACACAGGCCCTCGCGTGGCCCGTGAGTTACGGCCCAGTTCACCAATCGTTTTCCCTGGTCGTGTCCCATTTCTTCCACGCCCACCAGTCCAGCGAGCGCGAGGGCGGCCTCTAGTCCAGTACGCTAGCGCTGCTACCCTGCCGCCGTCCGGCGAGGCGGCGACGATTCCGGCGCGCGACACGTGACTGCACCTTCTACGACCCAGGGGGCGAGCTGGTAACCACAAACGCTCTGATCTTGGTGTGGGTTTGTGTTCCCCTTTGATTTAGTTAGGGTTTTGGCCGCGCCAGTTCACCACCCTTCTCAAGCTTCATCATTTTCATTTCTACTAGAGGTTATGCGGCGCGAGTGGTTTGGTTCATTCCAATTGGGGTGGGCTGCTGGTCTTGCTCCGAAATTTGATTTTTGGGTTTGGCTGGCATAGGAGGATCGATTAGAGGCGCCATCGCTCGGGGTACTGACGTCTGTATTGTGTTCACCTGACGTATTGGGGTTGGCTGCCTCTCCTGGATCGGCCATCACAAGCATATCCGATCTTTGTTTCCCCCCTCTTTTTAGAAATGTGGGAAAATGTTACCGATTTATCATCTTTTTATTCGACACTCCACAGTGGGTATTCGATCTCTTGTTCTCGAAATGCAACGTGAATCTCTTTATCTGGAATGTTTAGATTTAGGTGCGGTGCCGCATGTTCTCAAGTACGAGTAGGCTTTTGGAATTCGCAGGGTAGCTGGCTAATTATGTGGGCGCATGCTTGGTGACAAGAGTAAAATTGCATTAATTTCATCGAGCAGTAAGAAATGCATTTGCGCCTGGAAACAACAGTAGCATCATCACCTGCATAGATGTCTTGTGAGGTTGGGTTTGAGCAGCTGTAATCACCTGTAGCCACCAAACCACTTGCCACATTATATCCAAGTACAAAGAACCATATATCCAAGTCGCTACAAGCAAAGGGATATGTATTTATTGCAGAAACTTTGCATCCATTGGCCGTTGTTGTATTCCTTAATTATGTATACTATGATACAAGGATGCAATTTGGCTCTGCTATTCACAGCTATTGTTTTTTTTTCCCTGGAGCAGATTCCTTTTTGCAAGATGACACAACCACAATCCTGGTCAGATCTCCCAACAGAGCTCGCTGGCCTGGTTCTCTGCCACCTTCCTGCCTACTCTGACTGTGTCCGCTTCGCGGCTGTATGCCGCCATTGGAGCTTCTCTGCCATGCAGCATTGCCTGCCTCCACCTGTGCCATGTTTGGCGTTCCCTGATGGTACCTTTTTCAGCTTACCTCACAGCGAATCCTTCCAGTTCCCCGAGAACATGGGCTATCACAGCTCCTGTGGGCTGTGGCGAGTGGCTTGTCTTCTTATGTGATGGCACCTACTCCTTGAAGAACCCCTGCTCCAAGGTCACCTTGACACTGCCTAAACTATCTTGTCTCTGCCTCATCGAGGAGCCTGAGGACATTGTCAATTTAACTGTCACCCTGGGGGGAGAGATGCCCCAAGAATCTCTGGACATGGATGCTGAGATGCCAGTGTACAAGTTAGTTGTGTGCTCGTCCCTCCTTGTTGCTGCCATTGTTAACCTTGGGCCTGTGTATACCATTGCTTTGTGCCGGCCAGGTGCTAACTCATGGTTTGTAAGTAGACTTCTTCTCAGGAGAGATCAGCACATAGACATGATGCTCTACGGAGGTAAGTTGTTTGTCCTTGATGAGTTCAAGAACCTTGTGGCCATTGATGTTGGAGAGGACAACGATAATGGCAAGCTAAGCATCTCTCAGGTTGAGTGCCTCATTGAGACTCCGTCTCTTACCTTCAGTTTGATGCAGAATGGCGTGACTTCCATCAATCATGTTCTGGTTGAATCACATGGTGCAGTGCTTATGATCCGTACGACATTCTTTGGTATGCCATCTGATGATAACACGGGATCAACTAAGCCAGTAGGGATTCAATTCAAGGTGTTTTGAGGCAGACTTCCATTCGTTAAGGTGGGTGGGTGTGACAAGCCTTGGTGATGATAAGGCACTGTACATCAGCCAAAGCTACTCGCGATCTGTCTTTGTGTCTCTGTACAAGCTAAAGGGGAACTGTATCTTCATCCTGGATGATGGCACTTGCGACTGGTTCTGGAATGGCAAGACAAATTCTTATGCTATGCACAGCATGACTGACGGCAGGACCTACTTACCGATGCCCTCAGGTTCGTTCAAGGGTGGGAAGGCACCAGCGGCATGGCTCTTCCCTACCTCGTTAATGTGAGAAGCCTTGCAGTTGCAAGTGACCATGTGGCTGATGTTGTATACTATCCGAACTTTCAATTGGCCATTTACTTTCTCCATACGATATCCCAGGATGTTATATGAGCTCTGGGCGCTTTGTTTTGAGCCTTGTGTTACTACTGAAAAATGGAGGCTGGCAGTGGCCGTCTTCCTCAGCATTTTTATTTTCGGTCATGTGTTGCTATTTGCTACGTCAAGCTGATGCTTGATTGTGTTCTTCTGTGAGCTAAGCTGGATCCGAATCAACTGGTATCAATGCTTAATGCTGTTTGTCATTGATGCATCTGCATGTGTCTGTATAACTTATTATTACTGAATTTGGCTTCATTGCTTCAAGGCACCAGCACTATTATTTACTGAATTAGACATGTCCTTTCTCATGAAATGGCACCAAGGAGATTTCATTACTCAATTATAACAGGATGTGCAGAACCACCTTGTCCCAATGAACATTAAATACTTCCCTTACCATTTTTTAAACCTGATTTATGAATGTTGTTGCCTCGATTTTTTACTAGTCATCTCTCTGATACAAGTTGCTTTGTTTTGTATGCTCAACATATCATTAGATCTGTAACTTGGCCATTTGGACCGAGAGGTTCTTTCCCTGCTTTTACTAAGGACAGATGTAGTGTTAGCTGGATGGAAGCAATCTGGAAGTAATCGCTTGGTGATTCTCTAACCAATGCAGCAGGAGTGGCAGTCACCTTTCAGGTTTGGATTCAGAAAATTGCGATGAAGAAACTAACTGCAAGTGATTGGACCCTAAATTGTGATAAGATATTTATTTGTGCAGCGAAGGATGTATACAGTGAGCCAGTGAACATGAACACTGGTGCTAACTTGCTTAGCCGCCACCTTCCTTGATCGCTTGCTGGACCAGAAGGCTCTGATGTCCTACTACCTACACTGATGAACTACTGCTATACATTCACTTAACTAACAGCAAGCTGCCACACACGGCGCCACACGGCTTGCGTAGTGGCACGGCATAGCCACGGTGCTCAGGAACGCCTGCTCTAGCTCGGCAGAGGCGCCTCTCCTGAGCAAGCACATGGCGTACTCCATGACCACGGCGTCGCAGGGCAGCGTGATCCTGCCGTCGTCGCCGTCACCGAAGCCGAACTCCTCCCGCGACATCCGCAGGAGCTCCGTGAAGACTGCCGTGCCAAGGCATGCCAATGGCACCTCGAACCGCGCCCCGTCGGCGGTGTACACCGCGCAGTGGCCCTTGCTCGCCATGGAGGTGCAGCACTCGTCGGCCTCCGTTGCCGCCGCCGCCGCCGCCCCCCAGGTGAGGCGCTTCCTCCCGAGCGCCGCCATCCTCTGCCACTTCTTGGACAGCTGAGCGATCCTCTTCGAGCTGATCATGGTAAGGTTCTTCTTTCTTCTTTGCTGCAAACTGGCGAGCTCTGAGAGAGTTAGAAATGCTTTGTTTGAGATGGTCTTCGGAGGCCACCTGACTCTGAATATATAGCTCGCTCGACTACATGGGTGGGATGATTGTGAGCCTGGGACATGGCCATGAGTGCAATGTCGATGCGGCCCGGGTGTTTGGCGCTTGTCGGTGCCGGTGCCGGTGCCTGTTGGGGTGTTGGAGCACGAGGGCCCCGTGCTAGTTGGAGCCAACATGAAGTGAGGAAGGGACGAGGACCTCATGCTAGTTGAAGCCGACATGAATTGTGAGGGCCACGATCGTTCAGCTAGCAGTTGTGCCATCAGATGCATCTGGCATCAGTCCGGGTCCATTCCAAAACTGCTTTCTTCAGGCTGAAACCAAGGCACCGCACATAGGAAATGGAGACAGGGAAGCATGGACTGAATGTTTCGGTTGGAACTAAAGGCTTGAAAAATTCAAATAAAACGGAGAGGCTGAGAGCTAGTTGTCGAGCTGCAATCTTTTAGGTCCTTGTAGGGAACTCAGGAACTGCGAGAAGGAGCGGGGGCGAAATGGAGTTCACATGATGTTCTGCTGATCCACCAGACCGCAAGCTGAAGAAGTGATATGGAGCTGTCGAGCAACTTGTCTCTGGGGCGTTGAACAGACTTAAACCTGATCGCTCAGAAATGATGTGTTGTGGGCACAAAAACTTTCATATATCTTAAGATAGGGCACAGAAATCACAGATGACAGCAGCTGGTACTGACAAATTGGACCCGATGTACATGTGGTGCTCAACTCCTCATGACCCATGAGACATGGCAGCATGGCAGCACATATCGTGATATCCTAGCGATCCAATCATCCAAGTACTTGTACTAGTGGCTCCAACAAGTGCCAAACAGATGGCCCCAGAGAAAACCAAACCAAATCAAAATCACACGCAGCTTCCCCTTGCAACACTGCATGTTCCGAGTTCATGACCTTGTCTCTTGCTTGTCTGATATGATTGCTCCACTTGAATTGAATCATCTCCTCTTTGCCTGACCTATAAATCCATCAGCTTAGCGCCCAGCACTTCACCATTCCATCGGCAAGGCAAGCACCACACCTGGTAGCTGAACACCACCTGATACGAACAGAAGTTCTCTGAATTTTCAGCCAAAAAAGTAGGAGCAACCATGGTCAGTGCCAAGAGACTCGTTCAAATGGCAAAGAAGTGGCAGAGGATGGCTGCCCTGGCGAGGAAGAGGCTCACGTCGGCGCCGGGGAAACAAGCCGAAGGTTCGTGCGGCGCATCAACGTCGTCGGTGGCAGGCAAGGGCCACTGCGTCGTGTACTCCTCCGACGGGAGGCGGTTCGAGGTCCCGCTGGCGTACCTCGGCACGGCGGTCTTCGGCGAGCTGCTGAGCATGGCGCAGGAGGAGTTTGGGTTCGCCGGCGACGATGGCAGGATCTCGCTGCCTTGCGACGCCGCGGTGGTGCAGTACGCGATGTGTTTGCTTAGAAGAGACGCCTCCGAAGAGGTTATGAGGGCGTTCTTGAGCTCCATGGTCAGGCCTTGCCACCAGAGTGTCAGCGGCGTGGCGCCGTCGATGGGACTCATGCGCCCGTCAGCTGTTTGTGTATAGCTGTCATTAGCTGCTGGTGTGTAGTAGTAGGTTTTTGTTTAGCCGGATGTAAGATTATCTGATTATGGAATCAAATGAAATGGTAGAAAAGATTCTTGGTTTCATACATGTCCTTTTCTGAACTCATCTTGTTGCATGAACGACATGGTAAAAAGCAGAAAGAAGTCGACGTCGGCCGACGGGCTCCTGGGAACAGAAGGAGAGGGCGTCGGCAGTACGCATGGCAGCACATTCTGATATCCTAGCGATCCAAGTTTTCTCAAGCATATCTGTAGTCTCATGGTCGTCATCAGCATGAACAAGCATATTTCAGTTGAGTAGTACCTCGGCACGGCATCGTTTCCCTTACATGAAAAATAAAATCTATATTAGACAAAAATAAGGCATGTTCAACAGTTGATAAAATCTATTAAAAATAAATCAGAAAATTAATTTCACAAAATAGTGTTGAGATCCAAATACCAGGTGTTAATTCAAGTGAAAAAAATGAACATCGGTAAGTGATTCATAGAATCGTAGCTCCGAATCTGACCAGATAGATAGGATATGCATTCTCAGATTGGAAAAAAAAGTGCATGCCTAGGATGCGAATCTTCCCAGATGAAAGATAAAATGTGCATTGTCAGATTGGGGAAAAAGACTGTGTGGAAGAAAGAAGCTTACGGATAATTTGCAAGATGTAGTGCCTCCGTGCAACCTCTGCTGGATCCGTGGTTGACGATGTGGATTGGGGAGGGTGTCGCCGCTGGGATGGGGCCGGCGAAGGGAGGATCGCGTCGCCAGCCGGCATCGTGTAGCCGGCGGGCGGACCTCATGCGGTCGGTGGCTAGGCATCGCTTGGCTAGCGACGGGGGGGCGGGGTGGGGGCAGGGGCAGACTCGTTTCGACCGCGGCGAAGACGGCAGCGAGCCCCCTACACTGCCCCTCTCCCTCTATTTTTTGAAGGCCCTCTGTTCGAATTGTTTTGGTTTTTGTGTGAGAAAAGCCCACTCTACAAGAAGCGCCGAGACTGGAAAAAGATAGCGCTAACAGACGGCCGAGCGCGCGCGTTTCCCGCCAGGAAAGTTCCCAAGAGCTCCGAGCTAGGTAGCGGTGGAAAGAGCTCTTGGAACAATAATTCACTTACTACGTTACATATTATATATTAAGAAAAGAGATCAGATTGTGCGGATGCTAGGGTAGCGGTTGTTTTTTTTAGAATTATATAGTCAACGTCAACGTCCACGGTGTATGCACACTCATTCTTATAAATACACGTATGCAAACCGTAACCTTAGAAGCATCTCCAAAGGACTGAGTCGGCACATCTCGATATTCACGAACTCACGCAGGCGTCTCACACCGTCAATGAGGATGTTGCCACCTACCATTGAAAGCATAGCATCGTTAAGTCCTATCTAGAAAAATGCCAGGCACACAAAACTCAAGAATTTCCTTTGAGGACGTGATCGTCTAACGTTGCCTCCTGACAAATCTGACCGTATCCGACGGTGAGCAGATTATGCGCTGCCCTCCTCTGGGCTTTGGCCCAACGGGAGCACGACCTGTTTCAGTAGAAAACAACCACGGTGTTCCTTTCTGGTAGTACAGATCATCAGCCTCCTTTGAATCATGTTTAGATAGTTTTGGGTTGTGTGTAATATTCAGTAGTATGCAGCCTCTGAAGTAGCAATTATCAGCAATACCTTTTGTGGATACCATTGATAATAATATCACAGAACCAATTTATAATACAATGGCAAGCTTGGCCACACTGGCACAATGTCAATCTTTATAATTCCTATACAGTCACAATTTGCATAGCACTTGCATAATTTACCGGACTCAAAACACAATATGCAGTCTTCTCGGTTCTACTGACCACCAGCCTGCCTGGCCATGAAGGACCATGACCACCGTCTACAGCCACGAAGCAGATCGTCGCGGTGGTGGAGAGGAATCGCCGGCATGGCCAGAAGCGCCGCCGACGCGACCGGCCACGGCACGGCAGATTGGGCGGCGATGACGCTCATGCACAGTGGCGCGGAGGGGAGCGCTGGCGCTGGCGCGGTGGAGAAGCAGCTGATGCGCCATGCCACCGGATCGGGGAAGGGGTGGAGGGGAGCGCCGGTGAGGTGGGAACTCACGAGCATCTCGGTGACGGCCTGGCAACGACGGGCACGCTAATCCGGGGGAGAATTCCTTATTTGGTACTGGAAGATGACTTAATACCTTATCTAATCCTAAAAGGCAAACAATATCTTATTTGACATCAACTTCCAACTTTTGTGCCTAATTTGGCACTTCTGTTAGTTTTGCTGTCTAGTGGCTGTGAAATGATGAGTTTGCACCTTACTAACTTTTTAGCTGTATTGTTTGGCACAATGTATCTTAGTAACATGTCATGATTAACTAGGAGTTGGGGTAGCATATTTTAGCACATTTGAACATATTTTAGGATATTTGAATGAGATCACAAGGAAGTAGGAACCTGACCGAGCAATACATACATGACCACAAATTCACAAATAGGCTGAACGTATAAATAGATGACATCTCTAAATAGCCTCGACCCTCGAGCGCGTCTCCCTGTCCCCGCGCGACCATCGCCGGTGGCCACGGGCGTCCTCATCGCCGGCGACCGCGTCCAGCCTCATCGCCGGTGAGCCCTCTCTTGCTCCTCTGCCCTTCCCTCTCTCCTCCCCCTCCCTCCCTCCCTCCCTCCCTCCTAACCCTAGTTGGATTTTTCTTCCAAGAGATATGCATTAGAAAGATCCGTGGAAGACCATGGCGAGCTGCTGCTTCTGATCCGTCAGTCCTTCCTCTTTCCTGAACGATCTACTACAACACACATCGCAGATCGAACTGCCTGTCCTAGGTAGATGCTAGATACTCCATATGGCATATCTTTCAAATTCTCTTGTTTGATTCAATTCTTTGGCTGGATGAGTTGTTAGATTCTTTAATTTTTGTCTTGTGTGATGTGGTTGAGATGGATCTGTAGAGTATATGATTGATTCAGTTCTTTGGCTGAATGAGTTGAGATGGATCTGCTTGTTCAGAAGTGAAATAGAGAAGGAGATTTAGACAAAAGAAACTGCATCACTAGAGTAATTGCGGGAAGGTACTGATGCATGTGTGTGCTTCTGTATTAGTCCTTTGCTCATCTGGCTGAATGAGCGTGTTTGCCTGATTGGTACTGCCGGCCTCTTTAGGCTTGCTTGAAAGATCAATTTTTCATGGAATTAAAATAATGAGGAACTGACGACAAGTAAAATTATCTTTTCTGTGGTCTATGCTTCTAGTTCTGGTGTTCTATAGAATACTTATACTTATGAGCACTGAAGATATAAAAAATGCAACTATTTAATGCGAAATTGTACTGCAGATATGTCAAGGAAGTGCAGTTGACTTCTATTTAGAGTATGTTTGTACTAAGCTGAAATTATATTAAACTATTAATATAAAATGTACTGAATTGAGAACTCATTTCTATTGGTGCAAGAATTTTTATTTTCTGCAATTATGGGACAGCAGCTAAAAAACTATGGAATTCTTTGTCTATTCTGAAGAACATACTGTGTATTTGGTTGTGGTGTGCATACTGTGTTGAGAGAGATTTGAGTGCTGCGTGAACTCTAGACCAACTTGAGTTTAGTAGTTGACCAGCTGTCACGATTATGAAAAATAACTAAGGTTATTTATTCAATGATAACAAATTAACAATCTGTTCTAAACCGTGTAATTCATCTTTTAACGATCTGGTAAATCTTTGCTGTATTATTGTTTGTACTATAGATATGTCCCAAAATACTTTGTGGTGATTGATGACATTCTGTAGTGACATATCCTATTTGCTAATATCTCTTTTTTTCGCTCTCGCTTGAGGAATCAACTGATGGGTAAAGTGTGGGACTGAGGCAAGGATGGTGCTACAGCTCTCCTGGAGGATCGCGGGGATGGCCCTGAGGATGGCAGCAGCACTGGATCCGATCACGGGGATGGGATGGCTCTGAGGATGTTAGCAGCAGTGGATCCTATGAGCAAAGGAGAACTTCCGTTGGTCCACGTGCGGTGCAATTATTGTCCACTCGTGCAAACTTCCATACCAGAGGTATCTACAGGGCGCAGGAGGGGGCAGCACAAGAGGTATATACTAGCTACCATATGTTATATCTACCTTACATATGCTTCATGCCTCTTACATACTTTACATATTGTTTTAAATTAAAACCCTTCACATTCATGCTTTCATGTGTAGGAAGGAATGGTGGATTTGGTACCCATTGGACCATATAGGATTCTAGAGGTTTATGGCACCTTGGGCTTATGGTTTACCCAGCCATCGAAGAAGGTTGGAGTGTTATTATGGAGGATGATGAAGGTGAGGAATACACACAAACCAACACACGAACCATTGATGGAGGCCTTGGCCGCAAGTTGGAGATCACGTACTTGGTGATGCCCAACGCCATTGAGACCCATGTTGAGGTCAGGTTGAACCTCAAAGACCTCGGTTCGAGAAGCCGCGCCGTGTATGGTAGCATCAAGGCAAGTGCCATTGACCATGGGGAGCAAAAGCGTCCATCTCTTCAGTTGTTACCTAGGGAGGAGCTTGTCCTTTCCCTGTGGCTCCACGTGCATTCTTCCACTGAGTCCCACATGTGATTGCATTGCCCTATCGTCGACATTTCAAACTCCATATAGAGGTGGACCTAAGAATAATCACAACCTGCGACAGCTAAGAAGAGGGTAAGAATTTGAAATTCTGTCTAGAATTCACCCGTAGAGTTACGAGTCTAGAAAGAGAAGTTGATGGTGATCAAGTTGAAGTGAACATCACCTGGTACCTAGATAGGGTAATTTAGTGAACATCACCTGGTACCTAGATGGTTATCATGTTGAAGTGAACATCACCTCTACCTAAAACGGAGGTAGAAGATGACTAAAATAAGTGAAGGGATGTGCCACATCTGGAACTTTGTGTGTGTTTGCAAATCATCATATTATCTATTTCCTTTTCTGTTTGATCTATACATACATGTAGTTGAACTGAACTAATCATGCCGTTGGGTGAGTGGGAACCAAGAATAACGAAAGTTTATACTATTCGGCAATGTGCTGCAATTAATTCTAATAAGCCATGCAATTAATTCATGTATTTGAACTGAACTAGTATTCGTGTCGTTGGGTGAGTGGGAACCAAGAACAGCAAAAGTTTATATTCGGCAATGTACTACAATTAGTTTTAATAAGCCTCAACTGCTCTTCAAGTTAAGACTCCCTAATGGATAGGTTATCATTTATAGGGCGTACGTGATTTCACGGTTTTGACGATATACAAGTCGCGGGGTAGTAAATGGAAGGTAGGGATGAAAACGGTCGGAAATGATTGTCGAAAGGCTCCATCACTTTTATTTTCATATTTTTTTATCGAAAATGAAAACAATACGATATTATTGATAATGAAAACGGCATCGGTTTTACGGTAATTTCGGAAACAAAAATATACGATCGAGAATACATTGATAATTATCGAAACTTATTGAAACGATATTTTGGAAAACGATAAACTTGTCAAACCATAGAGCACAACACTAACCATACAACTTGACACATCTCGTACACAAGTACTGATGATTAAGATATTAATCCAAATATCCAACCATCCATAGTCACCATGAATTCAGGTCGTTAGCTTGTGATCTGGTGTTAGGATTCATGGGTCATGACTCTCTAAAAATATAGATAGCAGAATCTGCTGGCATTATATGTGGATATGGTATTTCTACAGTAAAATATGGTAGAATACCACAAAAATGCGGTATTTCTCGAAAATGATAGGAAGACGCCCAAATCATTTTCATTTTCACTTCCATATTTTTTACCATTTTTATTTTTATTATTTCGGTAATTGTTTTCATTTTCATTTCGCCTTCAAAATTGATAAAATCTCGAAAACGGTCCTCAAGAATCGGGAATTATCGTTTTCGTTTTCATTTCTAATAGAAGGGGTAGCTTCGTCAATTGAAATACGAAGCATCTTTTGCATGCAGATCACGATTTTTGGGCGTTTTGGCGGGCGGACCACGCGCTATAGTTGGTTGAGCCGGAGTTTTTTTAAGAAAGACACCAGAAAGTGTCTCATATCCGATTCATATCAAGGAAGATATGCATGCTTGCGTGAATATAACACGACGCTCAATGCTCCATTAATCCTCCACCTCGTTCTCTAAACTTCCATATGAAAAACTCTTCTCCACGTCTAACAAAAGATAATGGCGGGAGTAATACATGGCTCACCTGTCTCGTAATGTTTTTTGATTTTGTTGTCTAAGTCGGCTGTAAGCTACAACGTGCTTCTCATCTCTCTTCTTTTCTCTCTTATCAATATTAGTTTTCAGCCTGCTTACAACTTCTTATTATAATTAATTTTAATGAAATAATGAAGCAAAAGCAAGGTCGCAAAAAAATTCCAATCATTTCACATTACAGAAGCAAAAGCGCGCGCTGGTGAGTGGTGGTGACTCGTGGTGTCATTTCCCATGCCCCGCCGCCAAAGCCTCCCATCACATACGCGCCAGTGTCATTAACATTAATCTCCCATGCAGTCCCCCTTATCCCCCAACCAATTCCCATTCCTCGACGGCAACGGCCAACGGCACAGCATCGGCACGGCCTCCCGCCGCCATGGACGACAGCGACCTCGACTCCGCCGCCGCCAAGGCCTCCACCCGCGTCCGCTGCGCCGCAAAGCGACGACGACCACCGCGGCGAGGTGCTGCAACCCGCCCGCTCGTCCAAGTCCCCGCGGCTCGCCTCCGCCTCCCACGCCACGCCACCGCCGCCATCGCCACTGCCGCTGCCGCTGCCCCTGCCCCTTCCCCTGGACCCGCCACCGACCCATACCTCTCCCTACACCACGTCCGACGCGGCGGCGGCCAGGAGCCGGCTCGCGGTCGTCGAGAGCCCGCCCCCGGAGCCCTGGGGGTTTCCCATGGGGAGCTCCATCGCCGCCGCCTACGACGGGGGCCTGCTCCCCTCCCTCTCCGTGGCCAACTTCAGAAAGTACCAGGAGGTAGCCCTCTCGGTGAGTCTCTCACTACCCGGCAAATCACATTCATGTGCTCCGTGCTCGTGTGCCGTGCTGACTGCTGTGCCTGTCGAATCTTACTTTCTCCCGTATCCTTAAAATTTGCAAGCTCACAGAGCCCATTTCAGGGATTTAGTAACTGGGAAAGTTTCATCGGGCTGCCTTTTTTTTACTAATAGTAAGTAGCAGTGACATAATTACCGAGATGTGAACCCGTAACTGGAATTTGCAAATAACGCGATCAAGCAATCTCCACTGAGGATCACTCACGCCTGACGCCTAGCAGGTTACAGTTGAGCTCTTTTGTATATTGAAAATCAGATAAACAGTTGTACCTCGTGTTAGTTATGTTCTGTTCTAATTTATGACTCGAAGGAAATGAAGGAGCTGCACTTACTTTCTAGCCTAGGATTTTCCTATGGGTGTATAGAAGTTAATGCCTTATGTATATCTGCTTTTTCGTGCTGTAATTACGTGGTAGCTGTTTGTGGTGATGTTAGGGTTAAGACTAATTATCTGTGTGAATGGTCTAGCTATATTTGTTTGCTCATTGGGAAATTAAAAAGGCATATTATCAAACTTCTCTTCGATGTGGTAACTTTCTAAAGTCCAGTAACAATTAATTTTGGTTTAGTTTGCTGCATTGTCTCAATATTAAACGAGATCTTCTCTCATTACCTCACACGTATGCATTCATTATGTAATCTTCTGCACCCAACTACATCTTGGTAGCATTACATACAGATAAAAGGTCGAAGTCGGACTGCTTGCTTGATATTATTGTTCCTAAGTGGACATGCTTATTGATTTGAATCTGAGAATGGATTCCATGGAGCCCAGGATTCTTCCTACTTATGCAAATTCCTGGAACAGTTCCGATCCTTTTTTTTAACTTTGTGAGTTATGACAAAAACAAATATTAGGATCTTCTGAAACTCTATGCTGGGTTATAACATAATTTTCCCTGCTCATATTCAGATTCTGGAGAAAAGTGACTACACCTCTATTAATGGGAATCCATACATAAAGAAATCAGGTCATTAACTTTATTCTAGTGTGACTGTGAGTTGTGATTTTTTTTATGGAATCATCATGATGCTCAGTTCTCCAACTCTTTTTAGGGTGGAGAAAAATATCTTGCTTCTTTAGAATATCATTTGAAATCAAGGACCACTCCATTGAGTTTGATGAAAACCACAATGTCAACCGCGCTGAATTTCTTGTTCGAGCGTCCATGATGTATGTCCTTGTTTTGTCAGTTGAAAATAATTTTCTGTCAAGTTCACCTGCCCTTGCCACTTCTATAAGTATGTTTTACCGGACACTATTGACTCTTTCTTCCTATTGTATTTGAAGTGGTGGCAGGTTCTCAGATGGTTGGAGCTCGTGTGATCGAAGAGAGAAAAGGTTTAACAAACCAAACCATGACATTCCCAGCACAGCTGAAACCAGAGCTAAGAACAGGCTTGCCAGGTAAGGAAGAGTTCAACACTTCTCCACATTTTTTTGGCTCGTTTACTTGATGCACCCTCCAGTTTGCGCTGTAGTTTGAACAAGCAGAAATTCATTCTTGAGATTTGTTTATATGAGAATTTCCACGCACCAGTTATTGAACAACACAGTAGTACTAGGATGTAATAAAGACAAACAGGGAGCTGATGATCTATTTCCAATTATCAAAGAAAGAATGCCATCATATCTTATGTTGTGGGTAAATTTTTTGGTTCAAGATTGCACCAACCAAAACACCATTATGAGATCAATGCAGATTTTGAAAGACCTAAGGAGCTTTGCCCACAGATTCTTGCTAGATTCAAAGTCACCCAAGTTCAATGGAATCTTGCAGGAATGAATGCACCATCTGACTTCTAACTTTATATATTGACATGATTTTTGGTATGACCGTATACTGATTACATTTGGTATTGACACCATCTGTAGATTTTTTCTTATTATCTACAGTGCTGTGTTTTCTGACCTACATTTAAAATAACTCAGTATGATATATTTTTTGTCAGAAAAATCCTTGGAAATAGGTTTGGACCATGTCTATTGTGTCTTAATTGAAATTTTATATCAACATTTTTTGTTTTATTGCATGACTACAAGCGATATTTGAACCCATAATCATTCTTGTTGTAAATATCTTTACTAGGATCTTCTTGGCATTGGAAATAACCGTCCAGGGTGAGATGTGGAAGAAACTTGATGACAGTTTTGGTTCAGATACGACCTCTTCCACTATTGCCAGAGACTGATATGGCAAGCCAAAGGTATTATTGCCTTATACTGGGCTATGATCCGATCGTTACAGCACTTGTTCAGAACATTAAAGATGGCATTCTGTTAAGGGAGTACTAGAATCTTAATTCCTCGTATCTGCTCGTTCAGCTTTTTGTTGACAAATCTTTCTTGTATATATATAACTATGGCCATATTGTACTAGAGGTTTCTGATCTTAATGTCAAAAGATACGTGTGAAAGAAGTGCAAAGAGACGATTGAGAAGAATCCATCCAAGAAATAACCCACATCCATAATGTCTATGCAGAAATTTGGATTTTTGACACTCTCAACAGGTGGGTTCGCAAATTAGCCACTACCAAGATGGATTTTCCAAAATTGCCGATCCTTGACTCTTGATTGACATGCCATTGGTTTTCAATTTCTTTTCTGATTTACCTGCAGTTCAAAAGACCAAAATGTCCTTAGCTATGGGAGCACGTGCTTGATCCTCAACAACCTCACACTTTTCCTTTTTTTACTAGTAACTTTTTCTCCATATTTCCTTTTGAAAGTTGTCGGTTATGTAGATGACTTTTTACACACAATTTATTTGAACAACTTCTCTAGAGAACTTCCTAAAACAACTTTCTATAAAGAACTCCTGCTTGTGGCTGCTTGGCCCCCACACTCCCACTCCACTTCTGCCTCAGCAGCATGAGCAGGCGACCAACAACGGCCGCACGGCTGGTTCCGCCCTCAGACGAGTGATCGAGTCTCCACTCCACCTGCGCCGCGCCTTCACCGCACCGAGATCAACCTCCTGCCACCGGCCGCCGCGGCGATCTCTGGTGTGTGACCAACCAGACTCCTCCCTCCTCCCCCATCAACGCGTGCTGCTTGCTCCCGCCCGGTCAATGCCATCCTTGGCTCCTTGCCCTGGCGGCGTGCCGCCGTGTTCAGTGGCAGTGCACGCGTGGTGCTCGCCGTATTGCCTCTGCGTGCTTTATGCGGTGTCTCTTCCCGGATTCTTGGATCCTAGCACCTTCTTTTTACCTTTGATCATAGTGTATGCAGTATGCTGCTCTAACGGATGCTATTCTTCTCGCTGCTTTT
Organism: Panicum hallii; assembly: GCF_002211085.1. Taxonomy (NCBI): domain Eukaryota; kingdom Viridiplantae; phylum Streptophyta; class Magnoliopsida; order Poales; family Poaceae; genus Panicum; species Panicum hallii. The sequence continues at coordinate 50,154,745 of NC_038043.1, forward strand.
TGCAAGATTGGCTCGGATGGCAGAGGTGGCGCAGCGTTCCGGCCCGCCGCCGTCGTGGTCGGACATCCCGTTGGACCTGGCCGGCCACCTGCTCCGCCTCCTACCGGCCTGCGCGGACCGCGCCCGCTTCGCCGCCGTGTGCCCGCAGTGGCGCGCTGCCGCTGGTCGCGCTCCCGGACGGCACCTTCTACAGCCTCCCCTACGGCAAGCCCTTCCGCTTCCCTGGCTTTGGCTGCGCCGGCTACAAGATCGCCGCCTGTGGCAGCTGGCTTGTCTTCCCGCGCGACGACGGCTGCTTCTTGGTCGATCCCTTCGCGGGGGCGACGGTGGAGCTGCCTGCTCTGTCTCGCGTCCGGCTGCGTCCCCCAATGCAGTTGCAAAATATACTACGGTTGAGGGGGCAATGGGACGCCTTTGCCACCCTTACGTCACATGGATGCACCTTAAGGACATGGAGAATGTGCCCATGATAAGGAAGCTGATCTTGTGCTCGCCAAACCTTGTCGCTGCATTCGTCGGGATTGAACGTCCCAGCCAGATTCTTGTGTGCCAGCCAGGGGCCTCCTCATGGTCGGTCCGTGCAACATCTTTGAAGACATGGCTCTCTATCAGGAAAAGCTGTACGCCCTTTCTCATTATGAGGACCTCACTTTCATGAACATTGGCCAACACCCAAGGACCGGTGATCCACAGGTCTCTCAAATTGGAAAGGTCATTAGGGGCGATCGGGTCGTTTTGCCACTTGATGGTATCTGTAGAAAGAAGCTCTACCTAGTTTAATCACGTGGTACATTGCTGATGGTACGAATTAAGGTTTACTTAAGAGAGATAAACGACATGATACTGGCTGGACGCAGTGAATTTGAGGTGTTTGAGGCGGACTTCAAGCACTAGCAGTGGGTGAATGTGACAACCCTAGGGGATGACCAAATGCTTTTCCTTGGACGATGGTGCTCCAGGGTTGTATCTGCTTCTCAGAACGGGATGTCGGGTGACCTTATCTTCTTCTTGGATGATATGCAGGATGTCAGAAATTACACCTTTGAGGATACTTCTGTCAGTGTCTACAACATGAGAACGAGCGAGGTCTCCTCCCCTCTGCCAATGGTCTGGAAGCACCAGATGATTCCTGCATCATGGCTGTTCCCTTGGAACTGAAGTAAATGTGTTACTATGCAATCTAGCAGCGGATCACTAGTTGTCTAAGAGCATCTCCAGCAGATTTGGTAAAACTGGATACCTAAACTTACTTTTAGGTATAGGAGAGAGAAGATTTGTATATAGCTTTTGTGCTCCTCTCTGGCAGATGGTATCGTTGAATGAAATGATCATACATAAAACACAAGTCCACGACATTAAGAACTACATAATTTTGAAATTCAAATTCGGCAAGCATAGTTAATCCAAATGATGCAAATAAATTGCAAAATGCAAGTTCAACCAACAGCACACATCATGCATCAATTGTGTTCTTCACTTTCATCACCACCAATGTCATCAACAAATTCATCCTCAGAGCCAAGTTCATCATCCATTGTATTTGCATCAACATCATCAAATGTTTCTTCATTTATTTCACATATGTTGATAAAAGACTCATCATCCATACTGGAAGCACAAAATATTGTAAAATTTCAGAACCATTCCCCCATTCATTTAGCATCAAGTTCATTTGCATCTTTTCAGTACGAATGGCAAAAGGGGTGAACTTTTACCTTTGGGGAATTTCACCAAGCACCTCCTGTGCAAATGGAGAAGGGGAAATCTGGGATGGGGAGGCATCGGCTTCAAAGGAGTACATCGGAGGCGCCGGCAGAGCTTCAAGCGGAGTCGGTTCCGCGGCGGCCCTCCTCTCCTTGCATGCGGCTGAGGCCTTGCTAGGGTTGCGGGGCGGCCTTTTCCTTCCCTGCTTGACCCCGGCCCCTTCCTCAGTGCTAGCTGCTGGCACGTCGGAGCCACCCGCGGGCGCACCAGACACGGAGGCGGGCGACCCGGAGCCGGCCTTCCTAGCAGGCGGCACCAGCCCCAGGCGCCGCTAGACCTTCGGATTGGGATCGCCCGGAGCTTGGCCGGAGCGAGGGAAAGGCGGCGGAGGGGCTGCGGGAAGGGCCCCGTCCTCTTCCATGGAGGTCGCGCCCGCCGGAGATGGGGAGGGCGGGGGCGGCGGCGGTGCCGGCGGCATGGGAGCGGAAGGGGCGACGCGGCTGTGAAACGAGTCGGGCGAGACAGTTGGCGTCTCCCGCGTGTGAAAAGGAGTTTTAGCAATCTATGCTTTGCTTTGGTATATTTGGGTCAGGGAGAGAGAAGTTTAGGTAATTTGCTAAAAAATTTAGGGATGGCAATCCATATACCAAATCTGCTGGAGCTGTTTTTAGGTAGATTTTTAGGGATATGTATCTATATACCAAATCTGCTGAAGATGCTCTAAGCATGGTACGAATAACTCATATGCAAGAGGTTAGCTCCATTAACAATATCTGTCTGGCCTTAGTGTGGTGGCTACTCTTTTGAGCAAATGTGGTGATTAATGTGCTTGTGCAAAGTAAAAATACATTGATCCATGCACCGTAACTATTAGAACATTGTAGTTAATCATTGTGATGATCTTGTTATGAACTTGTGATGGATCTTGTGTTCTGTCACTTGGGCTTATTTAACCTTGGTGTGTTAGCATGTGTAGTGCTCCCCTGTGCGGACCTGAGTGCATGTTGAGATCATTTCTAATAATATGGTTTCCTATTACCACTATTTTCTACTAGAATATATATCTTTAAAATCTAATAAAATTGTGAGACTATGAAGGTATCTTTCAAGACATCTTTTACATATGGTATTCATGTTTCAAAATAAATATTTTAAAAGTTATTGGGACCATTTTTCTTAGGCATTTTTTGGATGGACAGTCGGATGTTTAGGGTGCTATAAGTTATCAAGAGATAGTAGCTCATATTACTGGGAAAAACTTTGCAGAGTTTCGTTAAGATTATGGTTGGCTCTGAGATTTCTTTAGTCACAGGCATACCTAGTAACTCACTCTTGTATAAGGTTCTTCATGACGTGTATATGGTCTTGTTTTTCTTATTAAGCACTCATTTTGCATACAATCTGATCCCTCTCTGCAGTTCTCGATCGGAATTCGATTTTCATCATCATGAGAACATACAATCTCAACAATTGCTTCCATCGATTTTGCTAGTTCTTTTCTTGCTTGCATTGATCGTGGGAAGATATCGTCAAATAAAAGAGAGGAAAACGTGGCCAACATATTGCAAATTTTGCTTGCAAATCACCTGGATATAGTCAGGTGGAATTGATTATTAGCATGTACAACCTTATTTGTACTTGCATCCACACAAACCAGGACTACAAAGCACAGTGCCATTTCCGCCCAACTAAAACCAGCAAATGCACACCAAATTAGAAGGCTAACGGCAGATACATTTGCCACACTGACCACAAGCATCAGATGGTCCTAAAATGTACAGCATCAGCAAGCTACGGCTGTTCCTTCCAATATACAAGAATTAGAAGAACTAGCAACCCCTACAATGTGTGCCAGTCCTAACTAATTTTGACTGAACTCCACCTGCAAAATACAATGACAGGCACAAACGTAAGAAATAGCTATTACAGTGCCTACAAATTAGAACTACTTAGTGTTTGTAACGTTAATTCCATGTGCAAGTGCCTAGTTGAAATCCTGTATAGGGATTCGGAACATTTGACGAAAGGTAAGGACAACTAGAGTAGGCACATATTCATACAGCAGAACAACAGCAATAGTTGAAAGCACTTGTTCCTGTGAACCTAATTTTTTTCAATAGAATGAAGCATTTTCAGATGTTGGTCAGTATCAGCAAGGGTGAATTCCTTACCTTGGCCTCCTCATGAGCAACCTTCATCCTCCGGTACTCCTGTTGTGCCCGGTGAGAACGGAACAGGGCTTGGACACGTACAACTGATCTGTTAAACCTGTTCTCAGCTTGTTGCCGGCCAACCTGGTAGTAATCCTCCTCTGCAGTGCTTGCTGCTTCTGTATCTGTAGACATTGCTACTGGCATTCCAGTTGCAATGCCACGCAGGCCTTTTCTCTTCTTCCTCCATCGCAAGATAGCTTTCTCCACGACTCCAACGGACCATATTACCTTGCGGTACTGCCTTCTCACTTGGTGACCTCGGTATGCAGCCTGAGCAGATGTTTGGGTCATTAGACCACATGATACATGAGATACATACAGGATAACATGTTGCAAAAAATTTCAGATGGCATCATCTGGTGCTTGCTAACACATGAACAAAATGAATCCCTGGGAAAAGGAAAAGTAGCAAACCAAAACACACAATAATAACAGAAGCTTTACTTGTATTTTTATAGCTTGTCTTCGCATGTTCATGAAGTTCCTCCTCATCTGCCATGTTCGGAAATGACTTTGTATTCGTGCGGCAGCTCGCATCATTTTCTTTCTGTTGTAGTTCCGGAATGCATGCTGAATCCTCATAGCAGCAACTATCGTAGCTGCTTCGATCTCAGGATTGGCCGACTGAATTGCTTTTGTTTGAAGCTTAAGAGTTCGTTCCCTAAGAGCAGCTTGGATATTGCTGGCAGCATCAGCAGCATTACGGTAGGCTGCTAAAGATTCTCGTAAGCACAATTCTTGTTCAGTAAGGTTTTCAAATTCCTTGGAAATTTGTTTTATTGACTGTGTCCTTGATGTAGATTTCTTATCCTTGGATAGTGACATGGCTTCAAAATGAGCAGTCAACCCTTTCTCAGCAAGATATGCAGCTAAGCCATCAAAACCTTGTCTTGCAGCTATATCAGCAGCAGTGTGTCCACCAGGATCATCATGAGTAGGATCTGTAACCAAGCTCGGATTTGCTCCAGCAGACAAAAGAGCAGCAACCATTTTTTCCCTGGCAAAAGAATAATTAAAAATAAGTTAGCACCAGATGACTGAAAATCTAAAAGATAATTTGATCCCAACAAAAATGTGCGTGAGATAGCATATTGTCTACTACAATAGTAATCACCATGAAGATCAACCAGATGTCCACTGATAGAAAACAAAGTTTTTGAGATCCACTTACCCATGATTCCTACCAACTGGTATGGTTTCTTGTAAGTTCTGACTAATTGACTATGTTTGACTTCTATAATATATAACATCCAAAGTGCAAGAACTCATACAAGACATGATTTCTTTCCACATTTTTCTATTTCATGTAGGCATGTGATAAACACACCCCAGTTGCAAGAACTCATACAAGAAATCAATATTTTCTTCATTTTTTTTTTTCTGTTCGTGTTAGTCAGAGAATCGCGAAAATAGAGGATACCTCCCATAGTACGCGGCCCAGTGCAGAGCTGTCCAACCAGAAGAATCGCGAAAATCCAAGGAGAATCCTGACAAAGAAAATAATCGAATGGCCCAGGTATAGCCCAAGAAAGAACACAGATGTATAGGTCCTTGTCCTAGATCATCACGGTCTGTTGACTTATGTCCTTCAATTATTTTTTCCACAAGCCATTCTTGTAATTTATTTCGCAACACAAGTTCAAGCAAGCTCTCAGTAGCAGGAATGTTAGTGCCTTTAGAATCAGTAACGTATTTGAACAGATTCATCCATTCTTTCTCTGTTGATGCTGATAAGAGATTGGAAACTCTGCTACCTTCTACAAGGAACTTTGGTGGTATCTTTTTCTGGCTTGTAGAGAACAATAAACGAGCTAGTCTCATCTGCATCTGAAGCTTCGACTTTTTGGGTTCATCATCATCTGAGCTGCCCAGCATTCTACGGTACTCAAAACTCAAAACCTCACTAATTGGAGTTTTCCCATCCAAAGTCAAATAAAGATTCACTCGTCCAGGCACATGTGGTCTAGCCATGAAACGGTAAACTCCAGTTTGGACAATGTCTGCGGTAACGCATTGCTCACCAATAACACAGTATAGATTGGCCCCAGACAGATGTTTGTAGTTGTCAAGGAAGTATCCAACCACGAGGACCTACAATTAAGTTAACATTAACATTTTTGCAGAGTAGTGAAATATAGATCTAAAAACTGATAAACTCACACAGGCATGTATTTAAATTGCTCTCTAAGACTTTAAAAGTATATTGCAGACCTCACCCCCACCCCTGCTCCACCCAACCAGGGGATACATGATACTGGTTGTTGTTACAATAAGCGATCATTTGAGTGGTTCATAACATAAGAAGGTGAAGTAGAACATTTTCCATGCAAACTGAGCAACTGAAGAGGGGGAAAAAACAAGCAAGCATGAAAACTCAGTATGGGATGAAAGGGAAAAAAAAACCTTTGTATCGTCTGTACAATAAGCCCATTCTGAGGAGATCTCAATGATGTGAAATGGCATTTCATCGATCACTGGTCGAGTGATGGGTATGGCTGAGCTTGGATTATTCACTAAACAAGTAATATCATCATCCAAGTACTTCCACAGTCCAAGACTGTTCTGCCTAGCAGGCACATCACTAGGCATGTTACCATCCACTAGAGTTTTAATAATAGAATTTGCATGTGGCTTTGATTGAGAATCCAGATCTGATGTTAAAAGGGATGGAGATTGGTTCACTTGATGTTTCAGAGCTCCATAGTAACTCTCTGATACTTGATTGAGGCCAGGATTGGCAGCATAAGCTTCTGAAACTACATTAGCTGGTGAAGAAAAGATAGCCTGCAAAAAAAGAAAACAGAGATGCATCTGATCCATCATGGCAGACATAGAACGATACAAGAAAACAAACAATCGTGAACCCACGCCCGTGCATAAATACACCATTCTCGAGCAAATTAAGGGCCACAATTGAAGTGCACTAAGAAAAGTAAAGAAAGCTAAAACAGTGAAGCAAATCAAGGGGCATAGTTATGTGAATTTCGCAATGCAAAGAAATAATTCCATGCAAGATTTCAACAATAAATGTTGCAACTTAAAAATCTTTAATTATTGTGGCTCACTTAAAATACTAGTAGGAAAAAGTATAGAAGAAGCAGAAATTAAGAGTCACAGTTATAGTGCTTTTAGCAATGTGAAGAAGCAGAGTAACTCCATGCAAGTTTTCATTCATGCACAATTGCAATTGAAAGAACATAGGTTATGGTGGCAGACTTTGCTCACTTACATTACTTCTGGCATTGGTATTCAAGATACTATTTCCAGAATCCCTCATCCCATCATTAGTCTGCTGATTGGGTGTCAAAGATCCACCTGTTTTATACAATAAGCAGGATTACAATCTCTACAACAGTTTATACCAAAATATTTTTGCAGTTATGTCAAAAAGAAACCCCACCACGGACAGAAGTATCATTCTTCATAGATGACTCCAATAGATCTGCCCAAAATGATTCAAGGCTAGAATCATGATCGTCTGTTTCTGCAATATCACCAAAACAGGTACAGTAGTATACCTCTCGAAAATAAAGATATACAAGTCAAATTCGTAAGATGTAAAACAGCAAATTTTAAAAAATTTGGCATCCATAGTCAAGTATCATAAACTAAATGCTAAACAGGTCTAGTTATCAAAAACTGTATTTACATATTTTCGAAATTTTCAAAAAGTTATAGATGTCGAAACTGGCATAGAAGCACACATATAATCAATAACTAAGAAACGTTTGGGATCTCAGAATGTCTCACCACAAGAAATCGCTCCGCCACCATGTGAGTTAATTTCTTCTGGTGCAGCAGCAGCAGCACAAGAAGATAGCTCAGTACGAGCAGAGGCCGAATCTGTTGATATTATAGGAGAGGTGTAATGAATAATATTGATTGGAGGCACTTCTGCAACTTCAGCTTCTATATGTGGTGGTGGTATGGCATTTTCCTGTTTAGTATAAAAAAATATTAGCAGACAGAACATAATAAAACATGTACTCCCTTCGTTCCAGAATGTAAGACATATAGTATGGTGGATTTAATGAACTAATTTGACCAAGATTTAGAAAATACATTACGATCTACAATACCAAATAAATGCAGTATCAACACATATAGTATGGTGGATTTAATGAACTAATTTGATGTTGTAGGTGTTGGTGTATTACAGAAACAAGATATGGGTAGAGAAGGAACAGACCAAACCTCAGATGTTTGACGATAATGCACAAGAACTATGCGCTCCAACTCTCTGAATAAGAAACAGCCAAGAATAATGTCAGCAAAGATAGCTGGTATGGCATTTGTACCCAAGTTTGCATCTGATACAGAGAATGCAAAAGACTCAAGTCATAGTTGTGGTGGAATAATATAAGGAAATATATGCCACCATAAGCTTCATATTATGTAATCCTTCAACAAAACTCTTGTCTTACTAACAGATCAATTCCACTCAACTGAACATAATGTGACAACAACATGCACTCTTAAGAACTAGCCGAGTTGTCCACACAACTGCATGGCTAGATATTACGACTTACAAGACATTATCCATCTAACAGTACCTATATTTATCCGATTAATTTATAACTTTGTGCTCTGGCTCGATAAAATAAGCGATGTCAAGCCTTTTCCTTTTTCTACCAATTTATGACATTGGATTTACTTAATTTATTTACCACACAGTCCTTGCGGATGTTTCAAGTCTGCAAGTGGACAAGAAGCATGAAGGCATCAAACTAAAATATTGATTCTGTTGCATAAAGCTAATTCATGATGTCCGCGCTCCGGCATGCTGCTTCTAGTACGAATCTATTTTTCAGCATAAGCGAATAAGGAAAAAAATATCAGATTGCTCATATACAGGACAGAAATAAGATTCAGTGGTAAAAAAAACTCAACCATGGGGAGAAGAGGTCCCCCTGCCTTCATCTTAAGAGAGGGGAGTACCAAACCCTTTAGGGAGGTACTCAAAACAACATGCGAGCACCCAGATTCGAGCCCGGGTGGGATGCCTCTCAACCGGATGCTCCACCGGTAGCTATCAATCAGTTCTGAGGCTCAGTGGTATAGACATAATCTTGAAAGCTGTGGTTGAAATCTTACTTGTCAAGCAGCCAGTAGCATCTACGAAAGAAATTTGGATCTTCCTCGCCTCGAGCATAATACACATGAACCTTTTCTTCATTACCAATCTACAAAATAAGACAAGTTACCAATAATGGTGGGAGGTACTAGAATAATGAAATGCAACAATAAGCAAGCAGCCAATTTCAGTTATTTGCACAAATTACCTTTAATTTTTCATGGGCTTCTTGGACAGTCTTGCCATCCTTCTTTTTCTTCCAATTATGGCCATCTTTACGGAAGTTTCGGACAACTTTACGATCATACAGAACAACAGTACCACCTGATTTAAAAGAAAGTTACAGCGGTTTGGAATAGCAGACCAATTCTCTGATAGAAATATGGTGGAACTTAAATATGTAGACATTGTCTAAAGGTAGTGCAATCAGATGTAGGAACAACTTAGCACAGGTATAATGGTGGCAAAAAGAAAATACAAGAAGCACAAAAGGACAAAATGATTCCCCCGTGCAAACCATGTTATTATAGAAGATAATACAAGTTACGGTGATAAATTAGCAGCGAAAATGTGTTTTAGTGACAAGTATCTGCAAGCTCATGGAACAAGTAGGCAAATGAAAGACCAATGCCAATGTGAACAAGTAAAAGTGCTTTCACAACAAATGACATAGCACCAAAAAAGATCATAGCAAGCAAAGTTAATCTTGAATTTAGTAATTTACAATCAATACCGTAAAAAACACGTTCATTTCAACATATGTTTGATCTGTTATGATCCCAGCTATGGTTTGAAGAGTAGAAACTAAAGCAAATAAAGACATGTGCAAGAATCAGATGCATTGCTGCTAAACATGAAGGCAGAAGATTATCAAGCATAAAGGAAGAAAACTTTTAATAATTACGACATGGAAAAGACTGATTGAATTCAATGAAGTAGGTCTCTCTCCTACTCCAAAAAGGCAAATGTGCATTCATTCATCTCATCTCTTGTGAATACTAGCACTAGATCAGCCATAGCGTTACCTCTCTAAACAATAAACCAAGTGGCCTTGAACTGAGGGATAATTCCAGTATTTATTCCACAAACGAATCAAATTATTCAGCCTCAGAAACACAACCATCTTATACAAGGTACTTCACACACGCACACAAACTTCGGTTCTGTTCCCTCTTATTCACATTTGCCATGAATGCAAGGTCAGGGTTTCATGGTGAATGCAGAACACATACTTGCGGGCTTGTCGACGGGCTGTGCATGGACCTTGAACCTCGCATGGTTCGCCAGCACTGCATAGATCTCATTCGGCCGGAACCAGCGTGTTCCGGCCTCAGCCATCAGCTTGTCAAAGTTCAAGTCTGTCCAGCAGCCAACAAGGAAACATACACAAGCAAAAATTTAGTGCAAGAAGCAGCACAAAGCTTCCTTCTTTGAAGAGGACATGATTGGAAAGAAGGTAACATAAATTACTGTTACTTTCATTGAGCAAAGAGAGCTGCCAAATCCCCAAACTAAAGCTAAGCGCGAAGATGATAACTAAGCAGACCAAATTTGGGGGAACGGAACCAAAAGAAGAATGTGATGGATGAACTGATAAAAATTAGCGGCCAAACGCCCATAACGCATTCGATCAAGTTCCGACAGAAGCACACGAATAGTACTATTCCAATCAAGCGACAAGACCGAAAAACAGGTTGAATCATCGCCAACGCCCAACAGCAAAACCCATACAGCCCGAAATGGGAAGACACGTGAGCAGCGGCGACACTTGGAAGAAGAGCCCCGGGACCCCAAAAGTGCCAGGCATCAGATGGAACCAGCTCCGGAGCTCAATCGAACCGCATCAAAGGAAAGAAGCTTAACCCACTGGAATTACAGAACCGCCAGCACCAAACAGTACCAAAAGAAAATAGCAACAAGAGATAAGAGGAGGCGAGCGGTGAACAGAAAACCCGCGCTCGAGCCGGGGGGCGGAGCGGGTCGACCTGCGCAGGTGAGGAAGCCGTGGATCTCGGAGGCGACGAGCGGGTCCCGCGCGCCGGCGCCGCCTGCCATGGCCGCGCTCAGCTGCTGCTTCCACACACTCTCCTGCGCGTTGTCCCTTGCTCTCACCGGGGGAGAAGACGACGAGGAAGTAGACTTCAGAAAATCGCGAGAAAAGTCATAAAGGAAAGGGAAAATTTCACCAAAAAGAAAAGAACAGGCGATAACCATAAGAAATTAATAAACAAATTTTGCTACTCTGTGTGGGCCCACACGCAGAAACGGCACTATGGGACCCATGTGTCAGGAGAGGAGTGGTGTAGTGGGTGGTTGGGTGCATGTTTGGCATCGACTGTCCTTTTGGTGATAGAAGGATCTGGCAGTTGGCACGGGAGATCACGGGATCATACACTTGTGGCTGGCCCCACTTGCCAGCTTCACAAAATTGTGCGCAAACAGGAGTTTAGGATTTTTCATCGTTTCTATAAGCAACAATGTATAGTCGCTTGTGTACACACTACGGAATTCCTTAAAGGGCCGCACTTTTGTACTTCAATTAATTAAGACTTAAGAGTGTGTTTTACAGTACCAAGTCTCCACTGGATTTTTCTTTTTATACTTCGCATCTTAGTTTGCTTTTATTTTGTTTTGTTTCAGTTCAACTTTGCTCCGAAGAGAATACATAGTAATCTTATCACTTTAATCTCATGCTTATAAAAAATATAAGTGTATGTTTATCATCTATCCTCCACATTATAAATTTATATTCATTATACATCTTCCACATATGGAAACAAAACACTAGAATGGATCAGATTTGTGCTGGCGAACCTTGGGAAAGCAAAGTGGACCGCTATGCACCTAATTCATTTGTAGCGGAATTTTGTTTTCTAAATAGGGGAGGGTTTTTTTTGCCACTAACTGAGTCATTCATCTCACATGATTTGGTGCTTGGGCCCACACTTCAGCGAGAGATGCCACTACGAAAAATAAAGCTAAATCTAATAAAGTAGTAATAAGAATCTTTTTCTCAAAAGTACAGTGGCAAAAGGTAATGAAGCTCGTCCTTTTGACCACGAAGAAAACTGAGCCCAAATAATTGTTGAGAAATAATCTAGAATTATTGATGGAACAAACCGATTTGACAAGAGAGATATATACACTATTGGACAATAATATAATTTACGACATGACAAGGGCAGACAATCAGTGCTTCAGGTTGGAAAGATTATGTCCAAGCAAATCAGTCTGAAAACAAATGATAGACGAGTTGACAGCCTATTGATCTATCGCTACTTCACGAGTCAAAGATCCGGGCGCATTATTTCGTGCCGGGGAATTGGCTGCTTTGATACATGTTCAGTTTGATCATCCCGTGCAAAAGCTGACCCATCTCCTCCTGATTAGGTTCTTTGTATGCCCGTCACCACATAGATCTACCATACGTCAACATAACATTAATTAATATAGTAGTGATCTTTTAATGACCAGCTCCTCCCATTTCATTAATTATAACCGCTTAGTTTGATTTCAGAATACGGGAACTGATTAAGCCGATTCTTACATGAAGGAAAATGTGGCATTATTCCTGCGTTGCAAACAGGAAATCGTAGTACGTGCATATAAAGTTTGCGAGGTGATTCCAATGAAATCTCCATGATTTTTTGCAGCGTGACAAAAACTCAAAGCGTGTGCTGTACGGTCTGAACGGCGACAAACAGTGCCCTGGACGGTCGGACGGGTGACAATCAGATGTGCTTCCTGACCCTGCATATAATAATCAAATCGATCGATCTGCTACTACAAGGACAATCAAGCACAGCTTTCAGCGACAGTGCTGAGACTGGGCCACTGGGGCTAGGCACACACGGGCACAAAATGTCGTGGCGTTCGGGGCACTCCTCTGCTCTCCGGCCGACACCGACGCGCCTGCTTGCCACTCTAGACTAGAGTCTTTTTTTAAAAAAAAAATTCTGAACCTTACGGTTCGGCGTATATTAATAAGAAGAAGAGAATTGATCTGACGTGAACTCTAGACTAGAGTGCGGCTGCATTCAGCAGCCTGGCTCTCTACTTCCTCCCATCACAAATATAAATCTACCCAGCATGGTTAGGTTGACAATATTTGCAACTACGCTAATGACAGCCACCATGCAAGACAAAGCTATTTGGCCGCAAATTCTCAGGTGATTACTGAAGCCAACAGGCAAGGGATAGGGACATTGCATTAGGCGAGAAATGTTGCCCCCTCCAAAAACAACAACAACAACAATCGAGATTCCAGATCAAGGCCAAGCTACTGAACAATATCAATTTTTGTGCAAGTATATATATTAATAATTGGTGGAGGTAGCACAGGCTACAGAGATCGAGCTTAGCTTACGAGGAGGTCAGTAGACAGTGGCAGCCTACGTACCGGTCTAACGTGGTGACGTGCCTCCCATCTTCTGATGAATCGAGCTTGACACGCCTGGGGGCCGGTCTGAATTTTTTAAAAAAAACATTGCTCTCTGCTACTAGCAGATACCGAATTGTACCACGTGGGGGAATTGTTGATGCGCTCTAGCCGCGAACAAGCCGGGCGGGTGGTGCCAGCATTCCGCGTGTGGTCAGCCCACGGATTTCTCCAGCGAAGGGTGGCAAGACAACGATACGATAGCCACCGTAGTAAACGAGAAATGGGGCAGAATCAAGTCTGTCTGAACTGAAACCAATCTTGCGCCAGTATGGAGAAACAATTACTTCTTTGCACAAAAATACTCCCTATAATTTCTCTGCCAATACGATAGTTAGATTGTATGACAGCTTCTCTGAAACACTAAACACGTGCCGCTTAGGGACTCACAGTGTTCCAGTGTTCGTCACTGCACGGTGGCGACAGTGCACTACGTTCAGACATCCATCTCGAGGACATGCAGAGTTGCAGACAACAATAGCGTGGCATTCAGAGCAGCGTCCTCTTGGACTGTTGGACAGCGGCGTGCCACAGCTAGCTACCAGTACAGCAGCAGCATGTCATGTACTTGCTGATTAGAAGTATTGCCGAGGTTTGATTAAAAGCATCGCTTATGGAGATGAACAAATCAGCCGGCTTGTGGGCCCCGTTCGATTCCGGAGGACTAGAGTTCACGCTCTATCGTATCAAAGAGAATTTTACCATTTAAAAGTATTAAATAATATCTATTTATAAATTTTTTTGCACGGATAGGTGCTAATTCGCGAGACGAGTGATGCTACAGTAACCATCCGCTAATCATAGATTAATATATCTTATTAGATTCGTCTCGAGAATTAGTCTAGGGGTTCTGCAAATAGTTTTGTAATTAGATTTTATTTAATGCTCCTAATGATAAAATTTTCTATGATGTGACAGGGCTAAAATTTAGCTGTCTCGAACCAAACATGTAGTACTACCAAATATCAACAGTGACTTTCACTCTAGGCATGCTCAAGTAGAGCAACGTTACTAATGATGAGTGCACTAGTGTAGGCGTGTAGCGCACAGCTCATTAAATTCTTCCGCTTGTATTAATTTGGCTTGTAAGTGGAGAACATGATTTAGGATGACATGGAGCTATTCCTAAAAAAATCTTAGCTCTTTTTTTAAAAAATAACTGCAAAGGAGAAGTTAGGTGGTTGTTCAGATTTTGTGACACACACAATATAATAGGAGAATAAGTACATCTGCACTCTACAAATAAAGGCAACAATGGCCGATTAAATTTAACAGCGGCGTGCATGGTAGAAGTAAAACCTTTGAACACCTGTAACCTGCATCCGCGGATGTTTGAAGCTTGTGGCAGTTTTGCGGAAGTGATTTCATGAAATGAGCCAAATACTCTTACGTCTATGTCTCCTTGTTCGCTCGCTCATAGAATTTGCCTTAGAGAGTCACTAAAAATCATTTTAGTGACATGATCACTTCATAAAACAACTCTATATTGGAGGGCTCTACCAAACATGCCATCATCAATAATCATCTGCACATGCTAGTGTCCGATGAGGCTTTTCTTAGGGCAAGTGTCATGCTTCTGTGGTCTGGTTAGCCACAACAGCCTGCACTACGTGATGCTTCCCCAAGCTCGTACCTCCACGTGGCGTGTGTGACTAGGCGAGACGCATATAGTTAGAACAAATCCCACAAAAGCTGACACACTAGGCGCGGAAGCTGCAGTGCTATCTGTTTCTTTGCCTTTTCTCTCGTTTGGAGGAGCATCATATTCAGTGAACAGTAGTAGTAGTAGCCACGGCCAGATCAGCCGGGCGAATCTCTGGCCACAACCCGCGACACGTCAGCAGGAACACAGAGTCCTGACACAACATGACGACACATGGCTCCATACACCGCCTAGAGATCGGACTCTCCGGTGCTTCTTCTACCTAGCAACAGAAATCAGACGCGAACCAAATTGTCGGCAAACAAGCCGCTGCTCCACTGTGCCCACGCGCCGCTGACCATCCTGATTCTCCCGGACAAAGAAGCCGGCGGCTAGCCGATCCGAGGTCCTTCCGACCTTCCCCCGTATGAACACAATTCGCTCCACTCGAAATCTCGAATCTGCTTTGCCGTACTCGGAACGAATGGATTCTCTCAGAATTCAACTTATTTATTAGATATTGGTGAAAATTGAAAGGAAGAATTGTTTGCACGTGCGCGGAGCCTGCTGCCAGGTGCCACAGAGCCGTGCTGTCACGCCGGGTACTTCCTCACATGGTCCGTGACCATGGCTCAGCCAGATTTCTTCGCCAAATGATCGCATCAACTCTTGTCACCGCAGTCCTTTTATCTTAGAACATCGAGCAGTTAATGAGCTTGAGACCAATCCCAGTCTCCCAGTGAAGAACACGACAGATTGGGCTATAATGTATAAGGTCGTTGCCATCTATTTCAGGCTACTCAGCACGTAAGTAGAACTTTTAAAAAACTTTGCGCAGGTATATAGCATGACTCGTAGTATAAATTACTCAAACTCAGGTGACAACTTCAGATAAGCCTGATTGCATTCTTTTCCCAGATCATCCAAGCAACCACGTCAGCCATCACTAGTACATATTTAGATAACATAATCTGTAGGGTTACTTCTCTATCACCTCCAGTTGGAGTGATGATCAAGTCCAAAACAGCCAGGGAAAAGGATTGCCAAAAAAGAAACAAAAAAGGCTCCGTTCTGGTGGGAGGACAGCTACAGCGAATGGATCGCTTGGATAAGATAAATAAAACGAACTTCCTATCTAGAACGAGGTACATCCATCAAAAGTTTCGATCCAGAGGACCCCAGAATAAACAAGTGATGAAAAAAAATCCTGTTATTTGTGTTGCTGAGAGTGATAGGTATCCACTGATCCTGCTGTTTACCAATCTTCACATGAAACCCCGATGTACCATGGCAGTTCATCGTGCGGGCTTCTTTGGGCTGGGACTGGGAGTTGGCGGCAGCAGGGATGTGAACTTGAAGTTTCCAGAGAACATAGCATCTTTGTCTGGAGAAGAGAAGTATACAGTGAGTTTAATCTATTCAAGAAGAATATGGTTTATGCTTTTATATGTGAGAGTTGCAGAAATCAAACCAGTCAATGATAGACAAGTTGCCTCCCTTCGTGTGTATCTTGCCAATGCCTGATAATTAATAGAATAAGCAGTTTTAGATTTGTGAAAGATGACTATGCTTTGATAGGGCAGCTGTCTCCATCAGGAAAGGAGCTTACCTGGACAGCAGGGGCAGCAGCCGCATCCATAGCCTCTGAACCTTCCTCAGCATAAATATTCCTAACATTCAATAGACATACCCATCACATATAATGTCAGAAGACTTCTAATGTAAAAGAAAGACAGCAACACAACTACGACATAGCTGCCATGGTAGCTCCAGCAGAAAAGAAATTGATTTCATATTTATTTTAAAAAGAAAGTTAACACATTAATAAATTGAATCAAATTCCTTTCAAATGCAAAATAAAGTAATTTAGTATTTGACACATCTCTTCATATAAGTTGCTCAGTGTAGAATCCATAAAACTGCTGGAATGAAGAATGATCTAACTGCGACAGAATCACCGAAACAGTTTTGCTGTCTCGATCACTTAAGGAACATTTGGGTAACTCTCCATGAAGGGCCATTGGAAAGTGCTCGTTCACACAGCCTGATACTTATGCATGAGTGTTACAGCCAGAGTCAATTGATATATGCCATGTGTGGGCCAAAAAAAATGAAGGAAATCATGCTCAAAATTGTTAGGTATGTCCAGGCAGAACATTCATTCTGTATTGAACCCAACCCTTGCAGTAAATTGCTACTTGGGCAGTTAGGTAGAGACTGGCATAATTACCTCCAGATGATATTTACAAGATCATCCTGACGAGCCTCTGGGCTTATCGCAGCATCGTACTTCACAATGTTTCCATAGAATATTTTCTCTAGCTCTTTCATCCATTTTGTCAAGAGCAAGTTAACCTGTAGATGCATTGCCATGTCATCAATAAGCTTTCACAAGAGGAAGAATGCACAAAAAGTAAAGAATCCTCTTATCGTTCAAGAGGAACTGAAGATATGATTGAATACTAGGACTCAGTGCTTTAAACATTAGGAGTATCGGTCATGATTAGAAGGGGACAGCTGGTACTAAAAATATGAGAAATATACGCACTTCTGTTCTTGGTTTTCTGCATGAAAATGAATTACATGAAGCGAAACCAATGCTAGTAAGTTGCTATCAGTTGAGCATTCAGTCAGTACTGAAACTGCAGGTGATTGATGTTTCCATTTCGCTATGAAATCATATCCGGAAGCAAAAGCGACGGCAGCAAACGTTGAGAATTAAAAACAAAAAGAACGGCAGGACAATTTCCACTGTACAATATCCAAATGTTGGTATTCAGATGTATGAAAACTATGAATACTGCAACCCCCTCCACCACAGATCCGATATTCAAGAAAGTGTCAAACTGTGTGTAGGATGGTAAAGCATACTTACCAATCAACAGAAAGATCATAACAGATCAAGAATCAAGATGATGTAATGCACACAATCTAACCATATGCATCAGTTCTATAAGAAAATAGCCAAACAGCTTACCCCAGCTTTTGAAACTCTGAGCTCCACATCATGGTTGTACATTTCATAGATGTACTGTCCAAATTTAACACCATCCTTCCCTTCTTCCTTCAAGCGGCGTAGAACAAGCCACATATGGAGAACAAGCAATGAAAATGTTGTTTTAAATGTTTTCTCCAACTGAAAAACTGCAAAGGTACATAAAACATATTTGTGTCTCAATATATCATGATCATAAGAGGATAAAAGAAGTTAACTAAAGCTCAATCATCATGATACCAATTTCTGCCTGAACAAAGATCACTCCTCTGGTTTGGTAAATAAGTCTGAGTGCAATGTTCTCATTCAACTTCACTACACCTAATAGCAACTTATAGCGCATGCTGCAGAGCAGGGATAATTGCATTCTTCTATGAAAAAAATTTGTGTACCAGTAGCAGCTACATATTGGTTGGCTGGTGCATCCCCAAAAGCTACTAGTTTTTCAGAGAAACAGCTAGTAAACTTCTGCCAAACAGCTCAGAATGCACAATTATGCATCCATATATGAATCCCAAGCACTTCAGCGCACCAGGAATTCAAGATCAAGTTCTTATTGCTCTAAACTGATGTAGATCAATCATTCAGATATTCATTTTCACCGCTAGCATATTCTTCTTACAAATAATTAACAGATGGTAGCCTTGTATTAAAGAAAAAGATCAAGAAACAAACACCAAATGCAAAAACCCTGTAATAAGCAAGAAAGAAACTTGCTGTCAAGCAGGAAGATTTACCATCATAAATAGCAGGAGCATCAACTTGAGAAGTGATTCGATCATAAACAACATTTGCTCCTCTAATGGCCTTGCTTTGCTTGCTGTAGAACAACAACAGTGTGAGCATGAAACGCTTGATGCCTTCATACTGTGGATCTGCTGCTCTAAGAGGGGAGTCAGGTGGCAACGCTAATGAACAGGGCTTGGACAGGAACATAGAATTCAGTCTGACCTGCCAAAGAGAAAAGTAAACATAGGAGTTAAAAATATAAATGTTAATCAAAACTTCAAATCCTTGTCAAAGGGAGTAATAAGTAGCAATGAAAAAAATGGTGATGTATAAGGAAGTAATAATATGTTGGACTCCATATCCTGTTATTGTAATCTCACATCAAATGCGCATCTTACATGCCATAAGCTTCAAAAGTATATCAAGCCTATGCACATTTCTAGAAGTCATTGAACAATCTAATGATGGCAAGGTGGAAATGTGCAATACAGTTGTCCTTTAACCAAAACAATGGAAACAACAACATATACAACCGGAATTAGGACAATACAGAACCACAGCATTGCCATTTTGCGCACTTTGATCCTGTAAACAGAGTACAAGCGTCATCAAGGACCTCCTAAGGATGTAAATGTGCACACCACACAGTCCTCTCAATATACAGAGCACTGCCAATTTGTGCTACTAACCAAGTTCCAGAATAACAAACCACCGGTTGCCAATCAACACTGGAGGAATTTACGCGCCACAACTCCACAAGCCAACCTTTCCGCACGAACAGGCCAACAGAAACAGGTGATTCAATTGCTACTTACGTGGATACGCCACAAACGCAGCCTAAAATGCCCGAGCTCAAATCAACTCCATCCTCTAATCTCAGTAGCTACTCAGAAAAACGAGCTCACCCTAACCATCCAGATCACACGGGCAGACACAGGCTGGGCAGTGGGCACACAGAGACCCCAAGGGGCGTGCACGAGATGGGAGGGCGGCAGTACCTCGGCCCTCGGCCCCGCGGAAGCTGAGGCGGCCGCGCCAGGGCCGCGTGATGTGGCGGTGGAGGTGGCGGCGGCAGCGGCGGCGGACTTGGAGAAGGTTCTCGAGAGGGTTTGGAGCGGAGGCGGCGGCACAGTCGGAGCCTTCGCGCAGGCCCTGGAGAGGACGCGGGACTCCGCCGCGGCGTTCCGGGATGCTGCGGCGGCGGAGATGCGGAAGGCGGCCGCGCGCCACCGCGACATGGCTTCCTTCCGCTCGCGCCTCGAAAGCCCCTCCCCGGCGATTCGGCGGACGGCGGCGGCGCGGGGGCGGAACAGGAGGGGGGAGATGGCTATGGCTCACCACCTAGGGAAGCGTGGTCACGCGACGCGGGGTGCACCAGCAGATGCGACGCGGCGCGCTTCGCTCACTGGCACGTGGGGCCTCCCGGCGTCTCCTCCGCAGCCTCAGCCTGCGGCTGGGCGCGGTCCACCTCGGCCTGTGAGCCGAGCGCCCCTGCACGGCGCACGCAGCTGGAACGGAACGGAACGGGCTGGGTGACGTCCGGTTGGCTCCTCGTACTGGAGCCTGGAGGCGAGCCCAAAACCCAAAACCCAAACCCAAACCCGCCGATCAGCTTATCCCCTTCCGCAGCACACGACGAACTGCGAGAGGAGGCAGAGGCGAAGCGAGCCAATTGGGGAGGAGATGGAGCCGATGCCCTCCTCCCGCTCCGTGCTCTCCTCCTGCAATCGTGAGCCTTCGTCCTCCTCCTTGCTGGCCATATTGCTTGTTTAGATGCGCACGATCTTGTTCGTTCCTCCGTTTTCATGCACACTCCGATTCTGAAAGGGATCCCATTCTGAAAACGGAATTCTGGCTTGCGGTTATTGCAGGGATGGTTGTTCTTGCTCCGTCCAGGAGGGTATCCGCGAGTGCGAAGCGGAAGGAGAAGGGAGTAGTATGGTAAACTGTAAACCCTCGTTTAGCCATTGGAAATGCTTTGCTAATGCCATGTGTGTCGCTGTTGCGCAGTTTCTCTTGGTTGATAACATGCTTTGCTTGGTAAACGGAAAGTGTTTGTTCTTGGCACACATGAGTACATGACACATCTTCGTAATCAAGTGTTCTGTTCTTGACACATCGAGAGACCTCCACCACCACTGCACACCCTCTTTTTTTAATCAAGAATTGCAGTGCTGTTACTGTGTACAATGGTGAACTGAATGGACATTATTGCTGTGGAAAAACTCTCAGTATTTTGGGTGATGAGAAGAACGTGGAAGAGGGGAAGATCCGGAGGAGAGCAGCATTTTCCTTGCTGCTGGCTTCGCCGGTGCTGTCAGTGGCGTTCTCAGCCTATGCGAAGAGTAAAAGCATGAACCCTTACGACGAAAGGCGGCTGCTTCAGCAGAATAAGAAGATTCAGGAAGCCAACCGTGCCCCCGAAGACTTCCCAAACTTCATCAGAGAAGGTGAGCAATCGTATTCCTGGTCGTGGCTTACAAGTTATGGGCTATAGACTATGTTATATTGTATATACTTTGATTGGATGTCATTATATTTTTTAGATGGATTGGATGTAATTCTAGGGAAAACCTAGTATTAAGCAGATGATTTTTCACTACCAAAGAAAGTCTGTAATCATGTAGAATTTCTTTTCTACCTATTGGCTGTTGCTAATTGATTTATTAGTCATAAGAGAATTTTGGAATATCATATTGTCCAAGATTATATAATTTGTAACTTATGGTGTCACCTTTGGTAGTCCCTAGTTTTATCTTTCAGTATATGAATAACGTGAAAAATAACATGGAGACAGTATATGTACCACTATGCATTTATAATGAGTGCTATCTTGCTGTCTGCATATTGATAAAATTGTAGGTACATCTACTTTTGGTTGGGATAATAGCACATAATTTTTGTTAGGAAGTGCATCATTTTTTGGTAAAAACTAAAGAATTTGCAAGTAAGATCAAATTTGTTGTGGTGACACAAGAGACATTTGATTCTGGGAAACTTAATGATAGTATTATTTCTCTTTCTGTTAAGTGTCACCTAAAGTTTCCTTGTAGGAATGATAGGATAATACAATGCATTGATATCTTTAAGAATAACCTTCACTGATGATCAGTATAAAAAAAACCTTCACCGATGATCTCTGCACTATGCAGAACAAATGGGAGCGCTTCTTTTTACCTTCAGAATGAATAGAAATGTAAAAATTAACACAGGGCAATGTAATGCATTTCAGGTTTTGAGGTCAAAGTAGTGACATCGGACAACTACATAACACGGGACTCTGGACTAATGTATGAGGACATAAAAGTTGGTACAGGCAACTCTCCAAAGGATGGTCAGCAGGTTCTTCCTCCAAAGCGTCGATCTTATTTTCCTCTGTTCAGTTACTATTTCTTCATGTGTTCTAGATCAATATAATCTTGGTGTTCTGGGATATTAATTATATCATTTATTCGTCTATTATTTGATATGGTATATTTGAAGATGTGTGGTTGTGTACGAAAATATTGATTTTGGCTCACTTTCACTGTGTTGCTACTTGTTATGTTTGGCTTAGTTGGTTTTATCGAGTGTTCTCCTTAAGGATGGTCAATGCTATCACATTTTCTGTAACATCTATAACTAAGGAAATCATTTTACATTGCTGCAAAATATGTTACTAATATGGTTCGGTCCTTTCAGTTATATTTATAAGCATATTTTCTTTTGCATGATACTGACTTCCTTCAATTCAATTACAGATTATATTTCATTATGTGGGCTACAACGAAGCGGGTCGAAGGATAGATAGCACCTATATTCAAGGTTCCCCTGCAAAGATTCGGTTAGGGAATGGAACACTGGTTCCAGGAAAGTATTCACTGTCTCAATAGTTTTTTAGCCCTAGGCCTGTGATGCAGCTATCACTATTCTTAGTGCTTTCTGGTTTTCTGCATTTGTAAAGCCAGCTTGAAAAATATAGCCTGATGAATTTGCTGCAATGGGGAGTTGTAACAGATCACAGCTGATTTTAGACATTGATACTTCAGGTTTTGAAGAAGGCATACGGGACATGAAACCAGGTGGTAAGAGAAGGATTATAATACCTCCAGAGCTTGGTCCTCCTGTAAGTTACTGTCTTTGTTTGCATAGTATGCTTGAACTTATTTACTTCCTTTCTATAAGTATGGTTGCTTTGTCCATTTCTCCATGTACATTATATTGCAGTAATACTCTTTACCCTCTTCCTGACATAAGAGTTAATAGGGATTCTGTTAAGGAAATAAATCATCATTATTCTAGTCTATGTGACATGTTGGCTGCATGAATGGATTGATGTGGCATTTTGTTAGTCTTACTATATTTTTCTCTTTTTTTTCATGTTGAAACATTAGGGGAACGACCTTACTGAAAGGATAAGCAAAAGGACACTTGTTAAAAATATTTTTACATCAAAAGAAAAGGAAAAGTGGAAACAACAAATAATTTGAAAAGTTTCCAGACCGTTGTACCATGTCAACCTCAACAAGAGGAGACTCTAGACATTAAAACAAGAACAATATCCTCACTTAAACCTGTTTGGAAAATGTACAGGTACGTGGACATCCTATTCTTTATGGTACAGGCCTATCTGAACTAAAAAATGGTTCCCTAAACTAAAGGGATTGGTTAAGTAAGCTGAAGCACTCATCTGGACCTGGTTTAAAGAAGTTGTCCTCTGTACCTGTTTAATGCTCCAAATTGATTAGTATATGTGGCTTTTATGATAGTGAAATGATTGATAGAAAGAACAAACATAAGTACCAAAAATGGAAGAGGAAAATAGTATCTGAGAAATGAAAGAGGAAACCATTTTCTGGCGTACATTGACTCAAAGAGAAGTTTCTCTCAGATTATATCCCTTTTGGGACCTATCTGATTGTAAATATCATCTCCATAAGTGCAAACAGCACTAGCAAATTATTAGCTGTCATCATGGTACACTGTTCCTGATATACCCATTGCATCCGTTACAAGGTCGGGCCATCGACATTCTTCAGCGCGAAGCAGTTCGAGGTGTTCGACGTCGAGCTCCTGGCGGTGCAGGACTGCCAACGGAGGACGATAGCCTTTTATTCTGATGTTGTGTGCAGCTGAGCATCTGCTGATATCCCATCAAAGCCTCACCACCGGGCAGCACGTTTCCATCATCTTCCTGCATCTTTGGCTGCTGACAGGATTTTTGCTGGTGGTCGGGGTTGTTGTGTAATTGTATAGCCATCTGTTGTTTCTGCGACAGTAAAGGTTACTGGTAGACTGACAGTGTATTAGCTCTTCATTTTTTGTCTTGAATATCATGATAATGGCATATGCGCGCATTTGGTGCGTCTTTTTAGAAGGTGGCATGCGTACCTTGATATTGTTGTTACTACTACGACCAAGCTACACACCGTCTCAGCTCCTTATTCAGCTCTAGTGAGCTGTCTTGAGTATCTTGAAGTTACTTACCTAGAATTTTTTTGTTGAATTGAGTTGTTTCGATCCTGGAAGGAAAATGATCTGAGACCAGTATTTCTGAATGGATGGTGTACGCCAACCACAGTCAGTGCTCCTCCACTCATGCGAGGCGCTAAACTATCCATGGCGGCATGAGGTAATCTATGACTATGAGCCCATGGAAAAGGCAGGCACGTGGGTCAGCTCGAGCCACTTTGCAAAGGGATGGACGGATGGCCCCACGGGCGAGGCGTGAAAACGAACAAGAAGGCCCTTGTCCCGTAGCGAGTAGCGAGCCCTCGTCGGCGGAGCCCGCCACGACGCACTCTGTACGGGCCCGACCTGGCGTGGGACCCACACGTGCCAGGTAGAGGGGCACAAAAGCGTCGCATCCGCCGCATATGTTACATGGAGTACTACGTACTTACATACACTAAAATAAACCTTGCATCTCCGTATCATTTCATCATAATAAAAGGTTGCAAAAAACCATGCGTTGCAACTCGCTCTCCTGTACCCGTATTTTTTTACTCTGGATTATGACTAATCTATGATCAGATTAGATTCTTAGGAAGCCATCCACACACGCGGCACGTGTAAAGAGGAACGATGTAGTACACAACAAGGAACTGATGTATGGACGCTCGAAAAGAAATAAGGAAAAGCCTAGATGCATTGGGACGTCTCTCGATCGAGCACTAGTTACCGGATATATTCCGACGCACGAGTCTAACATTTCTTTCCACGAGATCCTAAAAGAATTGTGCGCACACTCACGGGCATCTCCAACCAAAGATTGTAGTCCATACCAAGCAGGCTGCAGTTGCACCGACGCAAGTATACTACTAGTAGCTTCAGTTGAGCAGAGACGGATGGCGATGGGTAACCAACCCGTGGTGCGGCAACGACGATACATATCCGCCAAACCGACAGGCTGGTGACGCAGATCCGCGTACGTGCAGACAGCGACCACATGACCGCCGCCGCCGCATCCCACGCTCCATCACTGCCCGGTGATTACCACCGCCGGCGCGCTGCCCCGTCGGCGTCGGCCTGATTAGCAGCAGGGGTGCCCCAAGAAGCTTGATTAACTTAATCCTTGGCCAGTGATTAGCGGACCCAGGTCAGTTGATTCTTCTTAATCTCATGCCACTCGACAGACCCTACACCTTCTTTGCACCTGCAACATTTTTTTATTTTTTTCCGGTTAATAATCTATCTTGCTTGGAGATCTCCGCAACGTCTCTCTACTTTCCGCTGCGCGCGCGCCCATCGAGCCCTTCCATCCATCCATCCCCGCACTGCGACGCGACACCCCACGCCGTGCACCCACCCGGAATTTAACCCCCGCACGCGCCGCACCAACCGCCACCTCTCCCTGCCGCCGGGCCCAGAGGATGACGGACCGGTAGGGGCCACTCGTCAGTGATTCGTATAACGTTCGCTTTTACCTTTCGCCCCCCAACGGCTGCCGCTTTCTAAAGCGACGCGGTACCTTCTCTCTCCCCCCCCCATCTGCCATCTCACTTGTGTACTCGCTGGCAGTAACCACTCCGCTCCGCTTCGCTTCCACACTACTCCACTGCGCTGCTCAGCTGCTCTGCCTCTGCTAGAGCGCGCAGGGCGGCGCGGCAGCGGCGGCGATGCCGAGCTCACGGCGGACCACCGGCCGCGGCGGCGCCGGGGCGGGTGATGCGGGAGGGGGCGACGCCAGGGACGTGCCGCCGTTCATGGGCAACAACCGCGACCACAACCCGCGGGAGCTGCGCTCCTGGGCGCGCCGCACGGGCTTCCACTCCTCCGCCTTCTTCTCGGGGGAGTCCAACTCCTCAGCCGCGGCGCCGCAGCCCCCACCACCGCCTCCGCCAGCCACCTCCCGCCGCCCGGCGCCGGAGCGGCGGCGGGACCCGTACCCGGACACGGAGGACGATCTCGAGCCCGCGCCGCCGCTGGACCTGGAGCGCGGGCCCGCGGCCGGGCGCGGACGCGGCGGCGGGCACGGGGGCCGCCAGCGCCGCCGCATCGACCTACGCGGCGAGCTCGAGATCCCGCCGGGCTTCGGCCGCGAGGAGGCGGACCCGGACGCGGGGAGGGGAGGAGGCGGGCGCGGTGACGCGCGGAGGAGGAATGGCGGCGTCGAGAGGGATCAGGCGGTGCCCAATGCGGGCCGGAACGGGAACGGCGCGCTAGCGGACGCCGAGGCGCGGAAGAAGGCGGAGGAGGCCGAGGCCAAGCGGAAGGCGGAGGAGGCCGAGGCAAGGAGGAAGAAGGAGGAGGAGGAGAGGGACGCCGAGCTGGCCGCGTACTACCAGGAGCAGTGGGCGAACGAGGAGGAGGAGGAGGGAGCTGCGGAAGCTGCCGCGGCCGAGACGGCGCCGCTGTATGGGGCGTCGGGACTACGGTGCGGCGTCACCGAGAACCCCGGGTGGGGTGAGTTCGCTGGTTCCAACTTTGTATTGCTCCATTTTCCATAGAGATATACTAATATAATGGCGACTTGCAACCTGCATTTTGCGCGAGTCTGGTGACACTGATGTTTCTAGGAGTAATTACTGGTCCTCCTGATAGTGATAGTGGTCATACTTACTGCAATTTATGTCCAGTTATTTGCTACTCATCGAAGTTGGTTTTGTTGATCATAATTGTCAATGTGGCTGGTTTCCATTATATTTCCTTGTGCCAATTGGAATTTAGAAAAGTTGAAAAATGGAACTGAGGTATGCAGTGCAAATTACCTATAGTTTCTTAAAACTATAATACCTGAAAAGCATTTCTTAGTATAAGAAACTAGGAAATCACTAATTTTGGCTGTGCATTTTCGCTCTATTTGACTATGCATAACATATCTAATATTTTAGATTATGTCATGGGGTAGGCTAGTCCTGCATATACCTGATAGGCTGATACTACTTGAATTCTTTAAATTGCTGTAGTTATCTTGAAACATTAGAGGGAGACCAACTATTTTATTGATCTGTTGATGTTGCCTAGATATCAAGTCTAGTAAACATAGAGATATTTATTTGGATTTATATTTCATATTTTATTGATGTAGGGAAAATAATATTGTCCATATTTGACATGTGATTCTTTCAGTGTTTGAAAATTTTGATGTCAATCCAATTATAACTCCTGGGATAACTCTTGACGTAATTCTGTTTTTCAATTGCAGCGCCCCTTATATTTTATGGCATACAACATTATCTGTCAATAGCTGGTTCACTTGTTTTTGTTCCTTTGATACTGGTACCAACAATGGGTGGATCTGATGTATGACTCTTTCCTTATTTCCTTTATTGCTCATTTGCTCTTATTTGCATTAAAACTACAGTCAAATAATAAATTCCTTTGATGTGGCAGGAGGACACTGCAACAGTCATTTCCACCATGTTATTAGTCTCTGGTCTCACTACAATACTTCATACTTTTTTGGGTTCTCGGCTTCCACTGGTTCAAGGAAGCTCTTTTGTATATTTGGCTCCAGCGTTGGTAATTGCGAACTCTGAGGAGTTCAGAAATCTTAGTGACAATGTATGATTCTATCTTAGAGCTCCTTTTACTTTACCTGCACTTTCCTCCTGCATCATATAAAGATTTCTGCGATATTCAAATGGGATGTCTCGTCTCTCATGTAGCATGTCAAGCTCTACTTGTCCTGGATATAAATGCCAATACATTTCGGATTCAAATTGGTGGCTGTCTGTAAAGTGGGGATTGGATCCAAATCTTTAGGAGTTAGGAGCATTACTGGAGCAATCTCACTCTTCCATACAAAGCCCTTTGTGGTGATAGTGGGAAAGCATCCATTCTTTTTTCGTGTACCAGCTGTTCAGACAACGGTGTAGAGCGAATGTGCGCGTAGCGCATTGGTAAAGGCTGCTCAGTGGAGCGCCTGCCGCCCGCGTTCGAGCACTGCTCGACGCAGGGTTCGCACCCGGAGTCAAGAAAAGGCCACTCGCTGTGCTATTAACAGGAAATGCGTGGTCCACTTACGGTTGCAGCGTGATACGCGTTCGCAGGTGCCGCCTCACCATCAGTGGCATGTCCTGGATAGCCAGGGTTCGTGGCCTTTTCTCGACCCTGCGGAAGAGAAAAACTTCTATCTTTCGTGTCAAACCTCGGGGGAGGTCAATCCTCCAGGGGTCGAGTTTTTTTAGACAACAGTGCAGACTATAGAGCTTAGCATGCTTAGGTATCTCTGAATGGAAGTAGTAATTGCATTTAAATATTGCAAATTGACATGATATCTTTGAAGGGAAGTGAACAAAAGCGCTATTTCACAAAGTGCATGTGCTCCGATAAGTTATGCTCCAAGTAAAAACATCTCTTGACACTCAGTTGTTAAATCTTGACACCCTTTCAAGTTTTTGTACTTCCCTTCAAATATATCATTGACTTATCAAAACTGATGGCTAAATCCACTTGTTCTTATACTCCTAATTTCGGGGTGATGCTCAACCTCATGTTTCCCTCTCGCAGTAGGGCAGCAGTTTATTGTTCACGCTTTCAAAATTTTTTCCATCTCTACTCCCTACCGACCCTAATCAAGATAGATATTCACCAGCCAGATCTTCTGACAGTAGCCACGACCTTCATATAATGATGTATTTATGTGGTCGTATATAAGAGGCTATGTTGCATGTGGAGTCATGTTGCAAGCCAATAAATGATGTGAGATGGTCTGTGCTTTGCATTGAGCTATGCTTTAACATTCAGCAATAGTATATTCATCTAACTGGACAAGGATTTAGCCTTGAAGATTGTTATGAGCAAACATTTTCACCTTTCTGAAGACAAATGAGTCTAATAGTTTAAATTTGTTATGTGTGATGCAGAAATTCAAGCACATAATGAGAGAATTACAGGGGGCTATACTTGTTGGTTCAGTATTCCAGATAATGTTAGGATATACTGGTCTTATGTCACTGTTTCTGAGGTATGTCAAGAAACATAGGCACCCAACTTTTACAGTCTCGAACACACAACACAAAAAATGGAATATCTTTTAACACCTAACTGCATATTTACAGGTTAATAAATCCAGTTGTCGTGGCACCAACTATTGCTGCAGTGGGTTTGGCGTTTTTCAGTTATGGTTTCCCTCAGGCTGGCACCTGTGTAGAAATCAGCCTGCCCCTCATTCTGTTGGTTCTGCTGTGCACTCTGGTATATTCTTGCCTTTTGTTTGATATGATCAAGACTTTTTCATTTTTTACCATTTTATTTTCCTTCCTTCTGATTGCTTAATGTTTGTTTGTATGTTAATCGTTTCAGTACATGAGAAAAATATCCCTGTTTGGCAACCGTATCTTTCTTGTGTATGCGGTACTTTTCTAACCCTGTCCTGTAGACTCATATTACCATTTATGCGGTACTAGGTTGTGTTCTGATTCTGACTGCATTGGGTTCGGTATTGGCAGGTGCCCCTCAGTGTCGCAATTGTATGGGCTTATGCATTCTTCCTAACTGCTGGTGGAGCATATAACTTCAAAGGCTGCAGTTCAAATATACCCAGTTCAAACATACTGTTGGATTCATGCAGAAGGCATTTAGAAACCATGAAGCGCTGTCGCACTGATGTTTCTAATGCATGGAAAACTGCTGCCTGGGTGAGGGTTCCCTATCCGTTCCAATGGGGCCCTCCTACATTTCATTTCAAGACGGGTATCATCATGATAATAGTCTCGCTAGTTGCTTCAGTTGATTCGGTAAGTAGTTTTTATTAGCAGGACTAACCACTCTTCAATAACTGTTGAATAATGCTTAGATGCTCATGCATTGACATATCGCTACATATGCAGCTTTCATCATACCATGCTGCTTCACTGCTGGTAAATTTAAGTCCACCAACACGGGGAGTTGTCAGCAGAGGGATTGGGCTTGAAGGGATTTCAACTTTCATTGCTGGAGTGTGGGGTACAGGTACCGGATCAACAACATTAACGGAGAACATACACACCCTTGAAACAACCAAAATGGCCAGCCGGAGGGCTTTGCAGCTTGGGGCAGCCTTGTTAGTCATCTTCTCATTCTTTGGTATGATGTGACACTTCTGTATATGATGTGACACTTCTCATATCTCAGCATTTATTTATTAATTGTGGGCTTCCTTGGATGTAGGTAAAATCGGAGCTCTCCTTGCCTCTATACCTGTTGCCTTGGCTGCCTCCGTTCTGTGTTTCACTTGGGCACTAATCGTTGCACTCGGCTTATCCACATTGCGATACACCCAAGCAGCAAGCTCCAGGAACATGATAATAGTTGGATTTACCCTGTTCATCTCACTGTCAATCCCTGCATATTTTCAGCAGTACGAACCCAGCTCCACTCTTATCCTGCCAAGCTATCTTCTTCCATATGCGGCAGCATCAAGCGGACCAGTCCGCACAGCCAGCAGTGGGGTGAGCTCTCCCCCTTCCTCTCCATCTGCGTAGCTCGAATATCTTCGCGCTGAATTATGCTCTAACAGTCCAAATTGCCTTGCAGCTGAACTATGCGGTGAATGCGCTCCTATCCATCAATGTCGTGGTGGCTCTCCTTGTGGCGCTACTACTCGACAACACGGTGCCTGGCAGCAGGCAAGAGCGAGGGGTGTACATCTGGTCAGACCCAAAGTCCCTGGAGGTGGATCCTGCAACCTTGGAACCCTACCGGTTGCCCGAGAAGGTCTCGTGCTGGTTCAAGTGGGCCAAGTGCGTCGGCATCTAATGGCTATGTGCATATTACTGATGAGAGGCACGGCGGTGAAGATTCTATTTATTCCATTGCTACCACTCTATTGTAGGATTCACTATATGGAATATATATACGGATGATACGTAGTTAGGGGCCTCTCTAGCTGCGGTTAGCTTCAAGGCCCTGTTTTCCAATGTTAGGTTAGGACAGCTCTTGTAAAGTTTCTGTTAGTGCACTTTATCGTTTATGTTAGAGAGGACATGATATTGCGTCTCGCGTCTGTCTACGGTGAACTCTCCCAAACACCCTGCAAGATTCAGGGGCTTCAGGGTCAAGGGGCAAATATAACTGTAACAATCTGCGGCTGCCGCAAATGAGGCACAGCATAATCCTATGTTTGCAGCATTTAATAAGGTATACGTAAAATCAAACATCACGAACAGAATCTCCAAGCAGATCAGGAAACACATCTATGCAGAGTTTACACGACTAATATAGGTCACAATCTAGGGTACAACAATATTTCAACAAGGAATAGCAAGGTTGGGTTCAGTTGTTGGTTGGGGCCAGCTTGCTGTATGAGCATCCTTTCCTGTTACACACCGTGCGGAACGGGTAGTTTAGGTTGTTGCACTCTGGGCAGGTCCAGCTTCCTTCAGGGGCATCCTTGTCCTTGCGAGATGAACTCATGTTAGCTCCCTGCGAGAGTGGAACAGTTATTATCGCAAAACATTTTTCTCAAACTTTCTTGCTAATTTGCACAATGTTTAAAACAGAAAGGCACCCTCATTTCTTCCAAATTACTAAGCCACATGAAAATACTACAGTACCACACAGAACATTCTTTAGAAAATAAAAGTTAGTTGTTGTATTGACCATAGTTATAATCATGCTTACAGGAGTTGGCCTTGGGGCTCCACATTTCTTCATGTTGCAGGTGTTTCTGAACGAAAAGTTAATATTGTCACATTTGGGACAGGTCCAGTCACCCTCAGAAAGTCCATCAGGGCCTACAGATGAGAACTCGCATAAAGAAATAGCTGAGAAATCAAAAGAAAAATGGAACAAAACCTATGTTGTCATGCTGGAGGCAAAGGGGGAAAGAGAACTGCAGCAATTTAAATATGAATGAAATATGACAACGGTTCTAACACAAATGAAAAGGGTGATCTACTCCCTGCAGCTCTCAACACAGTGGCCTGTGGAATGAACCGATTAATTACTAAACATACTTCTAGGCTTCAATTATACTTAAAGGCTACACAATAATGAAATAGTAACTGAATCGTTAAACTATTAGCCACCAACTTATGATAATGCAAGTAAATATAATTTGATCTTCAATGTTATGACGCTTATATGTGTCCAAGACATGCTGCCACATCAAGACTGAACTAATCCACTAGACAAAGATAGAAATTGAGCATTAAGGCTGTTAACAATCATATGAACGACAAGGTTGTAAAAAAAAATTGTGATGCATCACTTGATGCATCAATAAACGTAATTAAAACTACAAAAAGGCTGGTGAACCAGAATACAAGGAATCAAAAGTAGAATGATGTGAAAAGGAGATTTTTGCTTACCTCCACGGCGCTTTCGTGAAGCAATGTTATCATTGTTTTCCACTAATGCTCCACCAGACCATGGGCTAGAAACCTATTGCAGACATAAGGAACAATTGCAAGTCCCCCCAAGAAAAAGACGCCAATATAACAAGCTTTGGGTTATATTGAAGACATACCGGCATTGGAGATCCTCTAAACCCATAGCTATATCGACCTAGCTCAGGTCCAGGGCCATATCCCATGCCTGCGGCATTACCAACAAGAATCATAAGCTAATCAAGTAACTGTTGAATAACTGCAATCATCAACTGTGGAAGAAACACAAACCACCCATCGGTCCAGGTTGACCATATGAAGAGAAAAGGCCATATGAACCAGGAGCTCCTACTGGTGGACCATAACCATATCGCATCCCAAGGTGTGGATATGGAGCACCATAGCTACCAGAACCAAGCGGGATTGGAGATGGCGCCCCACCACCCCCTCCGTAAAATAGAGGTGACCGATCATACCCAGCAGAAGGAGGTGCTGGCATCATTCTCTGTATAACAAACAGAAGTTAGTAAAAAAACACCTCAAACAGTTGATAATCCAGACATGAGGCATAAACCTATTTGCCTTCATGTTGCTGTCATATAGAACACGCCAATTCTTAAGCAATCAGTACAATAAGTATTCATCATAACTTCTTTACTAGTAGACGATGACAGTTGATCATTTACATCATACATAGCAGAAGATTTCTAAAAACTGTGAATAAATACAAAAACATACACACGCATAATTTCGCAGGATGCAAAAGAAAGGGGGAACAACCAAATAAAACTCTGGACCTCCAGTGTTTGACATATGTTCACCGAGACACTACAGATCATTAATGACATTACTTGGGGAGAAAATCTATGACAACTTACTGGACTTGGACTCGGTGATGGACGGGGTGCACCGCAGGCTCCACGGTTGCAAACATTTCTAAAACTGAAGTTGACATTACCACACTGAGGACAATTCCAGTCCCCCTCCCTTACAGACACTGAAAATAGTAGAACCTTTTTGTAACCACCAAGACTCAAGTAAAACATGACAGTGTAATTAGTTTGCTTTCCCAAAAGGGTGGCAGAAGAAGACAGTAAAATACACAAAGGACATTTCAACTCCGGGAGTTTTCCTCCCAACAATGCTAAGTAGACCATGAAACTGATAATCAATAAACACATGCATGAACTTTGCGCATTGACAGCAACCACTGCAAACTAACTATGTTGGCAATTCATTATATGACATAGCAGTCACATTCCTCAGGTGATAACCTTACAAACTTGAGAAACTAATTTACACAAGCACAAGGACTATTCAGAACTAAATTTGTTAAAATTCATTGTGCCACCACATACCCGATGAATGAATGCAAATAATTCAGCATGGGGACTTCGTGCAAAAATGGATCAACTAAAATGTTCACCTGAACCCAGACTGCCTAACGAGCCTAAGCTAAACAAAACAAAACAAAATTCAATGCCAAAATACAAACGAATTCCCACCGAACTCACAGAAGACCAGTGAATTAGCAAGCCAATTCTCGAGCACTCATTCTCTTCATTGCGCTGAATTATACCGTGATTAATCAATCCCTAATCCTACGACCTTGACAACAGAACCCTGCCCGGGAGGATCTCCAATTCCCAACTCGACCAAACCCTAACCTAACCACAAGGGCGTAGCAGCGAGCGAAAACAGATCACACCGATTCAGCGAAGGAGTTCCCCGAGAATCTCACCGTCGTTGCGCGACCTCTTGGACAGCGCGCCTCGGTTCTCCACCTGCGCGACAGCACCGAACTTTACCCAAATGAATCGATCAAACAGACAAAACGTCAGATACCAAACCCTAGGCCGAGGCCAGGGCCACAAGCCCACAACCGGTCGGAATTGGAGCCGAAGGGCAGGGGAAGTACCTTGGCGGAAGCCATCGGCAAGGAAACGGAACACGACGGCGGCGGCGGCGAGAGGACGGGAGGGAGGAACCGCTGCGGGAGAAGGGGGAAGAGAGAGAGAGAGAGAGAGAGAGAGAGAGAGAGAGAGGGGCTCACAAATTTATTTGTTTATTTATTTTGATTTTGATAGATAGGTTGGGGAGCGTGAGCTGTACGTGGATTCGCTGCGCTGGCCACGCGCCGAGCCGCGGCGGCGCGGCGCGGTGACCAGCGCAGTGAGTGGGGTAGGGTGACGCCTCTAAGGTCCCACCTGTCAGCGTCGGTGGCCGACTGGCGAGGCCGTAGCATAGTATGCATCATGCATTGGTGACCGATTATTTTAGAAAGTCATTTTAAATGAAGCAAAAGGAAGTTTTGCTCCTCTCTAGACGTGTGCTAGAATTCAAAGGAAACCTGGGTGACGGCGATTAATTTGTAAGCCTAGGCGTGCTTGATCGGCAGATTGCCCCCAGCTGGTGGCCGCCTCCGCCGCGTGCTCGAGGCCGTCTTCGTCGTCGCTCCCCTCGCTCTGCGGCTGCTCGGCGGACTCCGTTGCCGCCGCCGCCGCCTCGATCATTGTCCCCCGCATGAATAGCCAGGCGGCATCCGCAGCGGCGGCCTCCTCATCCTCGGCCGGGCTTGCGGAGGAGGCCGCCGACTCGTCTCGCTCCCCCCACCCCCCTCGAAGTCAATTCGGTCTCGGCGCTAAGAGCATCTCCAGCATCTCCAACGGATTAGTCATTTTTAACTTTCTATTTACACTTCAAAAATATTTCTCCCCATACTCATACTCCAATTGCTTGCTCCAATAGAATCTGCGTTACCCACTTTCTAAATCCCAACAACTTTTTTAACCCTCAATCTTCACGCACTGACATGTGGATCCCACACGTCATCACCTTTCTTTCCCCTTCTTTATCCTCCCCAACCTCACCCTCTCCTTGCCACTCCCCTCCACCACGACCCCTCCGCCTATCTCACGCTCTTCCTCTCCTCTCTACTGCCCCCTTACCCCGGCGATGGCGGGCGGCCCCTCCTTCCCCTTCCCCTTCCGACCTCCCCTCTCCTCCCCCTCCGCTCGCCCCTCACCTCGTGCCTGTGGTGAGGAGCGGCAGCGAGGTGAGGCGCGGCGGTGGCGGCATCCATCGGGAGCGAGGCGTTGCAGCGGCTGAGGGCGACGACTGCTGCGCGTGAGAGTGGGGCACGGCGTGACGGGCGGCGACGCGGGGGAGAAGAAGAAGTGCGCCTGGGTGGCTGGAGTGCGGCAAGAAGACGGTAGGTGTGCGGGAGCGTGAGGGCAGCGCGTGAAATCGCCTGGCGCGCGCAGCACGAGGGAGATGGCGAGTCCAAGCTGCTCAATATACTTGGCTAGCG
The DNA here is from genome assembly GCF_002211085.1 of Panicum hallii. NCBI lineage: Eukaryota > Viridiplantae > Streptophyta > Magnoliopsida > Poales > Poaceae > Panicum > Panicum hallii. The sequence goes on from NC_038043.1 coordinate 50,190,583, forward strand.
AACGGGGAAGGTAGCGAATTGGATAGAGAAGCTTGAAACATAGAGAGACCGTTGGATCTCGGCTTTAACAATAATTTTTTTAATTTTACCGAACAAAACCAGTACGAGGTGGATGCACGAGCAGTTTTGCGTGTGGTGGAGCATCGTTTGGTTCCCCGTATCAACGAGATAGCACGTGAATTTTCGTGCAAATTAGCTCGAGTCCGCATCACGTTTCTGGTAAACATGCATGCCTCATGAGTCATGATAAGGCAAAGAATACACGCATGGCCACAGATCGTTTTCTCATCTTCTTCCTACAGAGAACATGTTTCCATGAGAAATAGCATGATTTTTGTTTATTTTAGGAAGAGGGGTTCTAGATCCAATAATAAATAGCGAGAGAAAAGGAAAGGAAAGCCAAATGGAAAATATTGACAAAATCGATGTTCGAAGGCCCACACTAAGCGGCCCGGTCCACTTCTGCAGCCACCAAAAGCCAAGAGGCCCGCTTCTCGTCTCTTCCGGCCCGGCGGCAACTCGGCTTTCCATTTCTGCCCTTTTCTCTCTCCGTCCCGGCCGTTGCCGTTGCCGTTGCTCTGCGCCGCTCTCCTGTCTCCCCACCAGACCACCAGTAGCCGCTGGGAGAGCGGACCCGCCGCCGCGGCCATGTTCTCCTGGATCCTCCGCGGCTGCCGCGACGAGTGCTCCGCCTCCGACCAGCTCAAGCAGGTCTACCTCCTGTCCCCGGAATCTGTTTTCCCCAATCGAATTCGAAAGAGTCAGGACAGGAAAGTTTCTCCTTTTTTATGTTCCTTTCCGCCATTCGAGAGTATAGGGTAGAGATTGACTTCTGCTACATAGATCAGTCACTTCACTCCTCGCCAGAACAAATGAATGCGTGCTGAAACTGTGAGATAGACGAGTGGGCAATTCGTGCGTGCCTCATTCTGGATTTCTGGTTGTCTCCACCCCCCGCCCCTCCGGTTCCTGTTTCGTTTCACCTACTCTGCTGGGGGAGAAATTCACCTTCTTTGCTGTTCTTTTCCTTAGTGAAACGAAACGCGTGGCACTGCTGTTGGCCGATGCCATTGTACGAATTGAACAGGGCCTAGATTTGTAAAACAGGAAAAGCAGGCACCCACTGCATGTGTAGATTAGTGCAGCTACATAGGCTATGTCCTGTTCTCTCTCTTTTTCCCCTGCTAGATCCATGTGTGGGTTTTTTCTGCTGTCCCGGTTTTCGTTGTAGCTTGTGGCGTTCAGACTTTTATGGTATACCGTACATGATGGTGATGTTAAATTCCAAAGTGACAAAAGGTACTAACAGCCTACAAAAGAAGGGGAAAATGTACTAATAGCTGAGATCCAGCATTGCCGACATAAATTTACATAGTTGTGTGTTCAAACATTTTTGTTGTTCGTCATTCCTCAGGCATCCACCATACAGCAGTTAGGTTTTGTTATTCTTGATCTGAAATGTTGTTTGATTTGTTTCCCACCCTTAGGATAGATTGCGTCCTGAGTACTGTGTAGTCCTGCACTTATGCTTACTGAACTGACAGCCCTTATCATTTCGTCCATTTTGTTGTGCTTCTGAGCTAATTGTTAACCTGGAATTACTGATTAGGTAAAGGAATGAGATCTGATCTGATCAATGTATTTCATTTCGTGCTACTCAATTGGTCGCTTATAATATACTCTGGCTCTGTAGGCTCGTGATGTCTTCGTGGCAAAAGAGGCAGTCTTGCAAAAGAAGATTTCTCAAGAGATGGAAAGGGCCAAGGAGTTCACAAAGTCAGGAAACAAACAAGCAGCAATGCAGTGCTTGAAGAGGAAAAAGTACTATGAAAGCCAAATGAGCCAGGTTGGAAGTGTCCAGTTACGCATTAATACCAAGGAGAAAATGATAGCTGATCACATGGGAAACAAATAACACAAAGCGAGATTGCAGCTCTGGAACTAATGTCTCAACTCACCTTTGTTTTGTTCAGATACGCAGTCTTCAAATCTTGTGAAAAGTCAATCGTTGCTGTTCTCTGCCACACTGACACCAAGCTTAACATTAATGTGCCCTTAACATAAGATGGTACATTTCAGAAAAGACTTTCCTATTTCCTGTTAGCACTAATCCTGACTTGCAAATGTGTTAGATTTGTTTAGGCTGTGGTGCGTGTGTGCGTGCGTTCTATCAGCTAGGTTGTGTTTGTGTGAGCAGATTAGCTGCGCGTCTGTTGAGTGGGTTCCCTGACCATGTCATGCGGCGAGCTCGGGCGTCGTCCTGGTCTCACGGAAGAACGAGCAGTTCACATTGAGAGAGAGGACCGAGTCATGAGGGGAGTCGTGCGTTCGTGCTCGCGAACGTCGCAAGGAGGGAGGCTGGGCAGTGCAGGCGTCTATAAAACGACCATATATTCAGTTCGTTCAGTTGAGTCGAGCCAATTTCAATACAAAGATCACCGGCGTTCGTCGCCCGGCAAAATCCTTGAGTGCCTGTCTTCGATCTTGGGCGGTTCAAAGCAAGACTTACTTATTTGATAGATGATGCTGTTGGATTTGCAGTGACATATAGGAATGTTTTTGAATCCAAATGAGTGGCCCATCTCATGCGTGCAGCGTTCGTGCTGTGAGCCCCAATTTCTGCCTTTTCACCTAGATTAACTGTATTTCAACCGAACGCAAAAGTCCATTTGATGGTTTAGCTTCTTTGCACTCTCTATACAGCAAGGTTGTGAATATGGTGTTTTCTTCACTTGAGATGAAGGGTGTATATTCCTCTCTTTGCAGACTCTCCTGGGCAGCAAGAGAACATCCATGACTGGTATAAGTTGAAGGATTAGAGCAGGAGTTGCCGACCTGGACACTTGTACTATTTATATCTAAGCACCAAAACCCTGCATGTGAATATCCCACCTGATGAGTGGATCTATTTCTGCCTCCCCTTCAAAATCTGCAATACCTTTTTTATTCTCTACTGTCTCTGTTTCTGATGCATGCCTTGTGGTGCTGTACAGCTGTGTAACTAGATCTTGATTCCATCTTCTAATAAGTGAATGTCTAACACTTCAACCATCTTAGACATGTTCTTCTCCTTTTAAGACTAAAAAGTGCTGAAAAGGGAATATCTTGAAATTTATTCCGAAACTACTTATCATTTATTTGTTCTTTCGCAAAATGATCTGCAAAATATTATGCTTTTTTCGTGTACAACAGCCATTTGTTATCCAAAAATGTTCCCTTCGCAAAATTGCCATCTATTTGGTCATAGTTTAGTCAACTCCACTGGTAAATGCAGTTTCTTCAAGGAAGCTGAAAATGGTCGAATGTCATTTCTTTTATTACGTACGCACGAAGCTAGAGCTTAACACACAGTTTTTCAAGGAAAGAAAAGGTAACATATATCACCTTAATTTGCCCAAAGTTAAAAAGCCCTGCGTCGCCGCTGTACTATGTTTGCAGTTGTCCTGTGCGTGCGGTCTGAACGTCTGACTGCCAGTAAACTTATGCCAAAGGGTGGCAATCACAGGCAGGAAAAAACCAACAAATCTCCTGAAACCACCTGAAAGGCAAGACATTTCAACAGGGACCTGTTATGCCACAGCCCCAGATACGGTGAATGATGGGATCATCATCACAATCACAGATAACCGAAGCCACCAGAAAACTACTCAGCCATAATCATAACAGCACTAATTCAGCCATCCGCCATTAACTACTAAATAAATGCAACGTTAAGAGTGATGACCTCCTTGTACATCCCTACCAAAAAAACGAGCAGTTTGGGCATAATACAATAGTAACCAAGACTCGCTTCAATGGAGGCACAAATTTTCTTCAACTCTGGCGTCAAAAAGTTTCAATCAAGGCATCAGCAGTTCACATACGGGGAAAGAGGGGTAAGGACTTCATTGAAACTACGCTGGTGGTTGTCGCCTCCTGCAATACCATAGCGCACCAAATTAGTACTACATATTTGGACAATAGAAGACAATATAAAGGATGGAGACTACTGTCAATGACATGATAACTCAGTGTAGCTCATGTAGAAGTACAACATTTGCACGAGAGTTTGGCAACAGCTTATCCAGTACTGACAGCGTCCATAAGCATGCCTTACATTAGGCTTACGTTCTAAGTGACAAACATTATCTCCAAATAGATACAGAAATGCTAGCTAAAACTAGCAGGATAATACACAACTTTGCAGTAATCCAAAGTGACTCTTAGTTCATTACCTTTTTGGCCGGATGCGGTCCTCTTCAAAATCCATTATTCCTCCAGATTCAGAGAGAAAGTCGTCATGCCCCCGTAAGTCAATGTCTGCCTGCTTAAATTGTTCAACTTCTGCCATCAAGTAAGAAACATGGTTTGGCAACACTATTTAATAAAATAGTTGCCATTACAAATAACAACAACAACAATAATCTAATCAGAGGGCAGTCAGGTGAAAGGAATAGGAAAATGAGGATAATAAAGCATGACGTCATCATAAGATGCAAATCTATATTCCTTTCTGATTCAATTTGTTTAACAAGAAAAAGTAAATACTAAAAACTTCAGTTTAATCAAGCTCACCTTGATTGATTTTTTGGCTTCTTCCACTCTGTCTTCAAATTCTTTCTGGTGCTTCTTGTTCACCTCACTCATTGTGTCAGCCCACTTGATTTTCTCCTGAATTTGATGCAACAGGCTATCTGATGTTCCCAACCTGTGCGATGTGAAAATATTAATGAGAACTTGTAAGAAGAAACTACAATTTCCTTGAGTTGCATCACACAATGCGATAAGGATAAGGAATACAGGTATTTAGTAGATATGACATATTGGTAGATTGCTAGTGATGTGCCAAAACTAAAATCATCAACATTGAAGGATGCATCACTACCATATGCCATAGTGAGAAAGCAGAAGTTGATATTATCTGCTACCAATTTAACAAAATACCATAAGCTAACAGAGAAACAATGGACCTCTATCCAGTTGAAAGGAAAAACTTAAGAATAGCATAATACATAACACCTTGATTTTTAATTTTTTTACTCAAACAGACAACAGGTTTTAGGAATATTGTGCACACAACTTCAGAACATCATCCTACGGCAACAAATTATCTCATAAAACTAGTATAGGTGAGCTTCTTGTAAGACGCCAAGAATAGTAGAGCAAAGAATCAATAGAAGAATAAAACAGATAAACAATTTGTCAATCCCATGACAGATGAGCCACAATATGACCTCAGAAGGTTATGTATGAGAAATAAAAAATTAAAAATAAATGGGATATTACAAAAACATGCAATCACATTTCCTGGAAAGTAGAAATGTTTGTTAACAAGCATTCACATTTCCTGGAATGTAGAAACATTTCTTAAATAAGCATACACACCAGTCAGACAAGGTGTCTATCATGTTGTTCAGCTGATCAGGTGTAAGATCCCTTCCAGCTGCAAATTGTACCTGATGCAAAGAGACATGGAAAAAAAAGGTGATCACTAAACAGAAAGAAACAATATTTAAAAAAATGCTGCAGATAGCCAGATACAGGTTGCAAGCATCTTACCTCAAAGCACCTTCTCAACTGATCCAGTTTGCCTCTAACAATACCCTAAATAAACATACAGAATATTATAAACCTGAAATACTGGGGGTGACGCTAATAGTAACATAAAGACCACATAAACACCACCAGAAAGAAGAAAATTCCACCAGGAATCCACAAAGCGGTAAGATATCAGATGAGTGGTAAAGGAAAAAAAAAACTTCAAATGACGCATCTATTGAAGTGCCTAAATTGTATGAGGATGTAAGGACTCACCGAGTACATGCACTCATTGATGAGGAAGTCTTCAAGTTCTCTTACATTGGAAACGTCCAACTCTTGCATGAGCTGATCATAAGGTAGTATCTGAAGGTTGCAGGGAAAAGAGGAAGTATATTAGGATTTGTACAGAAAAAAAAATATATAGCATGGAGTAGGAGCCAAATGGTAATGCTGCAAGAATGTTTCTTCCAATGCTTAGCTAAGCATAACAATAAACAAGAAAAAAATATAGGTCCATGCATTTCATAAGACTAGATTTGACACGCATAATGTATGGTAAGATCTTTAGTCATTGACCAAAGAAAAACACCATGTTTCCACTTCAGAGTTGGTTTCTAGTAGGCTACTACACATAACTATTTACCCTAAGAAGAACAAAGAGAACTAAAACCCTAGATAACAAACATGCTAGATGGGTAAGTGTCATTCACATGATTGATGGCCACAAATAAGCATCAATTTGCGTTCAAAGAAAGAGATGCTATAGATGATCGCTCCAAGTATTACATAGGGTTAGTAAGAATTTGCACCTTAGTTGACTCTGCCAGAGTTAGCACACTGAGTTGCTTTAGCTTTCGGATTTGATCAGGCAACAACGCAGGAAGGGATCCAGAATTACCTACACTTACACAAAGATACATTAGCTAACAAAACAATGTACATATATTGCTATACACCAGTACCATAACAACTTCTAAGTAAGGCAAATGTTGACATCAACCACAAAATGCTATGCAGCTGACAGCAATGGTAGATCAGTCAAGCAGAACATTCCAGCAATAACAAGTGGAGTGCATGGTACGACATAACATAAAACTATATAAGCCCATAAGTGCATCCCTTACCAACTTTATGAACAGTTAAATACACATTCATGAACCATGTAGTTGGTTAAAAAGGAAATTTGATCTCAGCAGCTCAAGCTCTGTTTGCTAGTGTGGCAATGTGATATGTTCTCAGCTGGTTGACCAGAAAATCAATTTTAGATTTGAGTCATCAGCAGCACTGGAGCCCTCTAAAATATTGTGTGTAATTATAAATGATCTCATCAATACAGCATTATTACCCACCCAATGGCCTCCATCCAGAGCATTGAAACAAATTTCCGATTCCAGACGCCATATTGATCCACCCAAAAAACGCAACAGACCAAATATAGCACCACGGGAAAGCCACAGGCGCACAGCCACGAATGCAAAGGGCAAAGCAATGTAAGAATTGCAAAGGCACAGGTCGCCATCTTACTCTTGTAGTCCTTCAAGGTGCCGTAGGCAAAGAGCCGGAGGACGTCCAGTGACGACGCGTACTGCGTGCCAGCGAGCTGCGCCAACAAACAAACGAATCAACCAGTCGCACACTCGCGTCAGATCGAGCCGCACACCACCCAATCGCCCCGGGGGGAGAAATAATTAAACACTAACCCTACCCCGGCGGCGAGCGCCAGGGCATACAGCAGAGGAGGAGGCCGAAGGCGGGCGTACCTTGGAGAGGGCGGGGAGGGTGAGGAGCTCGGAGAAGGCGAAGAGGGCCGGGTGCGAGGTGGCCTCGAGCACCAGCGCGGCGAGCTGCGGCGCCGACGACAGCGCCGCCGCCTGCGCCGAGAACTGCCCGATCAGCTCCGCCTGCCGCCGCTCCGCGTCCATCGCCATCGCCCCGCCGACGAATCGGGGGGGGGGGGGGGGCGGAGCCGCTAGGGTTAGGTTTTGGAGGGTTCGCCGGCGCCTCCTGGGGTTTCGCTTTCCGCCTTCGCTCTCGTGCGGCTTTCGGCGGTTCGGGGTCCGGGGATTTTGGTTTTGTGGGGCCCGGGTTGCCGCGTAGCCGGACTGATGACGTGGAGCTACCGTCGCTTGCGTCACCGCGTAGACGGGATGGGCCGTATACGACATGAGTATGCGACCTTCCGGTATGTTGGAGTGAGACTTCCTCCAATTCCCGAATCCACAGCAAATTTGACTTCGGACCTGGGGACAGTTGGCCTATCAACCTTGTTTGATGCATCCACTTCTTTAATGGGCCATCAGACCTTTTCCTTCCGCGAACGGCCATTGGGCCTATTTAGAAGTCAAATCAAAACGGAGAAGAAGAAGAAGAAGCTGCTGTTAAGCTCTTATGAAGCTTAGACAATCAACTATAGTTGACCTTAGTTATACTAGTACAGGTCGTAACCAAGTGGAAGGAAAGTGAACATCACAAGCAGAACAAGTCAACCATTCACTCGGTATAGAATAAGATTACGGAGGTGTGACATCAGTATTGTTTTTTTTCTGGACTTTGGATACCTCCAATTGGTATGGATGTGCCTGCGATCATTATATTCTGATCGGATGTTTGCAATGGAAGCGCATTGTCTCTCCAAGTGTGCCGTCGCACCGCGCTTCTGGAGACACCGTCAGTTTCTAGAGCATCAGTGTGGTGTGTCGTCCACTTTAGGCCTGGCTTAACACACCCATGCATGGACCTCGAACTCGAATAGTCGATCCAAGACAAAGCACGGCCAAACGAGGGGGACTGGCAAAAAGCCTTTACCACCTCTCCGTGTGACTGTGTTCTCCCTTAAGTTAAACTTGATCTCGGCCAAATTATCCATCGGTATCCTCGCCGTCCCTTCCTGTCGGACAAGGACACCGAAACACAGCGCGCCACCCGAGGGGCGCGCCTGGTCGGGCCCACACGGCAGCTGCAGCGGGCCGGAGCTGCCTGGCACCGTTCGCGAACCGCCGCGTCGCGTCACGCCCGCAGGTACGCCGCGGTCGCGCGCGCGCGGCGGAGGCGGGCGCCGACCGACGTCCCACCGACGCCCCCCCGCCGGTGCCGCGTCGCCGTCGCCGGTGGCCCCGCGGCCCCGCCACCGCCGAGGACCTCACCTCCTTCGGGCCTCGGCAAAACAAAACCGGCACGCTTCGTGTTGCCGGTTGCTCCGCCCCGACGCCGAGGCGGCCGAGCCCGAGCCCCGATTTTTTTTCTCCCCCGATCGATCGGAACCTCGCCGTGCCGTGGCGTGCCGTGCGGGTGTCCCATCCTATCCCGGCCGCGCCACTCAACCGTCGCGTTAATGCTAATTGCTAATCATACGTGGCGGTGTTTTTCTTCTTTATATTATATATAGGCGCATGCATGTACACACGCCGACGTGAATGTGATGTTTGAGGAGTCGCCGTACGTGTATTTATTATGAAATATTATAGTCGGCACTTTGTGGGTGGTTTTGGACTTTTGGTATTTTACAATTCTATGAACACCGGATTTGGCCGTGTCAGCTGGTGTGCTAGGTAGGGACTGCAACACCAAATGACGACGGACTAGGGTGGTGGTTTGGATTTGGATCATCCTGCCTTGTCCGTTCTTTATTGGAATTCATACTATATTCTTCCTAGCAAGATACGTCATACTTGCCACCTTTGTTAAGTATTGCATGTAATGATGTTGTGGATATAGTTCCATAATGTGAACCACTATTAGTATTTTACGAAATTTATGCTGACGTGGACACGCACATGAGGAGTGCAGATATTATTATTCACTCTACATATTTATCTCTAGGTAACGTGATGCTAATAACATGTCAGTAGATCATTTAAAGGAAAACTAATATGTACCAACTAAATGGAGTACCTGAGGTGAGGCCGCGGGAAAGGATGACAAGTTGACAAAACAATCAATACTATTGCATCTAGTGGGCCCTGGGCGGGGTCGCCATTGGGGATGGCCGGAGGAGAGTAGCGGCGAAGCACACGGAGAAGAGACCCTTGACCTCAAGATAACTCATTTTTCTACGATGGATGAACTCTCAGCCAGGATAATTGGATCCAGCAAATGTGCAAAACCGACGGCCGAACCCACTGGCCGCTCCCTTCCCATGCTCCTCCGGGCGTCGCCGTCATCTTCGAAATCGAAAGTCTGGAACGGCCGAACCCAACCAACAGCAGCACTACAGCAGAGGAAGGCAGAGGAGCACCACGAACGAGACCCAGACCATAACGCCGGAGCCCGGAAGGGCCGGAACACGTCACCGTCACGCACTCATCACCGCCCTCGCTTTTATTATTTCAAACCCCCCTTGCCCTCACTTCACCTACCCTTCTCTCTCAATCTTCCGACCACCCTCGCCTCCCCGTCCCCCTCACTTCCCGGCGAGAGGCCGGCCCCCCTCCGGCGCCGCGCGGCCGCCTTCTGGACCCTGCCTTCCCCGCGCCCGCCGGCATGGCCTCGCCCACCGTCGCCTCGCAGTCGCCGAGCCGGGCGAGCCCCGCCGACACGCCCACCACCGCGCCCTCGCCAGCGTCCCCGCCGCGGCGCCTCTTGTCGGCGCCGCCCGCCGTCGACGCGTCCGGGGGATCCTCCCCGGCCTCCGCCCACTCCGGGGACCAGCTCTCCGCCCACGACGCCTCGGTGAGTGCCGCTCGCTTGCGTGCGAATTCGATCACCGCCGGAATCGCACCCCCGCTCTTTCCCCGTTTCGTGTCTGATGCCGCGGCTTTTTTTGATCGTGCAGAGCCCGATGCTCGCGAGCAGGAGCGAGGAGTACAGGCTTCTGTTCCGGCTGCCTCCCGACGAGGTAATTCGACGCGCGGGCGATTGGGGGTCGAGTGATCCCTAGCTCTTTCCCCTGTTTCTGCGATCTAAGCTGTTGACTTTGGGCTGTGATCGTTCCTTTCTGGCGGAATTTGGGTGTTCAGCTGGCCGTACTGGGGCTGAGGGGATTTGATTTCGTGGGGGCTTTGACTTTTGATCACCGGTCGTTTTCTAGGACAAACCGCAGCATAATTAATTCGCTGTTTTACTGTTTGCTCTGAACCATGGCGAGATCGTCCTGTGGTATTTGGTTTGGTCGTCTAAATGTGCCATGCAGCAGTACTGTTGGTTGAATTGTGAGCGAATGTAGAGTAACCTTGCAGTAATTATTAGTGCTGATCTTTTCGAGGATTTACATTTATTCCATACTAGTAGGCATTTAGTAGTTCCTTCGTGTCTTCGATGTCTTAATTTGGTTGATATCTGATTGAATCACTGTCCAAAAGTACGCTTTTTAGTGATGAAACTTAATTGTATTACTGATAGTTGATTGAACATCGTCTGATAGGGATTTTGAGCAATAATTGCCTGTTGCAATATAAGTCTATCTAACATGGACTGTTGCCATATATGCCAAGTTTATCTTTTGATTCAAGAGCAATTTTGTGGGTTTGATGTGGATCATTTTTATGGAGTATCATGTCCACTTGAATAAAAGGACAACACTGATTTCCATGCATGCCATTTGGATGTCCCACTTTCATTTTTGCAAGTGAGCATGCAACTTTTTGTTTGCTGTTTACTCAACATTTGGTGTTCTCCAGGTTCTTGTGCAAGATTTTAACTGTGCGCTCCAAGAAAATATTCTGCTTCAGGTGATTTTTTTGTAGCATAGTTCTTTCTTATTTCGTGCAAGTTCCTATATAATCACCGCCATAACTATATGATAAAATATGCATGTATCTGTCATCCATCCCTGGTATTGTTTGTAACGACCTGTCACCTGTATTTGGTGAAAATTGAACTTCTGTTTGTGGGATCTCGTACCTTTCATATGAACACCAAGAATGAACAATTTATATAGTGGTCAGCTAACACGCTCCAAATCTTGTTCTGATTGAATTTGGTTTACCAGTTTAGGATATATATTTATATTTGCTGAACAGCTATTCAATTAAACTTTGCTTGTCAAATAATTTGTTTTTCCTATGCTAATGTGGCAAGCGTAATCTTCTTAATTGAATTAATCTCCAAAGTGCACGCTGTGCACAAATACTTAGATTTACTGCTTACATGATGCCACAGAAGTTAAGAGATCTACTCTGTCAATGCATTTTTATTTGATTTTTAGACTTATGCACACTTTATTAAGGAAGAAGACATAATTTGAGCACATGCTTCTATTAGTATTTTGTTGCTTTTCTGCTAATTATATCTCCTATTCTGAACTGACAAATAGATGAACAGATTTTTTTTTTTATGTTTTCTGAATACGCAGCAATGTCTCTGCTCAAAACCTTACAGCCTCAAATGAAAATGAACACTTTACTTCTGAAACATCAGACAAAAAATTGGAGGGGATACCTACTTAATGTTAAAGTCATCTGCTACCCTTGCTACCTTACATGTCTGACTTTACTCCTTCACGCATATTATACCTTTCTCTCTCATCAATAAGCCAGTGCTTTGTGCCTAAAATCTACCAGGTCGTTTGCCAATTGTAAAACTGCTGCACTGAATTGCAAACTTAGCTAATTTTATTTTTTCAGGAAATAAATGTAACTTAATCTCAGCGTTCTTGATGAACTTTGTTACTAAATTTTTGTTATCTTGCAGGGGCATATGTATTTATTTCTTCACCATATATGCTTCTACTCAAACATATTTGGATATGAGACGAAGGTTATAAATGATCTAAAGACAGTGTCACCATATATACTGTTCTAGCTTGCTTAGTTGCACTTTCAGAAATGCTGACATTGTTCCTTTTTATCCAGAAAACAATACCTTTGCAGGAGGTAACTGAGGTTCGTAAAGCAAAAACAGCTGCCATTTTTCCTAATGCCATTGAAATTGTTGCTGGTAGTAAAAGGGTAAGGGACTTATCATTGTCTAAAGTTCTTGTATATATACATTATGAAATCTCATGGACTCATGTTCTGTTACTTTCAGCACTTTTTTGGATCTTTCTTGTCACGTGATGAAGCCTATCGAATTATAGTAGATGGTTTCGAACAGCATGTTAGTGATGCAAGGTTGCTCCTTGAACGTCAGGTTAGCAGACTTGTTTCTTCATGACCACATGGTTACTTCAATTTATTGACATGGAGCTGCGACTTAGGAGTGGTAGTTTGTTTCTAAGCTGTTGTTCACATGTAATCTTTTAACACACTATAGGAGACAAAGTCAGCAAGTAGCAGTGAAGAAAATGGTTATGTTTTATTGGAAGGAACAAAGGAATCTAAACAAGATGAAGAGCCATCACCACAGGACAGGTTTTTTGCATGCTGAACAAAAATCTTTACACTTGGGTTTCAAACTGGAATTATTTTATCCATAATTATTTATAGTTCTTGATTTAAACGTATTGGACTGTAGGTCTGTTAATGGCACAGCTGTCTCAAGTAGTAGTGCCGATGGTGGTGATTCCAACGTCAATATTTCCAAAAGGTTTTCAAAAGTTGAGGAGAATGGAACCGAAGACAACATCATTGCACTAAACACATTCAACTTCAGGCCAGTTGACGAGGCTGCTCCTAGTGGTCAGTTGCGATCTTCCTTTTCCTGTTCACTTTTATATCATTAATTGTTTGCTACTCACTCCTTACATGACTGTTTTACTAAATGGTCATCATACATTTTTTCGCAGTACCTGAATCTTATACTATGATTGCGGAGTCAAAGTTTCAGGTTTGCAATTTTTTTTTATGTAGTATTGACAATAACTTTACACCACTAACATCCTGAAAACAGGTACCTGTGGAGGTCCTTTTCAATTTCTTATTGTCAGATGGTGCTTTTGACTTTTTGGATGATTTCCACAAAAAATGTGGTGACAAAGGTTAATTCCATTTATCCTTTCATTATACAGTGAACATCTTTCAGTCAATTAAAGTATTTTGAATTGTGACCTGGATGAGCTGCAGATTTTAGTTGTTCCAAATGGCGTTCAGATGAGCAAGGAGGACTCGTGAGGGATGTCTCATTTTTGCATCCAATAAAATTTTATCTTGGTATGTCAAGGGTTCTCTTCTAACAGTTTGATTGCACAAATTGATCGACATCGAATATCCTTGTTCTGTGACTTGCTTTAGGTTTTCTTAATGTCCATTTTGATTACTCTGACTCGTCTTTAGGTGCAAAATGTGGGACCTGTCAGGAGGTTCAGAAACTTCGTGTTTACAAAAACCGGTTAGTATAAGATAGTTCCATTTACAGCCAATCAGAAAACTGTGTTCTCTAAAGCTTTTGATGGTTATGGAATGGAATAAAAAATCGAGATGTAGTGATAGCACTTATTTCAGTGTCAGTTTTTTGTTGGTTTGATTGGACTTTGCTTTGTACCTGAACAAATTTCATGTCTTAATTTCTTATATTTGGACCTCAGTTCATTTAGGTTGCCTTCTTGGCTGTTTATGTGCATCTCTTAACTTTGCAACCTGATGTCCCGTGCTATCTTTTGCGTAATATTATCGATTTGGCATCCAGAGATGATTTGACTAGCATTAATCTGTTGTTGTTATTGTGTATGGTTTTACCACATGTTTGTTTCTTGTAGTTTATGTTTCCTTCCTGAAGATTAATTGATGTTGAAACTTCCTGATGTTAACTTGCTTGCAGGCATCTAATGATTCAAACCTCTCAATCAATAGGCGATGCACCATATGGGGACCATTTCACAGTAGAGGTAAGGAATCCACGATGTTATAATGTTAATTTTTATTTAGCTTGGAATTTCCCCTTTTTTTGAATGTAACAGTTTTTGAATACTCATTTCTCTTCTATAAACTTTTGTTGTTATATGCCATATACATTGATTTGCTCCTAGCCTTAACTCTGTTCATCTTATTTTTACCTGCAGGGGATCTGGGATGTTGAACAAGATAGCCTAGATGGGAACTGTTGTTTCCTTAGGATATATATTAATGTAGCCTTCTCAAAGAAAACCATATTTAGAGGTAAGACACGTCCCTTGTATGCTGAATGCTCTAGTGAGAACCATATTTAGAGTTCAGATGCATCCTTGTATCCTGGATTACCCAATACTTCCAATATATCACTCAATTTGCTTATATGCCTTCAGGATCCACCCCCCATCGGCTCTAGTTTCCGTGAGAGTTTTGTTTGAGTTGAGCCAACATAACCGGGTTGTTTGGCTCTTATAAGCTCATATGTTTTTTTATGGGAAGTTTCAGCTTATTATTGATAAACCAAAACATAATTTGCTAAGGAAACCCCCAGTGTTACAGCTTATATGAGCTCTATATTTCCGAAATGGTGGTGCACTTTTTTCTTGACATTTTTGCTTTTCTTTTATAATGGCATAGTTGGAAAAAAAATACAAAGTAATACATCCGAGTCTCACAATGGTTTGCCTGGTTACCAAAGGCACATGCAGTTATGATTTGTAAGTGGAGGAAACCCCTGCAGTTCAATATGTTATATGCTTGATTTAGCCAAGTCGTTTCTTCTGATTGGTCATGCAATTTTCAATGAAATTGAAGGGTTTAGTTTATAGGAATGAATCACTATGAATAGAACTGTGGGGTGATGTTGAGACTTATGCACTCAGGTCTTATACTGTTGATCAAATTTCATGGCTACTCGAGTTTTGCCTTTTGTGTTTGAACTATCTTTACATGTGTATGTTAGTGCAATTAGTTTATTCCAACAACCAATCATAAATGATATCATTTATTTAGAACGTATCGTGTCACTGTTGCTTATTCTTTAAACCACAGGGAAGATAGACCAGTCAACAAAAGATGAATGCCGTGAAGTTTTCGGGCTCTGGATTAAACTCGTATGCCCTTTCTGATACTGTGACAATATTGCTAAGGGCTATTTTCCCTTTCAAGCTGTATGTAATTTTTTCCCATTTCATGTTTTTAGGGTCATGATCTTTTGAAGCAGGAGAATAATCGACCGAAAGGTATAGTTCATGTATCTATTATGTCCTCCAGTTTGAACTTTGCTTGATCCAAATTGCATCCTGTTTCACTGCGAAGACTTTAAGTTATGGAACAATTAAATGACTATTTCTCCATCCACTCTTTCAGGCGCTTCCAGCTCAACCAATGCTGGTCTTCCGTTAGGGGCTACAGACAATGTGGAAAATGCTGTGGAAAATGCAGTTCCAATGGCGAGTTCCGCACAGGATGAATCTGGTGTGAGAAGCCTCACTACTCCTATTCAAGATCACCAGCATAGAACAGGAAGAGATTCTTCTACAACATCCACTTCACAAGAATTGTGGGGTTCACTAACATCATACATGAGATCGAGCCAACTAGGCCCAGTGCTAGCAGTGGCACTGGTGGCTTTCATTATCCTAATGCAGGCAAGTATTTTGGATTCTGTACACTTTTTGCGAAGGGTTATTTGGTCTACTGCTGGTTGTTCTTGCTAGTTGTTTGCGCATTCAGTAGTTTGATTACAGAATTTTAAGTTGCAGTTAAGGATGGTGTTACAAAATTGAACAAAGGAAGAATCTGAACATAACCAGTAGCATCAAAATGCAAAATCAAGCAGTCACTCATTTCTAACTGTTCTGACACACAAACTTCTGTTTCAGGTAACCATCATAGTCCTACTAACAAGATCCCCCCAGGTCCAAATGGCACCTCATGGGATTTCCACGGGCAGTTTAGGATACAGCAAAGAAAGCATAGAGTGGGTGCAGAAGCGCCTCAGCTTACTAAGCGAAGAGATGCAGCTAGCGGAGGTACACATGGAGACAATGAGGCACGAGTTTGCCTGGCTCAGGTCACATCTGGAGAGACTGGAGAGGCTGAGGGGCAGTACATGACTCGTGGGTGTACATGAGGGCATCAAGGGCTGATGGCGAGGTCGCAGCGTGATCACGGACGCAAGTACTGCTCAGAGATGTAATATTCAGTGTTATTTTGTTCTTTGTTTCTATATATAGAGAGCGTACAGGAGTGTTGTAGATGAATTGCCGTAAGGCAAAATCGCAAAATCCCCCTATAGCATTTCGATGTAAATAGTTGGACCTCCCATTGTGCTGGGATGTACTTTGCGTGTCATCTTCACGCAAGGCAATCACACTGGTGTATACAAGATTTATTATCTATCGCTTGATGGCACAACATTGTAAACAAAAGCTTCTGTTCGGTTTACGAGAGTGCCGTAATTGCTCTGGTTTTCGATTTGATTCCATATTTCACCTGAAACTGCAATATGAACAGATTTGCAAGAACAGATTGTTTGCAGGAGGTGCGCACTTAAATGCAGGGCAAATCCTTTGTTTGCGTTGGTCTGTTTGCTATTTTACCATTTGACGCACCATTCTCATGTGCAAACAACAAAGAGATGTCGCGAAAAGTAAACATGACTGATCATACAAGGATCAGCGATCTCACATTTGAGGCCTTAAGTTTAAGCAATTTGTCGCCAGAGTTTTGACCCAGCAGGAACCATAAATAACGTCATACATCACAGTTCAAAACCATGAATGAGTGTTCATCTGATTCAGCTCGGTTCACAACCAGGAAAGAGTAGCCATCTAATTCACCTCGGTTCAGATGTCAAGAGTTCAAGACTTCACAAGATCTTGTTGACCTCACAAATAACTTCAAAATCAGAATGATCCATGCAGGATTCGAGTAAAGGAAGAAATTTTAGTGTTCCTTTGAGATGGCAAGATGAAAAATATAAGACAGGCATATAGGTCATGATAATTAACGGCAGGCACAGCTCATAACAAGGTTCCCAATTTCTGAAGTACATAACACATTCCAGAATCTAAACAAGGCGCTCTATTCGAGACCAAAAAACACAAGCTCAGATGAGTTCTCGGAAATATCCTAATACTTTCATCATACTCCCTTCAGTAGAAGAAACCTAGCACCTTGCCACCAACATTCTTCCGCCGGGCCTCCTCATGGTCCATAATACCAGCAGAAGTTGTCAGCACTATGTAGCCGAACTGCATATCAACACAGAGAAAGCAAAATTAGCAAGGTCAAGTGTGCAAACAATCCCAAACAGGATGTTAAAGAAACGGAACAAACTTACCTGACGAGATGGGAGCAGCCTGGCAGTCCATCCTTCAATCTCCTTTACACCAACATCAAAGCGAGGGCTGATCACACCACATTTGTTTAGTCTTCCATTCAGTTCCACCACAATCTTCCCAGCACGATGGTCATCCACGTATTCGAACTCACCAATGTAGCCTATATAATAGAACGCTAATCAGGGACATCCTCAGAAATAACAAGTGAAATGGAGCACCCAATTGAGAACTAACCATGACGCTGCATGACCATCAAGAACTTGATGATAACCTTGGACGACGGCCTGATCATGACCTGCCTTTTCCCCCTCTTCTCAGCATTGTACATGGACTTCAGCGCATCGTTGAGCACACTGACCCTCACCATGCTGACGTTACCTGATGGGGGAAACAGTTGTAAAGGCAACATGGTGGAGAGAGCATATGAAACAACCATTTACATCTATTCAACACAATCATTGGTACAAGGAAGAACAGCACAAGTAACCGTGTCATCATATCGATGCAAAACGATGTATAGGTATTACTTCAAAAAAAAACAATGTACAGGTTGCTAACTCAATACAAACATTCACCGAAGAATAAATCATCCATTGCAAGATTGAGTTCATTGCAGAAATGGTATGGCATAATTCATCATGTATTACTGTCGGAGATAATAATAAAGTTCTCTTCAACTGCTCCGATTTAATTTTAAGTATCAGAACAGCTTAATCACATGAACCCTACTGTTAAAATTGTCACAGTAACAACAGATTATTGATGGTATTAGCTTTGGTGCTTGATAAACAAATAACTAGTCACTCATCCCATATACATTTGTTTGTTTCATCAATGATCAATCAGATTGCACAGGCTGAATCTATGGTTCATCAACAACAGGCCATCAACTAAACATTAGCACTACCCCTACCAATATGCTCCAATTAACAAATAGTAATGAGCCCGCTGTGACCAACAACAATAAAATTCCTGACCAGTGCACCATCTAATTAACCTGTCAAGCTTCCAACGGATATCTACAATAACCAGCATTCAACAGGGTTTGAGATACCAGTAAAGCACCCACACAGCTGAGCAGCAAGCATATAGGCCTGCCCAATGCAAAATCCAACTAACCTTACGATCACCCTACACAGTATGTGATCCCTCAGTAATCACAACAATAATCCCCCACACTGTATGCGATCCATCTAACAAACCCCTGTCCAGAGCAACAAGGGCGCAACACCAGCTGCCTGCTGCACTTGTTCACCAACTAACGGAACAGCCTCCCTGGACCCGGACCAAGACTTAATTCCATCCCACCAGAACAGCAAAATTACAAGACAAGCTTCGCGGATCATGAAGATGTGCGACACCCAACACAGCCATAGCCTAAATGGAAGGCACAGGAATCGAAATCAGTTACTAGTCACACTGTTCCTTCAAGGACCAAGCTACCACGCAGAGGCAACAATCATACAAGACCGGAGCAGAGCCATTACCATCTCACCGCGAAACAGAATCAAAGAGCGGGGCATGGGACGCGGAGACTCACCTCGACGGACGGCTGGACCGCGAGGAGGGCGAAAGCGGCGGCGGCGGCGCGGGAGAGGAGAGGCAAGGCTAGGGTTTGGCCCGGCGCAAGGCAGTGCTGGTTATAAGGGCGCCCGCTGGAGCGAGGGTTTCCTTCCTGGCCGTCGGATTTACGTGTTACTAACGTCTCGGTTAAACCATGGCCGTCCGATACTACGGGGGATTCCAACCGAGCTGAGCTCGCTTTGTGGACGCAGCGCTGGACTGGACCGGACCGGACCGGCGCCAAAAAGCTCTTCGGTGAGAACACTGAAGATGACCGTTAAGGCCTGTTTGGTGTGGCGCCTGGGACGCCACACCGCGCCTAACTTGTGGCGGCCAAAACGGCCGCCGCATCCGCGGCAAAAAAAAGTTAGGCGCGGTGTGGCAGGTGCGGCGGCCCTCCAAACAGGTCCTAAATGACAGGGTTGTTCTCCTACTGTTTTTTTTAAAAATAGAAGAAGAAGAAGAAGAAGATGACCGAATTTTATAGCATTTCAAGTGCAAACGGAAGCCTGAGCAGAGGTCTTTGCAGGTTAGTGAACGTCGTGATTGATTGAGACGGGAACAACTTTTTTACCAGTACTAGCAAATATGCACGTAGAAATAAACAGCTGAAGACTAATGCATATATTATTGCATTGTAATACTAAATATGATTCAATAAGATCGTCAGCCACCTACATGAGACCACCAACTTTATACTCTTTCACACTATGCCCGGATGGTATCGTTTGACCACACGAGGTATCGATTGTTCGATTCTGATTAGGATTTGGATTGACGGACTAATACATCATTGCTTACTTTAAAAATAAATAAAGTAGAGATAGAGATTACCGATCTTCTCGTCTGGTAGAATTACTGGTCTGTTCAGTGATTTTTTGGGATCACAGACCTGACTGCCGTTGCCGTTTCCAGTTCAGATAGGCAAGAGAAGCGACGCAGCTGATTATACACAAGAATTTGCTATAGCCGATCAACCACAATCCAGTCTTCAGAAGAAGCAATTCCTCCCAATTTCGTGGTGACAGTACAAGTTGGAGCAACAGGGATATCACGAAACTGCAGACCACTGGGTGTGTTTGGTTACCGAGGGTTAAATTCTGTCACATTAAAAAAATCTTATCATTTAAAATTAGTTGCAGAATTTCTAGGCTAATTTGCAAGATGAATCTAATAAGATCATTAATCCATGATTAGCGGAAGATTACTTGTAGTATCACTGTTGCAAATTATGGATTAATTAGGCTCATTAAATTCATCTTGCGAATTAGCACCCACACGTGAAAAAAGAAATTAAATAAAGATTATTCTTAACTGGGCTAAAGTTTAACATTGGAAACCAAAGGAAGTTTCTTCTTCTCGGCCTAGTTGTTGCCACTGCTCATCTATTCCACTCTGAGTCTCTGATGACAGACTGCGCATTAGATCTTGTCCAACGGGTAGCGATGTTATTGGCTTTTGAAACCAGCAAAATTCTGCCGCTAGTGAGTAACTCGCCGCTAGCTCTCGGATGCATTCATTTTCTCTTTCTTTATTATTTCTCGCGTCCACGTCAGCTGATGACGTCGTCAATACAGCTGGAGGAGGCCTTATTACTCTCGAGCCTGCAGGCGTCTTGCTCCTGTGATATTCAGCTTGGTACATATGTAGATCCATATCGGTCGACCAAACGAAGGCCTCCGGAGGTCATGGAAAAAATCGCGACGCGTAAGTTCACGTCAGCCATCGCGTCTGGTTTACGCACTAAAAAACCGGCCTTCAGTTGCTAACAGCGGTCTTGCCGCGTGTCTGTAGACCGTCGGAGTCGACCTTGCCTCTCAAAAAACTCAAGTCTACAGTAACTCCCCACGTAGTTCCGTCTTCCCGCACGCCGCCTCGCGAAATTCCTCACCTTCTATGTTGAGCCATGAGCCCGCTATTGCTCTCTCAGCCACCGCTCCCTCTACCTGTCCGGCTATCCCGCTCCCAAATCCTACGCCTCCCTCTACGGCTCTACCTGCTCCCGTACATGGCACCGCTTGCCATCCCCACGCCCTTTCCCGACGAATCCGCCGTTGCCGATCCCTTTGGGCGTCGTTCACTCCTACGGCGATCTCTCTATTGCGGGGGGCTGCGCATCGTCATCTCCGTCGGCGCCCTCCTGTCCTCCGATTTATGCATCAACGCTGCCTCAGCTGGTGGTTGAGCGACATTGGGCCGGGCACTAGGTAGATCCTTGGGACCTGTGCCGCTGTGCGGTGTGCGCGCCATGGCCGCCACGGCCCGGTGGATCCATGAGGCCCCGCCAGGGTGAATGAAGCTGTTGATGCTGCAGATGGATCCACCAGGACCACTAGCAACAACAGCCGTTCTCATACTCTTCTTAATGGTACGGAAATGCATCACAGCCTAGGATTGATTTCTCTATTTTCTAAGAACTCTTAACTCAGTAACTCACCTAGATGAATTTTCGTTTAGTAGCCTTAGTGTTGGAGATTCTTCACCTGTTTTGAGTGAGAAAAATATGATTCTTCCATTTCTCCCTATTAGTTGGTAGTTGCTTATAATCTCTTATGCACATCCACGTTTCTGTTGTGGAGGTGATTATACTTTTGAGATGCATCTGAAGTTTTAATCCACGTGCTTTTATACCTCTGATTGCTAGATTATAGGGTTGTTGATGGCATGCCTTCCTGCAGTTCTAGAGGGAAGTGACAAAACTGACTGAGTGTATCCATGGAACCTTGATGTTTCTTGTGCAGAATCTGTAGAATTTTTTTTTCTCTGCCCATGTTGGTTACTTGAGTAAGTGCCTAGGTTGCATAGTCCATCTGACTTTGTTCCTGCACTAGTTCATGCTGTCAATTTCCCTATCCGTGTATCATTCTAATTGTATTTACCGTAGAAGATTTATACATAACTAAACAAGAAGTGATACTTGGGCTTTCAGGTTTCTCCATTATATTTTCCTTTTTGGGTTTCATGAAATATAAGTATAAGAGTCTTTTGTGTTTGTTGCAACCAGCTCTTGAAATTTCTTAAAGTTAGCTGTTTGTTGAGTACAGTACTAAATTGTTTTTCCTCTAAGGTGCATCTTCTTTTTTTTTCACGCATAAAGTCATGTTTCTCACTTATTAGGATGCATCATTGTTATGGATCATAGTTCATGTTATCTGTGTCTGGGTTTCAAAAAGGTCAATAGTGCCACTATCTGATCAGATTTGGCGACCTAATGCACAGATTCAGCTGACAAATTTATCAGTTAATGTCATGTTATATGCCTGTACTGATTTCCTCTATTTATTCCATCTATTTCAGTTTGCCTTTTGCTGCTGGGATGCAATATGAGGGCTGACATGACGAAAGCAGAGATATTGCACATCCTTGCTTTTTCTCAATCTTACATTACTTCATGGTGTTCATTAGTGATTGCATGAAACCATGCAGTGGTTTTAAATCAGTGCTTACCTCAGCTATGAAGTGATAGTTAATCTATGCAGATTCAGGAATTTTATCTGTTAACCTGTCTGTGCTCCACATGGTTTCATACTAATTTTGTGGATGATAAACAATGTGTTTTTTAGAGTTTGTCGTGCTCTGCTTTCTCAATTTGTAGATGAGATCTACTGTTAACATGCTATCATGTTTTACCATGAAGAGATAGTTCTAATACCACAATGGGCAATATTACCCTCTTACACATTGAGCAAAACCTATTTATCAATTCAGCTTTACTGATTAGTTAGACAAGGGATGTATAATGAATTGTCTCAACTATAGGCAACAATTTCTATTTGTGTTTTTGGGGTGATCTATTTACTGAAGTTGTCTTTGCTCATAAGTTCAGTATATTTGGTTTGATAAATTTAATTGGTTTGTTGTTGCATTTCCTCTACCATGACACTTCCTGACCAAAGAACGTGTGTAGCTTACCTTGCTGCAATGTGGATGCTTTGAGATGTTTCAAGGTACTGGCCCATTAGAATTCATTTGTCCATTGCCTACATGTTGACTGGCAACATCATGTACAACAATTCTTTTTTCCTCATTTTTACCACTGAAAATTGCCATTTTCTTATTGGAGTGCAGCACTCAAACTACGATTACCTCAGCTTTGTGTTATGTTTCCACATACCAATCAATGAGACCAGAGCACAAGATTGACATATTCTTTGTCGCCCAATTTTGTTGATGGTTTGCATTAGCTGACGTTAGCCTTTTCTTTTGTACAAAATTTGGTTCATTTATCCATCTTTTGTATGGCTACTGTAATACCTGCTCGATTAAGATCATTTGCGCAATGATTTCACAGTGATCTGTATTGAACACGCCCTAAATCGCGAGAACCTCTCCGATATCTGTATGGATACTTTGTCATGTATATTTGTGTTCTTCCGTGCCTTCCATCAAGATTAGTTTCTAATTCATAAATATGCAAAGAACTACCGGGCGAGTTAACACATTGCATGCACATCATAGGCTGTCGTTCACAACACCAGCCGCCAAAATAGCAAATCGACGAAACAGTCCTGCGCCGTGAGTCATTAGCACGTAGATCAGAAGCAGGCGCGCCGGCGCGCCTCCTTTCCAAGTTTGCTTATGTTCTTCAGTTTGTTCTAATTCTTAGGTACTGTATCCGTCTCTATTTGAGAGGATCACCAACTGTTTCCTCTCCTGTTCCTGCATCAGTAAACACATCTTTAAAAAAAATAGAGAGATTTCATTTCAGATGGGGACAAAATTTGCACACCAGATAAAAAATAGGTGACACAGGTGATCATATAGACAGAACAACACTTTGTGTACCCTTTTATAGATCTGAAAATATTACACAGAAGAAAAGAATCACACAGAAATCTGGTGGTACTGAAGAACCACTTCCTAATCACAAGTAAATTGCCTAATATACTGCATTAGCACAGAAGTGCATTAAGACCCCCGATTAACTGACATCTGATAGAAAGGAAGGATAGCATACTCTTTCGCTGAGTTGGCTCGAACACACTAAATGTATCTATATTCGCACGCTTCTGATACTGTCGCAGAAGACATCACCTGGACATATAGAATAATTTCGTGCAAATTCAAGTTTAAATAAGAAACTCATATTTTCTACTCCGATTGTCCAATCAAATTTCAGTTGTACCGTTATGTTCCAGATCTTCAAATCCAGATCATATTTTTCAATAGAATATTTTTATTTGTTCGAGAACATTTATTCTAGAATAAGTTTTTCTAGAACATTTTATTTTGTTCTCGGGATAATTTTTATTTCTTAACTCAGAATATTTTTTATTAGAAAATTTTCATTTGTTCAAGGATACATTTATGTTTTTGAATTCAATAATTGTCTCACTTTCATAATGAAATTGTTCCACTTATCAAATTATTCTAAATAAAAAAATTATCTAAAAATATTCAAGTGTGCTCTTATTTTAAACATCTTTGTACGATCAGAATTAGTTTAGATGGTTTACGAATTATAAGTTTTTTTCCTGTGGACACGTGGGGCACGAAAGCAGCCTGAGGGATATTGCACGCGGTCATGCGCTCTGGGAATAGAATTCCCCCGTCTGTCTGGCAATTCTATTTCTCACGCGCTAGTAGGATGCGAGCTATCGCATAAGAGGAGATGTAGTGTGAATTTTTCTTGCCCGCAGCCCATAAGGATGTAAGGTGAGGAACTTTTTCATTTTTCGTTTTTCTCTTTATTTATTCTCATTGGCTGGAAGCCCACCACTGCTATGACATCCATTATCCAATAAAAGTTAAGGTGCTGATGTGGTAGATTCCATGCAAATTAGTATGCGAAATGTAAAAAAAATTGTAGTTCACAAAGTAATTAACCAAAAAATTCAAGTGTACCATTATGCTTCTTTCAATGAGATCTTTAGAGTTAGATCGCGTTTACTATATCTGAAATAATTTTTTTGAAATATTTTTAATTGTTCTAGAACTTTTGTTCCGGAACAAATTATTTTCTAGAATAATTTTTTCTTGTTTTTAGAGCAATTTATTTTGATGTAATATTTTTATCTGTTCTCTATTTTTTCATGAAATATTTTTATTTGTTCTAGAACACTTTCTAGTTTTTAAGCTGAAACTAGTGAGTTGACGAGTTATTATGGAGCAATCCACTGTAGATTGCATGGGCAGTGCGTACGTCTCATTTTTCTTTTCCACAGCACAACGGCCAATCGCATGCAGTACAACGGAGCCTTTTTCTTTTCATTTATGGCTCGTGTAGTGTGGAGTGTAGGCCGGCGGTTTCTGCGACAGCATGGCGGCCAATCGCAAGCAGCGATGAATAGACACCTCCACGCAGGGGTACGACAGCCGTATATACGCACACACATACACGTTAGTGGTACTCAGATAGTATGTTTCCTTTTCTATTTTGCCTATTGGGTTGGGCCTACCTAGTGATCTGGCGGGCCTTTATGCATGTACTAGTCCTATGGCCTAGCATTTGGCATCGTGATAAAGTGGGTTGGACCTAACTCGCGATCAGTAGGCCTATCGGTAGAGCGTTTGGCCCGATTGCCCGAGAAACACGCAAGGTGAATTTCCAAATAAAAATATAAAACCTCACCAAAACTGGTTGAATTTTCAAAATAATTAAGAGAAAATAATTTCAATATTATGAAAATTGAGGAAAATCATATAGTGAATACAACATCCTTAGATCTTTCTTTTTTCAGTCATGTAAAAGAAATATCAAGGTATTCAATATTGTGACTCTTATCTTGTTTCAGTCATGTTGCCCTCGTCGGATCTGGGGTTACGGAACTGCGTACATGGCGTACAAATTCTAGATAAGGGATGGAATATGGCTCACGCTCACATCAGTTGTAACTACTCGTAACGTAGTAGAACTAGTCGGAACATAAGAATAGAGTACTACTTGGATAGGACTTCTAAACTCGTATCTGTCTAGAATTTTCATGTAACCATATCTCCACGGACTATATAAGGGTGGATAGGGACCGTCTCGAAAAATATCAACATCTAAGTCAATACAAACCACCACACAGGATGTAGGGTATTACGCTCTCGACGAACCGAACTTGTTTAAATCTTGTGTTCCTTGCACTTTTCAAGTCCTGATCTCGGCGACACCTCACCTATAATCTACCACCTCAGGGGTATCCCTCGGTGGGCTTGGATGTTAAACACCGACAGCTGGCGCGCCAGGTAGGGATGTTCATCGAGCATCCACCGGAGAACTCGATAGCATCTTTTGACTTCACCAGCGCCGTGCTCGACGAGGGCACAACGTTCATCTTTGGCTTTTGGATCTGCATCGCCAACGGCTCAGGTGGCTTCAACATCCACCTAGCCGACACCAGCAAGCTGGAGGCCTCTGCAGCGACCCGATGCAGCAATCTCGACGAGTTCATTGACAACCTCGAGGAGATGCTCATGATCTCGCCGGGGAGATCGAGAAAATATCTGTTTTCGACACGACTTCAACTCATGCTGCACCAGTACTTCTCAGATCGAACTCAACCCGATCTGAGGAGGGGCGTACCCGATTCTCGTTCGGGTTACGCAATGCCGCCTCGGTCTACTAGGAGGCTATGCGGTTTGAGTTCATCTCTGACTTGGAGGAGGACTTAGATCGTCTGCTTAAGATCGGAGATGAGGGAGCCACCGCTTGCCGGGAAACCCCTATCTTCGACAACTACTCGGATTCAGACAACAACCCCGAATTCTTTTCGGAAAGTCACCTGGGTTTGACCATAACTACTATGCCGCAAGGCCGGTTCGTGTACTGGAAGGGCATGGATCCCTCTGAGCTACTCGAATACGACTCCCGTCTTATGGCCTTCACACATGAATTGCCTTCCCAGGAAGGCAAGCCCCTTTCTTGCATCAATGAACAGGAAGAGGGCAGCACAGAGCTAGTTGAGTACAGCCATACGGCTGAGACCTCGCCGGATCGCCAAGTCTACATGGCTTCCCTCCGCAATACGGAGGATGACGAGCCGGGTCCAGAGTACGACGCCGAACTACTCGCGGACGTACCCGCCGACGAGCGCACGATGGACGCTCTCTACAATAAGAACGAAGAGCATAGGAGGAACCGACGGTTGAAGAACGCCAAGCGCGCTAAGCGCATGCAGAACACGGAAAACTGTGCACGCAACCCGCTGTACGGAAGGAACCTCAACAACGCCTTCGTAGTGGCCGAAGATTGGGAGTACCGCACCCCGATCGGCGCTCCTAGTTCGACAACTACCGCCAAACCCCCACGTGCAAAGGCTGCAGTACTTACCCAGCGCGCGCTCGTGCAACTCGATGAGCAAAACTCAATGTCTTCGACACGGAACACCCTCTCGAGATCCGAGCATCACGGTGACTCTGCACAGGTCAGTCGCACCCCCGAAGGCGGAGCCAGACCCCGAGAGGGGGGCCCGACAATCGCCAGCGCAGGACAATCAGGACAGCCACGGCAATCGCTAAGGTCGGCAGTCCGCGCGTGGCAATGTCGACCAAGAGGTGCAACAACCACCGCGACCACCTCGCAACCAGCACAATGCAAGGCCTCAAAGCGAAGCCCAGCCCGAGGCCAGTCTACAGAATGCTCTTACGGATGATTAAGATCAATGATGGTCGCAACGCACGACGCGTCATTTAGGCAAGGCGAAGGGACCGACCTGGCAGATACCACGACGCCGACGATAGTGACTGCTTCCCCACGTTCACCTCTAACATCACCGATCGTTCCTTACCTAAGGACTTCAAACCAGTCGGCATCCTCAAGTACGACGGCAAGCAAGACCCACGCTAGTGGATTCGCTGCTACTCCATCGCCATCGAGGTGTCAGGCGGATCCAACTCCACCAAGATGCTCTACTTCCCAGTAGCCTTGGAATCCGTGCCTCTCACTTGGCTCGAGAGCCTCAAGCGAACTCCATCGACTTCTGCAAGGATCTCAAGAGGGCCTTCATCGATAACTTCTAGGGATCCATGATCCGAGCAGGTACTTACCATGACTTGTCCCAGATTAAGCAGGAGATGAACGAGACCTTGAGGTCCCACACCGGCGCTTCTTCGAGATGCGAGCCACCATCGCCAACATCACCGACGAGGACGTCATCCGCTGCTTCCAGGATAGCTTTTTCTCGAAGCACACCTACCACGACTTCGGACGCAACCACCCAACTACTACTGTGGAACTCCGTGACATGATGGCACGGTGGGCCGACTAGGAGAATAAGGAGAACGAGCGCTTCCCCAAGCGCAACAACGACAAGCAGGGCAACAACAACCACCACTCCGACAAGGCCAGCGGAACAACTCGGGAAACCCCCGAAAACGCAAGCCAGATCATGAAGTCGTGGCTGTTGAGCACAATCCACGGGGCAAATCTAGGTCATAAGTATAACGCTTGTGGTAACTAAATCTAGGTGATAAGTACAGCGTAAGATGTGCTGAAAAAAATACCAAAAACACTCCATGTTGGTTAAATTTCTAGAATGAACTGATGTTTCCATTCTATGGCAAATGAGATCGCAACCCTTTGGAATAAGCGCGACGTGTCCGTCCTCATTTTTTGTTAGCCCAAGGCAACTCGCTAGTTTCACCCACTTTAATGTTGTATCTGGACTGTTAATATGATACCCACATTGTCAATCCATCCATGGCCCTCCTATTGTTCCTAACTCCAATAGTCTCGCTACATTAATGAGCCACCATCTACCACCCGCAACATTCCCTCTAAGTTTGCGCTCGCACCCTGGAACCTGAAGGCCTAATAGCTTATCATAATTTTTTTTATTTATGTACCAATTCAAAGTAGAGTGATCTTCCTGTCTAAACACTCATTCCAGCAATCTTTAGGCTACACATAACCAAGTTAACATAACAAAAATATATACTATACACCTTTAACTTTTTTCTCTCTCTCTCTCGAACTACACACGTTTAACTTTGCATCGCATGAAGCTAGCTTTAGTTCCAAATCTTCAATTTCCTCTCTCTGCGATAAATATATATTCTTATTGTTAGATAAATAGGCATTTTTGGGTATATTTTAATTTCGAAATCATATATACAATTTATTAATAATTTTATGACAAGGCATGTGAACGTGTTTAAAATTAACAAGAAATTAACGATGAATTCAATAAAATAGAGGAGTATCAGTCTATACCTCGAGGTACGTCCAGTGCCGGAGGCACCGAATGCATTGTTACCGGCTGGAGTAAACATACTCGACTAGCCTGCTTGAAGTAGCCGAACGAAACCGGTGTAGTGCAGATATCCTTCAGGAATAATCGTACGAGTTGTTAAGTATGAGTTGTTGGAGTAGTCAATCGAGCTTCAAGAGGTACTCGATTAAGGCACCGAGTAGTTGTACTTGTTGAGAAAGCAGTAGTACTCGTTGAAGAAGTAGTCGCATAGCTTCAGGAAGTAGTCGATCAAAATACCAAGTAGTTGTACTTGTTGATGAAGGAGTCGTACTCCTTGAGGAAGTAGTCGCACAGAGCTTCAGGAAGTAGTCATACAAGCGACGAAGGGGTGGTACGGGCGGCGATGTCGACGGACGGAGTTGGTACGCAGGAATGGATGGTGAACAATACGCCGGTGAAGATGTCACGATTCTAGGCGAGCAGTCGCGTAAAGACGCTCCCCAAAAACCTGATTGCCTCGCTATCCTGTGCAGGATCTTCAGCGGGCAATGGTTCCGGAGGCACCTGCTCTCGTCGGAGATGTGCCGCAGCACCGGCGATGGGAATGCAGGAAAGCAGCAGAGGGAGGAAGAGAGGTGTATTCGCATAACCAGAAAGAGGATAAGACACCTGGTGATATAGATCAGAGTCTGGGGACAGGAGGATGCACTTAGTCGTCATCAACACCATCAAATGAAGTAATAGCGATTAGCTCGCGTAGAATCAATCACATGAAGAATCCTATGAATGAATCGCGGTCATAATGGCCATTACTTCGTTCAAAACATCCGCCCCGCACCACAGCACTTCGCTGTTGAAATCCTCTTCCGCTTTCATTACGGAATTACACAATAACTCTCTAGCATTTAATGGTGGGCTTGAACTCTTTAATTGCAAATATTGGGCTAAAGGCTCACATATTCCAACAATTATTGCATCAATTGGAGATACATTATCTGTTTTACAATTAGGCATTCAACTATTTAGAAATACAACCATACCTCAAAGTCATTTTCATCATCCTTTAGTTGCACGACCTTCCTCTGACTAAAGCAATTGGAAATACATTATGTGCTTTGTTTATAGCAATTAGAAATTCAGTAATTTCGAGAGTCATACCTCAAAGATAACTCGTTCATCTTACTAGCCCAAGTTCGTCCTTAATTTCTCAATTTCCATATCCGAGGCCGAAGCCTAAGATGAGGGTGCATGGGACGAAGGCGAATAGTCCTGACTGAGTGGGTCTTGAGGGGGACATAGACCGAAGCCGAATAGTGCTTAGATGTTGCTTATGTAACAGGTTTCTTACGCCACTCAGGAGATACGATAAGATAGCAAATTTTATCCTGTATAAAGGAACGATCGAAGCTTAATCATAGAACATATATAAATATAATATAATTATGTAATTATAATTATACAAAAAAAATACACCGAGATGTAAAATAACATTAGCTCAGGACCACTTTCCAATGTATATTTTCTTTCTTACGACGGTCTGCCATATAATTTTTCTTTAAATCTGTTGTAAGTTTCTAACTATCAAACTTTTCGACATATTTCATATTTTTTTTATAAACTTCCCCTCCTTACCGTTGTCGTATTGTGCTCAAGCATAAACAGATGAACATATGCAGAGCAGGACACGACTGTGAAGACGCTGCTGTGCGTCTTCATATCACATGTCTTGATGATGGCCTGCTGCACATTGCTGGTCGCGTTCGTCGGTGGAGGCCACATCAGCGACGGTCCTCCCCTCCCCTCGCTTCTTCCCGCCCGCCCGAGCATCTGGAAGGCTCACGGAGCTGCGCATCAAGCGTTGCCTAGCCGGCAACTCCAGCCTTGGCGGTGGCAATACCCACGCTGCGCCCACCCCGCACCTTGCGGTCGCCGTCCGTTGGTCGCATGCCTAACGCGCCGGACGCCGTGCTTCTCCTGCAGACGGCGCGGGCAACACGAGCAGGAGAGATGGAGACGAGGTGGGGTCCCATGGCACCGGTGAAGTGGATTGGGAAGTGCTCCTCCTAGAGATCTAGACCTCCATGGCCGCAGCTACGCCATTCATGGGGCAGGCAGGCGGCCGACGGGCGGAGGTTGGCCGGGACACGGCCGAGCTGAGCCATTCGCCGGCTCACCATTTGCGTCGGCTGCGTGGACTTCAGCTGGCGTCTGATGCGAGCAACGGGAGGAAACACGAAGCATTGAAGAGTTCGATAGTCAGATGGAACGATGCCTGGGATCCAACGGTTGAGTTTTACAGGCGACGTGGTCCAATCGTGGCTCCAGTTTATGTTCAGATTTCATCTTAAGGAGATTCGACCGTTAAAAAACTTGTTTACTAGCTTGAACTCATACATTTGGTATACAGTATGTACATGATTACACAGCAAATCGACATTCTTTAAGCTAAGTAATTATTATCAGCAAGAAGTAAAAATAGTGTAAGGACTTAGATACTGATCTACATGAGAAACCTGTACGCTTTCCATCATGGACATGGTGATTGCGGCGTCGGCTCGATCAGATCGCACTCGAAGTTGGTGTGCTCCAGGAACGGGCCTAGCCTGACGAGCCTCGGGATCACCACGCCGTCGCGCACCGCGCAAACCGCAGGGTTCTCCCACTGCACCAGCGTGCCCACTAGCCCTGCGCGCGCCGTAAGTGGGAACACGCGTGACCACCTCTCCGCCTCGTACGCACGCATCGCCGCCTCAATACTATTCGTGCCCCCGCTAGCAGCGGGTGCGAGGCGGCGTGCTAGGACGACGGCGTCCTCGAGCGCGCAACACGCGCCCTGGCCGAGGTTGGGCGTCATGGGGTGCCACGCATCGCCGACCAGCACCACACGCCCGCCCCTCGACGCGCTCGGCGCCCGGCCCGGCCAGAGCCACCGGTCCACGAGCGGCGTCCGCACCACGGCGCCCTCGGGCGTGCTGTGCATCACGGCGAGGAGGTCGGATGGCCAGCCGCGGACGAGGTCCAGCGCCTCGCTCTTGAGCACCGCCGGGTCGGTGATCTTTGGGCCTGGCAAGAACACCAGCAGCATGCCATGCGTCGTCAGCAAGTGATGGCATGCTAATAGAAACTGTTTTGCACTCTTTCTCTTCGTGTCAAAAAATACAAACATTTTCTTTTCTTTCTTTTTATTCAATGAAAGCCCCAATGCTAGAATCATAGCATTTGTAATCTGAATATACCTGGATCTTGTCTGTTAAAGCAGATGAACCAGTAGACTTTGGTCGGGGAGACCGGGACAAAGCCAGCACGGACACCTCGGCCGTAGATGTAGTTCACCTTGGGCTTGAACGGTTGTCCGTCGGCGTACTCCGCGAGCCCCCGGAACGCCATGTGCCCGACGTACCGAGGCTCTGAGAAGCCCATCCACCTCGCGATCGGCGAGTTCACGCCGTCGCAGCCGATCACAATCTGCGTGTCGCCAACTCACCTTAGTTTTCATGAATGTCAAAAGGGTTTAAAAAAAAGCCCTTCTGCTGTCCATCAGCAGGGTACCTTCAGAATTCAAGCAGCATTTACCATTTCTGATCTTTGAATTTGAAGAGAATTACTCAATTTACTCAATGGACCTTTTTCACTAACCTTGGAGAGAATTTGTCTCCCATCCTCGAGTTCCAGCAGGGTGCCATCAGGCCCCTGCTCTGCAATCGATTTCAGTTTGGATGAGAATGATATCGTGCCTGGTGGCAGCTTCGAAGCAAGCGTCTCGAGAAGCACTCTCCTCTCCACCGCTCGCACCTCCTGCCTGCCAAAGTTCCCAACAAACAGCGAAGGGAACACTCAGTGTCGTCAGTACGTAGCCATCATGCACACATTGCAAATTCAATCACTAAGTTCGAGTTTGCAGTCAGAACAGGAGCACAAAACTTGTCTACGGATGTATGAAAAACAGTCGAAAAATATCACAACCGTAGGGAACTTCAGACTACTGTGGTATGACTGACTGAAACAGTCAGTGGCAATAACTGGATTAGTTCAATTTCACTACCTCACTGTTGTTGTCTAGATGTAACATGGTAGCACATCGACACGTATTTGTATTTCGGTATTGAATAATCAAAGAAAGTGTGTGATCAGCCTGAAGCCCTGAACCTATATATTGACCATTCGACGTTTCAGGAGCCCTGTCCGAGATTCTCTGCAGACCACAAAAAATTGGGTTCATACTACTTCAAAGTGAGGTAGTGAACTGAACTTTTCAGTAGTATAAGTGATTGCTATAGTGTCTGCATATTATGAATTACTCCTTTTAACTAATCGGGTGTTGCGATGAACTTGCAATTTGTGTGTCCTGGTAACAGTCTAGTTCTAGTACGGAAAGCTGTAAAAAAAGTTCTAGTACGGAAACCCCACCACGAATTATTAACGACAGGAGACAGACATCGCACTTACCCGGGGGCTTCTTCCTCCAAGGAGAACTCGCGCAGATCCCGCCCGCCCGCCGCCGCCGACCGCATCCTCATCCTGCGCTCAGCTGGAACCTCACAATGCAGCTCAGAACACACACACGAACGCGACACAACAGCAGTTGCTTGAATCGATCACGCAGGAGGAACGCACCCCTGGATGCGCAGGTACTTGGCGCGGAGCTCGTCGGCGACGCCGATGGCGTCCAGGACGCGCCACCCGTTCTTGAACAGCGTCAGGGACGTGCCGCCCGCGCGCAGGGTTGCGCCCTGCTCCAGCACGGTGGCCCCCACGCCGAGCCGGCGCAGGGCGAGCGCGGTGGCCAGGCCCGCGACGCCCGCGCCCACGATGACGATGTTCTCATCCGACCGCTGCGTGGTCGGCGAGGCGGTGACGGTGGGCGCGGCGGCACTGTAACGGCGGCGGAGGCGTGGACAGGGGAGTGGAGGTGAGCAGAGGGAGGTGGAGCTGGCCAGTGCCATGGCGATGGCGATGGCGATGGCAGGAGTTTCTTGGGCAGGAGCTGGAGAGTTTTTTTTTTGATCGCCATAAGACTGTCGAGAGCTCCAGGTTTGGTCTCGGTTTGGAAGGGTGGAGGACCTGGAGCCACACGTTCCTGACCAGGAGTAAGAGAGCATGCACAAGACACGTCCACGCATGACTTCACTGCTAGAAACTCTTCAATTAAAAATTGAGAAGAGCATTCTTCTTTCGAATTCTTTTAACACTCTAATGTCTCGTCCGAGATGCGGAGACTCGGGCGTCCCAACTTTTGCAATCCATCAAGGCTGAAGGTGATAACTGGATCTTGGCCGGCAATGAGCACCTCAGTAGTTTATTTTGCGAGTAGTCGCCTAGCTTAGCTGTGCTGCTTCCTCCTACGGTTGTTCTAGCTTGCGTAATTAGTACAAGTCTGTTCTTGTGTGGTCGTGGCGAGCTGCTCGGCACTCGCGTTGTATTAACTCTACTTTATTCTTCTTCTTAATACAAGATACGCAGCTCTTCTGCGTATTCGAGAGAAAAAACACTCTAATATCTCTCTAAACGTCCCAAAAATATATTCTGGTAATAGCACCATGGCTTTTTAATTCTGGTAAAGAAACTCACCATTTTGAAAAAAAAAGTGGAGAAACAAACTCTGCAGTTCACACTTGGCGACCGGGAACGGAGACCTGCAAAAGCTCAAACACGCCTCAAGGCAAATCAACCTGCATTGAATGACACGCAAGTGTTGGAATTTCGAATTAGGGTGTAAATTGGTGATTCTTAGGTGCATCTATTGCTTTTCTAAAATGATATTCTATTTTTAAAAAGTAGCATAAATATTTGAACTAAAAAGATTGGAGGTGCATCTAAAGATCACTAATTTGCAACCTAATTTTGAATCACAGTTGTTGTTTCGCTTTCATAAATTTTGAATGTCAAATGAGAATAATTAGATTCATTATAAAATATATTTTCACAATTTACTTATTTGATGTGTTATATGTTATATTGTTCTCTATAAATTTGATTAAACTTAGATTAGTTTGACTTAGAATAAACTAAAATATCTTATATTTTAGACAGACGGAGGGAGTATGACATCTGGAATTGTTTGGGTGCAGTACATTAACTTTTTCCAATGCTAAAATGCATTCTATGTCAGCACTAATCACCTGCAGATAAGTTGAGGCATCTACAGAGCTGACTGCAGAAAAGTGCCGAGACCCAAAACATATTTGTTACTTTAAAAGATAGGTTTGGTGCCTCGATCTGATTTAGGTATTTCCTTTGAGTCTTCGAGCTCGAAGTCTTCATATCAACTGTAGCGATCCAATTCTCGACAGAATCCACAGGTTCTCTAACAATTATCTTTGGGTTGAGACACCCTGGGTTGAGACTGGTAACGGGCCCCCATTATGCCATCCAGCGCTCTCACGCCAAGCCACGTGCCCATGGCTGCCATGGCCACCGTTGGTGGATTGTAATGGCAATTGGATTATTAACGTCCAGAGCTCCCGGTTTGGAAGGCTGGAGGAGCTTGTCACGTACGCACGTGACTTCACTGTCTGTGATGTAATTTCACAAGATCACTTGTATGCTTTGAATCTCTAACTCAACCTCCTGCTAGAAATCTTGTGATGGCATTTAATTTCTTGGTTCGATTTAAGTTCTAGAACCATCAGCATTTCTTTTTCAAACTAGGCCACTGGCCTTAAGTCCATGCGAAGTTGAAAGAATCAAAATGTAGGACATACCCAGTGTAAGAAACATATCACGTTTTTTCTCTCACAATAACTCAATAATTCACGAGAACTAGCTGGTTCACATGATGTCATCCTGAGTTCCCCAACATCTTTACCAGCGTCAGGTGACAGCTAGAACCTGTCTGAATGGAGGAAAAAACAGCAATTCATACTCAGTAACCAATAGCTCAAAAACTGATTAAGTCAACTGGAAGTGCAATTCATAGTTCATACTCAGGAAGCAATAGCACAAAACTGGTAAAGTCAACAGAAATTGCGCTGATGTAACACGCCAGAAAAACCGGTCTGCTTGTTTTATAGTAATTTCATAGCATACCAGTAACTGAACATTCACAACGCATAAAGGTGGGATCCGCTAAAGCAAATAAACTTGCACTGACCTCAAGTTTCTAGCAAATACCAGGTCGACATTTTATTTCAGATCTCATCAATTGGTTTGCAATCACAGTACATTAAAATATTAAAGTAGGAACAGAGACAAAAAAAAACACGAATGCCACACAAGTTCAGGGCTTCAGGCACATTTAACTGTTATATACCAAAAAACACTAGACATGACTCCACAGCTAGAGCCAACTGATAACTTTAAGGCAAAACTCAATTTTAAAGGAAACAACACTTCCAGTTGCTTCTCCACTCTGCAACACCTTCAGGGAACCAAAGAGCAATCTCCTTCTTTGCGTTGTCCACGGAGTCACTTCCATGGATGACATTCCTACACAAGATGTAGCGCATCGAGAGAATCTCTTTCTTTTTACTCTTCATGCGTCCATCCTTAAAGTGTTGATTCATTTTATTACCTAGCCTAAGTCTACCCCAGTAGCATGACTTCTATATCAGAAATTCTATTCAGTAATTTCTCACAATGCTCGTTTAATTCAAAATTACTAACAAAAATATAGCCCTATAGATCTAACAAAAACTGGCCTGCATGTTTTATTTCAGATCACATCAGTTTGTTCACAATCACAGTGCACGAAACCAGGCACAAAGGCTGAAACTCATATGCCACATAAGTTTAGCAACATTTAACTATGATGC
Source organism: Panicum hallii (assembly GCF_002211085.1). NCBI lineage: Eukaryota > Viridiplantae > Streptophyta > Magnoliopsida > Poales > Poaceae > Panicum > Panicum hallii. The sequence goes on from NC_038043.1 coordinate 50,227,584, forward strand.
AGCTTGCAGCATAAAGCACTAAAGTATGACTCTATAGCCAGAGCCAAACATAACTCAGACAAAACTCAGTTTTGAAGGAAGCAGGCGTCCAGTATCCCCAAGCTCAAGCCTCGTAGATCCAGGGATGAAGGTTGCTCTTCCATTCAGCCACACCTTCCGGGAACCAAAGAGCAATCTCCTTCTTTCCATTCTCCACCGAGTCACTTCCATGGATGACATTCCTACTCAAGAGGTGATAGATTTAGTAGAGCATCAAACATGCACAAATCCAGGAACATTGATCCATTCAATGGTGCACAATCACGACTACGTTTTGCATGATATATATGGAACGAACTGCCATCTGATGATAATCTACTCTGAACAGACCAATTATCAGCAGCAACAGCTTATATTATTTGTCTGTATATTTTTTCTGTGAAAATTCTGTGTAAATTAATATTTCATAAAGGATATCCCCACTAATACTGATTGTTTGGGACATCTTATATTTGATTGACGATGATAATTCCACCAACCCCATATATGTAAACTGAATAGTAAACTGCCATGACAAAGCACTATTTCACTTCAACAGCAACAAAATTATAAGCGTCCAAACTAAAATCCATGATATAAAGTATAATTAACGGCAAAGAAAGGAATGTTCACCTGCCTACTTCCACAGCATAATCACCACGGATTGTACCAGGAGCAGCCTCCCAAGGCCTGGTGGCCCCAATGATCCTGCGGCCGGTCAACACAACGTCCTTCCCCTCCCACACCATTGCGACAACAGGGCCAGAAATGATGTACTCCACCAACCCAGCGAAGAAGGGCTTGTCAGAAAGGTCAGCATAGTGCTGCTGTGCAAAAGACCTCTCCACATTCATAAACTTCATCCCTGCATTATAGCGGCGATTCAATAAAATAATTGATTAACACAACCTCCTGGAACACCTGATATTTGCAGTGTTATTCACGTATGATTAATCAAGGTAAACATAAGGAAAGTTGAACAAAATTAGCCATCTTATAAGGAAAACTGAAATAGACGAATCCTCCAAATCAAAAAGTTTGTTTTAGGAGATCAGAGCCTGATGGAAGCACCGACTGAATTCTACTGTAAGTACCATGTCAGTTTAGTTTCAACAGTAGGATGAATATTTTTTTAGAATTGATATCCTAAATCTTTCAGGTTCTTCACATATTACCGATCTGCGGTTTCTAATTCATGATTGGACTTTACGACGCATCAGCAGCTGCACTTAATTACAGGATACTAGGACCATCAGCTGTCCAGATAAAAAGGAACCAATCATTGGCCCATAACAGAAAGATCTTGGTTTTCAATCAAATCAAATCTCCACACAATATTCCTGCCATCACACCCCCAATATACCTTTTCAGACGGTAATGACACGCGCCAAGACAAATTCTCACGAAACACAGCCCAACGTATAGTAGATAATTAATCGAAATTCAGATATCATCGGTCTGCGCTTTCCAGGTCTACGGAGATCAAATCTTCGCCGAAATCGCAGGCGAATCCATGAGGACAACTAGGACATAAAACAGAGCATGCCAATCAAACAGAGAGCAAAAGAACACCACCCTTACCCTTGAGATAGAACCCTTTCTTCTCGAACCGACTGATGATGTCCCCGATCTACACAAGAAACTCCCAATCAATCAATCAATAATAAAGAAGCACCGCCAAACATGACGCGACGAGACCCAGACCAAACCAGGTTTCTTGCAGACAGATAAACATCAAGCCCCCGAGATTAACTAAATCACCAAATTCTTCTCTGGAAAAGAACACGGGGAACAGCCGAACAGGTGCAAAGATTACCAGGCCCCGCTGGACGCCGTCGGGCTTGATCATGATGAAGGTCTGCTCCATCCTCGCGAGAACAGCGGCGACGCGGATCGGCGAGGCGAAGGCGCGACGCTGTGGGAGCGCAAACCCGGAGGCGATGAGCGGATGAGGGAACGGAATGGGAGGAGTCGTGGGTGGCGAAAGGGACGGGCGGGCTTGTTGTATGTGTGGTTTGGAGTTCCTTTTCCGCGGTGGGAAACGAATCGCCCGCGAGATATTCGCCCACCGAGAGAGAAACGGTGTGCTTTGGCAGAGGTTTCGGCGTCCAGTTGGCTGGCTGCTTTCAGTTTCAGATACTGACGATACACACACACACTCCGGCCACTCGCTTTGCAGGACTTTGGTGGGCTCAAATGTTTTGTCTTCCTTGCAGCCCAGGATAGCCCGGCCATGATCCAAGCCCAAGCCCAACACCGACAATTATGACATAGGTTGATTGATCTAGAAAAAAAATATTTTTTTTCATTGGAGCAGGCACGTCAACGTCAGGGAGATGCATATGAGCATATCTGCAGACATCGCTGCCGATCAATGGGTTGCTCCCGAACGTGTTGCTGACATCGTGACGAGCGTGTGGCTCCTCTATGGCGTTCTCGAACATCCCGTACGACCTCAGCGATCGCTTGGCAATGTCGGCGGTGGTCGTCCAGTCCTCCGTAGAGTCGTAAGACTCCTGCAGGCTGCAGCACGAAGTGGAGGACGTGAGCTTCGTTCCTGTGGAACCCCGGGAACTCCGGCGCGTGCCGCGGCAGGGGGGAGCGCTGGTACTCCCGGAGTCCCGGCTCGCCCAGAGGTCGGCGAGCTGCAGCGTGTGCTCCTCCTCCCACCGCGTTGCCGGCGGCGTGCCCAGCGTACGTCCACGTGGTGATGGTGCAGCCGGACTTGCCGGCGTGCAGGAACCGTCCGTCGTCGACGTCGACGAATCTAAGCGAGCCGGCGGCGGCCACCTCCTGCATCACTCCGGCGCGCCAGGGCCGTTGGTGTAGTCACGCCGGACGTCGATCCCAGGGAACGGGACGAAGCGGAGCTCGGGGTCGGCGGCGGCCACGTCGCGGAAAAGGATGCCTTTGTGGTAGTCCGCCCAGCACATGAGCTCGCCCAAGGAGAAGACGGCGTCTTCGTGCCAGCAACGCAGCTCGACGTCGGTGCCAGGGTCGTGGAGCACGCGGAGCTCCCTGAACTCCCACCGGCCACCGGCGGAGGAGTACTGGAGCAGCTCAGCCATGTCTGGCTCCAGAGTCCCCGAGCGTCTCTGAAGTATGGGAGTATATGGGAGATTCATCACAGGTAATTAAGCGGGTTCACACGAGTCCATTCAGACGAGGCCGTGGTGAGCCTCCACGGGTCAGAGACTCAAGAGCTACCCATGACAAAATAAGGAACACAAAATATGCATTGCCTTCCTTTTTCGTTTAGGGAAACACCACAAAATAAGGAACACATGAGACCCCAATAATTTTTTCTGAAGAAAGTTTCACGGGGAACTCTGGCACCTGCCTTTTGTTCGGGAGAGCTCCTCGACTGCATAAAACCCTCTTCGTGCCTCGTGAAAAAAGGCAGCACCCGCGCTTCAGCTCGCCCTTGCACCTCCATAGAAAACCCCCATCTCCGGCGAGGGCTTGCGCCGAGCCTCCGATAGCGTCACGAGGTGAGCTCCTTGAAAAACTCTTGGCTTTCTTGATAACAAGGTTTGTTGATTAGTCTTCGAGAGCTGCTTTTGATGTGCGTGTTCCTGTTCGTGGGCTTGGGTTTACCTCTTCTTGAAATTGAGACACTTGAGTTTTTGTCTCCCACTAATATGCTAGATTTCTTAAGCTAGTAATACCGCAGCCTGCATTTTTGTATCTTCTGGCATGGAGATTAATATCAATTTCAGAGGGCTCCTGGGACGAGGAAGCGGCGGAGCCATGGGCAACTCATGCGCCAAAGGTTCTGGTACGGACTGATTCCTTACCTAGTTCAGCTTATTGCTTGCATCATTCAGTGCGCCAGAACATTTTTGCATCATTAAGATTCAGAGCGCCAAAGGTTTCTCTTCTAGATTGCAGTACTGGCTTTTGCTGTTGTTTTGATCTTTCGTACTTTCTCCTTGTTTCTTCTCCGGCAGAGCATAAAACCTTCAAGCGGACCATTGACGGCTTCTCCTCCCTTCTTGACAAGGGTGCAGGATGGACAGACTCCAGCGTGTTTGAGTTCATGGGCGTGAACTGGTACAGTTTAGATACTGCTCTTGTTGCATTGCTTAGTTCCTGCAACTAGAACTGCTCAGATTGACTTTAGTTTACATCCTGCCTGAAAAACTGAATTGCTTCAGAAGTCTAGTCTAGCCAACAATGAAACGCCGGGTTTTGTAAAATCTCCCAAAACTTGTTGAGGGTTGGTCATAGATTTCCATAGGGACCTTTCAAAAGAGATAACATTGCCGGCAGGCATCCATCTCATGAACAGATCCTCAGTGCTGTATCTTGATTCGTTTGCAGGTGCCTAAAGCTGAACCCAAAGGACAGAAAGAGAAATGATAAGGAGCATGTCTCTCTCAAGCTTAAGCTGACGCGAACTTCAGTGAAACCTGACACTGTCATAGAGGCATCTTTCAAGTTCTTGATATATGATCAGTCCTTTGGAAAGCACAGGGAGCATCTAGGTAAATAAAGTAGCAGCTTATACCTGATAGAGATAACTGATTGCTTCACGAACACTGAATCAACATTCCTGGTTACACAGGAGATATAACTTCCAACCTGTTTTTATGTTCTTTTTTTCCTCTGAGAATTCTTAACAGTGCTATACTCATCGACTAAAATGCACCCTTGCTAGGCTGCCAGCTATTACTTAAAATTTTTAATGATTTTTTAGCACAATCTTTTGTTTGTTCATGCCTCCATTTAGTTTTTCCATGTAAACATCTGTGCTTTTATTCCATTTGCAGACATCTTGTTGCGGTAAACACTTTTTCTGAAAAATATTTCTGCTTGAATTTATCAGGTAACTACAGCTTCCAGGCTGCAAGCACAACTTCTGGCACCTCATGCATGATACCCCTGAAGAAACTGAAGACCTCTGGATTTCTTGTCAACAACAGCTGCACCTTTGGTATCGAGTTCATCAAAGTCGCCACTGTCAAAACCAGTGCGCCGTTAGAAACACTCTTTGCCACGAAGATGAACGTTTTCAACGAGGCCAAAGTTTACAATTGGGAAATTCAGGACTACTTTGCACTGAAGAACCCGAGCTACTCACCGGAGTTTGAAGTCGGTGGATACAGATGGTAATAGCCCCTTCAGTTCACAATGCTTGACATGAGTACATGAATGGATGTCGATAATGCCGTCTGAATTTTCTTACCATCCTAAGCATGGTTTAATACTGCAATGCTTTTGAAAATTGACCATCAAAGAGTAAATAGTAGTTGTATGCACATCATTAACTGAACTGTGGTTTGCTGTTTGATTTTTAGGTTTATCAGTGTGTCCAACTAGTGACGGAAACCACCTGTCGTTATATCTTAAGATGAAGCGGCCAAATGATCTCCCAAAAGACTCTGGGAACCTGGTCGAATTTACCTTATCCATCAAGGACCTGGAAAATGGCAAGGACAAGAGATCAACAGGTTCGCATCTTAGCAGAAGTTCGCTTGATGGACAGCGGATACTCGACTATGATAACATATTCAGATATTCTTAACTTCTTTTACTGGGAATTGCAGGACGGTACCAGTTTTCAAACAACGTTACTTACTGGGGATGTAGGAAGTTCATCTCTCTAGAGGATTTCAAGGACGCGTCAAAAAGCTATCTCATCAAAGGCAAGTGTTGCGTTGAGGCTAAAGTCGCAGTCGCTGGCCCCTCCAAGACAGAGTAGTAGTTTCAGAAATCTGTGAGAGCTGATGAGATTATTCTAACTAGCACCAGCTATATGAAGTGTTCCATAGCACCGTGACATATTGGGACTGTCTGCTTGTTTGGAACTTTGGATATCTCATATCTGAACATATCAGCCCTTCAGGCTCCGTTCTGTCAAAGACACCCCCAAATCTACGTGCTTTTATGGTTTTGGATGAGACCTTAGTTAAACTATTTTTTTTCACTTAAGGTTGGTCGAGTAATCTACCTTGATTGCAAAATCGTGCAGTTTAATGTTTTTTCAGTTCTTTTTTTCTTTGCGTCATATTTTTTTTTTACTGTCGGGACTATTTTTGCGCTTCTTGTGAACAACACATTAGTTGCTACTCATACTCAACGCAATCTAAAATTTCTTGAAACCTTGAATTGGAAGGCTTAATTTGCAGAAACTTAGCAAACCAATATATTTTCTTTTGTGATCAGTTGCATGCAGCAGAGGCTCACAGGCCACAGCATTTGAGTCATGCCGAAAAAGTGATGATGAAAGAGCCGTGTGGAGACATTTTGGAAAGGATGAATTCAAACAGGCTTTTGCTCACAGATTCACACAGCAACCTTTTTCAGGAAGTAGAAATTCGCACTGCACATCCACTTTATGATGCACGCCATGTCCATCCACTCAAAAAAAGAGAGAGAACTTGTTGTTCATCCATACCTTTCGGTAGTACTCCTATACGAGGAACATGCATGAACATGGCGTCACTTCCATTTCTGAAAAATAGCGTGTGACCATGTGTGCTCCTCTGTGTTTGGTTCACCCATTTTTGGGTGTGATCCGATCATACTGCAAACGAATTACATTAGTTAGTGTTTGGTTTGAGCGCTATATATGTAATCAGATACCGCGCGATCGGATAACGGCGCTGTACAAAGTCGTTAACGCTCGAAATTTCCCGTATCGCATGCAGGTGTAACGATTCGATCTCCATTTCGCTTTCTCCCGATAGACTTGGCGGTGGCGCCGTGATGGAGGAGAGGACTGGTTTCTTCACGACGAGGAACTGCTTCACCGCCTTGGGACAGACCCCACGCATATGCACCTGGCGCACTCGAGCTCCATGAGCCGTCGCCGCAATGGCCGAGCCTGCAGCCAGCAACCTGCCGAGCAACAACGAGAAGCATAGCTCGAGCGACGAGCTTGAGGCATTAGACCGGGTCCTCGCAACAGGCGCTACGACTGCTGGAGCTAGGCCACCATTAATGGCGATCACGCGAGAACAAGCCTGACGTGGTATCCCACCAGCTACGGCATGGAGCACGGCGGCGGCGGCGCAGCATCTCGCCCAGTATGGATAGGAGCGAAGCGGCGACATAGAGGAGCGTGGTGCCGTCGCCTAGCGTGAGCATTAGCTGTGCCGCTATGGAATGAGAGAGAGAGAGAGAGAGAGAGAGAGAGAGAGAGAGAGAGAGAGAGAGAGCAGAGAGCAAGAAGAACAGGAGGCAAGTTCATTCGCGTGTTGCGAGGGCGTCAGGGCGAGCAGGTCCGATCATTGCGGGGCGCGATGGTGAGCATGCTGCTTGCCTAGCTTTGATTACAGAGCTGTTTTATCTACTCGAACCAAACAAAACGGGGGATCCCTTATTCTGTAATCATTCCCTCTGCAATCTGATTCCATTTACGTTTACGTTACGATTTATAAACCAAACAACACCTAAGTGTTAGTCGTTAGAATTCGCCCTGACTGATTGGTCATTGCTCACAATTTGGTAACAAAAAAAAACAAACAAACAACGATCATAGGCTCATAGCAAAACCTGGGCAATGTCATTTGTGACCACACCCTAATTTTGAATGACTAAATCGTTTGTCCGCCCGAATCGTGGCTGGGTTTGTTATTATATAAAAATGTTAGCAAGGCTAAACAATTTTTCGGAGCATGCGCAGTCAAATTTTGGCTTCGAACAAAACAGGGGATCAAATTTGCTAGACAAGGCCCAAATTTGGTTCGTTTCATAGGTCCTTCTGAGTGAGCGATGGCTCAAGTCTCGCAACGTTGTAGATGCGCATGTAGTCGCTGAAGGTAAGGGTGGGGTAGCACGGCGGGCTGCCCTTGCCGACGAACTCCACCGCCGGGACGACGAGACAGTCGGCGGTCGGCCTGATGAACGTTGCCACCGACGTCCGCGCCCGCGCCGAGTTGGTCGCCGCGCGGTGCTCCACGTTCTTCAACGCCCCGTTGGTCACAACCTGCGTCCAAATCAAACCAGCCAAGAACCGATTAGTGCAAGCAAGAAGTGGCGTCGTCGTTCACCTCTGGACTGGAACGAACAATCTGAGACGAAGGCAGCCAGGAAACGATCGATCGATTTGATAATTGATAACCCACCTCGAGCTGCTTGCCGAAGTTGACGACCAAGGCATTGGGCACGGGCTCAACGTCGACCCAGTCGCCATTGTAGGCGAGCTGGAGGCCGGGGACGACCATGCCCGGGAGGAGCAGGGTGATGAGGTTCCTGTCGCGGTGCGGCGGCAGGCCGAGCGCCGCGCTCGGGTCGGGGCACGGCGGGTAGTGGTTGACGCGGTGGACCAGGTCGCCGCCGCTGATGTCGCCCTCGAAGTATCCGGGGCGAAGCCCCATGCCGTGGCACAGGAGGCACAGCAGCTCCATCCCTGCGCCTCTCGTCGCCGCCGCGAACTTCTCGACGAACTCCCGGAACCTCGGGGGCTTGCCCGGGCATCACTCCGTGCTGTCGCCGACGGGGAAGGCGCAGGTGAGGTGGAGGCAGTCCCGCCAGTACTTGACGCCGCCGGTGTCGTAGGAGCTGCCGGAGAAGAGCCGGTTGGGCCTGCGGCTGTCCTCCGAGTAGAGGTGTGCCTTGTCCGCCGCCGGCAGCCGGAAGAACTCCTCGCACACGGACTCCATGTCGCGGATCGCCAGATCAGAGACGCCGTGGTTGACCACCTGCAGTGCTTGCCCCTATACATCTTAGTTCTAGCTAGGATGCTAGTTGCGATCAATATGTAACGATTTCACGGGGAAGGATGCTTAATTAGGCTCGGGTATGTTCTGACCAACCTGGAAGAAGCCGAACTCCTTGCCGGCGTCGACGATGGCGCGGCAGACCTCGTCGCGGCTGCCGGAAAGGTCTATGACGGGCAAGGAGACAGCGGCGGATCGGAGGTGGCCGCCGTGAGACGGTCGGGAGGGATGACGAAGGCGTCTGGGAGCGACATGTAGGACGGGGCCAGGTGGAGCAAATTCTCCATGGAATTGGGGGAGGGAAAGGGAACACGGGATCCTGCCAGAGATGAAGAGCGCGCAGGCGCAGCAAGAAGTAGTAGCGAGGAAGAGGCCTTGGGAAGCGACGAGTCGTACGGCAGTGTCACGAGGGGAGGGTATAATCAATCAAGTGACTCAGCACGCAATACAAATAAAGTTCATCATCATTTGTTCTGATCATGTTTGAATATACCAAAAGCGACTGTACGTCTGTACTTGGAATCTTCGATAGCTAGCTGCTTGTGGTTGCCATACACCAACCCAGGATAGCTATATAACTAGTCCAACTTGTTAGTCTTAGCATAAGCAGTTATACTATTTTTATCAAATCAATATGTAAGAGTTCTACTTGCTCCATTAATCCTTATCTCACCATCACAGTATCTCACTTCTCTTAGATGAAATCTACGTACCCTCTCCAACTGTTGCGGTCGGACTACTCTATCCCTAAATAAAAAACAAATATTTAACTCCTCCAACTTCGCAAAACTATTTATCTAACCCCATATTTGGTGCCGCGATGGCGGCTGTAGTCCGCCCAGTACACAAGCCCTGCATAGGGTGAGGAGAAGCAAAGGGACTAATCTGCAAATATTTGGGGAGTTTGGTGTAAAATATCGGATTGCGATTATTAATGGCGATCCTATTTAAAAGGTTTATTGCAAAATATTGGATCGCATTTAATAACTACGATCCGATTTGCGGGGTTTATTGTGAAAAGGTGGATCAGATTTAGAGGGTTTATTGCAAACAATGGGATCACAGTCGATGGTCGCGAAACAGTAAAGGGTCATCACATTCGCTGGAACCTGAGAGGCGGCGGAGGGAGGCGGAAGGACACTGGCGGCGGAGGCTCCGCAGGACGGCCGCCCTCCTAGGTCGTCGCCGCTGCTGTTTCGCATTCGCAGCAGGTGAATCGCAGCCCTCGGTCTCCGCAACCGCGGGTGAGCGGACGAACTGGGGAAGGGGGTTAGCAACCGTGGGAGGCAGAAAATCCGTATTGCGCCGGGGGTCGAGCGGGCAGGCGCCGCAGCGACGACGAGTTCACTGCGGAGATCATCTCCGACGACGTCGAAAGCCATGCGGATGAGCAGGACGTCGCCGTCGGTTGCCACGACGGTGGAATTCTTGTACAAACGGTCACAGGAGACGACCTCGATATAGGAGACCCCGGGCGGGGTTCTCGAGGTGCAGGGAGGCGCGGACGCTTTCGCCGTGCTCGTCACGGAGGCGGCGCCCGTGGGGGAGCGCACCGCAGAGCAGCTGGAGCCAGAACCACCCGCGACGGCTCGCGGATCGAGAAGCACCGAGCCGCAGCGCGCGCCGGCGGCAGCCGGGGCGGAGACGACGTCACCTGAACATGAAGGATCGCGCTGCTGCGTGGCGGCGGCGGCGTGATGCCGGCCATGTCGAAGCTGCCTGAGGCCGGAACGGCGGCGTGGGCCTTGATTATGGTTGAAGAGGAGGAACATATACGCAGCAGCAGCCAGATACATTTCAAATTTGCTTAGCAAATCAAAGTCGCCAAAATTATGCTTATATATCACCAATTTAGCAAGGGAACATCTACCTGGTGTCCAAATGTTTTGGGCCAGTCAAGCACCCAAATTTCTTGGATCCAATAGGCAATAGCCCATCCTTCTCATTAACATCTTTGCAGCCACAACTTCTTGAACGTGTGGCCTCGTTGTCCCTGTCCCGAGCCCCCGACTTTGGTTGAATTTTGCCAAATTTTGTTAACAAACCAAATCTTGTGAAAGATACTTTTTCCCCTGCACCGTAGCACTGAAAAGAGTCAGATATATATGGCTTAATGAACTACATCAAGAGATGCCCTTCCTTCCCTGCAACAAAAATCTGATAGGAGCCAGCAAGGAAATTTGCAGGAACAAACTGAAATTTTAAAGAAAGCAATTAACGCCCAAATCGCTTCTATTCAGTGCTAAGTTCTTAATTTACATCTCACTCCACTTGACATAGACAGGGCGTTTCTTATTCGTGAACCACAGACTTCACACCCACACATCATGTCACCAGGAAGTACCTCAAATAAAACATCACACTCAAACTAACACACATCACTCATACACCGCAATGACACACTCAAACCAGGGACCAGGTACAACTGCAGCTCCATCAAAGCAGGGATCGCAGCCCTCATTTGGACGTGGCTCACAGCTTGACACCAGGAACATGAACCCACTCAAGCTGAACCACGATCAGGCCACTCTCGACCTTCTTCAGCTTCAGAATCAAGTCCTGGACAACCTTGCCATCCTTCCACTGAACATGGCTCTCACCGCCAAGGTAGTTTACACCGACTGGATAGATTGTCTTGATCCTGGTTCCATTAGTGGCATGGCTCAGATCCAACTTTGCAGCATCGTATATGTCAGTTATGTTGATCTCAGCCACACCCATGCTGTCATCTGCTGTGAATTTATCCTCATCAAAAACTTCCTGCACGGTATTAGCAATTCAGAAATCAATATATTGCTGGTCATTGCATAGTTAGAAAAGTTTGTGGTCAACTCAGTACATATCAGCAGTGATTATCAGTGGACATATGACAGAAATGGTTAATATCATCCATATTTTTAAAGAGTGAAGACATTTTCTGTTTTAGATTAATAAATTGTTAATTCAAAAAATTAAATGGTCTGTTGCTCACTGCCATAGCATTCAAATTATATATTTTGATAATATGTATAGTTTCCGGAGAGCAAAAGTGTTGAACCAATTGAAATAGCAAACTTACAAGGTGCACTGGCTTTGTAGGATTTGTGACTGAGAGCTGCAGTACTTCATTCCAGACTGGATTAGGATTCTTCTTCTGGACACTAGTCTTCACCTTCTGTACCACCAGAAAAGAAAAAATTTCCATCAGGCAAATATAGAATAACAGAAATATATAAATTGGATAGGCATCCAAGACGTTGGAACTGAAGTCAACTGGATAAAATAGAACAAGAGCTTTCACTAAAAACTAGTCAGCGCATTATATTATGCATTCAGCTGGCAGTCATGCAGTTCAGTAACAATTGACCTAAGTGCTTGACACCACACAAGCCAATCATACAGAAACTAAAAAGTTATAAAAATATAATAAGGAAAATAAAAATTCATGAGTAACACGAAGAGAAGTCATGTTAGCGAAATACCAAGTGTTTACCCCCCGGGAAAATAAAAAGGCTAGTAAGTAATTCACCAAGTAATATGCCATTTCGATCCTGGAAGTAGTATGCAGATCACAGAGGTACTGATTAAGTACATGTTCAGGCTTATCTTCTGCAAACTTGTGCAGGATCAGCTCTCAGTTAAGTAGAAATGTTATCACCCAGTTATTATTTGTTATTTTTATTTCGAGGTGAGTTTGATGTTAACATTCACCAAACTGCACCAGATGGGGGACTAGTTAAGCGAATCCATGAGCAAGCCACAACTGCAGTCAACAATTCATTCCCAGGATTTCGATTCCCGCATCGTTAAACAGGAGTGAATGGATCACTCGACAGTCAATCCACAGACCAGCGACAGGAACAGGATCCTGTGATGAGGCGCAACGCGAGCAGATTCGCAGCCCATACAGACAGACAGAGACAGACGGGCACCTAGGACTAGGAGATCGCGCCATCGCGGAAGATCGACGGTCCCGACCCCGATCCCCATCGCGCCGCGGCGCTGACAGTGGACCCACGCACCCGCCTGCTGCGAACGGGCCCCCGTCCGCCGGAGGCACGGCCGCCGGGACCCGGGCCCGATTGATCACCGGGGGGATCCAGCAGGCAATGCTGCGGAGAAGAAAGGGGACGAGGCGAAGGAGGAAGAGGGAGCGGGGAGTGGACCTGGGCGCCGTACTGGAGAACGACGTAGGGGTCGCTGGTGTGGGTGAGCGGATCGGCGATGATCAGGTTGTTGCCCCGCAGCACGCGGACGTTGAGCTTCCCGATCACCTCCTCCTTGGACGCCGACGCCATCCGCTCGCGCTTGGTCCGGTGGCGAGTGGGAGCTGAGGAATGGGGGGACAAGTCGATGCGGGGCGGAGGCTCCGACACTGGGGAGGGGGTATGGGTCTTGGTCACCGGTGGATGCGGCCAACGGCAGGCGGCCGGCGCCGGGTTTTATAGGCGGCGCGGGCTGCCAGAGGGGCCCGGCCCTGCCCTGCCTCGTGGACAATGTTGCAGCCAATAATTGTGTCTTTTCCGTTGACGGAGAAAGCCGAAATTGATGTTAAATTTCTAGTGTTATGGAACAGCATTTAAAGTTTCTATACGAAACGAAAATGATACAATCTTCAAATGAATAGATATTCATATGTGACTCCAACCTGGGTATGCATGTTCCATCACGCATAAGCAATCACAGGTTAGTGTTTTAGGAATTGAAAAGGTTGGCTTCCTAGCCAAATTATTGTAGGAAAAACATGGGTAAATCTGAAATGCACACGCGCACGCACGCAAAAAGGAATACCCCCCCCCCAAAAAAAAAACATCAATTCGAGCTGTTACCTGTTAGCTGTAGCTTTGGATTTCGCCGTCGTCTTCTTGTCACCACTTTCTTGTTTTCAAGCGTTCACGGTTTCTGAAAAGAATCATGGGTTTTTGACATGTGCAGGCAAAGACATAGGGGACCGTACCCACACATGATTTTGATACCCACTGCCACTAGATAGCAACATATCAAGGGACGAGAATTATTATGGCCCATCTTTTTTTTTCCTTTTTGGCACGTAATGAAAATTGGAGCGAAGTGTAGACACGAAGACGGAAGAGAGCGCTGAGCACGTGTTGCTCGCCCTCACGCACACAGCCAGAGCATCATCTACTTGCTGGGAAGAGACAAAATTGTAACCCAACAAGGCCACAAGGGTTGGTGTGCAGGCGCTCTGAATTCTGAAACAGGCAAGCACACAGGCAAGGGGTCGGTGACCTATCTATGCTGATTGCTCTGTAATCACATCAGCAGATGATGCCCAAAAAAATTGCCATGCTAAAGTGAACCAAAATTATCTGATCCTGACCCCATGCAGAACCACAGTGATTTTTCACGGAATTAGTGATCCAAATTTTAACATCCGATAGCAATTGATCTGCCATGAATCATGCATGGGCGTGGGTGTGGACATCGCGACCCGCAGCAGTGTCGTTTTCCGCCAGGATCACGGCCCGATCTCCCCGGATAACCTCGCGCCGATTGTTTACTATCCTCGTGGCTCCCGCGCTCGGAACTCGTCGCCGGGGAGCTTCCTCACCCGCCCCGCCACCTGTCGCCGGCGACCTCACTCCCAGCTCAGTAGGTGCGCGGCGTGCCAGCTCAGATCCTGACCTTGCACACGTCCAGCTCCGGCGACGTCGCTGCCGCCGGATTACAGCTGCGGGCGGAGTATTCTTTGCGGCCTTGCGCAGCTCGTGTGCCGTCGCCGTCCGTGGACTCGAGGATCAAGTCATCCTCAGCCGGCGTGTCATGGGACATTAATATGATAGACATGACATACTACTGCTCACATACACCATGACAAATTTGCATTTCTATGTTCCACGAAACGTTTGTCCAGCTAATTAAATCTATCTAGTTCTTAACTACTTGGGCTTTACGCCTGGTTTGTTAGTTTAATTTGATGTGCTTACCACTTTGTGTCTTAGTATATCTGTTCGTTTTCTTCTTCTTCTTCCTTTTTTTCAATTCTGCTTTGCGCTATCGTGAGAAGTTTTCTCCTTGTAGGATTTACGTACCAGAGAGTGTCTTATGCTGCTGCAAGGCTTTGTTGCATCGCAGATGCTTATACTAATTTGGCTTTTAGTTATACGATGCCTAGGATAAGTTAACCTAAACATTATATATTTAAAAAATGGATAAGTAACGATGAATTGCGGACGAATGATATGGTGCCAACTCTGCAAACCGACTTGTTAATGTACAGATAAAATGCGCATCACATGGCAAATAACCACTGTCGCTTGATGAAGGCCGCCACTAGTTGGGGGTCATTTTCGACCAGCTGGCTCTCTGGCCCTCAATCATGCTACACGGGTTAGCAAATCAGAGCGCAGAACCACGTCGTACCACCCTCTGAACGAGCATGTCCTACCCAGCTAACACGGCTTATATATCGTGCGTGCAACGGATAGCTCGACGAATCACGAGATGTATTTGAATATTTCCAAAGTCAGTTCCTTCTACCAGAAGATACTGAAAAGCTATTAGCACTCGAGAGAACAAACGCAAATTCTATCGAGCAACGATTTGTTTTTTCTTTTCCCTTTGCCAAGAAAGGACAAAACAGACGCAAAGTTTTGCGAGGATTTGTAGAAAATATATATTAACATCTACAATACCAAATAAATGCATAAGACATAATTCATAGTGGATCTAATAGGACTAATACGATGCTGTAGATGTCAGTATATTCTTTCTATAAACTTTATCGAAGTTAGAGAACTTTGATGCAAGACAAAACCAGGACGTCTTACATTTTCCATTGGAGTGAATGGTAACATTTGTTTACAGGATGTGATGCTTCTTAAAGCACTCAGATCAATATTATTGACAAGTTTGAACAATACCCGAAGTTGAGATTGTGGCGTGAGTCTGCCGAGAAAACGGTTTGGATGTTCAAAAACTCAGAAGGCTTGAACTCTTAGCAGGCCAACCTCTATCGCGGGCCCTAAATAAAACCCTTCACCCATAAATAAGTAGCAATGCCGAGAACATGTATGTCCAAGGCCCGGCCCGACCTGCGGCGTCTCTGCTCCCCAATTTGCGGCCCATGAAGATGATGCCAACGTGGTCATGACGCCAGCGCCACGAATTCAATACTGCGCGCCAAGGCAAACGGAGTGGGCACGAACGCCGCCGCCACTAACGCGCGAGCGTGCCATCCACCACTCCGCTTCCCGGCGTCAAACCCATAACCCGATCGCCATGGGCTTCGTGCTAAAGCTCCGATCCAATCGCCACCCCGTTCTCCTTTCGCTTTCGCCCCTGCAGCGCGCGCGCGCATACGTCCAGCCATGGCGAGGAACTCCATCTACGGAGCCTCGTGGGAAGAGGCCTTCCAGTGGGAACGCCCGCAGCGCCCGGATGAGCCGGAGGTGAGGGACGTGGCCGTCGATCCCTTCTCGCTCCGGCAGTTCTCCCGGCTCAACATCGACAGGCCCCTTCCCATCCCCTCCGTCTCCGTGGACGACCGCGGCGCCCACGTGTCGACGGCCCGGTTCGGTGACGATGCGAGCGTGCCGGCCACCGCGGTGGCGGCGTCCCCGCGCGCGTCGATCGCCGGCAGGCTAAAGGCTCTGGCCTCCCCCATCGGGTTAGGCGTCGACGATGCGCTCCCGGCCGCGCACTCGCCGCCCTCCGCGGCGCTGCCAAGGAGCAAGCTGTCTGCCGGATGGGAGAAGGAGCTGGCGGACGCTGGGTTCGACGTTGCCCTGACCCCTCCGTCGGACCGGAAGGCGAGCGAACCGCAGCGCTGGGGCAGCGACGTGCCGCTCATCGCTGCCGCGGACGCCGAGGAGTACTCCTTCGGCGGCGCCAAGGACGGCCGGGGCAAGCAGGCGAAGCACGCCGGGAAAGCGCCGTTCACCTGCTGCATGTACGTCCCGGTCCCAGGGCTCACCAGGAGGATCAAACCTCCGACATCCACGACGGCGGCGGCGGCAGCGCGCCCGTATCCGACGACCGTGGCGGCCGTGGAGCCCGACGACCCAGGCACGTGCTCGGCGCGACGCAGCACCATGTCGCTGGCCGTGTCGCTGGAGCGGTTCGACTGCGGCTCCCTGTCCACATCATCGTCCTCGCGGGGCCTGCGCCTCGAAGACGGGGAGGCCGCCTCCTCGTCGTCCTGCTTCGAGCTGCCACTGGAGCTCATCCTTGGCTGCGACGACGACGAGGAGTCCGACCTGCCGGTGTGCGCCGCGTTCTTGTTCGACAGCGACGGCGTACGGAAGAGCGTGCTCAAGAGGAGGCTGGAAGCTGGCGCGGGCATGGAGCCGCGGCGCCCGTCACTGGGGAAGGTGTCCACGGACTCTCCCGACAGGATCTCGACCCATCACGTCCTGGTCTCCTTGAAGTCGAGGTCTCCAGCGGCATCCACATCGCCGTAAAAGTCCCCGGCGTCGACGACTAAACTATTTGAGTGCTTGCTAATGCATGTACATAATTTGCAGAATTTTAAGCGATACCACAACTATCTGAATGTTGATCACGCGCATCCCAATTTTTTCCTGCTCTCACATAGCCTCGTATCCTCTACTCTGAATATTTGAGGAAGTTCTTCTGAACCTCTGTACACATGATCTCTGAAGTCTGAAGCCCCAACTCATGTTTGCACTCCTGTCCGCCGCCTGGTACTCGGCGTGTAGTTCACAGGACAAGCATTCATCCAAGTATCCAGTGAAATATTAGCACTTGATCCAAGAATGAAACCTAAAAAAACTATCTGGTGTAGTGGGGGTTTGTGACCAAGACAGTCAGTTTGACCTTCAGATTGGTGAGCAAGGGTTATTGGCGACGAACGCATTCCGCAACCACCGCCTCGCTGCTCCTTGAGATACGCCGGCAACAATGCTCCCTCACCGTCCCTGGCGCCGCGAGCTCTTGAATCGCCGGCCTTGGCCCTTGGGCAGGCGGGCAGTATCTCAACTCCTGACGGGGAAGCGCAGTTAGCAGCGGCGCGTCAGGAGGTCAGGAGAATGCGGCTAGGCGCGTGAATTCGATAGGGATGAACGAGGGGTGCTTCGTGACGCGGCGCGGGGCTCGTGGAGGCCGCCGGCGGCGCGACCTCGCCGGGTAGCGGAGCTGCGGGGTCAACAATGTCGCCGACCGCCAATTTTGCAAAATACTTTCTAATTTGCATCGCGATTATAATCGCCATCCGAATATTTATAATTTACCTATATTTTACACATTGACCCGCCATTAATAATGGTGATCCGAATATATACATATACACCCCCCCCCCCCGGGATTTTGGTAAAGAGCCCCCTGGTTCTGGTTGGCTCGTCCCTTCCGGCGACGGCTGCTGCAGCTGGTATCCTCGCTGGCTCGCTGCCGGAATCCGCATTCCCCGTCCACCCCTCCGTTCAGCCTCCGCTCCGCTGCCTACCACAGCAAAGACAGGACAGGTAAGGGCATGAGGGTGCGGTTCGTCGTCCTCCAAGCGTAGCAGAGCCAGCTTGACTTCACGCCGGGAGCCCAGCCATGGCGGCTCGTCCCGTAGGTTGTTTGGCACGGGATTTGACCTGCTATCGTGTTTTTGCTGTAATTTCGTTGAGAGTACCAGGCATGCAACTCCAATCGGTGCTGTACCAAATCATCGCTGGCCGACATAAGCAAAACTAGGAAAAAAGATCTGTTGGAACTGAAGAAGCCATCATCAGGAAGACATACATTTGCATCATCTTCGTATGCTTGCCTGAGCACTTGATCTTTGAGGAAATTGTGATGAACTCGTCTGCACCTGGTTCAGTATTCCTGCCTCTATGGTACTTGCAAAAGGGAGGGTCCTCTAAACTCTGAAGATGTAACCAGGATTAGCATCTGATTCAAGTATTCAAGGTATTATTATCTCTGATCCAGAAATTAACCAAGATCAAATTTACTAAAGTAAGAAATGAGCACAGAGCACTGCTGCCGCTGCCTTCTGCATTTGCCAAATGCCAATGTCATTTCAAATTATAAATAGACTTCGTTTCCTCTAGGGATGAAAGCAGGAACGGGAAAACCCCGACCGCTACCGTAGACCGAATAACCGGACCGAATATCGTATTTTCAGAAAATAAAGAAAACGGAAAAAATTCCGGGAAAATACGGCAAATTCAGGTTCGAAATGAGGAGAGCCTTTCTCCTGACCGAATACTCAGGTGCCGTATTCTGGCCGGGATGTTCCCGTTTTCCCGTAGCTTAGCTAGACACTTGCTTCTCTAGGGATACCGCTCAGTCCCTTTATAACTTACCTGTGCGGCGCTGCGACTTCACTTAGGCGAGGTGGGACTAAGCTGTCTGCTCTGTGCACACCGCTACCTTACCTGCCTCTGTCCCTGGGCGGCTCGGTAGGGACTGGTTCATGACGCGGCCCACGTGATGGCCCAGGCCTTCTCACGACGGGGAAGGAGCAGGGAAGCAACAAAGGAGCAGGTTTGGTCCTTTTCATTTCTTTTTCTTTTCTATTTTTTCAATTACCTCCTTTTTGTTTCCCCAAGTATTCCATTAAAACTTATAAAGTAAATTCACTTATGTTTTCTATAGGAATATGCCATGCAAAAGGTTACATACCATTTACTCATATACCAATACGTGAAATACATAATTCACAAATCACTTGTATTCTATGGTGTTATCTACTTATTTATCATACTATGCCTATGAATTTTACATAGTTGTATATTGTATTAAGTTAGACGTTTGAAGTGGTTATATGTGTCAGTGATCCTGATTTTAAATACAGTTTTCTGATCGTAATCAACTTGTTTCCGATCGAATTGTTTTGTTTCCAATATCCTGTATAACCGATTTCACATTTCCGACCGAGCTCTCCCGATTTCGTTTCTATTCCCGAATAAAAGTATGAAAACAAAAGTGGTTAGAGGATTTTCCTGACCGCTCCCGACCACTTTAATCCCTAGTTTTCTCAAAAACTGAACTAGTTTGACACTGAACTTTTTGCAGCAACAGGTGTACATCTAATTCATGGAAGAGACAGAATTTGCAGGAGGGCAATCAGGACACGGACAAAATTTGCACGTCAAGGACACGGACACTGAAGAGCCAAATATTGAATTTCATCCTTGGCGGTGTTCATGGACACACGCTGACGTGGTTTCGTTAGATGTATTTTCTCAAGTAGTTCGATTTCCTTGGGCTTCATCCTTCAGATCATAAACCAGTTGGCCTGTTAAGCCAGACGTACGGCGGCGGCGAGGCCAGCGAAGCGGCGTGCCGCGCCCGCGATCTCGCCCGCTGGAGCGGCAGGACGACAAGAACTAGTGGGATACGGCGTGTTCGAGCTCTCCAGGATGATGTCGCGCAGCTATCGCAGGCTTGGAACGCGAGCCGCAGCGGCCGTATCACACTATCCCAGGCGAGCTGGAACACGTCCGATCCGGCGCACCATGGTGAGCCCGTCGACCAGCTAGGCGCCGTTGGCGGCTAGGGTGAACGCCGCAGAGGCGGGGGGCGTACGATGGCCTTGGTGGTCACTCGGCGAGCATGGTCTTGTGGATGCCGGGCGGTGTCGCACACGCAGTGCGACGGGTCGGCGCCGAAGCCTGCGAGGATCTCCGGATGCGCCGGCGGCGGCTCTACGGCCGGCTGCTTCTGTGCCTCGCATTCGCACCCAGGACCCGGCGATGGCATCAACTCATCATGTGGCCCTCGGTGTCCCAGGCGAGGGAGCCCGCAAATGACGATGAACGCCAGCTGGTGTCCGAATCGATACGAGATCAAGTTAAAGTGGCACGCATGCAGTTGATCTTGTTTAGGTTAATATTTCACACAGTATGCGCCAAGGACTTTTGCTGGCTTTCAAAACCGGCTACAGATCGGTGCCCCGGTTGAGGAAGAACTGGCTACACATCGGTGCTAGGAAGTACAGATCCAGTGCGTGCGTGCATGGCCGCACGTCACGGGTTTGGAGCTCGCCGGAGGGCGGCGGCGAGGCAGACGAAGCAGCGCGACGGGATGACGAGAGGGCGGCGAAGCGCTCAGTCTCATTCAACGTTCCGTTTGTACGGGGTCTCCATTGCTTAATCTCGACCGTCGGCTGTGGATTGAACTGCTCACAGGCATCTGGGGTGGACGGTAAATGAAATACCGTCCACCCCTGGTCGTGGCCGGCCGGGCGCCAGCCAAACTGCGAGGCGGAGAGGGAAAGCCATGTCCCATGGAGAGGAGCCGAGACGGGAAAACCTATTTATTGCGCGCGACTAGGCTCGCGCGTCGCAGAAGGGGCCACTGTCTTTCTCGTTGAGCTCGGGTCCTTCAGGGTGGGGGTTGCCGAGGTCCAGTAGCCATCAGCGACCTTAGAAGAGGGGGTGGGGGTGGTAGGAATGGCCAGCGGTGGTGGTCGGTTGCGGGGCAGCGGCGAACCGGTGGATCCAGATATCTTGGTCAGAATTGCAAGATTTCAGCAATACAATAGTGCTTTGTGGTATATGATAAGTGAATTTTATAAAAATTCACAGGGATCCACTTTTTTCAATTCAGTTTCTCTAGGGTGAGGCATATAATTCTGCAGCCGTGAAAAAATACCTAGTATGATCATATGTCCAGATGATAAAGTTATCAAGATTTTAAATTCATCATAAAATACCTAGTACGATCACATGTCCAGATGATAAAGTTATCAAGATTTTAAATTCGTCATAAAATCTGCATCGACAGTCCATGGTGTCGGGGCCACTGAGGTACCTTAATGCTTTGGTTGCGCGATGTAATTGATAGTGACGTCTTCTAAACTGTCCACGCTAACTTCCTATGTGCCATTACTGCCGCAACCAACTCGTCTCGGAATACGGGTGGGTCCAAATATCTTTGTCGCAATTGTAAGATTTCAACGATACAAACACTGCTTTCTTGTCTATGATAAGTGAATTTTAAAAAAATTCATAGGGTCTCACTTTTTCCAATTCAGTTTCTTTAGGGTGAGGTCTATAATTCTGCAGCCGTGAAAAAAACTAGCAGGATCCCATGTTCAAATGGCAAAGTTCTCAAAGTTTTACATTCACCACGAAATCAGCATCGGCAGTCCACAGTGTCGGGGCCACTAAGTTACCTTAACTCCCTGGTTGCACGATCTAATTGATACCAACGTCTTCTAAATTGTCCCCACTAAACTAACTTTCTATGTGCCATTCCTGCCGCAACGAACTCATCTCGGGACACGGGTGGGTCAGGACATCTTCATCGGAATCGCAAGATTTCAGCGATACAAAGCAGCACCTATGGTAAGTGAATTTTATAAAAATCCACAGGGGTCCACTTTTTTCAATTCAGGTTCTCTAGGGTGAGACATGCAGTTCTACACCTGTCAACAAAATCTAGCATGATCCTATGTCTAGATGGCAAAGTTCTCAAGATTTTACATTTCACCATGAAATCTGCATCGGCAATCCACGGTGTCGGGGCCACCAAGGTAGCTCAACGGCTTGGTTGCACGATTTAATTGATACTGACATCTTCTAAACCATCCACGCTAACTTCCTTTGTGTCATTCCTATCGCAACTAACCCGTCCCGGAACACGGGTGGGTCCAGACTGTAACACCCTAGGTGTTTAGGTGTTTAGAGCCCTAAGCTAGAAAATCTAAATATAGCATCATGCATAATAACCCAGAATTATTGAAACAATACATCTAATTATTTGTGTGCATATGCATGTGCACGAATGTGTATGTGCATGTGTATGTTTGTGTGTATGTGAGATTTGTTTCTTTTGTGTTTATAGCCTTTTATGAAAAATGTAGTATAAAAACGCACTCATATTTTTAGTACTTACAACTTACAAAGTGTACTTCAAACACTATTTGCAAATTCAAAATTTAACACAAGAAATGACTAGTAATTCAAATCCTATTAGTCTTGAATTTAAAATAACTTTTAAACCGTGGCTCAAATGAACTTTTAGCTAAAACAAAATTTGTAGATTTTCAAATTCCCTACAGCTTTCATGTTTAAAGTTTTTCAAGTTTCTGTTTAAAATTTGTGAAAATTTAATTTGAATTTCAACCCTTCACTCCCTCCCTCTCTCCTCTCCCCTCCCCTGCCATGCCCTGGCCGGCAGAGAAGCACCGCCACGCGGCAGGGCATCCCTACGCCGGCGAGCCGCGCCAAGGCACGACCCACAACAAGCTGCGATAGGCCACCGGCTAGGCTTGCTGCCAGCGATTTGCCACGCCCCGAATCCACCCATGCCCGATGCGCGCGCCACGCAGCCGTCGATTTCCGACGGCCGAGCCACGACGCGCCGGCGACGCCGCACCCTTGCCATGACCTTGTCCCGGCTGCGCCTCCCTCCGTTGTGTCACGTCCAACTCCACCTCCGCTTCCCTGTGCACCTATAAAAGGGTTGCACTGAGCCCTTGCTCACACGCGTCCGAGTACCACCACCACCGCGCCATTAGCGCCGCCACTCGACCTCACCGTCGAGTCCCACTTTCCGCTTCTCCTCCGCCGAAACTAAGGCTCTGTATAGGTCGCCCTCGACTTGCTGGTACTCTCCGACCTCCCCACGCCGTCCTCCCTCACCGGACCGCCGCCGCCCACCGTCCGCACCTCACCGGAGCTCCTGCTTACCGCCGGCAGCCCAACTCCGGCCACCCCAGCCCCAACAGATCACACCAATAGGATTCCCTCGACCTCCTCGTGCTCCCCCACCCCTTTCCTCTCGCCGCCGACTAGTTTCCTTGCCGGGATTTGACCGCCAACCATGGCAGCCCCGCCCAGAGACTATATTGCAATCATCAAGTTCTTTTTAGGGTCCTTTCTGCTAGATCTAGGGACCTATCTGCGAGAACTCTAATACTTTTGCTTCCAAGAGGCTATCACTTATAAAATATATCTAAAATCATAGAAAAATAAAAAAAATATAAAATAAAATTTGTTCTGACCCTCTTCATGCATCCAACTACTTTTGCACAGATGGATGAACAATTACAAACTAAAACTTGATCTAAAATTAATTTTGTTTTAAATAGCCTATAAATGTATCTCTTGATATAGGACAGTACTGTGAATGATTTTTGGATTGTAAGCTATTCTCCGCTTGTTAAGACTTCTGTAAAAATTTCAAGACCAGAACATATATGTACGAGTAGTTTTTGTGGGATCTTATTTGATGTACTATTTTACTAGAGTTATTTGCTCATGCTGTTCTACTGATATTTTAAGATTGAAATTTTTACAGTAGAGTAACCTTGATGCATAAATGATATGGATAAAGTTTGGAATTTTTTACTTCTGTCTAACTTGCTCATATGTTTTTAGTTAAAAAAAATTACATTAAATCAAAGTAACTAGTTTTGTTGCTTAGAAAAATAAAAAATTTTAACCAAAGACTAACTTTGAGTAGATTATCATGTTGGAAAAATTTTAGATACATAAACTTTGTTGAACTACTTGTACAAACAAATTTTGATTATTGTAGATGTATCTTGACTTATTTTTTATGCCCTGTATCTTGTACATTGAAACCTAAAAAATTTACAATAGACTCACTATAAGTTTAGGTGTACTCAGTAAAATGTTGAGCATCAGTTTTTGCATGGTTTGTTCTGTATAAATGGATCTTGATCCAGCAGTAGTTGTTTATTGTATTTTTCATGATTAATCTGCTGAATAAAAATGCTGGAAATTTTACAGTGAGTTTGTGCTTAAGTAATATGCTCTGCATAAAAATCTCAATACCAGATACTATCTCTACGAGTTATTTTGTTTTAATCCATGCTTACTTTTGAAAAAATGACCGTTTATAAAATAACAAAACCACTCACTTACTTAATGAAGTTAATTAATCTAGACACTACTCGATAAATGACTGGCTAAGAAAAAGAAAATTAAGTGCTTTACAACTTAACTTAAGTTTTGTTGAATTATAACTTTATAGAGAAATAAGTTATTTATCTTGTACCATTAAAACCACTCATACGTATGCATTCATATAGAATCGACGACTCTCACCGACGGAACCTACGAGCTGGTGCCAGAGTCCAAGTGTGAGCAACGTGAAGCTCAAGTTAATCTAACTAAAGTTGCTGAGGACCCAAACCAAAGTTGGGAAGAGCCCAAAACTAGCTTTGCTTAGGAAGGCGAGCCCCGGAGCATAACCCCTGCTTTTAAACTTATACAACTTTTATTTATATATGGTACTATGCATTAAGTTTGTAGAAGTTGATTGAAACCCTAATTGCATGATCCTAGTACCTATAATATGAGCACTAGTCTGTGTTGATCGCTAGATTGCCATGCTAATATGACTCTGATAAAAGTCGAGCGATTTCCTGTCACTCGCGAGATATAGGAGTTGCCTGTTTTACCTATGTTAGAATCATAAGGTCAACGGACGGGGCTATATTACGATATTCCTGCTGATGGTTGAGGCTCCGTCTATTTAGCGAAAATGCTAAGATCACAGTGTGCGGTAGTGGTGGTTAAGTTTTTGAACGTACTAACCACATGCCGAGAATATGATAATCAGTACGCTTAAGTACCTGATTAAACCGGTGCGTGGACATATTGTAGGATCAAGAACACCGACTAGAGGGGGGTGAATAGGCGGTTTAAAACTAAAACCAACAACACTAGAGAAATTTAATTAGTAACAAAAGAAATCCCTATGTCATGCTACTACTATCTCTAGAAAGGTTTGCAACCTAGGGTGACAAAATACAATTCAAGCTCTAGTAAAGTAAATTGCTCAAAATAAAACAACAATTAAAGTGAGCAAGAAAGATAACCGAGCTTGACACACAAATTTATCCCGTGGTGTCGATGACTTGCCGGTCACCCCTAATCCACGTTGAGGTGGATTCCAAGAATCAACCGCTCCTCTTTTCAAGAACTTCTTGATCTTGAGCCGGCTAGAAATAAGGAACCGCTCCACACCTCGATTTCACTAGAGTTGCTCTTCACCACTCCGGTAAGGTGAGTACAAAACCTCTCACAACCGAAATCGGGGCTTCTCAACAATCTCCTTCAAGAAGCTCCACGAAATCACCTTCTCCAAGCCGTCTAGGGAGCGGCAACTCCCAAGAGTACAAGCCAATGATCCTTGCTTGAAGATTCCCTAGTGCCACAAATCTCAAACTCTTGATGCAATGCACTAGGAAGTACTCTCACTCTCAAAAATGCAAATCCTTAGCAAGTGTGTGAGAGAGGGGGATGTCTTAGCACTAGAGGGTCAAGAATGCAGTCCAAATAGCCAAGAGAGACCCAAAGGCCGGGCATTGGGTATATATAGATATCCCATCAAAAACTAGCCGTTACAGTCTTTTCTGCGAGATCGCGGACCGTCCGGTTTCAAAAACCGGACCGTCCGCCGTTATAAACCAGAGAGTCAGAGAGCATTAAATGCGTGTCAGAACTAGCCGTTACAGCCCTGGCGGACCGTCCGCACACAATAGGCGGACCGTCCGCAGTTAAGAGTTCTACATCACCAGAGACATGGCAGTCTCTGGAACAAAACTGAAATTAGCCAGCGGACCGTCCGCTCCCAAGGTGCGGACCGTCCGCAGTTCATCCTAGAAGAACAGGTAGAAACAGCAATGTTTCTGGATCAATTTATCAGAGAGCCTGCAGACCGTCCGCGCCCCAGCTGCGGACCGTCCGCAGACCAGACCACTAGACAGACCAGAGAACACCATTTCTGGAATGAAGTGAGTTAGAGTGGCGGACCGTCCGCGCCCAAGAAGCGGACCGTCCGCCAGCCACAAGATATTTCCACTAAACCTTCTGTTACGGTAGCGGACTGTCCGCACCCAGGGCGCGGACCGTCCGCGCTTGAGCAGTCAGATCTCAAACATGTTCTTTTTCAAAGCCCGACGAAGCGTAGTTAGCCCTCATGCATGCACTTAGACATTTTGAGCAAAATGGCACTAGAGACCCGTCAAGCACGAGTACATGACCCCTCTTGATTGTACGGCTATCTAACCAACAAATCCGGTCACTTATCATCCACTAAACACCTTGTGACCGGTAAAATTCAAAAGATCCTATTTTATACCTTTGCCTTGAGCCCAAGGTTTTGCTCATCGTCTCCAAAAATCTACACGTTCACGAATAACTCTCATTCATCCGTGGATCAACCTATACTCATTTTCTCAGAAGGAGTTGTTAGTCCACAAACCGTTGTCATTAATTACCAAAACTCGAATTAGGGGCCTAGATGCTTTCACATACCTCCCACTGTCTTGACATCATTCCCATGGGCACATGGTAAGTGCAAAGAGCAGCTATGGCCCGGCGTCGTTCCGCGGTTCGTGGACCTCTGTACTCGAGGACGGTGGCCCTGATCTATGAAACGGGAATAAAGGGGAAAGGACGGTGGCCGTGATCTATGAAACAGGAATAAAGGGGAAAAGTTGCATGGATAACTCTGTGAGTAACCACATGACGTGTATTTAGGTTTCCCTTGCAAGGTTAAGAAATTCGATTTGAATTGTCCGTTTCTCGCGGCTATTGAGACTGCTTAACCCTTATACCATATAGAGTAAGAGTAAGAAAAGTAACAATGATGATGATTAATCTAGTTGGATGCCCAATTAATTATTTCCACCATACGTGATTTGGATAGTTACGTACTTAGAATGGTTAATCATGCTAAAACTTGAAAGTAAGGACTCACTCTTAGATGCTTTTTGATAAAAATATTCTTAGCCAAAAAGTCTTGCATCTCTAGGAGTTGGCTAATTATATACCACTAGTCGAGTAAGCCTTGCTGAGTATTAGTATACTCAGCCGGCTTTATTTTCATGTGAGACATTTGAGGACATGGTTGGTAGTTTGACTTGGCCGTGTACTCTTCCTTCTGGTTGGTCGGTGCAATGGGATACGTCCCCGGCCAACGGTGATAACACTGAATGATGTCATGTACAGGCTTCATCATGATATCTTGTATCGTCGTTAGAACTTTCGCTTTTTTTCCGCTGCCCTATTAAACTCTGAAATTACTTGTCTATGAATATTTTCGAACTTGATTTGTAATGAATAATTCATGTTGAACTCTATAATGTAAAATTTATGGATTGTTGTAATTTCTAGGCTCACCTTCGTGTGGGTTGTATGCATGCATTGTTTCGATCGAAATTTCAGTGGTTGCATCGGGATGTTACCCGACAGACCGTCGTTTTACTCCGTTTTAAGTGCGTGTTAGTCTGGATTGCCTCTATGGTGATGGTTAGTGCACTTAACCTGGATTAATTCGGGTGGTTTTGCCACAACCTGGATTAATTCGGGTGGTTTTGCCACACAGACATTTTCATCAGAATCGCAAAATTTCAGTGATACAAACACTACTTTGGTCTATGATAAGTGAATTTTATAAAAATCGACAGGGGCCCACTTTTTCCAATTCAGATTCTCTAGAGTGTGTAATTATGTAGCCGTGAAAAAAACTAGCATGATCCTATGTCTAGATGGCAAAGTTTTCAGAATTTTACATTCCTCGTGAAATCTGCATCGACATTCCATGGTGCACGAAGCGGCGGTTTGACGAATGGTGGGCCAGGAACCGGGCGGGGGCCCGGCATTCACTTGGGCGGGGGCAAGCGGCGGGGGATTTTTTGGGCGATTGGATCTCCACCGTTGGCATAAAGCGATCAATAGACGCCTCCCAGCCGAGAGCCTACCCACCCCTATCAGCAGCGGTGCCAGCGACAGATCCGAAGCAACGTTGCCGCGTGGTACACCATGCGCCGGGTGCGCCGCGGTGGGCGACCATGGCTGCTCCGAGTTTCTACTGCCGCGTGGCGAGCCAGGTTGGAGGAGTTGCAGCGTGCGGCGTCGGTGACGCGCGGGCGCATGGCCGAGGTCCCCCGGCCCCAGGTGAGCCGCATGGACTAGTGCCGGTGCGTGCGCCGGCCAGTGGAGCGGAAGCCACGAGCTATGAGCCACTGCCATTGCAAGTCCAAGCCCTTGTGTAACTGTGTAAGCCGTGGTGGTAGCTTCTTTAGGAACAGGAATTACAGTTGGGTTAAATGTGACAGAGTTGTTATTGTCTAAGGCTGGATATCGAGCCGGCTCGACTCAGCTCGAGCTGACTCGTTATGATAACGAGCTGGCTCGGCTCGGCTCGTTGCTAGCTCGAGCTGGCTCGTTTAGCTCGTGAGCCAGCTCGAACTGCCATGGCCGCGGGGATCAAGGGCTCGGGGCCTTTGGGGGCGAAGGCGCGGATCGGAGTTTGGGGGCGAGGGCAGCGCCGCGGCGCGCGGCGCTGGCTAGCCGGCTAGGGAGAGCTGCAGGCGATGGATCCGAGGGGACGGCGCCTAGCCGGGGACTCGGGGTGGCCGGCAGTGCGGTCCGTGCCGCGCCGGCGGGGGCCGGGCGGCCGAGCGCGGCCAGCGGCCGTGCGCTGCCGGTGGGGAGCAGGTGGCCGACGGGGCTGCGGCGCAGGCTGCCGCTAGCCCGCCTGGCTGGCCGGTCGGGAAGTGAAGGCCGGAGGAGCGGAGGACCTGGGGGCTGGGGCGGTGCACGACACAGGCAAGGGCGGGCGTCGGACCGGCGGCCAGTGGAGTGACGGACGTTTACAGGAAATCGGGAGGAAGGAGGAGGAATCGGGATTGGGGAGGGCGGGAGGCCGGCGGACAGGGGGTGACAGACGGACGGCGAGGAAATCGGGAGGGAGGAGGGGGAATCGGGGGGACTCGGGAGGCCAGGGGCCAGGGGCAGGCGGCGGCTGAGTAACATGGGCCGAGCCCTATAGGGCTGCTTTTGGCTTTAGCCTTAGCTCGTTTTGGTTCGCGAGCTGCTCGCGAGCCAGATCGAGCTGGCTCGTTAAATACCGAGCTTTTTAGCTTGGCTCGGTAGCATTTTCAAACGAGCCGAGCCAATAACGAGTCGAGCCGAGCGAGCTAGCGAGCCACGAGTTTTCCGTCCAGCGTTATTATTGGCCAGGTCTAGAGGTGGGACTTGGGCTGGACCGTGCCAGCCCGGCCCGGCCCTCTTGTACCTCGTGCTATGTCGGATCTAGACTTATAGGTACGTGAGGCACGCCGTGCCGTGCCGCAACAACACAACAATCATTTTGTTAGGCCCAAGCACAGCTCACGGCACGCCGACACGTTCTCAATGTTGTGCCAGCCTAAGCACGGTCCTCAGTATATTTTACAATTATCGTTGTGGATGCTCATACGTTTAAGTACTTGTCCGAAGAGATTTTTATGTATAGAAAATGAAAAATTATTTTTTTATGATTCTATTGAAAAATAACCATTGTTAATTAGAAAGTAGAATAAATTGATTGATATTAGAACAACTAGCTACACACATAGGTTGACGAGCTATTTTTCATCATGCTGGCCAAGCACGGCTCAAAATGCTAAGATCCCGGGCACAGTACGGTCCTCGTGTTCGTGTCGTACCGGCACGGTGTAAAAATTTTCATGCCATGCCACGCTCGGGTCGTGCCAAAAGATCATGCCGTAGCCCGCCCAAAATTTTCGTGCCATGTTGTGCTCGGATCGTGCCAAAAGATCGTGCCATAGCCTGCCCAAAAATAGCATGGCCCAAGTCCCAGCTCTAGCCAGGTCTCAGAGAATGCTGCAACTGCTTTGAGTGACATCTGAAAAATGAACCCCGGTACAAGTACACCAACTGAATAATTAAGTGTTCCTGCTCTCACAGATTCAGACAACACAACTGCAGCGTTTATGAAGAAGCAAAGTTTTTTTCTTTTTTCTGCGAACATATGAAGAAGCAAAGTTGTTTCCAAGAGCCCCCTTTTCTAACCAGGATTGCGAGTAATATCCGCAAACAAAAACACAACATTATCGCCATAAACACAAGAGCTGAGAGTCTGCGATTCATCAGAAACAGGATCAGCATTTTGATTAGAAATCTGTTCCGTTTTTTCCTTTCCAGGCAATACAAGCAAACCGCTCTTGCGCAAAAAACATATTTACATTTCTCCAAGAACTAGCTCGTATACTTTTTAGTGGTGGTTAACAAAAAGTAAGAAGCCTCCTCAAAACCAGGGCTTCGCAAACTCCACATCTAAAGCTGGGAGTGCCGGCTCATTTTTGTTTCTTCTTTCCTAAATCCTAAAGCTCAAAAATTCAGCTGCACCCGAACAACATCATCAATAGGAGATTGACAGATTGGGCAACTCCTGCCGCTCGATTTCAGCAGATCGGCGCAGTTGAAACAGGTGCACATATGGCCACACCTGATGGGTCATAAAGAACTTGGTTAGAAGCGTTTTCACATGACAATGTGCACATTTTATAGCAGTAAGTATGCATGAGAACTGAGATGTGAGGTTCTTGTGAACATGTTACTATTAATAACAAGAATAAGATATGACTTAGTATTGATTAAAGTGAGTCGAAGTACATGATCTATCCCTGCAAATCATTACCTGTAAAGTAGCGAGTCAACTTGTATTTGGTGGCAGATGTAGCAACTGCCCCTTTTTGCTGCTATTGTGTCGGCTTGGCTTGGCATCAACCCTGTTCAAGAAATGGCATCAGAAAAAAGAAGCATGCGAGCATAAAGGTGCCCATCAATCATTACAAATTAAATGCAGTTAAGATGGTAGTACTGAGCAGTGGGTCAGAGCAAAGATAACCAAACAAAGTTCATGTGGCAGTCTACAAGCTTCATTACAGAATCAGTTAATTCGGCAAAGCGGCCAAAAGGTGCCACACAAAGCATTGAAGATATGCAGAAGTGAGCTGGTCCAGACCAAGAGGATCTAAGCAACAAGACTGCAGGACAACTCTTTCCCAGTATTTCCCCCCCCACCCCCCCCCCCCCCCCCCCCGGACCAAAACATAGCTGGACCTTTTTTTTTTCGTGAGACCTCGGCTGTCTGGCCTTTTAAGGCAACCTAGCGCACTTGCACTGGCAGCTCAGCAAAAGAACAGTGTTGCCTTGAAAGCCAAATGTAACATTTCACACTGAGGAGACTGAGGATAGTTCCTACTTCCTATACGGAAAATAGGTTGCTTTAAGTAGAGCACTAAAGTTTTGTTCGTTCCCTATACAAAATACAAACTTACAAACATTGTGTTGCAACTCACCTGCCTCACGAAGTGCACTGCACACATCTTCTTTAATGGAGTGCTGCATCTTTACTTGGGATGCAATACAACTTTCCACCAGCTTCCGCAGTTCATATAATTCATGATGAATCTGGGACATTTCACCCCTTACCCTCACTTCCATTTCCTAAAACAGAGAATACAGTAAGAATCTGAATTTTCCACAACTGACATTGAACATCAGCTCACTTACAAGTAAGTTTTGGTTATCGTGACGTTGACTTTCAAATGAAGAATGCTGCCAACTCTCTTGTTGATGGGCTCCAAGATGTGTGACAGGAGGTAACGAACTTGGTGCAGATGTCTCCTTATCAGCATCCTGGATTTCATCATTCTGTCTCCAGTACATGCGTTCATCATAGTATCCTCCAAAATCGTCCATCATCCGTTGCTGCCTTTGTTTGTGCAGGACTGTTAGCAACAGCTGGTTCATTCTATTGCTAAAGTCACTTTCAAGAGACTTTGAGACCTTTTTGCTGCAGGGCAAGAAAGAGATATCATGGCATGGTTCAGTTGAGCCAGTAAAAACAAGTCTGTATACGCAAAATTGTTTGAACTGTATGGTAACCCTGTTTAACAAGATGGCAAGAAATGATTTTGAAGTTTGTGCTTTAGAAACTTTTTAGCAGATTACAAAGCCACTGATGCTAAAGCTAAAAGGGCATGTTGAGATGAATAGCAAACTAACAAAAGTAGCATGGCTAACTTGCATCTCACTAGTGCCATCATTGTGGGAATGGTGTGTAATGTACATCTGATTTTGCAAAAGCGATATGCAAAACAGTTAAGGCTGGGACTGAATCCAAATTACCTTTCAAGAAGATTGCAAATGTCAGTGTTGCGGGACAACTCACGATAGTCTGATTGTGTGACGATACATAATGATCTCCACGAGTTTGGGGAGTCTATCCAGGGACGATCATTAAATTGAATCTGATTATGATTCTCAATGTCCCCCATTGCATCCTGATGCCAGCTATCCGGACTCATTGTATCTATTGGTGCAGGCCAACCAAGACTGCTTATCCATAATCCCCTCTCTTCCCAGGAACCATTTATGCTCTGATTGTCTTCTTCACGTAGATTATCTCCTCGAGATGATGGAGTTTGTAGTTCATTCAATGTGCTCGTGGTGCTTGGGGAGATGTCTTCCACATATTGATTATCATCGACAGTACTATGCCCATACCTTGCAAAGCTGGGTGCTTCAGAATATTTTTGACTATGAACACAAAAGTTTCCCTTGGTTTTTTTCTGCTCATCACATTGCAGATTTCCTGAACCATCAGAATTAACAAGGCCTTCAACAGATACATCATTTGACTTTTCCTCAGCTGGAATTCTATCACTACAAAATTGTTCATCAGCCCTGCGCTTGCTGAAAAGAAGATTTACATTAGGCATAGGTAAAGAATAATAAGGTAAAAACCTACAAATATCTCAAATAACCATAGCGTGCTGTACATAAGCATTTCTTTACCCATTAGTTTGTTGATTGTAATTGTTTGCTTCCTGTAAGTCTGTGTCGTTGCTACCATACCTGCCCATCAATTTAAGAAATAAAATCAGCTATAATAAGTTATGAAACTCTATGGGCATGGAAGCTTATATGAAAATGATTTATAAGAAGTTTTGAAAATTGATAGTTAACGAGTTGCTTACTCGTTGTCATCATACAACTAGAACTAAATCATTTTTCTTTTAGTTGACAATCTAAAAAAAAACTAGGAAGGTCAAGTTGTAGACATGAATGCATTACAAAAGAAGAAACCTTCTGCATGTCAACCTAAACTTCCTCTAGCTACCTAAAAAAGAGACTTAATTTCATAGGGTGACATACCTCAAGGTATTATTCTCGGTCACAAGTTTTGGTTGGTGCGGTCTAACAGGTTTTAGTGTAGTCCACATTTCATCCTCGACTGTACCTTGCTGGCGCAATAGCCTCAGACGGAGCATGGACTGCAAGATGGGCAAGAGCATATGGGCATCAGGTACAGTTGAATGCTGCATAACATGCTAAAGTTACTACTTCAGGGAAATAGTCTAAAGCATAAAACAGAAGTGCCCGTATCTCTCAGGTATATAAAAGAAATCGGCTACACATACACAGTTGTAGATTTGCAGCCAGATTAATGATGGTTATAACAAATCACGGTAATACATTTACATCAGAATATTGCAGCATCACTGGCGCACTATGATTTTACCAATCTTTGCCTCAGGGTCAGGGAAAGGAATATTCTTTCTTTGAGGGAAAGAAAGAATACTTTTGTCCTTGAGCAAAGAACACTGACACAAAAATAACTTATTTTTGTTATGCCTGTGCCCAGCGTATGCAACAGGACCTCAACCAATCAAAATACTTGCGCAATGCTTTCCACGAAAAAGATCCACTTCCAAAAAATGGCAATACTTCCGCAACACACCATATCCCTACTGACATGCCAACAAACCTGCACATCAGTTTCCCCAGCAATTCAGCTTTCCTATGTACCAGGATCATGCACATCACTATTCGCTGGAGTTGGAGTAAAGAATAGCCAAAAGGGTTCCATGTAATTGAAGGTACAGTAACAACTAAACCAAACCTAAAAGACAATGTCATTAAGGATTGTTGAAATTTGCATGGTACTTGCCCTTAACAAACCACCACGACATTACTCATATTTATGTGCCACAGGTACATGACATGATACACTAGCAATGAACCTGTCAAGCCATGTGCTATGACTCATGTTGCCTCTTGACCCCATACGTGCAGCATCGACATAACGTTTCAGTTTGTGGACGAATCAGAAGAACCAGACAAATGAGAGATGTTATTGGCCCGAGACATCTCACCCACTAGATATGCAGAGTCACAACCTGAATTAGCCTGACCCATCACCGCTGCTTTTCATCTGTGTTTTTTTGCAAAATACTATCAGATCCATCTCTGAAAGTGAAGTACGTCCATATAGTTCAAACATTTTCGTAATATTTTGGTGGAACTTTCTAGTTTCTACACAGTTGCACCAGAGCCACAACTGATAAATAAATAAGCACACACATATAACAGTCATTTTTTTCCTTCACAAAAAATAGCCCTCAATTTATTTCAGTTTGGCTTGTACTGACATGTCAACGAACCCGGCGAAACCAAGCACCATAATGGACTTCGCACATGACATTGATCAGCAGCGCCAGTTGGGAAGAAACCGATCTACCAAACTCTCATCCGACCCCATGTTTGGGGGTCAAAATCAACAGCTCACGCTTTTTTGGCTCGCTTTAAACAAGGATTTCTCGATCGAGAAAGGGAACAATAATATCTGAGTGATGATTAATAAATAAATATAACAAAGTACATGAATTCATGATGAACATCGGTAATTTGATCCAAAACGCACAATGCGACAAGAAAGGTTACCTGGATCCTGCCCTTGTGCCCGAAGCGGGAGACGACGTGCCTCTCGGCGAGCGCGGCGACCTCGCGCCTCCGGCGGTGCGCCATGGCGGCGACGAGCTCCTCCATCGCGCGGCGGCCGCGCACGGTCCGGACGACGAGCTGCGGCTGGCGGGGGACGTTGATCGCGGCCGAAGGGAACTGCGAGGCGCCGCCGCGCATCCATGCGGGCGACGGCGGCGCGGACTGCGAGAGCGAGAGCTCGGACTTGGCCACGTCGTCGAGCTCCTCCTCCGGGAGCGAGGACGCCCCGCTGAGCTTCTTGACGATGCATCCCACGCGGCCGCGCGGCGAGCCGGTGTCGGAGTCGGACGCTGCCGGGTCGCCGGCGCAGCCGGGCCGCGGCGTGACGGGGCCGACGGCCTCGATCTCGCGCCAGCGCTGGATGAGCGACGAAGCCCGGGGCCCCGACGGCGGGAGCTCGGTGGGCGCGCCGGCGGCGGACGAGGAGGTGTCGGAGGGCGCCGGGGACGGCTCGCGGAACACGGCCGCGCGCGCGGCGACGGGGCGCGTGGCGGACGCCAGCTCGGAGAGCTCGGCCTCCCTGGCGCGGCGGCGCTGGTCGGCCGGGGCGGGCGCGGCGGACGCCGTGACGGCCGCCGCCGCTGCCGCCCAGCGCTCGAGGATCTGGCGCCGGCGCCTGGGCGTGGGCTCGCCCGCGGAGGCTCCGGGCACGGAGGAGGAAGCGGCGGCGCCGTCGCCGGCTGAGGCGTCCGGGGAGGAGGAGGAGGAGAAGGAGGACGCGGGCTGCGGCGGCGGGATGAGGATGTTGAAGAATCCCCTGGACGGGGTGGGGCGGGAGGGGTCCCTCCACTGCGCGGGCTCGTGGGGCATGGCGGCCACCGAAGAGGCCATGGCCGTGGCCTGCGAGGCCGAAATGGGGCGGGGGGAGGAGGGAGAGGCGGAGGGGCGCCGAGCCGAGGGACGGCCAGTGGCCGCTGGCGGACGCGTGTGCGGTGGTAGATATACCCGGGCGGGCCGCGGCCCTGCTCGCGCGGTCGGGCGCCCCCCGCTCGCGATCCTCGCGGAGGAGAGAGAAGGCTAGCCCAGTGGGAGGGATCGGTGGCTCCCGGCTGCTAAATTTAGGCGGGGGACGGGGAGGGAAGACAGACAGCCAGACAACGGGGAAGGAAGGCGCGCGGGAGGGGAGGCCATCGCGCCGAAGGCCGTTGCGGCCTCGCGGTGCGCGGTCGGCGACGAGTTTGAGGATTTCCACGTGGCCGCGGCGCGCGCCGGCAAGGCAACCGTGGGTGGCGGGGGTGCCAGCGCGGCCCTGGGCTCGGCGACCGCGCGGTGAATCCGTGGCGTTGCCCGGCAGGATGCCGGGTCGGTGGGTGGCCTCGGTGCTTGCCTGTGGCGCGCAGGAATGCGGCCGTGCTCTCGCTTTCGAGGAGAATGTACGCCAGGGCCTATCCTGGCCGCCTAGGAGTAGCATGATAGGTGTCGCGGGTGTCGAGGCATCCAACCTGGTCATCAGTCGTCTCAAAAGTCGTTGGCGGCTTCAGACTTTACCTTTTTTTTTAAAGATCAGATTTTACTTTTTCCCCGTCCACTCCAAGCAAGGATTAAATTTTTTTAGTCAATCCTCGTGCTCATGCTCATGGTTTGGGATGGAAATAGAAAGAAAATAGAAAAATAGATATCCGAATCCGTTTTCATACTTATCTAATTTATTTTTATTTTAAAGGATAGATAACTAGATGGAAATAGAAAGATAGATACATCTGAATCTATTTAAATGCGCGTCTAATCCAGTTCTATCTTTAATCTTGAAACTTCCAAAAAGCACCTTAGACCGCGGGGAGCTCTCATTTCCAAGCACGCAGGGACGTCTGCCCCCCTCGGGCAGGTCGCGGACAGGGGCTCGAACATGCCCGCGCGCGTCCATCTGCCGCTGCTAGTAGTACCCTGATCATGATGCAAATTACCGTGACCGGCCATTGTATTAGCACCAAACAAGTAGCCGTTGACGTGGCGCGAGTGTTACTGCTGCTGTCAGTAATTAATTACGTCCGAGAACGAGGGCGCTCTCCGCTCCACTGCCGTGTGAGGGGAATTCCCAAGTCATCGCCGACCACGTTGCGTCAGGATTAGAACTCAGAAGGACCAACTTGTCGAGCACGCGAGGGGCGCCGATCAACCGTCGAAACGCCCATCATTATTAAGACCTGATGAATTAGTACTAGTACTTATTCAACCTCACAAAAAAACCGTTAAATAAGTGTTAAACTTAGATGCCAACGCACGTTACTACATGGATATATAATTCCTCTGACTTTCAACGCATCCTCCTCTATTTTCAAGAGCTTACACAATCATCAAGTGTTAGGTACGTTGTTGCTTATATTAGCATAATATAACAACAGAGTAAAGAAAGAACTCTTGAATCTAAGAACTACTAGTCCTCTCCTGCTGCAAGAGCATCAACCCTACCGCGTACCAAACGCATGAGCACCGGCTGTCGTACGCTCCTGGATTTCTGGAGCGGTTCGCTGGTCAGGACCTTCACCTAAAACGTATGCGTACGTGCCGCGGAATGATACATCTACCCCGCGCAGCTTTCTTTTTTTTTTATCACCGTCTCTTGTTGGCACCTGTCAGCTAGCTAGTTCAGCAGTCACACAGCTCGCAACTCTTTTTTGGAGGACATGTAAGCTCACGACCTGTTCTTACTGAGCCCAACAGCAGCAGTGATGCCAACGTATGGGCCGTATGTCGTCCTGGCTGGCTTCTCTTTGACAATTCCTTCTCTCTCCATCAGAAGACCGGAACAGCAGAGTTCCTAACTAAAGGACAATGTTTTACGACTTCATTGACACGTCATAAGATTGATCCGATCATCCAAAAATTCCGAGAATAAGTTTTGACCACGATTCTGCTATAGGCTTCTTCTTCTTTTTTTGAAGGAAAAAAAACATTTACTAGTCATCGTACATCGATCTCCCGGTTCATATTTC
Source organism: Panicum hallii (assembly GCF_002211085.1). NCBI lineage: Eukaryota > Viridiplantae > Streptophyta > Magnoliopsida > Poales > Poaceae > Panicum > Panicum hallii. The sequence continues at coordinate 50,265,717 of NC_038043.1, forward strand.
TCCAAACGTTTGGAGCGACGAGAGCACACAGCAAGTCGTCGTAGCAGCAGGCTGCTCCAACTACCAAGCATGAATACGCGCAGAGAGCTGCCAACACATTCCGTACGTGTAGAATTTCTCAGGCACCTGCCCCAGCTACCATGCACTGTACACTGTAGTGTGTGCGCATGCAGTCTGGCCGGCTTGTCCCAAATGCAGGGGGTGGATGGATAGCTATTGGAGCCGAGAAGATTTGGATTTTGGAGCCGGAAGCCGGTTGCGCGTGTTTGAAATTGGAATTCGACGAGCGGAAGGGAGATTTGCGTGGATCCGTTAAGTTTCCGGCGCGATGCAATTTATTTCCGCGGCGCCTACCACGCTCCCTCCTGAGTACATCCATTAATGCTAGTAGAGTTTATTTTTCCCTCATTTCATAGTGTACATTTGATAATCACTAGTATTCCCTCCAACTGCAGCTGCAAAATAAAATGTAATGAGTAAAACTTCTCTAGCGTTGGCAAAATTTATAAAAATACACTAACATCCACAACTACATTTGTTTGGTATTGTACATGTTGATATATTTTAATCAGAGTTACATGGGTTTGACCTATGATAAAAAGTAAAATATTTTCTATATTTCTTGCTCAACTTTTGGTGGGAGAAATGAAGACCGATTGTTTTTTTTTTGAGGGGTAGACCGATTGCTGCCTAGTAGGTGACTTCTGTCCTCGGAAAGCAGTTGTCTCATGGGCACTCTCATCCTATACCACAACAACACCAGCTCTACGTTACCGATTACCTGCTGCTACACGTGCACGGTAGTAGGTACGAGCACGAGTACGTAACTACGTATACGTAGAGATGCACGGCGCCAAACCCCGAGACCGGGTAAATCAAATGAAAGTGCTTCTTGCATGCTACACGCGCGCATGCTGACGGGGCATCGGCGTCGCATCATCAGGCATTCAGGCCAAGGCGCCAAAGCACGAATCGTGCCTGGATCCAAGCCCTAGAAAACGCAAATCCCCAAATCCCCATAGCCTTTTCGCCTAACGGCCAACCGGATCCTGGCAAAAGCTCCCCTTCATTCTCGTGTAGTATGTGCGCAGAGCTAGCGAGCGGCGGGTCTTTTCGACCAGTCAGTCGACGAGCTGTAGCAGCTCCAGCTTGGACGCACTACTTGAAAAGACACACGGATGCGAGTAGAATCTAGGGCTAAATTTTCTAGATTAGCAAGGCAAGAGCACTGCTCGAGAGCCAATTAATCTAGGAGGATCTGTCTTCTCCTTGGACCCATACTCTACGCATGCATGAGTAATGGACTTTCTAGTCAAGATCCACAGGCATGATGGCGTTTGAATCCTGCCCCATCTTTTACGCGCACCGTCATGTTTCTTTATTTGTATGTATATATGTAACTAAATAATAGAGATCAGATGGATGTTTATGGTTTGATTATTAAAGTGTAGGAGCCTTTCAGAAGAAACCTAAGCTAAAGGCTAAAGGTAGCTAGCGAGCGGTGTATGTGGCCGATCCCATCATTAGCCACGTACTTAACAAACGATGCTTGCCATCAACTCAACAAACAGTGCTTTAAATAGAACGAAACTGATGGAACGGCACGAGATGAATGAAACTCGAGGATGCTTGCCATCAACTCAAGAATATAATGCTTTAAATAGACAAAACTGACACTAGCTCGAACGATAAGAGGGCGCAACTGTTTTCTTCCATGCCCTAAATTTGGATAAAATAAAGAAAGGGGCAGGAAAAAGCACTAGTCATCGAATCTCACCGCGCAAACTTACCTCATAATTTGAGTCTTTTTGACATGGCTCTAGCTTAAATAGTTCTTACTAAGGCTAGGTAAATTCACGGGAACTCGTAACCCCGAATTTGTGGGAGTTAGAATATCAGTGGTTGTTTAGGTGAATCATTTTGTTTCTATTTTAAACTAAGAATAAATACTTGAACAGCTTTATTCTTTTCCAGCAGTAAATTAGCAACTTTCATCTAGCGTATATAAATTCTAGATCTGGTTGCGGAGCTACCAAAGGTAGGGTCAGAAGCAATTGATGTGATCCGCTGATCAGCTCACCGTGCGGTGGCCCTCTTCACTAGGCGACGGATTCGATCGTGCGTTCGTGCCGGTGCTTAATCGAGCGAGTGAAACCGTCGCCGTTACTGCCCCGGCCTGCTGCCGCTACCAAATCATAGCAAGGAACGGAAAGCCCCCCTGCGTCGTCACACGCATACGGCCACCCATCGATATCGATCGATGCTCCGCCAGACCAGCATCGATCAGCCTTGTTGTTCATCGCTCATTCGTTCGCTCAACTGCTCGCAGCAGAGGAGCGGCACCGACGTGGCAGTTTGATTGGTAGTCCGTCCTCCAGCTCGCGCCCACCGAATTCACATCGAACGTACGCGCGCGCACGGGCGGCGCGGGTCGTCGTTTCTACGTGGCGGCCGGGTGAAGTTCTGGGTGCATCCCCTACATGTCTAGTCTGGTGTATGTGTGCGTTCAGAAAGGAAGAAAAAACGGGGGTGCACAAGCAATGGAACAAATGCTACCTTCCAGAAACATATTTTATTCTTTTTCAGAAAGAAACATATCCACCGCAGGCCAGTACGTAGCGTGTGGCCTTGACCGGAAGAGAAGCTTCGTCACGTGGCCCGTCTTTGCCGTTTTCTTTCTGTTCGCTTTCGCGCTCTGATCTGATCTGATTGGAGAGGAATCGTTTTTTCACTAGACTAGGAGGCCACTCCTGCGGATGTAAAAAGGGGATCATTATTTATAGTTTCATAACAAAGAAAATAGGACACAGAGTTGACATACAACCTCACATATACACAACGTCCATTCTATTTCTTTTTTTTGGGATGTGCATGCACATGGAAACCCAAAATTCTCCACCTTCTTCTCCGTGTCGCCGCGTGCCTCCCGGCAGTCAGGTTGCTTCGGCCGAACCAGGGCTCGAGTGCTCTTTCATCGTGTCGCCACGTCTACGCATGCATGACCCTCCGTGGCATGCATCATCGATCGGAGGCGTGTCGCCGCGCCGCAGGGCCGGGGCGCGTTGTGGTGGATGGCGAGATGCGCGCGCGGCCGCTGGATGGGCGACGCGGCGACGCCGCCCGCGGGGCCGGCCGATGGAAGACGGGGGGCAGGCCTGGGAAGGTTCCAGGAAAGGAGTCGGCGCGGACAGCTCGGCGGCCAGGCGCTGCGGCGCTGGCTCCTCCGGCCGAGACCGACGGCGTGCGCGGCACCGTGTGCGCGCGCGCGCGCGTGCGCTTGGGAGTTGGGACGGTCGACTGCGGATGGTGCGCGCGCGTGCGTACGTTGTAGCTAGCGCATGCAGGTTGCCATTGTGCGCTGTGCCGGAGAAACGGAGAACACGGCCAGCCGCCGTGCTCTCGCATTCCAAGAGAATGCGCCGCGCTACTCCAAGCACAGGACGACCTCGATCGTATGTTACCGCCGGATCCAGGCATTCAACTCCTCATTTTTTGTCACATTTTTTCTCACTCATAGGACGGATCCGGAGTGTGTTGAAACACAGGCAGTCCTTTGTTTACTACTAGGTGGGAAAAAAATAGTATTGGTATTCTTGTGTGGATTTCATATAGCTCGATCAAGTCCTCCTGGATTCTGACTAGTCGTAACTAAGGCAGCGGTCTTTACGATGCTTGATTTCTGGAGTACTGGTTCTGCTTGACTGGTACCAAGTGCTCTCTACACTATTTGGTCAGCTCAGCAGTCACGACCGGTTCAGTCCAGTGACGTGGTAGCATCATTGGGCGCACCAACAACAGTGATGTCTACGTTTGCACAGTAAACATTGACTTTCCACCCTTTGATAAGTTCAGTTCAGATCGGATCAGCCGCAAGTAAATCTTACATATAGAAGAAAAAGATGTTATTATAGCTCTTACACAATACTGCTTGCCTCGTGGAATTGCACGTTCCATCAAACACTAATCTACTACGCTAGCTACCGATTGTTTCTGCGATCGAGCTACTCTTTGCACGTACATAATGATCCGTGCAAGAGTAACGCCACCGATATAATCGATCGCCAGACACTAGACAGGGCAGAGTGGCTCTCACGGCCGGGCCGGGGCACCGTACCGAAGGACAGATCGAGAACGAAGCTCCATCCAATCCAAGCGCTGCCTGCTATTGCTAACACGAAGATCCACACACGGACGTGCCCGCGGGCACGCATGGCTCCTTTTTTCTGGGCGCAACGGCCAGCGGGATCCGGCCTCCGGCAAATAAAAAGTCCGTTTCTGTTCTTTGTATGGCACTGTGCAAGGTCCGTCTCGGAAGCACTAGCGCTGAAAAGACGGGCCGGATTGGAGCAGAATCCAGGACTGAACTTTCCAACAGTCAGCTAATAGCCATGCAAGAGCACGGCTCGAACGAACCAACTTCATTTTTAAAAGATCAAATCGTAGTCTTTTCGATGGACGACGGGACGGGCCCACAAACTCTCCTGTCAAGGTCATCAAATTAAACGTATCGTTTCAAATTTCAGTAATCCATCCTTTCCTGCCCCTACTTTAACGCGCAGGCGCAGCGATGTGTTTAAATATTTGTCAAAGGAGCCCGAAGGCGGGGTGTCTACGCTTTAAGTGGCAATCAAATTGCATGAGCATCAAGGGAAAAAAAAACGAAGTAAAGTTGTGATGTCCCTGGAGCATTTTCTTCCAAGTTTGGAGAAGGCTAGTTAATCCAGGCACCAATTCATGTGTACATATATTGGACCTCCAGCTTGGAAGCACTGCTATCCTTTTCTTTTCGAGCTGTTGGAAGCACTGCTTGAAAAGATGGGAGTAGAATCTAGGAGTAGACTGTCTTAGGCAGGCCAAGGCAGGAGCACTGCTCGAACCGATTTGTCAATTGGTCGTCTTTTCGTTGGACGGACCCATGCATAGACGTTCTAGTAGTCAAGATCCAGAAGCATGCATGCATGCATGAACATGGGTTCAATCCATCCTTTTCTGCCTGCCCCATCTTTTACGAGCGGCGCTGCGTTTATTTATTTATATATATAACCAAATGAAGGCCTTTATGGTTCGAACATCTACTAGTATACTACTATATGTGGGCCCACTTTCATCAGAAGAAAAGTAATTAACTAAAGTTGTTTGTAGTTAAGTGTCGGATGGTTTTCTAATTCATTAGGCACTTAAGAAATGTGTCAATCTTTCCATTTTCTCCTCAAGAGTTCTTTTAGCCATCCAAAGCTGTTCGCGGAATCCACGCTAAGAGCATATCCAATAGATTACTCATCACTCTTTCCAATACCAAAAAATTATTTTTCTTTATTGGAGGAGCTCCAGCAGATTACCAATCCAATCCCTAATACCTAAATTTTTTTTGTAGTCACCAAAACACCCCCCCTCCACCTTAAATGAAGAAAATTTATCCCTCTACTCTATTCTTGGTGATTGGATTTTGGCAGTCCGCTGCAGCAACTATTACTAAAAATATGAAAGTAGTTATTGGTAATGGAGAGAGTATATTTTGGGTGTGAGATATGGATAATCTGTTGGAGATGCTCTAACGTTCCAATATATGTTTCCTAAGGGAAATACGTGTTTTTGTGTACTTCTGCCAGATTTATGGTTTTCCAATTGGACGTGGATGGTATCCAAATACTGAAGGAACACATGTTGCTCCTCAAGGCAATTGAGACAGGTTTGACCGCCTGTATTCATTAAAAGAAAAGTTTATTCTAGTGAGTACGTGGATTTCACTATAAAGAACCTCATAAGCAGCTACGCTCAGTTCACTTGGTGAGAGATGAATGTACGCACGGTATTTCGAGACCAAACGCTATCTGCCACAAGCTAGCATACTGATCGGCAACAGTCAACAGCCGCATAACTCGGAAGCCAGCTGTAGTGTGACGTTGACCGGAAGAGAAGGTTCACCGCATGGGAGATCTATCTTTGCCGTCTTCTTTGTGTTCGCTTTCGCTCTTAGATATATTCTCGACGGATAACTCTTCAGATCTCATAGTACACGTCTGAAGAAAATATTCACGAATATCAGATAATTACACAATGTAGAGGCAGCTGCAGACCCTGCATTCACATCATCACTTGAACTTTTCTGTTGGCATGCATATGCAAACGGAATTTTCTCCAACTTTTTTTTATCTTGACTGATGATGCTATTGCTAAGCTATCCTCCAGTGGCCCGATTGGGCTCCCCAGTCTTAATAAAAACGGAAAAAGCGCATCAAATAAACAAGAGCACAACGATTTTTTGGGCCCCCATGGGCCCCTTATATCTAAAAACGCACCAATCAAACTATACTAGGAATAATCGATGAATCCTAACTTTTTGCTCATTTTCTAATCAAAAGCCAGGTCGCTAGCTAACGTCTGGGAGATTGATCTATCAGAGGTACGGTGAGCAAAGCGCATGTGGTTGCCACGTAGCATCCGTCGCCGGGCCACCACCGGCGATCACGCTCCGGCCCGCACGCCGCCGGTGGATATTTGCAGCGGAAAGGAAAGGCGCCGGCGGCCCCGGGGGGGGGGGGGGGGGGGGGGGGGGCGCGGCGGCTTCCTGCCGCGGGGTTGGGCGGCCCCTCGCGGCACGCCGCGTGCCTCCCCAGGCCCGGCAAGTTGGCAACCAGGCCGGAGGCACCGCGTGTCGCCACGTCCCTGTCCATCGCATCCAGACGGCGGCTTGATTAAAGCTGATCGCTGGCTAAACGCAGGATAGTGTACCTGGTTAGTTGTCTGTTTAGAAGTCGTCCTAGGAGGTAGGATGAGGTGTCCAAATTATACAGAGTGGTAACCAAAGTTTGCCAGCTGCTAGTGATTTAGTGGTACATCTAGTGATGATAAATTTGCTGATTGATCATATTCTAATATCCCGTTCACAGTCCAACTCATTTATTAATCACAATCAGTTTATAACTGTAAACTAAAAGTTCGGTCCTTAAATTTTCTAAGACTAATAAGAGTATGCTATGCATATAAATTTTTATATGCTTACTAATTTCTGTTGCAGCAATGCTTCGCAAATCAACATTACAGACGACGGTCTTCATAACAACGGTGAACTGCTGTTGACACATGTCATACGGGCATATGTACTGTAATACTACACGAATCAATGTTTGAGCAAAAGATGTGTTGGATGAAGTTTCACAGTAAAAGGAAAAAAGATCCATTGATCAATAATCCTTTATTATTTTCTGTGATTCCCTTTGCAATTTCCATCCTCCAAACGCCCACCTTGATACAGGAACCGGATTCAGAGTGCCCTGCTTTTTGATAATTTACTCTGATGAGTTTATGGTCAACCTAATGAGACTCCGAGTTGCGTCCTTAGTTTCCAGATCCATGCGTTGCCCCCACTAGACATAAGACCCTGACGGGCCATTCTCTGCAATTGCCTCCATGATCCTAGATCCTTGGTTTTGTTCTTGTCCTTTTGTCGAGGGTATTGTGCCGACTTAGAATCTTAGATGGTCGCCGCCGTGTCGCATGCTGGTGTAGTCAAGTGTAACTTGTTTGGTTCGGTGGGACTCTCTTATCCAAACCTCCTGTCCTGTGGTGTATTCAAGTGCAGCTTGCTGTTGCCGATCTCGTTCCCATTTTCTCAGCTCGGTTTTTTTTTCTTTCGAGAAACAGCTCGGTTTTGTATTAGAGAGGAGGAAAAGGAGCGAGCAGCCAAGCATCAGTGATTAATGGGCCGGGAGGACCAAAGGAGGCCATGGACTGTCGACCTAGTTTACATGGGTTTTGTTCCATCGGCCTTCCCATTTTAGCCCATTCTTTTAATCTGGTCCTTTTTAAGGACAAAGGCCCATCTTCTGCATTGTTTCAAATTCCAGAAATATAGGCCTCTGAAAAGATTTCGTGAAGAACATCATGAGGCACACGGTACGCCAACTGTGCATCGCAATTGGCAGAATATGGCTGGAAACTATGAAACTGCAGGTCATAGTCGTCGGTCATGCAAGACTCCAAACTGTCATGGCCAATCAATAAACGTAATAAGTATACGAGTAGGTAAGGGCTTACAGAAATAGCAGCAGATCAGAAGCATAAACCAACTGGCTGGGATGCTAGCTGTGCGTACCTAGTGGGCCGCTCACCTCACCGCGTTGCGGGCTGCGGCTCGGCCCAGTTGACCGCTCACCTGCATCGATATCGTATCGTGTGGAGGGAGGACGACGAGACAGAGTCCAAGAACTTGGCAGGCACCCTCCTCATTCGTCAGTGCCGACGGCGGGTGAATGGTTCAATTCAAGGGTTAGCAGCTGAAACATTGCAAATCGCCAACCAATAATCATACAACCACATACAAGCTTCCCATCTTCCTTCAGAAAGTCAGAAGCAACACATATATGATCCGATCGATCGCATTGCAGAGGAAGAGGAGGACGTAGAAGAAAGCCCTCCATCGACAAAAACACTACTAGCGAGAAGCCAGTTGGGTTCTGCCAGGCGGCAGGCGGATCGAGCAATGGCGACCTCCCTCCCGGCCGCGCCCCTCCTCGCCCGGCCCCGGCGCATGCCAGGTGCGCCTCCGCTCGCGTTCCATCCCCTGCATCGACGTCGCTGCTCTGAATGCATGCGCGACCGTTCCTCGATTCGATTCGCAGCCTCCGGCACGGTGGTGCTGCACCTGCTGACCTGCACGAGATGGTGTTCCTCCTCGGTCCGTGGCCACGGCGAGATCCGGCCGCGGGCGCCAAGAGGAGCTTGCTCCGCGTCGTCGGCGTCAGGTTGTTACTCACCGCCGCTATCCTTCGCCTTCCCTCCCAGCTGATGCGTGCCCTTCCTCGCCAACACACGTTCTCAACTTCTTCTCCGATGGTCCAGGTTCGGCGCCGAGGCGGAGGCGGCGTCGGTGCCGCGCTCCGTGCCGGTGCGCGTCCCGTACGAGCCGCACCAGGCCGGCCACCGATACCTCGACGTCAGGTACGCTACATCCACGCTCACTCTCTGTTTCCGTTACCGGCCACCGGGCGGTTTGTTTTCTCCGACCGCACCTCCTCTGTTTGCCGGCACCATTAATCCGGACATGCCGCTGTCGATCGCGTCTTGCTGGAGAAATCGTCAAAGCATGGGGATTCGTACGCGGAGGAGCGGGCGCATGGCTGGAGGGTACTGTTGCTAGATATGCTTCTCCCGCCGGCGCCTTTGCCTCTCCGGCAAGTCCATGTCGCTGCCGGACGGCGAGGGGGCGTCGCCTTGGCGCGGCGGAGAGACAGAGGTCGAGGACAACAGTAAGAGCAGAAACAGAAAAAGGGGAATTTCTGCAAATATTCGGATCACGATTCTTAATTGCGATCCGATTTAGGCGGGTTTCCGAAAAATATTTAGGCGGTATATGCAGATACACCCCTAATTTGGATCGTGATTGCTAGCCGCAAATAGAGATGGCAACGGACACGCGCCCGTTCGGTATTCCTTGCCCGTACCCGTACCCACCAGGATAAAATACACCCGCTAAAAAATCCATCCTGATGCCAGATTATGTCCCAAACCCGTACCCGCACGGGTGGTGGGTACTCGCGGGTTGTCCGTGCTCGACAATCTGTTACTCAACCACACAAATATATCAGCCAATAGACACATACATATAATAATACATGATAAACATCAATCATAAGATTGAATGAGTGTTTCACAAATTATAACACCATTGATCACATCAGACATCAAGTTCACAGCTAGATTAATATCCAGTTACTGTCCACCATCCCTAGTATGGCACCACTAGTTCACTATATTAGATATCAAAGTTCCAAAATAAAGTTATTAGGCCATAATAAAATGAGTATATGATCTGCATTCTTTATATTATGTCGGGTTTAAAAAACCCGTAGGTTTGCGTGTTCGGATGCTACGATCGCATATCCGTGCTCGCGTACCCGCTAGGTACAGATTATCACCCATTAAAAGTGCACGGGTACAGATATTAGCCCGTAGTCGTACCCTAATAGAGTAAAAATCCGCCGTGTGGGGTACCCATTGCCATCTCGAGCCGCAATCTGATTTAGAGATGTTTATGCAAATATTTAGGGGGTATATGTAAATACTTGGATCAAAAGAGGGGTGTATTTGCAAAATCTCTGGACCGTTGGATGTATACTTTGCGGCCGAGATCCATCTGTGTCCGAAAAGGACGCCGGCGGCCCCGACTTCTCCATCTCCGCCTCCGGTCGCCGGCGAAAGATTTCGCCGCCCATGTCCCGGGCGGAGAACCCTTCCATCATCCAGGTGGTCCCAGTGCTCACCGGTTAGTTCGGAGAATGCCAACGGAAGGCGCGAGGTCACCTTCGGGCGGGAGGCTTTGCAGAACGGTCGCCGTCGACCTGTCGGCGCCGGTGTCTCTTCTTCTCCGCAGGACGGGAGGCATTGGGGATGGGACTCGCGGCCATAGATCGCTGCAGTGAGTTTGACGATGACGATCTGGTCAGCCCGTTGGTGCTGCCGATTTGCTTCCGTGTCTCAATTTCTGTAGCGTTGGAGCATGAACGGGTGATGGGATTTGGTCCTGCTGCGTTGCCATTTCATCACAAGCCTGCGAAATTTGCGATGCAGTCTTGGACAGCTCACGGTTCAGTAGTTATCCTTTCGTGGAATTCTCTCGCTTCTACATTTCAGAGCTCGACAAATTCATTCTGTGTTGTTCACTTGTTCTTATAATTCCCTTTAAACATTCAGAATTCAGATAAACATTGAACTCAACTGAACTTTTTTTCTTATACGAACGGCAACAAGTGAACTTTCTTGGTTTGCCGCCTTGTGTAGAACCGAGGCCGAGTTCAGCGCTGGGTATCAGGAATTCTTACTGCTACTGTTAACTTTGTGCAAGAACACCCTTGTTTAATCATGACAGCAACTGAACTCTGCTCTGTTGTAAGCATGATCACCCCCATCATCTATCCTTATTCTACCCCCAAAAATCGGCTCTTGAATTTCTGTGATTTGTGCTGATTTCCCCCATGCAACCATTTTCAGGGTTTCACTGCTGTGACTGACATTGCTGGTGGATTTTCTTCTTGGAGGGATCCTGGATTGCCTATCACCCAGTGACCTGAGCTTGCCAGCAGTTATATTCCTGAAGCCCAACATCCTGTCAACGCGGCCTAGCTCAAGGATTGTACAAGTGTACGTACATAATGTTCTTCTCGGCTTTCAAAATAATAGCACTAAATAAATGGAGCCTGCTAATAAGCAGATTAGTAGCAGAACAGATTGGGGTTTACGTACTCATTTGGATGTTGCATTTCACCTTTTCTGCTATCTTTTAGCAGACTCTAATGCTCGTGTAGCGCATAAATGTAAATGGCATGTCTGAGCAGTAATGTGTTATACAATATATACGAGTAGGAGCTTACAGAAATAACAGCAGATCAAAAGGATAAACCAGAAGAAACTGGAACGGAAAAAAAAACAAGAAACCAAAACGGAAACCGGAGGGCCAAGAAATTCCAACACGTCCGATCCCCTAATCTCCTCATCCCCCACGGGCCACGGGTCGATCAGTAGTTGACGGCGGAGCACTTGCGGCGGACCTCGCCCTCGTTGCCGGTGAGCACCTGCGCCTCGCCGAGCCTGCGCATGGACTGGGCGAACTCGTGGACGAACATCTGGGACGGCTGGCTGGCGAACGCCCTGACGTAGCCCCCTGTCCGGGAGTCCGGGAGCATCTTCTGGTCCGTGTCCAGCACGGCCCTCCTGCGCATCAGGTTCTTGTAGTACTGGTTGTCGAACTTCGTGGGCGTCTCGCCGTCGAGCTCCATGTACTCGCCGTCGCCGCCGGCGCCGCACTTGCGCCGCAGGAAGTCGCCGTACTGGCGCTCCAGCGTGCCGGCGCGCTTGCACAGCCCCGGCCTCACCGCGCCGCACGTCGCGCGCCCGATCGTGTGGGCCCCGGAGAGGACGACGAGGTCCTTGATGGTGAGGCCGTTGGACTCGAAGAACCTGATGAGGTCGGTGACGCTCTGGCCGCCCATGGGCACGAGGCGGTCGGCCTCGTCGGCGATGGAGTCCTTGCCGTCCTTGCGCCCGTACTTGAGCGACCAGTAGGGGACCCCGACCGCGGTGGCGGCGTCGCGGGCGGCGGCCGTGAGGATGTCGGCGCACGAGACGGTCGCGTGGCACTTGGCCTCAAGCTCCTTCTTGATCTCCTCGATCAGGTCGAAGCCGCGCAGCGTCCTGCTCGCGTACGCGTACCTCTCGCTCTGGTGGGGCACGTCGATCAGAACGGACGCGTCGGTGCCCTGCGTCGCCGCCGGTGAGGAAGCGCGAGCAGAATCAGCGTGATTGCGATCGCAAAATAAACGCAGGCAACGGTGGCGGCGGCGTGCGTACCCTGACGGCGAAGTCGTGGAAAAAGAGGCGGATGAGGCTGGCGGCGAGGGTGTAGTCGTCGCGGAGGGCCTTCCTCACGGCCTTCTGGACGATGCCCTCCATGTCCGGGCACGACTTGCGGTAGTACCCGGCGTCGAGGCCGTCCACGGCCTTCTGGTACGCCGGCACCTGGTAGCCGCCGTCGCCCTTCGGCCCTGGCGAAGCGTCGTCGCGGCCGCCGTAGCCGTTAGCCCCTGCCGGGGCGTCGCCACCGCCGTAGCCCTTCTCCGCCACCGAGGTGACAACGAGGAGGAGCAACGCCGAGAGGGCGAGGAACGGGGAGACAGCCGCCGCCGGCGTCCTCATCGTGCTCGGTCGATCGTCAGGGGGTGGAGCTCGATCGGGGGTTGGAGCTTCTCTTCTTTACTGGTGGATCGACCTGGGGATTGCTTTGCAGGATACTTATACAGCTGCAGACCCACCCTCTTTGTTCGGCCGGCAGCGAGCTAGCACGTAGTACATGGGAGCACGTAGGCGAAGCGAGACCCAACGTGAGGCGCAGCACATTTCGATCGGTGATATAGAAATGGTTTGCACGTAGGGGAGGTTGGTGGACTGATCGGGTTATTGTTAATTGTTATTGGCGTTGGTCAAAACTATGACCATTTGAAAAGCGTATGTGTGCTGTCTCTTTTTTTTTTGAAAGGGTATGTGTGTTGTCTTGAAGATAATGAGGTCGTTGCATAGATTAGTCGGCATGAATTTTGCAAGAACTTCGCCTGTCGGGGGATCATGACAGCATGCTATTGTGTGAGCAATTATTGGATGTGGTAGTGCCTCAGGATAGAAGTCAAACGGACATTGCCACATTACAGTTTCCTAAATATTGCTTCTTGCAGACAGAGAAAAATGAGAGACGAATGCTCGCCGACATTTGCAAGTTAAAAGCTTTTTAAACTTTGCACCAGTCTCCAAAACTTACACGTCCTTACTAGGTTTGGTGCACTGAAATGCGAAGATTGCTGTGAGGGGATGAAATCCTCGCACATTTCAGCAGATTTACACTTTCAGTTGCAAAAAGCAGTGTTACAACAAACAGAATAAATTTAACCTATTCTAGCATTTATATACTCTTCGATTAGGTTAAATTTACAGGATCAAGGATATCAGTGGAAAGAATACTCTTCCCTATGTAAACAAGCTGCAGGAAGACCAACTCGGTATACTACGTAAACTCTATTGTACAGACGAATGGTTCCAATTCATGCCCCAGGGGGAAAACATCAGGAAGAACTTCTCTATTTCTACAGCAACATCTCAACTTCTCTTGGACTAGCTCTCAAATGACTCAAGGTTTAGTGCTAGCAAGTCGTTCCATGTATCAGTTAATCCAGGGAGACACCAATGCATGCAATCGTCATGCTTTTTCCCGCCAGTTGTTGAAGGATGAGCGTCAGCTCTGAATTCACTCATGCGAGTGATGTCCAAAACTCTGAAAGTAGATTGTTCAAGAGCCTTCATCAAGTGTTTGTTTACCAAGCGCGCTTCTATATTCGTGCCGTTATTGTCCAAAGAGAAAAATTCTTCCACCTGAAAGATCTCAACCAAAGGATATTACTCCAAAGGAAAAAAATAGATTATGGCAGAAACACACTAAAACAGTTCGTCATTCATTGACCTAGTGAAATTGACAAAGGGTTCAGCAGAAGATCACTATTCCTACATAGGTTAATGGAATCCAGAAAGTTGGAAATTGCTTGTCTGTCAGCAAATAGTTATGGTTGAAATGTTGTCTCAGTGGGAAGTGGGAACCTTTCAAAGAATGATCAGAGGATAAAACATAAAAAACTGCATCGTTTTCTTTTGTTTGCCATGTTAATGTTTGTTACCTTTTTAGATGTGAAACTGTGCTATAAATGCTAGGACACACCTAGGAAAAGGTGCAAGAGGAAAACTGTAGATGGCAGAAAAGATCAGATCCCTAATCCCCTCAGTACAGGGTCCCAGATTCATGAAAAAAGAATAGTTAAATTCTTATTTCTTTCTGTTGAGATAAAATAGATGCAGCTGCCCTAATGAAGATGTAAAATCTTGTTTGCCTTAACAACATAGAAGGTCTTTACAAATAGCTGCAGAGCCTCACACAGTAACATGTCCAGCTGAGCTTAAACCTAGGTTAAATAAGCCAGTTTATTAATATGTAATATGGTTTTGGTAAACAATACTATCATGCAGTTATATTGTGATCTTCAATAAATCTCTTCTCATTCTCTATATTACAATTTGTTCTACTCCCAGATAACACAAAAACATAGGGAAAGTGTTTCAGCACATTCTCGCATATACATGTCAGGAAAGTATGCATGATGTTGGAATAAAAAGGAAGAAACAGAAAACATGTAGGACAAGATGAAAAAGTTGCTATTTAAGCATTGCATGTAATTAGTCTTAGTACCTGTTCTGAGGACAAGGGCTGGCTACGTTGACAAGATCCACCTTCATTCCAGTCACCACCTTCAAAATGTCTAGGAGATTGAGTGCGGAAGAATTTGAACGTATTTGGTCTCACTGCTTTGTTCACGAACATTATCTGGCAGAAATTATTTATTTGGAGCACAAAAGTATAAGTTGAGTATGATTATGATAGACAGATCGGCAGTAGTTTTCCCTCTCTCTCTTTTTTTTCCAAGAGATACCCACAAAGTCCTTCAGATCATATGCACATGGTAAAGAAGAATATTTGATGGAAAACAGACAAAAACATGTCAACTAGATGAACAATAATATCCATATCTCATGGCAATGTACTTTTTTCACACAAAGAAATGACAGTCCGTTGCATGGCAAGGGAACATCAGGATTCAATTACATATGATCTCAGGCATGGATAAAATGGTTATCAACATCGGCAAGGATACTTTAAACAGAAACTTGTAGGAACATGAAGAAACAATGCTATTGGGCATACCATGTGTTGAAGAGCCAAATCCAATCCAGCAGATGGCAGTAAAGGAGGTACAATCGGCTTCCCTTTCTCAAAGAACAGCATTGGTGACTGTATTGGATTGAACTTCAAGGGTGCCCACCACCTATGCATATAAAGCAAAGAAAAATGAGGCTAGTAACACAAAATATCTGCGCAAAGCAAAATGAGGCCAGTAACACAAAATATCAGCGCAAGACATTTTGATGATTATAAAAAAAATTAGGAAATCAAGGAATAGCTGTGGTTGTTTTTTTTAATATATATAAGGGTAGATGTGGTGGTTGGTTGGTCCTCACTAACATAGAGTACGCCAAAAAACTTATCTATTATATCAAAGTAGACAGAAACCAACATGTTAGCTGTGGCTAAAATTCAAGAAGTTCCAATGCTCTCTGAAAGATTTACAATAAGCCGAAGAGTTGACAACACCACAATGTCTTCCATCATTAATAGGCTCAGCAAAAAGGTATTTAGTGGCACCTACCAAATCATGTAAGCAGCTAATCATGTATGGAACTTAGGAACTGAAATCGTAGAGCAACACGACTTGTTGATCTCTCAACTAATTACGCTGAGAATTTAAAACATTAGACCTCGCTAATTTGGTATCAAGCAATAAAATCATGATTTAATGATGCTTAGCTTGTTCATGAATAATGATGTTGACATACCAATGCCCAGTGTTGAAAACAAGAACATCATGGAAGCTACATGCCTCTACCCAAGTTTGTTCAGGAACATCAACATCAACTTGGTAACCTTGTTTGTATCCAAGAGATTCTAGAGGGCCTCCATTCGGACTGGCTGACCACCTGTAAAATGAGCAATACAGGTTTGATCAAAGTATGACTAATTTGATCATAACAGTATCACCATCTATAAAAAAATGTTATGAACCAGCCTCTAATGCACAGAAAAAAGTGTACTAATAAGCACATTAGCATTAACCCAATTTTTCTTAAAGCAGGTAGTAAGAATGGTCTACTGGGAAATATTTCGAATTTTCAATGCACCCAAGTTATGTCTAGAATCCCAAACTGAAATCAAGGCATCAAAAGTTAAAAATAAAGCTACTGCATAAACAACAATAAAGGTAGATTGTATGGCCAAATAACCTTTTTTTATGTTAATCAAAATGAAGTGCACTCCTTACCTACCATAGCGTACCAAAAGATTTGTCCTGTGGTATGCCACGGTGAGGTTATAGTGGAGGAAGGTGAAACCGCGGTCTGCCCCTGCAGGACGCCACTTGCGAACCTCACCACTAACTCCCCTGAGCATGCAGACTAATGAGACAAACATGTTGCGATTCAACGAATCGCCCACAAATCCTGCAAAAAAATAGCATCGGACGGTTGTCCGCACGGCATGGCAAATTTAAGAGACTCCAAATATATTAACTCAGTACAAGCAGAAAATTTGAATATGTGGCCTCAGTTTGAAAGTTTGGATTAACCTTGCATCTCCCAAACTGTTATTCTAATCACAAGCATGTAGCTGAATGGAAACAATGGAGCATGCCACCATACCATCACATTACAACTCTAGAGAATGAAAGTACCTTACACCTACACACCTCAGGTTATGTGATCTTATAATTGACTAAAAAATGCATATCAATCTTCTCTGACCTTGATTCAAGGCTATTTTCATCCACAACCAGACCACCACATGGTGCAAAAAAAGCAAAGCATGCAAAATGCAGGCACATTACTCGCGAGCTGATCATTCAACTATTATAAGCAGCGAGCACAACGCATTGTCGCAACATCTACACACACGCGAACCCCTAGCTCCTGGATCGATTGCCGGCCACAACACTTTGTCACTAGCAAGTCGCGTCTCAATTCTCAGGCATTTCTCAGATGTACCGAAAGGCGAACGGGAACTAACCAATTTTGGTGTCCCGGTGGCGCTCCAGGAACCGGCGCGGGTCGAGCCGGGGCAGCTCGCACCCGGGCCCAGAGGGCCTCCACCGCCACCGGAGCATGTCGCGGCCGTTGGCCTTGCCGTTGGCGATGCAGTTCCAGCCCTTGAAGATCTCCTTGCAGGTGTGTTCGTAGCGGAGCGCGGGCCCCGCGGAGGCGTCGCGCACCCACTCGCCGGCGGAGTAGTCGCAGGCCTGGGAGGGCTTGCGTGGCGCGGGGAGGGGCCGAGGCGAGGGCGAGGACGCCAGGTGGAGGAGGAACAGAAGCAGTGGCAGCAGGAGGAAAGGGAGGAGGAGGGTGCGCCGCCGTGGGCCCCAGGCCGGGCTCCTCGCCGGCGGCGGCATGGGAGGAGGCGGCGTGAGTCTCCGGCGAGGTGGACGAGCGCGAGGGCGAAGCAGACGCTGGGCCTACACAATTTCTAAGAAGCGCATCGAGAGAAACTTAGCTGGGCCAGAAAGGACAGACAGAAAAGCCCAGTATTTCACAGGTGTAAGTACTGGGCCTTAGCAGGCCGATAAATATCAGGCTGGGCCAATTCCGTAAACCTGCTCGGATTCTCGTCGGAGCTGTGCCTGTGAAGTAGCCTCGCTGGAAGGAATGCGCGTGCCGGCCGGGTGGCCGCGGACTAGCTGTCTTCACGCTCGTCGTCACGCGGAGATCGAGCCCTGTGTTTCAAGAAAAAGAAAAAAGAGAGAGATCGAGCACTGCGCACCTCTCAACAGGTCTCAACTGTGGCCGGACCGGTGGCTCAACCAAACCAAGAGGTGGCCAGTAGTAACTCAGTTCATAGTTACAGCACAGCGAAGGCAGTGATGGCCTCCTTGCAGCATTGGACTCGGTTCATAGTTACAGCTGACCTTTTTTTAAAAAGAAATCTGGAGGTGATTTTGTAGGAGTTTGTTGAGACGCATGCATGATGCATCAACTGAACCCATTCACGCCAAAGACTGGTGACCAACTGTTACTACATTATTAGACTATTAGTTGATGCTTGAAACCTGCAGTGGTTAGAGGCAATGTTTTTAAGTCATCCGATTAATCACGATTAGTAGTCTGCTAGTACCGATCATGTCCACCGAGACGATTACCTCAACTAGGAGGCTGGTCGTCCGACTAATCGTCGACTAATCACGATTAGCATGGGGACCACTAGTTTACAGCAAGCTTTGAGCAACTTTTGAGGATCGATGGTTTTGATCTTTTGGGCTGGTTATTTGGATGCCCATTAGAATTTAGGTATTGAGTCTCACTCAACTCACTAGGTGAGCGTTTCGTGTGCGCTTAATTCCTAGGCGCCGGCCGCGCGTCCCCCTGCAGCGGCCGTTCGCGCCTCAGAATCCCCTTCTTCAGTGTAGCCGCCGTCCGCCGTGTGATCCACTCCGCGGTTCCCTGCAGCGGTCAGCGGCCACTTCATCCGCGGTCGCCGTCAAAGCCATCGGCGGTTGTTGGCCCACTGAATCCCATCCTCCGGTGGCCTCCTATATCTTTGTATTCTTGTTGTTTGTTTTAGCTCTAATCTAGTACTCTAGTGCTCTATTAGTCTACTTCACAAATCAGAACTTACAAACTACTAAAGTTAGTAACCATCTAACTATCAACATTATCTTGATCTCTGCTTTAAATAGTATTTGAACTTTGAACACCAAATACTATTTGATCTACTCCTATCAATAACTTTTTAGAGAAAGAACTGAAATTCCGGCCTTTACTTAAATGTAGGACCGGGGTTCGAGCCCTGGCCGGCTGGCTCCCGGCTCTCGGGCTCAACCAGCGAGCTGCAAGCTCGTCTGCTCCTATCAATGATTTTGCTAACACAAGCTGATACATGCTATCAGCAGAGACCGTATGCAAACAAATGTTTTGGTCTCGGTGTGGACAGCACGCATCAGGATGTTGAACTCTCGGCCGCGTAGGCCACGGCAGCAGACAAATGATCCACATGTAAAGCGCACCGCCGCCAGCGCGAGTTTGTTCCATCTGTGGTTTTCAGCCCCAGCTCACATGTCTGACTTCGCACCTTGTTTATGCAGGTAGTCGGGTTCTGAAGATGCTCGTGCACACGTGTTCAGCGGTCAGGCGATGCCGATCAATGCAAGATCGAACTGACCGAAACAGTAATCTCCGTAACTGATTTACTACCTGGGCCTTGTTTAGATTCCAAATCTTTCTACCCCAAATTCCAACTTTTACGCTCTCTCTCCATCACATCAATTTTAAGACACATGTATGAAGCAGTAAATATATGTAAAAAATAACTAATTGCACAATTTAATTGTACATCACGAGACGAATCTTTTAAACCTAGTTAGTCTATAATTAGATAAAATTTGTTAAATACAAACGAAAGCGCTATAGTATCCCGGTTTCTAACATTTGCAATTTTGACTGCATCTCAACGGGGGCCTGGTGGCGTTCGCACTCGTCAACCCAGCGTTGCAGCTGCCATTCTGCACTCTGTTCAAACGGTTCAAAGCTTGCTAGGTGACAGGCGCAACATGCAAGCAACTCAGTCTTTTTTAGTACATTTGTGGAAAGAAGAATGGACCTTGTGCAGGTTACAATATTGTACAATATACTTCTTTTTACTCTCAGCTCTTCGTTATCTGACATTGCGATCCCCTCGCTCGTTTGCTCTGACAATCTTCTGAAGGGCCGGCATCTGTGGAACAGGCGTTTCAGCTGTCTAGGGCTGCAGTTCATACAGTGCTGCCGGGAAGTTAAAGCTGTTCATCCAAACGTTCAAAACTAGCTCATCAGGGTATTCTGTGCCGGCATGTTCTGATACAGCTCCTGCTCTTGCCACATCGAAGCTAGCGCAAAGGACAAAAATCCACCAAGGCAGATCGCGGACCTGATCGACGGCATGCCACTTCATCTGTTCAACTCTGGTATCTTAAAAACGCTGACACGTCCTAACCATTTTGTATTCCAAGATCCTCCGGTTCATACGACCCAAAGTCACGCCTGTCACTGTCCAGATCAAGATGAAAATCACGCAACAGGTTTTCAACCTTTTTGATGCCACTGCCTCTGTCTTGTATCCATCCTGCATGCATGGTGCATTGTATCCCTTTTGTTGACTGCAGAGAAAGACTATATTTCTCTCTCTGTTTTTTTTTTCAAATATCAGATGAAGAAACACCACGCGATAGAATGTCAGCATGAGTTGCTTGTTGGGTCATCATCGATCTACAGTGTCTGGCATCTCCAGTCCTTGTCGATTTTCTGTTACCAGTTAAGGTATCATATCCTCGAGAGCCTTTTTGTCCAACACGGCATTGTTCCAAAAATCTTTAGTCTGCTCATGTTTCTTGATCCGGCAATGTGCGGCCACTGTTCTATCACCAAGGCTTGGACAACACCTAGGCCCCGTTTAGATGCACTTCAAATTTCAAATTTTTACACTCTCTCTTCATCAGATCAATTTTGGGACACATGCATGGAGCAGTAAATGTATGTAAAAAAATAACTAATTACACAGTTTAATTGTACATCACGAGACGAATCTTTTGAGCCTAATTAGTCCATGATTAGATAAAATTTGTCAAATACAAACGAACACTGTTGCAAATTTTTTGCGATCTAAACAAGGACAGTAACCCGACAGCTGCTTCTGATATGCACAACAGTAACCCTACGAAAAGGACAGCAATGAGCTATGGCCGCTTCCCGTTCTGATCCCATCCACCTTTCCAACGGTTATTTAGCTAGCTCCAGAATATGCGTGGCGTGGCTTAACTTTAAGCCATTTCGACTGACTACGGGAAATCATCTGAGTATTCCAGCACTCTGTTTTCAAAACAGCGAGCTAGAAAGTTAGAACCACCTGAGTTGGATCATGCTGAAGCTTTGGGAGTCGATTAGCTGCCTTTTTTTGCTGATAGGTAAAAAGCAGTTAGGATCAATCAGCCGGTTGGTGCCTGGACATCATCAGGCATGTATGGGCCTGAATTCATGCATGTGCTTTGTTATCTCTGCACTGATGATCGACTGATTGTACTTCAACGGCAAAACTTTCTCTCGCCAATAATCAAGTTGGCAACGAGCACAGTAATACATCATACACTGCCTATGTGCATGTGTTTTTGGGATTGTTTCTACAGTGAATCATATCTGGCAAAGGTTGAAGCGCTGCAGAGATACATGCTTGTAACTATACAATTGAGCACCTCTGGTTTTCTAGCCAACGATTCTAAGTGGGTGAGATACATGTGGGATCTTTTATTATATTATGTGAGATTTGATATTCTTTTCACGTGTAGCAGGTACCATTCTTGCGGATTCGTTTCTATACAAACAGAACACACTCAAGATTGAACTACTTGTAAATTTGACTCTCTTCTTCTTCCCTAAATGATTCAGCAGTGCTCCTGCTTTTATTTTAAAAAAATAAAAAACAGGACACACTCAACTTGACCGGCTTTCTTGCGGATTTCAAGCGTTGCAGGTTAGCACATAACCAGTCCAATAGCTACAGCCCACAGGCTTCTTCCTTGCACGCCCATTTTGCCTCTGAAAGTACCACTAATTTACATTATGATGGTAACAAAGGACACACTTAGCTTGTTTTCTTGTCCGGCCGGTTGACCTATGTCTCAAAAGCATGTGTCGTCGTCCATCCAGGCTACACATATACGCATCAAGTTCAGACTCGTTAAGGTGTCATGCATCCGTGATGGATATGATGTGATCCATCTTGTTTTTTGATATGCTATACAGTATGATGATGTTAGGTTTGACTAAAGTGTCAAACGCTACCACACTAACCAAGTATATCTTCAGCAAGGAAAAGGACTGCAGTTTGGAGTGACATTAGACTAGGGGCACAAAAGGGCAGCAAAGATGCTACTAGCTCAATTATCATCAGCAAGTACGCAATGGTCTAGCTAGATCATTATTATAATAAGCTAGCTGGTGAGAGAGCAGGAAGGGGATTAGCTTACCGAACTGGAGCTTCGTCTTCCAGCAATCGCAGAAGAAATCTTAAGTATTTGAGGGGATCGAAATGTCTAGCGCCGACTGCCTACTAATCTCCTTTCTACATCTCCAAATCCTCCTTCCCGTATAGAAATGCTACATGGGAATGATTCTGATGAGTGTGGGCAGGTTCAGAAGCACCATGATTTGCCTCAAATCTAAACTGGAGGATTGAACAGAATGCCGGCAGGTACACTAATGATTTCTCTATATATACTTGACCTGGACCATGGTCCAAATGAAACCCGGTTTAGGTTAAAAGAATCCCATTCTTGTTATTTAAACCATTTGAAGCAATTTAATTTGCTGCTCCGATAGTATGTAGGAGCAGGTCAGTCTTCATGGACATTTGGAATGTATGAGTATTAGTGACAACTTCCTGGTAGCTGCTTCACTCCTTTCTTTTACGGTTACAAAGAAGATGCACACATACACGCTGCACTCGAGGCATAGGGTGTTTGGATCTAGATGCTAATATCTAAAAGTGTTAAATTTTAGCACTAACTCCTTCAAAATAGTAGTGCTAATAGGGTGAACTAAATTTTAGGCAAAACTTAAAAACTTTAGTATGAAATATAAATGCTAATAGGTGCTAAAGTTTAGCAACCAACATTAACTCATCCAAACATGCCCTTGGCCTCTTAGTCTCTCCCGGCCCGCGCTGTCACTCATCGGACTGTCACTGGTAAGCCTAGTAATGCTTCAAATAGGAAAAAAAATAATCCGAAACGAGGTCGGCGTTGCACGAAGAAAGAGAGAATGGCGAGCAGAGCAGCAGAGGAGCAAAGGAACAGCCCTGCCCGTGCTGCCCTAGATTGCAGCTAGTGTGAGAGAAACTAGAAAGATTGGCGAGTAGGTTACTCGAGCACACATAGCTCATCGGATCAGCCGCGTCAGCAGGAACCGGACAGCCGGTCGATTCGGCCGTGGTTCGTTCGCCGCCCACTCTCCCCCCGTGACCTCACGCATGCAGCTAGCAATCATACGGGAAGCTGCCGGTGGCGGTGCCGTCGTTGAATGAACCAGTCAGTGGCGCAAGGGCAACCAACCACCCTCGCCCGGCTGACGACACAGCGGGTCCTGCTGCTCCTGCGCCTGCCGATTGCGCCGTAGGCGCCGTTGAGGACTCGATCCCTGCGTCGATGGATCACTACCGCCATGTGAAGCCGAGACGGCTCTGAGACCCAGATCGTCGCAATCCAGAGCAGGTAACCCAAACAAGGGGGACCATGCAATGCATTTGCATCCTCGTGGTGGGACGTTCGCATTCCGTACCGCACCGTACCAGTGTCCCAGATGCAACGTGAGGAGCTTCAGGTAAACACGAAGGCGCAGAGATTAGCAGAGGTTTCACGAGCGGCTCAAATGCTCAATCGAGCAGAGTCCGAGGTGCCATGGACAAGCTCGCAGCTTTATGCATGCCGCGCGCGCGCGGCAGTTTGGGACTGGAGCCGGAGCCCGTACGTGAGTGAGTGCATCGCCCACTGTCGTCTGCTGCGGTCGATTCAATCGAGCTCGAGCCTGTGACCGGCCCCCCTGAGCAGGACTTCTGCAGGCACGGCATGGCCAAGTACCACGTCCCCTGACGCGTCCATCTAATCTGCACCCATCGTCGCCTTCCTCGTCGGGTCAAAAAGGCGCCCGGCTCGCCTCGTCACGACGCGGTGCCGCCGCCGCTCACGGGGCCTGCGGCAGACCCTGCACGCCATCATCCGCTATCGTCCGTAGACCGTAGCCACGGCTTTCCGCCTCCAGGGTCCAGCTCATGCCACAAACCTCTGCCTGCCTCCCTGCATCGCATCGCGTCGCCGTCCCTTGCCGCGCGCGCGCCCGTGAACAAGAACAATGACCAACCCGGCCGAACCTGCCGGTGGACGACGGAGGCCGCGACCCGCAGGGCATTGACAACCCGGCGGCGTCGGCGTCGGCGCGGCGCGGCGCGACGGTGGCGTGGGGACGCGTCCGCGCCGTGCGGCCGAGGTCGCCGGCCGCACGCTACCAGTACAGAGCAGATTCCCCCAAAATTCCCCTCGCGCCGCGACCGTCCCCGTGCGGCCTAGGTCGCGCGGGTCGCCGTGTGCCCCCACCCCCACCGTGAAAGGGACGTGGAACGGCCGGCCCTGCCCGCGATCGGCCGAGCCGCCGCCGGCCCGGACCACTGGTCGCCGGTCGCCCGGGAAACGGCGCCTCAGCGGTGGCTGAAGCGGCAACCGAACCAAGGGCCAGCCAAATAAATTCAGTGCACGCTCGTGGCTGCACAGTGCACAGTGGACAAGGGCACAGGGCGTTGACCTTGCTGCGATGTTGGCCGCTGGTTGTCTGACGAGCTGATCTTGTCCCTAAAAAAAAACACTATTCAGACATAGATATTGCACGCATCGGTGTTCTGTCAGGCAGACTTTCCGAGAGAGCTCAGCTCACCACGACACCACCGTCAGCCGGCCGCCGTGTCCGCTGGCCGCCTGCTTTGTCTCTTGCTGCGTCGTCGTCCCTCCCGGTCCGTGTCCGCACGCTGCGTTTCTTCCCGTGGCGTCGTCCGAGTCCTACCCCGCTACCTGTCTCATCATCTATCCAACCCATGACTCTGCTGACACTCAGCTCGGCTATAGTATTAGCACCATCACTCATCAGAGTCCATATGCCAACGCCTATCTGCACACCGAAGTGGGTACTGCACACGTCTGGGTTGAATTTCTCGCCGCAGAAGCCAGCGCAAGAGACGAACGATCCGGGTGTAAAGTGCATCGCCGTCAGATGCGCCTGTCGGTTTCCGGTCACGGGTCTCAAGTCTGACTTCGCTCTTGTACGAAACCTGTTTACACGTAGTCAGAAGTCTGAAAGTCTGAAGATGCCCTTGTTATGTTCATTCATGCTTACGGTCAACCGGACTGCGACATCAGTTACCGGTGATTCATGTTCATATTGGTCAACACTGCGTTGCGTTCTGCACTCTTCAGTTTAAACCATTCCAATGTGTAGAACATGCTGGTAAAAAAACAGAAGAAAAGAAGAGGAAGAAAAGACCTGCTAGCTACATGTTATCCTGTGTGAAACTTAGTGGATCTTGTGCGAGCTTAATCTAAATCCTAGTCCAAAGTACGGTCAATTTATCTTGCTTGCAGCTTCATTGTATCACTTTGCCTCGTTTACTCTCAAAATGTTTTCAAAGGGCCTGGTATCTGTGGAACAAACGTTTGAGCAGTCCAGTCCATGCAGTGCTGGAATTTTATCACTCTTCACCATTCAGACATATGAAGACAGGTTCCATGTATTCTGTGCCGGGATGTATTCTGTACAGGTCTTGTTTTTTCTGAATGACGTTAGTGCAAAGGACAAAATCCAGCAAGGCGGACCAGACGGCATGCTACTAAAATTTTCAACTTCGAGACATTAAAAGTACTGACACGGCCCAATAGTTTTGGTCCCAAATCCAGCAGTTCATACAAGCTAAGTCACATCCTTTCTTGTTTAGGATGAAAAAAAAAGGCAACAAGTTTTGATGTCGCTACCTATCTTGTCGAGTGCACACATGATGTTCCTTGAATTATCGGATATATGTGAAGTTTGAATTGTTGTAAGAAATTTATCAGTCCCATCTACTTCGATCCAGACCTGTCATTGTCCAGTTTGCCCGTGGAATATTATTTGCAGGCAAGTCTCTTCAAAGATGACATGAAGATATGCGCGTTAAAATGTCAGCATGACGCCCTCGTTTGATCATCATAGTATTTGGCACCTGTGTAGGCTGGTTCTTTTTTTTCCTTCTTGTTCTTTCAGAGATGGCCAGCCAGTCGATCACTGTAATTTTTTATTGTCACATTTTACCATTCAACTCCCAGCAAGTACATATTTAAACATTTGTGGTAATGAATGACCATTTAGAGAAAATTCACGAGTTTGATATTCACACTGCAGAGTATGTATTAGTACAAAAAGTTCACATCGAATTTGAGTAATTCTTGTTCATGATTTGTCCTTGTCAATTTCCTGTTGCAAAGCAAAGGTATCATATCCTCGAGACTCCTGTTCAATCGCATCGTCCCCATAATCTTAACAAGTACAAACTCTGCTGATAATTCTCTTTTCCAGCGATGTGCAGTCACTGTTGTATCTATATATATCACCAAAGCGTGGACAGCACCTGCCCATGCTGCTGCTTCTCATACGCAAACACAAGTAATCATACGAAAAGGACAGTATGCATTATTCTCACAAAAGAGGTAATGTTCAAAGAAAAAGACAGGAATTATAGGTCATATAAAGTATGACTATGTTATGGATGGGAGTATGTCGAACTTCTTTTAGTCCTTTTTTTCCCCTTCCTACCACAATAATACACGACACTTTTGCCGTTTTGCATATTTTGCTGTCAATGCAACTCTACCATATTTCTGAGCTCCCAGAGCAACTTTCCGGCTAAATTTAGTATCAGCTCTATCAAACGGTTCTTTTTATAGAGAAGTGAATTATTCTACCTAGGCTAAATTTTGACTAATTTAGGCTGGAAACTGAAAAGCATAGCTTCTTCTAATTTACTTCCTCTGAATCACTTCATACTTAAAATTTTACCTAGAGAATTATTTTCAGAAGCAGAGCTACTATTCAGAAGTGAGAGGAGCTGTGCCTTAAATTGTTCAGAAGTAAAATTTACCCTACATTAAATTCCATATGCACCTTGCACTTAACTCGAACGTCAAATAGGTGGTGGCTCTAGCAGTCTAGCCCCTCCTACGTGCTCGGCCACCACGGCCGGAGAAAGACACTGCAGACAGGGCAGGGAGAAGAAGGGCAGCTCCCCTAAACTATCAATCATAGTTCTGCCACTGTGCAGTGAGGGGTCGACGCAACCTACAGCAAAAGAATTCCGGGATTTTCAGAAGAAGCAAATCGTGCGGTTACGCCATGGCTTTCAGTTTCAGGCGCCGCTGCATCCATGCAAACGACACCCGGATGATCCAAACCCAAGCAGGCCGCGTCCGCGTCGAAACAGCAGTGAGATCCCGAGGGTGCGGTCAGAACTCAGAAACGCCGCGAGCTGGAGCGATCAGCGGGTTGCCTTTCTGCTCCCGCATCCATCACGTCGATCCAGGTATACGCGATCACCGATCGGTCTGCTGGGATTCCCCGAGCGGTGAGCCACGGAGCCTAGAAAGTTAGAACCATCTGGAATTGGATCGCTCGGCTGGCTGCTGTTTGGGTGATGGGTAGAGAGAGGTAGTTAGGGTGAATCAGATGGTTGGTGCCTGGTCATGGCATTGCCCCCAACCCAAGCGCAGATAGCTAGATGCAGCGCCGTACTTGCACAGTTGCACAGGCATGTCTGGGCCTAATTCATGTGCGCTGTTACCTGCAATCGTGTTGTGCCTGATGAACAACGGCTGGACTCTCTGTTGCACGAGATGCGGACCACTTCTTGCCGTGTGTTTTTCCTGGTTGTCACTACAGTGAGTCATATCTGGCAGCAGTACGACTTAGCAGCAACTAGCAAGACAATTAGTAAGGATCATCACCCATTCTTCTCTTGACTATGATTGGAGGGCAAAGCTGGTACCTGCTTCCTTGCAGACCCCAAGTGCTGCAGGTAACATTCGCTGTGACCAGTCCAGCAGCTGCTGCAACAGGCATCTTTCTTGCACGCCATTTTGCCTGCACAACGTACTACTAATTTAGTAATCTACATCAAATCCAGTATTAGTTTTTTCTTGCATGTCTAGTTGACCTATGTCTCAAAAGTGTGTCATCCAGGTTATACGCAGCAGGCTTATGAGGTGTCATCTCGTGGTTGAGACCTTGTTCATGATACTTATTAAATTAATGACGTTAGGTTTGACTAAAGTGTCAAACACTACTACACTAGCATATTAATCAAGTATCATCCTCAGGAAGGAAAAGGGCTGGACTTTGGAAGGACCTTATCCAGGGCACAAAAAGGCAGCCAAGATGCTACTAGCCCAATTGTTTTTAGCAAGTACACAATGGTCTAGCTAGGTCATTATAGTAAGCAAGCTAGGGAACGGGGATTAGCTCACCAAACTAGAAGGTGAAGCTCCATTTCTTCATGTAACCACAAAACAGAAACTATACACACATATAATATATTAGGGGGGTTGAGAATTGAAATGTTTAGATAGCAACCAATCTCTTACCCGCATCTTCCAGATCCTCTTCAAGGCGTAAAGAAATGCTGCATGAGAATTCTGTACGAGCGTGAGCAGGTGGACAAGCAGTAGTCAACGAGCACTATAATTTGTCCAAATCTAAACCAGAATGAAAGAATGCTAGCATCTTGACAAATTTATTCTGTACCTGATGCCCACGAATTGTGCGGTTAGTTTGTCAAATGGCCAAATTAAATATCCCCTTTAGGTAAAAAGGGGCATGATTTTTTTTTTATTGAAGCGACCAGTTGAGGTGATTTTATTTGTCAAACCATTCAAGAGATGGTTGAACTTTTTGAGATACTAATTTGAATTTAAAACTTTTAAACTGCTCCTACATATATGTACGGGAACATAACCCTAGTTGAGCTGTTGCCATTAGGACCCCCAAATTATATGTATTCATAGGATCAGTATGTATGCCTGTATAGTACAAGCTATGCATCATCCGAACAAAAACACTTTCCGATTGGACTGTACTCGAGCGCAAGTCCGGCCAAAAAGGGCGCAAGCTTTGGAGCAGAAAGGAGCTCGCGACGCCTTGTGTTCCGTTCCGAGCTAACGATTTTGCTCTTTTGCCCCCTTTTACCTACTTTTTGCTGCCCCGCGTCTTTAATCATGATGCGATGATTTTGCTCGGCAGTGCTCTTTTCTTGACAGTGCCAGTACGATGAAATGAACATGCATGCCCTTCGTTCCTAACCTTTTTTGTTTGTTGGAAACTCAGCATCGGTTTCAAATTCCAATAACATGGATGCATGCTTCCCCTTTTCGTTGACATGGAGACCACTCATGTGCACCTTTTTCGGTTCGGTTTGGAAATTGTACAGTTCAGTAACAAAGGATTTGATCTCCTCTAATCCTATGAAGAGAGCATTGTTACCGGAACAAGCGCTTAAACCGGAGGCAACCCCAACCCCCCCCCCCCAATGCGTGCCGTGGAAAAGGAACAGAGGGGGTGACGGGCGCGGGGACCACGGCGTCAGCGACGGGTCGGCAACCTGACAACTCGGTGCCGGGCCACGCCGTGACCGGCCCGGGCCCCCTCGCACGCCCGCGACCGCGAGCCGAGCCCGTCGCGTCACCTTTCCGGCCCGCTATCGGCGGGGCCCTGCTCTACTACTCTCCGGGATCGCGACGGGAGGGCCCAGCACGGAACCTGCCGCGCGGGTCCCACTCCACGGCGTGGCGTGGGAGGGAACCGGCCGGGGAGGTCTGAAAACTCTGAACTCTGAAGCTGCCAACAGCAGCGGCCGCCGCGCGGGGCGGAGCCGACGAGCGCGGCGGCCTCCGCGCAGCGAGTCGGCGGCGGCGCCGGGCCTCACTGCAGACATTATATGCATCCTCGCCGGCGTCGAGGAAGATCGTCGGCGATCGTCGGCTGCCGACCGGATGATCCCGAGCAGACATTTTTCACGAGCACGCTGCATGCGCCGCTCGGACTCGAACCCTACCTTGCTCGAGAAAAGAGCAGGAGGAAGATTCCTCCTGCTGCCGGCTGGGCCATGGAAACCAGTTCCTGTTCCTATTCTGCATGCCCACGTTGCCGCACGGGCACAGGGAAACCAGCCATGGTGGCTGCCGCTGTGCGAGATGCCAGCCAGGCTCCTCACGGTTCGTCACGTCGTCGCGGCCACGCCAACGCAAAAGGCTAGCCAGACCTTTTTGAATCTTCGGGCGTCGGTAGCCCAGCACAAAATCTCGTGTCTGCTCCCACCGAAAAAGGCGGCGACCGGCCAGAGTTTCACCGGCAGGCAGATGAGATCCGGCCAGGTTTCACCTCAGCTGCACGGCCAAGCATACGAGTGAGAATTTTGGGTGCCATTTGTTGCGAGGAGAAGAAAACAGGAGATATTATTTGTCGAGTGTCTCGTGACCTTTGGAATAGTGTGCTAGCTAGTACTAGCTCCTTGCAACTTGTCACGTCACTGTACACTTCTTGCTCGTTGAGGCTACGGGGGGTAGCACGGACCTACTAGTATCCTACGGCAACGTTGACGTCCTAGGCCCTAGGAGTACGTGATGTGAGAGCAAGGATACTGCTGCAGCAACTAACATTCCTGTACATGTCAAATGGACAAAGATACTATATGCCTGCCCGTGCATTAACTCTCAGGCACAACATCCGTTTGCATGCGTAGGGCCTAGTTGCGTACCTTCCTCTTGTGTTTCGCAGACGTATGGACACAATCACACACGCACGCCCGCCCTCCCTCACCAAATTCATGGAGCCGCTGCTCTTGCTTGCTTATCCGTGCATCCATCAACTGGTTTCTTCTTTCCTGGTACTATTTCATTACACAATAAATTAGAAAAATACTTCCTCTTTTTGGAATGTTCTCTTGCAACTTGGATGTTTGAGCACCCCTCACCATGATGGCACTCGATTTTTGCATACCATCGTCGGTATCCGACTTAACATAACTTTCTTACATCTCTCTTTTTTTTAGGAACTTACTTACATCTCGTAATTTCTCTCTCTCTACTTCTAGACATCCCTCCTCTTAGGCGCCTCAACCGACACCATTGTCCCACCTTCATTCTCCTATCTGCCCGGTTCCCAAACACCGAATTCACGATGACATTCTATTAGGATCTGAAGGATATTTTTCTAAACAGAAAAGTTAAAATAGTGTTCTGATTCAATGGAACAACCTTCTATGCACTTTCAAAATCTTAAAAAATTATTCTGATTGCAGTAAAAGGAGAGAGTATTTATACCCCTTACCCTCGTGTTGTGCTCCTACCTACCCAAGATATTCTAAGAATATTCCGGCCTTAAAGGACATTTCTAGAACTTGGAGTATACAAATTGCCTATTCTACCGAGTCACGTTTCATCCATGATCCTATCAGTAACCTTCGATCCCTTTGGTTTTCACCATTAGTTCAGATGACGAATTCATACTTGTGGCCATCGAAGGTGCTCGTTCCCTTGGGGATCTTTCTCCTTGATCGTCGAGGACCTTCGGCCAGGGATCGGAGGATAACGCCTTCATCGTCATAGTTGTTTGCATCTATAGAAACAATGAAAAAGAAACGTTAAAGGTTACTAATAGGATTTTTACGGGACCATCGACCGCCGTCTCTCGGAGATGGCGATCCCCAACACATTCCATCAACATGTTAACCTCATTCGATTTGATTACACGCCTTTATCAAGCCACCGCCTATAAACAGTACTTCACTTTGTTGTTGCCACGGAGGCCACCGCCTTGCCACCCCTCACCACCACCTCTGGACCAACCTATACCCCTCTATCATTTCTTTTCACCCAAAGAAAATCTGATCTTTATATCCCAATCTACAGATCCTAATCTCTAAACTTAACGATAATTGACGGCTGGAGTCTCGTTAGGGCTGAGGACAATAACCCACCTCAACACAAATTACAATAGAGATTGGATGGAGTGAAAATAATCTCTCTAGAAATAGATGAACACTGAGCGTTAATATTTTTTATAATTTTTTTCTCAATCAAACTTCTATAAATTTTGACTGCATTGAAACCTACAATACCATAGATGCATTAACAATACTTAGTTAATGACGATTTAACAAAATCGATATGATGTTAACTTAGGATAAAACAAAAATAACCGAAACTTTCAAATGGATAAGTATTTGTTTGTACAATTTCCTATCAAAACCTAAACGACTCGTGTGCCAATCCGAAGCAATTACTAACGCGATGAACATAGCAAATCCTCCGTCGCAATGGCCCCATGCAGCAGGTCAAATCGTTCCAGCCACTTCGTTCGTTGCCACAAGTCACAACCATGGAGGGAGGAAGGGAGGAAGGCAGGAAGGATTCTGAATCCATCACCCATAAAAGGGAGGCCAACCACTCTCTTTCTACGAACTCCATCTCTCTCCTCCAACCCTCCGTCTCTCTCTCTCTCCAGTCTCCACCTCACCCGTCCTCTCTCTCGCCCAACCCCCGCCCCCCCCCCCCCCCCCCCCCCCCCCCCCCGGCCCCAATCTAGTCTGCCCTGCTCTACTCTACTCACTCCCCCAACTGCCAGCCGAATCCGCCCTCTCTCTCCTCTGTTTATCGAGCTCGGCCCAGCAGCTCCGCCATTCCCCAAGCACACCAACTCCTTCCAGAGGCCGACGCGGTCGGCGCCATTCAATGCCCCCCTGCCCTCCCATGCCATTGCACTGAGACGGAGGGCGCCTCTGCTCTCTGAGACACGACGCAGACACCGCCACCTCCTTTAACTCGCCTGCCTCGTCGCTTCACGACGCTGACTCGCTCGGGAACCCATGCGCCCATGCACCCGCACGCCTGCCCGCCGCATTCGTGCGCCTCCCTACAAGTCGACACCTAGCGGAAGCTGCGGCTGCCAGTGAGGTGCAGCAACACCGGGGGAGCGGCAATGGCGGCGGGGCGGCGGTTCATGGTGTCGGCATGGTTTCTCGTGGCGCTGGCGATGCTCTCTTGCGTGGCGGAGGCGGATGACGGCGACGTGCTGCTGGAGGTGAAGCGCGCGTTCGTCGGCGATCCCGAGGGGGTCCTGGCGGGCTGGAACTCCAGCGGCGCGGGGTTCTGCTCCTGGGCCGGCGTGGCGTGCGACGACGCGGGGCTCAGGGTGGTCGGCCTCAACCTCTCCGGCGCCGGGCTGGCCGGGCCGGTGCCCCGCGCGCTGGCGCGGCTCGACGCGCTCGAGGCGATCGACCTGTCGGCCAACGCGCTCACGGGTCCCATCCCGGCGGCGCTCGGCGGGCTGGCGAGCCTCCAGGTGCTGCTGCTCTACTCCAACCAGCTCACGGGCGAGATACCGGCGTCGCTGGGCAAGCTCGCGGCGCTCCAGGTGCTCCGCGCCGGCGACAACCCGGGCCTGTCGGGCGCCATCCCGGACACGCTCGGGGAGCTCGGCAACCTCACCGTGCTCGGCCTCGCGTCCTGCAACCTCACGGGCCCGATCCCGACGAGCCTCGCGCAGCTCGCCGCGCTCACGGCGCTGAACCTGCAGCAGAACGCGCTGTCCGGGCCCATACCGCGGGGCGTCGCCGGCCTGGCGAGCCTACAGGTGCTCGCGCTCGCCGGCAACCAGCTCACGGGCGCGATACCGCCGGAGCTCGGGAGGCTCACGGGGCTCCAGAAGCTGAACCTGGGCAACAACTCGCTGGTGGGCGCCATACCGCCGGAGCTCGGTGCGCTCGGCGAGCTCCAGTACCTCAACCTCATGAACAACCGCCTCTCCGGCCGCGTCCCGCGCGCGCTCGCCAAGCTCTCGCGGGTGCGCACGATCGACCTGTCCGGCAACATGCTCTCCGGCGCGCTCCCCGCCGAGCTCGGCCGGCTGCCGGAGCTTACTTTCTTGGTGCTCTCCGACAACCAACTCACCGGCAGCGTTCCCGGCGACCTGTGCGGCGGCGGCGGCGGCGGCGACGAAGCAGAGTCCAGTAGCCTCGAGCACCTCATGCTCTCAACCAACAACTTCACCGGGCAGATACCGGAGGGGCTCTCGCGGTGCCAGGCGCTGACGCAGCTCGACCTGGCGAACAACAGCCTCTCCGGCGCCATCCCCGCCGCGCTCGGTGAGCTCGGCAACCTGACGGACCTGCTGCTCAACAACAACAGCCTCTCCGGCGAGCTGCCGCCGGAGCTCTTCAACCTCACCGAGCTCCAGACTCTGGCATTGTATCACAACCAGCTCACCGGCCGGCTGCCGGACGCCATCGGCCGCCTCGGGAACCTCGAGGTACTGTACCTGTATGAGAACCAGTTCACCGGCGAGTTACCGGAGTCCATCGGGGACTGCGCGAGCTTGCAGATGATCGACATCTTCGGGAACCGGTTCAACGGGAGCATACCGGCGTCCATGGGGAACCTGTCGCAGCTGATGTTCATTGACTTCAGGCAGAACGAGTTGTCCGGCGTGATCCCGCCGGAGCTCGGCGAGTGCCAGCAGCTTCAAGTTCTTGATTTGGCCGACAATGCTCTGTCCGGGCCGATTCCCGAGACGTTCGGGAAGCTCCGGTCACTGCAGCAGTTCATGCTCTACAACAACTCGCTCTCCGGCACCATCCCGGACGGCATGTTCGAGTGCCGGAACATCACGAGGGTCAACATCGCGCACAACCGGCTCACCGGCAGCCTCCTGCCGCTCTGCGGCACGGCGAGGCTGCTGTCCTTCGACGCCACCAATAACTCCTTCCATGGCGGGATCCCCGCGCAGCTCGGCCGATCGTCGTCGCTCCAGCGCGTGCGCCTGGGGAGCAACATGCTCTCCGGGCCCATCCCGCCGGCGCTGGGCGGCATCGCCGCGCTGACGCTGCTGGACGTGTCGAACAACGCGCTCACCGGCAGCATCCCGGCGACGCTCGCGCAGTGCAAGCAGCTCAGCCTCATCGTCCTCAGCCACAACCGGCTGTCAGGGCCGGTCCCGGACTGGCTGGGCTCGCTGCCGCAGCTCGGAGAGCTGACGCTCTCCAACAACGAGTTCACCGGAGCATTCCCGGTGCAGCTCAGCAACTGCTCCAAGCTCCTGAAGCTCTCCCTCGACAGCAACCACATCAATGGAACAGTGCCGCCTGAACTCGGCAGCTTGGTGTCCCTCAACGTGCTGAATCTCGCACACAACCAGCTCTCAGGTTTGATTCCGACGGCGATCGCAAAATTGAGCAACCTCTATGAGCTGAATTTGTCGCAGAATTACCTGTCTGGTCCGATCCCTCCGGACATTGGCAAGTTGCAAGAGTTGCAGAGCTTGTTGGATTTGAGCAGCAACAATTTCAGTGGCCATATTCCTGCATCTCTCGGTTCACTCTCCAAGCTGGAAGATTTGAACCTCTCTCACAATGCTTTGGTCGGAGCAGTGCCGTCGCAGCTTGCCGGAATGAGCAGTCTGGTGCAGCTGGACTTGTCCAGCAACCAGCTGGAAGGGAGGTTGGGAGTCGAGTTCGGCCGGTGGCCGCAGGGCGCGTTCGCCGATAATGTCGGACTCTGCGGCAGCCCGTTGAGAGGTTGCAGCAGCGGAGGAGACCGGTCGACGCTTAGCTCGGTGACCATCGCGCTGGTGTCTGCTGCGGTCACGCTGGCGATTGTGCTCCTGATCATCGTGCTTGCTCTGATGGTGGTGCGGCGCCATGGCCGGCGGTCACGGGAGGTGAACTGCACGGCGTTCTCGTCGAGCTCGGGCAACACGAACCGGCAGCTCGTCGTGAAGGGCTCGGCGCGGCGGGAGTTCCGGTGGGAGGCGATCATGGAGGCCACGGGGAACCTGAGCGACCAGTTCGCGATCGGGTCCGGCGGGTCCGGGACGGTGTACAGGGCGGAGCTGTCCACCGGCGAGACGGTGGCCGTGAAGAGGATCGCGCACATGGACAGCGACATGCTACTGCACGACAAGAGCTTCGCGCGGGAGATCAAGATCCTGGGCCGCGTCCGGCACCGGCACCTGGTCAAGCTGCTCGGGTTCATCACCTCTCACGACGCCGGCGGCGGCGGCAGCATGCTCGTCTACGAGTACATGGAGAACGGCAGCCTCTACGACTGGCTGCACGGCGGCGGCGTCGGCGCCGGCGGCGGCCGCAAGAAGCGGGTGCTCGGCTGGGACGCGCGGCTCAAGGTCGCGGCCGGGCTGGCGCAGGGCGTCGAGTACCTCCACCACGACTGCGTGCCGCGGATCGTGCACCGGGACATCAAGTCCAGCAACGTGCTCCTCGACGGCGACATGGAGGCGCACCTCGGCGACTTCGGCCTCGCCAAGGCCGTCGCCGAGAACCGGCAGGCCGCCTTCGGCAAGGACTGCACCGAGTCAGCTTCCTGCTTCGCCGGATCATACGGCTACATCGCTCCAGGTAATCCCAGCCCCTGAAATGAAAAACTTCAGACGCAATTGCAGATTGGCAGATGCAATTCCTGACAATGTAGAACGCGTCACGTTTCCTCTGCAGAGTGCGCGTACTCCCTGAAGGCGACGGAGAGGAGCGACGTCTACAGCATGGGCATCGTGCTCATGGAGCTGGTCACCGGCCTCCTGCCGACGGACAAGACCTTCGGCGGCGACATGGACATGGTGAGGTGGGTGCAGTCCAGGATGGACGCGCCGTTGCCGGCCCGGGAGCAGGTGTTCGACCCGGCTCTGAAGCCGCTGGCGCCGCGCGAGGAGTCGTCGATGGCGGAGGTGCTGGAGGTGGCGCTCCGGTGCACGAGGACGGCGCCGGGGGAGAGGCCGACGGCGCGGCAGGTCTCCGATCTGCTGCTCCACGTTTCGCTCGATTACTATCGCGCCGGCGAGAAGCGTTAGGATTTCGAAGACTGGGGAAAACTTGTTCTAGAGCCGCCTTTTCTCTGTATCGTGATTCAGCTAAATGCCTAAATTAGCTTATTTTTCATGAAATTAGCAACAAAGGTTGTGGCTTCGAGGGTTCGCCATTGAATCAAGTCAAGAATGCCCTTAGTTTAATTTTAAATTTTACTGAGTATGGAAATCGCTTGTACAATTATCTGAAAATGGTTGAGATCCCTTACATGTTACTCATTCTGCAAGTAGCTGTAACAGTAATGTGATTGCGAAATGAGAGACGGCACTAGAGCGCTCATAGGACTGACATGATTGTATAACCTTTAAATAGGAAAGATTGGCAAATAAAAATCTAGAAAATCATTATGTTGAACGAAAAAGAGCCATGAAACAAATGCCACCAGACAGAAAGAATGGCGGAGATGCAAAAGCACAATCATTATAACTGAATAATTTTGCATCAGAGAAGGTAAGCCATCAGATTCTGAAGCCATGATTGACATGTCTTATAGAAGCAAACCATCGAATCCATTGTGAAACAACGCTTATTACAAGGCCACAGCTGGAATGTGGAAGCTGTGGAAGCTGAGACAACAACTAAGACGATGGGGGGTCTGCAGTCCTGACCATGTGTACTGACAACAAAGTTGCAAAAATACAGGTAGCTGGCAAACAAATTTGAACACCTATTCATCGTCATCTGCACAAAAGGTGGAACAAAAAGTTGTTAGGCCACATGGCTACCAAACAGAATGAAGACTGCAAAAAATGAAAGTGGTCAAGTTTGTTGTTCCCAAAGCTTTGTGTACACAAATAAGCACCTGTTAAATGGTCAACTGCACATGTATTTCAGTCACCAAAATGGCAAAACATAGATTTCACAGCAAGAAATTAGCATCATGCTGCCCCATTGTTGCAGCTATTCTCTTCTCTGCAGTCATACTCCGAAATTTTATTCTGGCTTCATTAGGTTTCCCTTAGCAGTAATTTATGTTTTCCATTATTTTGATTTGGATCTAAGCTTTATGAGATATTTTGTTGATTTTCCAAGTCATGCAAACTCCATTTAACATTCATAGTTTTCAGCTACTATCACATCCTCAGTTACCTATTAAACTGTCAGATATATAATGGTGCCACCTGACTATGTTTCCATAAAATCGACTTACGTACAACTATCTTAGTGTGGCAAAGTTAGATCATGTAGTGCAGCAGTTTACAGACATTAAAGAACATTATAACAAAATGAGACAAATACCTCAATCTATTCTGGTTTATTAAGGACTCCACATCGATAGAATCAGAATGAAAACGAAGAAAAAGAATGAAAGTAGTAAGCTAGAATCCATCACAAATAAGGTTGATAACACTCTTGTCATAGTGACAGTAACACATAAATGCAATGATTTTTTGGAGGTTTATAAGGGATTTTTTGGAGGTTTATAAGGGAAAACAAAACAAGAAAATAAAAAAATCAACAAAACACTAATGAGGCAGTGCAAAATCTGTATAGATACGGAATTACATTTCAGCAGTGACCAAGAGAATGCATCTGCAAGTTAAGGAATGGCGCCTAATCCAAGTACTGTATTAATAATAGATAAGGCCAAAGGTAGCAATGAACTCCTCTCCTCAGCAAGGCATCAATACGGTAAGACCCAAGATCCAACATCACCAGAAGAAAATTTCTCCATCCCCATAGCGAATATGAATTTTTGGGATCCCACAATGGTGTGGCCACTCAGCATGCTACTCGAGAAACAAGATTACATCTACAGTAAATATATTTCACACAATTTGCCAAAGAAAAATACAGATTTGTTGAGTCCATTTGTTTGAAAGATATTTCTTGTTTGAACGGATAATGTGCAAAACACTAAGTGTTTGTACTACTTTTGCTAGGATGAATGTGGATATCCACATCACAAAAAAATGGAAGCAAATTCAGCCATGCTCTTACTTCATATATACCGTCATGAAAATTCTTCAGGCATCCAATTTCAGACAAAACAGGTGACAGTGTAGCAGTTTGGGTCAAATCAGAATTCAGCATAACTCTACACGTTCCAGGATGAAGATGAATCTAGATTTTTTGGGGGGAAGTGTTTTAAGTTCACCCTTCATCCCTGCTACCAATCAATGAAAGTTTTTTCTAAAAAAATAAAATGCTTGAAATTCATATGCTTTTCCTCTGTTTCAAACAAAGCTGAAAGGGAAGTTTGCCAATGTAGCTCCTGGATGATGCATTAGTTTCTCTGACTCTAGGAAAGCCAAATTATAAAATAGCATGTATGAGAGTGCTTGAAGGGGTTCAAAAATCGACTGTAGGAATATACTAGTAATTCCTCAAACACTCTAACATCAGTATCCAGATCAGGAAGCACTACCAACTCTTCTAATAGCATTGCATTACAAGGAGAGAGAGTGTAAAGTATTTTTTTATTGGAAATGGGAAAAACTGGCAACAGTGTGGCAAAACAAAGAACACAAAATTGCAATCATGAAATATCAGAGCAAGTAAGCACAGTACCAATGTAGCGCCGCTCATTGGCTTCCCTGGCGCGCTCAAGCATCTTGTCAAGGTCCTCCTTGAGCTTCTCATCAAACTTTACCAGCTGGTTCACGAACACCACACCAATACCCATCCCCAACACATGCTCCCAGGGATCTAAAACAATTTATGAATGACAACCACATGAGAATGAATCATCATACCTAAAAGGATGCTGATGCAAAGCAACATAAAACAATCATCAATGGTAAGTGGGCATTTGAAATCAAACGGACTATCACGTTGACAGTATGACCCGCTAAATCAAGTGAAATGGTATTTCATAGCTTCATAAACTGAACTAAGACCCCGAAATTTCTAAATCAAATCCTAATATTTCGCCTATATCAGGAGAAGCCAATAGCTAGGTCAAATCTACAGCCCACAAACCTAAATCACGAGCCATATCGCATCTAGGACTCCAAGGACCAAGGAAGCGCCCAAACCAACCGAAATACCACGGGCTAGTGGAGCCACCGCAGATCAGACGGAATCAAGCGCCCGGATGGCGCCCCGAGCGCAGGACGCAATGCGGAGACAGATCACGAAACGGAGAAATGAACGGGCGATGGGGAGAGGGAAGGGCAGGGGAAGGGGCTATACGGCGCATGTAGGGGAGCTTGCGGAGGGCGTTGGAGTACATCTGGGTGCCCAGCCCCAGGAGGGCGCCGATGATCGTCGGCGTCGCCGGCATCCTGCTGCTCTCCTGTCCTGTCGGGGCGGACGGCACGGCTGCGGGGAGAGGAGTGGACGACGAGGGCGGAGAGAGAGAGAGAGAGAGAGGAGTGCTGTGGCGAATGCGTGAGCGGAGAGGGCCTTGCCTACCTGCTGGACTTGGTTCCTGCAGTGTGGGCCGCCAATGCGCGGGTTGTACCACGACAGAGATGTGTGGGTGGAAATAAAGAAGCCCATGGGCCTAAATACATGTTACCCCGATTTGAAATCATTCTGTGGCATTCACAGCTTCCTTTGTTTTGCAACTTTCTTAAAATATCTTCCCATTATGTTCTCTCCCTCACATCTGTATTTTTTTCCGACAACTAAGACCCTGTTTGGAAGTCCAGTTTTCAGACCAAAATCAGTGCAAAATACATGTCTGTAAAATTTTACAATCAGAATCGAAAAGTGCTGTTTGGATGAGCTGTGACCGGTAGAAATTTACAAGCGTATTCGGCTCTTACGCCCGGAAAAAAAAATAATCGCCTCTATCGACCACACTAAAAAAACGACGAATGTCGGGCTGAAGCAAGGGTCCTCCTCGACTCGTCGTCGTTCTCTCCGTCCCGTCGTTCTCGGCACTCGCCGGCCAAACCTCTCAATCCCCACCTGAGCGCGCCGCGGTGGTGATGTTGGGGCGGCCGGAATTCGAGCTCCCCTGGCCGATTGCGGCGAACTAGAATCGGGGTAACGAGCACCCACGATGGCGAGCCTGAGTGGCTGCGAGATCGCGGCGGCGAGCCCGCGCATCAAGCCACCTCATCGTCAACTCCCCACCATTGACAGATCTTCCACTGCCATCCTCTGCTGCTGCAAGTCACTGCAGACTCTATCCATCATGCTAATCCACCGCCATTGCAGTGCTCTGCTCTGAATCTCTGATCCTTCTGCAGCTGAGTTCACAGAATGCTTTTTGCATCATGATGCTCTGATCCTGCCTTTGATTCGCACATTTGGATGGAGGCTGACTACCTTTCGAGGAAGCGAGCGGCGCCGGTGTCTTGCTTCGGGGCTGCCTGCTGCGAGCGTGAGAACGAGATGGCCTTGTTCTTCTCCTTTCTGTTTCTTTCCACTGGATCGTTCGTTTCTATTTCTTTCCATTGTGAAAGGAATTGGGTAGCCAAACAGAAATTTACAAGGGAAAATATTTACAAGTGTTTTTTCTTGTGCACATAGAAATACACATGGAAGCCATTTGCAAGTGAAAATAATTACAAACCTTCCAAACAGGGCCTAAAATAACTTATAAATTTAAGGAACTACTATAATCAGAAAAATTATTTAAAGGTAAAAAATAAAGAATGATGGTAGAATTAACATGTTTCGATTCATATGTTTTTTTTTCCAAAAAATTCAACTACATCATGGTAAATCTTCGAATTTGCACAGATTTATCAAGGAAACATAGAGAATTAAAATATTTGTATTAAGTTTTGAACATATATGGCCACGGAAACAGTGTTGTTTGAGGAGTATTTGTGTTATTGATGTCCAGATGCGGCTTTTTGATTACTTGGACACTTGGATTGGATGTTGAGCATCAGAGTCCAAACGAGATATCGACGTGCAAGTTAAATATAAAATGGGAACAGGTGCCATGTGTTAACTACATTGTTACTCAACCAACAAACATGACTTTGTGAGTAACATATGTGGCTTAGCGTGGGACATTCGATGATATATACTCCGTTTCCATTTCAGTGCCGGTAAAATGGAATCAAGAAATCGTGACAGCGGCTTGATTCACAACTTGAGTTCTTGACGCAGCTGTCAAATAATCAGCCATGCCTTCTTTTTTTTTACTGCTTACCACATCATATCGTATACTTTGTGAATTAGTGGTGACTTTGTTACCTCCCCATCACACACATATCTATGCGCATCGGCATGATCACTACGGT
The DNA here is from genome assembly GCF_002211085.1 of Panicum hallii. Taxonomy (NCBI): domain Eukaryota; kingdom Viridiplantae; phylum Streptophyta; class Magnoliopsida; order Poales; family Poaceae; genus Panicum; species Panicum hallii. The sequence goes on from NC_038043.1 coordinate 50,307,513, forward strand.
GATAGAGATAGAGGTGATATTTTGTGATGAGGACAACCTTTTCCGCACATTTTGTTAGGATCTCTCTATTTGATTTTCTATTGTTCCAGGAGCCCAACACACTCGATTTTCTTGACCATTAGATCAAAATCCAACAGTGCATGTCTTTCTTCCCCTTCCATCTCTGTTTTCCTTGCTAGCATCTTCTCCCTTATGCCATACAGTTGTAGCTCCACCACAGTTGTGGCCTGATGCCCTAGTTCGGCCCACCCTATCCTTGTGACCGCCACCACCATTGGACTATCCTACCATAGCGGTCTTCCTATAAGCTTGTTGTTCTCGATGAAAATCTCACCCCAAATTTCCCATATTCCATCCTCAAACCTCAAATCTCCAATCCTAGTTGTACCGTCGGTCTCTCCGAGGTGCTAATAGAGGTAGAATGTGCAGTTGTGCACGTGTGTATTCGTATGGGTAAATGTATCCGTGTATGCGAGCCTCAGCATCGGAAAATAGATCTAAATGTGAGATCCTTACGAAAATTGTAGCAAGGGAACTAGCTAATCCCTCCCTTAATCAATCGATTAAGCATATATTACCACTGCACCCAAGGTGAGAAACACTTGGTGGATAAACACTAGCTTGCAACATACGTGGCCGCAGCCTCCACACGACATCTCTCACATGCGGCACCTTCAGTTATGTTTGAGCGTGATGCGTGGTGTCGCACCCACCGTTATTTTATCCGCTCGAGACAAAGCTGCAAATCGTGTAGGGGCCCGGCGCAGCATGCTTGCAACAAGATGAGACGTTTTTAGTGACGCCGATGGGGAGAAGAAAGGGATAACCCTTTTCTCCTTGCTCTGGCAGCTTAAAGCGCAAGATTTTTGTTTTTACCTTTGTTTATTAGCAAGGCTGGGACAGAAGATATAGGGCTGCGGGTGGAAGAGGTTTCGTGTGCTGTGCGCACACACTGTTGCAGGATCTCGAGCAAAGAAAGGTGCACACTGAGAAAGGTACTTGGAAAAGGAGGACATAGAGAGCAAGACCGAAGGGAGAACATCGGCTACTTGGCACGGCAGCTATTGGACCATGTTAGTGCTACTGTCTGGATGTTTGGGTTCTTTTTTCTATTCTTGGTGTTGGGTCAAACACTCAAGCCCTTTGATTTCTCCTGATTTATCCAGAAATATTTTTAAGATAAAATACTTGTAATATTATTGGGCATATCTGTAATACGTTTGAACTTGACCGCCACAGGAATGAATGGTGACCTTCATCATCAACACTTCCCATTCTTTATTCTTCCTCCAATGTATCCCTCTGTTGTTTTTCGTATATTCCTCAATTGCTCCGGTTACAACGCTCGCCCACCTCACCGCCGCTCCCAGCACACTCTCCTGCACATCTCCGGCTCTCACTGCCAGATCTATGACCACCAAATCTCCTCGAGCTAATAAGAACAATCTTCAACATGTAGTTGATTTGTTACGTGCACCATGACCTACTCCACCGACCATCCTTCATCACCTAGCCAGTGGTGCCCTTGCCACCTTGCTGCCCACCTCTTTTGCCAAAGAAGCCAATAATCGTGGGCTTCTCTAACCTAAACCTAATAAACACTAATATATATATATATATATATATATACATATATATATATATGTGGAGCCATTATTCGCTAGAGAGACTCAAAACATGATTGAAACTCGCAGAGATGGAGAATATTAGGGTTGTAGGTCACGGGAGATGAACAAGGTTGAGTGAGGACTAGCACCAAAATTGTAACTTTTTCATAAAAAAACAAGAGTGCTCCAAGATGGTAGAGTTTTGTTTCTGCTTCATCGAAATTAGTAACTAGATGCAAAATCCTAGAACTTACACCATCAAACCCAAAATATAGCTATGTTTAGATTTAAGTTAATCATTTTTAACTTTGAGTATGAATAGCAAAAAAATGGATCATAAAGATTGACAACTTAAAAATGATATTGGCATATTCATCATGAAACAACTATCATAATATGTAAGTTTTCTTTTTAACTAAATTATTTATAAATATTTTCGGTCAAAGTTAGAAATGTTGGAACAAACCTAAACATAGCTATATTTGGATACAGAAGGAGTGGGAGTATTAACAGTTGTTCGTCTTTATTTTTTTCAGGAAAACTAGTGGAAGTATTCCCTAAGTCCTAAATTATAGATCATTTTAATTTTCCTAGGTACATTGCTTTTACTATGTATTTTGGAAAAGCCCAAATAACCTATAGTTTGGAATTGAGAGAGTATGATAGGTTTGCTTATGTTGCCCCACGAATCTAGAAAAATGTTACAGTAAGGTACAATTTGCGTGACTTGATAAAAATAAATTATCCATCCATCCGACAACTCTAATCATAATAGTCATTGGATCTGTTATCTTTTCTAATAAATTATCCACCTCTGTCAATAAAAATAGACTAAAGTAACCCCCTAATCTTCGTGTAAATTATCCACCTATGCCATTATAAAAAATAATACAAATAGCCCTCTAAATTTGCATATAAATTATTCAATTATGTTATTATTAAAAGTTAAAGTAACCCCTAAATCTAAATCTAAATCATATAATTATAACAAAATATTAAAGTGCACCAATATAAAATTCTAAATTACTATTTCTATCATTATTAATATATCATTTATGTTATTGTTTATATAAAAATACTGCCCACGATATGTGTCATCATGTATTCATGTATGATGGAAGAGATAAGAATATCAATTCACAAACAAATGGTTCAATTAAATATATATCAAAGACACATGGAGGTGTGACACAAAATGAAATCTATTGCAACTAAATAATAATAAATATATATTTTAGAGTATGTGTTAGAATATTTAATAGATAAAAGAGGGCGTGAGATAGATAATTATAATTATTAACTATAAACTTTATTTTTATATTAATTCTAATTAGCCCGCGTGGGAGCATAGGTTGATAGGCTAGTATATAAAAGTAGCATGCATGCTGATGGATATGCCCAATAGGAGTAATAATCTGCATAACTACCACTAACACTAATCTAATTCATGCATCATAACTAACACTTTTATTTCTAGTTCTTGATGAAAAGAAAACGAAGATTGTTACTTTCTCCTATGATTTCCTTAGTTACATTGATAGCAGCTGGTACCTAAATTAACAATGTGTTATGTAGCCATCAAATTAGACCCAAGTCAATGTGACAGAAATTCATAAGCTGGACAAGATTGTTGTCTGACCGGGTAAGCATCAGTATTACCGGATCAATGTAATGCAGCATTCGACACCTGCTCCGTTGTTGCCACCCACTCATACAACTTTTTCGTTTCTTACAAGTCATATACGAGGAATGCTGGATGTAACTTTATAGACACGGATTCACTACTGAGTCGATTACTCTACGAGCATTTGCTGACGTCCACACGGTCCAGTTATTGGAAATTTTATCTTCTCCTTTCCTTTTCACCGCACTCGGTGGTCTCCAGAGGACTTGCTGTATGCAGAAAGTTATAGGAATTTCACACGAATCAGTATATATATATATATCCGGCCTGGAAGGTTTTATTTGCAAATTTTTCTAAACCTGGAAGGTTGGACTGCGGTTGATTTTTAGAAAAGTTGAGGGCTTTTTTGAAAAATTATCTGAGAGAGGAGCTGGACTAGGGGTTGATTTTTATAAAGATTGAGGGTTTGTTTGCAAAGTGACCGTGAGTCACGAGATCCGGACCGATCGCACGGTCGGGAATTGGCCGTGACGTGGCTACGCTGATTGGCTCTCTTTTGGTGCATGAATCATATATAGAGATATATTCGGCCCTTCACGTACTTGATGACCAGGATCCATGGAGGAACCAGGAATTAAAGCCTGGTTTGAAAATTTAATTAAGTGACTTTTATGCACGGTATATTATTTACCAGCGGCGGAAACAGGCAGTCTTAGGCACTAAAAATATATCTGGGATAATTCTGAATTTTGCGTGGCTCTATGTCTCACAACTCAAACTGAAACGTAGAACCTATCATTTCCGAACTTTCAGAGAAAAAATCCGATACTGCCTGCCATACACGTTCAGATTTGAATTACATTGCAAAACCTCGTCAACGTACAGGACAGTTACTGTCATGAAACGGCAGCACCTGCAGCAACAACGACCCAGTTGCACGTATGGCACCGACAGTGATCATGAGCACCTGAGCGGCAGAAGCTTCCGTGATCTAGTGGTCTCTTGTGCTTCAAGAGTCCAGGCCGGCAGCTTCCCTGCAACGCATCCTCCCCAATGGGTCGGACTACTGGACTCTCACAAGTTTTAGCAACTGATTAGCTACTAGATGCAATTAACACTGACCGTTTGGTACTCTTATAGCTAGCTAGGGGCAGCAAAGATCCAAGAATTGGAAGATCCCTGCTGGCTCTTGAGTACAAACAACACCAATGATACTACCCAGCTGCTAATTCGAGCTACTTCATCGATCATCCGCGCTTCCTCCAATTCTCGCGGCAGAACATGTATGGTCTTAATTCAGGCTTTAAACTGTCTAACTAAGACCCAATATCATTTTCCACTTACAAAGAAGTTCAAACAAAAAAAAATCTTGAGTCCAAAAATCGCACGGCAAGCTCCCACATTTTATTACTAAATTGTGTTTAATAAAACAGAGTTTTTTTTTCTTCTATAAAAGGCATTATTCTAAGGTAGTCGAACACAATAGAATTTCCTAAGTTGCTCCAAGAAGTCTCTCAGGCTTCAGTTTTCTTGTTCGCTGGTTCTTCAAATGGATTTTAATTTGTTGAGAGGATTGCCTAGGCTAGGCCGAGTCGCTAGGTGGTCAATAGTACCGGAAATTAATCGCAAGATGCCAGGTGATTTAATTTGAATGTATAATGTCAACGTTTCTGTTGGTTAGGTATTCGAAAGGACCGAAAATGAATATTGAGAAGCCAATGCAAGCGATTTAATTTGATCATATATGATGCCAACTTTTCTTGTTCGCTAGCTAGGTAGTCAGTAGGACCCCGCGAGAGGCAATGCAATTTAATTTGATGATATGCCCCTGAATTTTTCTTGCTTGCTAGGTTGTCAGTAGAACCGGAAATGAATCGCGAGAAGACAAAACAAGCTTAAATAGCGAGATGTCACTAGGGTCGTCAACTTCCTCCACCCGGTTACAAATAAATGCCATTGTAACTGTACACTAGGCATCGACACAATCAATCTCCAAGTCTCAACTTTGACCCCTCAATTTTAGTATTTTATATATTTACAAAACCAAACAAAATCACAGCTTTATGGAGGCATATATATATCTGTGTATGCGACTCACGTGTCCAATTAAAGATTTTGAGGAGGAAAAAAAATGGCAAATAGCCGCACACAGGGGCAAAAGGAGCTAGAGGAGTTACTGCTTGCTTAGTTTCCTAATTCCAATTAAGTACGTACCCTTTTGGGAGAGATCACACGACTTTATTTGGTGTTTCCTTCTCCCACACATGGAGATGCATAAAGGTCAATTCACCAGCTAAAGGGACGTGCTGTTGTGCGTGTGCTTCAGCCTTTACATACACTGTTGGGGGAGGAGATCGAGGAGGTAGAGAGAGAAGAGGAAACTGCGTGCTAGGGAGAGAGGAGAGAGGGGAGGGGAGCGGTCGGGCGGCCATGGGGCACCACTGCTGCAGCAAGCAGAAGGTGAAGCGCGGGCTGTGGTCGCCGGAGGAGGACGAGAAGCTGGTCAAGTACATCACCGCCCACGGCCACAGCTGCTGGAGCGCCGTCCCCAAGCACGCCGGTACGGTCCGTCTTGCTGATCCATGGGAGGAATTGGATTTGCTCATGTCCTCCTGAATCCTGATGCGCGTCGTGTTCTTGCCGAGTCGACCAGGGCTGCAGCGGTGCGGCAAGAGCTGCCGGCTCCGGTGGATCAACTACCTCCGGCCGGACCTCAAGCGCGGCACCTTCTCCGAGCAGGAGGAGCGCACCATCATCGACGCCCATCGCATCCTCGGCAACCGGTACGGGCACGCTCGCCGTCTTATCTCTTGTCTCCCGGTGAACTGGTTGGTGCATGGAACTCATCCGCGGCCGCCATGGCTGCTGGTCTCTGCGCGCATGCTCGCAGGTGGGCCCAGATCGCGAAGCACCTGCCCGGGCGCACGGACAACGAGGTCAAGAACTTCTGGAACTCGTGCATCAAGAAGAAGCTCATCGCGCAGGGCCTGGACCCCAAGACTCACAACCTCCTGCCGGCCTCCAGGTCGTCTCTCCTCCACGGCAACGGGGCAAACCCTAGCAATCCTGCCCAGTTCCACTCCAATGGCGCCACCGCCAACGGCGGAGCAACCACGCCGTTCACCATCAGCTCCCCGACCAAGGCCGCCTACGACACCGTCGCAGCCCCGCCGCCGCCGGAGATGGCGCCGGCAATGTACGACGTCCCTAACTCGGCCGGCATGCTCATGGGGCATGACCAGGCGGCGGCCGCGGCGATTCCGGGATACCCCTACCCCGACAACGGCTGTGGTGTGCTGATGAGCTTCAGGGATCAGAATGCCGCAGGTCTCCAGACCTCCATGGACTTCATGAACGGCTCCTCGTCGTCGTCCTCCATGGATCACGTCGGCGGCATGCCTAATGGCAACGGCTTTAGCCAAGGCATGGGTGCCGCCTTCGTGGACGTGACGGCAGGAATGTGGACCACCGCCGTCGAGTTGGGTATGTGTGCAGGGACAGAGGTGGGCCAGCAGCAGTCGTCGCTGCCGCTGCCACCACAGGGGCTGGTGCAGGGGGAAGTGGTCGGCCGGCCGACGATGCTGAACGGTGGTGGTGCAGCTGCTGATAAGGGCATGGACATGATGGACGTCTCCTCGGTGTACGGCGGCGCCGGCGCAACGGCGTTCGATCTGGAGCTGATGGAGTCGTGCGGGTTGTTCTGCGGAGGCGGGGGCGGCGCCGGCAACGCCATGGAGCAGCTGCAATGGGACTGCTAAGCTCACTATCGTCCTCACCCCTAAGTAGTTGCTGTCTTCCATGCTTTTAATTCGATGCCTTCTTTCCTATTTGATGTTCGGTTTCCTGGGTTCTTGATTCAGATCGTCCTTTTCAAGCAAGAAATGCATGCTGAGCTGAGTGACGAACTCGATCTAATTCAGATTTCAAATAAAGTTTATCTGAAAATTCATCTTGATTACTTGCAACCATTTGGCGATATCTTCTTCTTCGCGTGTTCTAGCTCCCTCTTGATTAATTCATCTGAAATTTTATCTCAGCAAGCAAACTGAGATGATGAATTGCAGCAGAAATCACATTTCTGAGCACGCACGCCGATCCTTATCTTTCTGCAGTCTTTTCTTGCACTGCAGTCAACTCATGCAAGAGGAACAAGGAGTCAGTTACCAATTGGCAGCAGCACATACGTTTCAGCCTTTTAGTGCAAGGAAAGTTGTTGAATTTTGTCAATTAATGCAGAGGCGCACAAGTTTTTATCTCCAACAAACAATGCACCTTGCATATGCTTGCATTAACACCTTTTGTCCCATGTATGCACAACATCCAAAAGTGTAGACATTTTATTTCTATCTTGCAAAGGATATGCATACATTTGCACACAAGAAACACTGCATTGCATATAAATTAATTAACATTTCATCTCCGTTTATCCTGGAAATTGGTGGACAACCACGCAACGAATGCACACGAAACAAGGTCCTCAAGCTCACGTGCACATGGAAATAGAAGGTCACCCAAGTCATATTTTATTACAAGATCTCCAGTTTATCCATCTGGTTATGCATATTGTGGTATGGTGATAAAAGGGTCGCATTAAAAGAGAGAATTGCATGCTGATCATTTCTATTTTTCATGGATGGTAAGCATCATTTTTCATGCATTCTTGAACGTATCCTATTTTTATGAAAGAGTTAGATATAAGAAACTGTAGTAAACAATTGCGGTGTTTTTGTAAGTGGAGGTGGTAATTTTTAAAATAAAATAAAGAATAGTTGAAACTATAAGATGGTTCCATACTAGAATGTGAACTAATATAAAAGTTAAAAGGAAATATTTTATGATCAAACTATGTTTGGTTTGCCGATCATCAAGATATTCCATACATTATATAAAAGATGATTCTTTCAAAAGAAAATGTGAATGACACATAAAATAGTATTGCATTCAGGATATCATATAAGTTGTGCCTGTTAAAGGATATTTACATTCATTAATCTAGGATTTCGATATATATTTCTTATGTAAAGCATAATTATATGTGAATATATATATATATATATAGCCACGTTGCTTATGTTTTCAGAGAAACAGAATGCAATGCGAAAGTGTAATATTAATATGTATGCATCACACACAATCTAAATTTATCAATGTATATATAGAAAAGTGTATTGTTGTGCACATCCAAGACAAATAGCTAGCAACTTGATCCCGAGTTTCATATACAAGAACAATTCAGTTAGGCAGACGAATTGATCGTATATTGGATGGTAACTTGGTATATGTATATCCCATTCTTGGATTGCTTCAATTCCAGTTTGTATCCGAAGTTCCCAACTACTGATCTATTTTGCAAAAAGATGATAAAATAGAGTGTGTGTTTTTCACCCAGCAGGGCCATAAAAAGCAGTAGGTCGTAGACAAAAAATGGACGACTCATACAAATTGTTTAAAGATGATGTTGCATTGAATTAAAGTATCGTGCAAATGTTAGCTGTTTATAATGGACAGTAAATTGTTTCCTTAGGCCATTTCCTGTGGCAGTTTTACCAGAGTTTCAATCTCCTAAATGAGGTGCCACATAGGCTAAACTGATGACATGGCAAGATATTTATGAAGAGAGAATGGGTATGTCCTCGCTGTGACCAAATTATTTTATCATATGCATTGGAAATTGAAATAAAACCCTATTGTGACCAAATTGTTTCATAACACAATGCAAAACTTAAATGCTATGACTCGCCTATGAAGCCGCGAAAATGAAACTATGCATTGGAGGAGTTGTTTCATTCATCAAACCAAATCTCCTTAGATGACGTGGCACTATTGGAAACCGTGAATTGAAACTCTTCACCGGAAATTGTCTTGTCATGTTCCTTTTTTAAAAAAAAGGTGGTACCATTTATTTACTAACATGCAGGACAAGCCCAAAAAATAAATGAACTCGTTATATACCATTAATTCGTTAGCATGTGACTTAGCACCCCTCCTTATCTCGTTGTTCCAATCAAATATTGGGATGTAGTCCGATTAATGCAGTCAGTTGCAACATACCCAAGGGCAAGAATAAACCAACATCAACGGAGGCACTTGCTGCTGAGGAAATGGTTTTCAGAACCTAAAGTCCTGAATTTTGTAGTTCACAAAGTTCCACTCTTCCTCACTTATACATCCTGGTTGAAAAGGTATGTAAAAACCATTTTGCGAAGTTAAGTTGATGGAGCACCTTTTAGGCAACAAAAAAAAATTAAAAAAATCAGGATGTACGTAACATTTCAATTTAACCATAGCTCACAAGGAAGCACGGAGAGGAGCATCGGAGAACAGTGCAAGAAGAAACAACCCGGAAACCACACGCCACGGCTGTAACCACAGGGAGCCGCAAGAAACCTCCAGCAATAGGCGGCAGCCAGCAGCTGATGGAGAAGGCACAAACTACATAAACCCAGCCGTACACGTCAACCTGCAGCTACATATATAATTCTCCTCTCCTTTTAGCCTTTTAGGTAAGCTTTGTTCCATACATGCGGATAGCTCATTATTCGCTTAAGCTACAAATTGGAAGCCTCGCCATGATTGGATACGAAAGCAACGGCATGATACAAATAAGTGAATAACCACCACGTTTCGAAGAGCATTGCCCAGCACTACTGCTCTCGATCCGTGCAAGTTGGGATATCTCCATCAAAGTGTTAGTGTCCACAAGAGCAGCTAGCGCATGAGGTAGCCATCCATGCAGATGTGAAAACTTTTTATCAGTCTCATTTTTTTTCTTGTGTGCCTCTCAAATGTTCTTCAGTGACTTGTAGAGCCCAACTAACTGGGACAGCTTAACAGCCTTGAAGTGAAGCAGCTGATCGTCGTTAATTACCGACCGGCTGCGAAAAACTATGTGCTCCCTTGACCTAATTAATAACTACAAGGTTGTGATGTGTGTGGTATATAGGTGTAAAAACAAAGATGATGGCGTTGCATGCACGCTCCACCGACGGTTTTTCACTGCTCGTGTCTTGCATAAATGAACTCTGATCGATTCGCATGGTGTGGCGTAACTCTCTGCTGTACCAGGTCAGGGATCGTCCGATCCGTTTATCCTCGCTCAGGAAAACCACGTGAAGTCAAACCAACCATCAGGATCTCCTGACCCGTTCTAGCTTGTTTTGTGTTTCAAGCAACACGGTACGGTATTAACTCAAGCCACGCCACTTTGGAGGAAGAACAAGAGGATACTAGATGCTAAGTGCTTTGTCCTAAAAAGAATCACAGTTTCCCTGCTGCTTATAAGAAAAAAACTGAACTGCAGTATAGATGATAAATAAGAGGAACCAATAATACAAAGACTCGTCGCCTCTTGTGAAAAACGATGTGTACTAGTGTACGCATCAGGGCCTGGAAACACTGTCGCTAATCGATAGTACATTTTCAGGTGTTTTAGTTCCTTTGTTCTAGTGCTGGTTTCTACAAGTATGTGGTAAACAGCTAAGCCGTTCAGAGTAATCAGCTGATGTAGCCAAAAAACAACATTAATGTTCCTTGAGCACCATCTTTTAGAGGTCTTCAAATCGTTGTAGTGATGGAGACTGGAGAGCATCTTGCTGCTCTCAGTTCCTGATCTCTATTGCTGTATCTGTTCTACATGGTCATCACGAAAATAATGGGTTGACTTTGAGTTGCAATGAAAACAAGGTTGGTGATCCGGGTGAGGAAGTCCTGGGCGTACGCTCATATTTTCAAAACGCATTGAATAACACCAGAATAGATTATCGTGTATTCATGTCCTTAATTACTCAATCAATCCCCGATCATTGTACCATTCAAGGGAAGGCTACTTCCAGAATAAAAGCAAACTTCACAATCTTATGATACGCCTTTATGCTGCACAGGCTCAAGAAATCAAGAGTTTTAGAAAGCTATGAATACCACTTGCTCAGCTCTTTACAACTCCGGGAAAGTTCACATGGTTCTCCCGTAGAGATCAATGGATCCTATCTGAAACCTTGGATTGGAATGAGATTCTCTTACGCACAGAAACCTAAACCTGGCAATGGAAAAAAAAAAAAGAGTTCAGTCAAACAGGAGAGATACTAATTACTTCACAGAGTGTGGCATCAGCCAGTAATATAAAACCTACCGGAAAGCGTTTGCTTTACATCTCTTATCCACAGTAAATGTTTTACGGAAGAAACGGGTCTCAAACATTTCAGAACTACGAGTGTCGATTGTATTCCAAGTGGAGCCTCCATCTACGCTCCCTTCGAGAACCCTGTGACATATGCTTGTGAGTTGCAAGTACATCGACCAGTAACTTCGATTAAAAAATGTTGCCCACTACTTCTAGCTAGAAACATGGTTTTCCTATAACTCTCAAACTAATGATCTTGTCAGCAAAGTTATATTGTCTACAGTAGTAACAAAAAAAAAGACAGCCTAGTCATTGAGTTAAGGAAAATGTTATGGGACTACTCTTTGAGTTAATGAAAATGTTACAGCAGAGGCTACATTCTGATTGTAGCGAGTCTAACAGCTACAATGTTAACCAAGAGATTTGTAAGCTAACAAGGGCCAACCACTCACCAAATGAAACATAAACAAAGCACAATGAGCTCATTTAGATTTAAGTGAGGCTTTTCATACAAGTTCAATTTTTTTATCTCGTAAGCTATTTTTTTCTAGCCTAAAGATGGATCGTACTAGGATTCTGTTAGACACAATGGGTGGCTTCATAAAATCATTATGCAACCCAGTAAACCACTACTACCATGAAAAGAAGGAACAACATTGTGATTTACTTTATGTGTGGACAAATAGTACACACAATACAATGCCACATAGATTAGGACATAATAAGACTAGCAAGTGATCTCAACTTGAAGTTGACACCAAGATACTGGACGAAATAATAAATACCAGTACAATATCAATTAATATATGCTGAATTCTGCTAGGTGCAAGAAAGAAGTGCAACATTGTGGATAGTGTAGTTACTTTACCAGTCCATTGGATCCCTCTCTGGAGAATCATTAGCTGACATCAAATCATATGAGTCCAACTCACAAGTTTGGCCATCAGGCATTTTATAAATCAGCCAACAACCTGCATAACTCTTTTGTTAGCCTATACAGCAAATAACTAATATTCTACATTTGCATGTACGTGAAGCACTTCAAATAACATCTTTGCCACAAGATGAAAGATCTGAAAACACCAGTAGAACAACAGTTGACCAGACATTACTGAAAAAGTTGACACATAGCATCCAGTGTGAAAATTTCAAGATGGATGCCAAATGCAGATATGCTGCAGGGAGCAGAAAAGGTCTAGCATCTCACATCTTTGAATTAAGACGTGTCAACAAATAAATTCTGCAGCAATTTAAAAAATAAATACTAACTCAATTAAGTTCCCAACTGAACCATCCAAATTCAAGTTCAAATCTAGTGAGTGTTTGAGAAAAATTCTAATCTAGCGAATGAAAAATGGATTAACCATCAAGGAGACAATAGGAAGTAAAAGAAAATGTTAGGCAAACTGCAAACTTCTTCACAGTTACTATTAAAAAGGAATCAACCTATGCACTGGACCATGTGTGCCCGCGCCAGTATTGTTGTTGTTCGACCAAATTGGAATGGTACCAAAAATGTGAAACTATCTATTCAGAGCTCAAAAATTCAGATATATTCAAGTTTACAGCAGTATTACCTATATTTATATAAATTAAAAAATACTCAGGGTTAAATGATATCCAATTAATCGATGAGTGCATGGCAGCTGACACAGTAGTGCAGAAGAGAACTTAAGAAAAAGGGATGGCTGCACTAGGGGGTGTCAATCTGGGTAGCTTCATTTGAACAAAATAAACTATGAATAAGAAAATAAAGTATGAATAAAACATGGTGTTAGTATACAGTGCAACCAGATTACCTTTAGCTCCATCAGGCTCTTCCCATTTTGATGAATGAATACCATCAAATGCTGCTGTTGCCTGAAACAATTTCAAACACACTTATGTAGGGCAAACCTTGATGAATGGGTACTAAAAATGCACAAGTTCGCCATCACATACAATTCCGATCGGGAGCTGTTCCCTGCTTGCAAGGACTGAACCTGAGCTTAGTCTGTTCCCTCTTGGGAATTGGTTACCTTCTGTGCAAAATATATTATTCTTATAATTACTCAATATCTCGTCAACTGCATCCAACGCTACCGGTAATGCTAATGATGAGTTTATTGGATTTCCAACCACAGTCACAGATTGGTGCCCATCAGTACCCAATTCTGCTTTCAGTGAAACAGCAGCAAACAGTCTTTCAATGAAAGAACATATCTCCTCAAATAGCTGCTGTGTTTTCTTGTCTAATGCAGCTCTTCTACTCTTAAAGTTAGCATCTTTAAGATTTAGCATCAAAGTCTTCAATGCATGAAAAACTTCAATAATTCTTTCTTTAGGGACCTTTCCATCACAAAAATGTGAAAGAAGAGCAGACAGAGCATCATATAAATTTGAAACATGAGCATCAACACATTTCCGAACCGGGCAGGATGAACAACTAAGTGAATCTGCTTGGCCCAACTCTGACCTTGCTTTTCTCCATTCCACAGAACCACTTAGCCTTCCAGGTAAGGATAAAGTTGTTTCAACTTCAAGATAAGCAGCTTTGCTAAGTTCCTCAGACTCTTCCTTGTCACGGTTTTCTATGACTGAGAGAGCACCAGTTGACAATCCAGTGCGATACTTCCTTGTTATGGATGACAGAACAGCTGAAATGGTTTCTTCTGAGGTAATTGTTCGCCTAGAGAGAACCTGCAGGGGAAGATATGGGATACATAAAGTCAAACAACTTTAACCTAAAAATAAAGGTAACCCAGTTAAAAACAAGAGGCCGCCAACCATGCTGAACACAGATCATAACCAGCAAAAAAATCCTACCTCATGCAACTTTCTGGTGTAGCGTTTTGTAACATCACGTACTCCATCTTTCGAAATCGCAATAACATAATCTAACTTCTTGTTCCACCTACAAGAAAATGCCATACAGCAAGAACAAACGCACAGAATTTGCAAAAACATCAGGTAGGGCAATGCAATATGCACAAACCAGTTGGTAGGACCAAATTTTTACCCTTTCTCATACAGTAGGGGATTATCATAGACTCCTTCACATGGATCTAGGTGCATCCATCTAGACATTTTAGAACAATGGCATTAAGAATAAGGGTACGAAAATACCGAATTCAAACTTAGAAGCAGTGGGAATGTTCAACTGACCTCCCGTACAAGTTTGAAAAACATTCCGTCCACACATGATCAGTGAAATCCAGGATCTGTAAATTATACATAGGTAAGGCAGACAAATCTATTATACTAGGAGGAAAAACGCATTGCTTCATCTTCGCGTATTTTACTGGAGTAAACAAGTTCAAGGACAAATAACCAGTGAACCACATAAATTTGGGCCTACTAACAAGTGACCAGCCACAATATAGACTACAAAGTTCAATTAGAGAAAGTAACTGAACTGCTTTTGGGGGCAGCATTTTCCTTTTGGATTCAAACCTCTGAGGGAGTTCCCCCACAAGGCCACAATTATGAACACCATATGATAGGGACACAGGAATAGCAAGAACAGAACCTGGAACCCCTTCATCAGAATACACAAATCACTAAAGTCATATGGAGCGTTCAATACTTAAGCGTCCTCTATTTCAACAATATTCACATAAGAGCATCTGCATGCTAACAGACTATGCTCAAAACAAATTAAACCTCTTGGTTGTCATTTTTAGCGCAGCTTTGAAAAGATATCCTAGCAACTTACCATAACATGTCTAGACTAGGCAAGAAATCTGAATTAGGTCAACAGATTCTTTAAATTTGAATAGGGCTGGGAAAGGAATGAACAAAAAAATGAAGTCAGCCAAAATCATCATTTTAGTTGCAGTGAATTCATAAGCATTATTGAACTAACCAAACGAGCTTCGTATCCAAAAGCTCGACAGTAGAATGTGAAGCAATTGGCCCATTCTCCACAACGACCCCTCCTAGTTTGTAGAAGCTTCCAAGGCAAGAAGAACATACAACTTGATTATCAATTTTCATTTTGGTGGGATATATTCAAAGGTAAACACCCAATTGAATCATAGGACATGTAACTCATACCTTATGCGGATCGTTGTACCTTGGGAACCGGGTGATACTAGAACAATGGTTACACCTACAGATAGCATATGTCAGTATACGCATATGAAGCAAAGAAATCGGCCAAACATCGATACATGGGAGCAGCGATTTAATTATGAGGGATAATGGTACATCTGCTACCTGTATTTTAAGTTAAATTTCCCCAGAGCACAAGGACAAAAGGGGAATAAATTCATCAGATTTATCATTGGCATAGGTGTAAGAAACCAGGCAGCACATGCACAACACCTATTGTATCACTAATTGATTTAGTTCGGCATTTATTCACAATGTTGCAAGGGTTCCAATTCATATTGTGAATCTTACAATATTATTACAAACAACATCAAATATGTAACTGCTAGCTAGGCTTCAGGTAAATCATGAAATGAGATCAGACTTCCAAAATTAATTACATGAGATGCAAGACAAATAGAAAACATTGTACTGACAGCTACCTATATAGCTCAACACGCGAAGCACCAAATTCGATTTCTGAGGGCAGTGGGTTGCCCATTCCAACATTGGAGGTCTCACGGCCACAGCTGTCACAAGGTGCTGCATTAACCCATCTGCAAAAACAAACATCACTCGAAAGATGTGAGCGCCACTTTTGACTGTTCTATCATATATACAGACTGCGAATTGAGCATAGTAAACGTATGCAAATGTTTTAAGTAAAAAACATTACAGGTAACACCGTAATAGGGTCAAAGTTATTATGGCAAATTAGTATTACTCAAATCAATAAATTGACAAAAAGAATAGAGTCAGTCATCAGTTTTATGTCCCATGGTGTAAGTATTACCAGAATCATTTGTTCTAAGCATGTAATTGGTCACTCATACTCTTCTTTGTTTCTCTAGGTGTGGCTTTTAATGTTAACAGAGGCAGTATTATTCCAAATAAAGATTAAAACTGATGTTTCACAGTCACAGTAGATGATCACATGTTTAGTTTACATAATAAATGAGTAGATCCATCCTACCACCCTCAGCTATTGAAATATTCAATATTAGTCTAAAACTAGTAAGTAATGCTGATTATACTCATGTATTGACACTACTGATTCGAATTTGTTGATTCAAGTAATGCCAATAATAATTTGAAAAGCCCTTTTCAGCATCTGTACCGTTGCAACCCCCACTACTCAACTGTCTTAGCCAACCTCCTCACAATTTTTATGTCATCTGGCCTGTGTCTGCATGAGCTGTTTGCCAGTGAGGGGTGGTGTGCATGTCTAATAGCTGCTAACGATCAGTGCAATGCCATGCTGGCCTGCTGAGAGCGAGACGCAGCAGACATGTGGCACAGATGTGGACGGTAGGTGACCAGTGAGCACAATCAAAGCATGGATAAAGACAACTTCGCTGGCTGAAAAGCGTGGTTGCGCGCGTGCAAAAGAAAAGGACGGGTGGAAAGAGAATGGGCAAGGTAACCTTTTTCATTTTCCATATTACCACAGATGACTGAACATCTTTTCAAACTGAGATACCACAATTACCTAAAGCCAGGGTGATTGAGCCCAGGCAGTTATTTGCATTGATTTTGATAGCTAAGGGATGTGAGCAAGGAATGCAAAATGGACTTATTCCTCAAAATATGGTTAGGTAGAAGTATAGATTTACAGAAATATGGGTGATATTAGACACGCACACATGCTCAAACATTTGCCAAAGTAATGACTGAGAAAGAAGGCATGAAAGTGTTTCAGTGACCTGAATGATTGCTTAAACCAGAAAAGCAATTGCAGCAGAAAGGCATGATTCTCTTCAGCTTTCGAAGGATGGAAATTCCCTTCCTACTAAAAGAATCTTACATAAGAATTTCCAACCATCCATCTCTTCAAACATGGAATGCAATAAGCAATTTGTAATCCATATTTTTGTCAAAAAAATCTAAATAAAGCCATAGTGGTAAAATCAATAAGAGAATCATAAAATACAGTTTTCCTTGGAGTCAAACTTGTACCAAAGGAAACTTTACTAGTAATTTAGAAAAAAAGGACCATAGTCAAGTTTAGAGGGAGGGAGGGAGAACCTTGGCAAGTGAAACTAATGCCTTCTCCTCAAGCTCATGTATTGGAACCGTCTTCCGTGCTGCCTCTTGCCGCACTGGATCTTCATACTGCATCCAAATATATATTCAAGCACCAGATATAGAAAACCCATAACACAAGGCAAAACTTTGTAAATGAAATGCATTCTAATTCCATACCATCAGAACCCGGTTCATGTAAGGCTCAACCCTTTGTCTAAAAACCTCTCCACCATCATTTCGAACACTGTACTGTTGTAGGAGAAGTGCCTCTTCTTCCTCCTAGAAAAATTCCAAGAAGTAAGCATAGTTCTGGTAGCAATGACAATAGCTGTTTATTTGGGGTTATTCTTTTCTTTTTCCCTGGAAGAAGTTGTGCTTAAACCAGCAACCAAATAAATCTATGGAGTTTAAACATGTGAACCTATTGTAGATGTAATGAATAGCTATATCCAAACCAGAGTGCAACAGAATTACATGTTGTTTCTAGTTGAAACACACCCAACTAAAAGCACAAAGGTTCAAGAACTACCCAAGAAGTGATGGAATGAAGTGAAATGTCCATGTATCACAGAATATATCTGTGTCTAATGACTTAAATCCACCTCACTCCCTGGTCGGACAAAAGCACCAAGTGTCGCAACTACAAACCATGATTAGAGCGCTCTACATTAATAGCCGTGCCATCCAAACCAGAGTGCAAGGCAATTGCAGGTCGTTTCTAGTTGAAACACACCCAATTCCATGACACGTCCTCCAAACCCCGACCAATCATCTAACAGAAGTGAACCTGCCACCAACTGCCGACATCGCTGTACAATGCGTGTTGCAATCAAGCCACCAAAAGTCCAAAACCAAAGCAAAGCAGCGATCAGGGATACTAACGATGACGAACCTGAAGCATCCTCGCGAGCTCCTCGTCGGACTTCTCCTGCGCCCTGGAGGCCTCCACAGCCGCATCCGCAGCCGCGGCATCCTCCCCCTCATCCTCGCCGATGGCCACGACGCGCAGGCGCTCGGAGAGGGACTCCAGGTCGGTGCCGTCGTCCACCACGGACCCATCCACCTCCACCACGATCTGCACGTGCGCACCGCATCAGAAGATAGAAGAGAGCGGAGCAGCGGCGGCCGGATCGCGGTCACGCGGTGGGTGAAGGTGGGAACTGAGATTCGGGGGAACGAGGGCGAACCTTCTGGAGGTCGGGCGGGACGGAGGTGAGGGAGAAGATCTGGAAGCGGAGGACGTCGATGCCATGGTCCGTGTCGTACTCCACCTCGTGCTCCTCCGCCTCCGCCTCCCCCTTGCCGGAGCCACCGGCGGCGGGCCCCTGCCGGACCACGAACCGGCGAGCCACCATCGCGCTGTCCGCCTGTCCCTGGCTCCGCGCGGACCTCTGCTGCGGAGTCCACCCGTATGAAAGGATGCGCGCCGCGCGCGTGACAGGTGGGACCTGCTCTGAAATGGGGGATGGAGTTCGGAGCTGTGGGGACGCAAAGCCAGCTAAGCATGGTACTCGTAGCACTTATCTGCATCGCTGTACTAGCAGACTAGGGTTGACCGACTTGGCTTGAGACGATCGGAGTCCTACAAAGTACAAACACAACTTTGTTACACGAGTACAAAGTTTAATCCTTTGATTGTTTCATCAAAGTTAATATAAAGCACATAACTCTGCCTATGTTGTTTCGAAACATAAGATATTTATATGGAATTAGGACTTCTTTGCAACTATAAATTTATTTATATTGCTTGCATAGGAGGTCTCTGTAAGCTGGGGACATAATGTAATTAATAGTCATCATATTTTTTAGAAAAAGTTATATGATTTCATCTTGACCTATGTATGTTTTATCTTCCATCTTGCATTTCTAAAATAACACACATCTTTCTCATATTCAATCCATCAATACATAATCCATATGTGATATATCTACGATCATGGCTTCTTATCTTTATCCATCTAAATCTTCTTAGCCTTTTTATCAACCACAAAATATGAACTGGATTTTGAAGGGAATAAATAATAGCACAAAAAAAACTATAACACTAGCGCTAGATTAAAATGTGGATTCCCTCAAAAAAGATTAAAATGTGAACAACTTTTTCAAGACGTATATACAAGTGTAAGTAGTTAATAACTTAGGTTGTCTACCGTATAAGTTTATATTACAATATAGTGTATATCATTAATTTGCCAGTTAAAAAGTTTATGTGGATCACTGTAGGCTGCTACTATAGAATTGCATATTTGTTGTCGTAGTCTCCTGCTTTGTCACAATCTTGGTGTTAATTGCTATGCTTCCATCCTTCTAGTAGTTGTCATCGTTGACTGTTTTTCTACCATATTGATTTGTTGATGCACTTAGAGTAGGATTTTATCTTTTTTTTCTTGGAAGGTGCCCTCCCATGTCTTCCTTATTCTCTAGTTTGGATTTATGATCTATTTGCATGACTGATCTATTTGTATGTCATTATCTTAGATTATACATAATTTTGATATGATTTAGACTCAACGATTTCATATTTACACTAGTTAGGGGGGATTCAACGTGTAACATCTTCAAAGTTTCAATATGGTTCAAATCATCCACGCTAATGATGCATACAATACGTGCGCATAAGCGAATCTAAGTTATTTAAGCACTAAAATTTGATAGAGGGTTAAAACTTTTTTTCTCTAAGATATAACAAGACTGATAAATATATTATAATTATTGACACGGATGCTTCTCTAGTACACCCTCTTGCTTAGGTATAAACTTGCAAAGCATCGCTTCAATAATTTTAACTACTTTGTTAATGCACCTTAAGCACATTAGCTACTTAAAGCATTCATCTTTTTTATAAACACTTCATGCAAAATGAAGTGACAGAAAAAATCATATCTAAACCTAATATTTAAGTACTTTCATTGTATGTTCTAATAGTCTAATATTATCATTTGTGTAGTCCTATTACTAGTACATTCATATTCATGATCATATCCTCAATCTCCCCATCAAGCAATACCAAATAAAAGATATCCTTAAATTTTAGTTCTAAGAACTTCACTTACCACAGAGAATGGGGCGGGTTGCGCCGTTTGATGCTTCAGTAAAAAACAAATCGTGGAGCTATGTTATACATTTTTTAATTTTTTAATATACTTAACCAACAATTAATATATAAGTGGTACCATATTATTGAGATAAGTCTCTATATTCTCATATCCCCTAGCATTGACGGTTATGGGCCGAGATCTCTAAATCATCGAGCAAATTAGAATTGAAAAATCTCTGATCTGTCTTATCATTACTGATATTATACCATTACAAAAACACGGTAAAGGAAAAGGAGATCTGAGAAGAGGAGAAAGAAACAAAACAAAACAAAAAGTAATAAAGCCGCACCTACGGAGTGGAAGCAGTCATCTTCTTTTTGCCAAGCTCAAACGGTCTCGCAAACCTATAAAACCCCGGAAGAAATCGCGAGCTTCCCACGCAAATGATCCACCCGCTCCGCCCAGCAATCCCCGTCTCCCCCGCCCGCGGCCGCGCCTGGAGCGGCGGGCCGCGCGCGGCCACTCCACCCCCGCCCCCTCGCCGTCTCCACGCCACCGCGGGGAGCGCGGCGCCCACCCGCGCGCGGTGCGCGCCCTCCCCCACGTGTCCCCCTGCCACCCGGGGGCCCCGCCTGTCACCCACCGTCCCCGGGGGTGGGCAGCCGAAAGCGACGCGTGAAGCGCTCTGCCTTGCCTGCCGCCTGCCTGCTGCCCTCAGCGCTCGCCCCTCGTCACGCGCCCCCTCCACAACCCCCGATGCGATGGGTGCCCCTGCCCCTCGATAGCCGCGCCGCTCTCCTGCCCCCGTTCCCCATTTGCCTCCTCGCCCGCCTCCCTGACCTAGCGCCGCCGCCCCCCTCCCTATTCACCCCAGCGCCGCCGCCGCCGCATCGTAGGCCTCGCCGCCGCCTCGGCTCCGCCCTGCGGCCTCCGGAGGTGGTGCCGGCGCGCGATCCGCCGCGGCGTCCGTTGGTCCGGCTTCGATTCGTCGGCGCGGGGAGGTGAGGCGGATCTCTGCCGCGCGATTCGGCGCGGTTTTGGGGCGGGTTTATGAGGGTTCTGTATGGAATTTTGTTGTGAAATGGTTTGCCGGCGGATGGAGTTCAAGGGATTAGGGCGGAGATTCGGATTTGGGCGTGTGCGGCGGATGTACTGTATGAGGCTGCCGAGTTAGTTACTGGCGGCGAGCTAGTGCTTTTTGCGAGCTCTGATGCTTCAGCTTGCGCGGTCCGGTTGGGAGTTGGCCTAGTTGGCTCTCTATGTGGAGAGAGCTAGTTGGTTGATTAGTTTGTTTTCTGTGCTGGGTGTAAATGCAGTGGACGCCAAAATTAGGGAGATTCAGTGCACGAGGTGAAGCATGGGGTGTCCGGACTGAAAGTAGCAGTGGGCTTGTGATGCTTGTTTTGGTGATTGGCCTCTAGTGCTAGTTGTGGTGTGCTAGATAATGGTTATAACAGCTTTATCATGCCAGTCTAAAGCAGCAAAACATGGAAAAATTTGTAGCAACAGTTAGGTAGTGTATCATGCAGATGATTAATGCTGGCTAGTAGTGTAAAAATGATTGGGAAGGAAGGGTTTACCTGATCTTTATGTGTTTTGGCTATTTATTGTGTTCTGTCTTTATATGTAAAGTTCCAAAGTAACAGTGGCATGCTAACAAATTTACAAGCAACAACCAGCAAGTTCTGGCTAACCTTGTTTGTCTTTTAGCTTTTACACATTTTTTTCTATTATATGAAAATGGTTTGCTTTGTTCATTTAATGCTACTCTGCGAATTCTGTTTTTTTTTAATTTTTTTTTGCATTTGCTGCTCCACAACAATACAGTCCAAAGAGAAATGGGAATTCAGTGAAACCATTAGCCCAAGTGCAATGAATATTGTGTTGCAATATGTGCCTTTTTGTGTGTTTGAGGTCACATACCACTATGACAGATAGTTACTTTGAGCTTTTGACTTCACTAATGCTTTATTTTGACATGAGAACATCGTGCAATACCTTAGTAGAATCTTTATATCGGTTGTTCTAGTGCATCACCCATAGTATTCTTATACTTGAATACTTGTTTAAGCTATGCTTGATCTCACTTAAGATTTGGTGCGGGTACTGTGATGGCACATGTATTAGATTACAATGCACAATGGTTAGCTCACTTATTATAGGTCTCATTTGAGTTCGGCTACTAATGAAAAAAATGCATTGCTCCTCTTTCTGATTGCAGTATGCCTCTGATGCAAGTGCGCTGAAGATGAAGGAGAGGAGCTCTTTATGTGATAGTGCAGCAGATGGAAACTGGGGTTTGAAATACAAAAGGAAAAGAAGCAAGTTAACAGTTAGTCCATCTAACGAAAATGAGGCTACCTCACCAACCTCAGACTCTCCAAGGGGCTATGGTTCCACCAAAAAGAAGCTGAAGCATGACACTAACATTTCTCCATCTTCCAAGAAGATAAGAGGGAATGATGGGGTGAATTTCTCACTCACTACCTGTTCATTTGTAGTTTACCTTTAGTCTTTCATGTAGATATTGTTTGATCTTTGTGGTAGGATATTGTTTGATATTAATACTTTACTACTTTTTTGTGCTGTGCTACCATGTAAGTACGAGTTGAAGGCTTAAACAATGATTTAATAATGTAGTCATTATAGAAAAGGCATGCTTCATGGAGCAGACATAGTACAATTCTGGTGAAACACCTGGACCATAGTTCAGGTATTTAGGAAACCTTTTCATACAAGTAAGCAGGCTGAGTGAAATAGGAGCCTACATGTTTTGTTAAAATGCGAACTCTCTAACACCTGCAATAGCTTGTCATACTTGTTCTTACTAGCTTGATATGCCTGAGCTCTCATGATGCTATTTTGTTCAAGATACATGCCTGGCCTGCAAGTATATTGAAATGACACATCTAGGTAAGTTATGATACATGGCCTCGGGAAACTCTTAGGAACTCCAACTGGACAAATGGTTATGAATAATGGCTGAGCAATTCTGTCATCTTCCAATTATCAACAGAAGAATTACAATATTTTTTTAATTTCGAGATTTATACACTTCCTGTTTATGAACTGCTTTGTATCTGACCTCAGTTGTGTTTTTCAAGTTTGCTTATACACATTACTTTTGTTCCTCAGTATTTCTATGAGTGTGTAGTATGTGATCTTGGTGGCAATCTGCTTTGTTGTGATAGCTGTCCACGTGTTTACCACTTGGAATGCCTCAATCCTCCTCTTAAGGTTTGTATTGACTTTGTTGTTTGATTTGAAAGTTGTACATTTTAATTATAATGGCAATATTTTAATCTCTTAAATTCTTCCATCCCCAATCTAGCGTCCACCCCCTGGGAAGTGGCAATGTCCAAGATGCCGTCCAAAAAAAGGTAGCTTGAAGCTGTTAGGTAATGCAGAAGCTGACACTTCTAAACATGAAAGAACTACGAGGATGCTCACAAGCATGACATCAGATAGTCCACCTTCCCACACAAAAGTCTCTTTTAAGACCCGTAGCTCCAAACAAGACAAAATTGGATCAAATGAACAAGGAAAACAGTCATCTGGTGGCACATTGAAGGGGAGTGACCCTAGTATAAAGAAGAACGAAGGTGAGAAAAAGAAGACACTGATATTACATTTGAAGAAGCGCTCAACCAAGGAATTGTCAGAGAATGTTAAACCCACAAAGTCAGAATTTGTTGGAGAACCTTCAGAAGAGAAAGTTGTGAAACATGGAAGTTTTTTGAAACTGAAGAATTATCCACCACGTACGGATTCATCTCCAAACAAATCTAAAAGCAGGAGGCAAAATAGCCAGAGAGACGGTAAAATATCTGGTACAAAAAAGCTTAAATATTCAACGTCTGATGATGACAGCATTTCCTCGACAGAACCATCGACATCTCTTGATAACAGTGAATCACCACCAAAAAGAAAATCCTCAGATGGAAAGACACCTTCATCTAGTACCAAGAAAGGGAAAAAGAAGGTGAAATTTGTTGATAAAAAGCATCCTGAGGTATTGAAGCATACACCTTGTTATGTCCTAATATTCTGCAAGTAAATAAACTCTGTCATTTTCCCACAAAATGTTCCTAAGTAACTTCGTTTCTGCTTTGGTAGACACATTAGTATGTTAAGTTCACATTTCTCTGCCAAAATGTACTGTATATGCTATATTTTTCATTTTCTGCATATCATTTTTTCTTCTGTTAAAGTTGACATCTTTCCTGTTGTGGTGACTTGAGCCTTTTTTTTGTTCAGTTATAGCCCTTTTTTAGCTTAGCATAGTATTTTTGTAACACAAATATATCATTGGATGATTTATATTTGTAAACATTGTGCAGGAGCAGGGCGTGGTAGGAGGCAAAATAACAACTCCTCAGGAGGATCAACAGGTTGGTTATGACAGTTATCTACTATTGCGGATATCAGTGTGTGCTATCTGCACATTATCTATATGCTCAACATTACAACTTCATACAATCAGTTTTAATCTTCCCTTTGCTTTGTCCTATTATTTGTGTCATGTAATCTGATTATCGTAATACGTTACCCTTTGCTTAGGTTGATCGCATCCTGGGCTGTCGGCTTCAGATGGATGATGTGGCTCCTTGTACTTTCGGTGGACCAGAAAGTAGCCATGACATTTCTAATAGATCTCATGATGGAACCCAGTCTTCTAGCAATGGTACAGCGGAGGATGTATGTGCTGATGAATCGGCAAATCATGATGATGAAGATCATTTGCACAATTTAGAAAAGCAAAAGGAAAGAAACAGTAAATCCTGTGAAAATAAGGAGCCACTAAAGCAAGAACAAGTCACGCAGACAGTATCAGGACATTCAGGTGATCAAACCAGTATAATAAGAGATGACCAAGTGGTCAGAGAAAATGTTTCAGCTTCAATAAATGGTGAAGATGAGACAACATCTGATTTACCAGAAGAAAAGGATGATACCAAACTTCCAGTTTCGGGAGCTGATACAATGGTCCAGACCAAGAAAGAACATACAGCTGAAAGTAAGTTGCATGGAAAAATAGAAGAAATATCTGGAAAGGACTACAGTGATGTTGGATATGAGTTCTTGATCAAATGGGTTGGAAAATCAAATATCCACAACAGCTGGGTTTCTGAATCTGAGGTAAAAGTATTAGCAAAAAGGAAACTAGAAAATTACAAAACAAAGTATGGAACGAGTCTGATAAACATTTGTAAGGAACAATGGTGCCAGCCACAACGAGTTATTGCTCTTCGTACTTCCTTAGATGATGTAGAAGAGGCTTTAATCAAATGGTGTGGTCTTCCTTATGATGATTGCACTTGGGAAAGATTAGATGAACCTACCGTGATGAAATATAGCCATTTGGTCGTCCAGTTCAAAAATTTTGAGTGCCAGGCTTTGGATAAAGATGTGGCAGATAATAATGCAAATGCAAGGAACCAACTGGATCTCAATGTGTTGGTTGATCAGCCAAAAGAACTTCAAGGAGGCATGCTCTTCCCTCATCAACTGGAAGCATTGAACTGGCTGCGAAAATGCTGGTACAAGTCAAAAAATGTTATTCTTGCTGATGAGATGGGTCTTGGAAAGACAGTGTCAGCTTGTGCTTTTCTATCATCCCTGTGCTGTGAATTTAAGGTTAATTTGCCATGTCTTGTCTTGGTTCCTCTTTCTACAATGCCCAATTGGATGGCTGAATTTGCATCTTGGGCTCCTCATTTGAATGTTGTGGAGTATCATGGTTCTGCACGGTCAAGATCCATCATTCGCCAATATGAGTGGCATGCGGGTGATGCAAGTCAGATAGGTAAATCCAAGAGGTCATACAAGTTCAATGTTTTGCTCACCACTTACGAAATGGTGCTTGTTGACGCTGCATATCTGCGATCTGTCTCATGGGAAGTTCTTATTGTTGATGAGGGACATCGTCTAAAGAATTCTAGCAGCAAACTCTTTAGTTTACTCAATTCATTTTCGTTTCAGCACAGGGTTTTGTTGACTGGAACTCCCTTACAGAACAACATTGGTGAAATGTATAACCTATTGAACTTCTTACAACCTACTTCTTTTCCTTCTCTTTCATCATTTGAGGAGAAGTTTAATGACCTTACAACAGCAGAAAAAGTAGAGGAGCTGAAGAAACTTGTAGCTCCTCATATGCTTCGGAGGTTGAAAAAAGATGCAATGCAAAATATCCCTCCAAAGACGGAGCGAATGGTGCCTGTTGAATTGACATCAATCCAGGCTGAATACTACCGTGCTATGCTTACAAAGAACTATCAAGTATTGCGCAACATTGGAAAAGGTGGTGCCCATCAGTCTTTGCTGAACATAGTAATGCAGCTTAGGAAAGTCTGCAACCATCCATATCTTATTCCTGGAACTGAACCGGAATCTGGTACACCAGAGTTTCTGCATGAAATGCGCATAAAGGCCTCAGCAAAGCTAACTTTATTGCACTCTATGCTTAAAATATTACACAAGGATGGTCATCGTGTCCTTATTTTTTCTCAGATGACAA
This sequence comes from Panicum hallii, assembly GCF_002211085.1. Lineage (NCBI taxonomy): Eukaryota > Viridiplantae > Streptophyta > Magnoliopsida > Poales > Poaceae > Panicum > Panicum hallii. The sequence goes on from NC_038043.1 coordinate 50,334,517, forward strand.
AACTTCTTGACATCCTTGAAGATTATCTAACTTTAGAGTTCGGTCCTAAAACATTCGAAAGAGTTGATGGTTCGGTGTCTGTGGCAGAGCGCCAGGCAGCTATTGCTCGTTTTAATCAGGATAAGACACGTTTTGTTTTCTTGCTTTCTACACGGTCATGTGGACTTGGCATTAATTTGGCCACTGCAGATACAGTTATCATATATGATTCAGATTTCAATCCACATGCTGATATACAGGCAATGAATAGGGCACACAGAATTGGACAATCAAACAGACTTCTGGTTTACAGGCTTGTAGTACGTGCTAGTGTTGAAGAGCGTATCTTGCAACTTGCCAAGAAGAAATTGATGCTTGATCAACTTTTCGTCAACAAATCAGAATCACAGAAAGAAGTGGAAGATATCATTCGCTGGGGAACAGAGGAACTCTTCAGAAATAGTGACAATGCAGATGGTAAAGATAACAATGAAGTTTCAGGTCCTGTAGCAGATGTTGAATTTAAGCATAGAAGAAGAACTGGTGGCCTAGGCGATGTTTATGAGGACAAATGTATTGATGGCTCTGCCAAGCTTGTTTGGGATGAAAATGCTATCATGAAGCTTCTTGATAGATCAAACCTTCCGTCAACAGTTGCTGAAAGTACTGATGGGGACTTGGACAATGATATGCTTGGTACTGTGAAGGTAATTTGATCTGTGTGCTTTCTCCTACAAAAATGGTGATTATATATGCAATTACTTCTGGTAAATTATTATATAAGAATATCTACGTTTCCGTGTGTCAAAATTATTGGTGAAATTATAGATTCTGTTGTCAGTATTCTGTTTCAAAGTCTCTCCACAAAAGTTATGATCTTTAGTTCTTGGCACCTTAATTAGCACATATTTACATTTCCTGGTCTCCCAGTGGCTGCCTGGGTGCTAAGAGATGCTTTCTGCCCCACCAGTTTATCCTGCCCAGACATCCACCTAGGCCCACCTGGTCGCTGATTAGATGCTAGGCTGCCACCTGACTAGTGCCTAGGGGAACACTTCCATTATCCCTTTTTTAGGGTGATGCAGGTTTTACTTTGAGCTATTGATAGCATGTTTCTGGAGATGTTCCTAATACTTTTCTCTTTACTTGCCTCTGTTAAGCAGTCAATAGATTGGAATGATGAGCTGAATGATGACCCTGGAACCAATGAGGATATTCCAAATATCGATAATGATGGGTGCGAGCAGGCATCTGAATCAAAGCAAGGTGCTGCTACTCGTGCAGAAGAAAACGAATGGGATAAACTTTTACGTGTCAGGTACTCTGCAGTAATGTACAAATTTGTATTTCTTGTGTTGAAGAGTCCATAATTCAGAGGGTTGAGTAGGTGTCAGGTGATGGTCTTACCGATGTATTAAAAACTTTTACCTCATTTTTAAAAGCACACCTTCACTTGATTCTCCTTGCTCTCCATGTTTAGTTTATAGTTTATAATCAATCAAGTGAGAAATAAAAATTTACTTAGAAATAAAAAGACAATAAAATTGCAAGAATGCATACTCCAATACTAGCATGTACAAACAATCGACAATTCAACATTGCAGCTTATCAACTTTTATGCTTTATGCCATCACAGTGGAACCAAACTTTGTGTCATTGCTTATTAGGGGAAACAAATGCTCATACTTGCACCATTCCTTATTTGGGGTGGAAATTGCACCTGAAATTTTGTAGTTGTACCGAGTGAACTGGATTTTGGTGCCCGTATGAGCTCATTCAAACCAAGGAAACCTTTTGCAGTGAGAATCTATCTGTTTAAATATATAATTGGTTGAGGCAAGGAAAGGCCTAGGTAGTCTAGTTACTCTGATGATTGGTATACTTGCTTAGTTCTCTATCTTTCTGTCGCTCGCATTTTGACCACGGTGATTGATTATAGATACTAAAATAATGTTATTTCAGATGGGAGCAATATCAAATTGAGGAGGAGGCATCTCTTGGTCGAGGCAAACGTTTAAGGAAGGCTGTTTCTTACAGGGAAACGTTTGCAGCACTTCCTAATGAAGCTTTAAGTGAGGTACATTTGTGTTGCACTGACCTTTTCATGCATATTTATTCAGTTCTCATCAGGGAGCAATGATGCTTCATTTACCACTTTGCTATTAACTACATGAAAAATATATGACTAGTAAAAATCATATAGATCGGTCCTAGCTAGTGAATTCTCCCTCTGTTTTCAAATAGATTGCACTTTTGACCAGGGACATTTTGTATTTGGGCTATAAATTGAAAAAAAAATGCCCTCACCATAATACCATAAATGCGCACAATCACTCCCTCTGGTTGCAAATAAAGCCATTTAAGCCACAAGATCTTGTCTGTAAATGTGTTGTCATACAATGTTCATGCTCATTTCACTCCATTCTTCATGAGTGCTGTGACTGATATATTTATGGTGAATGGGAATATGTGTAGGTGCAAATAAGTCAGTGATCTTGTAAGTTAACTCAAACATGTCGCCAAACTTGATTTCTGTGTGTATTGGTGCCTTGGGCTGGTGTAGAATGTTATCCGGGCGACCATGTGGAGCTTACTAGTTAGTAGGCTTCCATATAGATGCTGCTCTAGGAATCAATTTAGACAAAGAGTAATCTAATTACTTGAAAGTTTATGCTTTCCTCCATATCTCATATGGCTACATATACTTGAATTTTGTCCCGAGTATTTTGCACATTACATAGATGGTTGTCTGCATTATCACTTTTCATTTGCTCCTGCCCTTTCATGCTTATCTTCCTACAGTTTATGTTTTTGTGCAACAATTTGCTGATATTGGTATGCAGGACTCTGATGAGGGAGATGAACCAAAGAGAGAATATACTGCAGCTGGACTGGCCTTAAAGGAAAAATAGTATGCCCTCCTCCCCACTCTATCCTTTGCTTTCTGTCACACTGCAGGGTTGGGCCATATGCTACCTTGCACAGGTGCAATTTTAATCTTCAGGCACTGATCTACCTATGCTTTTGACAGTGGAAGGCTCCGAGCTAGACAAAAGGAAAGGATTGCTCAGCGGCACATAATCAAGAACTATGCTGATGATAAACTTGATGAGTTTATGACACCATATGACTCCATTGCTAATGAACATGCGGAAAATCCTTTGATAATAGTAGAAGACCCAAATTCTTCACAGCTATCTGGGGCTAAACGTTTCAGTGAATCAACTGCAGAAATGAGGCAATCCTCAAAGAAATCAAAGAGATATGCTGAAGTCCCTCAAGATCTTTATGCCAGAATTCCTGGTAACGCTGCTTCATCCAAACACAACTCAAAGGGCGCAGATGTCTTCAACCCAGGGGCCCCAAATCACTTGCTACCTGTACTTGGTCTTTGTGCTCCAAATGCTGATCAGGTGAACTCATACAAAAACTCACTTAGTGGGCCGAGCATGAAAGAGCATAAAAAGGCTAGTGGTGACGTAGCCAACAAACCGCTGTCAACTGCTGCTGACCATTCTAGTGAGCATAGAAATGAAGCTCAATCAGTTTCTGATAAGGCCATCTTTCCTGGTGCATCTGAGGAGGCTTTGAGAAGGCTAAATAACATCATTCCAGATAGTTATTTTCCCTTCACTCATGTATGTCCTCATATCTGTTTTGGCATTGCCACTTCTTTTGGAACTTAGTCTCCTGAACTATTCATTTAATCAGTTCTTGCTTTATCAATCCTCATATTTGATTAGTTCCTCACTTTCATATTTGTACAAGCCAAAAGTTTAAGATTAGTTCCTCACTTTCATATATACAACATAGCTCTGGTTTTGATATTTGATTTTATAGATATAGTGTTAACAGTGTGAACAAATCATTCTCGAGAGGAGTGTACCATTTTTTTAGTTAAGAGCAGCATTAAGGAGCATGAAAAATAACTTTTGTTCTCGTGTGCAGATTCCTCCTATATCAGGGAAGGGGGTTGATCCTGTTGAAAATTCTGGACCTTCTGTTGCTTCATTTCAAGGGAAGCTGGGTCTTCCGAACTTTGGTCTCGATGACAACATTCCACTTAAGCATATGAAGTCTATACCTGATATGCTTCCCAACCTGTCACTGAGTGCTCAGAAGGATTATATTCGTAATTCTGTCCCAGAGTTACCAGACAGTTCATTGTTACCAAACTTCATGGCAGATATTGCTGGTACTTCGAAGCAAAAGTCATTTATGTCTGGCTTGCTTCCAGGGCTGGGTCTAAGCCCAGCGCAACCAATCCATTCAGCCATGCCTGATAATCACAAGAAGGTATTGGACAATATAATGATGCGTGCTCAATATGCCTCAAACAAATTCTTGAAGAAGAGATCAAAACTAGATTATTGGTCAGAAGATGAACTTGACGCTCTGTGGATAGGAGTTCGTAGGCATGGAAGGGGAAATTGGGATGGCATGCTTAGAGATCCAAAGCTGAAGTTTCTGAACAACCGAACTAGTGAAGAACTGGCCTTAAGATGGATTTTGGAGGAGCAGAAAATTATAGAGGAACCAATGTCAACAGCCACTAGACGTCCCAGCTCTACACCATTTCCTGGAATATCGGATGCAATGATGTCCCGGGCACTGAATGAAAGTAACTTCTCCAAACTGAGGATGGAGCAACCTAAGTTACAGTCCCACTTAACTGATATTCAACTAGGGTCCAGTGATATCCTGTCCAGACTTCCTCATGTTGAAGCTGCTAATTACATGAACTCAGGTGAGGGTGGCCCATCTCCGATACCATGGCAGGATTTCAAGCATAGATCAGGTTATGGTGGAGATTTTCCTGGCAGTGCATTTGACAAGTTGGAGAAGCCTGATATTGGGTTGATCCCACCATTTATGCCAAATCCTTTTATGAATGATAGCATTGGTCCGCTGCCCATAAACAGAAAAAACAATAGTACCATTCTGCCAAACGAAATCGGACCAAGTTCTCATGAGAGCATTCTCCTTCATGGTGTTTCAGATGGGCAGATCAACTTACTTCATGAGATGCAGCGTCGTGTGAGGTTAGGCAAACAGCCCATGGAGATGAATCTCAACCGCACAGACCACTCAAATCCTCAGCTTGATAATATTAGCGACATTGGAGGTTTGAAATCAAACAAGTTACCTCATTGGCTTCAGGATGCTGTACGTGCTCCTTCATCGAAGCCACCTGAACGTGAGCTACCTGCAACTGTTTCAGCAATTGCTCAATCTGCTTGCCTTCTTCTTGGAGAACAAGAACCAACAATACCTCCATTCCTGATGCCGGGAACACCTCTTTCTCGCCCAAAGGACCCTAGGATTAATTCAAAGAAGAGGAAACTCCGCAAGGTTCAGCAATTGTCCTCCAATGTAGAGCATTCTAAAACTGGATCTGGCCAAGGTGGTCGTGATGCAACTCCCACACCCCCATCCATTGAAGCTTCGCCTGCCCCTCCTACTGTTGATTGCAATGATGGTGCCCCATCGCTCAACTTGAACTCTCTGTCATCATCTTCCGCTAGCAGTCAGGGGAAAGATGAGGCACCTCCCACATTTGAAGAATCACAACCAAACGTGGAAGGTTCAGAAGCCATTGAGGCCACCTGTACATCGAAGTCAGAGGCTCCTGAAATTAGTTGTCAGACAACTGGATTCTCTCTGGTAGATGACAAGGTTAGCCAATCTCATGGATCACGAATAAAAGATATTCCTGACACCGCAGCCAGAATGCCTGAATCAGATAATTCAGCTCCACTGGGTCCTGAATTGCAAGTTGTGGGTGACACTCCTGGTACGAGCAGCAGCAGAGCAGCTGACATGCCTGTACCATCTGATAACAATGACTTGACACAGAACAATCCACTTGGCAATGCTGGGAGCACCATGAACCTAGAGGAGGTGATGGAGAAACCGGCTCCTCTTGTGGAGACCAGGGACTCGGATGCATCACATCCTGTTTCGGCTGAAACAGTCGATGAAGACAGAGTGGACGAAATCGCCTCAGATGAGCATTAGGCTCGTGCCATTAGTGTGATTTTCGTTTCTCTTACGTTCAACAGAACGCTGGGATTTTCCCTCTCCCAATGTTTCCAGTGTGGATGATCTCGTGTTGTGTAATGCTGTAGTGCAGAGTGCAGATAGAGCAAAAATCCAACGACTAGTCGTTAGCAGTAGTAGTTGGGCGCTGGTCCGGCCGGAGCAACTCTGGGAAATCTGTATACAAGAAATGTATATTTTTGCTAACATGGTGTTGGGTGTGTGTAGACTGTAGACCGCTATTCATTTATTTATGCGTATATGGTTTAGTAAAGTGGGTTGTCTATCTAGCGCAGTGGCTGTAAAACGGGATGGTATTGCGTTGCCTGAGTGGTGGCCTTAAAAATGGAACTCACGTTCCTCGGCAGTTACTCTGAAACTGCATTCGAGATCAGATGCTTTCATGGTCCGCCTGGTGCCAGTAGAAGTGGTAACAATGCAACGTCTCTCGTTAACATCTTGTTCATCTTTTCTTCAAAAAAAAAAATCTTGTTCTTCTGCTGCTCTCACGACACAACATGCACAAAGCATCTGTTCTTGAGTAGCTACAGAAATTCCAGAGCTTTGACACATTCAAAGTTGGACTCCAGTTTCGCAGTTTCACTGCAGTGTTCAGCCTTCATCGCTCTTCACTGCAAACAAAGGAATGACTGAATTAACCACACAAGCATGAGCTTCATTTCTTATCAAAGAAAAAAAGCATGAGCTTCATTCACCGAAGCTGGAGGTAGAAGGCGATCTCACCCTGCACCTCGCGGAGCTCGTCGGCGTGGCGCACCCCCATGAACTCTGAAGCACCGGCACATCCGCACTTGTAGCTGCAGCGCTGGCAAGACCTGACGAGCACGTACGTTCGCCGTAGCATCTCCTCCAGTTCTTCAGGGACTCCTCGTCTCCAGCCGCCACAGCAGCCGCGCTGCGCATCGTGGTCGTGGAGGTGGAGGCGTGGAGCCGCACGATGAGGCGGCCGATCATCTCGTTTTCCCTGATTGCCTCTCGAGAAGCAGGCAGGTGGCTCTGTTCCTCCTGACCGTGTGCACCGCGTCAGCATCTACTCCCACGACCACGACGGTGGCGACCTGGCGGCCGATCCGGAGTCTGGATGGACACCTGCCATGGTCCATGGCAACCGGAGCTCTCGGCGTTGGCAACGTAAGCAGGCTCACCCGAGGCTGAGAGTCCGCGGCGTTTCTGAAAACAAGTCTCCGGACGCCGCCGCCGCTGCCGTCAATCTTCCCCCACCAAGGAAGCGGGCGAGCGGCCCTCTCCTTCCTCCGCGCCGATGGCCCGGCCCCGCACAGCCTCTGGCGTCAAAACTTGACGACGACCTCTTTGTGATGCGCCTGATCTGGGCCGCAGATGCCCGATTGAACGGCTCATATGACCCCCGGGTGGACGGTATTTGAAATACCGTCCACCCCCGGTCGGTATCTAAAATACCGTACACCCCCGCTGTCGCATGGAACGCCGCCGCTCGCCGAGCACCGCCGCGCTCCGGCCGTCCCTTGCGACCCTCCCCGTTACTCCGGCAGCTTTGCGATTGCCCCCGTCTTCCATGCAGCAAAGGTGGCCAAACACCGACCGCCCCTGGTGTCGCCGGAAACGGCGGCATCCTCTGCGCCACGCCGCGACTCGCCGCAGCGCCGTCGCGTTCCGGCCGCACCCGGCGTCCGCCTCCTTCGCTTTCCCTCCTTTGTGCCACGCGGTTGCCCCATGTTGCCATCGACATATCGACTGCGAACAGGCACCAGCCGACCACCAAGCTTCCTATGGCTCGTGCAGCAGGTGGCAGGAGCTGGCAAGCGTATCATGTTTGGCACCATGGAGGCACCACCCGTGCTGCCGTGCAGGCGTGTCATCGGTTCTGAAGCTCCGAAATGCCTATCCAAATCGAAACACAAACTCAATCTAGTTCTGAATCTCCAAGCTACACCAGTAGCTGGCATGATAATCGATTTCACATCCTGCAGTATCTAGCTGACTGCCGACTGCATTTTTACTTCATGATCGCAGTGTCTCTCTGAATGACTGGACAAGTACGTCTGAGCTGTTGAAAAAACTTGGCAGCTGCTGTTGCTGCTGTGCTACCGCATTCCACTACATCTTGTTGGGCGTTAGCTCCCAATCCTAAATAGCCAGACACACTTATTTCAGGATTTGCATCAGCAGTCAAGCAAGTAGGAGTTAGGTCCACAAATTTGGCTGGAGTGTTGCATCTTCTTAAAGCTGCCCAAAGATACAGTACTACACTACAATCTGTCCAATTTTTGTCCTATCTCTTTTTCGCAAATCAGAATGTGCGTTGCCCAGAGCATAGCTCTGGTGTTAAGCAGACGCGATGGACATTCAGTTAAGCAGGTGTGGCCTTCAGAAACGCACATCTGAAGGCAGCTATTGCCTAAGACAGTCGATTAAGCAGATCCTGGTCCACCACCTCGACCTGCTTCGACCAAAGAATCCCTGGTAACTTATTACCAGGCACGCGTCATTTGTGATCCGAGGGTATGCCTCGTACCCGAATTTGGCGTTCGCAGAGGACCAGAGACAGCACGGCCTTTGCGCCTTCAGGGATCATATGGGAAACGACGGCGGCGGCCAGGCTCGTCCCCTCAACTCTCTCTGGCTGCAGGTTTGGCTTTCTGATGATGTACAGCTCCCCGTTCCTATTCAGCTCAAATCCCTGCACACACATGCTGCTTAATCTGAAGAATAGTAGCAGAGTTCATGGTTTGGAAAGAATGAATCGAATTTATTTACGGAGTGACTAGCATATGCATCCACCATTGCATAGTTCCAGGTAACTTTACTACAGTAGTCTAGCACTGGCCATTCCATTTGGCCAACGGGCAAGCAACGTGCATGGTATCTAGATCTTGCTACCTGTTTTTCTCATCTGCCACAGCCGTTCAGGAGACCTAGCGACTAGTGTTAGTACTCTCGCACCAGTTGCTTCTGCATCTGCCACAGCCGTCTCAATCAAACGGCTGATTGCATACACACCTTCCTTGGGTTTATACTGTGCACAACACCACAAGAACAGCGCACTGGAAAAATCCTTGCATACGCAGTCGGAGAGCTCTAGCTCTGAAAAATCACTACGTCTATTATGTCACGATCAGTAGGTAATTTACCTGGGACGATGTGAATCTTGGAACAAACCATGTCTCGATGTTGAGCTTCCCCACCCAGTAGGCCTCCGACCCGAACGTCCCAAGGAACGACGTGAGCGCGACAAGCGGGTACGCGAGCGCCGCCGTGTTGAGGCGGCGTGGCCTTGGTGGCGGCGAGCGGCGCCGACGCGAGCGAGGCGATCCCGAGCAGCTGGTGGAAGATGGACCCCGCCGTGGTGAGGTGCGTGAGGTGGACGACGTCGACGGGGATCCCGCTCCCCTCCTGCGCAGCGCCCGCTGTCGACGCGTCGAGCGTGCCGTACAGGTAGGAGAAGTTGGTGCGGAATGCCGCCGCCGCCCCGCGGCCGGAATCGGCGCTCACGGGCGGAGCCGAGCCGCCATGGCCGGCGGAGGATGTTAGCACATTTTACAAATTGCCCCCTCATTTGGATCGCGATTAATAATCGCGATCCAAATATTTACATATAGCCCCCTAATTCGGATCGCGACTGCTGATCGCGATCCGATTATTTACAAAATGGACCCTACAAATTTACACAGAATCCCCTGAAAAATCCTCCGGGTATCCTCCCCTTCCCATCCGGCGCCGACGGCGGCCGCAGCAGCGGCAACCATGCCGCGGAGAATGGATTCCTGCTACTCCACCTCCATTCCCCGGCTCCCCCATTCCTCTCCTGATCTCCATTGCCCTCGCCCCCTTCGTGCTGCGCCTCCCAACGCCGTGCTGTGCGTCCTTCCACCCAAGCTCTCCTCTCGTTCCCGTGGCCGCCGCAGCGGTGGTGGCGCGCGTACCCGTGGCAGCCGCGGCCGGCGGCCAAGCGCGGGGTGATGTCGACACGTCGTGGACGCGGTGCGCGTGCGGCGCGAGATGCCGGTTGACGGCGCCGGCCGATGCCAGGCGACAACTCCAGCTGACGGGGAGTGTGTGTGCAGCGTCGGCGCGTTCATCCTGGGACGGCAGCTAAACAAGCGAGGCAAACTAATCTTGTTTTTGAGGACATACCAAGCTGTGGTGTTGAGCAGGGGCAGACGCGATGGCCGATGGACACTAATCTTGTTTTTTTCACGAAACAAACTAATCTCGTTTCTTTTTGTTCATCTTCTGCCCATCTCTTTTCGCTGTCCGATCTCGTTGCTTACCCATCAATCTTCATGCGAATAAATTTTGCATGGTAGTCAATATGACAAAGATTAAATCCAATTTAACTTTGTCATTCGTATTTGCAGTACAGGATAACTGATTCGCAATGGAACTCACGTTCCTCCGCAGTTACTCTGAAACTGCATTCGATATCCGATGCTTTCATGGTTCGCCTGGTGCCATCGTAGATCGTACCCTGGTAGCGCCTGGTGCTGCTCTTATCTCAGGCATGAGTGAGCTCTATGTCACGCTACCGTTTTCTCTCTCTTCTTTTTCTTTTTAATCTGTGCCTAGAGGAAAACAGGGGATGCTTGTCATCAGCATGCTTACACCAAGCAGAATTCTTGGTGCCACCACAAATAGCATTTACTTGGAGAAATAAAGTCACTCATCAAAGCAAATGGGGCGCGGGGGAAAAAGTTCATCTAGTAGGCCTATATTTTCAAGCCGAATGACACAAGCTAAAGGTGGGCTGCAAAACAATTTACAGCTTTCAGTAACTCCGCATCGTAGATAACTCGTCAGAAGTAAACTATTTTCATTTTTTTTCATTGTTTTCATCCAGGAAAATCCATTGAACAGTAAAGAATAAATTATTACAACTTGAAACATGGTAACGGGTAACCACCATTAACAATCTAGGCAGTAGACAGTTGCATTTCCATTGCTACAGTAATCGGTGTGACTGAGTGTACGTTGCTGCTTCCTCAACATGAAAGGGAAGGAAATTGCCGACCAGCCTTGGCAATTTAAAACATGTCCAAGGTTGGTAATACATCAAAATTTACTGAGGCTGGCTCCTGCAGAAGAGAGTTCATTTAAGCTATGTTAGTACACAGGAACACGTAAAAAAGCACCGGAAAAATGCAAAATTGTTAAAATGCATGCCAACAGTGCACAACAGTGGGACCGGACATCTTGATGATGGCTTTATAGCTTGAGAGATTGTGTCAAACTCTAAGTGCAGTGGCCATGGCTGACGATAGATGGGTCAAGCTATTGACTTTACTGGGGTGAATGTAAAGAGCAGAACGGTTGGGATCAGAAACTAGCAGGAGTTTACACTTTACAGAATGTGTACGACAATGCAAGGGGACTGACAAAATAAAGAAAAACCTGGTCTCAGGTTGCTTCTGCAAGATGTATGCACCTAATTGGATAGCTCGGAAACATGGCAAATTCAGAGGCTCACAGCCCCATGCTGTGCTACAAAATATTTCCCTAATATGAGTATATGCAAAATATATATTCCCCTATAAACCAAGCAGACCTGCTTGTATGCTGTACCTCCAAAATGAAAACGGCTGTAATAAGAACTACAGTAACTTCACTAATGCTACCAATACCATGACAAAAGTTGACGAGAATGCACTTATTGTGGTTCAGTAAAACTTAACTCTATTTCTTGCTGGGAGGCAGTCCATCCAGGTTCATAAGCTTCTAGAAACCCAAGCTTTGCCTTGTTTGGGAGATCGTGTGGATGGACAAAAGGAACCCCTTGTGGCCACCCAATTTCAGTTCTGATATTCTCACAGGGACTATCCAATGACCGGATGTGGCTTTCACATTCTTTGATATTGCAAAATCTCAGTTTGATGCCTTTCTTGTCTGCAATGTCCTGAACACGCTCCTTGAGCACCCTCTGCGCCTCTAGGCGAAGTCTTTTAGAAGGAGGGAGTGGCTTTGTTCTTGTACTTCCATTCTTTTTCTTCATCACACAATTAAATGATGCTGAATCAAACAATTCAATAAGCTATAAATACATAGTACTCCAATAAAAGAAAGTTTCACGAGATCCAGACCCCAAGATTCATGTACATAAACAATAAAAATTGGATCAACCACATTTAGATATTATATATATCCCAATCAGTATGGTCCAATAGTATCATCAAGATGTCCTTCTGAAAAAGTTTTACACAGTTGACATGCCCTTGGATTCAAGTCCTTTAACATGAATAGGTAGCAGTGAAGATAGAATAACAGAAATCATATCTAGTAATACAAAATGAGTAGGCTAACAATGCATAGAGTTCGCTCAGTTCCAAATTTTGTGATATTTAATATACTAGTGTCACATAATCATGTAGTGAAATGTTCTTTTTTAGGTGGGGGGTGCAGTGGGGGTGATAACGGGTTCATTTACCAATAAAAATTAGTGAGATGTTGCACTATATCACTATGCAAAGAAACTTCACACAAACTAGATCACTCTAAACCTAGTCATGGTCTAGATGACTAGGTCTATTGAGAACATATTCACACAAAAACGCACCTAAATACAAAAGGTGTTGGCTATATAAGTAGTTCCACATAAGGCAGGAGTAGTTGGTGACAGTAAGAAGCTTTTTTTCTGAGCCATGTAACCAACAGATGGTAAACTCATATTATCATGCGCTCTAATATGATGAGAATGGCTTGGAGGAGAGAGCATCCTGACATGAGGCTCATCAGGAGCTTCATGTAGAGGCACTAAGTTACCTGAATCCTGTTCTGCATGTGATGATGGTTCAGTATCCTTGGGAAAAAGTTGATCAACAGAATGACCCGTCTGCATGAAATCATTTACTGGTATGGGGACCTGAAACTGAGCATCAACACCGTGGCCAGCAGCTCTCATCTCTGAGCCACTCAGCCTTGCAACTGATCTAGGCATGAGCTTGAACACCAAAGAACATCGCCCAAACATACATCCCTGCAAGTTTCCAACCTCTGTCTTGTATACAGCTGGATTTACATAGCCAGCAGTTTCCTGATAAAGCGCAAGGCCAGGATAAACAACAACATCATTTGGACCAAGATCCCCATCAACAAGAATCCAGTGTCCATGCATGTCCTTGACATATAGACCTGATCTATCTGACCTGACTAGGGTAAGCAAAGTCTTATCCATCTGTTGATCCTGGTCAGTAAATATGAGCAACTGCCCATCATCTTGAGAAGCAATGCTATGCTGCTGTGCTCCTTCGAATGACGGCCTTGAATGGCAACATGCTGAAAGCACAGAAGATGACACCTCCTGGCTTCTCAAGGGTATGTTGTCGAGTATGTCAGTAAATGCACAGCTTCTTAAATTCAACGAGAAACTGATTGCATCCAAAATATCTCTTGAAACTTTCCCGAGCACTGCAAATATGTCAGGTAGCCCCGATGGAGGCAATTCCATGGCGCAATTGGGCTCTATCACGGTAACTCCAGGCCTGTAGTCAAACATTTCCAGCCACATCTGAGGATCCACATAGTAACCAGAGGTCTTGCACCATTCGCGGGCATCATCCAAGTGGACAGCCTCGCTGGAATTGTACCCTCGCTGATGGAAGAAGAGGCGAGCAGAGTCCAAGCCGGACCTTAACAAGGCACCTTCAGTAGGAGGCAGCTGAATGATGGCTGCTGAATACTGAGCCAAGGACTGCATCAAGGTCGACACACATATCTTATAGTTGTCTGTAGGGAGACCCTCGCAGGCCGTAAGATCAACGAGGCGCACGCGGCCGAGGGACGCAAGAATGCTTCCTGCCGCGTCCTCCATAGGAAATGACTATCGAATTTGAATGTTGAGCTCAACACGGAGCGGGGGCATGGGCCTTGGTGGGTTCAATTGAACCCAGCGGCGGACCCAGTATAGGAAATGGGCGTACACATGTACACCCGATAATTTTTTTTGCAAACAGTAAAATCGAAGTTAGTAGGTATAATACATGCATATATACCTGTAATTGGGGATCAGATCCGAATACAAATAGCTTACTTTAGGGTTTGCGGCGCTCCGTTTCGCACAGCAGGAAGGGAACAGAGCGGGCGGGCGTACCTGGTGGGTGCTCGCCGGCGAAGGGCCCGGCGAAGACGTGTCGAAGGGCGTGCCCGCTCGCCCCGTCGTCGCCGCCAGGAAAGTACGGAGAGAGAGAGAGAGAGAGGAGCAGAGGAAGCTTTTTTTTTTGCGAAAAGGAGCAGAGGAAGCTGATTAGAAACGGGAGAAAAAAAAAGAGGCAGCAACGCGCTTGGGCCGTATAAATGGTGTGTTGTAATAGGCCGTGGCCAAGCTATTTGGGCCGTGAGAATGTCGGCCTGCGTGCCCCACGGCCCGGCCTCTGGGCGGTGCTCCAGGCCGGCCCGACAATGCAGCAGGCGCGCGCACCCGCAAGGCGGATTCGCGCGTCGCTGGCGCCGTGAATTTCGCCGCTTCCAAGGGTTCCGTAACGGGCACGTTCACCTCCCTCTCTCTACATAAAGGAGACCACGTCCGCCGCCATCACACCTCTCCACCAGTTCGTCTCTGATCTCCCACCACCGTCGCCACAACCCGAGATCGCAACCCCCCGGCGAAGATGCAGATCTTCGTGAAGACGCTGACAGGCAAGACGATCACGCTCGAGGTCGAGAGCAGCGACACCGTCGAGAACGTCAAGGCCAAGGTCCAGGACAAGGAAGGTGATGTATGATGTATCAACCGCCGCCTCAGCCTCCATCGTTTCCTAGTACTTTTGATCGTTTACTTTACCTTCTCGTTGGAATCAATCCAACATGCACTCCTGCATGCAACGCGGTGCAGGAGTTGAAGAAATTCCGCATGATGGTCTTGCTGTTGCAGTTGTGGTAAACTAATCGCCCATGGAAATTTGCAGGCATCCCGCCGGATCAGCAGCGGCTCATTTTCGCCGGGAAGCAGCTGGATGACGGCCGCACCCTGGCCGACTACAACATCCAGAAGGAGTCCACGCTGCACCTGGTGCTCCGCCTCCGCGGCGGCGGCAGGGGCGGCTACCCCACCATGCGCGTCCCGTGGGATCTCATCAACCTTGCCCGCAAGCACAATGAGAAGAAGATGATCTGCCGCAAGTATGTTGTAATTAACCCTGTGTTGATGCTGCTATCTGATAATCTGTTATCTAAATAACTGCATGTGGCATGAATGCTTATAGTTTCGTTTAGGTCGAGGTAGCTCAAGAGATCTGTACGTGCGCCTGCTGTGTGTGTCGTCGATTTCATTTCAGTCCAATGCCATGTAATGGAGACTTATGCAATGATGGAACTGCTAGTTTGGCTGCGCAATGATTGGTCTTGATATTTATTTTCATAATATCATAATTTTGTTGAATTATATATATATTGTTATAGAAAGCTGTGTTCAAAGCTATATTTCGATCTACAAATTATAAGTCCCTGTGATTGTTGGTATTTTTAGTTAAAATGCTTTGGTCTACAAAGAACCATTTAGTACGTGGATTTGTCTTCTTTACGAGCTGCTAAATCCTCCAAGTTTATTTGTTCTCCTATCTGCAAATATGATGTTATAATCTTAGATATGAGAAGGTTCACTTCCTTTCAACCAGCCGGGAGGCCATTCTTGCATGTTAAGCCTCTCAGTTTTTGGTTAAGAAGTTTAATCGACGCCCATAAATTTTTCTTGTTTGTCTTTGATCTTCAGGTGCTACTCACGCCTTTACCCCAAGGCCACAAACTGCCGCAAGAAGAAGTGCGGCCACAGCAACGCGGTGAGATCTTTATTCTTTAATTTCACTGCACATTAGTCATATTTGGATCACGACCCTACTAGTATTCTCAGGAGCGTTCATATTCTTTGATTGTCTATATATGTTCTTCTCAACCAAAATAAAAATACTTCCATAATACTTGCCCGAGGGCATGTTTGGTTTCTAGGAACTAAACTTTAGTCCCATCATATCGATTGTTTGGATACCAATTAGAAGTATTAAATATAGACTAATTATAAAACCCATTGCATAAATGGAGGCTAATTCGTTGTACGAATCCATCAAGCCTAATTAGTCCCTGATTTGAATATGTTGTGCTACAGTAAGCATATGCTAATGATGGATTAATTAGGCTTAATAGATTCATCTCATGAATTAGTCTCCATTTATGCAATTAATTTTACAGTTAGCTCATATTTAGTCCCCCTAATTGACATCCAACTGTTCGATGTGACCCGGACTAACACCCCCTGAATTTTCAAGAGTTTGTAGCATTTTTTGGCCCTTCCAGATATAGTACAATATCTCTTCCAACGTCAATGGAATTTTCTAGCCTAAGTTTTAATTTATGTTATGCTTGCTTTTTTCATTCTATAATTGCTCCACATCTGCTATTCTAAACCAGAAGAGTCCATTTTGCAAACGGTCTGTACTAGTAGATTTCAATATATATCTAGCAGCAAACAACATAATGTATGTTGGAATAATGAACAATGTCTGTCCGTTGACCTGATATCTTTTCAACATTCCTTTTCAGCTGAGGGCCAAGAAGAAGCTCATGTGAGCCATTTGGGAATTGAAGCTCAGCTCACAAGCGACGACAATCTGTGTGTCATCTGATAGCTCCATGCACCAGCTGAATAATTTGTCTCGAGCGTTTTACATCTGTTATCGATCAGGGGTTGTTAGTTTTGTCCTACTTTAATTTTCTATCTACTTATTAATGTTGAACCTTGTTTACTCGTTCAAGAACTCAATGTCATTTCGTGGCGTGGCAGTGGCATTGTTACGAAACGGTACTGGATGTGTCTTTCGTTGGATGTTGCTTTTGGTTTCTTGGGTAATTTTTTTGTGAATTGTCGATTAATGAACTGCATAGAGTGTTCGACTAAGCACGTCTAGATGGGCGTCTATAAATGCTAAACAGTCAACTGTGTTTAAAAAATACCTTAAACGTAACAATTAATTAAACACAGGCGTCTTCGTTTGAGCGATGGAACTGTAGTTGATTTGAAACGAGGGAGGGCCATATATGGGGAGGGTTGATATGACGACTATTCAATATTGATTGATGATAAATGTTTACTGAGTTGATTTGAGGATAGAATATTCTAGTAGAATAGAAATTTTGAATTACTATAATTGCCCTTTCTATTCTATTATACTGGAATAGAACATAGTAGAATAGAACGACTCTTTCTTACTTTCTTAAAAGAGTTTCTTACAAGAGTGAAACAAAACTAAAGAAAGAGAAAAAAAAAGTTTGCCAAACTTAAAGTTACATTTCTACCTCTAGAGGTATAGTACATGTCTCAGAGTTTCCTTCAAAAAATATTATGTAACTGGGGGAAGTATATAGCTATTTAATTAAGTATCTGTTTGCATATTTACCTCAACAATAATGTATAACACGTCTAAGCCGTATAATTGGGTTGACCTGAAACTCATTTACGCGAACTACTCAAGATTTCGAAGCAAGTGACACGGTCGAAATGAACTAGCTAGATCCCATTGCTGTCACTATTTGCATTCATACTCACCGGACTTGCAAAGCAAACGGATGCCTTATGAGGGTAGATCATTTTTTCTCAACAAAAAAAAAAGTTGGCGCAAGGGCTATCAACTGGCTCGTAACGTAGGCAGGCGATCGGTCAAGTACTGCTTTGCGAGTAACTGGGTCTTAGACTGTCTCCAGCGGGAAACTGTAAAACGTTCTGTACTCTATATATAGAGAAAGATTCCATTCTCTATTGTTCCAGCAGCGTTCTCTAAATGATCCTCTAAAATAGAGAACGTTACAGGTTTTCTCTATGTATAGAGATTCTCTCTCCTCTTCTCTATTTTTCTTTACGTTTCAAACATTGAATTAAATAAAAATAAAATATGTCCATAGCGTTTGAGGTATGATAAATACGTACGTACAAAAAATTGAAACAAAATACGTTTCTAATATAGGGTTTAATGTATAGAGAACGAGATTTAGAGAACGTTGTTGGAGAGAAATGAGATATAGAAGAGAGAATTTTGTAGAGAATTCTGTAAATGAAGGATTTAGAGGATGGGATTTGTAGTATCTCCCAGTTCCAGCACATTCCTTCTGGGCCGCGCTCCAGGCCTGCCCGACAGAAGCCCGGCCCATGCATGCCTGCCCACCGAACAGCCACCCTCGTCTTCTCCGTTCCGTTGCCGCCTACGTACGGCGACCATGCGTGGGTTGGTCTCGCCGTTCCGTTCCGGGGCGGTTTCGTAGCGCCCGCGTCAGTGTCACGCTGTCACCCACTCCCCAGCCCGGGAGGGGAGCCTGGTGTTTCGTAGCGGCCGCGTTACCTCCCTCCGCTCCTCTACAAAAGGGAGACCACGTGTCCGAGCCTGCCCACCACCACCAGTCCGCCGCGCCGCTCCTCTCCACTACCGCCGCCACCACCCCCAAAACCCCCGCCCCGGCCGGAGGGGACGAGAGCGACCGAGAGGGAGGAAGCGGGCGACCGGCCGGCGGAGATGCAGATCTTCGTGAAGACGCTGACGGGGAAGACCGTCACGCTGGAGGTCGAGAGCAGCGACACCGTCGCCAACGTCAAGGCCAAGATCCAGGGCGAGGAAGGTAAAACCCCAAACCCCCGCCCCGCCGCGCGCCGCCCTGCCTGCGTTGCTCCTCCGCCGCCAGTTTCTTCATCTTTTCGTCGCTCCGAAGTCGGTCGAAAGCTTGCCTCTTCCTTTGGTCTCGACGTGTTTGTTGATTACCCATCCCTCGCCCGCATGCCTTGTTGTTACGCGGTCATCGTTGCGGTTGGGTTGATCGCGCCCTCGGTTCCTCCTCTCTGCGGTGTTTCGGGTCACCGCCGCCCGCTCCCTGCTCCACCCTGCGCGTTTAGTTCTTGAAAGCTTGCTCCTTTTGTGGGTTTTGATGTGTTTGCTACCGGCCCTAGCATGCGTCGGGATATTCCGATTTTCTAGTTTTCCCTCTACATATTTGAGTGTGGTGTGTTGGGTGGTTAACTGATCATTAATGTGGTTGATGGCATTTCCGTGTCGCGATGTCCGATTTTGATCATTCAGGGTTAGAACAGGCAGCAGAGCAATTTGATGTTTCGATCCGGATGTATTAACCTGAAAGATCAGAACTTTCTTTTTGATACGGTCAAATAAAGGGCTTGATTGCCTTGCTTTGCTAATTGTGCTTCCGAGATTCTTGACGATTCCTCAGGTCATTCGAACTGATCAGATCTCTGTTTTGGAACTCGGATTTCAATCTCCCAAATGAGTAGTAGTCAACCAAAGCAGCCATGAAGATCGTTGCTTAATCAATTTATTTTGCAGGCATCCCACCGGACCAGCAGCGGCTCATCTTCGTGGGGAAGCAGCTGGAGGACGACCGCACGCTGGCCGACTACAGCATCCAGAAGGAGTCCACGCTGCACCTGGTGCTTCGCCTCCGCGGTGGCGGCAGGGGCGGCTACCCTACCATGACAGTCCCGTGGGACCTCATCAACCTTGCCCGCAAGCACAATGAGAAGAAGATGATCTGCCGCAGGTACGTTGTAGCCCTGCTTGATTCTGCTATCCAATAATCTGTTCTCTAAATATCTGCATGTGGCATATGAGTGATCATAGTTTAGTCTAGTTTGAGGTTGCTCGAGAGATCTGTATGTGTGCCTGTTGTGTGTGTCGTCGATCTAGCTCATTTCAGTCCAATGCCATGTAAATATGTAATGGAGACTGGTGCCATGATACAACTGCTAATTAGCTTGGCTGCGCAATGATCTGAACTGGATTGTGTAGTTACTCCACCTAATCACAAATACATGATCTGAATTGCCACACGATAGTTTATGATTTGCAAGTTAGCAGTCAAACCTTTTCAGGTACGAATCATATACTTAAAAAATGTAGATTGAATATAAAAGTTATGCATGTACATTTGTCTTGATAGGTATTTCAATATCATAATTTTATTGCATTATATACTAAAAGTATAAGTCCTTGTGGTTGTTGGTAATTTTAGTTAAATGTTTTGGTCTACAATGAATCCTGCAAATTTATCTGTTCTTCATTCTTGCATGTTCAGCCTTCAAATTTGTAGTATTAAGGTCGAGGTAACTGAACTCAAAAGGTTGATCCATAATTTCTGTTTCATGTAGGATCTTGTCCTGTTTCACTGCTTGCAAATGATATATACGTAATGAGATTGATCTAATGATTTTCCTAAACTGCTAATTTGCTACCTTTTTCACTGCAATGATATGAAGTGCAAAATGGAGCTTGATGCATGCGCTCTTAGATTTTGGCCTTATTTATATAGTTATCCTTCATCTAAGGATAAATCATAAGATATGCACAGTTGCCGTATGAGCTAGGTAAGCACAGCACATTTATTTGTTCATTGTCTAGTGTTTTCGTGTATGGTACTGTATGTCTTGCTCAAGTCTTTAAGATCGAGGTAACTAAGCCCAACAAATCGATATGTATGTTTGTTTTCATGTATGGTTCGATCCTGTTTCATTGTCAAACGAGTATGAACCATAAGATATGCAAGCTGACTTATGAGCTTGCTATTCCCATTTATATATGTTTGTTCATTTTACTAAGTTTTGTGCTGTTTACCCCCCTTTGCATTATTATGGTTGTGTGTGCATTAGAACTTAAGATTGTGTGCCTCTTCAGCCTTTTTCTTTAGCTTAAGATTGTGTACTTGTAATGTCTTTGCAGTTGCTATGCGCGCCTTCCCTTCAGGTCCACAAACTGCCGCAAGAAGAAGTGTGGCCACACCAACGAGGTAATTAATCCTTATTTTCCCCCTGCCATCGAATCCAAATGTTCTATATGTATGATAACATTAGTAATGTTCTTGGTTTTACTCATCTTAGCATTATACCGTTTATGTTCTTGGTTTTGTTTGTAGCATTGCCCATGCTAATCACCTCAGTCATCATATAATGCTGTTTTAAGAGTTGATATAAAATGGCATCACTTTACTCCAGTTATATAGATAGTGCTGAATCAGTTTAGATGTTATTGGAGTTTACTACCCAAGTTCATTAATTCAAATAATGATTGCACTAGTTTCGTGATTTGTCTATGTCTACTATGCTGAACCATTTCCTGTTTCAGAAAAGTTTGTAATACCAGTATGCACTGTATTTGATTGTTTTCACCCAACGTTCTTTTTCAGCTGAGGTCAAAGAAGAAGTTCATCTCCAAGTTTAATAACTTGTGAACGATTTGGAAATCGAGGGAAGTGACATTCTGGAGTGCCATCTGAAAGCGTCACCCATCAGTTGAACCAACTTATCTTAGCATTTTAGCATTTCTATCAGAGCTGTTAGCTTTGTCCTATTTTAAGTTTCCATCTGCATGCTGAACCTTAATTACTCTCTCAAATACTCGATGTTGTTTCAACGCGTGAAGTGGCATGCCTAAGAAATGCTAGCGAAATCCTTTTGGCTGAATGCTGAAACTTTTGTCACTGTATTCTGAATGCTTGAGTTTTTCAGTTTGGAAGGAAGATGAGAACAACTAGTTGTGCAAAGGCATCTATATTGTTTCTGTTGTCTCTTATGTGAATTGCAGATGCATGATACATAATAGTCGCCTGTTAGTGATTAACTCACTAGCAGTTGTTGCACTTGCTACCTATTGGTGACAAACTCAACAGCAGCAACAGTAACTGGTGACTGGACTGGCTCTGTTTCATCCATAGGTTATGTAGTACACTAGCAAACTGCACTGGTCTTGTTTTTTGAGGGGTGTTCTTTTTTAGGGGTACACTGATTTAACTATTGCGGCCGGCCAAAGTTCTTTTGGCTGGATGCAAAAACTTCTGTCTTTCTGAGTACTGGACTTCAGTTTGGAAGTAGAGGGAGGATGGCAATAATTGGTAGGATAGTGGTTTCTGTTGCATCCTTTGTGGACTCCAGATGCCTTATATGGAGCATTCACTCGTTAGCAATGAGTTCACTAGCTGTAGCTGAAGCATTGCTACCGCCTAGCGATTGGTGACGAGCACAATTAGTATCAGCAACATCGCTCATGGTATTTGAGTCCTCGTTGTTGAGGTGTTGTGTAGGAAGGTATCAAGGTAGCAGGTCGCAGCCAGTGATTCTGGAAAGACTGAGAACCAGCACAACCGTAGACCTTGGTGGCACATGAATGAACCTTTGAAGGAGTTTGGGTATTGTAGGCTGGTTCTCTTAGCCACCTCTGCAAGAATGCATACGAACATGTGACCCTTCAGAGTTCTTTTGTTTTATTTTTTGTTGCACCGAATCCTTGAGCATCAGCAGTCGTAAACTCGTAAGTTAGTAACTTGCTCCCAGTCCCACCCAGATGAGATTGCAAATAGAAATATTTGCATCCCCAGATGAGATTGAGATGCAGTATTTCAACTTTTTTTAGGCGAAATTTATGCTTCACTTCATGCAACTATGCTACCATTGCCATGGCCTTGCGGTGTTCTGGTCAGCAGTCAGGTACCGGCAAGAGCTGGTTGAAGTGGCTCATGTCAATGCGAAGGCCGGCGAGGGCCCTGACCTTCTGAGAAGATGAATCCTTCACTGCATGATCCAATCGTGCACTGTAATTGCAACAGTAAAGACATCTCTCCGCTCCCTAATCCAATGTCGCGCTGTAATTACAACGGTAAACACTCTCTGACCCAATGTAGGAGGAGACTAAAACTGTACTACTCCACTTCCTAATTCGATGCTTGTCCTCCGTAATTACAACAGTAAAAGGGGGGAACAGGTTCTCAGAAGAAAGAGAGGGTCATCAGGACAGGAGACCAAGCTGCAGAGTTACCATGATGACCAGACTAAAGCTTGCAGAGTCAAAAGGGGTAAAGCTAGAAGGGAACAATCAAGCAGGCGACCACTTTGTTTCAGCAAGTCGAAACCAAATTCAAGTGCTAGAAAGCAAGGCAAATCGATCACACTTTATGCTGCAAAATTCAAACAAATCGAAAGAACAAATTGGAATTTTCTCACTGTTTCCTAGTGAGGTGCAGATCGATCAGAAATTCAGAACCCACACAGTTCATGTAACCATTCAGGCAGGATCCCATGAAGTGTTGCTTCAGAATTTCTTGGCTCATCTAATCCTTGCCCCGGAGATCGAACGCTCTTATCTTCTCCTTCCATTCATGAATCCACCATTGATTTCTTCTGCAATGCCATTGAGCGTAATGGCTTGAAGAACTGAGCTGACCATTCCTTGCAACGAAGAGGAAGGAAGCAGGGCGCCGGTCAGTAGCTGGAGTTGGGGCCGTAGCAGGCGCCGCGGACGGGGTTCCAGAGCCACTGCACGAGGAACCGCCGCCCGTTCACGCCGTTCACGTTGTAGGCGCTGCCGTCGGGCGCGCGGGACACGTTCCCGACCAGCCCCCCCGCGCCGCCGCCGTCGCCGTACACGCCAAGGCATAGGTCCGCGATCTCCGTGGGCGCCGTCGGCGTGTCCCCGGCGTACCACGCGTTCACCAGCGGGTTGGTCGACATCTCCGCCAGCTCGTGCCCCAGCACGATCACCATCCCGTCCACGCCCGCGTCGCCGTTCGGCGGCCGCAGCACCGCCTGCCCTCCCCCTCCTCCCCCAGCGCCGGCGCCGGCGCCGTACTCGGCGGCGGCGAACGGGTACGCACACTTGCCGGGGCACTGCGTGCCGCTGTTGCCGACCCACGCGTACGGCACGGTGACCCCGACCACGGACGCGAAGGTGAAGTAGTGGAAGCCGCAGACGGCGCGGCAGAACTCGTCGACCTGCACGTCGGGGGACGTCAGCACCAGGTACGCGCCGCTGTAGGGGTCCAGCGGCAGCGGGTCCGGGTACGCGTACACGGCCGACCGGATCACCGACTGCATGTCGATGCGCCGGAGCGAGGCGCCGTGGGAGTAGCCGGCGTCGGAGTGCTCCCCGGCGACGGTGAACGCGCCCGTCACGTTGGCGCCCGTCTGGTCGGCGTACATCCGCGGCGTGCGGGCCCACCAGTCGGAGACGGCCGGGAACGGGGCCGGGGCCGAGAGCGAGGCGAGGAAGTCCCGGAGCACGGCCTGCGCCGCGGGCTCCCACCGCCCGTACCAGATGAGGTAGAGGTTGGTCGGCGACGAGGACACGACGGGGCCCATGTGGTACTGCATGTCCACCAGCTGGTTCCCGTCCACCAGGTAGTCGGGGCGGTACACCGGCGCGCACCGGACCGCGGCGAGGTTGCTGCTGGAGATACAGATCGCCGCGATGGCGGCGGCGAGGAGGAGGGAGGGGTGGCGGGGGAGCAGCCTCCCCATTTTGGTGGGATGTGTGGAGTGGAGGCTTGGGTGAGTGGGTGAGTGAGCTGGGTTTTGGTGATTTTTGAGTTTGAATCCTCACGCTTTTTGTAAGGAAAAAAGAAGTGGGATGCAGTTGTAAACAGGTAAGACAATGGAACTTTGTACTGATATTTATGAGACTAGTAAATTTCAATAAAAAAGAACTTTTTCGCATTTTACCCTGAACTTGTAGGTTGAATCCACTCTTCTTCAGTGAAGAACAAAGCGGAAAATTAGGCAGTAAGAATTTAGAATCAGGAAAGGAGAGCAGGGGCTTGTTCATTGTAAAATGTATGGCATTTTAGAGATCGTACTGCCTCCAATATAAATCTTTGACAACTACTTTCTGTAGAATGCTAATAGATTAATTAAAACCTGCTATATTGCGCAAAGCATTTTCATGATAGGTTGATAATATTTTTATGGGACAATTTGGAGTAGTTTTATTAATTTAGTGTTTGAGTTTTGAAATGCTTGGCTGCACACTTTCTAGAATGACGTATATGTACAACCAAAATGAGTACAAAATTGGTACGGAATTATAAAGCCCTTATTTTTTGAATGAACGCATAGGTCGAATCCTCTGTTCTAACAAAGAACAAAGTGAAACATAGGGGACTTGCAACTTTAACCACTACTTTTTTATAGTTACATTATAATAGAACGATTAAACACTTTCTAAGACAGCACGCATCTAAAACCGAATGGTAGTACAAAAATTGATCGTTGGAGCAAATAAATCAAATCATCATCCTGTTCTACTGAGATATTGAGAATGCTATAAAATTTGCAGCCTGATTTGTAAGATAGAGATTACACAGCACATACACTCCATGTGGGGTGTGGACCAGATAGGTTATCTAATCTTGTTCTAATCTGTAAGGGGTTAAAGCCAAATGGCATACCAATCTGAAGCGCCTAGTTCAGGTAGGACCTGCTGCTCGATTTCTTTTAGCCGTGGCCGGGACCTGGAGACCGACCTTCTTGATGCTCGCCACGGACTCGATGTCAACGGCTGCACGCAGCTCAAGGCTGCACTTGTATTCGTTCCAGGACCAGTGCGGCTGACGTGTGGACCCGCCTTACCCGCGGCGGCAAGAAGATATTCAAGGCTGTCGTTTCTAGCCAAGCCCACAAAAGCTCTCCAAGGACTCTCTGAAGACTGAAACCCAAGTCATAGCAGGTGATAACTTGACGTGGTTATGAGGGAGCCAGCCAGGAAGGGCGTAAAAATCTTGTTGGAAGCACAAGCGATTTTCTTTGTGGCATCCCAAGGGGAAGCACGTGAGACCTGCAGTAGAAAAACCTTTTGCATCATTCCATACACCTCTACTGCCAGAAGTCATCTTCAGTTTCCCCAGTAGTGTGTACTATTATTCTAGAGCTACCGCCGCTACCCCACTGCATCTGCACCCGTGCACATCACAGCGCATTGCTTCCACAGGTGAAAGAGTGAGGCCAAAGTGATTGCAAGTTTGCATTCTCGAGAAATATTAGAGAGAAAAAAAGGTTGCAGGTTTCTTATTCTTGCAACACGATAGAGCAAGCCATCACGGCTCCTGATGCGAGAAGGATGGTGGTGGCAAATTGACAATGCCGTGGCGTGGCACCATAGGATTCAGCTCTGACCTGCTGCTATAGACGGGATCACCAAGATCATCACGAGCACTAGCATATAGCAGGTGAATGTGGGTGCGAAGAACTAAGATTTTATGAGATGTCATGTGATGGGTATTGCTTTACGCCTGGATCCCGCGGACCGGAGCAGGGTCCGGCGGTCCCAGGCGGATCCGGCGGCGAGGTCAGGAGGATCGACGACGGTGGCACGGGCACCACGGCGACGACCGGAGGTGGGGGAGCACCACGAGCGGCTGAGGTCAACCTTGGGAAGCAGCAGAGCCAGCTGTTATGTTCCTGGACCTGGACAGAAAAAAACGATAGGTTATATCCCGGTCAGTTTCCTAGATATGTTCTTCACCAGGCTCGGATAGAGATTTCCTGGGATCAGTTTGCTAGATCCCAGCTTGCCAGGGTAGAGTATTGAACAATAGAGAAGCCGCAAACATCTGATTGCAAATGGATTCACAGGAGGACACATGATTCACAGGGATACACAGGGAAACATCAGGTCAAATTATCAGATATCGACTCAAGTGCATCTGGCCTAACATAGTCCAGATAAACCTAATGGGAGCTGCAAATGTCCAAGGAAGCAAAAAAGAAAAGGGAAATGGCTATGTACAGCTCGCAATTAGAGCGGAGCACACCCCATATTGGAAGTTCCCCGTTCAGGTGGTCACCCTTCGAGGCACGGAAGAGATCCACAATTGCACTGCTGCTTCCTCTCATTGGAGCTGAGACCTGCTGCTGCTTTCAGGCCAATGGAAGCTTGGAGCATTGTTGTATTGTGACAAATCAAATGAAATGGTCTCCACCTACAAAAATGAGCATTAGTATGCACGAACTCTACCAACCCCTGAAAGAGCAAAGAGAAGACAAAAACAGAAAGCTTATTTCTGAGCTTACTCCATAAGGGAAAGTTTCCGGAGCACCAGCCGACGTTAACGGCCATCCCTCATTTACAGGATTCGCCTGGACCTAATGAAAAAATAAATGAAAACCTCATATTACCAAAAAAGATAACTGCTGGCCAAATGTACATATCTAATAGCGTCACATACATTTGTTGCATCAGTTACGCTGTCAGTTGCAGTGACTGCTCTGTTTACGGTGTTTGCGGTGGCATTTCTCCTCTTGTTATATGCCCTTTTAGTTTTCTTTTTCAAGGTATCAAGAACAGTTGGGGTTGCCAGCTTCTTCTTGCGGGAACGTTTGGACTGGCCTTGGGTAAGATCCCAGCCCTTTGTACTAAGAGAGATGGGTAACGCATCATCAGTAAAATCCTCGTTCACAGGATTGTATGCAAAGTTGGTTGTTGAAACATGACTGTCAATCCTTTGATCTCTTAGTGACTTCTCATATGAGATCACTTTATCCCTGATCTCCCTCATGATTGACAAAGCATATTCTTTTGATTCTGAGTTCATGGAACCAAATTCCACAACTTCTGCGAAGTATTGGTGGCCAAGTTTGTAGAGATCATCATAGCTTCCCAGTTCCTGATTACCCGCTGAGACAGGTTGGGATATGGAAGCACATGTTTGTTTACAATCCTTACACCAGCGATGAATGATGTATTTTGGTGGAATCATCAGCACAAGCTCCTGTCTCAGTACAGTGAGCGAATGCCTGCACAATATTCCTTTGGATTGGAACAACCGGCAGAGGCACCATATGTCATCTTCAACATTATCATAAACAACTTTGTAGTCTACCTTGGTTGTTTGATTGATATGTTCCGAAACTATGTATGTAACCACTGAATCATTCCGGTCAAGTATACTATAATTGCAATGAAACGAATGTCCTATTTCATTCAAGAACTTCTGAAAGATTTCTGCAGTGTACACCTTTGCGGCTTGATCTTCCACAGGTAACCCTGTCATCATTGGTGGCCTCATCTGCGATGATCTTAAATCTTCATAAGATTCCTTTTCTAACTTATCTTTAACAGCTTCCTCATACTGCTCTACAAACATTTTCAAAGAGGTTCCTGACGTCAACCAGCCATCAAAATAGTCAGTAACACTATCACTTCTGTCCGTGACAGACATTCCTGCCCAAAACGAATCCTTCACGTAAACAGGAGCCCATTGCATCCTGACCTCATATAGTTTAGACAACCATTCATTTCCCTCTAAGCGAAAATGTTGGATGGTATCTTGCCACTCTTTGTCAAAGTCAGGCATAGTAACATAATCATAGGCCAGTGTGGTGAATGCGGAAATAACTTCATTCTTACTTTCCATTTCTTCCAACTTTTCAGGAAGCTCATTTAAGATGTGAGAAAGGCAAAAACGATGCCTTGCGTTAGGAAAAACCTTTTTAATAGCTATCGCTACATCATGACAGTAGTTGGTAATTATTGAATGTGGTGGCTTGGCATTCATACATCTTAACCACGTACCGAAAAGCCACACATATGCTCCAAGAGATCTACCCGCAAGCAGACCACATCCTAGTAACAATGGCTGTGCATGGTGGTTAGTCCCCACAAAAGACACAAACTGCATATCATACTGATCACTGAAGTTTGTGACATTAATAGCAACAACATCACCAAAGTAATTGTATGAACTGCGCGATTTGGCATCAGCCCAAAAGACATTTCTTAGCTGCCCTTGCTCATTCATATCCAAACTGTAAAAGAAACAAGGATTTTGGTCTTGCATTTTGTCGAGAAAACCCAACAGAGCCTCTAAGTCTCCTTCTGGAAGCTTCAATTTCCTATTTCTGTCTATCTTGGTTTTGAATTCAATCAGTGCAGATGAAGTTACACCAGTATCACCACCTCTGCTTGAAAGTGCAACAGCTGAGCTGCTCTGTGGTCCCTCAGACTCAGACATACGGGGTGGATTTAGAGAGAAAGGAGAGTTCTTCAAATGCCTCTTGAATTTAAGCAAGCTCGGATCCAGCGGGTGGTTGTGCTCCAACTCAAGAACAATTACTTCCCAGCGGTTCTGAAAATGTGCATCCTTCACTATCATCTTAGCCTTGCAGCCAGTCTTCATGCCCCGCTTTCTTGCAGGTCTTGTCACACCAGATCTCAGTCTAGACTGCCCTCCTTTAGAACATATGAATGTAGAGCGATAGCGGAAACCATCAAATGTATTGTTAGATCTTCTTGTAATACCAAAACCTGCATGACAGCCATATGTCACATAGAACTGAAAGGCGTCTTCCTCCGAGTCAAATATCATCCCTACTTTTGGCAAACATGCCGGATCTATATCAACTGGTTTGAAGACTTCACTCTCAGCAGCATTTCCTTCTTTCTCACCATCTTCTTGCACATCTTCTTCATTAGATGATTCAGTGCTATACTCTTCCTCTTCCATTGGTCCAAAAATTTCAAATTAGCCTGAAAATAGAGCAACTACGTCATGAACTTTGTATAAATATTCTTAGCAGAAGCATGATGAGCACACCTACAACTAAGGCACTGTGTGCATTGTCACATATACTGGTGAATAAATTGGAGAAGACAGTGTCACTGAAATTCACACACACTCGAGGTGAAACATATGTTGTTTTTAGACTTGTAGAAAATATGCAGGTATATGGAATGACCTCATTTCCCTTAATTATTCCCACATTGGAAAAGGTGTCTCCTTTGTTTCATAAGTTTTACCAAGGGCATAAACAGAAAAGAAAAGGAGAAAGGTGCCAGCAAGTTTTCCAGAAGACTAGACTAGAATTATGAAAACAACCAGAGTAGTGGATACTTGATACAATAGAACTTCCTTTTGCCATAAAACATTTATAGGGGCAAAACACCATCATATTTGTAGGGGCAAAACTGTCCAGATTGCAGCGTGTCAAATGAGAGTGTTAGACTGCAACAAAGAAACATCGAACCAAAGTGTAGCAGCGTAAGTGCTACTGTTTTCTTCCATTGACATTGCACCTTTATCCCAATTCATATATGAACAGGGCAGCAAATCACTTAGAGAGACGACATCAAGTTCCAAAATCATAAGTGACCTAATCACTTGCATCAATGAAGCCTTCAAGTAAGTTCCTTCCATCAGACAGTGAAGCCATGTAGCACCACGACAAGGTGCATCTCCTGCAACACGTGCTAGCGGCCTAGCGCCAGCCACCAGAGAAGGAGGTGAATCTGCTAGGGGCTAATCCAAGAGCCAGGGAAATAGAGATGGTGCTGTCATGCACAAACGCCATTTTTGGGGAAGGGAATCAGTGAGTTGGTGTGGCACGGAATGGAGATTGCCATATGGCAGATAACCACCTTAACTTGCAGCCATCAAATCTGATTGAACAAATATTCTTTTCTTGTCCTAGACATGGGATTGAGTGGTATAACACTAATATCGATCTAAACAATACTACCAGCTGGTCCAGCTGGTCCTGAACACAGATGATGCCATGGAGTGATACTACTGAATTCGATCCATGGCGCGATCTGGGGCCATCACTCAGTGTTACAATACCAGAAAGCTGCATCCTAAAGTACACGAAAACTTGAAGCATTCTATTGACGTATTCACCTGAATCGTCTTAAAAGTAGGTAAAGGCCTAGGTAATATACTTGCAATAGCCGCTGGCCAAGCCGATGGGAGCTCCGGCTCCCCACCTCCACCAGCCCGCCTCTCACGTGCTGTCCATCCTCCACCCACGTCTCTTGCGCACCAATGGGCACCCGCCATTTCAACACGAAAAAAAAAATTGCCTTCTCAGCATAGAAATCGAACTGCTGCCAAACACGGGATTTCACTCTTTGGACACCAAGAAATTTAAACCTTTTAGCTTAAAAGTCCAAACTTTCTGCTCGAATTCTCAACTAAAAATGGAATGGAGTATGGAATGGAGTCGAAGCAACTCGGACCTAAATTGGCACTCAAGTAAGTTTTGAATGAATGAAATGGCAATTTTACTTGGAGAAGAGGGGTGAAGGGGGTTGGGGTTTTACCTTCCAACTCGGGCGAGGGAGGCGCGCGTACGTGGAGGCCACGATGTCGCCGGGCGTTGCTAGGTGAGCGCAGCGGCGGCGCCCCGGCGAGGCGAAGCACGGAAGCAGATGCGGCTCGAGAGCAAATGGGGAGAGACTGCGAGAGGGAGAGAGCGGAGGAGAGAGAAGGGGTGGACCTGGACATTGGGGCCCACCCAGTCAGCGGCATGCCTCTGGCGGCACACACTTGATCGCACGGCTGCGGGTCGCTGAGGCGAGATCGGACGGTTGCATATTTCCCCGTTCGTCTCGGCTCACACCGAAGAAAACCTCTCGGCCTCTACTTCGCCGCGCCGCCGCCCTCCGGGACAGGCGTCCGCCCCTTCGCCCACCGGAGTACGCCGCCTCGAGCCCTTCACTCGCAACCCCGAGCTAGTTCCCCTTTCCTTTCCTTGACCGGCTCCATCCGGACTCGCCGCATTTATCCTTTTTTCTTCTTTTTCCTGGTAATATGGAGTGCTGTAACCCGCAAGAAAATACGGAGTGATGTGGGAGTGAGCTCTCCAGTCGTAATCTTTCTTCCTCTGCATTAGTATATTATTACTTGCCGAATTTATCGCTGCGTGGTGCCCTGCTGGCCTGACCCCATCCATCCCCATTGTTATTCTTCTTTGTCCCAAGAATTGGGCGTGTTTTCAGGCTTTCAGCTGAACCCTCATGTCCGGCATTAACACTTAGCTACAGTACTACACTCTTGGCATTGGCAATGAGGAGCTTGTTTCAGGCGTGCTACCACTACCGACGCCTCGCGTCCTTCCCTCGCGCTGCCGAAGCTGCCTCACCTGTAAGAGCATACTGCTTGGAAACAATTTGATGTATACTTGTGCTGTTGTTCATATTTCGCTTGCTGTTGTGACTAATATGATGCATGCATGTGTTGTTCAGGCCAATGGCTATGAGCCATGGAGGAGGTATATTTCCACAAGCACCAGTAAGGTTCTACCATGGGAGGCGTCATCCCGTGAAACGCTGTTGAGGAAGATTGACAGTGCTATGAAGGATGGCAATGTTGAAGAGGCGCTGCAATCATTTGGAAATTACAAGAAGCTGCACGGTCTTCCTGAACCACAGGTGCTGAATAGCGTGATCGTGTCGCTGTCCTACATGTCTAGTCGGAGGTGGCTTCAGAGGGCATTTGACATGGTTCTCTCAGTTCATCAAATTAACAGCAACCTTCTCAACTGTGACTCCCTGATGAAGCTAGCATTGGCGCTTGCAAGAGATCAGATGCCTGTTCCAGCCTGCACAGTCCTGAGGATCATACTTGAGAGTGGAAAGCTTCCTGATGTTGATATGCTGATCTTGGTGTTTCTGCATATGTTGAAGTCTCAGGTTGGATCCTATCTTGTCACTGATGTTCTGATTGATACTTGTGAGAGTTTCTTGGACCAAGTTGCAGACAGACGGGAAATGAAAAAACTGGATCCAATAAAAAACAGTGCCACCTTGTTCAATATGGTTTTGGAGTCATGTATGAATTTTAAATGCATTATCAAAGCTCAGAAAATAATGGAACTGATGTCATTGGTCGGAGTTGTGGCCGATGTAAATACAGTGGTGATCGCTAGCCGTGTCTTTGAGATGGTTGGGCAACGAGATGAGTTGATACAAATGAAAAGAAGCATCGACTCTTTGAGATCTTTGCCATTTCTTCAGTACTATCAGCATTTTTATGATAGCCTATTGAGCCTGCATTTCAAATATAATGACATGGATGCTGCTGCAAAATTTTTAATCAATCTGCATCAGCAACGAAAACCTAGTGTTTTCTTTTGCAATGGTTTACAGAAACAAGGTGTCATACAAATTGGTTCTGGAAATCTGAAAACCGGATATAGAATAATGTTTGATCCCGGAAAAGTTGACAGAGGTTTCATTTTAGGTACAGAAAGCCAATTTGGGCTTGTTGTCCTTACTGATGGAAATCTTCTTCATACTGAAAAGGCTCTTGCTAAACTTATTGTAGGCTGTGTGAATTCAAGGAATATGCATACACTATCTAACATTTTTATTATATTACATAAAGAAGATATAGATGTAATTTCTCTTCCAGATGTGGTTAATGCATGCATTCAAATGGGATGGTTGCATGCTGCTCATGATATCCTAGATGGTTTAGAGTCAGCTGGAATCCAAGTCGGTATTGCTAGTTACATTTCTCTTTTGAGAGCATATGAGAAGGAGAATAAGTCAGAAGAATTCAATGGGCTTCTCCAGCAGATACAAAAGATTGCATCTACCGTGGATGATATTCGTACTAATTCACCATTTACCATCAAGAATATTGCCAAAATAGTGAAGGATGAAATACCTCTCACTCATTCATCTCTGTTTGCTGCTTTGGCTGAAGAAATGAAACATTACAACCCTGGAGAACACTTGACATTAGAGTTCAATAATTCGATTCTTTTCTTCTGCAAGGCAAAGATGATGGAAGATGCGCTCTGCACATATAAGCGTATGAGAGAGCAAAATATCAGGCCCACTTCTTATACTTTTTGCCACATATTGTGCGGTTATTCTTCAATGGACATGCATAGGGAGATTACCATGCTCTGGGGAGAAATAAAGCGCAGACTTGAATATGGAGAGCTAGATGTGGATAGGGACTTGCTTGATTGCTTGATTCTGAATTTCCTCAAAGGTGGGTATTTTTCTAGGGTGATGGAGGTCATTGATTACATGTCAAAACATAATGTTTTCTGTGACAAGTGGAAATACAGGCATGTCTTCCTGAAGCTACACAGGAACCTGTATAGAAATTTGAACTCATTGCATGACAAAACTGAAGCTCAGAACAAAAGGATTGAAGATGTCCGAGCTTTCAGGTCATGGGCAGGTATTAGATAAATAGGGCTACTGACCATTTTGGTCCCTCAAGTTTAGCAAAGGTTCGCTTTGGGCCCATAATATTTATTTTGATCCTTTGCATTTGCAAGTTGGGCAAAGACATCCATTTGATGACTTGTGGCGCCAGGTAAACATGCCCTGTCACTACTTGTTCATCACCTCTCTTTGCTGACTATGCTCTGACAAAAAGTTCAAATTACCCCTGCATCCCAGTTGGTTCTGTCGGACCATTCAAATCTGCTGCAGTTGCCAAATAGACCGAAGCATGGAGGGGCAGTATTTCTGGCTAGGCTGGCTTGAGGTGAGAAGCAGGGGCACTGAGCTGTGATCTCTTATGCCCAGAGGAGCTCCGATGTCGTGGCAGATTTTCCCATGGATTCCCACGAGCAGTTGTGCCAAGACCAAATTTATTTACACGCATGGTGGCTTTACACTGGATTTGTCAATTTTTGTTGTATCCCTGGGATTGTCATATTGTGCTGAGTTTTTGTATGATTCGACCTCATGCAATTTCTGGACAGAATTTGAATTCATTGGCTGGTCATCGAATGAGGAAATCACAATTGGGGCTTTAAGTAGCTTAGTAGAGGAAATCATCCAAAGTTTGAGGATAGTTTATCGAGAACTTGTACAGTGATTCTCTGTATCTTAACTCTTAAGCGATGTTTGCGAACCTTGCAAATTAAATTATGCAATTTGGGGAAATACAACCATCTGTGTCTTTTAGGGTTAACGACGTTTATTGTCAGGATGGAAGAATGTTGGAATTTTATATTTCAGTTTGCATAGAAATGGAACGTCAGTATATCAGAACCTTGATAATAGTTCTTTTATTTTTTTAGTACTATATTTCTTTGATCTTTAACATGTTGGAGATTTTTTTTCAACTTTAACATCATCTCAAAAAAATGGCTCGGAGCGTTCTCTTTGCTCCGTAATAAAATCACCGTAACAAGGTTAGCATACACACGACACGAAGAACAAAATGGAAATGCATCGAAGGGAGTCAGCCATGACCCTCGCAACCGACGCAGCACAGCACAGCACAAGCGCACAGCACACATCGACCCACAGCCGCCGCCTTCGCAGGCGATCCTTCCGACCTTCTCCCACCTCGTGCCCCCTCCTTCCTCCAAACCCTGGCGCAAACCCTAATGTCCGCCGCCGGGGAGCCCTCCCGCCTCTCCGGCGAGTCCTCGCCGTCGTCCCCCACATCCTCCGGCTCCTCCTCGCCCTCCTCTGGTGCCGCCGACGGCTCCGCCACCAACCTCACCCTGACTGCATCGACCTCCGCCGGCGGCAATGACGCCGACGCCGACGTCCCCACCTCCCCGCATTTGGGAATGTACTTCGAGACGGAGGACGACGCCTACGAGTTCTACAAGGCCTATGCCGCCCGCCTCGGCTTCGTCGTCCGCAAGTCCAACAAGTCCAAGAATTCGCGGCACACCGTCACCCGCCGCCTCTTCGTCTGTTCCAAGCAGGGGTTCCGCCAGGAGCCCAAGAAGCCCCAGGACGAGACGGCCGGCGCCGGAGCCGCGTCCTCGTCCTCAACGGCCCCGGCGCCTCGGTGCCCTGACTCGCGCACAGGCTGCCTGGCGTCGCTCACGATCAAGCTCATCCCTTCTGCCAACGCCTTCCGTGTCACTGACTTCGTCGCCGAGCACAACCACCAGCTCGCGTCCGCGGCGCCTGCGGTTTCTCTGGCTTTACTGCCACCAAGCTCATCGCACCACAGCATAGCCACTGCGGCAAGCTTGCCAGACCCAAGGGATGGGCCACACGTGGACATGCACTTCGAGACCGAGGAGGACGCGTATGTCTTCTACAACAGGTATGCTGAGCACATAGGCTTCAGTGTCCGCCGCTCCTACAAGAAGCGCAAGCGCGGGATGATAGTGTCACGGATCTTTGTTTGTTCCCGCGAGGGTGTCAGCGACCGTGCCAAACAAGAGGGTGGAGCCATAGTCACTGCAAATGGTGTTGCAGGATCATCAGTCACACCTAGGCCTGGCCCGGCACCAACACGGACAGGATGCCAAGCGAGAATGGTGATCAAGATCACCCCCTGCCGGACATACCGTGTGGCGAAGTTCTTCCCAGACCATAACCATCCGCTCGCCAATCCGGAGAGCGTGCATAAGCTGCGGTCACATAAGATGAGGGCTCGGGCACATGAGCTTGGGGCAGGGGACCTGCATCGAAGGAAGCAAGGGAAGGGTGTGCAGCTCGGTGATGCTGGCGCAGCATTGCAGTACTTGGAGGAGTTGCAGATAGTGAACCCTTCGGTGTATTATGCGGTAGGGATTGGGCCTGATGGGAAATCTGCTGTAAATTTCTTCTGGGCTGATGCGAAATCAATAATTGATTTCAGGAGTTTTGGGGATGTTGTTTGCTTTGATACAACATATGGATTGAATATCTATGGACGGCCATTTGCATTGTTTGTTGGTGTAGACAACCACAAGCAGTTACTTGTGTTTGGTGCAGCACTCCTCTATGATGAAAGCATTCAGTCATTCAAATGGGTATTTGAGGTGTTTGCTGATGCTATGCGTGCTAGGCAGCCACAAACTATTTTGATTGATGAGCGTCCTGAGTGTGCTGCTGCAGCAGCAGAGGTCTGGCCTGGAAGCAACCATTGCACAAGCGTGTGGCATATATACCACAATTCAAAGAGGCACTTGAAGCAGGTGTTTGAAAGCTCAAAGAGTTTCAGCAATGCTTTGAGCCATTTTCTCTTTGACTATGAGGATGAGATGGAGTTCTTGGCAGCATGGGAAAGGCTAATTGAGAAACATGACATCAGCGAGAGTGAGTGGCTCAGTGGTCTTTTCATGGAGAAAGAAAAATGGGCTTTACCTTATCAGAGAACCATCTTTGCTGCTGATATACTCGCTACTCTTCAGAAGGATAACATGATTAATGCACTGAGACGGGAGCTCAGTGAGCAAGAAGATATTCTGCAGTTCTTCAGGCGTTATGAGGCTATTCTGGAAGAGCATCGATCAAAGAAATTGCACGCTGATGTTGATGGTAGCCAGGTTACTTTGCCTATCCCGTCATTGCGAATGCTAAAACAATCGTCAAATGCTTATACACCTGAGGCTTTCAAGATGTTCCAGGGTGAGTTTGAGGCTTATATGAATTGCATGTCCTTCCCCTGTGGTGTGGTCGGCACAATCTCGGAGTACAAAATTGTGCTTGATGAGAAGCCATCAGAGAACATTGTCAAATTTGATGCACTAGATGGCTCAGCCAGTTGCAGCTGCAAGAAGTTTGAGGCTGTTGGAATTCAATGCTGTCATGTACTGAAAGTACTTGATCTCAAGAATATCAAAGAGCTCCCAGAACAATATATTTTGAAAAGATGGAGAAAAGATGCCCGTTCTGTTCAAATTGGGGAGGAACCGACCTATGGATCTGGCAGTGTCATGCAATCAGCCTCAGAAGCCCGGTTCAATAATATGTGCCGGTTGGCTAGCTTGATTGCTTCAAGGGCTTCCAAATCTGAGGAGGCAATGTCGTATATTGAAAGCCAATCAAGTGTTCTTCTGAAGCATCTCGATGATATTCTACAGACAGGCTATCCTGATATGGGAAATCATGCTGTTGCTTCAAGTAGTCAAGCGATTTCCTTTGTAGGCAGCCAACATCCTGACCATACAACACAAGCAGGAGTGGTTGCACAGACAACAAATGGTATAATCTCTAATGTTCACTTCCAACATATCATCATTCTGTACTGTGTTTAATGAATGGAAATCGCGTGGGTGATGGCAGGTCTAATGGAGCTTTGATGGAACATTTGCAATCTATAGTCCAGCTCATGCTAGCAATATTGGTAAGTAGTTGGTGTTAATTTACTCAAAAGAGGTGATTTTATTTCCCATCACAAAACATCAAAGAATTCACTGTGTTGCAGTGACTTGAACTGTGAAGAATTCACTGTGTTAGTCGAACCTCAAAGTTGAGGGTATGGCAGTAGGAAAATTTATTTGTATATAGTTTTGTGGGTTTGGAAATTTCTGGATTTTCTAAGGATTCATATAGAATAGACCAAAAGTGGTGTTAGAATAGTACAAAATATTATGGGGTGTGAGCTTAATATATGTACCCAGTTCACTACTGTCAGCTGTTTGGCATTAGAGGAACATCCATTTTTACCGCATCAAGGTCTGACCCAAATTGAGCGAAAGGTGGAGGAACATCTTTTAAAATTTTACCCTGGCTAGTTGCCAATACTTGGCCAACTAAATGGTCTTTCATTGATATGACATGATATGTATGGGGAACATGCTGAATTTGTCTCTTGTTTTACTTCACATCTAACCAGATTTCCTAAACACATGGCGGTTCCCTTCTTAGTATTTGCTTGTCCCTTTATTTTTCTGTTATAACTAGTTTAGACTCAGGTTGTGTTTGTCCACAAGATTGAAACGTTAGGATGTTTAGGCGTTTCCTCTAATAAATGTTTAATTTTTCAAATATAAATGTAATAGGAAATCTTGCTGCTAAGCTTATTAATTTTGACTATAATTATCTGAAATTTTACTGACAATTGGTTTGTTTCTTTGATAGTTCAGGGCTGACATGATTGCCGGGAATCCTCCTTACCAAGAACTTGTATACTCCTATGAATTGAGTGGGTCAGCCAGCCTTTGTAAATTGAATTGAACATAAGCATGATGGTGTACAGTGTTTATCTGTGGTCAAGTTGATGTAATTGTGGTGCTAATTATCTCCAATTTTGATGAACCTGTGCCTTCTCTGCATAAAGTAGCATAACCCATCCCCCCAATGCATTTCAGTGATGATTCTTGGTCTGCCGCGGGCAAACAAAAGATGGCTCCAGATCTATTTGAAGTGCTAACAGAGCTTTGTCAATTGTTCGGAAAACTTTGTACATTGCATATTCTTCCATGAAAAATTATTGATATATAGGCATCAAAATCTTCAGAAATTACAATAAATATGCTGCAAGAGTATACATGATTAGAAGGCAAGGGAACAATCAATCATCATACTAGCTATATAATCCCGTTGCATATTCGATCATAGCTACTGCAGCTGCACCTGGACCCCAGAATCATACGTGGCCCCTGCTGTCCAGTTCTGTGGTATTATGCTTGTGGGAACTAGCCATTTCTGGCTGCCACCATGTGGAGCTCCGCTGCTAAATAGCATCCTTATGGACAGAGGGCCACTTGGTGGGGAGACAGCAGCCCATACTGCACCATGAGTTCGGCTCAGAAGCTGGCATGTCAGGTTTACAATCTGCATTCAGCCATGAACAGGTATTTAGGACTAGGAATTTCAATTTACATTCCTGTATATTTAAAGTCTTTCTGAATATTCATAAAATTTACTGTCTTTTTTCTACATGATGTGCTTTAGTGTTTACCTCGCATAGCTGGACTGCAATGATATCCTGGTTGCCTTGTTGATACCAGATTTCAAATTCAAAATAGTAGGGGAAATGGCTGCTCTCAGTAATCTTGAATATAATATTCTTGCCTGGGTAGATACAAGGAACCCTGAAGTTGAGAGAAACCATACAAATTTCAACCTTTCATGTCATTAACTCATTATGCAAGATCAGTTGTGTTGTAGTTTTCAGCTTCTTTGCCGTGCAAAGAAAGCAATTAGGTATATTGTTCAAGTATAGAGCTTTAGCCATGTTTACTATGCATGCACCTCCTGTACTCAATTCCAACATAACCAAGGTTCAGCAGTGTTGCACCAGCGTCCTTGTTCTGCCCCATACCAGCCAATGCGTGCTGGCTCAGGATGAAGTCGGTCCCGTCACTTGCCCCAGAGTCTGTGATCACAATTGTCACACCACTTGGGGAGCAGTAGTAAGGATTTGTGCACCTAACCTGTTGGCAGTCGCAAACAATTTTAGTGCGAGCAGTTATGTTTCATTGTTTACACAACTACTACCAGCAGAGATGAATTTACCTGGTAGCATGCACCACAGCCTACCCCATTCCTGTAGAGACTTGCTGATGCTGAAACATCGCCATTATTGAGTGTTGCCCCAAATGCGCCATATTCACATGCTCCAGCTAAAAAAGTCTTTGTTAGAAACACAATTGTCCTCTGATAATGTATGGTTTACTTAGATATTTACGCACAAGCCTAGTAACATAGCAAACTTTTATCATTAGTATACTTCTTTCTTTGTTAGCACATGTTACTTACTTTCGGTCCCTTTTGCATCAGAGTTGGGGTAGTATACTGCTTTCGACACCGTGAAGTTTGCATCTGCAGTAGCCTTGGAGATGAGCACAGATAGATAAAGCAAAGCTGGGAGGCAACGGAGGGGAAAAGCCATCGATGGTACAGCAACGAACAACAAGGCTTACGAAGATTATATTGTACATATGCAAGATGAGAGACGGAGCCATATATTTATAGTGTTCAACTTGAGGTGCCCCCCTTTGCTCACGAGTTACGAGCTGGTTTGGTTTTGAATGGATGGGGACGGCAATGCCGTTGTTGAATATGCTTCTGGGTGTACACATGCCTGAGTTCTTG
Source organism: Panicum hallii (assembly GCF_002211085.1). Lineage (NCBI taxonomy): Eukaryota > Viridiplantae > Streptophyta > Magnoliopsida > Poales > Poaceae > Panicum > Panicum hallii. The sequence continues at coordinate 50,374,791 of NC_038043.1, forward strand.
TAAATCCTTTCTTCATTTCTTCCTGTAAGAGTAGGAGCTTTTTGGAGGCTGTTTTAGAAAATTTCTTGCCGTGTTTGGAGAGTTTGGTTTTGGAATTTGACTTCTACAACTGGTAAAGAAAACTTTTACATACAGCAGGATATTTCCTACGGCCCATTTTTAGGATACCACAGGGGTCCAGAATAAAAAAATCAAGTATTTTTTTCGAATTGTCATCAGAAAAAGATTGTTGTTGGTGTTATAAACTAAATTAAGAGCATATCACCATTGTCGTGGCGATTCTGAGCATCACATCAAGTAAAAATCTCTTAGCAGCATAAATAAGCAAATGAAATGAACTAGTAACCAAACTAACGAGCATTACCCAACCACGTAAGAAGTTGACTGCCACAAAAATTGCAGTCAGAGTCAGGCATGCTGCAGCTCAACATTGGCATCTGCATCTGCGGGGAAAAAAACAAGGGACGGAGGACGAGACGTGGATAAAGAGACGTGAGATGCTTTACACAGAATATTTCAATAAGAAAATGCTTTACACAGAGCAAGAACGTTGACCCAGTTCAGAGAACTGAAGGAACTAGACAGCAAATCTTCCAGGATATCCATCCCTTTCGGGAAGGCTAAGTGCTTTCCTGCCAACAAGATGTTGAAAGGAATAGGCGCAGACCGTCCCTGCAGAGTCAATTGGCAAGTAATATCATGCAACTTTAAATGATATTGCCCTCTCCCCAAAGAAAACAAAGCGGAATGAGGAAAACAATTAAGATCAAAGCTTAAACCAACTGACTTGAAAATCTTAGCACTTCAACAGCATAAGCCCCAACCCTACGAATCTACAGGATAACCCATGTTCGGGTGAAAACCATGGATGGACCAGATCCCAATTTTGACATGTGCACGTCAATGGTCTGATGAATTGATGATATGATCACCTAAGGTAGGCGAGATGAAACCAGGCTGACTGCTACGATAGACCACGCAACCAAAAAGAATTCTCCATTGAACCACAAGCTATCTTCACCAACATCGCATCATAGCTGACATGGATAGCACTAACTAGAACTCAGCCACACCGGAGCCAAATGGCAATGTGTGCAGAGTGACAGAGACAAGAAACAGTAACAGCACGGTTTGCCTTACCCTTTATAGTGCAGACCTGGTACGGTTCCTATCTTGAGAGGGAAAGTAGCGTGTTCCAAGGAATTACCTGTTCCATGAACTGGACGGCTACAGGCCTGCACTGGCAGGATGTATCAATTCACCATCAGGTTCACACAGATCGCCACTGTGGACAGCAGACAAGTCATAGCAGCAAATTGCAAGTACTGATGAGACAAGAATAACCATACAGCTGGCATAGCAAGAAACTATAAAGAAAACCTGTCGCATTGTTACTTGATCCGTGTTCAAACATACACAGCATATCAACAGTCCAGAAAATGGAGCCTATAACAGCTGACATTTAAGATAGAAAAATGTTCAGCTCAATGAAACGCGTCAGGAAATGGAGCCTATAACATAGGCCTAAAGGTACCTCTGATGGTACTAAGTTCAGTTGAAACTTATTAGGTCAATGCCTTTGACCTACCGCATGGCATATGCACGAAAACAGTCAAGGCTGCTTGCTTATAAATAGCATACCTACACTTCTGAAGTAAACATACAGAGTGCAGCCTAAAGTAAATTGTACATGTCATTGAACATATGTGAAATAGCAAACAGACCCCTCTAGTCTTTCCTGTATATTATTGTTGGATAGACAGGGCTCCACATGTTCGTCTTGACATATTCCATAGTTTCTTCCTGTATCACAATGAGTTCGAGGTCAGCAAAGTAATATGTAGTATAACCAAAATGTACTTCGCTTGGGAAGTGGAGAGATTAACTACCTCGCTGAGTCGTGCAAGCTCACGTGCATCCATTTCACGGTATCCCTCAGCTAGATCCTCTGCTACTGCTTCCCTCACAACTGCTGCCGCCACCTCCTTAGTGATGTCACGTATTCTGCATGTAGAACATATTAGAAGGCACAACATACAACACAAACAGGAAAATCAGAATTAAAATTGTAAAACCTGGAGATGGGAGGATAAATTATCCCTTGGAGAACCTCCTCTTCTTTCATGTATGAAGCCAAACTACAGTAAAATTTACACAGCAATGAAACAGTTACAGATGCGAATAAGTAACCCGATTATGTTACAAGGTGCTCAGAGATCAAGGGAGTCACCGTTCTGCTGCAGCCTGCAGCATTCCATCAGAGATAACCCGAGCACCAGACAGAAGGGTTCCTAGCCCTATTCTGCGCAGCAGTGAATGGAAAATGAAATCATAATTTTCACAAGAATAAATTCAATTGCATGGCGTACAATGATAATGATCTAACCCAGGAAAGAGGTACATGTTATTCCCTTGATTGGAGTGGCCAATCTTCCCATCACCTGTAAGAATCATTAATGGCTGAGTCTAATATAAGAAAAAAAATGAGATCCTACTACTGAAAATGAAAATTGTGTATGAATACGAGTCACAACGACTATGAATGGGAAGAGCTACCAAGATCCACATCATGGAACGGGCTTCCACTAGCAAAGATGGCCTTTTCACCCAGAATTGAAAAGGCTTCTCCAGGTGTACACTCAGCTAAAAATGGAATGAGTACAGAATTAGACAAAACAAGCGACAAATAATAAACAGAGTAAAATTACACAGCACAAACCGTTTTTAGTTGGGTTTGACATTGCAAAAATTGCTGGTCTCGAAGAGGATGAATCTTTTAGTGCTTCCAGAACCTGAAGGTACAGGTACCCCATGATGAGCATTCGCTTCAATATTGTGGCTTTTTGAAATCAAAAAATGGTGGGTACGACATCTAGAGCACATGCAATTCACTTGTAATGATGCAAGGTCTACAGCTTGGGACCAGCATAGGATTTGCAGGAGGCCTTTAGCAATAAATACAATTTGCCACTAGCCTATAATACATTTGTATTATTTGACTCCTAGCACCCTAGAATTACACGGATGAATAGCTTATATCTCTAACTTTAGAACTGCACAATTCAGTTTAAAAACTTGTTTAATTGTCAAATGTTGGTGACAGATAGATTCAAACTTTAAGCTAAACTTTGAATGCATGCTTGCAAGTAATAGTAAAGGGAGGGTAGTAGATTTTTTGAAAGATATAATTTCTCTTCAAAATCCAAAGACGTCAGTTTTCCATTGATCTTACTTGAGTATCATGTGGTGATAATTTAGATCAAGCCAAAGATGTTAGATGATATTCATTAACAAATTTTTTTAGAGTTCAATCTTTGTTGATCTGACCATTTATATGAGTTAAGGGACCTAAAAGTGCAACTCTGTAGTTTAACGACTTAAGTGACACACGTGTGCAACTTTAGGAACCTACATTGCACTTTAATCTATTTTAAAGGTAGCAATCCCAGTCTGTACAGACAATGATTCAATCAATTCCCTCTAAATATTTAATATACATGGATTTGCTTACTTGTTTTCTAAGTTGCAACTATTTATAAGAGTAATTTGAAGACTTGTTTGTTTGAAAGTATTCTTCTTTACCAATAAGAATAGATGGAAAAGGAGAGTTTCTGCAGATTTGGGTTATGTTTGCTATCTTGTACTTTTTAAGTTGATTTTTGAGTCAGTGGCTCTTAATTCGAGATCCCTCTGTCATTCCCTTACAAAAAAGAAGTAGCAAATTCATGGAAGGAAAACAGCAGAAGGTAAAAAAAAAGAGGGGTAACCGGGCAGTAAGCATGAATCAGTACTGTACAATCAGAGTAAATGCTTTGGGCTAAACAGAAATTAACATGCAACTGGTCTTACCTCCTTCGAGAACAAACCACCAACTGCAGATAATCCAAGTATGACATCAGGCTTCACCTTTTTAACCTGCACAACAGACAAGGTACCCATACAAAATATTCCACATCAGTCTAATGTTATTCTTTTATGAACTGAAGTCCACTTCGCTAAAGTCAAATTTGAATTTTTAAATAAAATATACATACATAAACTGAGAAATGTATCAGGCAAGAAAATCCAGAAATAACAGAAAACCCCAAGTGGGCTGTTATCTGAGCCGTCTAACACCACATGAAATGGCATTAGCTCTAGACCACAGAAAAACAGTGTTAAAAGTCGTGAGGCGATGTCATTTTGTATGTGGTTCTGCATCGCAATAGTGAGCAACAAATGCTCCTTAGAATTTGTTGTGGAGGGGTATTAAGTTTATTCTCCAAACTTCTCAAACCTAGATTCATATTTCGGACTCCTTGGAAAGAGCGATACTCGGTAAAGAAAAGCTTTGCAAATAAGTAAAATAAATGTTGTAGTAATGAATCAGGTCCATGTTAGAAACTTCTTTTGGGAATACATATCCCTTCACAAAATGTGACAATTAGTAATCTGCCATGCTTATAATCTGCACAATGTAAAAGATTAGACAGTACCACTTCAACTAAGCTTGCCCCCTCACTTAGGCCCTGGTGACCAAGCTCACCCTTTCTCCTAGCAAAAGGTCGTGCATCTGGGTCAATGTCTGCACGGTCTTCTGTTATTAGACCCTGCATAATGGAAAAGCAAATCAGGTTATGAGTTCATAAAGTACAGACAACTAGTCTGTGCAGAACTTAGCAAAAACAACAGGTCACATTTTGAATGATTGGATATAGCTAATCAATTGTTACATGAGCAAAGAGGCATTATCACTGACATTATAGATACAACAGTATTGATCTAGTTAATTTTCTTAGAGCATATGATTACCCATGCCATTCTTTCCAGTTAGATTATCATTCCAATTACAAGGTTAGGAGTGGATAGGATAAAATAATAGGCAACCCTGCAAATGTATTAATCATTAAAGGGTTCTTGGTTATCCATCTTACATGGGCATCAACTATCCAGAATTGGCTCCTCGCACTCTCAAAAGCAACCTCATTGTTTCCCAACATTCTTGCCATAGTTCTGCTTGCAGCATTCACCACTCCAATACCAGCACTGTAAAAAGTGAAATATTGTAGAGGTAATACTTCTTTCACAAGAATAGCAAAGTGTTAACTTTACTCGTATTTTAAGATTCTTTGTGAACTAAATATGTTAACTAATAAGTTATAAGAAAAATAACTACAGATGTTGCCATGAATCACTTAGCATGTATACTCTAATTTTATACTAAGTGAAAAAGGATTGAGAGTGTCTCGGACCTGCCAGCACCAGCAACAACAATCCTTTGCTTTGGGAAATCTATCATTGGCCTTCCTTGTGCCCGTACAGCTCCTAAAAGGCCAGCTATTGCAACGCCAGCAGTTCCCTTTGTACACAAAGAACAGTCATTTCAAGAGCACTTCATTGAATCTTCTTGATAAAGATGGAATATACTAACTGGAATGAGAAGTTTGTGAATCCAGCAATAACAATGCAAAAGTCCAAAACTCAAGCTGCGTTTGACTTGTAAAGGCTTGAACACTAAAGATATGCTGATGAATATTGTAACCAAAGCTAGAACATGCATTTGCTACAATGCAGAGCACATGTGTCCTGTGAAGATACAGTATTGTTCAATCCTTTTATAAATACATAGATTGTGCAATAGCATCCTCAAGCTAGGTCCTGTTTGGTTTCCAGCAACATATTGCCACAAACATCATGGCAAAGTTGGTACGCCACATGTTCTATGGCGAATGAGTTCCACAGTTGTGGAAACATTTGGCTGGAAAATATGTGTATAATGAGTGTAGTGAGCCAGAGTAGTAAAGATGAAGCAAACACTAGCCACACTTGACCAAATTTGCTAACTTTAATGTGGTATGAAGTATACATCAAATACTGTTACATATTCAGAGGTATTCATGAACTGAAATGACAAAATAAAATGCATGTTCCACAGATGCCGTCTGTTAGCCAGCGAATCACAAAGAAAGTACAGATTACGTATCTCATAAAGACGAAGACACCTAATGAACATCTTAGGAACAAATTTCCACAAACTAGGACTGACCTGAACATCATCATTAAACATGCGATAAGTCTTTCTGTAACGCTGCAACAGCCTAAAGGCCCATTTACTTTGGAAGTCCTCAAACTACAAAAACACAACAGAAGTATTTGTGATATTGTTCCAGATTGAGCCTCATGTAATGAAAAGGTTAACCAAATGAACCATAGAATGGCAAAATAGTACCTGTACAATAACATTAGGCCAGCGAGTAAAAACAGCTTCCATGAATTCATCAATAACTGAGACATATTCGTCTCCCTCAAGACGGTGCTCTTGTAGCCCGAGATCTGAATGACAAGGAAATAAGTTAGAATAACATGACAGATTTTCTTAATACAGTGTATCTAGTCTGAATAAGTGTCATTATATGCATTAAAAAACAACGCAAGCAATGCATTTGCTACATAATCTTTTCCTTTATATTTTGAGAGTGACCATATTGCTTCATATGACGAATATGCGAAAACAAGGCTAAGAATTTGACAGACAAATAAATACTGTAAATATCATAAATCTAACAACAAAAATATTCAGACAAGATCTTACAAAGAGGATCCTTGAGGAGCTTCTCATTGTTCGTTCCAACATCGATCATAACGGGAAGAACCTAGAAAAAAGTAAGAAAGCAATAGAAGATACGGAAGAGAATTATCTAGTTGTCCACATGAAAACCAATAATAAGCAAGTAAAGGAATAGCAGTAGATCACTTGAAAGTTTCATTTTAGACAAAGCTAGTGAACTCCACGAGCTATTGCTGTTTCATTAAGAAACACAGTTCCAATATAGTTCTTTAACATAATATCTTTCATGGGGTTTCTTTGAGATTTTTTTTTAAAATTATCAAATTAACTCCGTCCAAATAACAACACCAAATCAACAAAAGAACAATCCCGATCCTTGAAGCATTATATCATGTGAATATTTTATTATTTGCTTGCCAAAAATTTGGCCAATTTACTGTAGAATCGAAAATGGAAGATGGGAAAAGGGGGAAGAGTCTGAAATTATAGAGTCCTAAAGAACCTTTCCAACATACCCTTTGAGGATTTATTCCAGCAGCAGCAACATATAAATCCAATTTTCCAATAGCAATGCCAATACCTTGAACCCCCAGATCACCGAGGCCCAAAATCCTGCTTCCATCAGTCACTACTATCATGTCAACCTGCAACAGATTGACAGATTAACCAATTTTTATTTAATTGGAATTGTAAGAAAATTTCTTCATATAATTTTTGTCCTTTTAGATCTCCAAAAGGCAAAGGACTGGAAAGTAGAATAACTTAACCCAATTGTACTACAGAAAGCAATGGAATAGTTCAGCTACAGAAGACCAATTAGTAAAGTGGACACTGTACAAGCACTGATGCATACCTGATCCGCTGGCCAATTGTACACCATAGACATCATCTCCCCACGATCGTCTGAACTAAAATACATTCCCCTAGGCCGTCGAAACAAACCACTGTAATTTTGGCAAACAAGTCCAACGGTTGGTGTGTAGACAATAGGCGCATACTCCTCAATGTTATTTATTAGAACCTAACGAACAAAAAATGAGAAAATATAAGGCAACCATTTTGAAATGGTAGAATTCAACTCGTAGGATTCAAGTCAACTATCCCAATCAGCTACGTTTGATACTGCAGTAGCAATAAAGTTAAACAGAAGGTGCATAACCACCACATATTGTGGGTGTTAATCAAATATATTGTACCTTAAGAGAATGTACATGATCAACAAAAATAAGGTTGTGCCTATGTGAATGTGCGAGCACGACTGTGAAGGTACACACCTTGTAGTACATTGTTTCATTTCTGTCATGCAATCTGTTGAGGATGCGCCATTTTGCTAATGCTAATGTATCAGATGGCCCATCTCTCGCATATTTCTGCAGCCGTTTCAGATCAAGCACTGTAACCAAAGTATAAATTAGAATTAAAACGTAAATTTGCAGAACACAGTTACAGTCTATTTCTTAATAGTGTTTTCCCAAAATGGCTTACGGAGTTACTGTAAACCAGCTAACGTACCACCAGCCTCTGATGCATCTCCTCTAGCTCTAGCTGTGACTAAGAACGTGCAACTTTGTGCACTCCTTTCATGTCATAAATAGGGTATACTTCATTGCAACTTTTAGGGAAGCTTTTCTGTTTGTCCATAGCTTCTGGAGAAAATTGAGCATATAAAAGGCCTCTCAGCCTTTCTATATACAGTTGAAGCACCCCCCGCATCCTAACCAATTGAAGCATCAGCTGAACTTACTCAATCTCCAAACCTCGACCTACCCCCCAGGAGACTGATCCAAAACCAAGCCACCTCCAGACGCCACAATCGTCGAAACACCATTCCACGCTACAGCGGCGGATCCAATTAGATCCCGCGGCGGTTCATGCAGCAAGCGGCGAACTCAAAAGCCCGAGCAAGCAATCAAACGGCTGATCGGGACGGGGGACCCGGGACACGTACTGAATCTATCAATCTGCTGCTGCGAGGAGACGACGTTGGGCGGGAGCAGGCCGCGGATGCCGAGGCGGTCCCTCTCCGTCATCGAGAACGCGGTGCCCTGCAGCAGCGAGCCAGCAGCATCAGAAGTCCAGAATCCCGGAAAAGCGCGACCGAGTCAAGTCAGGGAGCACCGCCGCGAGCACCCGGACGGAGCGGAGCGGAGACGAGGCGTACCCGGTTGAACCAGGGGTCGTGGAGGATGTCGGGCCCGCGCTTGTGGAGGACGACGGGGCGGTGGCACTCCGCCGTCACGTACTCCCGCGGGTGCTGGGAGAGGAGGCGGAGGAGGCGCAGGCGGTCGCGGGTGAGGGATCGCTGGAGATTCCGCGAGATGGACGCCATTCCCGCGCCGGCGGCTTCTTCCCGGGGAGGCTCTGGCCGGTGGTGTCAGTGTCCCTGGGTACGCGGCGCGGATAGGGGGAGTGAAGCTGTAGCACTTGGCAATGCTTTTGCCCGAATTATTCCCCGGCGCGTGCGTGGGCGACGCGGGGCCGGGGGTTTTGCCGTTCGCGGCTGCCCGGTTTGGTTCGTTGACGCGGGCCGCGCTGCCGACAACCCGGTTCTTCGTGAATCGTACGAACGGCAATGCTGAAGCGCAAACCGGTCAGAGCTGGCTATGCTTTTGTCAAGGACAAAAACATCAGGTCGATGGTATGCGTGGATTTTCTTATAATTAGGTGAGAGAAAATAACTATACGCCTGTTTGGAGAGCTAAAAATTTAGATCTTAGCTAAAGTGTAGCTCATCCATTAACGGTTCAATTTCGAGCTAGCACTTTTACTTATTAGCACTTGCATTTAAACGGACCTTATATTTTCTATAAGCTCTAACAAAATTTATATGGAACTTATATAGTCTAGTAGCGAGTTCATATAGGTTTCTTTGATTGTCAGTTCGAATAATGCCACATAATAATACTTTCTAGGTATCTAAATGAAAAGTATAAATCATCTCATTGATCGATCTATCAAACTACTATCATTTCATTTCACCGCTTAAAACTTTAAAAGCTAAATAGCTTGTAGAACTAATATTGCGTGTTTCATTAGACCCGTTGAGATGCTATTAATCTTAGTTTGGAGAGTCCAATACTTGTCATGAAGCCTTGAGTCAAAACCAACCAACCAACACCAACCCCTCGAGCACCCGCAGAGAGCAATGGAGAGAGAAAAATGAAAGAAGCGCGCATGATAGAGAGAAACCTTGCGTCAAAATCAAAAGGCACATGGCTATAGTCATGGAGAAAGAAAAAAAAACTAGCGATGAACGTTCTACAACTAAAATAAAGTTCCTAAAAATACTGATATAGTTAATGAACTGCAAGGATAGATCACTCGCTGTTTTCAACGTCGAGTCACCAACTATAGTTAGAAAAAGATGATATAAGTTGACCGTCAGATAGGAGAAGTCACTTTTTTCTTGAAATAAATTGTAGCCAAGTAAAAAGGTACACACAATTTTCCTTTACTTCTATTGTACTATAATGTTTATTCAAAATCATAGTAATAAGAAAACACACTGAGGAGAAATAATATCACATTTTAATTATAAAATTTATATTATATGAGATTAATTGTTAGTCACAAAACGAGATTTTAATTTGGAAATGTATGTGCGTCTTAGAAAATGGAGTGAGTAGCATCTCCTAATTCTGATTTTTTATAGATCTTATCACTACACTATTCGTTTGAGCATTTAATTTAGCTATCAGGAGATGTTAGAGATACAATAAGATGTCCACGAATATCATAATAGGGTGGAAAAAATAGTAGTTAGTACTCTATTATATCCGATAATAGGAAAACTAGAGATAAAATTAATTATATGGCATCTTCGCAATGCTTCATAATTATTCTGTGGCGTCCATTTGTTCATGTCGCTAATGGTTTACGGCTATTTTAACTATTTAATCTACTTTATTTAAACCTTATGGTACAGATTATCTAATTGTTTTTGTCCAAAGTTGATTTTTTTTAAAGTAGCCCAAAATCGAACTGGCTGGCGGTGCCGTGCGTGCCGAGATACACGGGGTCCGTATTGTTCAGCACTGTGGCTGTACACTATCATGTTTTTTATTTAAGAAACGATAATGCTTCTCCTACAACGTCCGACGCGGGGTGAAAATATCGGGCGTACACGTGACTGCCATCCAGCTTCCCACCGACATCACACACTCCCGTTAATTCTTTTTACCGTAGCTTTAGCTTCTTATTCTCTTTTCAACCTTATCCACTCGTCCTGATCCTTTATCTCCATGACACGATACCTCGGCATCATGCGCGGAGGCCACCGCCCGGCGACTCACCCAGCACCGCGGAGGCGCATGCAGTGAAGGCCTTCCACAACTGTACCGAACGTGCGTAGGCCTCGAAGTGCCCACTCGATTTGTAGCATCCTAACACAGGTGTCGATTCGAGTTGCTAGAAGAATGATTCCAGCAGCGAGTTGAGATACGAGCAACGGGGATTAATTTAGATGGCGAGGAGCTAGATGATGAAGGTAAGTACTCCCTCCATTCTCCATTCCAGGTCGTTTTGATAAATTTAGATAGGTAGATTTTACTATATATATATATAAACATATGCTATATTCAGATGCACAACAAAATATGTATATCGAGATTTGCTAAAATAATCTACAATTTAAAACGGAGGGAGCAGCTGATTTCAGGGCGATGGATTTTCGATGTTGCAACATTTCATTTATGATATTGCGATTGATATCTGTCGAGGTAAATATTACGAATCCCCAAAGAACGTTCCTCGTTCCTTAGGAAGCTAATCACGCAAAGTACACGGCTTGGGCCAGCTAGACCATCAAATGGCCGAAGAACGGCCTACCGGGAGAAGAGGCACCGACAGCCCAACGCGAAGCACTGGAGAAAGGACACAGCCGCCTCGCCCGACCCCAACGATGAGGAGTCCGACGCGTCCGCCCGCCTGACCCAAAGGTGAGGGGTCCGGCACGTTTGCCCCAAAGGCGTGGGGCCCCAGGGACCTCACGAAGTGACGGGCCATGCCGGAGGATGAACCTCTGGAGCAAGGGTAGGTAAGGATGTGCAGTGACATAACCTCCGGAAAGGACAAGCTACTACGGAAAGCCTCGGCCGTCCACCGCGCCTAAGGTCAAGCCGTAAAACACGCCAAGGGGCTCCCACCGCCCGCCTCGGCAGGGCACATGTCGCCCGTCCTGCGGCTTGGCAGACCCGTCCGCCCATTCCGTTAGGGCGCACGCCGCATGTCGCACCAGGGCATGGCATGGGATCACCTCTATCGTCATCTACAGGCCAGCAGGGCCCACGCGAAGAAGAGTAGAGGCGGCACGATCCCGGAGATCTCTCTGTATACACTCCCTTCCCTTTGACTTATAAAAGGGGAAGGGAGACCCCTTGGAACCGGACGTTCAGATTCAAATTCTCTCACACACACTCCATCAGAAACCTGGGAGCCTCTTCCCTCTCTCGCCCGTTTGTAACCTTTACTACAAATCTAGTGCAAGAGCATAAGTGGTTCGAACTGGACGTAGGGACGTTCCGCCCGAACCAGTATAAACCCTCGTATCTTTTTTGCTCACCATCCGAGCGAGACGCGCAATCATAAAATTTATTGGTCGGTGGTTCGAAACACCGATAATATCTCTCAATGTTGCAATATTAGTTTTGGATGTTTCAATCGGAGGTTTGAAATGTTGCTAAAGATGACTAGAGATGTTAAAATAGACAAATTGGGATATAGCAATACGATGCTTTACTGGATTGCTTTCGTTTCATGTTTCATCCATTGCTTTGACATGTTGCCGTGAGTGATTTCTGTTGTTGCAATCGCAAATTTCGACGTTTGATCGGCTAAGGAGTGGAGACTATTAGTAGAGTCACGTGTTGGTGTGAATAATTTTTGGTGTATATTTTTTATGTTTCAAATATTTGATCCTACTGTTGCAGATGATTTTTTAAAGATGATATTTTTTTAATGTTGTGACGGGTGTATGGTTGACCACTGGTCTGAATTTGATTATTTTGAAAGGGACAAGACATGTTGCAACTTAGGTTGCGTTTGGTTCAGCTTTCTGAACCTGCTTCTACTTTTAGAAAGCGGAAGCTGAACCAAAGGGGTTTAGCTTTTCTGCAGCTGTTTTGAAAAAACTGATTTTCTGTAGTACAAATTTGAAAGCAGGTTGTATCCTACTTTTACAGCTTTTCCCAATTTGTAAAAACTACACACCTACTATTGGTCACATATATATTCTTTCAATTCTTTTTTATATATAAGAAAATAAAGATTTTTATATATAGAAAAATAAAAATAAAAAGAATAAAAAAGTTAACTCCAAATATTTTCATATATATATATAAATAAAGATTTAAAGGAAAAAGAATTTGGTCATCACAAAGAAATATTATATACTGTCAATTTGTATAAAGACAATATATAACTTTTTCACAGTCGACAACTCACATCAGTTTCAACCAAACGACTTTCAGCTTTTTCACAGCAGTCATCTCACAGCAGCTTTTCCACAACAGACTTTTCACAGCTCACAGCTGAACTAAATGCACACGATCTTAGCATGCCTTGCGGTCTTACGGCATTGCTCGTGGGGGATAGGAAAAGGAAGTGCCAAAATGGGAGGAGACAATCGCGTTCGCGTGTCTAGACGAGAATATTGCACGCAAGATCACCGAAATATTGCAGTGGGAATTTTTCCGTCAACACTAATTTATTTGAACAAATAGATAACCCGGCGTTCGACGCTGACGTCCGGATGGGAGGTCCGGACACTAGCAGTTCGATTTGAGAAAACAAAACAAAGGCCTTTCGTGCCATTTGCCCTCCGGTCCGGCCGCCTTCTCCGCGAAGGGCTAATAAACGGCGGGCACCAATCTCGGAGGCAAACGACCAGACGCGCAAAGGGAAGGGAGGGGGAGCGCAACACTCGCGAGGGAGAGAGAGACAAGGGGGCGGACACACACACGCCGACCGCGCGAGCGAGCGAGAGAGATCCCCCTCTCCCCCGCCGGATCCGATCTGACCTGACCTGACCTCGCCGCCGCCGCCTGCCGTGGGAGGGAGAAGAGGAGGAGGAGGCGGAGATGGCTCCCGTGTCGGCGCTCGCCAAGTACAAGCTCGTGTTCCTTGGGGACCAGTCCGTCGGCAAGACCAGCATCATCACCCGCTTCATGTACGACAAATTCGACAACACCTACCAGGTACGACGCCCCGCTCGAGCCCTCCTTCCCTACGCCCCGATCGATCCCTCACGTGCTGCTCGTCGTGTGATCTCGCCGCGTCGGAGCTTGGTTAGTTGGTTGGATCCAAGCGGGCGGGCCAGATCCAGCGCGGGCGGGTCGGTAAGTCGATGTGATCCGGAGGAGGGTGATCTATTCCGCGCCAGATTGGATCGGGTGGTTCTGTAGTTAATCGTAGAAAACCCTGTTTTTTTGTCTGTGATGATGCTGTTTTACGGAACCATGGAATGTTCATGATCCCTGATCGAGGAGGATGAATTGGCATATCTGTACCTCTGCTACGTTGCAGTTACATGTGTGGTGGAATATGCAGAGCTTTAAAAGGCTTTGGCTCCTACATGCCTAGCGCCTTAGTTTAGAATGCTGAGAATTTGTGCTCACCTTTAATATGCTAGAAACTGATCCATCGTCGTAAGTTGATGCTATGATTGGATCACTGGCGCTCGAAATTGTTCCGTGATAGAGATTTTCTGGGATGCCCGAGGATGCCTCGATAAGTGTATTGGCAGTTGGGACAGAGATTTTGGTGTGTCTAGAATGCCATTGAATACCTGTCCTACATTTATGGAAGGCAAAGTGTTTTTTTCTATCCTAGGATGCTTGTTTGACAAGGGACTTCTGTCATCTCCATAGGCTTGGCACTTTACAGGAAGCTCTGACATGCATTATAATTGTTTTCAGTCATTATGACTTTAAAGGCTTTAAAATAGTATTGAGTCTCAATTAATGTCGATTGCTTCTTTGTATGGATTGTATGGTTGCTGGATCTGTTACGTTGTTTTAGCATTCTGCATACTAGTATTGTTTTATTGCATTTACTCCTCTGATGATTGGCTTGTCAGAGTAATTTTTGGTTTGCTTATCGAGTGTTGCTCAAATTTCTCTCTTGGACGCAGGCTACAATTGGTATTGATTTCCTGTCCAAGACAATGTACCTTGAAGATAGAACTGTGAGACTCCAACTCTGGTATGGTGACTGTTGCTGCATCTGTTAGTCTGTATGTATCCCCCTTGAGATCTACTGGCTCCTGACCTTATGCATTTATTCTTTTCTTGCAGGGATACTGCTGGACAGGAAAGATTCAGGAGTTTAATTCCAAGCTATATCAGAGACTCTTCAGTTGCTGTCATTGTATTCGATGTTGCAAGTAACCTCTCTCTCCCTCCCTCTCTTTCTCTCCCTCCCTCTCTTTCTGATCATGAATCCACAAAGATGCTGCACATAGTTATTTTCTTTAGAAAATTTGGTTATCAGATTGACTAGGAACTTTATCTTGGCTATTTTTGTCAATTAGATCGGTACACAAAGTTTACTGTATTGTTCTTAGCTTTATCCGTTCAATGTTGTAGGCAGGCAGTCTTTCTTAAATACATCAAAATGGATAGAGGAAGTTCGCACTGAGAGGGGCAGTGATGTTATCATTGTGCTTGTTGGGAACAAAACTGACCTTGTTGACAAGAGGTGAGTGGTAAACGCTTAGATTTTATGTGATATCAGACATAGTTCTCTAGATGTCTTTCGTGTTATCTACTATGGAATTGAAATTGGCACTTTGGTTATCGCATTTATTAGCACCATTGTTGGATACTGTGAACCCAGTGAATCAAGTGAAATCAAATAATACCATTTTGTACTACTTCGAAATTTTTAGTTGGATGGTATCCTAGAGTCTGATTTAGGAGAATATTATCTGCTCTGATCCCTGAGTATGTCAGTTGGACCTGGGCCCTCAGCCCAATCTCAGCTGGAATCTCAGATCTTGGGGTAACACCTGGGAAAAAGCTGGAATCAATCTTTCCAAATTTCTTATTTTCTATTTGTCTCCTGTTGCTCTTCTACAGATTACTGTTTTATCTGATATTGTTGGAATTTACTAATTACTCCCTCTGATCCCCAAATTATAAATCCGTTAGGACATTGACAGAGTCCTCAATGTTGCACTTTGACCAACAATATCTATAAGGATATAATACTTTAAATATAAAGAGTTATATATTACGAAAGTATAATTTATGATGAATCTAGTAACATCAATCTCACATTATCAATCAATTTAATGTTTAAATTATTGATAATCAATGGCAAAAAAGTTGACTTAAGGCCAAATGGACTTAATATTTGGGATTGAAAGCAGTAGACACTTAAAACTAGATTTGGAAGGATGATATAGAAGTCGTAAAGTGCAAAAGATACCTTGAACGAGTAGTTCCAGATCAATATCTAGTGTTACGTTAGGCAAGCAAATAAGAGAAAAATTGTAATAACTACAGGCAATCTTTACCTCCTCACGTCCTGTTGCTTCTATGCTATGAAGCTGAAAAGAGAGCTATCAGGCAGCTCATGGTATGTGATGCCACAATGTTGGCTGTTGCAACACAGAATCGATCACATGAACACTAATTCTTGTGTCTGGGTTGCAGATCCCTTCTAGAAAAAAATAGGTTTTACTTCACATTTGTACTAAATGTCTAAAACCTAGAGATTTGGATCCCAAAACCTTCTTTCCAACCAGGCCCTAGTTATAATTTCTGATGCAAGTTTTTGGAATGGGGTGCATACTATTAGAACCTTGCATTTCATCGGATCAGTTTTCTGTACTCTTTCCTTTTTCCATGATAGGTTAGTATGGACATTATGTTTGAAGCTTTGCTTTTTCTTTGATCCTAGATTTATGCATATACGTTGCATACACTATATTTTATTGCTCAATATTTATGCGCATGTTTCTTTTTTCACTTGAACTGGAAATGGCATATATTGATATCCTACCAATGGTCTTGTACAGTGAATCTTCACTGATGTCTTAATATAGCTTGAAGAACTATGGTCCTATTATATTCTTGCTGAAACTCTGTTGTATCTATTGGAACAGGCAAGTCTCAATAGAGGAAGGGGAAGGCAAGGCAAAGGACCTTGGTGTGATGTTTATCGAAACCAGTGCTAAAGCTGGGTTTAACATTAAGGTATGCTTCATAAATATGCCTCATTTAGTATTCCAAGTTGGGTTCATATCTATAACATGCTTCTAGAGCTTGAATTTTTTTTCCTCTGAAGTTCAAAATAGTGTGCTTTTCTTTAGGAAGTACTTCTTGTTTTGCATTGACCACCTCAAACTTGTGAGCAGGCTCTGTTCCGTAAGATTGCGGCTGCGCTTCCTGGGATGGAGACTCTCTCATCAGCGAAGCAGGAAGACATGGTTGATGTGAACTTGAGGTCCGGCAATGCAAACTCGTCCCAGTCTCAGGCTCAGGCTGGGGGATGCAGTTGTTAGTTGCGGTCCCTGACACCTGCTGCTTATGATCTCGAGACCCTGAGTGTTGGAACGCGTTATCTCTGCTGTTTCTCTCAGGAAGGAGAGTTGATTGTCTCTCACCAGTGAATCTCACCATAGTCTTTACCCGGTGAATGGACCATTTGCGTTGGAATGATACGTTTTGAGTTTCTAGTGTTATTTTCTCAGTGGCCTAAGCTAGCAACAGTGTATAGTTGGGTTGGCACTGCGAACTCCTACCATTCGAGTTGGGTATTAGAGCTAGTGATTGGTTCATGTTGAACTTATATATATTTTCCATCTGTCTTGTTGCAGTTAGCTTGAGTCATGTTTCCTATGTGTACCAAACATGTATTGGAATTTTTGTAAGCTATAATAAGCCCTGCAAGGCGATAGCCAAGTGATATCCCAGATATTTCACCGTTGAAATGTTTTGCTTCTTAAAACAGTCTGTTGGAGTTGGGACGGTGGAATCTGCAAGAGCCAAAGCGCTAGTTTTCTGTGCGGTCACTACAGCTCTTGTAGAGTGTTTTGTCAAATACTCAAATGCTTTATGTAGTACAGGCGTAGAACTCTATGACAATTGACAAAGGACATCGAACCCAAAAGTCAGCTTTAGGCTACACATGGAAGTAGAAGTACCCTTGGGTCCAATAAAAAATAAAGTACCCTTGGGTACTGACTTTACCAGATAAATACTTATAATAGGAGGGTACAATTTTTTTTTTTGTTCTACCAGGGTCACATTGCACGATGATCCTGTCATGTTTTGCAAACATATATTTGTAATACTAGCCAAATATACCTGTGCGTTGCTACAATCAAAATTGGTGTAAGTATCGTACAGTTGCTCATGTGTTAATTTGTAGGGATCTACATGATCGAGTCGTGGACGGAGGGGCGAGCTGACCCGACTCGCATACCGGATAGACTAAGGTCCACCTGTCACGAACATAAGGCAGACCAACTAAAATTTAGGTGGAAATCTTACGTATTTTAGAAATATATATACTAGCAAATATACTCGTGCATTGCTATGGGAAGCCATATAGAAATATATATATATATTATATGTATTTTATAATAACATAGTATGTGCTGGTCGATGATTTCAATTTTTTATTATTCGCCAAGCACTTTCAAATTCTTAACTCAACATATGGTCATCTAGATTTCGATTAGGACTCCGATTGACGGATCAAGGAACCGTTGCTTATGTTAATAATAAGTAGAGATTTGTAATATATTGTAAAAATGCAATCCTAGAATATTTTTTTAATAAATTATTAATTGGGTTTTGAAAAAATAAGTAGCTTATTCACATTGTTTATTTTCAATCTACCTTAATATTTATCACATCTCAATTTTTTAAAGGTCACATAAACCAAATGTTACCTTACATATGATAGTTAAAAGAGTAAAAACATATCAAGATAAACGAATAAAACTCAATTTCTCATATAAATTACTTGATTTTATGCGAGGCTTTTTATTGTCAGGATTATGATCCTATGTAAGCTAGTGAGGTCCTCATGGAGCTGTATGCAACTCTCAAACAAGATCAAGGTAATATGAAAATAGGACACAAGTTAGGATCACGATTGTTTAGACTCGGTGCTATCATAGTATCCTAAAACCTTGCTCATACCCACGTGGCCACATGGGGATATCCTAATACGCATCTAAAGAAAATTGGCGGCTTAGTGACATGAGCTTAAGCATTTTAGCACGGACCGGCCTATGCTTATGTATTGTTTTCCCTCTGAATTTGATGGAACTATCGAAGTGAGCACCCTTATCGAGTTTAGCACTTAATTAGGAAAATCTCGCCACAAAGCTTTAAAGAACCAAGCTATCCTCGTTTTGCTTGTATGTCCATATGCTACATGATGGTTCGAATCCCTATCTATACTCCACATCCACATGAATTGTTCGAATCATATTGATCGAGGCTTCCCATACCATCAAACCAGCAACACATTGTGATGAAAGAAGACTAGTCAAGTGTCAAGATCACAGGCGCTCGCTCCTCGAAATAGGGATGCCGATGTTGCCAAGCATTCTTATTGAGTTGAGCCTAGGCTCTGTAGTTGTGCGTAGATCTAGTTGTGCGCGAGGATGACACGCAAGGCCGACGTTTTCAGGGCTTGGAGTTGTTACGTTGAAAACTGCAATTGTCTAGTTATCTTTTGAAAACAGAAACCTGTTCTTTATTTTTTCGAGATGAAGCTGAAACTAGTTAGCATTTTATTCATCGCGCCAAAATCGATCCCCAATCATTTTCCTTTCCTGGGCTTATCAGCGCATATAGCTGGGCCACACAAGACAGGTGGGCCTAATGACCACAATTGCCTGGCCCGGTCGAAGCGCGCACCTCACCGCACCAACGCGTAGTCGTCGCATGGTAGAACTCGTGTCGTGGGCATACCGGTGTCCCCCACGCCCCCCCCCCTTCTCCTCTCGTGCACGGTGCGCCCCCTGCAATCCCCAAATCACGAGACGAGACGAAACTACTCCGCGCAGTTAAAGCAAAGCAAATCCAAACCAAATCAAACCCCCCACCCCCTTTCACCATCCTCTCCGCCCCGTAGTCGTCCTCTCCCCTTCCACCTCCCGATTCGCCCCGTCTCCCCCACAGGCCCTTCCCTGCCTCCGCCAGCGGCAAAACCCTAACCCTAGCCGGCGGGGATGGCGACGCAGCCGCCCTCCTCCGCCGCGGCCGCCGACCTCTACGAGACGGCCTCGCAGCCGGACCCCTCCGCCTCCGCCGCCGGCGACGCCTACACCTTCCTCGAGTTCAACACGCAGGGCGACGACTTCGACTACCCCGATTTCCCGGAGCTCTCGCAGCCGCCACCACGATCCGCGCCGCTGCCGCCCGTCGCCGCCACCGCATCATCGTCCTCGTCCTGGCCGGCCCCGCCGCCGCCGCCGCCCGACGCGGCCTCCCCAGAGCCCGATCTCGCGCCGCAGGACGTCCCCACCCCGCCGGCCTCCTCCTCCTCGCCGTCGCCGCGCTCCGCCTCCAAGGCGCGAACGTCTGCCGCGGCGGATGGGCTCGCCTCCGGGGTCGCCGCGCTCAGCTTCGAGGAGCCTGTAGGCGCTGGCGCCGGGGAGGATGGGTACGACTATGGCAAAGGCGACTTCGTGGAACATGCCTGCCGGTACTGTGGGATCCACAACCCCGCTTGCGTGGCCAGGTGCAACGTGCCCTCCTGCCGCAAGTGGTTCTGCAACTCGCGGGGGAACACCTCTGGCTCCCACATTGTCAACCACCTGGTTTGTCTCCTTACCTTTCGTCATGATGTAGCTTAGTTTGCTTATGTAAACGAGGATGGGTTAGTTAATTAGTTAATGTTTAAGATTGGCAAGCTGTTAATTCCATATTTCCGTTTATACTTTGCATCAATTTTAAGTTATATTAGTAAACATTAGTTCAGATGGCGCAGTTGCATGTTTGGTAGTATGTGTGTGTTTGTGTAGCTGAGGTGATCACAACCATCTTAAAATTAATGCAATGAGTCACAGTGGTTAGATCCTGCAATTTGTGTCGTATGAGCTGATAGCTGTGTCTCTAGTCTCTGCAATTTGCTAATCCTAGTGTTCTTCCTGGATTGATATTTTAGTAGATTAGTAAGATTTTCTGGTGAAATAGTCGTAGGTAAAATAACTTTGAGTCATGTTAATTCTCTTTTGAATTTTGATGTCGAAATAAGCCAATGTGCAATATTATATTAGTGGTTGTATATATGGGAAATGTTGCTGTGGGAATGAAAATATTGCTAGAATTGCTTATTTGGTTGACGCTTTTGTTGTTCTCTATTAATATTTGCATTGTTTTGTGAACGTAATAGTTGCTGCATGTTGTGGCAAATATGCTTCCTATTAGCCAGTAGTTCACTCGTTCAGTCGCTTTCAAGTGGGTTTCTGATACCGTCATTCGAACAGTTTGCTAGGAAAGTGATTTAATTGTATTTTCAGTGAAGACCATGTCAAGGTATAGGAATATGGCATTGGATGTCAACAGGGATACATTGTATCTTCTGTTCGAAAAAATTGTCCTATGATTGCCCGTATTGTGACATTTGTTTTGAACTTGTTATGTTGGAACTGTATTTGCTTATTGAAAGGCTCTGTAGTTATCCAGAAATTAGCTTTGCTAGCTATTATTAAGGCCACCCACACTGTAGCCTTGGCACACTTTTCGTGTTGAGGCATCGATGCCTGCTGCTGTGTGCTATGAGCTTGTCTAATCAAACCAAGAACTGGTGCAAGTGAACACATAAATGGTTACTCCAAAAGCTGAGCCATAGGGTCGTTTACAAGTGAAATGAAGGAGAGAGAATGGGACGGGAGAAAAGTGATGATATTTTATTCAGTTCAACTTATTCTAGAAAGATTATGCTGTAAGGAATATGTATATGTAAATCAACCGCCTGTAACTTGTAGGCTGAATCTTTCGCTTCATCAGTTCTACTGTACTTGCTGTCATAACAAAACCTTCAGCTTTGTGTACAAAATAAATATCTTGAGTGTAGGTTAGATCACTCATGCTTAAGTGCATTATTTTTTTGTGCCAGAATCCACCTGCTTTCACCTATTTATACGAAACTGTTGCTATGTAGATGGCAATAATCATGCATTTGTTGTTTGCAGGTCAGGGCCAAGCATAAGGAAGTGTGCCTTCACAAGGATAGCCCTTTGGGAGAAACAATTCTTGAATGCTATAACTGTGGTTGTCGGAATGTATTTCTTCTTGGGTTTATCTCAGCAAAGTCGGAGAACGTTGTTGTTCTTTTGTGCAGAGAGCCATGTTTGAGTGTAAATGCATTGAAGGATATGAACTGGGATCTTAGTCAATGGTGTCCTCTTATTGATGACAGGTGTTTCTTGTCATGGCTTGTAAAGGCAAGTGTTTTTCATGATGCTTTATGTGGTTGGTCTACCACGTGTATGTGCACTTGATGTAAGCTATTAACATTCTGATGGTTGACCAATTTACTTCTTTCCAGGTACCCTCAGAACAGGAGCAGCTAAGAGCTCGTCAAATTAGTGCTCAGCAAATTAACAAAGTAGAAGAGCTCTGGAAGACAAATCCTGATGCCTCCCTTGAAGACCTGGAAAAGCCTGGTGTAGATGATGAACCTCAGGCAGTGGTTTTGAAATATGAAGACGCCTACCAGGTTAGAACTTTACAAAGCTAAACATCTCTGTATTTCTGTTTCTTCAGATTACTTTTTACTACTGGCAATCTTTCAAATCTCAGTTGTTTGTCTATCATTGTAACTAGCATATCCTTACTCTTTTTTTTGCCAGTATCAAAATGTTTTTGCTCCGCTGATAAAGCTTGAGGCTGATTATGACAAGGTACTGTGTTCTGGGTATGATCTCATGTTTCTTTTATTTTTTCTATCACAGAACCGAATTGCATTATTGTTTTGTGCTTTGCTGCAGATGATGAAAGAGTCGCAGAGCAAGGATAATGTAACTGTTCGGTGGGATATTGGGCTGAACAAGAAGCGCGTAGCTTACTTCGTCTTTCCAAAGGTTTGTTTAATAAGAACTGAAATAAATGGGATTAGTGAATTTACACCATCATTTGTCATAAACTATGTTGGTTCTGCATCGTGCATTCTTTGCCTAACATGGGAAATCAATTATGTATTTTATAGGAAGATAACGAGTTGAGGCTTGTGCCCGGAGATGAGCTGCGCTTGAGATATCCTGGTGATAGCTCACATCCCACATGGCAGTCTGTGGGGCATGTGGTATGTGTATTAGAAACCTATTGATAATTGCTTGATAATCTTAATTGGGTTAATTTGACCTTTATGCCTGTGCTAAGAACATTGTTCCTCCAGATTAAGCTCACTGCCCAAGAGGAGGTGGCACTTGAGCTTCGTGCTAGTCAGGTATTAAGTACTTTTTTTTATTGTTTCTTTTTAGCATCCGCTCAGCCTATTGTAATTGTATCTCTGATTTTCAGGGGGTACCCACTGAACTAAGCGTTGGATTCAGTGTGGATTTTGTTTGGAAAAGTACTAGCTTTGATAGAATGCAAGGAGCAATGAAAACTTTCGCCGTGGATGAGACAAGTGTCAGTGGGTGAGTTCATTGCGTGGCCTTGTGGGCAAGATTAAGTTGTGCAGTTGGCATGTTAAAGTGATCGAACAACGAGGCTCTTTGTTTAAAAATGGCCTTACTAATTCCAAAAAGCGCTTCAAGTGAAAATTTTTAGCTAGTTGGTGAACTATTGAATTGTTTCTGATCTACATACACTTGTCAACTATTCATATTGCGGAATATTCTTAGTAGAGTGAAATGCGTGAGTGGTCCTTGAACTTGTAATGGAGTCAGGTTCATGGACTTCGAAAATGCAGATTTGGGTCCTCAAACTTGTTAAATCTGTCATCTATGTCCAAATTGACCAAAATACCCCACCGGTTGCTGATGTGGCATGCCATGTGGAGATCTCATATTGACAAGTCAAAATCATAGGGGTATTTTGGGTACTCTGGATCCATATAATGCATTTTAACAAGTTTATGGACCCTTATAAGAAGTTTCCAAGTTCATGTGCCTGGATGGCACTCCATGACATGACAAGTTTCAGAATCACTCGTGCATTTCACTCTTATCAGTTAGTAGTAGTTCTGTATTTGAGTTCTTTCTTGTATAGTTCCATCCTTCTAAAGTGTTTGTCACAGCTGTATCACTATTAACAAAGTTTTACATGTGTCTGTTCTATCACACAGATACATATACCATCACCTTTTGGGACATGAAGTTGAGCATCAAATAATACGTAATACCCTACCAAGACGCTTTGGTGCACCAGGACTTCCAGAACTAAATGCTTCCCAGGTACATTATATGTGTCTACTACCATTTCTTCTTAAATGTGCACAAGATATGTGTCTAGTAGCGTTCTTAAGATATAATCCATTTGTTACTGTTGGTTGATCTGCTGCTGTCTTCTGAATTTCTTGGTGTGTATGTTCAGGTTTTAGCAGTTAAAAGTGTCCTCCAGAAGCCAGTTAGTTTGATTCAAGGTCCACCTGGCACTGGAAAAACTGTCACATCTGCTGCAATTGTTTATCACATGGCAAAACAAGGTCAAGGACAGGTATAAGGCTGTAAGAGTCTGTTATTTGCTATGCTGATATATTTTGGGAGAATTGTTTGACCTCTTTGACCTTGTTTATCCTCCAAATCTTAGGTTCTTGTATGCGCACCAAGTAACGTTGCTGTTGATCAACTGGCGGAGAAGATAAGCTCAACTGGTCTCAAGGTACATTGAAGCCTGCTTGGAATTTATCCGTGCAGGATGACCCTAAGGCTGCACTCTGCTTGAAATTTCTGCTTTAAACAGTTTCTCAACTGGCCTCATTTTTCTTCTCTACTTCCTGTTGAGTATGTTATTGCTGTTTAGTCTAAATACACCATAGCTGTTTGGATGATTAACTGAGCATGATTAGTACATTTGGATGAGTACTAACAGCTCTGAATCTGTCACGAGCAATAAATGTTTAGTTCTTTGGTGCTGTTGTCCCGATATTGATGCTGTATTTCGTGATCTGTTATTAATTATAATTTTGGGCTACAGGTTGTTAGGCTGTGTGCAAAATCTCGAGAAGCTGTTTCATCTCCTGTTGAGCATCTTACACTTCATTATCAGGTACATCCAAAATTTTTATCTGGTTGCTTTGTTGGAAATTTGTCTGAATGTTACTAATGCTTCTCTTAAACAATGCAGGTTAGGCACCTGGATACATCTGAAAAGAGTGAATTGCACAAGCTACAGCAACTGAAAGATGAGCAAGGTAATTTATTCATGTTGTGGTGCCAGTAAGCCACAATCGACCATTTGTCGAGGGTTTCAATGTGCCCTTAGTAGCAGAGTTTATTGAGTGAGTATTCTTACATGCGTATTTTGTTTTGGTAGGTGAATTGTCCAGTAGTGATGAGAAGAAGTACAAGTCACTAAAACGTGCCACTGAAAGAGAGATACTGCAAAGTGCTGATGTCATTTGTTGCACCTGTGTTGGTGCTGGAGATCCCCGTCTTTCAAACTTCCGTTTCCGACAAGTAACGACTATACACCTGCTGCTGCCTTAGTGTTAACATAGATGTCTTCTCTGTAATATATCCTGAAGCAACCGTGAACTTTATTATCAGGTTCTTATTGATGAGTCCACACAGGCAACGGAGCCTGAATGTCTTATTCCTTTGGTGCTCGGTGTCAAGCAGGTAACAACAATAGTTTCGCTGATTAAGGTTTATGTTATTATATTATATCTTGTATTTATACTCTTACAATTCATTTAGGTTGTTCTCGTTGGAGATCATTGCCAATTGGGTCCAGTCATCATGTGCAAAAAAGCAGCTCGTGCAGGGTTAGCACAATCTCTGTTTGAACGCCTTGTTATCCTGGGAGTGAAGCCATTCAGGCTACAGGTAATACTTGCGTGTGTTGTGTTATGTAGGAATTGCTACCTTGGTGTCAATTATTCTCTCCCAGCTTCATCCCGCAACGTTAGTAATATATGAAGGCTATGATTCTATTTTTGTGCCTTAACAATTTATTAGTTCTCTTCTCATGTCCAGTTTTCCGTAGAGATGGTTATTCCTGAAACTTGGCCATTGGAACTATTGGTTTTTTATTAGATTTTTATTATGGAGCATATCCACGTTGTTGCAATGATGTGTTACGCATGCAAGCACTTACCTTGTACTCCTTCCATCTTTAAGTCTATGATGTTTAGGACAAGCTCATGTAGTTCAAAAAACAGATGCAATATATTTTGAGGATAAAGAATAAATATTTGACGCTAGAGAAAAGACATTTTCTGAAAGAACCTGTAATATTGTGTAAAGGCGTTTCAACCATCATTGGGCCTGATCTTTGATACTTAACATAACCATATATAGTGGAAATGAATGTCTAAAGGTGATGTCCATGTTTGATTTTTTTCTGTTCATATTAATTATGTTAAAGCTTTAAGCAATGGCTGCAGTAATTAACTTAGAAGACATCTACTCTCTACCATCCGCCCATCTGCGATCATTCTAAATTAATCATCTCTGATTTACAGGTCCAGTATAGAATGCACCCTTGCCTCTCAGAATTTCCGTCCAACTGCTTCTATGAAGGCACACTGCAAAATGGAGTAACTGTTAATGAGAGGCAATCATCTGGAATTGATTTTCCTTGGCCTGTTCCAAATCGGCCTATGTTCTTCTATGTGCAGGTAGCTTGTTCGACAATCTTTGAACTATCATGTTTGAAACACAAAAGCTCTTCCAATTTGCACGCATATTTATAACAATTTTCTGCAGATGGGACAAGAAGAGATCAGTGCTAGTGGGACATCATATCTGAATAGAACTGAAGCTGCAAATGTTGAAAAAATTGTAACAACATTTTTAAGAAGTGGTGTTGTACCAAGCCAGGTATTTTTACTCTGTTCATCTTATGACCAGAATATTGCTTATCTTATGGAGAACACCACATAATCCCTGGCACAGTGGTACTCATGTATTGTTGAACTTACAGATTGGAGTTATCACACCTTATGAAGGACAAAGGGCATACATTGTAAATTACATGTCAAGGAATGGCTCTCTTCGCCAACAACTTTACAAGGAAATCGAGGTTGGCGACAAAACATGTAAAAACGTAGTGTTAATCCCTTTATAGAAGGTTGCTTTGCTTAAGTTTTGCACCTCTTTCAGGTAGCAAGTGTAGACTCGTTTCAGGGAAGAGAGAAAGACTACATTATTCTGTCGTGTGTTAGAAGCAATGAGCACCAGGTATGCTTCTGTGCTGTTACAGTGGTGGTTTGCGCTATTTTACTAGCCATTGAATGTTCATTATGCAACTATCTTTGTTTTGTTTATTTGGGATTTGTTTATGTGAGTTGATACTTGAAACCATTTTGTACCTGTTGATATGGAGTATTCCTGGATGCTCATCTATTCATTTATTTCTTTGTGCAATCCATTTCATTTGCAACATTTAATTACCTTCTTGCTTGTTACACCTTACCTGTTTGTGCTTAATGAGCAAACTGTTTTGTAGCACGTCCATGTAAACTGACGCCTTCTTTATGCTCTCTCAGGGAATTGGGTTTCTCAATGATCCACGCAGGTTAAATGTTGCTCTAACTCGTGCACGGTATGGCATAGTTATTCTTGGGAACCCAAAAGTATTGAGCAAGCAGCCCCTTTGGAATAGCTTGTTGACACATTACAAGGTAAGTTTTCCTTTCATACATTTGGATGTTGATTTAGATTGCTGGTTTTTGTTTCTTTTGGGGGTGAAGTGTGGCAATTTATAAACATTTGGGGTTTGTGAACGGCTATCAATTATGTTAATTTGTGTTATTTTGAGATTCATATTCAATTTTTGTGTATTTAGGAGCATGAGTGTCTGGTAGAAGGACCTTTAAATAACTTAAAGCAGAGTATGGTGCAATTTCAGAAGCCAAAAAAGGTGAACCATCTTCCCCAGATCACTGCTGTGATGCATCCTGACATGTTTGTTTTCCTCTCTCATCAATGCTATTTTGGTAAGTATAGATCTATAATGACCGGAGATTGTTCCTGGGTGGTGGTCAAGGTGTTATGCATGGAACCAACTTTGGGGCTGGGGCCAACCCAGCAGCAGATAAAAGAAGTGGTAGGGGGAAAGGTATATACAGTTACACATTCATGTTGTGATTTTTTTTAACATGAAAATTTTCCTTTCAACCTGTGACACCTCTCCCCCCTCAAATACAGGACAATCATTTGTTCCTTATGGCCCCCCAAATGGGGTTCATAAACCTGGTGTGCACCCAGCGGGCTATGCTGTTCCTCGTATGCCTTTTCCTCCATTTCCTGGGGCTCCACATTCTCAACCATATGCAATTCCAACTCGTGGAATGCATGGGCCCATTGGAGCTGTTCCACCGGTGCCTCAACCTGGAAGTAGAAATTTTGGGGCACCTCGTTCCAATACGGGTGGTCCTATTGGTGGCCACCTTGCTCATCAACAGAACTCTCAGCAGGCTATGGGTGGCATAGGGTCAAACTTTAACTACACTGGCTTGGAGAATCCTAGTAGTCAGCCTTCTGGTGGAGCCCAGATGTCCCAAACTGGATTGATGACACAGGTTTGCTTGTTTCTCTCTCATAATACTGGAAATAACAGTAGTCACATAGTAACATTTCCCTTTGCAACTTAGATGCCTGTCCAAGGACTCAGTCAAACATTCCGTGATGGTTTTTCCATTGGTGGGATGTCTCAGGTACTAACAATAAATGATGCCTGACATTATTATCTTATTTGTACTCTCCGTTGATGCAATACTTATTTGTTGGTTTGCTAGGACTTCTTCGGAGATGATTTCAAGAGCCAAGGATCTCATGTGCCTTACAACATTGCAGATTTCTCTACCCAGGTTTGTGTACTACATCTAATCACGTGCAATTTTTACTATATCTATACATTTGCTGAATGGCTTTGTGAAATTTAATCAACCAATTATGTATTCTTTTTTTGGCTCATAAAAGTTTCCATTTACAGGCTTCTCAAGGTGGTTATGGTGTTGAGTTTACTCAAGCACCCCAATCTGGATACTCTGGGAATTATATGAACCAAAATGCACATCCAGGATACTCCCACATTGGTACAACCAATGACATCGTATCTCAGGTCTGTTTGTTGATATCAGTTCATTACTATTATGTTAAGTAACCTATTCTTGAGCATGCCCATGTATATGTATGCTCCTAAGTCTGTCGATATGATCCAGGATCACATGGCCCATGGATCTCATGGAATGTTTACACAAGCGGGATATAATGATCCCTCGCAAGATGAGTCATCTCAGATGCATTATGGAATGGCATCTGCTGGCCCTCTCCAGTCACAGGTCGGTTGTCTTCCTATATCTGCATCCATTGTTTCCTTCATTGACTTGAAAGTTGTAGCAGGCATAACTAGCATTGCATTTTTGCAGAACATGATGAACCCCTTATACTCTCAATCCTATGCCCACTATAACACCCAACCACAGTCTCTTCAACCTCCTCCACAGTGATAATGAAAGCTTGTGATTGGCTGAAGCCACATTTTGGAAGTTTGGTGGGTTGCAACTTTGGCCCACAGGTTGTGCCCTTCTGCACTATTTCGGATTGATGGTGCATAGACATCAGATGCAAGCAACGAGAACAAGCATATCATGGCACACTATGTATTGGATATTTGTCAGGGCAGGCTTGTACAAGATGGCTATGGCTATTGACCAACGACCAGTGCTGAGGAGCACAAGGATTGCAACGTATCTCGTTGTCGATGTTGTAGTTCACTACGCGGTTTTGACAACAAGAGGTGTCATATTGTGCATTGAGAGAGGTTGATGGCGCTACCCTCATCCCTCACCTGTATAGAAAGGCAATCGGGGCCTATAGTGGTATGATGTGAATATTCCAGGATTTGCTGCCATCAAAAGTCAAAGGTGCAGCGATTGCATGCCTCCATGGTACCACGAAGGCGCCTGCAGAGTGGCTTTGTATAGAGGTGTTATTGGTGGGGGTGGCCAACCCTTTCAGATAGCGCACGTGCCTGAGATATTTTACCTTTACATTATGTATGCATTCGATATAGTTTTTATATTTATGCAACAGAAATGGTGTAGATGATGTTGGCGAAAGTAGAGTTTGCGATGATTAGAAATTGGGAGTACTTTGTGTAACTTTGCTTGGTCGCCGTATCTTGTGGGGGGATGGCTTGATCGTTTTGGGCTTTACTTCTATAATTTGGTTAATTATGAGAAATGCTTTGATCATGCCTTGTTGAAACCCATATTTGTTCCTCTATCTTGAAGCAAGTGGTTCTTTTTTCAGAGGTCAATTCTGGAATAAATGTGTTTTTGCTGGCGTTGTGCTATGCAAATGAAATCGGAAAAATATGTACACTAGTCCACTGTTTCCGTTGGATATGGCAACTCTGCCGGAGTCCTGTTCTGATGGTCAGTGAACAATATTTGCAATAGTGCAGGTGGAATTCTTTATTTGTTTTTGATAGTTTGGGGTCCAGAAATGTGCATTTGAAACCTGAAACGTCCTAAAGGGTCATGGGATAACGGTTGTGATGCTCTACATGTCCATGTCTGGGCTATGTTTTCTACGGAGTATACTTTACATTTACAAAACGCACACACACAGCATGAAGCCATTACTATAGAGCTGTTTGAGTACATTATTTTCCAAAAGTGTTATACATTTTTTTTGCGAAAAAAATATTATACACATTGAAAGATAATGTGTATGCCACGTGAAGTAGTCACCTGGATGGCAAAATATTCATTGTGGGTCAGAGATACTCAGATAGGAGCTACGTAACCTCAAGGTGAAAATAAAACATGAGATAGAAGGAAGAGGCTGATAAATTTCGAGCACCCAGTTTAGTCCAGCTCAGCCCAAATACAAATTCGTTTCGGGTCCAGCACGAGCAGAGCAGCACAGCCCAGCCCAGCCCAACAACAACTCTCCCATCCCTCCTCGCTCTCTCCAAAATCGCCCGAATCCCCAGCTTCCCTAGCACCCACTCCCCCACGGCGGCATCCGTCGAAATCCGCAAGGGCAGCCAGGCGAGGCGACGAGAGAGTGGAAAACGAGAGAGGGGTAGAGAAAAAAAAAATGCTGCGCCACGCCGCCCGCCGTCTCGCCTCCCGCGCCGCAGTGGCGCCCACCGCCCGCCGGGCGCTCGCCACGGCGGAGGTGCCCGCGGAGGCCGCCGAGGACTCCACGTTCGTGGAGGCGTGGAAGAAGGTCGCCCCCAACCTCGAGCCCCCCAAGACGCCCATCTCCCTGATGCAGCCGCGCCCGCCCACTCCGGCCGCCATCCCCACCAAACTCACCGTTAACTTCGTCCTCCCATACAAGTCCGAGATCGCCAACAAGGAGGTATACCCGTCCGCCGCCCCCGGCCCCTCCGCCATTTCTGGCCCCAGATCTGTGTGTTCGGGCGTTTCTAGGGTTTGTGGTCTGCGCGATCTGGGGATTGGTTTGGCCTATGGAGGCGATGTTTTGACGATACATGCCCCCGCCTTGATCTGGTTCGCACGGCCCGATGTGAACCTCCGTTTGGGGTCGTCGTGTTTTGGTTAGCGGCTGTGAGTTCGATGTAAGGTGGTACGGTGAGTGCTGTTAGCTGGCGTTTTTGTTGAGGTCAAATTTCTTTGATCCGATCAATGTTCACATGATCCTACAGGCTTTCACACTGAGTGTGGCTGTTAACCAGGTATTACATTGTTTGTGATGTTGTCCTTGTATTGGTCAATGTGGTGGAGCCCTCCAGATAAATGGTGTTGGTTGGCTTCAGTCACTTAACTGATGAGTTACAGCATTTGACTTCTCCGATTGCAAGTGATTGTGCTGATAATGGTTCCTTTTATTTTGGTTATTGGATGTATATGAGTTGCTGCAATTTAGAGCATCTTGGTTGAATATCTTTAAGCAGCCAAAATACCTACCTACCTGCATAGCTTTCTTTTATTCACTTTCATCCTTTTGTTTTCTGGGGTTAGGATTGTGTCTCATGTCTCATCATTTCGGGTTCCTTGCAGAGTTTTCTTTCACCAATTCATTACCTCATCTTAATGTCTGTATTATGTGTTTTCCTCCTTTTTTATACTAGTGTCTACAGTGTTACATCTTCTGTTGTCATGTTTGTTTAATTTTTCCTATTTTCTCGTAGTTCTTTAGCTGAAATGTTGAATCAAGGATAAGTGACCTAGATTTATACCAATTCTTATCATGTAACTGTGCGTGTCTTGCTTGAATAAGGTCATCACTTCGACACCATTTAGTATTGTTTTGAAGTTCGATGCCATAAAACTCCATCTTAGTCTGGTGTCTTTTAATTGCTTTTCAGTTTGTGGTATAAATAGTTGTTTGTTCTTGTCCTGAATAGACCAAGTAGAGGCTTAATCTGTGTGAATTGGTTTCTTATCGGTAAAGGTAGCTTGGTGCCATCATTGGTTTTTGCTCATGTTCATGATTCTTGTTCCTTATTTGTAAAAGTAGCTTGCTGACATCAATGGCTGTGTCCTTTCACCAATTCTCATACCATGATATGGCACCAATCACTAGATATTTATCATGCTTATTGATGCATAGTTGCCTGAAACTGCTCCCTATGGACTGGTATTGTTGAACTTACCGTTCAGAGGGTTGATCTTAGTATAATTCAAGGGTTTGTTTAAGCTGAATCCATGCGGATTTTTTTTGCATCAGGATCATTTTGCACATTGCTTATTTGTGTGTCATGCAAACCTATATGTCAAAATGGAACTCTTTACATTATGATGTTTGGTGTGTAGATTTTAGGATTTGATCCCTACCATCTTGTTTTGCCATTGCTATATAACAGGATTTGGTATCTGGATTACATTGCATTCTTGTGTCATTATGATATGGTTGTTGCTTTTCTTGTGTAGCTTATCTTAATGGGCCATGTTCGCATCAGTTTGCTTTCTTGTATAGCTTATCTGACAATAGTTTTCCTCTTCAGTTGCCTTTTATTGATGCGGTTCTGTTTCCACTTGTTTTCAGGTTGACATGGTGATCGTACCAGCTACTACTGGTCAGATGGGTGTTTTGCCAGGCCATGTTGCAACAATTGCTGAGCTCAAGCCTGGTGTTCTCTCAGTACATGAGGGGAACGATGTGACCAAGTACTTTGTGAGCAGTGGGTTTGCATTCGTCCATGCAAACTCCATAGCTGACATTGTTGCTGTTGAGGCGGTCCCTGTGGATCAGATCGACCCAGCCTTGGTCCAAAAGGGTCTCGCTGATTTCACTGCCAAGCTTGGGTCAGCCTCAACTGACTTGGAGAAGGCTGAGGCTCAGATTGGAGTCGATGTCCACAGTGCGCTCAATGCTGCATTGACCAGTTAATTGATGACACCTCAAGTTGTTTGCGTCTGTCTTTTGCATCTACATTTTTAGAATGTGAGTTGGAAGTTTGCATACTCATGGACATGGGATGGAGGGAATGATCCTAAATAAATTATACTCCATCTAAAACAAGGACTTTTGTTTCTTCTTTTACATGAATCCTGCATGGATTTCTTTTTGTACTGGTGAATATTTTTCCTCTGAGATCCAAGACCTGGTGCTGCTTTCAGTTTTCATTGAGTTGGGCCTTGAATCAGATGAAATAGATGCGCCATTTTGTAGCTCCAGTAAAATGTCAAATATTACTACGTTTACTTTCAAGAGCAATATATGCCACGCTTCCGAATCAATACAACGCTTCCGAATTAATACACTCTTAACGGTTCTAAACTCAAATGCTCCAGCAGTGAAAATATCTGCACCCCCCGCGGGTGGTGGACGACGTATGTTAATTTCAAATATTCAAAAAGATACTGATATCAGACTAAAATGTGCTGGCTACACGCCTATCCCAAAATGACAAATATTTAAGAATCGATGTATGGTCTGGGGTAGATACCAAAGAGACAGATCGAACTGAGAAGTGAAATGGTCCGTCCTACAAAGTTTGTGAACTTCTCATTGCCAAACCCTGTCATGCCAGTTAGCTCCTCAGACCACATTCCACGACAGAGATGCCAAACAACCTAGTCTCCTGTGTGGTACTAATAAACAAACCTTGCCACAGATGTGGCTGTGAACCAAACAGACGCCAAACTCAAATCAAACATGGCAAACCGCCTAACCCTACAACACGTGGCCACAAACCAAAGAGACCCCGGCCTTAACTAGCCATCGAATAAGAGAGCGCAGCAAAAGAAAACGGCACACCCTTCACAACTTTGGTGAGTTTCGTAAAAATATATCAACTCAGGCTTTCTTACGAGAACCAAGCATGGAATAGGTAGATAGAACTGCAAACGATTTTCAGCGCAAGGCCACAAATAATGCCCATATTCTACATCGTAGGAGGTCCTGGTTTAATAATCAAAGAACAACTGCAGTTAGGTTACAACAACATCGATGTCCTTAGAGCTACATTCAAATGTTGGATAGGCATGCCCAGCCTAGGTACAAGAGTGAGGCAGCATGAAAGAATTTTACCGATCTGCTGATCTTGCCAATGGTGCTCTTATATACGAATTCAAGGGTCTCTAGACCTTGCAAAACTCCCGTCTTCCCCCAGCGTCATGCCACATCTTTGTGGAGCTTCATAGCCTCATACATGAGGTTTCATGGCTTGTGGAGCTTGAAGCCGAAGACGCGAGGAACGTAGCGCTGTGAGGGCTTCTGGGGCTTGAGGTGCTCGTATGTCATCAGGAACAGATGGGGGAATGTCGTCCCAAAGTATGCACCATCGATGTCTGAACAAGGTTAAGAAAATAGCAGAATATAACAAAATGGCAATATTCTGCAACTTTGGAACCACAATAACACAGAAGCAGAGTTAGCGGATCCCACATACTCAACAATACTGTTCTATCAGAGTTGAAAACACATGGCGATTGCTAATGGCTATATGGACAGGTATACTGTTTAATGGTGTTTCATGACAACGGACGCAGAGCTGTGGTGAATGGGTGGTTAGCACATATGAGAACATTTGCAGCCCTTTCTCAGTGTCAGATTTAACAAAAGATACCCTTTGTTTTGAGTTCTCACAAAGAGGTCGGAGTTTGAAAAACACATGCATTAAGACAGTCTAATAAGAGAATGGTTAGGATACTGCCTTGGTACTTGGACCGTGGGTAGTAGATATCTTCACACTTGGGGCAGTATATCTTCACAGTACTAGACCGATGGATATCCGATTGTCCAACAGGTAGGCATGGTTGACCGCAGCAGTAAACTCGTGGGCACCGCCCAAAGTCGTAGTTCTTATATTTCTCCAGCTGCCCCAAAAAGCAACCCTAATAAATAAAACTCTATCAAAGTGCAAAGACACAAGTTAGAGCAGAATATGTACCATTGCAGCCAGTCCTTTACTGGTCAGAATGTAGCGTGCATGAATCAGCCCATACAACATCTCTGCAGCTGATTCTACCAGCTCATTCTGTTCCTCAGTGAACATATCACCTACACAATTACATGACTGAAAAACATCAACCAGATGATAGGTAACCAAGGGATACGGCAACAAAAAAAAGCCTTTCATCCCAAGCAAGTTGGGGTAGAGCTTGAGATGGAATCCAACAAGAGTCACAAATAAAAGATGTAATATATAAAAGTTAAAATAGTAGCAGTAATAATAGATCAAACATCACCTGATGATCAAGTCTAGATACTCCCTCCGATCACAAATACAAGAAGTTTTAACTTTTAAGTTTGCCATAAGTAAAACCTTTTTTTTACTTTGACCATAAATAGCTAGAAATCCAAATAGTGTTGCAACATAAGGTTGATGCTACTGGATTCATCATGAATATCATATTCATAATATATAGCGTTTTTCATTTGAAACAATATATTTTTACAGAGAATGGTAGTCAAAGTTGCACATTGTAAACAGTATTGATTTCTGAAACTACTTATATATTTCTCATCCAACAGGGTATACATTTCTCACATATTCTTATCAATCACATGACACCTAGCAGCCACAGTATCAAATTTTCAATGAAAAGAATCGCTCTAACACAAACTTTGGTCTCCAAGAATTCTTTAAGATAGGAGCAAGAAATAGATAAGGAGTGTTTTGAATATAGTTGTTAAACTTGTCGTAAATAATCAATGTTAATATCCTTAAAGTAGCAACAGAGATATCACAAGCACAAAATGCTAAAGGGCAGAAATATGCAGTAGTTCACAGCATGCTAAAGATATGATCATCTATTGGGCCCGAGTTTCGCTGACAACATTATAACATAATATAACAATAGAGTTGACCCACTGTCCGCTCTCCGTTGCAACCAGATAATCTAAAAATGGGTGAACCAGTTGCATTGATGGTTTCCTAAGAAGTATATGTAACTCTAGCAAGACTATCAATCTAAACATGTGGAATAAATCCACTACTGCCAGCTCAACAATGGACCGAACTGAGCTGGATGTAACACATTTCACATGCAGGATAAAAAAGCTGGTGCTCTCAAGATATGTATTGGAAAAGATTAATTGTTAGCTGTAAACATGGCATTCTGAAGCATCCTATATGTCTAGATTAAGGCATCTAATTGACTAAAAAGAAGATAATGAATCCAGAACTAACCATTGTAGGATAAACCCACTACTGCCAGCCCAATGATGGACAGAATTGAGTTGGGTGTAACACATTTCATGCAGGACAAACAAAGCTGGTGCTCTCAAAACATGGATTGAAAAAAATAAATTAATTGTTGGTTGTAAAGATGGCATTCTGCAACATCTTGTATTTCTAACTAAGACATCTAATTGACTAGAAAAATTGTAGGAATGTACAAAACTATGTAGCTACACTTTCACCTTTTTTGTTTGCAAGACCTAGCATCATATCTGTTAGGAACAGGAAATGCAGAAGCCCTGTATGGGACTCTGAATCCTAACAAAGCCTTTATAATATCCAAATATAACAACAGAGAATGCCTGGATCATAAACACCCACCATTAGGTTTAATGTGCATGAGTAATTATGTAGAACACTTACCATGAGATGACTCGATATCTAAAATGAGATCGAGAGCATAATCATAATAAGGAACTTGGCTGCTGAGGCCACAAAGGTTGAAGTCATCTTGTATGTAGTCATCGTCGACCTCACAGAAGAACTCGTTCCCTCTAAGGTTGCAATACCATGAAATCCATGAGGTGTCTTCCCCATCAGAGCCACTAACATCTGACGCTTCGCTATCAGAATCAGACTCCCCTGGAATGTTAAGGATGAATGTCAATGCATGCATGCTTAAGGATTATGACGCAAATACAACAGTAAATACAACCCATCATAAACTCAAAGCTAAACTGGTAGAAAAAGCAACAGCAAGCAGAACTTCTATAACTCGCATGATCTGCATTGTAACAACTGGAATAAATGCTAACTAGAAATGTTTTGTATCATACAACACTAGATGACAACTCAAAAGTTCA
Organism: Panicum hallii; assembly: GCF_002211085.1. Lineage (NCBI taxonomy): Eukaryota > Viridiplantae > Streptophyta > Magnoliopsida > Poales > Poaceae > Panicum > Panicum hallii. Next base: position 50,411,891 of record NC_038043.1, read on the forward strand.
AACACATACTCTACACAGTTCCTTTTATCCCAACTTATAGCACTAAAGCTCTAAACAAACAATACATTAAAACAAAAGCGTCTAAGTTGAATCAAACCAAGCTTTGCGTCTTGATTACAGCCGCAAGTACTGAAAACCTGCACATCAAGAGCTCACTCGAAAAGGACATGAAAACATTCGAAACCTAACATTTGCTTAATATACCCTGTCACCGAGGACCGAGCTCCCAGGCCAATCCCACACGTTTAAGCAAAAACTGAACAAAAAATCCCAGACACACCCGCTCTAATTTGAACATAAACATCCATGCGCAGGCGCATCAACAGTTCGCAACCCCAATCCCCAAACCAATCTCCTTCCTCCCCCTCCTACTTCGATTCACCGAAAAGCAACGCAGCTGCCACGGCTTCATGAGCACACCAAACAGCCGCCGGATTCGCGGCACGGCACGAACCCACGACGCGGCGGCACCTGAAACTGGAAGGGGAAAAAGGCAGGAGACATCACCTTCGGAGCAGCGGCCCTTGGGGATGGACGACGCGGAGGACGGCACGACGAGGCGGTGGTGGTCCCGCCCGCCGCCGCCTCCCGCCGACCCCCTCGACGTGGACGGCGACGCGACCGCCTTCTCGAGGTGCTTGTCGAGCGCGTCGCTGATCCGCTTCCGGTCCAGCCCCGCTCCCCCCTGCTTATACATCTCTCTCCTTCCTCCTCCCCCTCTCTCTCCTCCCCACGACGCGGCCTCTCTGTCTCTCTCCCTTCTCTCACACGGGGCGCGCCATTGGCACGACGCCGCGGGACGGACGGGGCGAGGCGAGGGTAGGGTTAGGGTTTGCGCGCGGGGACGAGGAGGAAAGCTAGGAGGGAGAAGGGGCCGTGGGGGAGCACGAGCGAAGGGAGAGAGGACACGCCGCGAATTTTGAAGGGAGGGGCGGGTGGGAATGCAAAATTGCTGGGGTCGGAATCAGAGCAGCTATCTGCTAGCTACCAATTGCCCATTTGCCCCCAGCCGCTGCTGATCATGGGAATGTCGTGCAGCTCCACCAGATATTTTGTTGGACAGGTGATGCGATTTGCCGTTGCAATCCAATCCGGCATTGATTTGCTGTAACCTTGAGTATTAATTGCCCGGAAGCAGATCAGAGTCCGATCCCTGCTTAAAAGAAAGTGTATTGATTAATCAGGCAATTAATTAGGTTTGCTTCTGTTTAATTAGTCATCAGGTTCGCCTGAGTGGTGGAATGATGATTAGCGAAGCATCAACCTAAATCATTGGAGGAAAATAGTTTGGTTGTTTTTAATGACTTTGGAGACTAGTAACTTCTTCTTTGAACGATTGGATATACTTTGGAGTAGTTTTTTATTGTAAGGTAATGTTTTCACATGATTCTCAAAATAGAAAGAAAATACGCGCGGGTGAATCATCAACTGAATTTCTGTATTAATCGAGCCCCAGAGAAAAGTCCAGCTTCGGAATCTTTGGGATGTCTGTACTAATCGTATGGCTCAAAATTTTCGGAGACGGGAGAATGATAGATACATGTGCGTTGATTAAAGAAAAAGCAATCATCTGCGCCTTTTACATTTCGCGTGTCTGGACGAGCAAGAAAAACGTCGAACCCCTTTGAAAAGCTCACCACCAAGTTGAAGGTAAAGGCAAGTTCACCATAATTATGATGTTTATTCATAGATATTCTGGCAGAACTTGGATTCAAATTTATCAATTCAAAATAGGAAGAGTTCAGATGCAACATAAAACTATCTTCAAGCTATATTTATCTTTTATTTTCTCTTTCCACTGCAATTATAAAAAAACAATATTCTTTGAAAACATATCCTGATGCTTCATGAGATGGTGAAGAAAAGGCACCCATCTTTTTATTAAGAAATGTTTCTAGAACCACAACTTAAAATCATAGGATTGACCATAAAGAGATTTCTGAGGTGCCACGGCATATCCAACTTGTCATGTGTTGTCCATAACACGGGACAGGAAGTTTTCACATTTAAAAATGTATCACCAGTCACCAAATATCAGTAGTCATAAACATCACAAGTGCACATCTGAATTCCCACGTCAATTGGTTCTGAGACTTCTCAGTGTACAATTGGATCCTTTTTTTTTCTCCTTCCTGTAACCATCTCCAGATAACTTCTTCATAGCTGGTACAGCTCCGCATTTTCAGTTATTGCCTTATTTTGGTATCCAACGAGAATGGTTTCTTTGATCATATCAATGGGTTCCTATTAACATCTTTGTACAGCAAGTATCTGGTCCTGGTTTTACCAAGGGCAGCATACCTGGAACATCATGGCAACAGCGGTGAGCTAACTAGAAAAAAGCCAAGCCCATGGATGATAAACACAAAGGCGTACACTTACCACTGAGGAACAAACGGTGCCATCCAAATGGTATCGCCTGCTTGCACAGGGTACCTGTGTTATCGATAGAAACAGTCTTCAGAATTTATTCAGATCGAGTATAAAATGTAAAGAAATGTTAGAACTTCAAAAGAAAAAGGAACATGTGCAGTTTGTGCATATAATCTCGTAACTCTTAGCAAAGCATACACTCAAAAATGTAAAGGGCAACAGAGGATGGAGGCGCGCAAAAACAAAAACTATATCCAGATACAGGTACTTTTTTTGTATGGAACATTTTATAAACATATTGTATGTTTAATGAGGTAAATGAGTAGTTAATTGCTGTAACACGTCTTATGGAAGTTACATCAGCACAAATCACATCGTCTTTCACGAAAAGAAAAAAAAAAGTTTCTACAAGAAATACAGGCTGTATTCCAAGGTTGCACAAGATTAGAAAGCTTAACATGAGAAAAATAACCTAAAACAAAAGGATGACTTTCAGATTACTTCCTTACCAGCTATCCCCCAATCTGTATATTCCTTGCCCCTCTAGAAGCAGAAGTCCATGTTGATTGTAATGAACCTCCTGGTAGAAATAAACAAAAAAAATATAAAAACAAGTTGCAGGATGGGATGTATGCATAGTACCACAACACCACATGATTCATGCAGCAAGGCCAGTAGGCGATTATTGTTTAAACATCTCCTAACGTAAGACATAAACTTTACAAACCTTCACATTGAGATATTCGCCTGGTTGAAAGTCCATTATCTGCATGTAGGAAAAGGATATTAGACAATGCTCTTCATCTGAGATAAAAAATAGTGAACAAACAATTTTCAGACCCTTGCAAATAATTTCTTGCACTCAATACCAGTGTTAACCAGCTATCAGGTGCATTACAAAACACATACTTCTTCAACGCCACACCCTCTGATAAAATATAGAGATGTTCTTGTTTTGTTTATAGATGAAATTAAGTAAAAAATTTATAGGTGGCTATAAGTTTCAATGATGTTTGGTTTGCTGCATGTTATGCGCCTGTCTTAAGTGGAATGGCGTGCAATACATTGAGAAAAATAATCAACCCAAAAGTGACCAAACTTACATGAATATTAAAGTCATAAGGCAGAGAAGTTGGTAGCAGCTTCCTCAGTTGAAATACCTAATTAAGAAACGAGATACAACACATTAAAAAGTCAGCACTGAGGACTGAGATTATGACAGCTAAAAAAACTAACATCATTCATGAAGTGTCAAGGCTGAAAATAGGATCCAAAGGAAGACAAGAAACTGTCAGTCAAAGCAGCCAAGTTTGAACATCCTGATTCTAAAGTAAGGAAACATTTTTTACTCAATAGTTCATGCCTCCTGATGTGCATGGTATGAAAAACAGACCTCCTAAATGGTAGGAATCCTATTTTTAGGTAATAGATGATGATCGACAGAGATAAGGCCAATTGTACCTCTCCTGGAGTTTCAAGAAGGGGTTGCTTATCTGTTGAACCGACAATTAGATCAGGGGGGGGATCCTCGGTAGCGGTGTACCTAAGGGAATAAAATGAGAAAGGTGTTAATTGTTATTATTTTGATTAAAAAATGAAAAGAGAGACTGAAGCACTAACTGAAAAAATGTTGTCTCAGTTAAGCCAATCATATTCATAACAAAAAGAAACAGCAACATATGCTTTAGATTTTTATTAGTTTGCCAAAAGTTCAACCATTTCTACCAGCAAGTTTAATGCAATCTTTAAGATTAGTGTACACCTTACTGACAGACGAACTTCTACAGGATTGCAATAGCTATGCCAATAGAGGTGGTAACAAGCAATCAAATCACTATAATACAACATCAACAAACTGTAGCATCTCAATGAAATTACTGTACCTCCTCTCAAATATTACAAGAGTGGTTGATTCATCTGATATCATAGAATGTTTTATGTTTGCAGGAAGATACGCATAGGAATCCACCTGCACTTATCATCAACAGATTTAGTAAAGCCACATCAGGGCAGAATTAGCATAACTTACTCAAAGTAGGTATACAAGGAAGAAGTTCCTAAAATAATCGATATTATGAAGAAAAAATGATTAAAAAGCATAAGAATGCAAATTTATGAAAACTGCTGAATTTGAACATTTTACAATCTCTTATAACTATCTCTTAAAGTACTGATAGATTGCATAAGCCTTGGATTCAAGCATTCGAACATTTGTAGGATTCAGTACACAATTTATAAGTTATGGCATGCTTTTTCTTACCGCCAGACATTAACAAATTGAATGGTAACAAAAACTTGACTAACATTTTCAAGATGCAGTGCCGACTAAAGCTGAATGGGGCTTCCCTTACAACATAGTGTTGCATGAAGATATTCGTAAACAAACCAAAACCTATGTCCATATGAATCCATCATGTAATGGAATTTGTATTCTTTCAGCGCCCAATGCTTAGAGAGTTATGTACAAAAGCAGAGTGTATAGATATACAGAACTATTATATTTAGAAAGAAGAAAAAAAGCACATACTAAATCTGATAAAGCCTTACCAACAGAGAATGGGTAGTTCCAGTCTCCACAGACAATGAGATGCTCCCTTGTAGTACAAAAATGAGCCTGCAAAGTTGTTTACAATAAGGGCAGTGGAAAGCTCATTAACGAAGGGAATGGTGACAATTCCAAGTCAAACAAAGAGCTGGATGCTGACAAAATGAGATATTTAACTTGGTGCACATTACATTACGACACTTATTGCTCCAAATGATTTGTATCTTGGACTATTAAAAATGGTAGTAGTTCCAATTACACTTTATTGCTATTCTAACTAGTGATAGGTAAGGGACCAACCTTTCAACATCTTTCAGTGGTAGGGCTGATGTTGAGCCATCTGCACCCCACAAACACTACTTCAGAACATGTCATTATAAAACCGCTCATTTTGGCAACAATTCAACATAACATGTACTGATGTAATAAAAAAATGGAGCCATCTCATACTATAACTTTCAACTCTTAGTTACTTAGTTATGCATGAATGACTATAGAATGAGAGAGAGCTATATTTAATTTCACCAAGGCTGTCCACACCCGAAAGGAAATTTTAACTAAGTGCTAGCTGCTTCAATGATCTTGTAGGAAACAAATATCTACCTTCATAGAAGTAGAAAATCATATCTTGGCTCAATGGGAACTTGTTGAATGATTATGAAATCAAACCATATCGAACTTTGTGCTACATGACCAAGATGGACGCAAAATGCTTGTCATATGAGTCTTAAAAGACATATATCAGAAAATATGTGCGACTGCAAAATGTTCAGGTTTCTATCTAGGGTTCTTGCAAATGGTTGAAATAGCTTACCTTGCATGTTTGCCATGTACATGGTGAAGTGCGCACCAATGGCTGGACTGATCAAATATGCACCTAATGTATTGATCCTAAAAAAAAGGGTAAATGATAAATGCATGACATTAGCATAGCTTCAGACGGTGAATAGAAAGTATAAGCCGAATGAAGCCGTACCAATCTGGCAAAGGACTGAATACATGACTTTCTGGTGTTATTAAAGCATGATCCCTTTTGAAAATGCTACGTGTGAAGCCAGGCAAATCTAGAATTCCAAAAAAGGATCATCATTAGATGGAAGAAGTAATAGGTGCATCTGTATTTATGGAAACACTAAGAATTATCTTAACAAATAAACAACTTGCTCTAGGCTTAGAGGTCGTAGCATAAATCAGAAACAATATTCACTTATTCAGAATGATTAGCAGGTGCAAGATTTAAATCTTCCCACATCACTAATTAATTCATAATGGATAGGTTCAATCCAATCCAAGGAGCTTCATAAGGCTACAGTACGCTATGATGCATTAAAGCCCCATAACAGTATAACAATATTTCTTGGACACCAGCCCAGCTCTTCAAGGCTTTCCGGATTTGAGAGTTAATATTTTTCATGTAGATAGTAGCATATTTCAACTCCATAAAAATCTCCTCTAAATGCATGGGATCATAAGGCCACCAATTGGATGCCAGTGACACCCAAATTACCATATAAATTGGGTTTTGATACAGTCCATAAAACCCAGGGTTTATGGCAAGGCTGCGACTATGACCAGTTGACCACTGAACCTGGAAATTTGATTTATGATTGTGAAGCCCACTCAAAGTTCAGTGACAGCGACTCCAGGCAGCACGCAAAGCAAAAACATATCCCGCTGAACTTCGATACGCACCTTGGAGGTGCGCGGGCGCGAGGGTGGGGTGGGTGACCTTCCAGTAGAGCGGCTGGCCCCCTGAGCACTCGCTCGACGGCTCTGCCGAGCAGAAGCCCTCGCCACCGTCTCCGTCCCCAGCCACCGCTCCTGCAACCGGATCATGCGACAGACCGCGACACGAGTGAGGCGGGAGCGAGCACTGACCCTGCGGCCACTGCGGATGATGCCACAGTGGCGGCGGAGAGAGGGGAGGCGCGGGTTAGGGTTTCGGCGCCATTACCGCATCGCAGCGAAGCCACGAGGACGAGGAGGAAGAGTGGACGGAGGTGGCGGATTTGGGTGCTCGCCATTTTGCGCGGAGTGATCGCAAATTTTTGGAGCCCTGCGGAGGCGGAGAACGGGAGAGAGATAGAAGGAATGAGGAGGGGGGGACTCGGGGAGCGTGCGGATGCCGCTGTCGCCGTGTCGCGCACCGTGGATGTTGTTCGGTGGCGGGCCCCACCCGGTGACTGGGATAGTTTTTTTTAAGGAAAGACGTCTTATATCTTATTCATATTAAGGAAAATAATTGGAGGTACAACAAGGATGACATGACATCTATCGTCCTTTTTTATTTCTTCTTTCACCACAAGAAAATGGGTCGTGACTTCTTTTTTTGCTAAGGGTGTGTTCGTTTCCTGGGTCTAAAATTTAGAGGGGTCACATCAAAGAGAATCTTATCATTTAGAAGTATTAAATAAAGTCTAATTACAAAACTAATTGCAGAACCCCAGGGCTAATTCGCGAGACGAATCTAATAAGGTATATTAGTCCATGATTAGCGGATGATTACTGTAGCATCACTGTGGCAAATTATGGATTAATTAGGCTCATTAAATTTGTCTCACGAATTAACATCCATCTGTGCAAAAAGTTTTATAATTAGACTTTATTTAATACTTCTAAATGACAAGATTCTTTTTAATGTGATGGGTCTAAAATTTAGAGGGTAGAAAACGAACGCACCCTAAAAAATGTTGTCGTATCTTATATGCGGTGGACATTTTCTAAAATATATATCATGATTTTTCTTTTTGTTGAGAAATGTTGTCGTATTCTATCTAGTCATTGATGTTAAAGGTTGCGGTAGTGATGCATGACATACTAGTCATTATGTTTCTTTCTTGATTGATTGCCGTGCTTTTCCTGAAAATAATATTTCACCTTATAAGCCACTGCTGAAGTGTTGATTCATGGATCGTGAATCCACATCACAGACCAATAGGACTACTCGTCCTGCAAATGTTAGAAACAAAGGCCCTCTGGCCTGAATTCTTTCCATACAGATCCTCAACGCGCATCAAGAACCACGGCTCAACAGTTTTTCTTAAAGAGAAAATCCTCTATTTGACACCACTAAAGTCACCGTTCCCAGTTCCCTATATAGCCACAATTTCAACTTTCATCTTTAATTTAACACTCCGTTTATTTTTCCATCCATCCGCCGTTAAATGGCATGCGAAAACACCATCGTACCCCTTTTGAAGGATGCGAAAACACCATCGTACCCCTTTTGAAGGATGTGGGCCCCACCGCAGCTACATTTCTCTTGCCTCTCCTCCTCATCTCTAATAGGAACACGGCCCAGCAGTCGAAACTCACAGTAAGGTCAATCAGTAAGGTGTAGCAATACAGCATAATTGAGTGGGCCACAAGCTTCCTCAAGAATCCTGTTCAGCGCCTTCAAGGGCTATATTCCGCTGCAGCTCTCAGCGTGCATGGAAGGTATACAGCCTGATTTCAATGTTGTATATGTTTTAGCGACCATCCAACTGCAAAGTGGGCATAGAAGTCGAAGCAGGCAGGCTTGCTGACAACTACTGGTCTACTGCATTGGTCAACTTGGATCAAGATAGGATCGAGGATGGCATACAAGATCCTCGTTTGTGCCAACAGCTAAGGTGGATATAGAGCATGCTAACAGTGTGATTTACTCCGTCAACAAAGACATGATTGAAGTGCACACAACACACGATCATCAAAAGGCTCAAAGACTGCAGTGCTGCGAATCCATTTGATGACACTACCAGAGATGCCCACATGGTCCAAGCAGCGGCATGGCCCTGAAGGGGTGCAGAGAGTAGCGGACCTAGGTAGAAGGCGGTGCAGGTGCTTATGACAAGATTGGGACGTTGCTCCATGGTAAGGGATCGCCTTGTAGGTGTCAGTCTGATAGAGCACCTTCACCAAGCGCAGCAGCAGGACTCCAAACAACAACTCTAGGCAGGACACAGCCACGGTGCTATCAGTGTAAGCATCTTCACCTCCCCGACTGCTGCAGGACGTGGGACAGATTGAGTGATTACATCATGACCGCCTACAAGGAGTTGAATTGGTATCTGGGTTGAACATTTTATTTAGACGTGCAAGAACTAAGAACATGGAAAGAGAAGTTTGTGGGATTATATAAGGAAAAAATTATATAAAGTAAAAAAGTTGGGGGAATCTTACTTCCATGAAGACCACAGGTTTACTTGAAAGTGGAGCATGTCGAATGCTCTCACCTGCCTCGTCTTCAATGCCACGACAAGCCCTCTGACCAAGTTTTCGCAGAAGGATTTACCCAGAAAATAAATGCTGCTTGTCCCAACCTTCCATTGTGCTGTCTGCAGGAAGAACATATAAGCCTACCAAATCAACAGAATATCTTGTAAAAATGTAAAATATATGGTGATAGAATTTCTAACATGTATGTTCAAATGAGCCACTCTACAACAACATTAGCTAGCACCACATGATTTCTGTTGAATATCAGGGTGGTGTCTGTTCAGATGAGTCACTCTACAACAATATTAGCTAGCACTACATGGTTTCTGTTGAACATCAGGGTGGCATAGGCAACGCCACATAAATCCACACTTTCGCACAGTATCACCAGAGAAGTTTATCTTTGGCATAATGTGATGGATACTTGATTGGACTTTTCCACCACTATGCCAGAGGTTAGCTCATAAGTTTGGCTGCAATGGTGCCTCCATTTTAAACCACACATTAGCTCAAGTTTATCTCTCTCATGTATTGCTACTTTGCTAGAGACTGCAAATGAATCCCTACTACAAAAGTTTCGCAAATACATACTGATCTATCTACTAATTCCAAATCTGGTCCTAGGTTCAATAACATGCATACATAACAGATTCTCAGGATTTTATTAATAGATGAATAAACCAACAAACAAGGCAACCACGATTTAACAGTGAGTCTAACAATCTCCATGCCTAATTGTTTAACTAATGCATGTCAAGCAGCAAGTTTAACATAAATTACTACTACATTTCAAGCAAATTGAAAAGCACCAAGGATCATTCAAAGATCAACATTCTGGATTGAGTTGGTAGCATTAACGGATTTGCACGTCAACATTGGCAGAAGAGAGCTGGTCCATGGCTCCTGTATCTAGGCTGTTGTGATCCATGCTATGCGAGAAGTGGAGATAGGTTACTGGCAACAGTTATAACTCTGTTACAGCTGCTTAGGACAACGTATTTCCACGGGCCCTTTGGCTAATGAATTTGCAATTGGGGCAGTTGGAAAAAATAGAGAAGTGAACCAGATTAAACATTTCATAAATGATTATTGAGAACGACATTTTGCTTTACATAAGTTACTAGCTTTTCTAAGATAACCTACTTGGATCAGAACTAAGTGCTGTAACATATAGGTACTGTCTGAAATACCATTTGACATTAGACTTGTATTCTCTGAGTACTTGTCATCTATGAATCACACAATTTACATGTAAAACACCATCGCTTGAACCCTCTAAACTCTAGCTATTTGTTAAAGTGCGAACCCTCTGAAGAGCAAATAAATATTTCACAACTCTAGACTTATTTTAAGTTTAAAATGGACCCAGAAATTTCTATAGTTAAAGAATAAGATATCTCACGATGCATCATGTTTTCACATCAGTAGTTAGCATCAATTTAAAGCAAACAAGCTTCACACACCTTGCACCTAGGGATAAATGTATTATAGTATGCCATGCAGAAAGATGAACAAAACCTCATAATTGGGGTGTGTGTGTGTGTTGGGGGGGGGGGGGGGGGGGGGGGGGGGGGCTCCACCACGGTGGTACACTTGCCCAGGCTTTGTTCTAAGAAGGCCCAGCACTTTGAAGCTGGGTCCGAACTTAACCAAAGAAGAGGAACAATGTAAAGATAGCTAGGTGATTTACCTGAGTTCTCTACTGCAATAAGTTGATGTTGAAATCCATACATCACTTTGTAATATCCAAGCGAACTATCACAATCCTAAGTGCACATCACCAACATTTCTTTCCTCAACTTCTCCACCATCTCATAGTCTTGAGACTTCTCATAGGCACGAATAAATGCATGGTACACCTCACTACCAGCATTGAATCCTTTTCCAGCCATCTCTGCCTGGAGTCTCATCGCCACCTCTACCTCCCCTTCATCACAGAACCCCTTTATCAACACCTCATAACTCCTCCAAGTCGGCACAAACTCTTCCCTCCTCATTTCCTCCCGCAAAACACCCAAGCCATCCTGAACCCTACCATTTTGACATAATGCATCCAGCAATTCCTCAACAACCTCTGATGCCAACCCAAACCCCCTCCTCCTCATGTCTACATGGACAAGCATCGCCGCCTCAACATCCCCTGCCATACAATGCCCCCTAACCAACCATTCGAATGTCGTGGCACTTGGATCGATTCCACCCATCTCCATATTTTTAAACATCTCCTCTGCCATTCCTACCTCCCCAGCACGGCAATTGCCACCAATGATCGTGTTGTATGCAGTTACATCAGGCTGGATCCCTTCCTGAATCATCTCATCCCACAGTCCTCGTGCCTTCTCCACATCTCTGCAATCGCAGTACTCAGCCATCCTAATGCTGTAGGTGCAGACATTGTGCTTGCAGGAATATTTGCCCATTTCCTGGAGCACAATCTTGAATTCATTGCACTTGCCCTCACGGTAGAAGGCGAGGAGAAGGGAATTGAAGGTGTGAACTGTCGGCAGGAGCAGATGGTTGCTCTGTGGAGTTGAATGCGTGTAAATTTGATGGTACATGTCGAGCGCCGCGGCGGAGGAGGGAAGGGAGCGAAGAAGAGCAGCGGCGGTGGTGGGGAGCGGCCGGCCGCCGGCGGCGAGGATGCGGCGGGCGACGGAGGCCGCGGCGAGGGCGTCGCGGCGGGAGCGGAGGTAGGCTAGGAGGAGGAGGTCGAAGACAAATGGAGCGGAGGCAAAGCGGCGGTAGGTGGCGGCCAGGGCATTGAAGATTTGGGCCGGCGAGTAGTGGCGGGAGGCGGAGGCGAGGACGGCGAGGGCAGCGCCCCGGAGGCGGGAGGCGGCCGCGACGTGGGCGGCGGAGGCGGAGAGGACGAGAGGGGGAGGGGAGTGGGAGGGGAGGAGGCGGGGGAGTGCGAAGGCGTGGAAGCGGAGCGCGGTGTGCGGGCGGCGGCGGAGGAGGAGGAGCACGGCGGCGGCGGCGGAGGCAGGGAGCGGGGAGGGGACGGGGATCGAGAAGAGGTGGGACCACTTGGACTTGGCGCGGTGGGAGGTGAGCGCGGTGGCGGCAGCGGAGGCGTACGGGTGGGCGGCGTCGACGAAGTACCGGGAGGAGGGGTCGGCGGTGGGGTCTCGGCCGCGCGTGCCGGCGGCGTCCATGGAGAAGTGCACCGGATGCCTCTGCTGTGTGCAGTGTGCTGGATGTCAAGCACGGGCCGACATTGCGTGCTGGGCCTCATATGGGCCGTCCGACGCGCGGAAGGTGGAGGATAGGAAGGAAGACCCAGCGTTCTCAGTCCTAGCGTCGCCTTCTTCGGTTGTTCGTCGCGAGATCTCGCCGGCGCCGTCCTGCGCCGCCTCCTCTCCCACGCTGCCATCTGCCGCCGCCGCCACCTCCTGTGCCGGTGATCCTCTGTGACGCAGTTCGCCTCCGGAGCTCTACCCCGTCGCTCCCCCGCCTCCGGGTAGGTCATCGCCGCCTTCTTAGGTCAACACCCATGAAGGACATAGTAAGGGGTCGTTCATGGTGTCAGTCTCTCGATTGCCTTTCTTCATCCACTCTCACTATCTGGGGTTTCGGTTCTGCGGTTGCGGGATCAGTGGAGAAGAGCGAATGGATTTGCGTTTTGTTTCCTCAATTTGGAGCCAGTGGTCTCAGATAAAAAATTTGAGCTCCGATCTGAATGTTCTATCTTTATGGTCTCCAATTTGATGCTATAATCACTTGGTACATCTTCAGTCTTGACAAATTGTATGATTTGGGGATCGAACCGGGCACAAGATCAGCACTAAATGCTGGCTGCTCTGTACTTATTCTGCCAGTCTGAGTTTGTGATTGATGTTTGGGCACAAAAAAAAAACGGGCACGAGATTATTTAAGCATTGTTGAGGGGATTTGGTTTCTCTGCTGTACCATCTATGAACGGATGAATAATTCAATATCCATTTTAGGTTATGCTTGTTCCGAACAAATTATTAGATTAAGCTAGATTACCCCAGTCTAGCAGGTGACACTGGACAGAAATCTTACTGTTATGTCGGAACATAAATTTTAGGACATGATAACACAACATTGGACATTTCCTTTATTCGTTGGCAAAGTGTCAGAAATTGTTTGTGTGACACTGTTTACAGAAGTGCCCGTGCTATCCGGTTAATTGAACGAAATTAGAGCGCCCTTGGTGGGCAAACATTTGAAGTGTGAATAGTAGAGGGCAAATCATCTTAATAATTCATCTCCATCTTTTATTTGTGTATCTCCACACCGATTTGCTTCATAACGTCCTACTTTGTAAACGGAACTTCCTGACTTATGTCCATGTGTAATTATCTTGCAGATGTTACAATTTTCTTCAGTCCTTCAGAGTAATTAACGTCTATTAGTTGATCATGGAAGAACAGCAAGTCAAGCCATCTGATCTGCCACCCACTACTTCAGACAACCGGGATTCGGCTGCAACCCCTCCTATTAACACTGTTGACCCTGTTCGTCTGGCTGCTTCAACTGATTCTTCCAGTCAGGTTGCTAGTGCAGATCCTGCTGCTGTTTCTGCAGCAACTGCTGCTCCTGCAAAAGATGATGCAGGGCGTGAGGCACCGCCATCCATGTTTTCTACATCTGGTTTGTCCACCTGGGCTAAGAACCTAAAAATTCCTCAGCCTTCCTCAGGTCAAGAATCACCAACAGGAAAGAACACATTTGCCCGTTTTACAAGTGGCCTTGGATTACGTTTGTCTCCAAAAGCTGCACAGCAAGATGAGATTACCGAAGGAAGCAGCTCCCCAACAACAGGACAGTCTGGTGTTTTTGGTTCTTTGACAAAAGGCATTGTAGATTCCTCTAAGAATGCTGTAAAGGCAGTGCAAGTCAAGGCTCGCCACATGGTCTCACAGAATAAAAGAAGATACCAGGTAACTTTAATTCTACATGGGCATCTAAGATTTGATGAAAAATTGACATCTTCAAGTATTGTTGTTGTTCAGTTCTCATAGTGTAACTGATCAGGATACAAGCGTTCATTGATCACCTTCTGTGATAGTAGGATCAATAGATCTACAGTTTTGTTCATCATTTGTTAAAATCTGGTCAGAATTTTGTCATGGTAAACTTGCTGCATAATGTGCCTTTGTGCATCATGGTGACTGTCAGCTTAGCTCTCTTCAATAACACGCTCTTAACATCCATAGGTGCTTGGCAGGCTGTAGGGTGATGCTTAGTGCCTAGGCAGGCTAGCTGGCCACCACTTTGAACGGTAGTTTCTCTGTCAGTGGAGATCTTGCGTTGTGCCTGATGATGATAATAGATCATCAGTTTTATGTACTTCAATATAAAAAAGCAAGTACAATGGGAGATTCTGTATTGGGAGAAAGGGCAATTTGCTTCCAGGAACAAGAATCATCAACTTGATGCTGTCTATTGACCTTTCTACAAATCATGTGGGATTGATTGTTGTTATGAACACCTGATTAAGGAATTCTATGTCAGATCATATTAGTGATGATCCTTTAATTGATTAAGTTTTGTAGATTTAATATAAAGGGAAAGCTCTGTTGATTTGATTCTTCTACCTATGCAGGAAGGAGGATTTGATTTAGATATGACATATATTACTGAGAACGTAATCGCTATGGGTTTTCCTGCTGGTGATTTGAGTTCAGGGCTTTTCGGATATTTTGAGGTCAGTGTACTAACAAGGCTTCAAGTTTGCTTAAAGTTTTTTCCTTTTTATTTGCCTCATGAAAAAAGGGAAATTAATACTCCATTGCAGGGTTTCTACCGCAACCATATGGAGGAAGTCATCAGGTTCTTTGAAATGCACCATAAGGTAACTTTGCTCTTTATCAAGTTTCTTAACAATTAACATAAATGCTTCTCAGGTGACACATTTCAGATTGTTGCTAATAGTCTATGTCTATTGCTGGGTTTTCTTGCCCAGCTTCTTTTCTTGGCATTCATGGGTTCATAGAGCATGCCACTTCGGAGCCTCACCCTCAGAGAACGTGACAGTAATAACTTTTGAAGGTTTATGTGTGTCAGAGCAGTAGGATGTAACATATAGATGAACAATCCTATCTATTTGACTATCAAATTCTACTGGGACTAATATTATTTGAATCTTTGCCCTGCATTAGTAGTTTCTTAGTTGTAAAATATTGTTATTTATTTTGAAGTACAAATATGAATGTGGTTGGATCTTTATTATTAACATCTTAGCTGCGTTAAAGAACTAACTGCGGACCTTGGAGAGGAACGTGGCACCTAGGCTCAAACCCTGGTGCTCACTTTATGAGGGATTTTCCTCCGATATCTGTGAAAAAGAGAGGAAAAACTAAGAACTTTTTTACAGGGTAACCTTTGCCATTGTCATTATAGATATTAGCAATTTCTTACAATATGTGATATGCGGATATGCGTGTTTTTCATGAGATAAGCACTACATAACCATCACCAGGGTAAAGTGTTTTCCTTCTTGAATAGAAATTTCAAGTACTCAAGATTCAAGAGCACTGGTTATCTAGTTAGTTTCTAGTATTCAAGTGAGCTAGATAAGTGTAGACTCCAGACTTGAAATATAAAAAGAGAACTTGTGTTTCAGGACTTGCCTTTTTTAGAATACTTAGAAATGTTAGGAATGTTCTACTAATCATTCATTTTAGCCTTCTAATTTAATCATTATGTTACAGGGGAAGTATAAGGTGTACAACCTTTGTTCTGAAAGGCTATATGATGCATCTCTCTTTGAAGGAAAGGTGTGTGTTGCTTACTGTTTTATATGCCCCCTCTTCCTAATATTTCCACATTTATCGTATACATAAGGCATGATGCTCCCTGCCACCAACAAAGAAAGATAATAAAAACTCAGTGGTACCTATATCTGCTGACGCAGAAAATGTTCCCATCTTTGTCTCAGTTTGGTAATTCACCAATAAGTTGATGTTTTTTAAAGATCTTTCAGTGGTTTAAAGTCAGTTTGTCATTCAGCACTTACGTTGTACCTTGTCATGTCGAATCTCAAGCCTTGCAGCACAATGAATTTGTTGGTGTATATGGAAATATTCTAAATCTTTGTGCATATTTCAGGTGGCCTGCTTCCCATTTGATGATCATAACTGTCCTCCAATACAACTTGTCATATCATTTTGCCATAGTGCGTACTCATGGTTGAAGGAGGATATAGAGAATGTGGTGGTTGTCCATTGCAAAGCTGGGAAGGCAAGGACAGGGTTGATGATCTCGAGTCTTCTACTGTTTCTAAAGGTAAGGTTATCATGCACTTGTATACCTATCAGAATAACACCTCCTACAACATCTTTACCAATTTTCTTACATTTGGAGTTTCTTTTCTTTTCCTTTTGTAACGGACAGTTCTTTCCTACTGCGGAGGAGTCCATTGAATACTATAACCAGAAAAGATGTGTAGACGGAAAAGGGCTTATTCTCCCAAGTCAGATTGTGAGTGACCCTCATTGTTATACACAAGTTTATTCGTACAATTTTATATTTATACTGTTCTGAATATGTTGGAACATTGCAGAGATATGTGAAGTATTTCGAGCGCATCTTAACTTACTTCAATGGTGAAAATCAGCCGCCACGCAGGTCTTTATACCTTTTGAACCATGGTGTCAATATGATATGCATGTGTATTGTGCTTAGTAATTAATCAAGTGATTACACTTTCCAGGTGTATGCTTAGAGGGTTTCGTCTTCATAGATGCCCCTATTGGATTAGGCCATCAATTACAGTCTCTAATCACAACGGTATGTTTATTTAATTGAAACTGAAATTGCCAAGTGCCTTGATCTAATAATTTAACAACATAATCCTTGTTGTGTTTTGATATCTTCTATTGCATCAAGTAATAAGTCTGTTATGCAGGCATTCTTTTTTCTACAAAGAAGCATCCAAGAACAAAAGAACTAATGGTAAGCATCTTCGTTTGAGGAATCATTCTTATTTTGCGTTCAGTAACTTGTAGGTTGATGGATTCTTCCCCGTAGTTTGCTATGGAGTATTTAAGGGTGCGTTTGGCAGAGCTCCTAGAGCTGATTCTTTGCTGAATCCAGCAGGAGCTCTGCCAAATAGTTTTTCAGAGAGAAGTGATTCTCTGCTGATTCTGTGAAATGAACTAAGCGGCTGGGAGCTGAAAAAAGTAGCTTCTCCTGATTCTGTGAAGTGATTCTCCATCCTGATTTTAAGAATTTATGCTAGAGAATCAAAGAGAATCACTTTCAGCCACAAAATCACTTCTCTTAGAGAATCAGCTCCCATAGAGAATCAGAATCAAATGGAACTCTACCAAACCTTATATTATGGATTCTTCACGGTTTGTCTGTTTGCATAGTGGGTAAGGGCACCCGCATATTGGTGGGTATGTTTTGATGTACCAATGCTAAATAAGGGAATTTCTCTCTGTATTGGAAGGATATTGTACAACTTGAAATAACTAGTACCAATGATCAATGTATTGATATTCACAGATATGTCTATTAGCATAGCATTTTGTTGGCTATGCAAAACTACGCTTTGAGGATAAAATTCACAATATTGTATTCCCATTGTTCCTGTAGACATGAATAACAAAGAAGACATTCCCTGGATTAAGCTTCTCCTAGACACCCAAAAAAATTATAAAAAAAGCTATCTTATTTGTCTATGACCTACAGTATATCCTGTGAAAACTAATTTGTACCATTCTAGAAATGCATTTTTTTTATTTATTCATACTTTTATTCTGAATGTGCAGACTTTATTCCTCTGTAATCTTCATTGGAAACTAAATTTGTTATCATAATTTCAGCCAGAAGATTTCTGGTTTAGTGCACCAAAGAAGGGGATTATGGTTTTTGCATTGCCGGGAGAACCTGGCTTAGCTGAGGTAGCTGGTGATTTCAAGATCCAGTTTCATGATCGACAGGGTGATTTTTACTGGTGAGCTCCACATAGTAATCAAATTACATTATTTCCTATATAGATCTGTGCTTCTATTAGACTATTACTTCTTGGGTTCATTTTCTTTTTATTCCCATGTTTTATGAGTTGCATGTACATGTAAACATTATTTCACAACATTAACACCGACTTTTGACATGGGAAGGTTGGAAATAACTATTGTCTTGATTTTCATTTTCATTCCCCGTCTTTTTCAGCTGGCTGAATACAACAATGATGGAGAACAGGGTAACTTTGAATCCAACTGATCTTGATGATTTTGACAAGGTGAAGGCAGCTTCATTGATGATAGTATTCATATCTGTCTGTGTCTATGAAGAGCGAATATCAAATTATTTAACAAGATTTGCTACTAAGTCCTGAATTCTAATGTGTTCACATGTTGTTCTTATGATGTTGGAATTGGTTATTGGATACTTGTTTGCTCACACATATTAGGCAGATAGTTTCGAAAATGTTCTCCGTATCTTCTAGTTGATGCCTGAGATTTTATTTGTCCAAATTTACTTCGTAATTTCAAGTCAACTTTTTGCTTCATGCATTCCCATACTGAATAGTGAATACTACTGTGTAACCTCTTCTTGTTCGCTTTGCTGCTTCTTGGTCATTGAGCTGCGAAATCTAGGAAGTTGAATTTGCAACTGAGTACATATATTTATTTTCTGTATGTAAACATCTTTTTATCAATAGGCAAAGAAAACAGACATTTTATCAATGATTAGTTACTTCTTCAAGGACTGCTAAATGCAGCATTTTCTATTATTAGATACTGTGTTGATACAATGATGTCTATCTTGTTTACCAGTTTTTGTTTGTTGAGACTTGAGACTAAAATACTATATTTTTTTCAGAGGAAATTGCCATCACCGGGCTTCCAGGTAGAGGTTGTTCTGGTAGATTACGATGGCTCACAACCGCCAAAACCAAAATCAACTGCTGGACCTGCTGATAGTAAATCTGATACTAATTCCTCGGGTAGCACGGTTGCAAAAGAAAATAATGCTGCACCTGCAGAATCCAATAAGGGAACTGGAAGCAATGATAAAGATGAAGTTTTCTCCGACAGTGAAGGGGAAGATGGATCATCCAAGGGAAGAAAGGAGAAGACTGCCAGTGGTAGTCAAAGCAACACAAATGCTGCTAAACCATCTGAAACAAGCACCGTGCAGGAGGCATCAGCTGCTGCTACTAGACTGGAGAAAGTAGCTGTAACGGAACAAGGAGCTGCAAAGGCACCTGATTCTACATCCCTCAAAACTGAAGTCAGCAGCAAGAGCAGCTCCACCACGGAACCACCTGCAGCTGTTGATTCTTCCAGCATGAGTGAATTCAAGGCCATTGCAGCAGATGCCTCGGTGTTTTCTTTCGGAGATGAAGATGATTATGAAAGTGAATAGTCGCTTTTATGGTGTTTGGTTCTCATTGTACAGTTTGGTGCCTCCTGTGGGCCAGCATAGAATGTCAGTTCGAAGCAGCTGGGAAGAGCAAGTCGGAAAAAAAGGGTTAATTCATTGTTGCATTTGTTTTCACTGTAGAAGTTACATCGATCTGTGATGTTGTACCATGAACCTGTTGTAACTCAACCAGGCCTGAACTTTGTTGATACCGCTCCTATTTGTTCACAGTACTACTTTGTACACAACCTTAAACGGTGCCATAACTTCTATTGAGTGTTAAAGTGCACGTTTACAGGAAGACTTTGTACATGGACTTAGTACAATTACGTTTTGAGCATTGTTTGGACTGTTGGTATTCGAATTCAAGTCCTAGTTCAAAGTTGAACTGGATCTGAGAGCACCCTTCTTTCAAAACTTGTCTCAGGCTTGTTCATGGTACAGATAATACAAGGCATCGAAATTCAATTGTCTGTACCATTCGTAGGGTTGCTAGAGCTGGAAGATAAATAAAATTCATGAGCCCCTGGCGCAGACATTTGGCCCTAGGGGCGCTTTGGACAATTTGATCCGGTTCCGTCTAATGGTAACACACTTCGATACTTAGGGTTTGTTTGGCATGGTTCTAAACTGAACTCTACCAGCTCCAGCTCCAGTTAATTTTTTAACCAAACATTCCAACTCCATAGTTTTAACCAAACATTCCAACTCCAAAATTCTATGGAGCTCCAAAATTTTGGAGCTGCAGTTTAAAAAAATTGAAGTTTTGAAGCATCTTTTTTACAACACCAGAAAACTTGAATATGAACCTAGACGTGGAGTTATAGGATAATTTACTCACCCTTGCCACCGGTCAGAAAAAACGATTGTTTCTTTACTCCCGAGACCCATCCGCCTGCCTCCCGTCGCGAGCGCCCCTTCCTCCCGAGCGCTCCCTTCGCCGCCGCGGCTCTCCTCCGCCGCCGCGCCTCTCCCCTGCGCCGCCGCGGCTCTCCTCCACCGCCGCGGCTCCCTCCGCCGCCCCGCCTCTCCTCCGCTGCCACGGCTCCCTCCGCCCCCAGCACCACGAAGTCGACGCGCCTCTCCCCTGCGCCGCCGCGGCTCCCCTCCCTCCGTCGTGCTCCTTGCCGAGGCCCGCCGCTTCGCGCTCGACGACGCCCTCCTCGCCTCCCTCGCCCCGGCCTCCGCCTTCGCGCCGATCTCGCTCCGCCCCTCCGCGCTCCTCCCGCTCACCGGCCGCGTCCCGCCCTCCGCCGTGGCGGAGTGCCCCTCGCCGCCGCATCCGCATCCGCACGCGGCCTCCCTCGGCGCGGATCTCCTCGCGGTCGTGGATGAGCTGTTCGCTCGAGGGTGCGCTGGTCGCCGCCACCGCCGTGGCCGCGGCCGAACGCGCCGTACGGGGACGGCGCGCGCGGTGGAGGTCCACGTGACGCGGACGCCGCGGCTTGTGCCGTGCCTAGCTGCCGCCCAGGGACACCGGCGAGGAGGAGGCCGGCCGCGCCAAGCCGGCGGCGGGCTGGCTGCCGTGCCTGCTGCGGCCCTCGGCCGTGGCCGTGAACTCGAAGGGGTGGAGGAGAAACAGAGGAGGCCTGGCCCACCTGTAAGAGAAAGAAGAGAGAGGGGAGGGGTAGAGTTTAAAAGAAGTTAGAAGTTCCAAGGGGCTTTCTGCAAATAAACTTAGAGCTAAAAAAGTATGACATGCGGGTCCCGCGAGCCAAGGGCAATGATGGCAATACACCCTCAAAATCCTCTTTTCTGGAGTTGGGGGCACTCTTCGTGCCAAATAATGGGGCACCCTTCCTGCCAAACAACCCATCGAGACACTTCCAACTTCACTCAGAGCTAATTCCATCCATCCGAAGTTTTGGAGTAGAGCTGTTCCAGGTAGAGTTGGAACTATGCCAAACAAACTCTTGATATCTTGTACTCTCACCATCACGAAATATTTGTCGTAATTAACTTTTTTCTTAAACTTTGACTAACAATATTTATTGAATTAATTAGTTAAGTAAAGTCAAATGAATACCATGAGATTTCTCATCAAAGGTATTTTAAGTGTGGCTTGTATTCGTATCCACTTGCACGAATATTTACAGAAAAGATGAATAGTCAAATAAACTAAAAAAATCAATGGTGTCAAATATTTTGAAACAGATGGAGCATATACTATAATGTTTATATAACCACATCATATTAAAGAGTTTTTCAAATGAGTCCAATTATATGAAATTTGCATGCTAAGTTTTGGTCAAAATTGATGGGTTGCATACGTGTCTTGTCAAAGGAAGGGAGTCTAAAACTCTCGTAATGAGATAGCATATGATTATGGTAATTTTGTAGGAATAAGTCAAGCAAGCTGAGCATAGCTTAGTGGTGTCTAGGGAGGCACATCACCAGTACACACAAATATATTAAAAGTTATAAATGTTTTGTGATTGGCACTTAGTCACCTTCCTACCTCAAGTCAATTTGCCAACATGTATATATTGTCCATCAGGTTGACATAAAGTGTTAAGGAAGTAAACATGAAAAAAGTGAAAAATATGTACGTATGACCATACTTTAAAAAAACATATGGGACCGTAATGTTCTATATTAGAATAATATGATTAAGTGGTTGTGCGAAATGAGATAAAAAGTATCCAGGGATAGTGAGCTCACACAAATCAAAGCTAAAGGATAAGTATTTTTTTCAACTACTCCTTTTGTTTAAAATGCAGATCGTTTTAATAAATCTAGATGTATAATTTTTGCTATGTATCTGCTAAAACGATCTACATTTTGGAACAAAGGGACTAAATAAATAAACTTATAACTGCTTTCACATCTATAACCATCTGGTAATTTATTCGACACATTTTTTTAGTGAGGATAAGCTACTTGTTGCCGTCAAATATTTTGGCTGCAACGGAATCAGCACCTAAAGTGCTCTGATCCTGATGAACTAGTTAGAACTGAATGAAAGGATAGGACATCCCCTCGGCCACCTTTAAATTGTCGCCTAATGACTTTGCCCCGGTACGTGCACGGTGCGCCCCACGGCGTAACCACTTCCGTTCCCGTGCCGTGCCGGCGCGCAGTCCGTAACGCGCACGACCCCGCCACCCTTTTATTAGCCGTCAAGCGTTAGCCATCACCGAGACACCAACCCACAAAGTCCCCAGGCCCCAGCGCGACGCAAGGAGGCAAACAGAGGCGACCGGCCTCCGGAGCGAAGGGGACCCGCCCGCCGGAGCGCCCTGAGTCCAAGCCCGGTCCGACCCCGGTCCCGCCCCAAGCGGCAGGTCGCCGGCGATGCCGTTCCTCTCGACGCCGTCGTTCGACCTCTCCGCCGGCGCGGAGCCCACCCTGGGCCCGCGGCCCCCGGTGGCCCCCCCGCCTCCACCCACGCCGGCGGCCGCGGGCGCGCATCACCATCACCATCATCAGCCGCCGGTGTCGGAGGCGGCGGCGCGGCGGCTGCGGGAGGCGGAGGAGCGGCTGCGCGAGGCGATCGAGGAGCTCCACCGGCACCAAGGCAGCGCGGGCAAGGGGGAGGGGGAGGAGCAGCGGGAAGGGGAGTGGGGGTGCGGCCACGAGGGCGAGTCGTGCGCGGCGCACGCCGCGGGGAACCTCTGCCAGAGCTTCCTGCTCTCCTACGGCGTCCGCGTCGGCATCGGAATCCTCCTCCGCGCCTTCAAGCTCGCGCGCCGCAGGTCCTACGGCTCGCTCCTTGACCTCAAGGTACCCATCGTTGCTCCAAACCGCACCATTTCCTCGCATCGCCGTACAATTACATTGAGTGGGATGAAAGGTGAATTCGGTTGCGGGAATCAGTTGGGAGCTTAGGATTGGAGTATGCAAAGTTACTTCCCTTTGTTTGGTTGGTTCACTGGAGTAGAATTGGTGATTTTGCTTAGCTGATGGAAATGTTATGGGAGGGATTGAGCAAAGGTCAGATTCATGTTTACATGCTGCTGCTACAGCTGTCGCTTTCTCAATGTATATTAGATTGAATTACCGGTTATAATGCACTGGCAAAAGTTAAAATATTTGAGCCAGCTGTTGTGGCATGTGTAGTGCATATTCTAGTAGCAAGTCTATGCCAGAGCTGAATTAGTTGCTTTGACTGATCTACCAACCGAATGTTTCCTGCTATTCATTGATTTTCTGTTTCTTGCCTTGAGGCTGCCCACGCCTCCTATCTGAGCAAATACTGTTCCACCACTACTGTCTGCCTTTCTCACCATTTCATTGTTTACAAATACTGTCCCACCAGTACTATCTGCCTTTCTCACTGTTTCATTATTTCAATAAAATATGCCCATCTAATAAATATTCTAATTTACAGCAACTGGTTTCGGAGAAAGATCTTATAGTAAGAGAGGAAGCTTGCCGGGTAGGGTTACTTTTCGGAGGATTCACTGGATCGTATCATGCACTTCGATGTTTCCTTAGGAGATTTAGGAAAAAGGAGACACCGTACAACGCGTAAGTACCTATTTGCTATGACTCCTTGCCTACATTTCAACAATCTCTCACTAATAAGTATACATCTAACCAGTGCTTAACCTTGGGTAGTCACTACTAGGTCCATATTAGGCTATTTTCCTTTGTATTTTTTTCCTCAAATCATATTCATGACTCAACTGAAGGGCGTGATGGAGCAGAATATTAGCAGGTTCGGTGGCAGGATTGGCCATACTAGCACTAGATGATTCAAGTAGGAGGCGCACTCTATCTCTATATCTTCTAGCAAGGCTCGCTCAGGTTGGGAACAAATAATCGGTTTCCTTGTCCATGTGGCAAAATTTGATAGAAGACCAATGATACAGGAAATATTGATTCATTACTGCCTAATAATTACAGTGTGCATATAATTCTTCAAAATCTAAGAACAAATTCCACTTTTGGGGAAGCCATTGGAGACATGGTGATGCATTGCTTTTTTCATTGGCATCTGCCCAGGTAACAAAATGTGGCTACCTAACACTATAGTTTGCTTTTATATGAATATAATTCTGTTATGGTGGGAAAAGACTTATGTAATCACCAGTCTTGTGTTTCCAGGTTATGTATGCTTTTGTTATGAGGCCTGAAAGCTTACCTAAGTCCTACCAAGAATTCATCCTTAAGACAGGACCAGTAGCAGAACCTGTTTACAAGGTTGTCAGAGAATGTTGTAGAGGTGGTCCTGTGGATCTTACCGCTCTCTCAACCTATTTATCAAACAAGAGGAATTCGGATTTGATAAATTTAACAACCAATCCATCCATTATTCCTTGTTCCGTGATTCATCCTGACAGAGCATCATGCTTGGCTCAAAATGTTAATGTTGTTTCATCAACATTCAAGAAAACATTCCCTCTATATTTCTCATTGACATTTGTACCCTTTGTTGTTCTACGTCTTCAAAAGGTAATTCACTAGCCAGTTTATTTGTTATTCTTTTAAGATTCAGCTATTTCACTGAAACCTGATATATTCTTGCTATAATCTGTGTACAATATTTTTCTTTCCAATATAACTTATGCCTCAAACCTACCTCAACAAGATAAAACCAAGTTATGTTGTGCCATTCTCTTTTTACTGTGCCTGCATAACATTCTTGAGTTTCGTTAAATGCAAAATCTTGCACCATTTTATTCTGCCAATGAAAAATATTTTCCCAACTGCTAACAACCCAACAAAACAAGTAACCGTTTTTTGTATATAGTCTTGCTTACTGTTGATGTGTATCCACCTTATGTAAGTGAGCTAATTCATGATTTTATTAAATAAAAACATTAGTTCCTGGAATCGCCGGCTGCAACTTGTTGGCGTGCTCTTGTGGGTGCAGTTCGCTCCACCACCTTTTTGTCTGCTTTTGTCACTTTATTTCAGGTACTTTTCCATAGCAGCAGTACATTACTTCACGCATAACTATTTCATGATTCTGATAGCATTCTTGCATGTTGGTAGGCTTCTATATGTTTGCACCGAAAAGTTGCAAACAAAGACCACAAACTTGTGTACTGGTTTGCTGGTTTGATGTCGGGTCTCTCAATTCTTTTGGAAAAGAAAGCTAGAAGGGCTGAGCTTGCCCTCTATGTGCTTCCCCGTGCTGGAGATTCTCTATGGTATATATTGATCAACCGCCACCTGCTCCCAAATATAAAAAATGCTGAGGTAATTTTACATATTGTTCCTTCCACTTCGTTGCACTCTGTTTTCTAGTTATTTAGTTCTCTTCAAAGTAATCTAAGAGGTAAAGTGAACAACATTTCCCATTTTTGAAAATAATTCGAAATTTTTGTGATATAACAAATTATGTTCTTAACCGTCACGACCGGAAAGGATCTTATAATACATAATCTTGTTTGAAGGTGTTATGGGCACTGTGCTCCTTGGCTATGTGCCAAGTTTTCATTGCTCCACCTCTTCTAGAGAGCATGCACAAACTCTAAAGCATCACAAGGCGCAGCTAGTTGTAACTTGTAATCCACCCTTCGTTTATGTTTTAAAATCCTTATGATTCAGAAAGGGTGGGAGCAAAGACTCACTTTTTAGGCTAGTAGCTTTAGATAGGTACAAAAGTATTGATTCCACTAGTTGTCCTGTAATGGTTCCTCTGTGGTATCCAGTAAGGCAATCCAGTTAAATGTTAGATGTAGTGGCACACTGGCGGGGTAGTTGCTTTACGGTTACTTATTGACCACATTGGTGGGTTTCTTAAATTTTCTCAGACTGGTGTTAACTTTTATTTTCCTTACAACAATAGAGTGTAAGGAAATGGCGCATTTAAAATGTGATAAAATCTTATACAATGATACAAATCATGTATAAAGTGGAGTAGAAATTCTGCAGTTGCTGGTGACTTGATTTTTGGAAACCAGCTGGATCTTCGTGTCTGAATTATTTTGGCATAATCCAGACTCTGAGTGAAAACTCTGAACTGATTGTTTTTTCAAAAATGGCAGAGGGAGCATGGTAGTCTTTTCTGTCCATGCTGTTGACAGAAGTTAGGGTTGGAACTTTTGATGCTGGTACCTTGAAGTATATCCTGTAGCTAGATGTGTTATCTTTGCAAACCTTTCATTTTCCTGTGTAGTTCCATGGCATGATCAACCAACCCAGCATGTTCCAACCTTTTATACTTCAAAAACAGTAACGTGGCAACCTTTGCAGGTGGCTCTCTTCTGCATATGCATGGGAGGAATAATGTACTTTCTGGAGTATGAGCCAGACACAATGGCTCCATTTCTCAGAGGCCTCATCCGGCGGTTCCTGGCAAGCAAGATCAGCAACCCGAGCCCTCCTCCCAATCGCAACACCTCGTACTCGTACCTTCAGACGCTGAATGCTCTGGAGCAATCAAGAACCCAGCCAGGGGTGGATAACGGGCCGCCGACATCAGAGAAGTACAACCTTGAATCAATCCCTGGACTTTAGAAAGCTCGTCTGTGGTACTGGTTATAGGTTCCTATAGCTTCAGAGAATCAGCAAATCTAACCAAATCAACAGTGGTCGCATGTGCCGTCATGAGGTACAGATGGGTTTAAATTTCACGATACGTGTTATGATGTTTTGAGATCAGTTGCAAAATAAATGAATAAGCAGAGCTATTTTGTGCGGGAGTGGTGTGATATAAAGCAATTGCTCGTTCTTAGATTGTAACATGGAGTGGCAAAGGTTACTTTTGGCAAGGAGTTGCCCTGTTTGGTCTTGCAACAGAGAATTTGTTAATATGCTTACATCTGGTCCTGTGTTTTGGGAAAATATTGTACATTTGTTTCTATTACTTGTGTGGAATGGCCTCCACTCATATCGTTCTTGTCCCTAAAACCCATTTCGATCTTATACCCTTCTGTCTATAAAAATATAATTTGCCAGATTCTTTAGCGGTCGAACTTTTTGACCTTCCGAATTCTTGACAACGATATAATCAGTAGCGGAGCTTCAAGTGAATAGGGGGAGCCCTATCCAAAAAAAGAAAAGAAAAACTCTACATGTATGTTTCGGCTATCCTGCACCGTTCGATGGCAAGGAATTGCTTCTTTAGGATTCTTGGTGGATTTTTTTTTCCAGCCTTGGCCATTAATATTCAAAGAAGTTCATAGATGTAGTCAGGTAACATAAGATAGATGTCATTAAGTCTACCATGAAAATTATCTTTGTAATGCATAACCTTTTCACCTTAATTTTCATTTTTTTTAAGAAGTACTAGTCAAAATGTCATCTTGATATCCTATCTACATTTTTTTATCCGAAAGAGCATCTTTGACAAAATCTTACACAACATGATCCCCAAAGGTGGTTAAACTGGTCCCTATAAATTTTAAATAACATGCTCCCCAAACCCGGCCGGTTAAGGGTACGGGCAATTTGTCTAGCCAAACTCGATACTAAGGTAGGACTAGCCGGTGAGCTAGGTGGTAATAGTTATTTCACAGAAGCCATAATTTGTAAAGAATAAGATGGATCCTGCATAGAGTAAAAAATCAAGCCATAATATCTTAAGTATAGCTATATTTGGACAAACAAGCGCTATATGCTATTTAGCTCAATTTAAACTATCAAACATGATACTAAAGATACAGGCTATTACACTTGTCATCCATGATCCATTGTAGCAGTCCTTCCCATGAGAGCAGCAAAGAGTAAGGTGCAACAACTATTTTTTTTTTCTTTCACGGCAGCCATTAGACTTTCAGTAAAAAAAATAATAATATTTGAAAAATACTGGAGAAAGATGGAAAAATTTGATGTGAACCCAGGCCTTGTTTAGATGCACTCAAAATATTATAATTTTTACACTTTCTCTCCATCACATCAATTTTGGGACATATGCATGGAGCAGTAAATGTACGTAAAAAAAATAACTAATTGCACAGTTTAATTGTACATTACGAGACGAATCTTTTAAACCTAGTTAGTCCATAATTAGATAAAATTTGTTAAATACAAACGAAAACGCTACAGTTCCAAATATTATAAAGTTTTGCAATCTAAACGGACCCAGTCTCCATTTGAAACCCCCTCCTTCCTCTTTCAAAAAGGTCCAAAACGCCGCGTGCCCGCCCATCCGGTTCTCCACCCCAAACCCTCGCCGGCGGCGGCCGGCGACCATGTCTCGCTGGAAGGAGGATACCTCCCCTCTCCCCTCCTGCCCGCGCGGCGCTCCCAACCCCTCCCCACTCCTCCCCTGCAAGCGTCCGCTGCAATCGCCATTCCCATGCCCGCCGCCGCGCCGGCCGCTCGCCGATGTCACCGGCAACGCGCTGGAGCAGCGGGGCGGCGGGGAGCCGGGCGGGTACGGTTACTCCACTCCCCTAACGAAGGCGCCCAGGCCGTGCGAGTTCCTTCTGGGCGACGACGACGACATGGACGAGGCATTCTTGCGGGAGGTGGACGCCATCTGTGAGGAGCACGCGCGGTCCACGACCAGGAAGGAGAAGGAGAAGAAACTGGCCGAGGAGAATAACGGGACGAAAGAAGGGCCGCCTGCGGCGGTGGCGGCGATGATTGACGACGCCGGACCAGAGATAGCAACGGTACGTCTTTGGTTTCATGATGCGCCTGGAAATGGGGTTAGGAATCGTGGGGGTCTATTTCATTCGCGAATGCAGAGTTATTGAGATTTTAATGGAAATGCGGAGAGCTGAGAAATCGAGGAACTTGTTTGTTGAAATGGGGTTCGTTTCGGAATGGGAATGTCTGTTACTGCCATTTTTTTTGAAGGAACTCACATTTTTGCTCTCTCATTTGGGTGGAATTTAGCTGGAGGATGCATTCTGGGAGGAGGTCGGTGCCATTTGCGAGGAATGTGATGCCCAGTCTGATGCAAAGAGCCATGAGGAGGTAAAGGAGGAGGAGGAGAAGGAGGAGGAGGAGGAGGAGGAGAGCTTGGTGCTGTCCTGTGGCGATGCTTCACTTCCTCCTGCTATTTCCATCACAGCGGAGGGTGGGGAGGTATGAGAGTATTTTGCATTCATGAGGTTTCTGGTGCATTGAACTGTTTTAGATTTGGGGAGAATCCTTTAAATAAGAGAGTGCACTTGAGTAACTTCCTTAAAGTCTTGTTTCTTAAACTGAAAATGGAAGTTAGGAAAAACCTGTGAAGCATGACAAAATTCATGTTTATTGCCTTGTGGCGGGGAAGATAGGGAAATGAACATGGAGAATTAGTTTCATTGTTTCTTGAAATGTCACTGCAATTTGGTTGAGGTGCCTGATTTGTAAGAAAAATTTATGTGTTCAATTTCTTTTGAGATGATTTCAGTTTGAAGATTCGTTTTGGAAGATCAATGCCATTAGCAAAGAGCACTATACCAAATCTCATGCCAAGTGTCAGGAGGGTATGGCGGAGTTGGACAAAAAAGATGGCTTGATAGCATTGTGCGGTGATGCTTCAGTTTCCCCAGTAATTTCCATTGCAAAGGGGGCTGAAGAGGTATTCATTTTTTCTTAACTTCAGAGAATGAAATGATGAATAGTTGTAGGATGTTAGGTAGTTTCTGTTTCTTGTGTCTATGACTGAGGAAGAGGATCAGCATAACTAGAAAAGGATTGAGTAGGTTTGTTTTGGAATCAAGTTTCTAACTGAGTTTGGTTCCTTTTTTCTTGTGATATGTTTAGCTTGTTGATGCATTCTATGGGGAGGTTGATGCCACCATTCATCAGGGGCATGCTGATATTTCTGCTGCCAAGGGCGAGGAGGAGATGAAATATATGGAACTAGAAATGGAGGAAGATGAAGGGTGTGCTCCAAAGAAGTACTATGAATATTTGCACTCCCTGAATGATAAGCAGAGGGAGGCTGCATGTAGTGATGTGGCTGTTCCACTAATGATTGTTGCTGGTCCAGGAAGTGGAAAGGTACACATATATGTCCTTTTATCTTTTGTGTATTTAGAGTAGATTGATTATAGTTTCTTAGCGTCCAATATTATAGATACATGAAATATAGTTAACTCTTACCATCAATTGATTACCCTAATGTAAACATATATATTCTTTTATATAAGGATCAACTGTGGACAGTTGTTTCAGATGCTTCGCTCTTTTGATGCCAATTTTATGCATGGTTTGACATGTTTACGAGCCATTTAACAGATCAAGAGTAATACACAAAAAAATGTCTAAAAAAATCCATACCTTTTATTCATGCAGCTGTGGCAAATTAAACACTGATTCGAAATGCTACCAAAACACAAATGGTGTGATTCACTGCGACAAATTATACCAAATAAGTGCTAAATTAAATCTCCTGGGCTTTATTCTTCCAAACGATAAAATGATTGCAGATGAACTGACAACTAGGTTTTTTTTTGTCTGTACGTCTTGTTTGTAATTTTTTATATAGTCATGATAACATGCAAGTGCTAAACTTTCTTTTGCTGTCTCCAAAATGGTTGCATTTTTTGTATGCTGTGGGTGATCAGATACATTGTTATGTTTTGGATTTTACAAAGTGTGCCATTTAAGTTGAACTGAACTTTGTCGAACCTGTTGAAACTATAATCTTGTGAGTATTCCATGCTTTGGTATATACTAATCCCCCTGTAACTGGCATGATCCAAAGACTTCCACAATGGTTGGCAGGGTGCTCACACTCCTCAAAGAGGTACGGTTTTGTGTCTGATATAATCACTATATAAGTAGTATGTACTGACATTTTAAACTCACATAGTCGTACATCTCCTTTTCATGACTAGGGAATTCCACCATCAAACATTCTTGCTATGACATTCACCACAGCTGCTGCCTCAGAAATGAGGGATCGGATAGGGACAGTGGTGGGGAAGGCAGTTGCCAGGGAGATCGCAATAAGCACATTTCACTCATTCTGCTTGCATCTTTGCAGGACACATGCTGAAAAGTATGTCTTTTCTGTTGGTAGTATACTTTATAGTACAACGGATTTGTGTACGCTTCTGCTCAACCAACTGAATTGCTGCGTATTAATATAATCACTGATGTACAACCACAACACTTGCTTTGGATAAATATGAAAGGTACTGGATGAAATGGACCTTGCGCAAAAAAAAAACTGTGCTCAATGTGAATTAGCGTTATCAAGATTAAGTTAGATTGGTTTTCAATTGTGATGACAAACAATTAAAATTTCGAGAAGCATAGATGATCATGATCACTTTTAAGCTTTATCAAACTACAGATACTATATACCTGCACTCTAATGTCTCAGTATATTACACTATCTAATGCCATGATTTTGTTCCTTCTTTATGCTTTCTTTTTAATACCTTGCGTTTTTTACTGTTTATGAAGCTTACTCACTTTGGAGATACTTGAACGCTTGGATTATGTACACATTACTTAAATTTTTTAATTTTTTTCTTTATGATCTTTTGAAGGCTGGGCCGCACATCTGAATTCATAATATATGGACATGGACAACAACGAAGGGCAGTTATTGAAGCAGAGCGTTTATTGGAAAATGACAAAAGAAGTGGTGCTGATGATACAACAAAACAATATGATGGGGACATAAAAATTTCTTTCAAAGACAAAGCTAAGAAGTGGCAGAAGTTCATTGCACAGGTGCCTTCTACTTTTGATGAATTCATCAGAAATATTTGTTTCCCATGCTCTCTTTACACTGATACATAGGAGTTTAACAAGGGGACTAAGCAGTCACACTCATTTTTTTTTTCTGAGGGAAATATAGTAGGGGAATTCCCTACTGTGGTATTAACACTCACATTTTCTTACTGTTATATCTTTTTTAAAGATGCACATCAAGGTTGTGTCTGCTAATTCCCACCTTGCTGCCACAAATGCACAGCACAAAAATATTAAAAGAACTTTAGGGTGCTTCCAAGATATTGTTCTGGAGGCATAGAAAGCCAAAAGCAGTTTTGGATTACTCAAAGTTTATCAGAAACAGTAAAAGAAATTGTACTTTGGATGACGTCCTAAGTTGTCGACCATATTTAGCTATATCCTTAACATAAAACGTTCACTTCAAGTGCTTGAATTATAGTCTTGGTGAGGAGCTTTATATTGTGCACTATTCATTGTGTAACATATTGGTCTATGCTGTTGGGCTTGCTATTAGAATGTCTATCACACTGGAGCCTTGTGGATCAAACCTATCAATGTCGGTTGTCTGAAAGCAGTGGTCTCTAGAGTTTTTCAGGAAAATAATTTGGTATCCACAACGTGGGCTGATTTGTTGCTATGTTAGCCGTTATGGTAATTGCATTTTGTTTTTACCGTACCTTTCCACGTTTCTTTAAAGGCCAAAGCTTCAGGAAGAACTCCAGAGGAGTATGAAAAGAAGGGTGACTTGGCAGGAGTAAGCTCTCCTACTTTGTGTAATTCATTTTTCCATGCTTCATTTTAATGACCAAATTGACCTTTGCCTGCATTTTTTGTGTGTAGGCTTCTGTTCTTAGGCATTACAATGAAATATTAAGATCCTGTAATGCTCTAGATTACCATGATTTTATAAACTCATCCATAACTCTTCTCACGAAGTTTCCTGAAGGTAGATTCAGTTCTAATCTCAGATCATCATACTTTGATGACTTGTTGATTAAAGCGGTGTTCCTTGCCTGTGCAGTATACAAAGAGTGCCAGGATATGTGGCAGGCAATCGTAGTTGATGAGTTTCAGGATACCAGTGCTATGCAATACTGTCTTCTGAAGATTCTAGCTTCCCACAATTATATAACTATTGTTGGTGATGAAGACCAGGTACACAAATTCGATATACGTCTAACATCCTGAAACTTTTGGTTTCTGAATTAATTTTACTTAATAGCGTTGTCTTCTCTTATGTTAGTCCATTTTCAGTTTCAATGGTGCTGATGTATCTGGCTTCGATTCATTTCGCAGAGATTTCCCATATCACAAAGAGGTAACAGCGTTGTGCTGTTGTCTGCATGGGAACTTTCAAGTTGTGTTAGTCCTGTTTTGATCTGTTAAGTAGCTTGATATGCCAATGACTGCAGATCAGGTTGAGCAAGAACTACCGCTCCACACGGGCAATTGTTGAAGCAGCAACTGCTCTAATTCACAACAACACTAAACGTCATCATCATAAGCTTGTTGAGACTGATAACCCTTCTGGTTGTAAGGTATCCTTAATTGTCGCCATTTGCTCTTGCATCTTTTTTTTTTACTTATATAATTCTTAACTTTGCATAGATAACTGTCAAGGAGTGCCATAGTGAAGATTCTCAATGTGCATTTGTTATTGACAAAATCATTGAAATTACGTCTAGTTCAGCTGAAAGCTGCGACTTTGGCAACATTGCTGTCCTGTACCGAAGACAGGTTGACTTTTTTTTTTTGTAGTCTGTTTTGATTTTAGACTATATTTTGGTTATGCTTGCGAGCTAACTTTCTCCTAAATAGATAACTGGAAAAGTGTTCCAAGTGGCCTTCCGCAACCGAAAAATTCCCTTTAACGTCCATGGTGTGGCTTTCTACAGAAAAAAGGTATCTGAATTTAGTTTACTTTGGAGATTTAGTGCAGAGTACAAATTTTTTATGGTTTTGGGTTTCCTTCGTAGCTTTCAATTTTATAGTCCTTGGTGCCACTAAAACTTTCAAGCTAGGGAATTTCATAAGCTTTCCAAATTATTAACTGTTCTTTATTTTGTAAGGGATGCAAATAACTTACTCAAATATTTTACATGCTCATATGTTCTTGTTAGTTCTTGACGCAAAATACCAATTCTTTATATCTATATAATTGTATTGACTGGGCTGATGTAAGGCATAGTCACATAGCTATTGTTACCGAATTCATTGCATATTATTGTTTTGTTTGCCTTACCATTTGTCTTTGAAAGATGGCTGGCCTGAGCTTGGCATTTTTTTCCATTAGC
The DNA here is from genome assembly GCF_002211085.1 of Panicum hallii. Lineage (NCBI taxonomy): Eukaryota > Viridiplantae > Streptophyta > Magnoliopsida > Poales > Poaceae > Panicum > Panicum hallii. Next base: position 50,446,172 of record NC_038043.1, read on the forward strand.
AAATCCTAAGTTGGTCTCATCTTTCTCATTTTAATGTGATATATGTAGGGAAGCCACAGTAGTTATTGCACTCATTATTTAATAATTACATAACAAACCTGTGAATGCAAAGAACGCAATAACTCTCTGCATACTATCAATTGTGTCACAATGTTAGTGCTTTACCATGCAATTATTCTAGGTGATCAAAGCTATCATGGCAATACTTCGGACCACATTACCTGGCTGTGATGATGGCCCATGGCGTCAAGCCTTCAAGGCCCTTTTACCTAGTGACAAAGAAGAAAAGAAGAAGGTTCAATTTTTACCCGATTTAGTTCTTCTATTTTGTACCCTTTTATATGTTAAATCTGCATAAATCTGATAATTTCTGCGCTTAACCATCAGATGATAGATTATGTTGAAAAGATTTCACTGGCTAGAAAGTGTAGTTTTGTATCTGCTGCTACTGACATCTTCAACGCAAAGGTCTCTGGTACCTTTAAAAGGTTGTTCCCTTTTCCTTTTTTGCTTACTGTTCTGAAACATCATAATTTCACTGCTAATCGTGTTATTTTTCTATCTGATGATCCTTATAGACAATTTTTTATTCTTCTCTCTTTCTGCTCAAGGAGTGACAAATGGTTGCTAGCGGCTTGACAGAAAATGAGATTCATGCATTACAAGGATCGAACTTGCACATCTTGCATATAGTTTGGGGGAAGAAGCCATCACATTCATTTTTCTTTTAATTAAAGTTAATTGTTCTTTGAAATGAAACCTGTTAATGAAAAAAGAACCATCTCTTCATGCTCACATTTTTACACCGAGATGGATATTGTGTATGCTGATATGCATGTTGTGTGTGCCTTGAGCTGCCCAACTGCTGAACTGCCTCCCATTTGAGTACAACCATTGAGCAATTCCCATTTTAATCTTAGTCTTGACACCTTTCTTCTTTATGAGTTATTGTTATTGATGTTATTTCCACACTCAAGGGTTGAGTGCAGTACGACTTTATTATGATTTTCTCATTTTGTTGACTGTAGGGCCCAGATTACTCAAGGACGTAAGGTTTTATCAACCTTGGATAGCCTATCAAAACTTGTTGAGAGGGTATGGGTCATTTGTTCAACTGGCAATTTTGTACTGTGTACTCTGCAATGGACATTCATCTCCCATTACATTGTGTACCTGCAGTGCTACCTCACCCGTTCATATTAAGTAAAAGCAAAAATGATTCATAAAGACAATAAGTATATATGGAAAGTATACACGGATATTTAACTCACAAAATTTGAGTTCATCTAGCCTTCTTCCAAATGCACCAAGTATTAGTATATGATGACTCCAATACAACCTTTTGCTTCATTCTTCCGTGTTTGCCCATCCTTTAGTGCACCCTAATCAATGCAGTAAACTTGCCAGCTATCTTAACCCTAGCAATAATTGACGAGCAATAGGGTTACTGTACCTCTTACTTAATTCTTGTGCACAAGACCCCAAGTTCAAATGGACTTATTTTTGGGATCAGAGGGAGTACAAAATGTGAGCAATTAGCGATGGTTATGGTATTACTTTATTTCCCTAAAACATGGTTGTATTGTTTTAAAAGTTTATATTATCATTTGGTCAGTTCCTCAGGAGTTATAAATTTTTCCGTTTGGGGTTTTCAGGAACAATCAGTTTCAGTCATCATTTCCTCTGCAGGAGACATGCTACCTCAGGTACAGACGTACAGTTAAGTTGTTGCAATTGTATTCAACGAGCTGCACCTTTACTGTAGTGATTTCTCACTTTCGTTTATGATCTGTGAATTCTTTGGATAGAAATAAACACCTTAAAAGTGACAGTTCCTTACTTTAACAGTCATAGTTTATCCCTGTTAATTTGCATGTGCAGTTGGTTCACAATTTCTGGTGTCGTAATTTAGTTCATGTAATGAAATCATTATGATTCTGTCGTAGACAACAATAGAAGTTCAATGAAGCATGACTTGTGATGGCAATTGGGCACCATTGAGTGGCATGCCTTCCATCCATTCCTGTCACCAGTCGGTAATGCCTTTTTGCCCATGAGACCAAATAAAATTAAAAAAAATGCATGCAGTGGTGAAGTAACAAACAAGAGAACAAGTTTTTTGGACTACAATTGCATATTGGCACAACTTTGGTCCTAGTAGTATGCCTGTGGACCAAAAACCTAGATTGGAACCTATCAAGAGTTCAAGGCCATCCCTAGGGATGATGGAACCTATCATAAAACGCCAAACCATAGGAGGAATCAATCATCTAGCAAAGCGGCATGCACCTTCACTAGCTTGTCATTGTAAACCATATCACCATAATGTTGCATTCAGTCATCGTAACATTATTGTTTACCATGCATAGTTTGAAACTAGATCTACAATGAATCATGCTTGGTGCCTAGTGTAAATTATTTATGCTGTACATAATACAAAGTTATGCAATAGACCTACATATTATTTTTGGGTAGACAATGGGACACCTGTGTAGCCTAGTGATGGAATAGAATGGTCTTGGTAATTGAGGCCATGGACTTAAATTCACTCTCCTGAGCAACAAAGATGTTCAGTTCCTTCTGTGTGGGGTGCATCTCCAGTGAAAATGGTTAAGTGTTGAAGATTTGAAAATTTCATTGCAAACATTGTTTCTACATTTCGCAAATGTTGTTCCGAAATATTTTGCAGCCTAAGTATCAGGAGATGCTCAGTGTTGCTTGTCTTCTTGTCACACCAGACCTTGAGGCAGTTTTAACTTACCACTGGTCCACTGCTAATCTTTGTTAAATATTTGCACCATTTTTTTATTTGATCTCTGTTAAGGTTTTTATTGCATTTCTTTGGCAGAAATATCTCCTTGAAAAGCGTGCAGTTGTTGATTTTGACAATGGCAAATTGTTAAATGAAGATAGTGATATTAGATCAGTAAGTTCAACCCCATCGATGCACTTATTTCATACATTTATGCTTCAGAAAAATTTAGGTTGGAAAAGTTATTTCAAATCATCCCGGATGTGGCGTATAGAAGAGGTGACATCACTTTTTGCTGGATCAGTGCAGGTTCTTCAGTTTCTAATGGATGATGTGTCTGACTTCTTGTCAATACATTTTTCTAGCTCAATGGAGGGAAGCAAGAACGAGGAGAGAGGCTGCACTTCTACACTTCAAGCTTTCATTGATTACATATCTTTGAGGGAAACTGAAAATTTTCGATCCCGAAAGGAGGAAAATAAGAATTCCATCACATTAACAACTATTCATCAGGTTCTATATTTCTTGACATCAATTAGTATTGTTTTTCTGTGCCATTAGGTAATCCGGTGACACAATGATACATGATAATCTTTCCTATCAATTTGCAGTCAAAAGGTTTGGAGTGGGATGTTGTGTTCATTGTGCAGGTATTTTCTTAACTCTACAGAAGGAGCTTACATACAAATACAAATACTTTTCACATATATAGTATTAGACGGGCATGTGAGGAGGCCAACTAGACAGTCTAGCAGCGGGTTACGTGCTAAGCTAGAGTCTAGATGGGCTCGGTAGAGTATTCTTTTTTTTTTCAAACAGTATGTGTGCTAACGTAATCACATGTACAGGGCAAATGTCACTACCAACAGAACTGATAGAAAGTTAACATTTTTCCCGATAATTTGGCAACACATGGAAAAGTATTGAAGCTCAATGATGAGTCCAAATAATAACACACTAATTTATAGCTTTATCATAATAAATGTTTGTTTCATGTATACTGATATAATGTATTAGCAACTATGCTAATTTATCAAGACGTTTTTATTTATTTATTTCAAACCCTTCTTTGCACAGGCAAACGATTCGGAAATTCCTTTGTTGCATGAGTACAATGGCACCGTGAAAGAAGCTGGAAGCACACTAGAGGTTTGTTTAAAAAATATATTTTTCACCATACATGTCCTTAATGTATATACTTGGCAACTTGTTCAAAATTTCAGGAGGAGAGGAGGTTATTCTATGTTGCGATGACACGAGCTCGGAAAAAGTTATACATCTTGCATGTTACAGTTGACTCTAATCGTCAGGCAGGTTACTTTGTGTATTCATGCTTATGTTTAAGAAATATCATTTTTTTTTTTGACTTGCACTATTGGTTTACAGCTTCTGCAACCTTCACGTTTCCTCAGGGAAATTCCTGTTCACCTTCTAGAGGTGCAGGTGAGCAATACTTTGGGATCTAGTTCTACTACATATAATCCTTTCCTTTTGAGCAACATATTTCCTTATTTTATTGATGGCCAAGGTAAGAATGCAAGTGGGTCGACCTGAAACCACTCCATTCAATTTCCACCTAATTATTTGGACATATAATAGGTAACCAAAATAACTAGGATGAGTCAATGTGTTGATTTGACCCACTTGCATCCCTAGCCTAAGGACTTTCCTGAGTTCAAATTATCCTCTGTTCCTTATTGTTCAGAAACGTCAGTCATACTCATGTAATATCTTATATGTACATAATTCTTCACAGTTTTGTCTTTATTACCTTGCAGGGTGAGGAGACTCTCAGAAAAATTCCAGAACAGCCTTCGATGGATGTTTCTTTCGATGGCCCTGAAGGGGATACATCAATTGGAAAGCCTATTATGGAACAGAACGAAACTTCACCTTGCCCAGAACTGGCTCAGGCATGCCTTGCTAATGATTTCTTGAGAAGGTAAATCATCTTTACGTGATCTGACATTTCATTTTTAACTTTTCTTGTGGGTAGTTGGAGTTTCTTAGCGGTTAAAAAAAGTTATTTGTCCTGCGCGTAATCATTTCAGTTCCTGAATAACAGATTTCATCATATTCACGCAAAACTTAGCTTTGCTACATTAGTTGGTACATTTGTGTTCCCTCACTTCACTTGATTCATCAATCTGTTTATAGGTTTGACATTGACGATAGATCAGTAATCTCACACATATTTCATCATTGGGGCAAGAAGCAGGCATTTCAAAATCCAAAGAGATTGCTTGATAAGGTACTGTATTCTTCATTGTACACGAACATGTGGAGGAGAACTGCATGCTTGTAGTTATCAGCAGGCTAGGATTCTGTGATGCCTTCCATTATTGCAGTTTTGTGTTTGCAAGTTTTTTTCTGGTCGACTGATCGCAAGTTTGTGACATTGAAACTCTGAAGCTTTGCGATTGCCAGTGCCCCTATATGGCTATTTCATGATGGATGCATGCTTGACTTTTCAGATCAGTTTTGTTATTGATGAACGCCTACGAGGTAAAGGATACAAGCGCAAGGTGACTTGTTCTCTTGCCCATCCCAAAACATCACCTGACTTATTGATTCTCCTATCAGTTAATCTGTTCTTTGTCATTGTTTGTTGTGTTCTTGCTTGCACTGTTGTTTGTCATCTTCTGTAATAGTAAATAGCTAATCAATGTGTACTCTCTTGCATTCAAGAGCTTAACCTGGGAAACAAAACTGATGGCAAGTTCTTATCCAGGATGTCTTGCGAAAGCTGAAGTCATTCCTAAGTGGCGAAGAAGCATTTGGTTATGCACAATATGTGAGTTTAGTTATTTTTTTCTTGGTATTACACCTCGGCAATCTTGTTTGTTTTCCTTGTAATAAATAAAATAAATAATGCAATGATGTGAGATTCAGGTTATCAAGTGGGAACAAATTCCTATTGAGAAGCGGAGCCATTTAACGAGAGAAAGACAGGTAAGATTCTGGTCTGGGCCATCACAAATGTCTTGCATTCTTAATATTGAAGAGGCATCTTTGCTACGAAAGCGGAGTCGTTTATATGTCCTTCGGGAGACCTTTTTTTTTGACTTTTTTGGTTTTGTTTCAGGAACATTTCCTAAAGCAGAGGATAGAGAATTCCATGGGTTCGTCAGAACCCACAGCCAAGCAGGTCGGTTATTCTGTTCATCTCGTTGTAAATGCTCTCATTTTGGGTTATTAGATGCATCAACTTGTTAGTTTGTTGGGACCATGTTTCTGTCCATCAGCCCTCTTCATGATTCTGCCTGTTATTTCTCAAGATGTGTCGCACTCTATTTTCAGACCAAACTAAACTCAATCCCCGTGTGTCCAACTGCAGATATCCTACCTCCGGAACCTTGGGTGCACCATCACTCCGACCTCTCGCTTACATGCATCTCATCTCATCGAAAAGTACAAATCTCTCTGACTTAAAGCTGCAGAGCAGATGCACCCGACCGCTCCGATTACATGCATCTCATTGATGGAAGTCGTGTTCAAAGTTCGAACTGTATAGCTGTATAACTTATGTACATGCTGTACATATTATGAGTGTAGTATGTATGAACTCTGTTGTGGACTGGACACTTCAGGGTTGTAAGACATAGCTCCGTTCAGAATTCTGTTTGACACCAACTGAATCTTAACAGAGACCCTGCTTGGCACAGTTTTTTAATTGACTTCTACATAGAAATTATCAAATTCCATAAAACTGAAGCTATCCTTGTACAAATTAATCTTATGATTTATCATTTTAGATTCGTTGCTACGACTAAAAGGATGGTGTACAATCATATACATACATGCACCCACAAGCATAATATCCATGAAGTATAATGGTACCGACATAGTCATGACACACAGCACTTAACAAATTAAATTATAAAATAAGCAAATGGAATTAATGTAACATTAGATCCACATCAGGACTTTATCATCGACGACAAATTCAACAAATATAAAAATACACTCTTAGCTTTCAAAAAAAAAACACTCTTAGGGAGGGGTTTCTAGCAGGACCAGTTTAAGATTTTATTTAGCAAATGTTTTTATTGTGTTGTTTACTCCATAGAAGCCGTACTTCTATTAATGTTTGAATTGCTAATTTCCCTCCAGGCTGCCGGGGGCGTGCAGCACCATGGTCTCGATTGTGATTCCCGGTCCGAACGCCATCACCACTCCCCACTCCTCGGGTGCTTCCCCTTCCTGCTTGGCAGCCCGACGGCGGCGCAGCTCATCGAGCACGAAGATCACCGTCGTGCCGCTCATGTTGCCGAACTGGCTGAGCACGTGCCGGCTCGCCGCCAGCTTCCCGTCGTCGAGGCCGAGCACTCCTTCGATGTGGTCCAGGATGGCACGGCCGCCGGGGTGGATGGCCCAGAAGAGGTCGTTCCATTTGGCACTCACGCCAAGTGCGTCGAACGCGTCGATCAGGCAGCGTTCAACGTTGCTCCCCAGCAACCGTGGCACCTGGTTGGAGATGTGGTATTCCATGCCGCCTTTGGTGATCTCCATGGAGATGGCATCCTCGGTCTCCGGTATCGTGGTCTGCGAGGCGAAGGCCATCTCGAACAGGGGGCGCTCCACGGGGCTGACGGGGTCGGCGCCGATGATGACGGCGCCGGCGCCATCGCCGAACAGAGCCTGGCCGAGGATGTTGTCCGGGCAGCCGCCTTCCGGCCCATAGAAGGCGATGAGCGTGATCTCGGAGCACGCCACGAGGACGCGCGCGCCGCGGTTGTTCTCGGCGAGCTCCTTAGCGAGCTGGAGCGACCTGCCGCCGCCGTAGCAGCCGTGGAGGTTGAGCATAGTGCGGGAGACCGTAGGGCTGAGGCCCAGGAGCGACGCGAGGCGGCGGTCGGCGCTCGGGGCGCGAGCGCCGGAGTACGTGCTGAAGATGAGGTGGGTGATCTCGGTGGCCGGGCGCCCCCACTCGGCGATTGCCTTGGCCGCCGCGGACGCGGCGAGCTCCGGGACGGCGGCGGAGGCGATGTCCACGCGGGCGTCGAGGGATGGCAGCGCGCGGTCGGTGAAGTCCGGGTTGGCAGCGAGGAGCTCCTCGTTGAGGTGCATGAAGCGCTGCTTGATGCCCGACTTCTTGCCTGAAATAATATGTATAGTTCATTCATCTGATCCAAATTCGAATAGTCTGGAAGTAAACGAAGCAAACTTCAGGTTCACAAGCTGCATGGTTGCTTACAGATCCTGGTGAGCTTGGCCTTGAGGTCGGTGAGGTGCTCGCTGTTGGTGACGCGGAAGTAGTAGTCAGGGTAGTCGTCCTGGGCCACGCACGTCGACGGGTTTGCCGTGCCGATGCCGAGCACGGCAGCCGGTCCATCGGCGCGCTGCGCACGCCTGATCTCGCCGACGGTGGCCGGAGCGCTCCCCATGGTCGTCGATGACACCGCACCGATCGAGCAGTTAACCTGCTAGTAGCTCGCTACCTGCCTCCTGGGCGCTCTAGCTTGCTTAGGGCTAGTAATAAGATGGGTGTGTGCTAGGGAGGCTTGGCGTCTTTGGTGTCTTGGGGAAGCTGGAGGCGTGCTCTATTTATACTAGCAATGGTGGGTTGGTTGGTTTAGTTGACGGCGACGGGCGTTTGGCTGGGCTACTGATCGATCTCAAACCACGGATGCCACCTGCCGACGATGCTGTTGGGGAATGACTTGACCTGGGAACCATATGCATCCAAGGACTTTGACATGTCACGTAAACAGGGGGCACGGGTGTAATCCCAACAACGACTTGCTATTCGATGATACCAAAGATAATACTAATCGCTAGGGTTTAGCTACCACAATATTTAATTAGAAGGACATTAGCAGGCTACATTGATACTATTGACATATCTTAGGTTCCTTTTGAAGCATCCACGTGAAGCTATTTAGGATTTTAAGTGGATATTCTATATAAAATTATATAGAAATCCTAGAAATAATAGAGAAATTCTAGAAATCTATTATATTAATAAGGAAGTGTTAAAAGAAGACACCACGTTCACCGAAAGAGTTTAAAAATTCTCACATTAATCGAAAAAAAGAAGTATTTCCACCGTTAGATTTTATGAAGATCTAATATTCTAGACTAATCCAAAGAATCCATATCTAATACGACTACTAAATATATCTATATAAAAAAAGAAAGCTAAAAGTAATTTCAATACGGTTGGAGCCAATCACTGGTACATGCCATCCATATTCAGCTATTAATTACCATATATCACGTTGAATTAATTTGGCAAGCATGTTCATGTGTACTCAAAAGCTTACCAGGCACAGTCTCCCATAGTAACACATGTCCATGTACAATTTGCTATGCACCATCATTACTTTCGTGCAGATAAGTTGCAGTATATCCACGGCTGCAAGATGTTTATTCTTTTCACCTAACCCAATCAAATAGAGTTATCATTTGATCCCATGACAATAAATGGTGTAAATTTTTCTTTTTTACCAATTAACATGAGAATTTCTGGCACATTAGAATGAACATGGTGATATTTTTAATTTGTAAGTATTAATTTTCACAGACACTGCTTCTTCCGAAGTCCTTTTGCTTTGTAGGTGCTTATAGGAATGCTCTCCACCATGTTGAGGGCGTTCATTCTTGAGGATTAGAAATTTCCATGTTGTTTTGTCGAAAAAAAGAAAGATCTATGGTTTTTGATTTATTATAGGCCCACGATTAGAATACCGTATTAAACTATTAATCACATCAACAGTACAACACTAAAGACTTCATAAGCTATGCAGTCAAATTTTAAATTAAAAAAATGAAAGAAAACTGAGTGATCAATGTTGTTACATAGATTTGTGTGTAGGCTAAGTTATTAGAAAATCAACATCCAATATTTCCTTGAAAAAAATCCCTCATGTATTAATCAATTTAATACTTAAATGTGATACAAAGTCATGATATTCGCTTATAGAGCATATAAATTACCATGTTAGTTTGTGAAAATAAATATAGAAATCTCCACGATTGATCCCAGTGGGATCATATCATAACGGCTCAGATTATTTGAACTGAGTAAAGTACAAGAGTATAACTCTAATTTAAAATAAATCTTAGCCTCATACCAAATACAAACATAACCTTCAGTGGAAGGAAAATGTTAGAGATCTACAATGTCAAGGAAACGGGAGAGCAAAAGACCGATGTCTGAAGATGGCATGGACATGGCAAGGACGTGGAATGACTAGATGAGGAGCAGTGTGAGACCTCAACCAATAAGAACGACGACCCAAGATCTACACAATGGTGGGCATGATGCATAGCCGCACGTGGCATACATGCTAGAAAAGGATAAAATAAATAGGTTGGGCATGATATTAGCACCATGTCAAGCTAGTAGTGCTCCAACGTTGGAAAGATAGTGCAACTGAAAGCATCCATTTGTCAAGTGCAGACGATTGACTAGGATATCACCTTTCGTTTCGTAAGCCACAGGTATCTTTGGAACACAAAACCAAGTCAACAAGAATACTTCACGTGTTTGAACGATGCTCCTAGGAGAAGCGATCGGCGTGAAAAATAAAACTCACTAGTGGTTGCATTGCAACATTGTATCGCCGGAGTTGCAAACAAAGTGTTCAAAGACAAAGCACCTACAACTATTATTGCCTCAAGAGTGTAATGTAGACAGCACGCGTACAATTATTATTACCTCAAGAGTGCAATGTATAAGCACCCCATAGAATCCAATAGGGTATAAAAAGTGAAAGGAGTCGATGATTTCAACTATGCCATGGATTGTCATCCTAACGGCAGTACGAAGGAAGATCTATTGAGCAAGTGTGAGAAATAGGAAGGTATATGTAGAGCACGTGATGAAAGGTAGAAAGGATGCACAACTTTGGGTGGACACACTAGGCAGTTGTGATGGTAGTAAGATTGAAAGAGATTAGAAGATAGAGAAATAGATAAATAAATCAATTTTCCTAGAAGGAAGAAGATGACCAACTACAAAGAGATTGGAGTAGGCCCTGAGGCTATATCCCCTATTATTTTCCAAATAATTTATAATTAAGAGATTTTTATAAAAGTATATGAATATTAAAAGGATTAAAATATATAAAATTAACCATAATTGTATATCCACAGTGGGTCCAGGAAAACAATAGAATTAAGGAAAGTTAGCGGTTTGTTTTTCATAGACTTTGGAATATAAAGTAACTAAACAATAGTCTATATCAACAATATATAAATAAATATTAAACCTTTATTAGTAAGAAAGCTAAATTTATCTTGAATAAAGAATTTGAAAATATAATTGAATAAATATAGCCATGCTATTTGCACGGTTGCTTCACTGGGAAAGTGCAACAATAACGAGTATATGAAGATTAGAGGTACAATAGTATCACTGTCTAAAATAATTTATTAATTTATTTTCTCATTGAAGAATAGTGGGTGGTCTGGTCCGGAACCCAAGCTCTCCTCGAGTTTTGGGTTCGAATTTGTAAGCCCGATAGAGTTGATTTTGGGCCCAAAAAATCGGTTTTTTATCCAACCCAAGCCCGGCTCTGCCCACAAAATGATCACGTCTATTTGTTTTGCACGTCCCTCCATAGCAATCCAAAACACAATTAAGAATTCATTTTTGATGATTGCAGGGTAGCAGAATACACATACACACACACATAGAAAGGATGAGCATAAAGGAGAAGGCTATAGAGCCTATTCTAATATTAAATTTGTTACACCGGACAGACGAGTTGTGCTAGAAACAAGGTGTAGAAATGTAAGAAAATATGGGAGCATATATGCAATAGGGGCACGGTAGGTTTAGATTAGAGAATATAGAAAATAAAAAAATATTTGGATATGGTAAAGTTAAATTGGATATATTCACTGCTCATTAAGATTTCAATGCAAATTTAAATTATGAATACTACTTCTGGTGGTACCTCACTCGCCTAGATATTCTTTAGAAACTCTAAGGATACTTTATCACCATGAAAAATGTACATTGCTGGTCAAAAAATAGTCAAATATAATCCTATTAAATAAGTAAAATCTTTAAATATATTATGCAAAAGCTTTTCCTTTTCTTTTATATATTTATGTTCTGAAAAATATGACGATGAAAAATCCATAGATGGTATTTTGATCTGTGCTATTAGAACAAAAGAAATAAATGATAGGACTTAATAAAACTATTTACAATAATTTATTTTAAAGTAAAAATTTATATAATAACATAAAAATCTAGCCACTCACGCTATTTGCATGGACCACCTTACTAGTTCTCATAAAAATAAAAACATACGGCAATCAATTCGACAACTCTAATCATAGCCATTGGATTTGTTATTTTTTCTAATAAATTATCCACCTCTCCCATTATATGAAATAATCTAAAATAAAACTCTAATCTTCATTCAAAATACCCACAAATACCATTATAAAAATAATATCAAATAACCCCCTAAGTTTGTATATAATTTATCTAATTATATCAATATTAAAAGTTAAAGTAGCTCCTAAATTTGAATCTAGATTATATAATTATAATAAAATCTTAAAGTGCACCAATATAAAATTCTAAATTACTATGTTTATTATTGGAAATATATTATTTATGTTATTTATTATATAAAAATACTACCCATGGTCCGTGTCATGTATGGGGAAAGATATAAAGAATACTAATTTTTATGTTGTTCATATAGCTTAAACGGATGGTTCAATTAAATACATATCAAATAAATATGAAGATGTGATACAAAGTGACAAATATTATTACGAACTAAATATATTACAACTAAATAATGATGAGTATGTATCTTTAGAGTATTGTACATTAAAATATTTAATAGATGAAAGAGAGCATGTGATAGATAATTATAATTATTAGCTATAAATCTTAATTTTATATTAATTCTAATTAGTCCGTGCGGAAACACGGGTTGATAGGCTAGTGATATTCAATTAGTAGAACCATGATAGGACATTGACACGTGTATTTGGCCAACAATATCTTTAAAAATATTTATTTTAATAGAAAGAGTTATATAATGTGATAATTGATTTATGATGAATTTAAAAAATATATAATTCTAAATGCGATCAAACTTGACTGAGCTGAAAAGGTTTACAAGTAATCTCCATACTTTATGTAGAAAAACAAATCGTCCAAATATTGGCAATGCCAATAGTGACCAAGCAAAATAATAGAGTATCTCACAACACTCTACTACTCCCTCAGTTCCTTCTACATAGGGCATGCAAAATCTGATCTGAATATCTTTTATCAATAATTAGTCCAATGATTTGTAGATTTTTATGGTAAAAAAGTTTCCATCATTAATGTTTGGATGTACTTTCTAGCGATCATGATTTTGCCGCAATCATTGATATTCTGCAAAGAAGTATCAGCGATCAATGTTTTGTTCTAAAACTGTACCAAGTCAAACTGCTCGCAATATTTAGATACGAGTAGTAGGAAAATTAGGTTCCGTGGAGTGTTCCATTCCAATGTCCTCCCTTCAGTTGCGTTGAATGGTTTCAAGACTCATTTCCTTGTTCTTGCCAAAGTATTGTCTTACTCTCCGGCCAGAAATAAGTACTTTTAGGTTTGTTCTAATAAGTCAAACTCTTTACCCTTTTACTTTCAAAAGCAAAATCTTTATGTAGGAGATTAAGATTTTCAAATCGGTACATGCATTCAATCAAAATCTTTTGTATTGGAGCAAAGAAGGCAAATCAATGTTGGTTTTCTTACGTTTGCAAATGTCAAGATTTATGGAAATGGGCAGTCATGATGTGTATATATCGTTATCTGATTCCTTGAATTTTTTCAATTCACGGTGATATTAGATAGAAATTAGTTTACAAAGTAGTCTCAATGTTACTTTTTCTGGACTAAGTTTTTCCAAACATTTATATAATATTATTTTACTAGATATGATGACAGACATGGTATCTCGCTCCGCAAATTTCATTGTCGAACTCAACCTAACTAAAAGGCTAAACAGGATGAAAATATTTTCACCATTTTCGTATGCAATTCACATGAGGAACCTTCCTTTTCTGATGGCTCCTTATGTCAACCATTTATGAAAGTCTTTCCATTTTCAAAATCGGTTGTTGCTTCAACAGGAATGCATTTCTCACTGTGCCTAGCTAAGAAAACAGTGTGCCTCGCTACCCTTGTGTGTGTGGGGGGGGGGCTAGGTTGGAATGCATTTTGAAAATCAGGTGAACCGACACGAACACTCGTGAGAGAAAAGAAGCTAAAGAAGTTGTTTCGTGCTAACCACATGAATTAAAGGCAGACAAACGCATATGCTCAATACAACTACTAAAAAATTATGCAGAATGGCGGTTTGCTACATTAGTTTTATTTGACTACTCTAACTTGACTAAGTTAATAAGGAATTTCATTATGTTTTCATATCACTCATAACATAAAAGTTATTATTAGTTAAACTAGACATTACAACAAATGATCCGATAAGCGAATTAAGAAACAATGTGATGACCGTATAAATTATTTTGCATAACACTAGATCCATCACATGGACCTATTATTGTTAAAAAAATTCAATCAACATAAGCATTATACTATATCACACAACCTTAGGGTCCATAGTTTACTTAGGATTTATTGTTGGACCTGACTTTTAAATTTCTAGTTTCCCCTCAAGATTGCTAGGGGCGTGCAGCACCATGGTCTCGATTGTGATTCCCGGTCCGAACGCCATCACCACTCCCCACTCCTCGGGTGCTTCCCCTTCCTGCTTGGCAGCCCGACGGCGGCGCAGCTCATCGAGCACGAAGATCACCGTCGTGCCGCTCATGTTGCCGAACTGGCTGAGCACGTGCCGGCTCGCCGCCAGCTTCCCGTCGTCGAGGCCGAGCACTCCTTCGATGTGGTCCAGGATGGCACGGCCGCCGGGGTGGATGGCCCAGAAGAGGTCGTTCCATTTGGCACTCACGCCAAGTGCGTCGAACGCGTCGATCAGGCAGCGTTCAACGTTGCTCCCCAGCAACCGTGGCACCTGGTTGGAGATGTGGTATTCCATGCCGCCTTTGGTGATCTCCATGGAGATGGCATCCTCGGTCTCCGGTATCGTGGTCTGCGAGGCGAAGGCCATCTCGAACAGGGGGCGCTCCACGGGGCTGACGGGGTCGGCGCCGATGATGACGGCGCCGGCGCCATCGCCGAACAGAGCCTGGCCGAGGATGTTGTCCGGGCAGCCGCCTTCCGGCCCGTAGAAGGCGATGAGCGTGATCTCGGAGCACGCCACGAGGACGCGCGCGCCGCGGTTGTTCTCGGCGAGCTCCTTAGCGAGCTGGAGCGACCTGCCGCCGCCGTAGCAGCCGTGGAGGTTGAGCATAGTGCGGGAGACCGTAGGGCTGAGGCCCAGGAGCGACGCGAGGCGGCGGTCGGCGCTCGGGGCGCGAGCGCCGGAGTAGGTGCTGAAGATGAGGTGGGTGATCTCGGTGGCCGGGCGCCCCCACTCGGCGATTGCCTTGGCCGCCGCGGACGCGGCGAGCTCCGGGACGGCGGCGGAGGCGATGTCCACGCGGGCGTCGAGGGATGGCAGCGCGCGGTCGGTGAAGTCCGGGTTGGCAGCGAGGAGCTCCTCGTTGAGGTGCATGAAGCGCTGCTTGATGCCCGACTTCTTGCCTGAAATAATATGAAGCTCATTGTGAGCTCTTTTGTTCCAATAATCTGAAAGAACATGAAGCAAAATGGAAGGAAACGAGCTTCATGGTTGGTTGCTTACAGATCCTGGTGAGCTTGGCCTTGAGGTCGGTGAGGTGCTCGCTGCTGGTGACGCGGAAGTAGTAGTCGGGGTAGTCGTCCTGAGCCACGCACGTCGGCGGGTTCGCCGTGCCGATGCCGAGCACGGCGGCCGGTCCATCCGCGCGCTGCGCACGCCTGATCTCGCCGACGGTGGCCGGAGCGCTGCCCATGGTCGTCGGCGACACCGATCGAGCAGTTAACCAGCTGCTAGTAGCTCGCTAGCTGCCTCCTGGGCTCTAGCTTGCTTAGGGAAAGTAAGATGGGTGCCTGTCTGCTACGGATACTTGCGTCTTTGGTGTCTTGGGGAAGCTGGAGGCGTGGTCTCTATTTATACTAGCAATGGTAGGTTGGTTGGTATCATCGTGGCGTTCCGTTGACTGCGACGTGCGTTCGGCTGGGCGCGCTAATACTGATCTCAAACCACGGATGCCACCTGCCGACGATGCTGTTGGGGAATGACTTGAGCCGGTGAACCATGCATCCAAGGACTTTGACATGTCACGTAAACAGGGGGTCACGGGTATAATCGCAACAACGACTGGCTATTCGATGATACCAAAGATAATACTAATCGCTAGGGTTTAGCTACCACAATATTTAATCAGTAGGACATTAGCAGGCTACATTGATACTATTGACATATGGTATTCAATTAGTAGAAGCATGATAGGACATTGACACGTGTATTTGACCAATAATATCTTTAAAAATATTTATTTTGACAGAAAGAGTTTTATATTGTGATAATTGATTTCTGATGAATTTAAAATATATATTATTCTAAATGCGATCAACTTTGTCTGAGCTGAAAAAATTTACAAGTAATCTCCCCTACGTCATGTAGAAAAACAAATCGTCCAAAGATTGGCAGTGGCAATAGTAACCAAGCAATATAATAGTGTATCTCACAACACTCTACTACTCCCTCACGCTCTAATACTCCCTCAGTTCCTTCTACACACAGGGCATGCAAGATCTAATCTCATTATCTTTTATCAATAATTAGTCTAATGATTTGTAGTTTTTTATGGTAAAAAATTTACCATTATTAGATTCATGTTTGGATGTACTTTCTAGCGATCATGATTTTGCCGCAATCATTGATATTCTGCAAAGAAGTATTAGCGATCAATATTTTTTCTAAAACTGTACCAAGTCAAACTGCTCGCAATATTTAGATACAAGTAGTAGGAAAATTAGATTCCGTGGAGTGTTCCATTCCAATGTCCTCCCTTCAGTTGTGTTTTGAATGGTTTCAAGACTCATTTCCTTGATCTTGCCAAAGTATTGTCTTACTCTCCGGCTAGAAATAAGTACTTTTAGGTTTGTTCTAATAAGTCAAACTCTTTACCCTTTTACTTTCAAAAGCAAAATCTTTATGTATTGGAGGAAAGAAGGCAAATCAATGTTGGTTTTCTTACGTTTGCAAATGTCATGATCTATGGAAATGGGCAGTCAAGATGTGCATATATCGTTCTCTGATTCCTTTAATTTTTTCAATTCACGGTGATATTAGATAGAAATTAGTTTACAAAGTAGTCTCAATGTTACTTTTTCTGGACTAAGTTTTCCCAAACATTTATATAATATTATTTTACTAGATATGATGACAGACATGGTATCTCGCTCGCAAATTTCATTGTCGAACTCAACCTAACTAAAAGGCTAAATAGGATGAAAATATTTTCACCATTTTCGTATGCAATTCACATGAGGAACCTTCCTTTTCTGGTGGCTCCTTATGTCAACCATTTATGAAAGTCTTTCCATTTTCATAATCTGTTGTTGCTTCAACGGGAATGCATTTCTCACTGTGCCTAGCTAAGAAAACAGTGTGCCTCGCTACCCTTGTGTGTGTGTGTGGGGGGGGGGGGGGGCTAGGTTGGAATGCATTTTGAAAATCAGGTGAACCGACACGAACACTCGTGAGAGAAAAGAAGCTAAAGAAATTGTTTCGTGCTAACCACATAAATTAAAGGCAGACAAACGCATATGCTCAATACAACTACTAAAAAAATCATGCAGAATGGCGGTTTGCTACATTAGTTTTATTTGACTACTCTAACTTGAATAAGTTAATAAGGAATTTCATTATGTTTTCATATCACTCATAACATAAAAGTTATTATTAGTTAAACTAGACATTACAACAAATGATCCGATAAGCGAATTAAGAAACAATGTGATGACCGTATAAATTATTTTGCATAACACTAGATCCATCACATGGACCTATTATTGTTAAAAAAATTCAATCAACATAAGCATATACTATATCACACAACCTTAGGGTCCATAGTTTACTTAGGATTTATTGCTGGACCTGACTTTTAAATTTCTAGTTTCCCCCAAGGTTGCTAGGGGCGTGCAGCACCATGGTCTCGATTGTGATTCCCGGTCCGAACGCCATCACCACTCCCCACTCCTCGGGTGCTTCCCCTTCCTGCTTGGCAGCCCGACGGCGGCGCAGCTCATCGAGCACGAAGATCACCGTCGTGCCGCTCATGTTGCCGAACTGGCTGAGCACGTGCCGGCTCGCCGCCAGCTTCCCGTCGTCGAGGCCGAGCACTCCTTCGATGTGGTCCAGGATGGCACGGCCGCCGGGGTGGATGGCCCAGAAGAGGTCGTTCCATTTGGCACTCACGCCAAGTGCGTCGAACGCGTCGATCAGGCAGCGTTCAACGTTGCTCCCCAGCAACCGTGGCACCTGGTTGGAGATGTGGTATTCCATGCCGCCTTTGGTGATCTCCATGGAGATGGCATCCTCGGTCTCCGGTATCGTGGTCTGCGAGGCGAAGGCCATCTCGAACAGGGGGCGCTCCACGGGGCTGACGGGGTCGGCGCCGATGATGACGGCGCCGGCGCCATCGCCGAACAGAGCCTGGCCGAGGATGTTGTCCGGGCAGCCGCCTTCCGGCCCATAGAAGGCGATGAGCGTGATCTCGGAGCACGCCACGAGGACGCGCGCGCCGCGGTTGTTCTCGGCGAGCTCCTTAGCGAGCTGGAGCGACCTGCCGCCGCCGTAGCAGCCGTGGAGGTTGAGCATAGTGCGGGAGACCGTAGGGCTGAGGCCCAGGAGCGACGCGAGGCGGCGGTCGGCGCTCGGGGCGCGAGCACCGGAGTAGGTGCTGAAGATGAGGTGGGTGATCTCGGTGGCCGGGCGCCCCCACTCGGCGATTGCCTTGGCCGCCGCGGACGCGGCGAGCTCCGGGACGGCGGCGGAGGCGATGTCCACGCGGGCGTCGAGGGATGGCAGCGCGCGGTCGGTGAAGTCCGGGTTGGCAGCGAGGAGCTCCTCGTTGAGGTGCATGAAGCGCTGCTTGATGCCCGACTTCTTGCCTGAAATAATATGAAGCTCATTGTGAGCTCTTTTGTTCCAATAATCTGAAAGAACATGAAGCAAAATGGAAGGAAACGAGCTTCATGGTTGGTTGCTTACAGATCCTGGTGAGCTTGGCCTTGAGGTCGGTGAGGTGCTCGCTGCTGGTGACGCGGAAGTAGTAGTCGGGGTAGTCGTCCTGAGCCACGCACGTCGGCGGGTTCGCCGTGCCGATGCCGAGCACGGCGGCCGGTCCATCCGCGCGCTGCGCACGCCTGATCTCGCCGACGGTGGCCGGAGCGCTGCCCATGGTCGTCGACGACGGCACCAGCTAGCTCGCTCGCTCCTGGACTGTAGGTAGCTGGGAGCTCGTAAGATGTGCTAGGTGCTGTTGGGGATGTTGCGTCGATTTTCGTGGTTTGGATGAGCAGGATGTGCGTTCTATTTGTACCAGAATCGGTGTGGTGTGCGTACGGGCATGATGGTTTCGCCTGAGCGTTCGGCTGACAGCGATATGCTGCTGGGGAATGACTCGAACCGGTCAACCATGCATCCAAGGGTTCGACATGATAAGTAAACAAGGGGCACGGCTTCACGGATAAGGAGTTCGACACGTGCATGGTTATGCTCGGGACGAGCTTCATCCTTTTGTACCTTTTTTTTTACTTCTTTTCTTTTTATTTACGTATCGTATTATATTTTTCCTAAATTAAACTTGACCAACTTTAACGAATTATAGAAAAAAATAATAATATTTACGATATCTTTTATTGAATCACCATAAAGTATACGTTGACAGTGCATATGTTGGATAGTATAGTTGTCGCTATATTTTTTTATAGATTTGGTCAAAATTAGTTAACATTGACTTAGAACAAATCTAATACAACATGTAAATAAAAACGGAGAGAGTACTTTACTATATCTATTATTTTTCTAAAAGTATTGTGTGTGTATATATATAGGTGCTCGTATATATAAACGTACACTTATTCCGGTGAATAAATACACGCAATAACAACCTAGCTATTATACTGCCATAATATAAACTGCCTCTACGTTTATCATTTTGGAAATAAAATGGGACCTTGTCCTTGTTCCTATTGAATACAATGCAATTTCCCGGTCTTCACAGTTGGTCCGGGACAAGGACCGACGTACTCCACGCACTCAATTTTTTTTTATGTGAGGTTAGTCCAATTTTACCGCAGGTTAGCTGATTTTATGAAACTGTGTACAGATAACATGCAGCCGGCATCGGGTTTTGATTGGAGGGATGGTGGTGGGGTAGACACGGTGACCTCGGCTAGCGAATGAAGTAATCGGTCAAGAGGCGGCCGCTACGTGCTCTTCGCACTGCATATAACTAAAGCTGGACGAAAAGCTCGTGGCTTGTTTGTTAGCTCGCTCGACTCGGCTCGGCTCGTTACGCCAACGAGCCAGCTCGAGCTGGTTTTTTTCCACTCATTAGTATAACCAGCTGAGTTCGAGCCGGCTCGCGAGCAGCTCATGAGCTTAACGAGCTGGCCAGTGCAGCGGGCCTGCAGCGGCGAGCAGCCCACGAGTGGTTTAAGGCCCAGCATCGGCCAACAATCTCCTGACTCCAGCGCTCCAATCATGCTCTCCGACCTTATCCATTCGCGTCACGCACCCTCGTCCTCTCGCTTCCCGCGGTCTCTCTCGCCTCCCTCACGCCGTCACGCGCCGCCACCTCCACCCTTCGCCAGCGAGACAACTCCAAGCAGCCAACCCCGTCCGCCACCCGTCTTTGCTTGGCTCTCGCTTTCTCGCTCCCCCCAGCGCTCGGCCCTTGCTGTCCTCGTCGACGCCGGCGGCGGGCAAGCCTGATCGATTGCCGCGGATGAGGGCTGAAGGCTTTACAGAACCGACAGATCGAGAGCGCAGTGCTGGTATGGTTGTGATTTCTCCCAGTACGTACCCACGTGCTGCTAGTTCATGGTGGAGGATGGCCAACTTCCGCTGCTACCCCGTCGGCATGCAGCGAATCGATTTTGCTTTATTCTTTTAAAGTAGATTTTGCTTGATACATCCGCATCCGTATTTCGATTTAAGGCTCAAGCTGAAGTGGATTTGCATGATCCCAATTGCAATTTGCAATCTTGTTTGCCTTTTTCCTTCGTTGCCTTTGGCTCGCGAGCTTAACCAGCCAGCTCGAGTAGCTACCGAGCAGAGCCGAGCAGCGTTTCCTGCTCGTTTCGATTACGAGCTGAGGCGAGCTAGCTCCTTATCTTAACAAGTTGGAGCGAGCCGAGCCGAGGCGAGGTGGCTCGTTATCCAGCCCTCCATATAATCTAGCTAGAAGTAGCACACATCTGGTAAGCATTCACTAGCTAGCGATCCACAAATTAAAGCTATTTCCAAATAACATTACTGAATTTAAAAATACATTATTAGCATAAATAATGACGTGACGTCGTGTCGCATTCGGAGTTTGACGACAGGGACCGGCCGGGCAAGCTCGGTTACGTTCTCTATCGCCGCATGTTTGATCTGCGTAATGATCGATCGTAAACACCGAACCCTGATTTTTCCAAATCAACGCACTGCCCTTGGATTTTGGAGGCCAGCTTTTGTAAAATCTTAGGCTTGCGACAGTCAAATCTCGGACGTCAAGAGTTCCATTGCTTAAAGCAAACATATGATTTAACTTCCCTTACGCCACTCTCTCCGTTTCAAATTACTATTACTGGTTATTTTACCCAAAAATATTATGTATCTAGAAAAGCTAAAATTTTCTATAATTTAAAATGGAGAGAGTAGTTCTGAAGCAAGCAGATTAAAGACAGCAACAATTCATCATCAGCTCATCATCCATTACGTGTATGTAGGGATCTATGCACATGGGTGCCAATTAAGCAGTTTTGGGTCAGGCGGTTAGCTTATTTTTCTTTTTCTTTTTTCATCCACTTTTTTTTGCTTTGAGATTCGAATTAATTCGTCTGGATGGGTTTTAGGTCGATCCAGTGGCCCTAAGAAAACAAAGCTTTCATCCCTACCTACATGGCTGGCTATATATGGTGTGTCAAGTTGTAGTGATGGTAGAACTGGTGATGTTGAGGCATGGTAATAGTAGCACAGAAAAATATATGCAGAACTTTTAGAACATAGCCTAGCGTCAGTATACAAAGAATTATATAGATTGATAATGTAAGGTATATGGCATTTAGATTCACCAGGAAAAATAATTTCAAAATATTTGGCTTTTTCTATTTGAGACATCGTATTTTTATAAATTGTTAGTCCACTACTTACCTTGAAGGCCATCGGTTCGATTCTTCTCCCTATGCTGCTGCCTTCCTATGTAGTACTAGTGATTGGCGCGCGTCCATGCCCGTGACTAAGCAGAATGTGATAGATTTGTGGAGATATGCATGTAATTTCCAATGACACGTGGGTGTTCCATTCTGTGATTTGAGCACAATATTGATTTGTCCACTGCAAAAGGTTCAATTGGAAATATGGTCCTTCATGGGTGCTGTATGTGAGTACAGTGTCTCGCTCATATGTGTTTGGAAAATATAGGATGTAATCTGGTGGAAAATGGAAGATCTGAGTTGGTTTCAAGGAAGGCCCGCATTTTTCTTTCAGCAAGATATATATCTTGTACTGAAAGAGTTGGTGTTGATGGATTAAGCGGAGTGGTTATAAGTGCATTTTTTAGATTTTGATCTTTGTTGTAGATTGTTTCAGTCATTTCTACAATAGATACTTGCTCACTCTTGTTCACTCTGTGTTGTAGCTTACCACATGAAAAAAAAAATGCATGTAAATAGTTGTGGTTGAAGAATTCAGAACAGTGTAGATGTATGTTACCATGTCTTTTGCAGAGGCCTTTACTGCTTGATGTAGGGCGAGCAGAGTAGTTTTCTGTAGCTGCACGGAAGTAGAGTTGGTACTCAGTACCGGTTCTGCTTGACGAAAATATGATTAGTACCTCTATGTGGACACTGCAGTTCTATAAAGACTTTTTCGCGACTACTGGCATGGGAATGAGAGTTTTAAGAAGGTGCTTATTCTGTATGTATAGTTTAAATAAGAAAAATGAGTCTTGTGAATTGTAGTGTCAATATCATTATCCCAGCAGCAGCAGCACCACAAGAAAAGGGACATGCCGTTCGATACAGATCATCATCTGCATCATCTGCCTGTGCTGTGAAACCTCACTGATGTGCACGACAACTACTTGAGCAGTTGAGCTTTGTTCACAACTTTCAACCAAACCGCGTTGTAGCGCGTGCGTACTAATAATACATTTAGAGTTCCCAATAAGTACATATTTAAATAATTTTGCATTTTCTTCTGTACTCCTTTGTTTCCTCTAAATATGTCTGAAGAAACTCGAGTTACAA
This sequence comes from Panicum hallii, assembly GCF_002211085.1. Lineage (NCBI taxonomy): Eukaryota > Viridiplantae > Streptophyta > Magnoliopsida > Poales > Poaceae > Panicum > Panicum hallii. The sequence continues at coordinate 50,469,367 of NC_038043.1, forward strand.
ATAGCTCGGCAACTGAATCAGTCAATTGAGCATTGCACAGTTGCGGCGGATGTTCCCATGGGCCCCCGTCTTGACCCCGACCCGGCCCAGCTTGGTGATGGCCGCCATGATGGCCCGGTTGAACGCCGCACCGCTCTGGGCCCAGGCGTTGACGGTGGGCCTGGATCTTGGGTCGGTGTAGAGCACCTGGTCCGAGGCCAGCAGGTTCCTGAAGTACTGGTTGCCGAAGGTCACCGGCGTGACGGGGTCCTTGGACACTGCGGCCCTCGGGTCGACGTTCGCCGGGCACTCCGGCTACAGCTGCGCCGCATACCCATGGTCTAGCGTCGGGTCCGGCGCCAACGGTCCCCACAGCCGTCCGGAGACGCCGTGCTGCAGTGCCGGAACAAGGTGTCTTGCGCCGACATCCTCGCCATGGCCACCAGAGATGCCATAGCCTGGTACGCCATCACCATAGTGACCGTTTCATCCCTTGCCAGAACCAGAACCAAGCAAATCCAAGGTGACAGTTTGCTCGCGTGTACGTGTATTCATCGATCAGGGCGGAGGCCTGAACAGCAGCGTCGACGGGAAGCTGCTGGCACCCTTCTTCAACCTGGACCAGCTCAACAAGATCTTCGCCACCAACAGGCTCTCGCAGAGTTGCAGGCCGACATGATCGCCCTCTCCGGTGTGTACGGTAAAAACAAGAACGAAAGCCTTGAAACGAATAGTACAAATAGCAAAAGGATGAAGAAGGAAACTCTTTTCGAAAGACGCAAACAAAGACCAATCGCTGCAACACCCAGGCTACAAAACAAAAGAAGCGCACCAAGGAAAAGCGAACTAATCACAGGCGGCAAGATGAAGGCGAAAGCGAAAGCAAGGTAGGTAACCGGACGTAAGCGACGGCGGACGGAAAAGGAGATCAAGCGAAGCAAGGATCGCCAAACTCAACCTAAGAAGGGACGGGAAAGCAAAAGCAGCCAAGCTAGCGAGAACTTACCCTAAGAAGTTAGGTTGGCAACGGGGCAGGGCGGGGCCGGGGGAGCCATCCCCGCCCCCACCCTGATCCCCGACACGGAGTCCCCGCCCCGTATTCGAAATGCTTAACGGGGCAAAAACGTCCCCCCCCGCCATGTTCCCCGCAGATCCCCGATCCCCGATGGGGCCCGCGGGGACGGCCGATGCACCCTAGCCTTGAGTCGATGCGCCGGGTGGGTGCCTGGGTCGATGCGTCGGGTGGGCACCATCACACCATGGCACAACGGCAGCGAGTAGAGGTGCTGCGCACCCGGGATCCAGCTCGAGGTTGGGGCGGGTGGCATGCGGCGGCCCGCCGAGAGGAGCGGGAGGAGGTGAGAGCTCGCCGGCTTGAGGTCGGGGGCGGGTGCAGAGAGGGGAGGGGAGGAGGGGTGCGGGAGCTCGCCGGCTCGAGGTCGGGGGCGGCGTGCGGGGAGGAGAGGAGAGGAGCGGGAGCTCGCGACTCAAGGTTGGGGCGGCGTGCGGGGAGGAGCCTAAGAGAGGAGCGGTACGGCGGGATGCGGGAGCCTTGGGGTCGGCTGGTCAGAGGGTTAGGGCGGCGCGCGGCGAGGAGAGGATCAGGACTGCGGGAGGCTTCTAGGGTTTCCAATTAGACCATCTTGGGCTGAGTTTTCAATGGGCCATGTATTATTTCGAATCGCCATGGGCCTCCACGTGGTAAACCCCTCCCCGGCCCGCGCCCAAGTCCCCCGTGGGGAAAAATGTTCCCCCGTCCCCCGTTAACAGGGCGGGTCCCCGCGGAGCCCCGCTACCGCACGGGGAATTTTGCCACCCCGACTAAGAAGCAAAGAGGGGGAAATGAAGACCGATGAATACGTCGGTAGAAAACTTTTATCCAGATGTCACTTGCACCGGAAGCAACCAACCCGCGGCACGCAGCTGCCACCGCAGCGCAAACCAAGGTACGCGTCAACTGTGCAGCTGGACGAGACGGATCCACGTCGCCCAGCCGCCAAGGGAAAGGATAGGGAATCGACACTAACCACCGGATTAAAATCGGACAAAACATACTATTTCTGCTAACGTGGCCACGCTTGCATGGGCTCAGAGTCAGATTTGCTCGGCCCAATTGCAGAATTGCTTATCAGGTCTCGCAAGCAAGCATAGAACCTGGGCAGCTTCGGCTCTCCTGGGATGGGCATTTTGATATGAATAAACTTCGCGCCACTCTCTGATGGCCCAATATGCAACGCAACATAGCACGAGCAGACCAATTCAGGGGCCATGAGCTGTCTCTCCTGTTTGATTGTTATTGATTTGCCTGCTGATATTTTTAGACGTTATCTGCTGAATATTATATACAATACCAAAGTCAGCAAGAATCGTTTGGAATAATCCAGCTCTGAATTTATTACACAAGGAGTCAACACAAGCAAAGTCTTTGAACAATATTTTTCAGGCATGAACGGGACGTTGACCAAGCAGCATGCATGGAAGCCCGATCCAGATCCACCACAAATCGGTCACGCTTAGGCCACTGTCAGTTTGTCCTCAGGTGGGGCAGCGGCGCCTGTGCCCTGCGCCACGCACCGGTGCAGCACCATCGTCTCAACGGTGAGCCCGGGTCCGAACGCTACCATGGCCCCCCACTCGGGCGCCCCCTTCTCCATCCGGCGGCGCAGCTCGTCGAGCACGAAGATGACCGTGACGCCGAACATGTTCCCGTACTCGCTCAGGATGCGCCTGCTCGCCGCCAGCTTCTCGGGCTTGAGCTGGAGCACGGCGTCGACCTGGTCCAGGATCGCCGACGAGCCCGGGTGCACGTCCCAGAACAGGTCGTTCCATTCGGCGCAGATGCCGAGCGGCTCGAACGCGTCGAGGAGGCAGCGCTCGATGTTGTCGCCGATGAGCACGGGTACCTGCCTGGTGGAGATGTTGCCGCCGTAGCCGCCTTTGGTGAGGTGCATGGCGATGACGTCTTCGGACTCCGGTATGATGGTCTGCGCGGCGGACACGATCTCGAACAGCGGGTGCTCTCGGACGGCGGGGGTCGTGATCACGGGATCGGCGCCGACGACGACGGCCCCCGCGCCGTCGCCGAAGAGGCCCTGGTTGATGAGCGTCTGGAAGCAGCCCTCCTCGGGCCTGTTGAAGAGCAGGACGGTGAGCTCGGCGCAGACGACGAGCACGCGCGCGCCGCGGTTGTTCTCGGCGAGGTCCTTGGCGACGCGCAGCGCGGCGGCTCCGGCGAAGCAGCCGTTGAGGTAGAGCATGGTGCGGCGCACGGTGGGGCGGAGGCCGAGGAGCGGGACCAGCTGGAAGTCGACGCCCGGGATGTGCGCGCCGGAGTTGGTGGTGACGACGAGGTGCGTGATGTCGGCGGCCGGGCGGCCCCACTCGGCGATGGCCCTCCGGGAGGCCTCCGCGGCGAGCTCCGGCACCGCGGCCTTGGCGATGTCTAGCCGCGCGTCCAGGGACGGCGCGTGGAGGTCCAGGAATTCTGGGTGCGCGCCCAGCAGCTCCTCGGTGTGGTGCAGGTAGCGCTTCTGCACGCCCAGCTTCTGGCCTGTCGTTGGCAACATCGAGCATTGTGAGACGTGCATGTTGTTAGGCCAAATGTCAAAGATAGATCAGCTGGTTGCGTGCTTACAAACTCTCCTGAACTTGTCCTTGAGGCCGGTGAGGTGGTCGCTCTTGGTGGCGCGGAAGTAGAAGTCGGGGAAGTCGTCCTGGAGCACGCAGTTGGCCGGGTTGGCCGTGCCGATGGCGAGCACGGCGGCGGGGCCGTCGGCGCGCCGCGCGCGGCAGATCTCGCGGACGTTCGCCGCCGGAGCGCTTCCCATGGTTGCTGCTGTTGCTACCAGCAGCCGTAGACAGAGCTAGTCGATGTTGCTGTCGCAGGTGGCTCTTGCTGAAAGGCACGGCCGGGCGTCGTGCGCTTATATAGCAGCAGAGATGTGCAGGGGCACCGCCATCTTTTTTTTTAAAGAAGAAAAGGCACCGCCGTGATCGGGTCCATTTTGCGGGTGCGGAGCCGAAGAGAAGAGACGTGACGCGGTCGGTATATAAAATAGGTGATGACTTCTATAGATATATCATTCACGGATAACCGGAGGATCTTTTTACCACCAACTTGCATTTCTTCACGTGCGTGGTCCTCGCTGAACCTTATCCTCTCTCCGTTCTCCTACCTGCCCCACGTTGCCTCCTCCCTCCCTTCCTCCCTCAAGGCAGCGGGCAAGCAGGCAAGCAGCTCTTTGGGGTACCTTTAAATCCAAATCATTCTAGGTGGCTTCGATTTACTGCAGTGGCCAACCGTACGTCGAGCGTCAAGCAAGGCGCGGTGGTGGTTGCGCGTCCGCTCGGTGCGCAGGTTCCACGGAGCTTGATGCGCGGTGGAGCTCGCTTCAGGCGGCACGACACGAGCATAAAGGCAGGTATAGACAAATGTGCGGATTTTCCATGAGCCAATGAGGTGGAGGCTCGCAGCCGCAACGTCGCTACGGGTGGCTACGTATATGGAGGCCAGGCACCACCCGCAGCAGGGTGCTTTAGCTTCAAAGCGTCAAGGTACACATCTTTCTCTCCCAATCTTATTTGGTCCGTATACTAAGGTTTGGATTGGGAATTGCTGCAGTTGCAGATTTTAGTTAATCCTCAAGCAATAATATAGTTTTGACTAGACAAAAATAGTATTTTGTAGTTGGCATTTTTCTCATGTTCTGTTAATCGGCCATTTTGGTTCTAGTATCAACTTTGCAGAATTTATTTGTAAGCAAGTTATGCCATGAACAATCAAGAAGCAAAATATTCATTTTAGGTTACAATTTTTCATTTAGATTTCAGTACAAGTTTGACAATTTCTAGCCGTACCTAGTTGTATATTGGATAGGTATTATTTTTCACTTGTTCCACATTTCCTTTTTTTTCTATTATGTTCTGCATTCACTCTATTAGTGTTCTTCTTCACTTTTCGTTTGTATATCCTCTAACTACAGATAAATGGATCTTATTTTGTCGGAAAAATAGATTGTAAATCAGAATACAATATTTAAGAAATATAAGCGTTTCAAGATTGTCAAATTATGTGTCACACCCGATTTAAAGATAAAACCGATTGCATAACTATATGTATGTCAGGATCAAATTCTATACATATAGTGACTTCATCAGTGAATAATCAGTATTAGTATCATGAAAAGAGAACTAAAAAGACTATAAAGATTATTAGAGTTTCAAAAATTCTAGAATAATACTGGAGATAGTTTAGGACACGAGAGTCCAAATAAAATATTTTAAATTTAAGAAAAAGATTTTAGAAATTTCCAATAAATAGATTTAGCTCTACGGAAAAAGAGAATAATTGCCAAAAAATCTGGAAAATTCTCGTAAAACCCTAAATATGAATGAGCACATTCTAAAAGACATTCACATCCTAAAATTAAATATTTTAGGGTGTGACAGTATGCCTCCATATTTTTGGGTGGCAATTTTTTTTGTTTGGTGATCTGGCATTATTTTTCTACCAATTTAGTTCCTACTTGGTGCTTGGTGTTAGAATAGGCTCATACAAGCCAAATATGCAACCCATCTATGCTTTTTGAGTTGAATATAAGATTTGTTTTGTGTTAGAGATGTAAGCATTTTTGGCAAAACTCATAAGCATTTTAATTGGGTTACTTATGTGTTTTTTCAGTCTCATATAGGCAATTTATATCTGCATGGAAATATGACTTTTAAATATAGACACATGAATCTTATTTTCTTAGTAAAATGTAAGAACTGCAGTTGTACAAATGAATCATAAGTCATATATACAACTTAGGAATTATAACCACTTTAATATTGCCAAATTATACTTTTTAAGTTTCAAGTATTAATTTTTTATTCTGATGATCTACCATCTTCTTCTACTGATTTACTTCCAGCTTGGTGCTTGGTGTTAGAGTAGGCTAATGCAAGCTGATGATGCAGCCGATCCATGCCTTCTGATCTTTGAAGATGTTTTTGCTATGTTCTAATATGGTTCTTGATTGGCAAAACAGTGTACTTCATTAGGCAGTCTTTTATCGAGCATTTCATAATCCTTCTGGCTAGCTTAAGTAGTATATCACATACAACTGCTAGCACATATTATCCTTCCCTACCACTCTATCACTATGTGCAATCAGCATTCAGCAACCTGCGATCTGCCATGCAGTGGACAATGATTATTGGTTTCGTTTGAAACTATTTGATTCTGCCTCCATTGCCATTAACTTGAGGTTCAATGTTCTTCACATTTTTTTATTTCATTCTAGGTTTGTTGAGCTCCTAACTCTTGTCTTTAGTGAAGCGAGAAAGAAGTCATCACATCTCTCAATCTCTGCAGCTAACAAAGTGAGGAGAAGATGCAGCTTCACGGGTGAACAAGCACTGAAACAACCCTATGCTTAGCTAACAGTGTGTTTTGCGGGTGTAGCATCATCCTCTAGATCGGTGTGCCTCACTGGTCCCAAATTTGGTTGTGATGTTTGCCATTTTGTCCGCCAATAATCTGGATCCATAATATTTCAGTTCCGCTACAGAGAGTCAAAGATTTGTATGGTTTGGGCTTTGCATGCCCCTTCCTCACCATCGAATAATGTAGCATCAGTACAACAATATACATTTCCAACAGAAATGTAATAGTTTTATGGTTTGGCAAATCAATATATTATCCGTACAATTTTGTGTTCAATTTGTGTGCTGTCATCTGTCATCTTCTTCTAGTAAGTGGTGGTGTTTAGGAGGCATGAGCTAGCAGTTTTATCTTTTCTTTTATCGAAGAAGGGGTGACATTCCAGATCAGGAGAGCCGGCATATTTTTCTATCAGAAAAAAAAATATGTAGACCATCTAGGAGCACGTGTTCCGTCCAGTGCAACTCTATGCGTGGACAAAAATATTGCGGCAACAGCGTTTTTCCTAGAAGTGGAAATTTGGCTTACGGTGGATTGCAGCTTTTTTTAAAAAAGGACGGCCGTACGCCTAATCTAATTTACAGCCAGCCGTAAATTAGCTAAGTCCTACATACATACATAGTATATGCAAGTTTATTATTGAAGGTCAGCGGTCACCGCTCTGCAGCACACTACAGAAGCGTACCGTGTGTTTGCAACCTGATGACATGACATCCCAGATTCCGCGCCGTTAATCTATCTTAATTATGATATCTTTTTTTATTTGAAAAGCAATCTTAATTTATTGTGATACCGTGTGGCGAGTTTTGGGGAGATCAAACTTACTCCGTATCAAGCATGGTTTGTTATATGCTCAGCGTAATAAATTGTAGAAAGTACAGTACGCACCAAATTTTTTATGCATCTACTAGTACGTCGTCGGACTCTGACATGGTTGGATGGAGAAGAGGATCAGATCTCAGAGTACGTAGGAAGCACATTATTTCTCTGCTGGCTGCTACGCAGGGGAAAAAAGAAATGCAACGTACAGGAGGAGGACGGCTGCTCTTGCAGCCAGCGTGTAGCGTGCGTGTTTCGTTCAAAGATCTGACCCACTAGAAGGGTCCTTCTTGGGCCTTTCATATCCTTGGCGTTCGCGAGCCAGCAGCAGCAGCTAGCGGCAGGGGAGAGGAAGATATTCGCGTCGTTGGACGGCATTGCGTGTCTGCCGGGCGACCTCAGGCCCTGATGGCTCGCTGGTAAGCTTGTCAACCATATGCTGAAAATAAGACAATTTCTTTACGGAGATTGGAGAAGATCCGCATTGGAACCAATTTGGATTAAGAGAGCCATTCTACGTCGGTACCACACTACATAAATTATTATGCTCATTTCCCGCCTCTTTACTGTTCAGCATTTCAGTCTTGCAACTTACATTTTGAATTTTTTCAGTGGATCACGATTAGTTGCGTACATCTAGAGTGCATGTTTATATTTATCCAAAGCATGTCATAGTGGGAGAGAGATGGCACATGGCGCAATAGAGGATCACACAGAGTTTAATACCGCTTCATTGAAAATATAACTTGATGGCATCATGTGGCAAGGTACATGTTTGAGTGGGCCTCATAACTAGCACAGAATATGGAGAGAGAGAGGCGTCAAGATGACGGGATTTGATTCTCTACGAAGGGTCCCAATCAATGATATGTCAAATCGAGTTTTTGTCATGTTCAACAGGTCTAATTTCCCACGACACGACGGTCTAATCTCCCACTAGAAATATATTAGGGTAAGGCAAACAAGCACCAATCCTGAAGCAGTTTCTGCAGACAGGATGGCCCCGTTAGTTTCCGATTATATGGATCTCGAGAAGCAAGATTCTATGATAAGCCAGCTGTCTGAAGAATTAGCTGGGCTGTCTGAATAAGTTGGATATTTGGCAATTCTGATTATTTTATCGATTCTCTGAAGTAAATAAGTGGTAAAATATGTGAAGTGGCCCTAAGCCCAATACATCTCATTTCTTCCTCTCGCAGAATTTCCCCTCTCGGCCGTGGCGAAATTCAAAGCCATCGCTTCACCATCTTCCAATTCCTCTCACCCATAACCTCGTCGACACCTCCTCAATCCATTTGAGCCGTTCCCGAGTCGATTCCACCACATGGAGGCGCACCAAGGAAAGTGGAGGGGATGGTAGGCGGCAGTGCAGAGGAGAGGTGCGGCGCAGGGAGGGGGGCATCGGGGAGAGGAGTGCCAGGGAGACTGGCTGGCGAGAGCAAGCGAGGAAAACACCTCCACTTACCAGGTACGTGGGTTCGAGAAGGCGTTCAAAAGAATCAGATTTCATGATGTATGGGCGATTCTCAGCTGAGCGGCTTCCCAAATAAATAAAAATTAAGCAAGATGTTTGGGTGGTATTCTCGATTATTTTTGTCGAGAATCCGCTTATAAGCGTATCGTATCCAAACAGGGCAATGTTGTTGGGCAACATATCAGGTGTAAACCAGGCTGTCCATGCAAACCCGTGCAAACCAACTAACAAAAGTCGCAAAAAATTCTTAAAAAAAATATGTATATACTTCATAGCCTTTCTTACCACTGTAATGAAGTATACAGTGGTAAGGAAGGCTATGAAGTATATACATAATTTTTTTGAGAATTTTTTGTGACTTTTGTTAGTTGGTTTGCACGGGTTTGCACGGACAGCCTGGTTTGCACCTGATATGTTGCCATGTTGTTGGCGGAACGAAATCTAATTCTCGCGGCCAGGGTCGTTGCCGTCCCAGGTTGCTTGTTGTTTGCTGAAAGGAACTGACGTGGTGCGTTTACGTAGCAGAGATGTTTGTGCTGGGCGCAACCAAGCCAAGACCGGGTCCATTAGCCGGTGGAGAGACGTGATGCGGTCAAAATGTACCTGATGTTTCTCCAAGCAGGTGAGCAGTACAGCGTTCTGCTGTGGTGGCGTATGCATCTCTTGTTAGGTTGATCTCTTTGGACCGACTCGGACCCTATCTCGCGCTCTGATCAGGAGTGTCCAACCCAGATATGGTTGATGGCCCCCGTCGCGCAGCGCTATAAAGAGGAGGTAGGGATCGTGGGGCATGCACGCCAAAATTTGTCACGCTCCTCTCGCCCACCAATAAACTCTAGTTCCGATTCGATCCACGGGAGCGCTGAAACTGCGGGAAGCGCCGTTGCCCTCGACGTCACCTCCGAGACCACTGCGTCGAGGACTCCAACTCTTACCGACCTCGCCACCAATATCTCCACTATAATACCACAAATATTGTCATAGCCGGCTCCTCCTCCAACACCGACCGTTGCTCCCTCTCCCTCTTTCTTTCTCTTAGTGTAGCTTAAAATCATGTTGTTTATCTCAAGTTAATGTTAAGAACCCGCTGATCTGCTCCTGGAAGGTTATGAGAGTCTATCATCTCTGACACGGTACCCCATGGATGAGCTATAGATCGGACACGTGTTGTGGCGTACGGAAACGAGTGTTGCTTTGGAGCGAGATGGCGGTGGCTCCCTGGACTGAGATGGCGGCGGCTCCCATCGATTGGTCCATCGCCAGAGGCTCATCTCGTGAGTCCTCTCTAGCAATCCTTGCATATAGCTCCTTTTCCACGAGTTCTAATTTTTTATGGAGAACGTGCAACGCACGTGTTTCATTAAGAGAGAAGAGAAACGACCGCTACAAAGCATCCACTTACAGACTGACTACTCACGCTATAAAAACAAAAGCTACCAGAAAACAGAGAAAAACGAGATAGACACAGCCTAACCCAAACCGGGGCCGTCCTGCAACCTCCAGGCCGCGCCACCCAACGCGACACACCGAAAGCGTGGAACGACCATCATGCACTTGGACAGAAATGGAGGCATCAAACGTAGCTTTTGTCCAGCTGCTGTGAACACCCAGGAGGTTTGAACCTGCTCTGTCAGGTTCCACCTTGTTGAGCCAAAGCCACCTCAATGCAGCGCAATTCCCATGAATTGCAGATTGTGAATTTCGAGGCCCCCAAAATCCACTGGCCTGCAAGCGGTCGACCACGCGACAAGGCAGTGACCCCCCGAGACCACCTCGGTTCCTCTCCAGAGGAACGCACGCCGCAATTTATCAATCGCCTTGATGGCCCATCTTGAGAGCTGGAGTGCCATGGCCGGGTACACTACCAGGGAGGTGAGGGTGACTTTGGTGAGCAGAAGCCGCCCGGCTCTCGAGAGTAAGCCCGACATCCAGGTAGGCAGTCGGTCCGCGACCTTGTCCACGAGTGGCTGCTCCTGAGCCTTGGTCAGCCTCCTAACAGAGAGCGGAATGCCCAAATACCGACATGGGAAGGGGGTCACCTTGCAAGGGAAATGGTTGATTGCTTGCAGCACCTCCTCTTCCGAGCACCTGATTGGCATTAAGGAAAACTTTGGCAAGTTGGATTGCGAGCCCCATGGCGCCCTCGAAGCAACTCAGCAGCGACTTAACCGTGCAAAGATCACCCGGCAACGGTGAGATGAAGGCGACCACATTGTCCGCATAGAGCGAAACTCTGAAAAAGGAGCTGCCTTGACACCCAGCTTGCTAAGGAGGGAAAGCTCATCCGCCTTCGCGAACAAGGCGTTCAGCGCCTCCATTACTAGCACAAACAACATTGGGGAGAGCGGGTCCCCTTGCCAAAGCCCCCGAGCATGGCAGATCCGTCTGCCATGGTCACCGTTGAGGGAAATCTTGCTGCTAGCCGTGGAGAGTAGCACAGCGACCCAGTTTCTCCATTTTCTTGTGAAACCCATGTGCTGCAGAAGCTCCAGCAGGAACGGCCAAGCCACAGAGTCAAAGGCTTTAGTGATGTCAAGCTTCAGTCGCTTCCTGACATGAAGTACCTTTGCGACACCGCGCACCAGTCTGAAGTTGTCCTGAATGTTCCTGTTTTTGATGAACGCGCTTTGGTTTGCGCGGACTAGCGCGTGGAGAGACGGCGCCAATCTGTTCGCCAAAGCTTTGGAGAACAGCTTCCCCAGGCAATGGATCAGGCTGAACGGCCTGTCCGTGATAGCCTTTGCATCGGCGACCATGGGGATCAGGATCATAAGGGCACCAGTGATCAGGTGGAAACTTCCTGTATCCAGCGACGTTTAAGCCTTGAAGGCGTGCATCACGGGGCTGTTTGGATGCCTGCCTTAGGCGCCACACCGCGCCTAAGGTGCGGCGGCCGATTTGGCCGCCACACCTGTGGCGCGAAATGTGTGGCGTGGCGTGGCGTGTTAGGTAGGCACCCAAACAGCCCACATCGTCCTTGATAACGGGCCACGCCATCTTGAGGAAACGGGCCCGTAAAGCCGTCCGGACCAGGGGCCTTATCCGACGGTAAGGCCTTGATGATTCTCTCAACTTCTTCCTCCGTGAAGGGATCCTCCAGGCTACTCAAGTCGAGTGAAGGGAGGCCCAGGAAGTCAAAATCTAAACTGTGAGATCTTTGGGCCGCCTCCCCAATCAGCGAGTTGAAGAAATCATAGGCCAGCCCGGCCTTCTCCTCCTCCCCATGTACAGTTCGCCCCTGGAAGGATAGAGATGGAACGAACTTCTTCCTTCTTCGTCCCGAAGCATGCAAGTGGAAGAATTTGGTACGCCGGCTGACAGATACGGAATGCGCGACCTCTGCCTGGCGATGGTTCACTCAAGCCACGCTAGACCCAGCGCCTTGATCTTAAGTTTACCCATAAGCAGCCGCTCCGCATCCGACAGCAGACGTCGATCCTGCGCCATCTCTAGGCGGTGCACCACCTCTTTCGCCAGGACCAATGGCAGCCCGACGCTTCCCACAAAACGACCGCTCCACCTCTGCAACGCCTTCGAGGTGTTACGCAACATCCAATCAAGGCGTCTGAACGGATGGCATCCGCCAACGGGCAGTGCCAGGCACCCTGGATAATTTGTCCTAGACCTGATCATCCATCGGTTCGGGTTGGATAGGTTCGGCCCGTTGGTTTTTTTTCTTCAGCCTGTGCTCAACCCGACCCGACCATCGGACCGTGTCGGGTCGGGTAAACCTGATTTTTTAATTTTTGGGTTGGGATGGATTTTTTCTGATTTCGGATAAAAAAATTTCGGCCCGGGCCTGGCCCGACTTTTATGGCGGGTCGAAAATTTCGGCCCGAACCCAGCCCATACATTTGTCGGGTCGGGTCGGGTTTCTTTCAGGCAGGTCGGGTCGGGTTCACCGGATCAGGCGGTCCATGATCATGTCTAATTTGTCCAGATCGATTCGAAATGGAAACGTTTCTTAGACTGAAACAGCACATCAGTCTGGAGCAGGAGGGGTGCGTGATCCGAGCAGCCAGAGTACAGAGAGTGAAGGTAGTTGTTGGGGTACTGATCCTCCCAATCCAAAGTAACATAAATTCTGTCAATTCTCTCCAACGTCGGGTGGATTCTCTCGTTGCTCCAGGTAAACAGGCGGCCATGAAGGTTTACCTCTTTGAGCTCCAAATCATTCATCAAGAACCTTCTGAACTGGCCCATCTGGCCATCTGCCGACGTTGCAGACGTTGGTTGTTCTTGTCCTCCGCCCGATAAGGCGATAAGTAAGGTTGAAATCCCCGTTAATCATCCACGGGCCAGTCAAACCAACTCGGACGTCCCTCAGCTCCAGCAAGAAAACCGCCTTCTCACTCGACCAAGTCGAGCCATATACACGGACGTCAACCACCAGGCGGACCCAGTGTCCGTTTGCTCGACCTGCAACGTGATGGAGAAGCGTCTGCTCTGAACATTAGAGACCGTCCAGTCTGACGTTCTCCAAGCGCCAAGGACATGCCGCCCCTAGCTAGTGCGGTCAGCAGGCAAGTAGGCGTAATCAAAACGAGTTCCTAAAATAGAAAGCACATCACTGTGCGAGATTACAGACATTTTCGTCTCTTGGATACAAAGCAGCGACACGCCCTCAGAATCGACCATGTCTCTCAAGACATTACAATGCGCATGGTCGTTCAGACCCCGCACATTCCTGACCAAGATGTTCTCGGATAACATTTGGAACCTGCGCTACGACCAGAGTCCCAAAAACGAGGGTTCACGGCAGGTCCTGCGGCCCTCCGTCGTCCCTCTCCTCCTCTTCCACGCAGCGAGGGTGGTCATGAAACAGCTCCTCGATGGCCGCCACCTGGGAGTCAGAGAGGCCAGCCTCGAAGAGCTCCGCGTAGCTGCTAATGGCCTCCGCATCCGGCTCCATTCCCTCAGCGACGACACCCAACTTCTTCAACAGGACGTTTTGCGCGGCCACCAGCGAGTTGCCGCCACGACCTCTTGCCTTCAGGGCGAGACGAGGACTCCTCGGTGGGAGCCTCCGCCCCTCCCCTCCACAGGCTTCCTCCTCGCGACGCTACGTCTCTGTGGTGGTGTAGACAGAGCCGTCTCAGGGAGGGGCCTGGTGCAGAGATGCTCGAAGGCCAAGCCCCGCCGCCGGTTCCCCGGACCCCAGAGGAGGTGGCCCCCTGGTGACACAAAGGAGGTGGCCCCCCAGTTCTGATCTTTTTTTCTCCTCCCTTACTATTTAGCACGTTGTTCTGCCTCCGATCCTGCAGCTCTCACACGCGCGATGCCTGCTGTCTGGTGCCTGCGTCCGCCAGCAAGGGCATTCTACTACGAGTTTCTTGATCCATATATCCACAACTTTTCTTTTTACATCACGGTCGTGTGGACATGGCTGTATTTTCATAAAGACATGCCTGGTTGAATGGTTGTAGACGGAAGCAACTAGCGCAGCATGTACCACCATTGGGTTGCCGCAGTTGCAGGACACCTCCTGTGGCTGGAAGTGGTAACGGATCGTGATTCCAGTGGTTTCAACAATTCACCTTCTCCCTTATATATTTTTATAAGATTAGAGCCCGACCTTTTAGCTCCGGCCTTTAGATTATCTAAACTAAATTTTAAGACCTTTTACCACCCTACGCATGGCCCAACCCAAATCAGCACACCACTCGACCCACTTCAATCGATAACTAAGCAGCAACAGACTTCATTCTTTGCATAGGTCCTGTATCCTCTAAGTAGCAACACAAGGTAGAAGGTTGACAGGAAACGTTCAGTTCGTGATAACTTTTTGATCCAACACATGTATCCTTCAATTATTGGACAAGAACATCACACACACGGGGGTTTGTGGCCACAACAGCTGTGTATAGATTTGGTTTCCATAAAATGTGTTTTGAATCCATATAACTTGTGTCCTTAAAACAAATATATAGATTTGAAAACCATACACCTAAATAGTACTTAAATTTCTAGGTATATCACAGACAAAAACGCGAAACTTTTCATTTAATTCCTCCACAAGCTTATTACACGGGTATTTACATTACAGTTCCAAAAGAAAATTCATTTAAAAGATACCAACTTGTCTTTGTAAGTGAAATGGTGGATGAAAGTTCTTCTAGACCAATTCACTATTGATACGTATTAAAAAATCACTAATGATACTATGGGTGTGAACTGGTGCTAGGTGGAGACCGCTAGGAGCAACAGTTGGGCACCCCAAAATACAACCCCAAATGTTTTGTGAACGCCAACCATCTGACGAAATAGGAAAAGGTGTGAGGGACATTTTTTTTAATCCAGACAGTAGCCAACACGTACAGAAGATGACATACCGTGTTAGCTGTTGGGTTTGATACGGTGACGTTTCGGAAGATTATCCCCGTCGAACATACTTTCCTCATGCGTCAATAAACATTGGCATACAACTACATATACCCCATATAATAACTTTGCTACCTACTCTGGAATGACTGTGGACCATCCGTTTAGATAGATCTCATTTGTTAAAGTGATCCATTACCACGAGGTAATAGGTAACCCATAACTATTTTAAAAAATAAATTGGCAAGAGATCACCGTGTAACAAATCTATCGGAATTTACTCCAAATATTTTTTAAAGAAATTTGTAGCGTGACATGCATAGTTGTTGTATTGCTTTTTCTTAAAAAGAATCTAGCACGATATTCTTAGTAGCGTGACATGCTTGTTTGACTGTTGGTTGTTTTCTTTAAAATTCTCTAGCGTGATATGGTTGGTTGATGGTAGAAAGTAAGGATCAAATAAAAAATGAAACGTGACATGCTGTAACATGACACGAACGCCTATATAAGAAACTTCTGCAGAGCCCAGTTGGTGGAAGTAAAGCTAGCTTGAGCAGAGTCAAGTGGTAGACCCACCCATGGCCATGCAAACAATCATGAGTAGTGCTCCGGCTACTAGGAATGCTGAGTTTGAGATCGTCGATGACATGCGTCCGCCTGCTTCCACCTGCTTTCTGCTTTGGTTTCTGAACTGGTTGCCGGAGAGCGAAGGCAAGTGATGACGAAAGAAGACACACTTTGATTTCTGAACTGCTGCTGGTTGCCGGAGAGCGAAGGCAAGTGATGACGAAAGAAGACACACACCGATGCAGGAGTTGTTGACGTTGATGTACTTAGGCTAACATGTGATGAGCTCGTGTCTATATGTTTATTTGCGAGTGATAGAAATCTAAGTGATTTCCTTGTTATTTCCATTCGGTTTTAAATCTATGTTGTACATTGTACAGTTGCATATATATCTTGTTGTTCATTTTCTTAGTACTGCATGTTTGAACCTCGGGTTTGCTGCAAAACATCCCCGACCCAGAGGTTGGCAATCATGCTTCTTCAAAAAAAAAACATGAAGGAAACTCAGGTCATCGACGCCGGATTTTGCGTAAGTATACTGGTTGACTCCATTAACCGTGACATCGTACGCAGGACGCGCGCTTGCAGAGCTGATAGCTCAGCTTGAAGGTGGTGGGGCTCTCTGCAAACGACCGGACATGCGCTCCCACGTGTAGCGTTGACTAATGAAAAACAAAACAATCGTTGTCAAGTCAACAGCATCGCCAACTCTCTTCTCTGCCAGTGAACTGCCACGGCCTAGAGAACAACATTTCAGGCGCGAGCCAGCGGTACTCCACATCCTCACCACTGTGCTGGAGGCCTGGGGATATATGACTTTCACGCTCAGTTTTAACCCATGTCATTGTGAAACTGGTCATATGATTCACGGGAACCGGGAAAACGTGAAAATACATAGCCACTCCAAAGCTTTCGGTGACAGACAGAAACAAGAATCGAATATGATCAGTTGGAGCCTCAACTTTATTTTCTACGCTGCTGCCTCAGCATATTCCACAGGCAAATGGAGTAAACAAACATACTAGAAACGTTAACAGCTCCAACCAATCTCAGTAGCGGGCAGTCGGGCACCATCATTCTGTCAGTGTCATCTGACCGTTAAGATGGCAAATTGCCAATCATGGATGGGGTAACAGAGGACAAGAACAGGTGACATGACTAATGACTTGTACAGGGTTGGCACATCATTTCAGATCCCTAGTGCACATTTGGTTATAAACGAAGTGTCATGTAGCAGTTACAATGAATTGTTATGTAGCAATTTCAAATCCCTCTACTGATCGGTTGGAGCTACTACAATGTGTACTCAAGCCATGTAACAAAAACAAAAATGATACTGTGACAATGGGAAAAGCTAAGGACGTGCTGCATCTGCTAAGACGTCGTCCTCCTGTTCATAACCGAAGCAGCTATTCGGGTTGGAAATCAAACACGATGAAACTGGAATTTCCTAAGAAAACCTGGCAAAAAGAAACGCAGATGTGTCCTCACTCTCGTCTGTACAACAGGACGTACGCAGCCGACGTCATTATGCTATCTTCAGACGTAGGAATTACACGGCTCTCATCAAAGTTATACCATCCCTTTTCTTCTTTATGCTAAAGAAAGATTAAGTATTCCGTCAGCCAACCTTGCTCGTTAATCAAGAGAATAAAATGAGATTATGGGCTTGAAGCAATGAAAGCAATAGAAAAGAGATACTCCCACTATGGTTGCTGACAGCATACAAGTGATAGTGGCTGCTTGTCTGCACACTCTTGTTGGCAGTATATGCTGACATATCCAAGCCACTGATAAGGAAATCTACAAATGTCTCGATCTTTTCTCCTGACAGATTACAGGATGTCAGGATAACCTTGAGATGGATCACCAGTACTTCAGTCAGCCTGCTGAGATCTAATTTCTTCACTGCTTGCCGCTTCCCTTTTGCAGTGTGGGCAGTACCTGATTGACAAGAAAGAAAATAAACTGGGTTATTTTAGAAACCAACAGCAAAATTATAAATCTCAATCACGAGCTTAAAATTTGGTGTGATGTTTTACATTTGATATCGATGTATATGCAACTTTATGCATTAGCATAATAATACGCCATCACTAAAATAACAACATAGTTGTTTCAAGACACTCACCACATGTTCACCCTTCACCGGTCCCAAAGGTTCCTCTTTTCTGCGACTGTGCCTAGACACGTTTTTCATTAAGAGGGAGCCAAAGTTCCTCTTTCATAAAAGCTTCGAGACAACCATACAGTGCAGGAGCATCTTCAGTTCCTTTCTGAGTCCCAGGTATATATTGTTCAGCATGGAGATATCGTATTGTCTTATCACATTACCTTCCCAGTATGTAAACTGCTTCATGGTGTCTCAAGGAGCTGGCCATCAATTTCTATCCGCCGCAGCTGACCATAACCCCTTCCATTGTTTAGGTAAAATTTAAATTCTTCACTAGCATTGTGGTGGCTGGATTCCAAGCTATTATGGCACTCACAATCTAAATCAGAATTATCCATCCAATCAAAACCACTTATTTGACTGGCTTCATTTTGAGAATTATTGTCTGAGCCAGACTGTGATCTATCCATCAGGTCAACGAATCCATTACTAGACTCTGCACGTCGTTAAGAGAACTACGCCTCTGGGAAGATTGGAATGGATTTAATAATTTCATGAACACACTCAAAAGGGACAGTCCATTGACTGCATCTGAAACAGCTGCCGAAAGTGGGACACTAAATTTCTTGGGGAAATTTGGCTAGAAGACACCGTTAAAACATGTCTTTTGCTATAGACCACTAAAAAATGATGTCTTTGTTACAAGACACTATGAATTCATTCATAGTAATTTGCTGTAGGACACTATGTCATTATTATATTCAATTTTAGTGGATGGCTAATTGGATGGACTATTTTGCCCTCACCTATCTCTTTATGGACGGGACGGGGCATGGCGTCCATGGCAGGGCGTAAGGACTGCAGGTTGCGGTGGCGGAATGTTGGGGCGGCAGCTGCGGCACCCTGACCTGGCATCTATAACAGAGCACAAAGCTAAGACATGGAGGCTAAATCTAGCTTTGACAATGGGAGGCAAGGAAAGGGCGGACGTTTGAGCTTTGCACCGGCGGCAGGGGTTTTCGATTTGGTCGGCGGAAAGCTTAAGCAAGGGGTCCAAAAGTCGATTTGGGCAGCTTAGAGCTCAAGTGCAGCGATGGGAAGCTCAATTTGGGCAGCAGCTAGCTCGAGGTCGGCGTCCTGATGCTGGGATTTGCCGATTTGGGCGGCAGCTAGCTTGACGTCCGCGACCGGAAGGCGGAAGCTCGATATGGGCAGCAACTAGCTCAATGTCGGCGGTGGGAGCTCGATTCCAGCAGTAGGAAAGGAAACTCGACTTGGGCACCTGGAATTTTGATTGTCGAGTTTGCTCATCAGCTCTGTCGAGTCCATGGCCATCTGCCCATCTCCACCACCGGCCGCACCGCTCCTTCACCACGAATCAGCCAGGCAGGGCCGTGCGCAGCTGTCAGGAGGGGGCCCTGCCGACGGGAGCATGGCTATGGCCGCGCCACCGTGGTCCAACAACTCGTCTTCCCCGTCGCCTCCGGCCTAGGTGCCCCATCGACGCCCACGCCGCGACGCCCTCCACCCTATCTTCAACGCCGCAGGGGGCGCCCCCTGCACCATCCACCCCGTTCGCCGCGCACGGGCTCCGCGTGCGCCGTGAGCGAGAGCCTCCACTGCCTCCACCTTGCTCCTGTGTGGCTTTTCGAACAGACCTTCAAAATAAAGATCCACTTGTATCTACGTATCTTGTGAAGAGACCTTTAAAATAAAGATCCACTTGTACATGTCGTGAATATTTTTCAATAACATATAAATTGCTTTATATATAATACCAAAATAATTAGTTAAAACTAGCCGATCAACCTCAACATTTGCTGCCGCACGAACTAACTAGAATTAATATAAAAATAAGACTTATAGCTAATAATTATAATTATCTATCCACGTCCCCTTTCATCTATTAAATATTCTAACACATACTCTAAAATATATATTTATTATTATCTAGTTGCAATAGATTTCATTTTGTATCACACCTCCATATGTATTTGATATATATTTAATTGAATCATTTGTTTGTGAATTTGTATTTTTATCTTTTTTATCATACGAATATACGGTGACACATATCGTGGGTAGTATGTTTATATAAATAATATATTAATAATGATATAAATAGTAATTTAGAATTTTATATTGGTGCACTTTGATATTTTTGTTATAATTATATAATTTAGATTCAGATTTAGAGTTACTTTAATTTTTAATCATGATATTGTTATCGCCATAATTTAGCTGGACCAGAAGGTGGGCCGCGAGCAAGATGGGCTCAAAGGATAATTGTAACGGGCTTGCAAATCGGTCCCTGCGTGGGCGTTTCAAGACCAGGATTGGCCATGTATCTAGATAGGTGTGTGCGTTTAAATTAATTTAGATAGAGATAGTCAGGATTCATATCGTAGTCAGTTAGGATTGATTAGGAGAGGCAAGTCTCCGGACTATAAATATGTACCTTGGATTACGAAAAAGAAAGAACATAAAACCATTCGCAAAGCAACTCTCGGCGCATCGCCACCCCTGTTCTAGGGTTTCTCTCGGATAAATGCCGTGCAGCTCCGATCACGCTTCGCGTGATCGGGGCGGCATCGTTCCTGCCTGTTTGCCTCTGTGTTTCTTGTACTGAAGCGTTGTTGATAGCGAGTAACACTAGTTATCTTAACGTTTATAAGGATGCATCGGCTTTTCATATTGTATTCATGCGTTGCCTGTCACCTGTAAACATTTAGTTGTCCTCGTGCCTGATTTTGGGTACGAGGGCAGCTGCTCTGTTTTTTATTAGTAGATCCAATCTGTTATAGTTAGTCTTTGTTTATCAAAGATTTAGCTTAATATCCGCATGATTAGGCCCTTCAATCAAGTTAAATGATCCGGCAATACGTTTGATACTTTGTATTAACCTAAAGAGGGATTGTTCCGGGAATCGGCTTTCTGTTGGTTTTTAGGCCTCTGTTTAGGTTGTTATTCTGTTATCTTCCGTATTTGTTAAGCTTAACTACGCGTAGGATGTTCCGGTTATGCGATGAAAGTTTTAATCGTCGTAGATTGAATTAGCTTATTGATTACAAAGCAAGTTTATATTACCATCGGATATGCGCGCCTTGTTTAAATACTTATATCCGATCTGATACGGGGAGACAATCGGCTTTTTACAGCCGATACCGGGAATCACCCGATGAGCCGATCACGATTCGGACTAATGTTTAAACGTGTCTGTGCATGCAGAAAATTAACTGAAATCATTTCTACACCTTCCTGATTAGGTACAAGGTTAGGTGGCACGCCTAGCAACCCAGACGTCAGGTCGTGTGCCGGATCCTGGGCCATTGACCGAGGGATCGGGGCCCACCAGCAGCCCCGGGAGCCTCCCGAATCCTCGTGTTGCCTGTCGCTGCTCGCCGGTGGGTCTTGACCGACAACAGATATAATTGGATAATTTATATGTAAATTTAGAGAGTTATTTGCATTATTTTTATGATGGCATAGGTTGGTAATTTACACAAAGATTAGGGGTTACTTTAGTTTATTTTCATAATGACAGAGGTGGGTAATTTAGATACATGTTTAGGGGTTATTTTAGTTTATTTCGTAATAGCAGAGGTGGATAATTTATTAGAAAAGATAATAGATCCAATGAATATTATGATTAGAGTTGTCGGATTGATGGCCGAATATTTATAATTTTTGTAAGAATTTCTAAAGTTGGCTATATCATGCAATAAACATTCATCTATACCAACAAAGTTGTTTATCCTAATTCACTAATCACACCAAGCAATCTATCTTCGCAATATCAACACCAATATTCACTTAACTAAACTTACACGTGTGAAGCAATATTATATAAAGCCATAAGCAACTTTTGCAAAAAAAATTATAAACAAATTAGAATACACTAAGAAGTATTTTCTCTCAAAAATATATCATTGAAGCATAGTGACATGAGATCTTGTAACAAACACAGCAGTGTAACCGGATTTTGAGTTTGATGCTCGATTTGAAATTACAATCTTTTTATTTAGAAATTATGTACATACACACACCTATCTGTTCTTTTCCTCCCCTCATAAATGCATGCACGCGCTTACGTCATTCCTCCTTTTTCTTTCTCTCCTTATCCTTTTACGTGCATGCACACACCCTGATATGTTTTCTATGCCCTCAATTGATCCGATGTCATACCAATATTTTATAATACGGCCAGCCGTAAATTGGCCGTGTTCAAAAAGAAATTTACAGCATCCATGGAGAAACACTGGGGCCTGCGTTGATGTAGAAATTTACCTTTGCTTGCAGCTTTAGTTCGAAACGAATTAACTTGTCGCGCTCGTAAAAGCTTTGGCTCGATCATGATGAGATTGCGTGCAAAGTGGATTCAGTGACAGAATATATGAGAGTAATCATGGCTCGGTAGTTGCTACATGGATCATGATAGGAAACGAAACAAAAAGAAAAATACAAGGCATGCTGCCAGCGGTTTACAGTAGATACGTACTCCCTCCGTTTTCTAAAGCATGTCATTTCAGACAGGTTTGAAAAAATTAACGTAACAACGAAATGACCGATTTGCCCTTCAGATTTACCCCTAGCACGGCCAGATATTGCCAATCTCCCCGAGCGGCGCCGTCCTCGCCGAGATCCCGCGCGGCGCCGCCACCTCCCGTGCAGCCACCCGATGAGGCCGCTCCCCCACCGTGCCCGGACGCCCCTGATGCTGGACCTGACTCTCGGGGTCCTTATCCGCGGCGTCCGTAGCAGCCACCCCTGCGGCGAGAGAGAGGAGGCGACGCAGCGGCGCCGGTGGTGGCCAGCGGAGGTCCGGCACTGCGCGGTCCTCGGTAGCTCCTCATCTCACCTCTACAGCTCCGGCACTGCACGATTCGCTGGTGAGTTTGCCGCCCTGGCTTCTCCCTCTTCTTCCTCCTGCAGCTGCCGCTTCTTGAGCCCGCGCACCTCCGACACTGTCGCGGCGTGGGTCGGGGAGGAGCAGCGGAGGCCGAGCGAGACGAGCTCCGTGGACCGCCGCACCGCCCAAGCGACGCGTCTGATTGGGGAATGAGCAGCGGAGGTGGAGTGATTGCGGCGAGATTGGCGCGTGAGTCGGGGAAGGAGCAGCGATTTCGCGCGAGATGGCGGCGTGGCTCGGGGAGGAGCAGCGGAGGCCGAACTATCACAGCGTGGGTCGGGGAGGAGCAGCGGAGGCCGAGCTCTCCGGGACGGAGCTGGAGTGATAAGGGCAAAAGTGGTAAATGTTTTTTTCCATAAGTCACGACGTCAAATATTTAGACACTTTTTGAAATGAACTACGGCGTCATCCTTTTACGGGATGGAGAGAGTATCATACAAGGCCTGTACAGCTGGATCATTGAAGTTCTTATTATCAAGTTGTGAAATTTTATTATATATAACAAAGACGTACTAATGCATGGATACTTAATCCTCCATTATTGGCCTCCAACGGTGTACGTTTTGCTTGACTTCGCGGTGTAAACATGCAGACCTCACGCGACGCAACATAGTACCATCAAACTTGCACAATTTGCCAGCTAAAATATGCTGCTGTTGTGGCTCTGAAGGTATGATGCTGGTTTTTATGATCAGCTGAAGCTCCCTGGCACACATGTGGCTTGTTTAATTTCTTTTCTGAACTACCGAGAAACCTTGCATGTTCTCTGATGAACTGATGATTATCCATCTGGCCACCCAGTGGTGTAGCTTTGTGCTGTAAACGTGGACACTTAACGCCACGCACAATCCCTAGGCAATTTGCTTATTAAAATATTACTATTTTTTTTCTTGATTTGCTAGTGTATCCTGCCTGCACCCTCCATCCCAAATTTTCAAATTATTAGTCGTTTTAGCTTCTCTAAATGTATAGATTTTGCTATGTATACAGATATACGTCATGTCTACATGCATAGTAAAATTTGTATATCTAGAAAAGTTAAAATGACTAATAATTAGAAGGAAGTACTAATTAGTTGACTCTTCCTTTTTTTTCCCGGACTCTACTGAAGAAATTGTTTGTTCCTCTCCGAGTAGAAGTTTGCATTAGTTGAAACTGATGTCATGTGCAACTGCACACCTAATGAACAAAACCTGCCTACATATCTATATCTATTTTTAAAGCATATAAAATTTTCACCTAAATTTTTGGTTGGTCCGCCCTGTGTCATTGATAGATGAGCTTTAGTCCATCCCGTATACAAGTCGGACCAACCCTCCTCCGTCCACGACTTGATCATGTAGATCACTACGAATTAATGTATGGACAACTATACGTATCCGATATTTACACTAACTCTATCCGTAGTAACGTACGGACATATTAACGTACGGGCATATTTACCTAGTATGACATATGTATA
The DNA here is from genome assembly GCF_002211085.1 of Panicum hallii. NCBI lineage: Eukaryota > Viridiplantae > Streptophyta > Magnoliopsida > Poales > Poaceae > Panicum > Panicum hallii. The sequence goes on from NC_038043.1 coordinate 50,493,435, forward strand.
GAGCAAGGATTCGGCACCCTCTAAACACAACCCGAAATGTTTCGTTAAGGCCAAAAACCATCTGACGAAATAGGAAAAGCCATGAGGGACATTTTTTTAATCGAGACAGGAGCCAACACGGAAGATGACATGCCGTGTTAGCTGTTAGGTTTGATACGGTGACGTTTCAGAAGATTATTCCCGTCGACCACACTTTTCTCATGTGTCAATAAACATTAGCATACAACTACATATGTATATATAAGAATAGCTTTTCTACGGTACTTCAAAATGATCTTGGAACTAGGAGGTAATAGTTCACCCATAATTATTATTTTTAAAAAGAAAAGGATAAATTAGCAAGAGATTACCTTTTTTTTTTGGATTTTACTCCAAATCTTTTAAAAAAAATTCTAGCGTGACATGCATAGTTGTTGTATTGCTTTTTCTAAAAAAAATTAGCACGATATTCTTACTAGCGTGACATACTTGTTTGCCTGTTCGTTGTCTTGTTTTTAATTCTCTAGCGTGACATGGTTGGTTGTTGGTAGAGTAATGTTTGAATAAAAAATAAAACGTGACATGCTGTAACATGACACGAACGCATATATAAGAAACTTCTGCAGAGCCAAAATGGTGGAAGTAAACCTAGCTTGAGCAGAGTCAAGTGCTCGAGCACACATACAGCAGCCCATGGCCACGCAAACAATCATCAATAGTGCTCCGGCTACTAGGAATGCTGAGTCTGAGATCGTCGATGACATGCGCCCGTTCCTGCGCACCTACAAATCCGGCCGCGTCGAGCGGCTCATGCCCGACACCTTCGTGCCGGCGTCCGAGGATCCGGGGGACACCGGCGTGGCAACCAGGGACGTCGTCATCGACCCCGCCACCGGCGTGTCGGCGCGCCTCTTCCTCAGCGTCGGCGCGGTCGCGGCGGGCAGGAGGCTCCCGCTCGTCATCTACTTCCATGGCGGCGCCTTCTGCACCGGGAGTGCCTTCTCCGAGCTGTTCCACCGCTACGCCGCCTCCCTCTCGGCGCGCGCGGGAGTGCTCGTCGTCTCCGTGGAGTACCGGCTGGCGCCGGAGCACCCCATCCCCGCGGCCTACGAGGACGCGTGGGTGGCGCTCCGGTGGGCGGCCTCCCGCTCCGACCCTTGGCTCGCCTTCCATGCCGACCCCAACCCCACGCGCATGTTCCTCGCCGGCGAGAGCGCCGGCGCGAACATCGCGCACAGCATGGCGGCGCGTGTGGCCGCCGACGGTGAGGACATCCACATCGAGGGCATGGTCCTCCTGCAGCCCTTCTTCTGGGGCACCGAGCGGCTGCCGGCCGAAACGGACCGCCACGACGGGCCGGTGTTCTCGCCGGAGTTAGTGGACACCCTCTGGCCGTTCCTGACGGCCGGCGCTGCTGGCAACGACGACCCTCGCATCAGCCCGCCGGCCGGGCAGGTCGCGTCGCTGCCGTGCCGGCGCGTGCTGGTCGGCGTCGCCGCGAAGGACGTGGTGCGGGACCGCGGGTGCCGGTACGCGGCGTGGCTGCGTCGCGGCGACAGGTGCCGCGAGGTGACGCTCGTGGAGTCCAAGGGCAAGGACCACGGGTTCCACCTATACCGGCCGGAGTGCGCCAGCGCCGTGGCGCTCATGGACCGCGTCGCCGAGTTCATCAACGGGTGGGCGCCGTCGGTCATCGCCGACGCCGAAACGGAGCGTTTGCATGCGCGGGAGGGCACGAGCAAGACGGGCAGGGCCGCGTCTGGTGACGGACCAGATATGGAAGTCAGCGACAGCCCAGGGCTGAAGGCACGGAATGCTTTGGCAGCTAAACGCCCAACGCCGCCGGCGGCGGCAGCAAGTTTTCAACTAGAGATCGGCCTAGCCAGTTCTAGTGAGATGATCCAAAGGCGCCCATTTGCTCCAGCAGATCTAGGAACCGCTGTGGCTAAGAGTCGCCTGTAGCGCTCATGGCCATCGCATTCTAAACCTTTTAGAGCTTGTGTCATGTTGGTTACGAATTGTTAAACTGTATGTATCAGTTCATTGTATAATTATTGTGAAATAAAACTAGGAATTATTAGTAGTTTGTGTTGATGTCTTAAGTTAAACTGTATGTTTTCTTTTAAAAAAAGGAGCCTTGGTTTATTACTCAGAGGTAAAGTTACATTCCCGAACAATAATAATTTTTCTGATGCGTGCAAACACAAAACCGCCTAATGTCCAGATCGTCTTGCCAGCAGGGCAAGCTCTAGTCATAGGCTGGCACCGCTCTCTCTTCGTATGAACTACTACAATCTCCGGTAGCCTCCGTCGAGCTTCTACAGCTTCGTTAAAATAAGAGTAAAATGCATGGCCGACCCTCGAACTTGTCTTGGAGTGTTATACCGGTTCCTAAACTCCCAAACTGCATATTTAAATTTACAAACTTGCTAATTATTATATAGGAGGTCCAAATCTCCATAGTTTCCATCAAATGTGTCCAAGTGGCAGGCTGATTAGACGACGATGTGGACATGACATGTGGGCCCTCAGCCTCGGTGAGAAGGAGGAGAGGAGATGGAGCTGGGGAGAGAGAAGATGGAGAGAATATAAGTGGACCTGATTATGTGGGCTCCACATATCAGGTCCATTTCAATACCAGTCAGCACTCATGTGATTTAATTTAATACCAAATATCTGTGATTTGGATCTCGTATAATACAATTAGCAAGTTTGGGAATCTGAATGTGTATTTTGGGAGTTTGAGGACCAGCATGATATTCTGAGCCAAGTTCGAGGACCGGAGGTGCATTTTACTATGAAAATAATTTATAACAAAAGAGTATCAATATTTATGACGTACACCTACGAAAATATATTCCATGGTTCTTACGCAAGTCTAATCTTATCTTCTATCAGCACGTGTCAGTCTCCCACAGGATAATTTTCAGCAGCAACGAACTCCATTATTGTTTTTCTTTTTTTTTCTCTGGCGATCAGTTTATCAGCCGGCGGTCAACAACTGGCGATGGCGAGGTGCCGCAGGTCGCGCCTCCTTCAGACGCTGCTACTTCGTAGTTCGTACTTGGCAAGAAAGATTTGCCACAGGAAACGGATGGACCAGGTAGAAGCGGAGTAGAGACGGTCGTTGGGGAGCCCCAGCCCCAGGCCCAGGCCCCAGCATGTACGCATGCGCGGGCACGCGCGCCCAGCCGACCGCTCCCCGCCCTTGCCGTCCAGCCCTGCATCCCGGCCTTTCCTTCCCCAAGCTCGCGCTGGCCAAACCGAGCCTGGTGCCTGGCGGTCGTCTCCGGGTTTAGTTTTATCTCCGGTGTTGCCGCCGCGCCTGTCGTCGTCCTCCGCTAGCTGGCGGTCGGGCTAGCTTCTCCTCCGCCCTTAGCTGCTTGCTCTTGTTGCCGTGACCAGAGAGATCGAGGGAGCTAGGGAGATCGATCGATGGAGTGCCTGCTCGGGCTGCTCAAGGTGCGGGTGGTGCGAGGGGTGCACCTGGCCATCTGCGACCCCCTCACCCACAGCAGCGACCCCTACGTCGTCCTCCGCCTCGGCCAGCAGGTAAACCGCCGCCTCCGATCCTGCTCCGATTCCGACCATGCTGTCCCTCGCCCGATCCCTAGCTTCGTCTCCCTCTCGATCTTGCTATGTATGGCCTACACCAAGCCATCTCGTTGCAGTTGAATTGCCATTTGCCAATTCCACCTCGTAGCATTTGACCACAACAAAAGAAGGAAGCAAGGAAAGGTGAGAGGCTCGTTTAGAATCAGAGTTTGGGGAGTTCATCATCAGGCAGGATGTCTCCCACGAGATGGGCGGCAGAGGGAGCCAGGCCATGCTAAGGCTAGGGTTACGAGCAAGAGGGGAGGAGGCAGCAAGGGCGCGCGGTGCTAACAGCCAGTCGTGGAAAAGGAGATAGTGGGGATACAGTGCCGTAAGCAGCAAGGAGGAACAAGAATGTGTATTGCTCGATTATGCAATCAGGGGCTTTTATTTATGTTGTGACATAATGTTTATCTAGTTTGATTTGATGCCATTTTAGTGATAATAATGCGAAGCCGTCAGTTTCCTCTGTTTGGAATGGATTTTAGATTTTTAGGGGCTTGCCCTTCCTGGTGGACTTTGTCAAAACACGTGGCAAAAGCACACAGGATATAAGAAAACTTTACTTATTTTTGTACCTATATTTTTCCTTCTTAGTATACATGCATAGATCAAACCTGTCCCCTGCGAACTAAAGAAAAACCTTTCCAGGAAAAGCTAGATCTCGTCTGAGTGTTTTTGAGATCCCCAAAATTTGAATTTTGCTCTCTTAAATTGTGCCAAAATTTGTCCTTAGCCAAGGAAAATTCAAGTGTTTTATAGCCTACCAATACCTATTTTTTGTACCTTAGCTACAGTCAGTTTATATGGAAATTAAGGTTAATTACTATGAGCCTGATCGACTGGTTCCACTGATTTCACTGCCCAGCAAAGAATTATTTTTTTCAACTCTTGTTTTTTTTATAACCCGCGAAAGTTTATGTGTACTTCTCTATTCTTAAGGATCTCTTGCATTGCCACCTTTTGCATCTTAGTCCTTTAACATGTTACGTGGGAATTTGTTTCCATATATTGCGCAGAAAGTGAAGTCAAGTATAAAATATCACACAATCAACCCGGAATGGAACGAGGAGCTCACCCTATCCATCACAAACATGATGCACCCGGTCAAGATTGTAAGTTCATCACCATCATCTCCATGAACAAATAAAATGCAGCAGCAGCCTTCAGCTTTTTCCAGGCCGCCACTGTACCCCTGATGAGAGGTCGAACTCCTCGCCTCTGGCGCTTTGGTTGACGTCAGGAACTCTTCGACCATGACACGTTCACCAAGGACGACAGCATGGGCGACGCCGAGTTCTGCATCCTGGACTTCGTGGAGATCGCCAAGCGGGACCTGAGCGACGTCCCCGACGGCACGGTGATGAAGACGATCCACCCGGAGAAGGCCAACTGCTTCGCCGCCGAGAGCCACATCACGTGGAAGGACGGCAAGGTATCCCAGGACATCGTGCTCAGGCTCAGGAACACCGAGACCGGCGAGCTCGTCCTGCACCTGCACTGGGTCAACATCCCGGGCGTCGCGCGGTGAACCCTCCGGTGGGACGGCGACGCCTGCCCAGCTGGTTTTACATATGAAAAAAAAGTAATGTAAATGTTGCTCCGTCTACTACGAGGTACCCAAAATAAGCAAACATCCTGAGGAGATCATGGATGTGTAATTCGTAAGGTACTCGGAAGGATTATGCTACTGGGAGCAATGCTCTGTTTTCAGTTTGGTTCCGCATAATTTCCGCCGTTTCTCGATCCACAGAGATATATGTTGTGAAGGCATGTCAATTTCATACTGCAGTAATGTGCCTTATTGACCATGTTGGCACAATTCCATTTATCAGTAGGTACCATGTACAGCAGCAGCAAAAAATGCTTCAACAAAAACTGAAAATTCAGGTTTGGCCAACCGCAGCGGTCTTGCTCCTGATAAAAAAAAAACAGTTTTTGCAGAACTTCGGATCAATCAATCAGTACAGAACTGACAATAAGCATGATTGAAAAATGGAGGAGAATTCAACGGATGTAGTCGTAACAGCAAATAGGATGAAGTGGGTAATTTCTCTCATCTGATACCTCTCCTGGACTAAGTTTTGGAGTGTAAAAAAATACTAGTATATACAACATTCATGACCTAGCTAGTATGTACAATTGTCTTTCAAACCTGCAAGGGAGCATAAGAACAGAAGAATGGACCCAAACCAAGTCACTGTTGCAGTGTTTCTGTCTGTCACCTAGCTAGGAAAGCAAATGTGGCGAGCTTTCATTGTTGCTGCTTCGAGAGCTTTCAGACGGGCGCTGATGCTTTGTCATTTGCACATCCCGGGTGAACTGGGTCCTTGATTTTGCGTAAGGAGCTTCCCTTGCTGCAATGAATGTCAGTAAAGTCGGTTTATTACAGCCCAAATCTTTGTAGATCATTGCTTTAAGGTCATATCACTGTTCACATTTCTTACCTGCAGCTAATTTTTGGGCGCGGAGAATGTTCTGCCGTCTTTTCCACCAGCACGCTGCAAACACGACTAGAAACAGAATAGCTAAAAGCATCCCGAAAGCCATGCCGATTTTTGCAGCCACGGATAGATGAGGGCCACATTCTCGTAACCCAGGAATTCCACACAGTCCAGCGTTGTCGGTGAAGCTGCAATTTTGTTGCAGAACTATCAAGTTACCTTACCAATCAAGTTAGTATTCAAGTAAATGATAACTCAGGTATGTGTACAAGATGGTACAAATGATGTTATGCATGAGAAAAATTTGGCAGCTTGTACACAATCATGTACAGTGAGAACCTTCAAAGGGGTAGGTATTTTATTTCAAATTGAATGCTTTCTTACTTAAATCTAGCTCTGTGCAGAGGCCTTCCTCCTAAATTGGCTGGAACCCTTCCTGACAGACGATTGCCATTCAGATTCCTGCATATGAGAAATTCTTTTAGAATTTAGATTTAGAGGAAGGAAATCACAATTTTGAAATGCCAATCCAGAACTGAGTAACATGCATAACTAATCCACTCACAATATCTGCAGCGACATCAGCTGGCCAAGGCTCTCTGGAATAGATCCATTAAGCTCATTGTATGACAGATCCCTGTGAAGATAGTTACAAAAGTCAGTTTCATACGAAACCAATTATTTGATCTAAGTGATAAAAAAAATTGTTCCAGCAAATTTGAAAGAAAAGGTATCGGAAATGGCAGCAACATGAGCTGAATTCCAGTTGAACCAGTATTTAGTTTTCTACTTGTAATACGCCACAACTCGCAAGATGCAAAAAAAAGAAATGGCAGTAACATGAGCTGAATTCCGGGCCTGCTGGCAGCTAATAAGCAGCCTGAAAAGTCACAATAAATAAATAATCATGAAGTACAGGGGTCACTGGCAATTCTAATTTGATGATGCAAGATGTATTAACTGCAATCATCTTTTCTGATGTCCTGTATCCTACTGTTACTTTGCATGCGAATATTTCTGCCAACAAAATAAATTTGCCCTACAACCCACCTATTCAAGATCAATTAGCATCATACATCAAACAGCTGGAAACACAATGAATATGGAAATATCATTAACAAATGCTTCATACTCTTCATTTCACCAGAACGGCATATTATGGCTTAGACTGTCCAAGAAAGAACATAAATATCAGACACTGAACTACACAGCAGTAAAGTGCACTTACAGTACTTGCAGAGCAGAGATAGTACCAACAGAGGTTGGAATGTTCCCCTTTATGCTATTGCCGCTCAAGTTTCTGTTGACCAAGATAGGCAGTTACTTCTGTCAGATTAAACAGAAATGCTAGTACATTCTGATGACAGTAAGGAACATGGTAACTCCATTTAGGGTTTAGGTTTGATGGACCATAATCCAACCATTTTTCACATTTTAAAAATTTTAGCCTTCATCTAATGGAAAGAGTTTGCAGGGTTTTTTTACTACCAAAATATGAAACAAGAATCAGTCATATAGTTAAAATTATTGTAAGTATGTTAAATAACTCAACAAAATTAGTTGATTTCCATGCATGTGCATAATAACATCATCTCGGATTTTCTGTATTGCCCTTCAAATCTATTTTCAGATGCCATAGAGGAAATAGAAAACGGCATTACATTGCTTATTGATGCTTCAACACAATTCCAGCGGTCCTCTATGTGGCATGGTTTATTGTAATACACGCATTAACAAACAACTGCAGAGAGTATTCTTAATATGTGACCTTCATCCTACCAGTTGATACAAGAGTAGTTGAGAAAATCACCCCCCCCCCCCCCCCCCCCCACACACACAAAGTGCAACAGCTATGTTTTTCAAAAGCTAAACCAATGATGTTTGGGTCCAATGCCATAGTGTTTCATCCACCAACCAATTTAACAAAAAGTCTGTCGATGGAAGGCAGAAAATATACTTGAAAGATAGCAAAAATTGTTTCTTCAAAGAAGGTTTTCAAGTGGTCATATCTTCATGTCAGTGTTGTACAAAAAGACTCACATGCTTTGCAGATGTTGCAGCTTAGATATGTCACCAGGTATAACCCCTCTTAAACCTTGGTTGTCAAGACCTCTGCATATTCAAGGAGCAGTGTTAAATACTTGCAGCAAAAAGTATATCAGTTACCACTGATGCAAAATGCATATAGAAAATAAAAATGTTCTGGTTAAGCCTCTAAAATATGACAATTCAACAGCTAAGAAAAAATCATGAAAATCCAAATGATTAAACAATCCTATAGAAGAACTTAAATTGTTCAAATCAACTAGTATCTCTGATCAGTCCTGCAGGATGTCACATGGGATGACATTGCAAATAATAAAGGCAGTATTTTGAATGCATAATACAACAAAAAGGTGCCAATATTTGTAATGCCTGGAGTCACTAGAATTCTTACTTCAAGTTCTCTTAAAAAATACCTTAGGACTCAAATATAGGGTGTCTCAGTTGGTGTCAGCTCAAGGAAAAATTGGGCATTCAGTTAAAGATTAGTATGCTCATTTGCTCAAACTTTGCAATCTATTCTTGGTGCTGAGCTTTTTCTGTTTGTTGGGCTTGGCAATCAAGTTCGGGAATCAGTTTAATCTTGCACACACCTCTGTATAATGTGAAGTCACTAGAATGCATCTAACACATATAACTTTTCTGCTTGAACTAAATAAGATGATAGTATCTGTATAACAGCACATCGCTTGACGTTATATGAAAAAAAAAAAGTAGTGAATAGGTTTTCTCAGTTCCCCAAATGATAAAAAAAAAACAGAATCTGTTACGAGATTTCTAACAAACTAGTCATAAAAATATCGATATTTGTGTCATGGACCCGCATGATTTAGAGACGTACAATCCATCAATAATCCAATTCCCTTTGGTGCTGTCAAACTGGCAGTCAACTCCACTCCATGGATGCTGCTGTGGAACACAGGGGTCACCATTCCAGCCAAATCGAAGAGGAAGACCAAGTGAACCCTTCAATGTGCGCAATGCACTCACTGTAGGTCATTGAAAACAAAAAGATTTATACATGATAATCATTATAGCAACATGTTACTTATTAAGTTCAATAAAATCTATGTATATCCAAATGGTCTTTTAACCTTCTCAATTTTCAATGTTAGATGATCCTCTGCAAGATTCCGAATAGAAGACTAGAAACAATCACTATCAAGTTTTGTAGTGCTAGAAACAACAGGCAAGTGAGTTTGGAGGGTATTAAACAACAACCTTCTTGAGGCAAAGTCTTCTTTTCAGCTGGTATTACCTCAAACACCTCAATGGCACTAATAATGGCACGGGTTCCTTTCACAGGTTGTAAGATGATTTTTAGTGTTGTCCCACTGACAGCTACAGTTTTATTCAGAACAAGTGCAGTAAAACGCTCTCCTGTCATCCGGATTATATCAACATCCTTAAATGCAGTGTCTCCATTGATGAGTACATCAAATACTCTTTGCTCTTCTGCAGTCACACCATTATCAATCTCTGCAAAGTGAAGCCATACGGAATAGTTCTTGTTTGGTGTAACATCCATTTCGAAGGACAAGCTCGGTTGCCTATCAGTGCCCACAATAGCTGATTGGTATAGGCTTTGAGGGTAAAAATTCGGAGCAAGCAATGTCTCTGCTATAACATTCTCGGTTGATATAGACTGATCATCAGAACTGGATGATAAAGTTTGTAATCCTAACCAGAATCTGTCCCCACCCCAACGGATACCACGCAGATCTTCATCAAAAGCAGGCTTTCCAGAGCCACATTTCAACCTTTTGGCTGTTCTAAGTACTGTCCCCTTTCCCAATGAAGGGCTGAAGTTATAGGAATTATCATCAATTTGGAGAACTTCAATAGAAAGAATAGATGGATCACCATGACCTGTGCTGTGGAAGCAAACTGATAAGCTAGAATCCTGAACAAAAACCAAAGCTTCTGCAAATGTCTTCTCATCATCGCTGCTCCAGCCCAAAAGCAAAGAACTGAATAGGGTGGCCTCAACAGAAACATCAAAAATTGGCTCGCTGTCAAGACTAGGATTATCCAGTAAGCCAAAGAAAAGCCTGACTTGATAGTGCCCATTGGGAACGTTGTTGATGTCGTAGCAATTCTCAGGGCCATCAGATAGTGGGAAATAACGAAGTGTTTTCAGCGGAGGGATGATAAAGCTCGGGCGAGTGGCATTTGCAAACCTGCCTCCGGTATAACCAAAATCTCTGTACCACAATGTGTTTGTAGGCGACGTTCGGACATCATCAAAACTTCCACAGCTTATACGGATGGTAAATGGTTCTGAAAATAAGCATTCATTTAAAATCCTAAGACAGAGAAATTGAACCAACCAACTGGTGTAAATCGCTGTACCGTGTGAGTTAGATAGACAGAGCAAGTGTTCCTTTGAATTAGGAATGTCTAGTAAACTGAAGGGAAGGGTTTGCAAGTTTGCTTTTCTTCATCCGTACTTAGTTTCACATGCGGACATGCCCCCTTCCTATTTAGTCCTAGCTTGAGCAAGCTTTATCTTAAAGATGGGAAAATTAGCAAATGTATGCAGATGTCAGCAAGAAAGGGCAAAAACTAATATCAAGTTCCTCAAAATGGATAAGACTCAGTTCTTCATCTCGTCAACGGCCCAAAATGCAAGAAAGCGGAGGTGATGCTCAGCACAGAAATGGACCTAGAGCTAAACATAGATGTATATTCTGGGAAAGTTTCAGGGCTGGGACCAAAGAACAACTTATTTGGTCCCGATTGCAACACTAGACCAAAACTCGAACAATTGGGGCGAACTTTTTCCTTTTTTATGCTAGGAATTGGAGGAATCTAGCACTGCCGGATTTCGAGATAAGAAGAAAGAAGAAAGAAAGCAAAATAAACACAAAAATTGACTGGAAAGTTCTAGATTTCGCTACGGATGCAATACATCAGCACGGCCATAAATGCAAGAACTTGGCAGCCACTATGCCGCATTTAGCAAGATTTCAACAGGGGAACAAAAGCTCAATCTAGGTGGAAGCAAGGAGCAAGAAAGTTCACCTTTGCTTGCCGCAAGAACACCAAGAAAAGCCGGCCACACGGAGATGGCCAGCAGCCGCAGCCGCAGCTGCAGCACAGCAGGAGATCTCTGCCGCATTGCGCCTCCGTCCCCCTCCTCCTCTTCTTCTTCTCCTCTCTCTCTCTCACTCACTCTTTCACTAACTCTCAAAGTACGAGCCTTTTCCTTTGCCTTTGGAGCAGATGAGATTTCCCTTCAGAGCACGCTGAAATCTGCACGAACTTCCGGTAGAACTTGTATCCCCGTACAAACCGAGAGAAATTCCGTGCTTCTTTCAGCCGCGCCTTGCTCCTGTTTCTCTCCACCGGTGAAGGCCTAAAGGATCGAAATGGGCTGTGTGGATTTGAGAGCAGAGCAGGAATGAGTAGAGCAATGGCGATTAGACGGAGCTTAGTAATGTTGCTTTTATGACAGGAGTAATGGCGATTGAGGAGAGGAGTTGATGCGGTCACTGGATTTATTTTCCCCCCTTTTATTTGGCTTGGGCACAGCCGCACAGGGGTTCTAGTGGAGCAGCTCACGTTGTCCCTGGATCTTGATGACGACTCACGAGCCACCACCCCGAGGATTTGAAAAGAATTGCACGGATTCTCCTGGGTGTGAGAATGAATGTCTAGCCCAGATTTTCAAAATAGAAAAATAGGCAAGATGCCACGGACAACGGAAGTGCGAGGAACGTGGCTCAGGATTCAAGCTAGACCGGTAGTCCCTGAATAATTTTACCGGAGTTTGACGGGAATTGTAGGCCACCTTCTGCAGAAAGTTTTGTGTTCCAAATAGTAAAAAAAAACTTTTGCATTCTTTACTAAAATAAATGAGTTAAATGGCCGAATCTAGCCGGACGCCGAAGCTGCCAAAGCTGGTTTTGGTGGGTCACGTGCTAACAGAGGACGGCGGGAACAACCTAGCAAGGAGCTGAGGGCTGAGCTGACGGGTCGGCAGCGGCAACGCGGATCACGTCACGTGCGAGGGCGCCGCAGCACAAGCCCGAAGGAGAACGAGAACGAGAACGAGAACGAGCACGGCGGGCGCCGGGCGGAGATGACGAGACGAGCGGCTGAGCTCGGAGGGAAACCGCGTCGTCCCGGCCAGCTCCGCTCCCGGCTCCCGCTCGCGGTTGCGCGGCAAGGGACCACCACCGACCGGCGTCGCTCGAGGTCGCGGGTGGTTGGCTGTGCCGGCCGGCAATGACGCCGGCATGTGCGCGGCGCGGCCCCAACAGCCGGCCGTTGCGGCGCGTTACGCGAGCCCGAATCTGACGCTGGGTAGTGCAGTGTCGTGCGCCTCACGACTTCTCGAAGGACAGGCTGCCGAAATTGTGGTGCGGCGCCAGTTTGGCATTTCAATGATGTCATGAGAGGAAACAAATGCTTACGGATGCGCCAGTGCCTCCTGGAAGCAAAACCATTGCAAACGAGCAAACACAAGGTTTGCAGGATCGTACACGAAACACTCAGCCTCAATTTCCCATTCAACCAACCAACCAGCTGCTGAACTGCTCTTCGCTTCGCATATCTCGAACCTGAAAACGTCACGATCGGACGAACAAGATCTGCCAGGGACAGAAGAATGAGTCCCATGACACCGACTGAAACAGACCTTGCTCATGACGCCGAATGTACCCACCACATCCAGCAAGGCAGCAACAGTGAAGAACGCATCACATCTTGAACCCTTTTCACATTGTTAACACCCTTTGTACAACGCTCAAACCAAAATGCAGGACTGAAATACTGGTAGCAGGCAAGCCATGCCACAGTGAAAACCGCATGGGCGGCAAAGGACGAATTCTTCTTGGGACGCTTGACACAATAGTTTGTACAACACAAGACCGCTTGAAGTCAATAGCATAAAACTTTTCTACAGTTATGCCGATAGCTTTCATGCAGTTCCAGCCTCGCCTTATTGTACCTCAGTTTCCACCTATAAACATAAACATACCCAATCAAAATTGAGGACACGGAAACTAATGTTCTGGGAAAAGGTACAGGATGACATAATACCTTGTATAAGCTGAGCTACCTACTTCTTGTTAACTATATGGTACAAAGCCCTCATCTAAGCTGGCGGTAGGGAGCGCCTGCAAGTTGGGCACTCCATCTTGATGTCCATCCATCGTTGTAAACAGCCTGAGTGGAATATATGCTCACAAGGTGCCACCTACAGGAGGGAGGACAGTGAGTGCCCTGTAATAGCTGTCTGCAAAGTCAAATGCCAGAAATATTGCACAGTTACCATGTATTCACTTGTTCTTTGCGTAAGATCGATTGTAGTCATGCAAATAACACAATCAATGGGCTGATTCGTGCTATCCTCGACCTTCCTGTGGTAGCAGTATTTCTCAGGCAGGATCTGAAATAGAGTAGAAAGTGGACACATCAGATTAATCACTAAAAACTGATACTAATAAAGCATGCCGAGTATCTTATAAGGGACAGCTTAACAGTGAAACATAAAGAGTGGCAACTAAAACATCTTCTGAAGGAAGGAAATTAGCTAAAGAATGACAACTCAAATACATTTAGGATGAAACAGAATAGAATACATGTGTCATGGTAACATGACATATTTACCTGGCGAGGAATAAAGCAGCGAGAACCAAGATAGTGCTGAAGCAAAAGCACTGCTGCTTGGATACCCATGAATGCCGTAACAGCTATGCACCATTTCTTGTCGGGCTCAATGCGCATGAAGTTACTAGGGCAACCAAATATATACAGTGGAATAGCAAGGCGGGTAACTGTCATGCCTAAAATATATTGTGGGTGCAGAGGTTTTCTTGTATCCTTGATGACATTTGTAACAATTTGGGGTACCCAAAAGGAGTACATCAGGAGAAGAAGTGGGCGCAAGAAATTGTGCAACTCATACATTAGGAGGATTCCTCCCAAAAGAATACCATCTGCAGAACACAAACCAAATTAAAGAATAGCTTATAGTTGGTGAAAAAATAAATACTTGAAGTATGCAGAAAATGCAAACTAGGTTGGCATATACAGAATAATGACATAATATATGTTGTTTCAAGTTGACAAATGAAATGATCACTTCAATGGCTCTGACAGAATATCCAGGCTTTAACTGATAGCAAACATCAGGTACTTCGCCTTCCGACTTACACATGGGTAGCATCTCACTTGCCATTTTCATGCAGCAGGTAAATGGGACAGCAAAGATATGTTGTAGACAAGAACCAGTTAGAAGGGTCAGTATTGTCCAAGTATTTTTTTATGTTATACTTCTCGAACCCCGGATTGATTGCACATGTAAGTTCTAGCAAGAAATATATGGAAAGAAGCATTCTAATGCACTTATGCAAACTAAGTTGATTCGAATTTATTGACCTACTGCCATGATTCATTGTGTGAAACAAATCCAATGGGTGCAGTTGGTACTTACAAAAGCGGCTGTAAAGAACAGACAGCTCTCGCCTCATTATCTCCCAACCTTCTCCGCTGTTTAAAGGCCTACTTGCTTTCCATATGGCAAGAAGGTACCTCATTTCAAAAATAGAAAATACAACAAATTTGAAGAATGCAGCCGTTGCGAAGGCGTTAAACAGCGACTCTGTAGAAAGTTACATGTAAGAAGACTGTAAGCTAAAATAAAATTTTAAAAACCCACAGGATAAAATGGTAATATAAGTCAACTATAACCTCATGCAGAAGTGGCAAAACAAATAAATTATTCAAGTCATAAGACTCACCAACCAATATCCCAGCAGTCAGGTGGAGCAGACAGAGATATGCATCCATGATAGCTTGTTGGCCAATCATTAAAATAGAAACCTTAGCAGCTCCCTGTAGGCAATACATAAGCAACTCAAGCAACTCAGCTTGGAAGTCATGTACTGTAAGCGGTTTTGTTTGTTATATGCTTCGGAAAAAGAATGCTTACGGACTGAGTGTTGCTATGCTCCATTTGTCTAATCAACAGCAAAACTTGAAGGAAAGATATCTATCGTACCCTAGTTAAGGAATTCAGAGACTGGGAAAATACAATAAAGATAAAATCAACAAAAAAGGAAAGAAACAGCCAGAGGATACAAAAGTGACCATCAGTGTGTAGTTGACTGCTTTGTTGTAATAGACTTCAACATTCAAAGAAGTCGCATTTAGTAAGATAGGTGAGAAGCACTCTCCATCATCATCGACGGCTGGACTCTCCATCAAACCCTCCAATCGGTACTTCTCATGCTCGCCATCTAGTTAAACAAAAAGTTTTTGCAAAAGCAGTCACTATTTTAGCTTCAACTGGAAGTGAAGAAATACCAACTGAAAGCTTAGTATTGCCACATGTGAATTATGATGAAGCGATGAATTAACAGTGGAAGAATGAATTTAATAATAAAGAAATTATGTACCATTTGGGTTAGATGACACGCGAACCACCTTAGCAGCTATTTCTGTGTTACAGTGTTTCTCCATGTCATATGTGAGAGCTGATAAGGAAGAAATAACACATATAAAAAAAATGCAGCAGAATGATATATAGTACTGAGTATGCAATTTGAAACTTACAATTCTTCCTTCGGTTCTTCTCTTCAGAAGATTCTTGGAATACTTGAGAGGAGAAAATCCGCAGCTGTTACAAACCAACCAGATAAAAGTATATTCTATACGCATGTTCATTAATTGTAAGAGATCTTCTGGGTACAAGGACATATGCACATTAAGAAGCTTGTGAAACCTCAGGAAGCAAAATATAGTTTTGTATGATACATGATGAAATAATACCCATGTAATAATAATGAACAACAAAATAAGTCAAATTCATGAGCGTACCAAATGGTATGGATTTGACAAAAAGTAATCCTCTTCTTGAAGTGGCTCACCATCTGCACCACTGAAAAAGGACAAATACAGTTACATTAGGTCATATGGCAACAAGAAACTTTCCATGGGAGGGAAAAAATGCAAAAAGCCCTTCAGTTCAGAGAGAAAATAGACAGGTACCTGTTTGCTACTATCCGAAGTTGTCTAAAAGGCCATATGTACACTCCTTCCAACCTTATTTGAGCCAGTCCATGATCGTGGGCATTGTCAATGACATCATGGAATGTAATTGATCCCTGCCAGCCCCATGGTAAGGAAAGTATCAGTAAAGCATGCAGAGCAAAAGGATCAAGCTCACATAACATCCATGATTATAATTAACTCAAGGCTGGTCACTAAAAAAATGCCATTTTATTTACTCCACCTAAACAGGAGTAACTTCTGCATTCAAAGACCAGGTTTGCAGTAGCATTCTTGGTTATAGTTAACTCAGGTTGGAAATGAAACAAACGCCTAATTTATTTCCTGTGGGCTTAACTAGAACGACAAAAAAATGTAAGGAGCTCGATTACCTGAACATAGTGTACCCCGCTTATCTTTGTTGGAGTGCTCAACAATTCCAGAACTGAATCACCTTTAGATTTCACAAACTCAAGAAACCTAGATGAACCATTTGTGGCACCAGCAAAGGCCCAGCTCCCTAATCCATAAAATGGAGATGTTATTACACAAATTGAAGTAATACTGACAAGCAAAAAGTAGTAATCAACCTATAGCTAAGCAAGAACAGGCTAAATTCAAGGGTGGAACAGTGGCACGCATTTTATTAAGTTATTTGATTATTTCGAAACTATGCTAAACAAGACAGTGCGCTTAACACTGGATCACATAATATATATATATATATATATATATATGATTCATAAAAGTCATAAGACTACTTTTGATAGGAGTGACAAGCATGTGGCAATGGCTTCATTTGGTTTTCAGATGGCTTTTTCAAATATCAGTCCTTTCTATATTTAAAATTTAAATTCCTTAAAAAACATCTATTTCTTAAGTCGTTACATCATGATCATGAACAAAATGGTAAAGATTCCTACGAGTAACTAGAATCCAAAATGCAGTAGAGCACAGCACAGTAGAAACAAATGGACCCTAAGAACAAGACTGCTATAGCCTCTTAGAAGACTACATGCAAACTTGAGAAACACATTAGACACAACAAAGTCTATTAAACAGCTAGGGGAGAAAAAGAGTAGCAGTAGAAGAATAAGGAGATGCCACAGTTTTGAAAATGCACGGTAATGCTACTAAAATAGTATTTAACACCACTTGATTGCATCGAATAGCCTAAAAAATAAATGCATTTTGGTTTCTTAAAAAAATCTGTAATGTACAGAGTAAAATACATCACAGGTCCTAAAATTTGGAAGACTGCAATGTCACCAACTCGAGGAATCAAGGGATATGCTCCTATGCCTTCTATACTATTTGCCTACCAGTCAATTCTTTTGGTGACCCTTGTTAGGTTTCATCTCTATCCTACTTACATAGGATTAAAAGGCATTCTTTTTGTTGTTGCTGTTGAAATTGTGTACCAGGCAACATAACATATCTAATTTCTGGAAGTAATCATCCTAATTTATGCAGTGGAAATAAAACATTATTCATATAAGTAGTGACAAAATTTTAAGAGAAAGGGGAACACAGAAACACAAGTATTGCATAACCATCACAAAAATATGAACAGAACAGAAGTTACCTTTATACGTTCCCGTAATATTCCATGAATAGGGGCCTATATCATTATCATCCCTTTTGAAGAAGGCGTGCTGCACAAACACATGTATCACAAGAAACAAGCTAAGTCGCACGCATACCGGTAGTAACAGATGCTACTAGAAACCTAAGGCCTACAATCAGCTAATTTCCCACCCACAACATATAGAAGAAAACCAATCAAAGCTGGCATTCAACTAACTCCTACTCATCATTCAAGAAAAGAAATGCCTCGCACACTTTGGTACTCCCAACTCCCTAGACTCTAACAAGTGCTTGGATCAAATCTTACAGTCGATTCTGAACACACAGGATATCCAGTTCAAATGACTATTTAAATTAGATAACCCTAAGATGATTCCCAGCCAATTCCTATTGGTAACCATCCAGCCGAAGGCCAAGGGAATAGTAAAGTGTAAGTCGACGAAATGGCACCAGCCACCACCAAATTAAGTTAAAACTAAACATCGTTCCCGTCTCGTCCGCTCCGATTGAACAACCCTAAGCTGCCAATTCACCAAACCCCCGCCCCTCGCATAAAAGAATGGGGGGAAATAGCTTCCAACACTACCAATCCAAGTACGGCAGCATCAAACTCACCTCATCGCCCCACAAACCGGCGGAGGAGGCGGCTCCGGCGGACGCGACGCGCTCCCGGAGCGGCCGCAGCGCCGCGGCCAGCGGCGGGCCCAGGGCGACGCCGACCAGCACGAGCCCCACAACAGCGGTCCTCATCACGGCGCCGCTGCGGCCGGCAGCGGCGGAGGGCCTCATCTATCTATCTCTCTATCTCCCCGATACACACCACGACCGCGCGCAGCCCTCACGCCGTCGCGGGGGCCATCATGCGGGGGCCCGCGGCGTGCGGCCAGGCAACTGCTCTCCGGACGGCGCGGGAGGGGGGGGGCGTGCGGTTGGGTTCTGGGGAGCGCTAAACCTAGGACGGGGCGGCTGGCGGAGGAGGAGCAGGCGGGGGAGGGGAACGGAAGGGGAAAGCAAGCGGGGGAGGGGGTCAAACGGGCGGGTGGAGAGGTGGAGGGGAGGTGACGGCGGAGGGGAATGGGGAGGGAAGGGAAGGGAGGACGGCGACTTTGGTTTCGGCGGACGGACGCCAAGCGAAGGCAACGCCTGCGCGTGGGGGATTTCCGCCTTCCGTGTGGTGGGGGGTAGTTGGCGCTCGGGGCGGCGGGGCTGTCTGGAGACGGCCTGGAGTGGGAGCAGCTCAGGCCCGCATGTCCGCGAGGGTGTGTAGCTCTAGGCTGTGTGAGGCTGGGCGCCAGGCTCGTGCGCATTTCTTTATGGCATCATGGACATCCGAAAGTTCTCGCACCGGAGAGTGATGAACTTTAGGCGCGTTTGCTGGACTGTGAGCCTGGGGAACTTCTATTCCCCGCGTATGCGAGCGGAATGGATCCACTGGCCCACGCCGATGCCCCCGTCTTCCTCCGCCTCCCCAGCTCCGGCGGCGTTTCCGCCGTCTCCACCGCTGCCCTCCACCGCCACCGCCGCTAACCACTCTCACGCCGCGCCGTCCGTCCACCGCCACCGTCTTCTCCTCACCCCGCCGCCGACCACATACCACCAGAGGTCCTGCCCTACCCGGCCGGCGGCGCTCCCGCACCGCCTCACCCTCCGCCAGCCGAACCGTCGTCGCCACCTATCCTCAGCCGCTCTCGGCCCCCTCCTCTTCTATAGGCAGAGGCCATTGAAGCCTCCTGGACCCCGGTAACTCCGAACTCTAAAGGTCTGCCACCTCGTCCACGGTCCACCACCCCGACCGCCGGCGACTTTACCCCCACCTTCCACCCCTCGACAGCCCCACCCCACTCCCTGCCCCCTCCCCTTGCTCGCCGGCTGCCGCTCCCCCCTCCCCTGGCTCGGGAAAGAAGATGAAC
Source organism: Panicum hallii (assembly GCF_002211085.1). Taxonomy (NCBI): domain Eukaryota; kingdom Viridiplantae; phylum Streptophyta; class Magnoliopsida; order Poales; family Poaceae; genus Panicum; species Panicum hallii. The sequence goes on from NC_038043.1 coordinate 50,512,990, forward strand.
AGGGACGGGGGACTCTTCTACGATAGAATCGCTTCTATTCGCATATGTGAGGAATAGATTTTCCGGTGAGCCTGTGCCCCATGGCAATTCTAACCCTATCTATATCGTCATATCACCAAGAAACCATTTTTAGAAACTATATTCTATTATATTTACCATCTTTTCTCCAATTATCATATTTATTCTCCATTTATTATGAAGAAGACATCACCTCACTCCCAATACATAACTTGTAGTGTCTAGCGTATTGGTTTACATGTTGACACTAGGTCTTGTATGAGATCCAGTTTCTTACTCTCTCCACTCTCTCTTATTTATTATGGTGTCACATAAGCTAGGAGTTCCATCTGACGGTATGTATAATTAATGCTATGAAAACCATTCTACATGGATGGTTGGAGATGGCCTAGAACCCCTTTGAAAAGAAGAGCTCCGAGAGATTTAGGAAAAAAGAAGTTGAAGACTTGAGCTCGGTTGAGTAAGTTCTACTACGAAAAATCTAACCAATTAAGCTATGTACATTTCGCTCTTAAACATAATCCCTGAAATATCAAATAGTCCACCTAAATTCTTCAACTTTTCACATTGAATCAAAATAATCCTTGGGCTGATGTGGCATACCATATATCCATACCATGTCATGCCATATATTCATACCATGTCAATTTTAGTTGTCTTTGGATGAGTCAATATGTTATGATGTCTTATTTAACCCTTGTTTCATTCAATTATAAATAATAATTTACGTGGATTTGATAGTATATAAGAAACCTATGTTAATGAGTTACCACAAAATCTTATGTCCAATAATAAATAATACTTAGTACACAACCAGTATGGTGAATCAAAGAGCGAAAATCTACCATTTTATCATGATGACTTATTTAAATAATGTCCTTGTTGGTATGGTAAGAACACATGGTATGCCAAGTTAGCTTAGGTACTATTTTTATCCAAAATAGAAATTTGAGGGACTTAAGTGGCCTATTTGGTAGTTTAGGATCATAATAACCCTTGGAGCAAAGTTTAGGAATGTAATTAGCAATTATGCCATTTAGAAAATAAATAATCGTAACCTCTTACCTTATTTGTTGTTTTGTGGTCCATTGGTGAATTCCGAGTATATCTACATCGATCATGGACTCATGGCTGGTTTCCTTGCCAGATTTCTTGTTAGGCGCTTGGATCTCGGATTAAAATTTAGCTCCATCACATTAGATGTTTGGACATCAACAAGAAGTATTAAATATAGAATAATTACAAAACTAATTGTATAAATAGAGACTAATTCGCGAGATGAGTCCATTAAGACTAATTAGTGCATGATTTGACAATGTTGTGCTACAGTAAACATGTGCTAATGATAGATTAATTAGCTTAATAGATTCGTCTCGTGAATTAGTCCCAATTAATTTTATAGTCAGATTATATTTAATCTAAAATCCCATATGATCCGGGATTTAAAACTAGTTGCCGAATCAAACAGCCTCCTGCCTTGGTGCTTAGAAAAGTTTTTAAAAAAACGACTAAGACTGATTGACAAGTCTCTCGTCAAAATCATGCGAGCTTTGGAAGCTGTGATAGTCTCTCGTCAAAATCATGCGAGCTTTGGAAGCTGTGAGCCGGTAAAATCTAGAACTTTGGAGCTGGAAATTGCTACATTGTTTTTGCTACTTGTGCTAGGAAAATGACGTGGTACACGACTGAGGGTGTGTTCGTTTCCTGGGGTCTAAATTTTAGAGAGGTCCCATCAAAGAGAATCTTGTCATTTAGAAGTATTAAATAAAGTCTAATTACAAAACTAATTGCAGAACCCCATTGCTAATTCGCGAGACGAATCTAATGAGGTATATTAGTCCATGATTAGTGGATGATTACTGTAGCATCACTGTGGCAGATTATGGATTAATTAGGCTCATTAAATTTGTCTCGCGAATTAGTACCCAGCTGTGCAAAAAGTTTTATAAACATATTTTATTTAATACTTCTAAATAGCAAGATTCTCTTTGATGTGATGGGTCTAAAGTTTAGAGGGTAGAAAACGAACAGGGCCTGAGAAAGACATCCCAGCAATGGATGGGCCGTCAGTTTTGGTGTTTCCTAAATCCATCGATGAGACATCTCTGGACAGACTTGCATTTGCTATGGGCCTATGGCTCCTCGTGTGGATCAAAATCATACTCCTGCCTGTACTGCCGGTTAAAGTTAACAGCACGATAACTGCGTGGAATAAACAACGTCTAGATCGTTTCGTGGAGCAACGCGATGGATTGGTACTGTTGAAAGACGAGTTTTGTGGTTCTGCTAATCCGACATGCATGTGGTGTCATTCTTCTGGACTCCTGATACGCTACTAGACATCGAAAATTCCTCAGGATGCTCGGAGTGAAGACGCACTGGCTGCCGAGCCGGGACCGGACAAATGACCAGATACTCGGATTTGGTTGCTCGCTAATTAGACGCGATGTACTTTAATCATACTAAATTGTAGGTTGTTTTAGCAAATTTAGATACGTAGATTTTGCTATACATATAGATAAATGTTATATCTAAATACGTAGCAAAAATTATATATTTAAAATTTGGTAAAACGATCTATAATTCGGAATGGAAGAAGTAGTTGCGGGCGGTCAATCGGCCATCTGGGCCCTGCCTGTTACGGTATGATCAACCACTGATCACCGAACAGCTACGCTGCTCTGCTAGTCTAGAGCCCACGTCGTTTGGGGAAAAAATTCCCCTGCGGTGCTGCACTGGAATTTACAGTGGTTGGCATGTGGGCCATAGTCAGGAGCGGTCTTAGACTATCCGCACTCCTGTTCCTCCAATTTTTTCCTCTAAAAGGAATATTCTAGCCTGATCAGCAAGATTCTTTACTCTACTCCAACTTTTCTCGCACTCCTATTCCTCTAAATGTTTCCTCCATATCCAACTACCAATTATTCTATTCATTTCCTATCAACTACCTTCATCCACTTAAAAAACAATATATGTACCCAGCATGCATGGAATCTGCATGCAGTTCGCCCGTGGGTGTGCAAAGGCTGTTGCATGGCTTCATCGTTTGGATGTCTCGTACTCCAGCATTTCGCCCGTGCCCAAAGGCCTGCATATCGGCTTGCATATCCTGTCACTTTTGGCACGTCGGCGGGAATATATTCTCTACGTGCTGCTCGTGCAATCGTGCTCCAGTACGAAGCGAATATATTCTCTGCAGGCTACTCGCGAAGTATATATTGTGCGCCAACCTCTCTTGCATGTATGCTTGTTCATAACCACAATATATCCAATGGCTGCGTACCCTGGCTCAAGCTCGTTGGCAAAGTATTGGAGGATGGAGGAGGAAGAGGAGGACGACTTCACCGCCATGGTTGATGATGACGACGAGCTTGTGCTTGAGTTGGTCTCCATAGAGGAGGCCGAAGGATCTCGTCGTAGGAATAACAGGCCCCCCAAAGAAATCCGGCCACGAGACCATGGTTCCGGGGATACGAGGATCCGCCTGGACTACTTCTGCGAGAAGCCTGTGTACAATGATTTTCAGTTTCGTAGAAGGTATGGACAAAATACCAAACTTATCATTCTATATGATTCGTGAACATATGAAGACATTTTGATTTGCAGGTTCCGGATGCGACGACATGTGGTGGAGCGCCTAGTCGAAGCCGTCACGGCCGTCGACCCATACTTCATGTACAAATACGACGCACTACATCAGACACCCTTGACGGGTCTTCAGAAGGTCGTTGCATCCCTACGAATTCTTGCTTATGGCTTGCCGTCTGACGCAGTAGATGAGTATGTGCGTATTGGTGAGTCCACAGCTCGTCAAGCTCTACAGCACTTCTGTGCGGCTGTCGTCAAAGTATTTGGGGATTACTACGTACGTGCCCCAAATACAAATGATGTTGCTAGGCTACTGCAGATTGGCGAGGACCGTGGGTTTCCAGGGATGTTAGGTAGCATCGATTGCATGCATTGGGAGTGGAAGAACTGCCCAATTGGATGGAGAGGGATGTTTACTGGTCGCAGTAAACATCCAACCATGATCCTAGAGGCAGTTGCTTCTAAGGATCTTCACATCTGGCATGCTTACTTTGGTATGCCAGGTAGTTGCAACGATATTAATATGCTTCATAGGTCTCCTGTGTTCTCATCGTACGTCCAAGGCCAGGCGACTCCAGTTTCATTTGCTGTTAACGGGAACACATATAATATGGGGTACTACCTTGCCGATGGGATTTACCCAGAATGGCCAACTTTTGTTAAGACCGTTCGCCACCCTATGGAGACAAAGACCAAGCACTTTGCTAAGTGCCAAGAAGGAGCCCGAAAGGACATTGAACGGGTGTTTGATGTCCTCCAAACAAGGTGGGGTGTGTTGCGTGGGCCAACGTACGGTTGGGATCGTGCTAATCTTAGTGCCATCATGCAGGCATGTATAATAATGCACAACATGATTGTCGAAGATGAAGGGCCAGGTGCACGAAACACAAGCTTCGATCGAGTAGGACAGCTTGCCGTCCCATACCGCAACACTCAAGAAAGGAACGAGTTCATTCAGGCACACCACAGGCTCCGGAACTGGACTGCACACCACCAAGTGCAGTACGATCTCATTGAGCACCAGTGGGTAAGGTTGGGAGTCAATGCAGAGTAGCATGCGTATGCTTATTTGTATGTGTAATGAATAATTGTATTATAAGGATGTGTACTCTCTAGCGATCATTATATGCTCGTATGTCAAGTTTGTAAGGGTCAGTTTGTATGTCCAGTTTGTAAGGTCAGTTTGTATGTCCAGCTTGTAAGGTCAGCTTGTATGGCAATTAAATAAAAATGTGTATTATCTTGTATTGCACTCACAAGAGGGCACACCAGATAAATCTCACTGTTCAAATCTAAAATAAACTGATCAAGACTTACAACAAATAAATAGTTCAAAACTTACAACAAATAAATAGTTCAAGACTTACAACACACAAATAAATAAATGATAGTTCAAGACTTACAACAAATAAATAGTTCAAGACTTACAACACATAAATAAATAAATGATAGTTCAAGACTTACAACAAATAAATGATAGTTCACACTTGGCGGCTCCTCTGCCTTCTTGCTGACACCTTGTGCAGTATCTCCTCACGAAGCGCCTCGTAATACAAGCGAAGCTCAGGTGCGCAAGAATCAAGGTCCACCTTAAGAATCCTCTCATCTTCTTGCTTCTCTCTTTCAAGTCTCTCCCTCTCCTTCTCTTGCATCTGCATATTGAGTTTGTCGCGCATGATCTTTATCTTCTCCTCCTCAAGCTGTAGGATGGACTTGTTGTGTTCACGCATCTCATCGAACCTCTTTTCTTCAATACTTGCAAGATGGTCAAAGCGGTTTACTTTCTTTGAATTTTCTTCTTGCCACATTGTCATCTTTTGCAATGAGAGGTCTTGCAGATTGGAAGCGTATTCCGAAGATGATGTCGATCCAGATGGACACTTCTTCTTGCAAGCTTTTGCTGCATCCCTGCCAATTGGCCTCTTGCCGGTGCCTGCTGGTGATGCCTCATCCCCATCCAAGTCAATAGTGTTAGAACCAACTGTTTTCGAACTTCTCTGCTTTACGTCTTGCCATTTGGGCTCATCTTTCATAAGGTCCCAGCAATGCATGAACTGAAAATTGTATCCCTCAATAGCAGCAAAGTCGGATGCTGCTAAGGTTGTCTGCAAGTGGACATAGGAGTCACAGAACATTAACAATAAATAGAACTGAAATTACATCAACAATCGAGCACCGATCGCAGCAATCACAAACAATGGCGTACCTTATCAGCGTCCGATGTCCCACTAGCGTCATCCCGAATAGCCTTTGCCACGTACCCAGTGAACTTTGTTGCTTCTTGTTTGATCTTATCCCAACGAGACTGGACAGACCTCAACGTCCTTTTTGGGAATGAACCCCGCCTCCCATTGTATTGTTTCATAACATGATCCCAGAAGTTGTCTCTCTTCTGGCCAGTGTTCACAATTGGGTCACAACTTATCTCTAGCCATGACCTCACAATGTTGACATCTTTCTCTACTGCAAAGTTGGCCAATTTGGTATTACTGCCCCCTCTTTTCCTACCTCCATTTGATGGACCACCAACAATTGCTACCTCCTCTACCTCGTCATCCGTTGGATTGTGCATTTCATCTACATTTGCTGAAGGCTGCAATTGTGGTGACATGTGTGGATGCATACCTCCAGCATTGGGTGGAGGCATACCTGCTGTAGTCATGGGAAACATACCTGCTGCAGTCATGGGAGGCATTCCCGGATGCATGACCTGATTGGGGTTCCAAGCACTTGGGCCGGTCTGGTACATAAACACGTACGGGTTCAAGCCGCCTTGGTACGGAGGATTGCCACCATGCCTATTTCCATCAGGCTGCTGGAATTGGGTTGGGTCCATCCTGAAAATGTGGGAACAAATCCAACTTCAAGCCTATTCAAAGAAACGTACAATCGTCCATTCATTTTCTACAGATTCGTATAGCAAATACACTACTTTTATTCTTTTAATATGAGCAAACAACTTCGACATGCTTGTTTGAAATTGGCATAACTAACAAGATGTTCATCTATCCAAGCGTCGGTTCCTACACACGATTCAAGCAGATCAGATACAGTTCCCCACTGGCACTTTGCAGCTCTGCTCCCGCCGTCCCGCACTCCCGCGCCCGACGCCCCGCAGCCGCAGGCCCCGCGCGCTGCCGCCCGCGCGCCGCCGCCGCAGGCCCTCCGCGATGACGGCTCCTACCCGCAGAACTGCAACCCCGACGCCGCCTTCAACTCATCCAAGTTACCATGCCGCCCTTCCTCCTCAGTTCCTCCTCCCCATTCGTGTTCTTCTTCCCGGTTGCCATGCCCCCGCCCCAGGTCGCCGCCCCACCCCCCACCCCCCCCCCCCCCGCCGGCCCACCCCGAGCGCGCGGCGCCCCCGCAGCCCGCCCCTGCCCCGCCGCCGGCGCGCCGCCACTCGCCACACCTCATTTTTTGGCCGTCCTCCGCCACTGGTTCCATGTCCTACCAGATCGGCATGCAACCAAATACAACGAACACACAGAGAAGGAAAAACGCACCTGCGGCTTTGTCTCCCCCGCTCTGAATGGCCGGTGGAGCTCTCGTCCGACGAGGTACGGGATCCGCCTGGATCTGGCCGCCGCCGCTTCCCAGCCTGCACGGACGGCACCGGCAACTTCTTCTCAGGCGAGCTCTCCTCTCTCGCCTTCCCTTCGTAGGCCGGGACAGCCCTGCTCCCTCCTCCGCCACCGCACTCCTCAGATCTACGAAGAGGACATGGCTCCTCCAGGCTTGCAGCGCCTCCCGCTGCCATCGCCTTGCACGCCGTCTTCCTCTGCAGGGCGCCCAACCGGAGAGTCGCCAAGATTGGACCTCCTCGCCGGCGCTCCGCCTTCGCCTTCGCCCTTCTAGCCGAGCGCGCGAGATACTTGGCTGGGGGAGAGAGACGACGTCGCAACAGGGGATGGAGCGATGGAGGAACGAAAGGATTCCGCTGTATTTGCCGGAACCGGAAGTCTACTCCACCGTAGCGGAGACCGTGGCGGAACCGGCTGCGGACTTTTTTTCGCTAAATCGTTCCGCCAAAGGATACCAAAACGAGATACAGGGATGGGCTGCAGATGGTCTTAGGATCTGAGATTTGGATATTCAAATTTTTTTAAAAAAATGATAGTATAAAGTATAGATTTATAGTACTTAAGAAATAAATATTAAAATAAAATTGAGAAGTGAGTTATTTGAGCTCAAGAGGCAATATATAATTGGGAGGCTTGTTTTGTGATGTTATTTTATATTTTTGATATATATATAAATTTTTTTCCCAAAAATTTTAGATATTCAACCGAATACCCATGCATCAATACTGGACCTGCCCCTGACCATACTGCAGAGGATACGAGTCCACGGTCATGTTCCAAGCGACTGATTTGTACAGGCCAACCTCCGGTTTGGTCGGTTTGTTGCATGCATAGGTTCGTGTCAAATCCTGATGATAATCTCCACTCTCCCATAACCTCCTATAAACCCCCTACAGTACATGCCGTCGCCACCAAAAAAAAAAAAACTCGCGCGTGTGCTTTCGATGCACAACTTCTCGTCCAACTTCATCATTAGTTGTACAGTAGTACTGTAGTAGTAACTAGTAAGCCGTGAGCAAGTAATAAGTGGAGTATACGGGTGTCTTGCTAGGCGACGTAGTTGGCCTTCTCCTCCCGCATGGCGTCGGCGAGGTCGGACCACCTGGTGCGCGCGGTGATGACGAGCAGGGCGGCGGCCTGGCACGCGAGCCCGCAGATGAGCCCCGCCCAGAGGCCCCTGGCGCCGAGGTCCAGCTTGAAGGCGAGGAGCACGGCCAGCGGCATGCCCACGAAGTAGAACGCCACCAGGTTGGTGACCGCCGCCAGGTGCTGCCAGCCGCAGCCCCTGGCCACCCCGGACAGTACCCCCTGCGCCGAGTCCAGCACGATGGACACCGCCATCAGCGGCGCGATGGCCGCGAACTCCGACACGATGGCGGCGCTCCCGCTGAAGAGCCGTGCCCACTGGGTGTGCCCCAACGCCAGCAGCGCCACGAAGGAGACGGCCAGGAACACGGACAGCTTCAGCGTCACCGACACCGCGTTCTTCGCGCGATCCACGTTCCCGGCGCCGATCTCGTTCGACACCCGCGTGCTGCGAAATCGTTCGAGAAGCAAGACCATGATCGAATCGCACTGCACGGCCGGCGTTTGTCAGAAGAAACTGGACAGCTTGAGTAGGTAACTAACGCACCTCACGGCGGCGCTGAACCCGAACGTGATCATGTACGCGATCGCCTCCGTGCTAGTGCTGCGCACACACACAATTCGTCGATCAGGTGGTCAGTTCGTTGAGAGATGAACCGCGGCACGCACTCATCTGAATCTGATCGAGACGAGAGACATACCACATGGCGATCAGCGACGTGCTCACCGTCGAATTGGGGAGCAGGCCGGCGATCAGGACCAGGAGCTCGAACGCCCAGTACTCCAAGCTGCAGCCAGAAAGAGAAGCAGCGCGCGTTACATACACAGACACAGGCACATCGGCCGAACAAGGAGAAGAAAAACAGAAAGCGACTGACTGGCTGACTGTCACTCACCAGACCATGACGGCGGACGGCGTGGCGAGCTTCACCGTCGGCAGCACGTACTTGAAGGCCTCGACGGAGAACCCCGTCCACGTCTCGCCGAAGGCCTGGGACCGCGTCACGTAGGCGAGCAGCATGAGGCAGGAGACCCAGAACGTGGCGGACACGGCGGCGGATGCCCCCGCGACGCCGAGCCCGAGCACGTTCACCAGGAGGTGCGCCAGCGCGACGTGGAGCGCGAAGGGCGCCACGGAGCAGGCCACGAGCGGCGCCACGACGGACTGCGTCTGCAGGTAGCGGAGCAGGCACTGCAGGAAGGAGAAGGCGAAGAGGCCCGGGATCTGGCACCGGACGAAGGAGGCGGCGGCGCGGGACACCTCGGGGTCCTGGCGGAGGAACAGCAGCACGGGCTCCGTGAAGCACCACAGCGCGGAGACGAGCACGGAGACGGCGGCCGACATGATGAGCGACGACTGCAGGTACAGGCCCAGCATCCGGTACAGCCGCGCGCCGTACGCCTGCCCGCACAGCGTCTCCAGGGCGCCGCTCAGGCCCGTCTGCAGAAAATAGAGCAGCCATGCATGGTTACCAGCTTCCATGGAAAAGGAAAACAATGCGGCATCGTTTGATTTGAAAACAGGTTCCTAAAATGGATAGGTTTTGATTCAGTTTGTGCCCGATCACAAATACCAACACGAAATGGCGGTTGTAAACATTCACCTTATGGCCCTGTTTGGCACAGCTGAAACTTATTCAGAAACCAGCTGGTGGCTAGCTGGCCAGAGAAGCAACTGGTTAATGAAGCAGCTGGTCACGGACCCTGTTTGGCACAGCTGAAGCTTGTTCACAGGCCCTCACTCTCTCTCCTTCCACCTCACACTCTCCTCACCTTCTCTCTCTACCACCTTTTCCCCATCCACCGCTCTCTCTCTCTCTCTGAATCGAGCCAAGAGCACCGTCATCTCTCTCCTCCGACGCGTCCCCGGAGCGCGCCGCAGAGATCAACCTCTCCCTCCCGGGGGACGCCTTCGACGCCGTGGACCGCGCCAAGGCGGCGCTCGAGGCGGGGGGCCGGAGGCCGGTGCGGGGGGCGGGGGGCCGGCGCGGGGCGCGGGGGGCGGAGGCTGATAAGCTGCAGAAGATGGTCCGCTCCCGCTGCCCATACGACGCGCGTTTTGTGAAGGAGGTGCATAAGCGCTGGCGGGGGAAGCGGTCCAGAAGCCTACCGTTTGGCCAGCCCGCGGCTTAAAATTGATCAGAAGATGGTTCACAAGCTGTGCCAAACAGGGCCAATAAATTGGGTGGAAATTACGTCCTGATATTCTCCTCAACAAATAGGAGAAAGTGAAGTGGCTAAAGGATACGTACTTCATCTGCAATAAATACAGCTCATATACTACATGTACAACCGTTAAAACTAGCTATGTGATTTGAGCCGTTTTATTCATAGGTGAGGAAACACCCAGAAATGATTAGATTCCGGTTTTAAAGGAGCTGTGTATTAGGCCAATCTCAGTGGAGGTTTTGTAAAGAGTTTTATGTGTATTACATATTATGTCATATCAGCAAAATTGTTGTCATAGCACGATAATTATAAGAAAAGAGGAGAGAGAGTTTCATGAATGAGAGAAGAGTTTCATCACATGACACTTCTCTGGCTTGGTTACAAGTTCTCAGTATTGGTAACTGTATCATGAAACCATGTATTGAGACTAGTCTTAGGGTAGTCCCAACCCTCCAACTCAGTTGGTGTCTATAGAATTAAATATAGTGCCAACTAAGCAAAAATCTGATGTGACATGGAAATTAATGAGGTGAGAGAATGAAAAACGAGAAAACCGAAGAAATCTATATATCGCGCGCACGGGTGGTAGGTGAGGCGTCGCAAAAGGGGAGCGGTCGCCGGCGAGCTAGGGGATGAGGCAGGGAAGTGGATGGAGCGGCCGCCGGCGAGGGGTTGGAGGTGGGCGGAGTGGCCGCTGGCGAGGTCGTCGGCGGCCGGGATGGTGGATGAGGCGGCGGAGTTTAGGATTTCGGGGTTGCCGGGGGTGGGGGGCGGCTCCACGGTCACTGGCCTTAGAGAAGGAGGTTGGCGGCGGCGGCCCAATGGTGATGGTGGTTTGGCTGGCGACGGAGGTGTTGCGGCGTTTGAGCGCCGCCGGCCAGGCGGGGTCGGACAACCGGTGGCCGGTGAGGGACAATGAGAAGATAGGGAAGAGGGAGGTGGAAGATAGCGGTGGGTGATGGGCGGGTGGCGCTGCGGCGAGAGCCGCCCGCCGCCGGCCGGGACGGAGGACGAGGGGGGGGTTTGGCGGAGGATGGAGGAAGAAGATGGGCGGGGAGCGCCGCTGCGATTGGATGAGTTCCAATCACAGCTGCAACGAATAGACGCCCTTAGGAAATCGGGTCGCATGCACGAAACCGAAACGACGCGTGGACCAAGACGCTGCAAACTAGCAAAATCAGCGTTAGGCTATCTCCAACCGTAGTTCTCTATATCCTTCTTTATATCCGTCATTTATAGACTTCTCTACAAGATTCTCTCCTCTATATCTCATTTCTCTCCAACACGTTCTCTAAATCTCGTTCTCTATACATTAAACCCTATATGAGAAACGTATTTTGTTCCAAATTTTTATACATACGTATTTATCATATCTCAAATGCTATGGATATATTTTATTTTTATTTAATCCAGTGTTTAAAACGTAAAGAAAAAATAGAGAAGAGGAGAGAGAATCTCTATGTACAGAGAAAATCTGCAGCGTTCTCTATTTTAAAGAACCATTTAGATAATGCTGCTGGAGCATGTACATAACACAATCTTTAGCATAGAGAACAGTTCGAGACAGCGTTGGAGCAGCTCTTCGTTTCTTCATCCCCGATTTTCCACTTCCTCCCGATCCGCTGCGTCGCCGCCATACCCACCGCGCGCACCAGCTTCTCCGTGCGTTGATGGAGCCGGTGATGGAGCAGGCCTTGATGCCTGCCGGCCGCCGCTACCCTGCCATGGCCGGCGCTAGCCGCGCTGCCGCCCGCGTTCGCATGCCAAGCTGCAGCCCGCCACCATGCTCGAGCTTCCCGCCGCGAGCCCCGCAGCCACTGCCCGCCCACGAGCCTCGTCGTTGTGTCGGCCGGTTTGCCGCCAGTGGAGCACCTGGCCCGATTGGGAAGAGGGGGTGCCTCCAGGTTGAGTACCTGCAGCGCGGCTCTGCTAGGGAGTTGTACAGGGGAAATGTTGCTTGCATCCCGAGCAGATAGGAGCGCTTGCCCTCCATCGATTGCTTGCTCAGTGAATTGTATTTGGAGAAAATAAGAGTTGTTGCTGCAGAGGTAGATTTAAAGCTTCGATTTGACAGAGATGGAAATCTGATTTTATGGATTTGGCTGCTTGCTTGCTGGAAAAGAGGGAGAGATCCATGAAAGACGGGGAAGAGAGAAAGACGAAGAAGAGAGAAGGAACCAGAAAAGGACAGAGGAGAGAGAGGTAGAGGACGACAGCTACGGAGAGAGAAAGAGTATAAAATTTATTTTGGATGTATGTAAAGAAACTCTGCATTGGATATTGTAGTTTATAGTACAAGTGTCTTATTGACGTGGCTATGTAGCCATCATTTATGGACACCGTGGGTTTTACGTGCGTGCGTGCTGAATCGACCAGAGAACAGTTCAACCCTCGATTTGCTCATTGTCTTTGGAATCATCAGCGGGCGTTAGCGTATAGGAATGAGTACGACCACGTAAACTAGTAACATACTCCGTACGAAGCCGCCGTCACCAGAAACGTGACCACGACCCCCCAAGCAGCAACGTCTGAAAAATCGTCCATATTCCAAACCCGGATCGGAAAACATGCACGTTTGACTGCTTCTGGGCTTCAGGAACCGTATGAATAAAAGGGACGCCTCTTTTGTTTATGCAAGAGATTTCGAGGCGACGTGTCAGTGTCACGATTCGTGTTTTATTTTATTCTGTTTGGCATCTCAAAGAAGAAGACGAAGAAAAGGTTCAATTCATGCATGCTGTATTGCTGTAGCTTCAAGCTTTTGTACCGTGCAATACTAATGCAGTCGGGGACGACGTGGACTGTCGAGTCTGAATCGATCAACCGGTTGCGGTTTTTCCTTCCTCCACCGCGATTTTCTAGGAACGTAAGGCCACTTGCCTTCCAAAGGTCCACGCACGCGCGGATGTTTGAAGGAGCTGGCACAGCGGGTACTGTCGAGATCCGACGATAGGGGCGCTCGCACGTGCTAGCTGCCTGCCTACTACTGGTTTGGGATGACTCCAGCTTCTCTAATTTTTAAAAAAGTTTATTTTAAGAAGGAAAAAAAAGAAGAAAAAATAGATTCTGATACCCTACCTTTAGTAAGATCATATCTCGTTTGATGTTTGATGCGGCTATTTCAAGCTTCAGACTTGCTTACTGTAGTGTTACTGTAGCATGCAGAAACAGGAGATAGAGAAGTCATAATTTCTAGCTCTACTAGCTTCTCCTCTTTTCTAGTTTATTTTGGGGTGCAGAGAGAAAAGAAACTTCTTGCTGCTACATGAAGCCGCACCAAACATGCTCTAAATAAAGCTTTAGCAAAATATTGTGATAACGCTGACCAAGAAGCCCTGCCGAAGAAAGCCTGATATACTCGCATGCCAGCTTCCGGTAATCATCAAACCATCATGCCGTCGTCGGAAGACCCCGCGCCACCGTGGATTCGCCGTTCGCGCCAGCTAGCTATTTATTAACTGATCATTTGCTGCCCGATGGGTGCAGGCACTACTACGAAGTAACTACGGTTCTACTATACTGCTAGGCGCCAAGGACCGGTGACACTGGTGGTTGGTCTTCCCGAGGAGTGGTCAAGTCCATGATACGTACAGTATCGACACTACCTTTTTAGGAGTGGATAAAAACCATACGTTTATGGTGGATGTGGTATCCATCTCGATCTGATGCTATTTTTAGAAGTAAGATAATGGTCCGTGTCTGAAAATAATTTCTAGAAGCGGAGCACGGCGTGATGCGCTCCTAGAAAGTTAATTTCTAGAAGCGCATTATACCATGACACACCCTTATAAATCTATTTCTAGAAAATTAAAAAAAATCAAAAATATATTGCAGCCAATCAGTCATCACCACAAGCCCATGTTATATTACTCGGGGTTCGAACCGCATACCTCAAACCTCGCACGTACCTTCCTCTCCACCACAGTACACAGTCACTCGTGACTTTACAAGGTATGTTATTCTTTTATATTAACTCTGAAATTGATTTGTAGGTCCGGGTGACGCCATCATCCGTTCCTATAAATCCATTTCTAGAGACCAGTGATGCTGCCACCCGCCCACTCCTAAAAATATTTTTCTACTTTATTCTGAAAATTCATTTAAATCTTTACATGTAGAAAAAACTGTAGATAAAAAATATGCCAAGTATATTTCAGTGTATATAAAGGTTAAGATTGTAGAAACCTTGAAGCATGACTTAAGTTGTATGAGATACTATATAGTTATAGTTATTAGACAACTTATAATAATTTTTAACTATTAAATGATCATAAATGAAAAAGTTATCAACTACAAAATTGTAAGTTTTGTCAATCTCTACAATTTTAGTATAAAGTTTGACTTCATCCGAAATCATATGTAACTTATGAATCTTTTTTGCGTGGGACTATTTGTAGCACCCACCTCTAAAAATACATTTCTAGGGATGGATTAATTGCTATAGTAATTCCGCTCTATATTTGTAGGAACGAGTTAAGTTTTGAAAAAAATAGGGCGTTACTGTGTATCGGTTTTTATTAGTGCGAGCTGATAGCGACATGTACCCTCCCGGCTCTCGACGGCGTGCTACGCATGTTGGACTCTTGCCGTGTGCGTGTGCGAGTCCTGAGTGAGGCAGGTGAGAGCCCTGACCGATTCGAGCGAGCACCGTGGCCAGAGATCAGTTTTCCACACTCACACAAGTCCGAGCTTCTGGGCTCTCTGACCTGGCCGGGTTCACAGCTCACTACAGACGAGTTTTACCCACCCGACCCGAGCATATAATGGTTCTCCGAGATGTGACGCGTGCATGTCCGAACGGCGACCTCCGAGCTATCGATCGACGACCACGATCGCTCCGCCGACCTAATTCTTCTTCCGTTGCGGCCACGGAAACCGGCCGACCAATCGAAGCGGCGTGCGACGGCGGCGCACGCACCTCGATCGGGTCGTTTTCTCTAGCTGGCAAGCGACCGCGACCGGCGGCCGCAGCCCGCAGGGCGGATCCAATCGTTGGCTCAACTAGCGGCTGAGAAAAGAAGCAGGCAAGGGATGGCTAGCTATAGCGTGGCGCGCGGCGAGGCGCGAGCACGGGCGACCGCGAACCGGCCCGGCCGGCGCCCGGAGGCGGAGCTTGCTCGGCCTGGCATGCGTCATCCGGTTCTCGTGGATGGGATGGAACGGCCACCAATAAATCGATGGCGTGACGCACCGCGCGCGCGGCCTCTGCCTTCATTCCCCAACCGCTTTGCTGTCCTCTCCCTGAACAGTGAGCATTACGATATACAACCTCCATCTATTCGCTGCACGTTATCGTAACTGTGCTGTACTCTCTTTGAATATTGGTGCTAAATCTATAGAAAACCTACCTAGATGACACTTGCTACCGTTGGAATGTCCGAGCTGGTATCCGGCCTCCATTTTCAAATTAAAAGAACAGTGAATAATAATGGCCGCATCCCCCAAACGTCAACGAGGCACCGGGCACGGGCGCTGAATACAATGGCGGTACTCGCATACATATTCGCATCGCGCGCGCCGGTCATGACGCCGCTGCCGTGGACTAAGATCGATATCGATGGATCGCTTACGCCGTGGGCCTACGCTGGAGATGGATCTGTGCGCGTCATCACCATCATGGCGTGTCGTGTAAGAATGTGCAAGTCCGCAAGGGGGCGGTGGCGGCGCTGTGTGCGTGCGCGCGCGCTCGCCGGCGACTACCGGATCGGAGCATCTAGCGGCGGCGGCGGCGACAGGTGAAAACGGATCGGGAGTAACATGCATGCTAGCTGGGGGACGCGGCGAGCACGTACCACGAAGGCGTAGCCGGTGACGGTGGCCCAGGAGTTGCCGAGCGTGGCGCCGGCGAGCTGGACGTCGCCGAGGTGGCCCGAGAACATCACCGACACCAGCGGGATGCCGTAGTACGCCATGCTGGTCAGCACCATCGGCACCGCGAACCGGAGCTGCGCGCGCGCCTCCTCCGTGTCCACCACGCGCCCCAGCCACGACGGCGCCGCCGGACGCGCGGCGGCGGGCTCGCCGCCGTCGCCGGCGAGCAGCGGGGCCAAAGGCATGCTGCCGTCGTCGGACGGCCCGCCGGAGGAACCGGCCGGAAGCGGAGCACCGCTGGAGCCCGCGGCGAGCAAGGGATGGCCAGCGGCTCGCCTCCTCCTCCCCGCTGCTGCTGCTGCTGGCCGGCGCGCGATCAGCGAGCGTGCCGCGGTGGTGCTTATAACGCGCGCACGGCCTCGGCCTCGGCCGCGGTGTGAAGCAGCCGCGCCCGCGCTCCCTCTCTGCCTGAGGCGCCCGCGGGGGGCACTGTGGAAATGGGACTGAGTTGTTACGAGCATGGTGTGGACTAGCCGACTAGGAGGAGGAAATTGACTGATCTATGGGGGGCAATATCTTATTCCTAGTACTCTACTTACAGGACCATACATTTATTACTGTAATAAAGATATTAAAGTCAGGAATTCAGGATCAACACCGGGCTCTTGCTGGCATCGTCCGCGCCTCCCATGTGCCGCAGCTGCCGGTGCGGCGGCGCCTCGCCCCGGCGGCTAGGCAGGCATATGCCTCCTCTCGTCCAGTGGCAGGCTGGCAGCTGGCAGATCCACAAAGGATTCGAGGTTGGGTCAGCAATAGGTTTGGAGCCCCGAGGCATTTTTTGCACTGTACTTGGTACTTCCAGATTGCTGCACGTCTTGTTCAAGTTTCATCTTACCCTCCAGGGAAAGAACACGCTTCATGTCCTCCTTTAGAGGTAGTGACTGATGCGTTTTGGCTTGCGATGAGGAAATTTTCTACGTATCTATGATACTGATCGATCAATGCAACGCTAACAACGTGAATTTGGATTGACAGTTGCAAGTGTAGGGCGCTCTTTGGTAGGGTTCCAACACCGCCTTGTGCTGCAGCTTCCAGTGGAGCCCTACCAAACGGTAACATTGAAAACAGCTCCGCACGCGAAGCATCGGAAGAGCCGAAGCTAATTTTGTACTAGCGGGGCGGAGTCAAGAACGGTGGCTTCTCCATCTATTCATGGTACATATGACTAGTCGTTTCAGGAGGAGTTGGAGCTCTGCCAAACGGATTCTGATTGTGTAAGTCCATATTAGTTGATAAGCTGAGTTAGTGGCCACACTTTAAATTTGGAGGATTTAGTGGCGACTTACTCAAAAGTATTTTACTGTTTTCATCTTCAGTAAACAGTTTATTTGGAAAAAGCGTGGCTGTTTTTTTTAACTCTCTCGAACTAAGTAGCGGCTGTTTTTTTTAACTCTCTCGAACTAAGTACTAAGAAATTTACTGATACATCTGACGGAGATGTTCATTTCATCTTGTTTATAATTGAACCAAATTCCAAAAGTTCTAGCTCATATTACAAATAATCATCGTTCACACAAAAAATCATCTTGAAGACCAAATGTAATGCAAGGGCGGCGTAGGTGGGTAGGGTGTGGTTAGGATGCTGCGGCACGTTGATCGAGCACGTGAGCTGGACAGCTCCTGCTGCTGCTTTACCCGTGCGTGAAGATGCGCGGTGGATTATGTTTAGGAGATCTGTGCTACTCCTCCTTGTTTACTGGATCAGTTTAGCACGTCTATGTTCGTACCCATGCGCATTAATACGTTGTGCGCGATCGAGGCGTGATGCACGTGGGCTGGGTGCGACCCTCGCGATCTAGCATGACTCCTGCGCGGTGCACATGCGCGCGGCCAGATGGTACCCGCAGCAATTTTTAGGAGCTGGGGCGCGCGCCCGGTGTCCGGGCTTTACCACGAGGGCGTAGCTGGCGATGGACGGTGGCCCAGGAGTTTCCGAGCGGCGCGCTGGCGAGGCGGACGTCGGTCGCCGAGGTGGCCCACGAACGGGCCGTGCCGTGGGCTGGGCACGAGACATACCTAAACAGTTGGGCTTCATCGGCTGGACCGGGCTGATTCTGGGCGGCGGCGTGTTCATGATAGCCGAGGCGGAGGCAAAGGCGCCCGAGCGAGCGGCGCAGCAAGCCAAGGGCCAAGGAGGAGCGCTTGGCCTTGATCCATGATCTGAATGCCTGTATTTGTTGTTATAAAAAAATACCTGTATTTGCTCCAAGGGTCAACGGTGCAGATGAAGATAAAATGACTGTTGGTGGCACTATGCTTGTGAAGGTTGCTTGGTCAGTAATGGATGATTAATGAACCCCTGATGATCTGGATTGGCTCGTTGTTAAGCTTCATCGGTAGGGATCCAAATGCTTTGGTGTAGCCACATTTGATTCGGTGTTGCTAACTTGCTAACTCGTCGAAGACATACCAGGTGTTGCTGTGAAGGAAGCCCAACAGGTATAAACCCTTGGTCCTTGAAGCTGGGCCTGCTGCCCTGCGGTCTCGCACAATCATGTGTGTACATTGAAGGGCTTTGCTGTACTTCCGAAGTAACTGTGGACCGTTGATCTAATATCGTATTAATTTCTAGGAGGTAATATTTTTAAGATTTATTTTATATATTTTAAATTAGAAAAGAGAGAATATCTTTCTATTAGGGTTAGGTTTGGTTGGTTTATTATAAACCCTATCACATTGGATGTTTGGATGCTAACTAAGAGTATTAAATATAGATTAATGACAAAATAAATTTCATAACCTCTAGGTTTTTTAGACGAATCTATTAAGCCTAATTAGTCTATGATTAGCCCATATGATACTACAATAAATATTTGCTAATTATGAATTAAGTAGGTTTAGTATATTCGTCTCGCGAATAAGTCCTAAGCTTATGCGGCTAGTTTTATAATTAATTTATATTTAGTCTTTATCGAAATATTCGATGTGACATAGCTTATTATAAACATCTGAAATCCAAACCACCGCTAGAGCTAACTTCCATGCACGATTAGATGAGACCTAATATTTCTGATTTTTTCCTCGTTAGGTGGCCGGTCATTCCCATGACCAGATTGAGAGATGTAACGTTTTTTTATCTCCCTCCAATCACTTCACACACATGTAACACGCACATCACACACTGCCAATCGTGTCTCACGCTCATGACCAGATTGAGAGATGTAACGTTTTTTTATCTCCCTCCAATCACTTCACACACGCATCGCCAGATTGAGACATGTAACACGCACATCACACACTGCCAATCGTGTCTCACGCTCATGCATGTAACATTTGTTTTTTTACCTCTCATCCAATGAACATTATCAATCATATCTCATATCTCATAACATGGATTTGTTAGAAAAAATGACATGGTGAGTGATTTAATATGGTCTTATAATAGATGTGAGATAGGTGGGTTGTAACATTTTTTTCCTAACATGAGTTGAAAGACATACATGATTCATTTCATTTTAAATTTTGTATGGAGAATTTGGATCAATCACGAGATGACAACTTTTTGAAAGACAATACACGATTGATAAACATGGGTGGCCGCGCATATAGAGTCAATAAAATCGGGAAAAAATAATAATCAACAGTTTGTTGCCGCACTAACCAACTGTCGGAGGATTTCTCCAGTCGGGTGGCGGAGTGCACCCGCCTAATTTTAGTTTAGGATGAGTTTGGTGAAGTCACCGAATGCTAGATCAAGAGGCATATGAACACGGAAAGCACACAAGGGTTTAGAATGGTTCAGACCGCCGGAGCGTAAAACCCTGCGTCCACTGTACGTTGTATTGCTTGTGAGTCTGTGAAACTTGTGTGTTGGTAGACTTGAGAAAGATTGGGTTCTAACATGCGCTTTCTCCCTTTTATAGGCTCAAGGGGAGCGCGTACATTGAGCGGGGTCCCGACAGGTGGACCCAGCGACATATTAAATAACGTACACATTGGAGCCTTAAATGCCACGGATTCGGAAATTTTCCCCTTCAGCTCCCGTACGTATCATCTACCAGGGTATGGTCATGTGCTGTCTCTTAGCCTGGGCATAAAACCCGAGCCTGAAGCTCGAAGCCCGAAAAACCCGAGCCCGAACCCGTTCTACCCGAAGCCCGATACCCGATGGGCTTCCTCAGGTAGTAAAACGTAAAGCCCGAACTAATTTCGGGCCTGTTCGGGTAGTGGGGCCCGGTACCCGAACTACCCAAACAGGCCCGAAGCCTATCACAAGGCGGCCCAGCAAGGAGCCCACTAGCCCAGGCCCCAGGAGTGCCCTCACTCCCTCGCTGTTTCTCTTTCTCACTCCCTGCCGCAAGGCCGCAATGGCGCCCTGCTCTGACTCTGAGCCTCTAACCCTAGCCGCCGCCGTCCGCTCGTCCCCATCCATGGTCGCTCCCACCGGCGGCGGCGCGGCGCGGCTGCCCCCTGCCCGTGCGGCGCGGCGCGGCGCGGCGGCCCCCTGCTCGGCTGCCCGTGCGGCGTGCGCGGCGGCCCCCGCGGCGTGCGCGGCGGCCCCCTGCCCGTGCGGCGTGCGCCAAATCGGGCCAAATCGAGCTACCCGAACCCGAACCCGAAATATTCGGGTACCCGAAATTTCGGGCTTAGCTTTTGAAAACCCGATTTCGGGTAGCATTTCCGAATACCCGAATTCCCCAAAAGCCCGAAAAACCCGACCCGAAAAATTCGGGTAGCCCGAATGCCCAGACTAAGCTATCTCGCTGGCACAGGGTCTGCTGTCAGTGACATACGTAGTGGGAGACGTGTTGTCACTGTAAGGTCAGTTCCTGCTAACAGGCGAAGGGGCTATATTGACCTACCGTGCTGTAGCCTCCGCGCACTATAGATAACCCTTCGCTCACGCGCGCGGCGCTGTGATGTGACTACACGCCGCTCGCCCGCGCACGCGGTGCGGTGATGCGACGCGCCGCCTCGGTAACTGGCGGGCGTACCGTGGTGTCAGTATACCTGCCCAACGTGTCAGTGGGCAGCCTATGCCCTGTCTCGGGCACGCGCACCCCAACCACCCGCATTTAATGCGGTAGTTGGGCTGGCTTCCCGTAGAAGGCTAGCTGCCACCGGACACGTGGCGGCGCCGGTTTTAGCGGCCGCTTCCTTAGGAGCACGTGGCGGGGAGGGAGGTCCCCACCTGGGAGGGAGTCCGGACCGTCCTAGCTGGCACAGGCGCACAGGTCCGCTGTGGGTCCGGCTTCCACACTTAGGGGCCCAAGACCACCCCGCGGTGGTCCGAGCCCGCAGTAGCCGTTCCTGAGGACCTTGTCCTCGTGGGCACGTGGAGGCGCCGGACCTGTTAGAGCGCGGGGTGAGGCCCGGAGACCGCGACCCCAGCTGTTAGGTCTGGACCGTACGCCCCATCACCTAAAGGCTTAGTGCGAGGTTACCAATAACTCCGCGCCCCTCGGGTTGGACACGTAGCAGGAGGTACCGATGTACCGACACCAACGCTGGTTACTCCATCGGATTCTACTGCATGGCCGCATGCGTGTAACCGAAATAAGTGGAGCACCAGGACCTGCATGGCCGCATGCAGGTAATTTATTTTTTACCTTTAATTAATTTGTTTTACCTTTCTAAATTCAAGGGTTCAGATTTATTTAGCCACTTACCTCCTAGAAGGTAGTAATAAAGTGTACTGTAGCAAGGCCCGCATAGAAAGCCTTGAAGCCTAGCAAAAAATTTCCCATTCAAGAGGAACATATCACAAGTTATCCGGACGGAAGTTTGATGCCGTCCGAGATCGATCCGACCGTGCCTCACGTCCGGAGCTAGAACTGGATGCCAATGTGCGAGCCAGGATCATGCTGACACCCCTGACTCTTCGTACCGCCGCGCGCGTGGCCGTCTGCAGGGATAACCTGGCCCGCCTCCGCCGGCATAGTTTCCTATTCTGGAATCTGGA
This sequence comes from Panicum hallii, assembly GCF_002211085.1. Classification (NCBI taxonomy): domain Eukaryota; kingdom Viridiplantae; phylum Streptophyta; class Magnoliopsida; order Poales; family Poaceae; genus Panicum; species Panicum hallii. Next base: position 50,535,208 of record NC_038043.1, read on the forward strand.
TGCCACGCACCTCGCTGGCTCGTCGTTCGCAGCAGATCTCTCCTCCATCTCCATATGCGTCCTACTCCCGGTGAGGAAATGTAGAGGCTCAGTGCAGGAGTTACTTGAGCAAGGATGCCGTGGAGACGGAGCAGAAAAGAAGAATCACTACTGGACGAGGATGCCACCGAGCAGAAAATCCATGATCGCCACTCTAGTATCCGATCAGACACCGCAACACACCCAAGAGGCCAAGACCCTAGTAGGACCATAAGCTGCAGCTGCACCCCGTGAGTCTCGCTGCCCACAAGCCCAGACAGCGGACGTCCCCGAAGGACGTACGTGCCAGCGTCCGGAACAAACGATGAGCCTATGCGGTCGTCGCTGTCCCCGCCCGCGCACCCTCGCGGATCGCCTCCCGCAGCCTCTCCAGCGCGGCGTGCGACGAACCGCCCTCCGCCACGGCCTTCCGGCACGCGGCCTTCATCTCCGCGGCCTTCTCCCGCGCCCTCCGCGCCTCCTCCGACCCGCCGCCCAACAGGCTCCGCACCGTGCGCTCCAGCTCCGCGGCCTCCACGAAGTTGTCCCGCTTCCTGTCCACCTGCAGCGGCACGGCTACGCCCATGTCGGCCACGAGCTCGAACGCGTTCAGGTGCTGCTCCGCGTACAGCGGCCACGGCGCCAGCGGCACGCCGTGCCACAGGCTCTCGAGCGTCGAGTTCCACCCGCAGTGCGTCACGAAGCCGCCCACGGCCGGGTGGGCGAGAACCGCCTTCTGCGGCGCCCACCGGGGCCACACGAGGCCCCTGCCCTCGGTCCGCTCCAGGAACCCCTTCGGGAGGAGCGCGTCCAGGTCGGCGTCCGATGGGTGCCGCGACCCGGCCGCGGGAGGCCCGCGCAGCGCCCACAGGAACCGGTGCCCGCTCCGTTCCAGCCCCGCGGCGACCTCGCGCGCCTTCGCGGCGTCGAACCACCCCAGGCTCCCGAAGCACAGGAACACCACGGAGGCCCGCGGCTGCGCGTCGAGCCACCGGACGCACGCCTCGTCGGACGCGCCGTCTCTCGCACCGAGGTCCAGCACCGGGCCGATCGGGTACAGTGGCGGCGCCGGCCGTCGTCCCGGCGCGCACCGGCCCTCGGCTATCGCGGCGAGGAGCCCCGGCTCGAGCTCGGCCACCGTGTTGACGATGATGCCGTCGGCGTCCATGAACCGCCTGCCGTGGTACACGAACCACGTGAAGTTGGGGCTGCTCTTGCGGCCCATGAACCCGGGGGTGGAGCCCGCGGGCACGGGCGGCAGGCCCGGGACGTCCACCGTGCCCTCGTAGGCCTCGAAGTCGACGTCGACCTCCCGCTCCAGGGCCGGCAGCCGCAGCATGAGCGCGAGCAGCCCGGCCGTGGAGGTGAAGTAGATGTACGCCGGCACGGCGAGCTCCCGCGCCACGTCGAGCACGGTGGTGGCGAAGAAGTCGATCACGAGCGCCGAGGCGCGGAGCTCCCGCGCCGCGGCCCTGACGTGCGGCTTGTACAGCTCCAGGTACCGCGACTTGAACTCCTGCAGGTTGCCGCCGCAATCCGTCGGGGGCTCCTCGGCCGGGAGGTGGTGGAACCGGACGCCAATGCCGGACGCCTCGACGCGCCGGACGTGCGCGTCCACCTCCGACGTGGTTTCCGGCGTCGGCGGGCGCACGACGAGGACGGTCACCGTGAACTCCTGGGCGTGACGACCGCCGTGGCCCAGCAGGCGCTTCCCGGCTTCGATGAGCGACATGAGGTGGCCGGAGCCGGGCTCAGGGAGGAGCAGCACGTTGAGGCTCGCCATTTCACCTTCCTGCGCTAGCTAGCTAGCTATCCGAGCTTTCGACCCCAACAAGCGCGCGTAGGAGGCATCCAATCTGAGGTGCGCAGCCGAATTGCAAACCTCCTTTATGTCATCTCCGGAGTGGTCTGAACGGCGGCGACTACAGAATAATAACACGAGGAATGACTCCTTGCCGGTAGGGGCCGGAATAAGAACAGAGCTGCCGTTGTCGCTCGCTCACCCGTTGCTTTCGCTTCCAAGCTGGCATGGATAGCAGCGCCACCGTCCTGCATGCAGTTCGCCGGCCCCCCAGAGCGTCAGTCTGGTCACATCACGGCTTCCGTCCCTCAGCGCGACGAGCCGACGACGACACATATGGTCGCCAGGGGCCAGATTCCGGGCTCAGGGAGGACGACGACGTTAACGTACGTTAGTACGTAACGTTCGCCATTGCCCCTGCTGCTATCGCGCCGTCATGAGCACCAGGGCTACACGAGCTACACGGATGGCACTGTTGTTATGAGTGGCCCTGTGTGCTGACTGTTTGTGTCCTACGACGTGTATAGGGTTACAGGATTCTACCGGCGAGCCGGGTTGGCAGAACACGGACGGACGGACGGCCACAGGGAAAAAGCCTCTTTCGTAGTGGGCTAGGGGCAGTGCACTGCAGGGCAGGCAGTAGGGGGGGGGGGGGGGGCGTACCTAGCAAGTCCGATCATTTGTTCCTATCCGACGACGATGTAACCGGGTGGAATTTCAGCCGGCCGGCCGGCGCCCAGTTCTTCAGCGTTTAGTTTCCGATTCTATCCGGTGGCGTGATACGATGCAGCTTCGGCAGCAGCGCGATTCCACGACCTCGACGCGCCGAGCGTTGGGGACCGTACCGGCTGAAACGGAGAAAATGGTGGGAGATAAGATGGCGACCGGCTACGTTAACTGTTTGTGCGCCTTAGGCCCTGTTCGTTTCCTGCCCTCTAAATTTTAGACCCATCACATCAAAGAGAATCTTATCATTTAAAAGTATTAAATAAAGTCTAATTATAAAACTTTTTGCACAGATGGGTGCTAATTCGCGAGACAAATTTAATGAGCCTAATTAATCCATAATTTGCCACAGTGATGCTACAGTAATCATCCGCTAATCATGGACTAATATACCTCATTAGATTCGTCTCGCGAATTAGCCCTAGGGTTCTGCAATTAGTTTTATAATTAAACTTTATTTAATACTTCTAAATGATAAGATTCTCTTTGATGTGACTCCTCTAAACTTTATACCCCAGGAAACGAACACACCCTTAGATTGGGACTTGGGAGGGAGGCAGGCACGCATGGTGTCTAGCTGAATTCCCCCTGGTCACCTGGCTTGTCATGGTGGGAGCGAGGACTGAGCGCGAGCTAGGGCAGCAGCTGCCGGTGCCGTGGCTAGCAACCCCACGCCCCCACTAGTCCATGTACGCGCTGCCTCTAACTTCTGAGAATAGCTAGGCTGCCAAATCTGAGCCCGGAACACATGAACCAAGCACCGTCTTCGTGTATTCCTGTCTCTGCCCTGCATGCATGCTACTGTGACGAGAGACAAGTAAGTTGTATGTTGATACTTGTACTCCTGCATATTAGACTCTGTTTAGTTGCTAGGCCGTAAACGCAAAAAAGCCGTAAACGTAAAATTTTCGAAGAAATCTTGCTAATTTAAAGTACTAAATGAAGTCTATTTACAAAACTTTTTGCATGGATGGGCTGTAAATCGCGAGACGAATTTAATGAACCTACTTAATCCATATTTTGCAACGGTGATGCTACAGTAACCATCCGCTAATTATTGCTTAATCATGGATTAATTAGCATCATTAGATTCGTCTCACGATTTACAACCCATCTGTGCAAAAATTTTTATAAATAAACTTCATTTAGTACTTCAAATTGGTAAGATTCCTTTGCAAAAAGTTTTTTTCGTTTACACGCAACGAACTAAACAGGCCCTTAGTTGGCATTCTAGCTTGGTCTCAAAGTCAAACCTTTGTAATTTTGATGACCACCGATTTCTAGTAATTTGTACCGTTGAGCATCATAAGATTTATATTTCTAGACTCGTATTATGGTTATAAGTGATTAATATTGCAGGTTATTAGATGTGTTTCATGGCTCACACCTAATGGGTCCGGTAGTACTATTAGATAATGCAACTATAAGTGGTTCATTTTTAACTAGAACTCAAAATTGCGTCATTTCAAAAGCAAAGAATGGAAAGTATCAAGTTTGGTACTGCCATGTGTGTTCTGTGAATATAGCATACGTGTTTAATATTTTTTTAATACGTGTGTGCCCCCACGTACATTTTACGATCATGGTTAAAGGTTGAGATGTTTTGACTTCCTAATAAAGCTGAAAAAAAGAGAGAGAAACGACCCGACCCGTTAAAGTTTCTCATGCTCTGGGCGCCTGGGCCTAAGGTCATTAATACCAGGCCTACCTTGCAGATGGCCCAAACAGAAACAGTTCGTGCCGCTTGTGCGGGCCGGTTGTTGTTGCGAGCGACTCGAGTGGCACTGGGCTGCACGTCGATGCTGCTGGACCTTGCCCCTGGGCCGGAAATCCACTGTCCCCTGGTTCGGGGAACTCAGGGTCGGGCCGGCCCGGTATTTTGCCGGCGTCCGTCCCCGGAATTCCACGCCGGCCGGCGAGTCAGACGGATAGCCTTCGACCTTTGTCCGTTCGTCGGGGTGGAAACATTTGACAGAGACACTGACCCGATGACCGAATCACTCCGGCTTAAAGCACGGACGGCGACGGCCCAACCTGGGGAGTGGCAGCGTGGCTTCAGCGGCACTGCGACAGAGACACCTTTGAATCCCCGGAGCCTCGTGCGTACTAGTAATCAGGATCAGTCCAAGCGAGTGCAGAAAATTGCTGCGCTGGGGATCAGTATTCGGATTTTGGCCGATTGTTTACGACGACCGACCGCCGAATCCGCCGAATAAAGTACTCTTTCCACGTTTCGTCCTCGCGCTCGCCATCATGTTAATCTTGGGGAATCGACCGACCGACCGGGACCCTCCGTCACCTTCCCACTGCAAAATCAGTGGCGGTCACCATCGACTGGCTGTTTACCAAATCACCAGTCCGGCGAACTTCCAGGAGCTCGGCAGGCAATCGTATTCGTTTCGTCCTAGATATATAGCTCCGGGGAGCTCGCCTCTAGCGCGGTAGTGGCGCGGGGTCAGGGCCAAATCAGCAGCGCGATTACACCTAAAGGTGCGGCGATGGCGGCGCCGGCGCTGGTGCTCCTGCCGGAGTGGGGCTCCGGCCACCTCATGTCCATGCTCGAGTCCTGCAAGCGCGTGCTCCTCAGCGGCGGCGGCAGGGCCTTCTCCATCACGCTGCTCGTCATGCGCCCGCCCACGGCCGAGGCCACCTCCGAGGTGGAGGCGCACGCGCGCCGCGAGGCCGCGTCGGGGCTCGACATCCGCTTCCACCGCCTCCCCGCCGTGGAGCCCCCCGCGGACGCCATCGGGGTCGAGGAGTTCATCGCGCGGTACATCGGCCTCCACGCGCCGCACGTCCGGGACGCCCTCGCCGGCATGGCGCGCCCCGTCGCGGCGCTGGTCCTGGACATGTTCGCCGCGCCGCTGGTCGACGTGGCGCGGGACCTCGGGGTGCCCTCCTACGTGTTCATGTCGTCCACGGGCGCCATGCTCGCGTTCATGCTGCACCTGCCCGTGCTCCACGAGGCGGGGGCCGCGGAGTTCGACGAGGTGGAGGGGCCCGTGGAGGTGCCGGGCCTGCCGCCGGTGCCGCCGGCGTCCGTGCCGTGCCCCGTGGTGGACAAGAAGAGCCCCAACTACACGTGGTTCGTGCGCCTCGGCGACCGCTTCATGGACGCCACGGGCATCATCGCCAACACCGCGGAGGGGCTCGAGCCGGGGCCCCTCGCGGCCGTCGCCGGGGGCCGGAGCGTGCCGGGGCGCGCCGCGCCGCCGGTGTACCCAATCGGCCCCGTGCTGTCGCTCGGCGACCGCTCGCCGTCGCACGAGTGCGTCGCGTGGTTGGACGCGCAGCCGCCGGCGTCGGTGGTGTTCCTCTGCTTCGGGAGCATGGGCTGGTTCGAGCCGGCGCAGGTGGTGGAGATCACCGCCGCGCTGGAGCGGTGCGGCCACCGATTCCTGTGGGTCCTGCGGGGGCCACCGTCGTCCGCGACGGGCGCCGGCGCCCCGGACGGGTCGGAGCACCCGACGGACGCGAACCTCGACGAGCTCCTCCCGGAGGGGTTCCTGGAGAGGACCAAGGGCAGGGGCCTGGTGTGGCCGACGTGGGCGCCGCAGAAGGACATCCTCGCGCACCCCGCCGTGGGCGGGTTCGTGACGCACGGTGGCTGGAACTCGGTGCTCGAGAGCCTGTGGCACGGCGTGCCGATGGCGCCGTGGCCGCTGTACGCGGAGCAGCACCTGAACGCGTTCGAGCTGGTGGCCGACATGGGCGTGGCCGTGCCGCTGCGGGTGGACAGGAAGCAGGACAACTTCGTGGAGGCGGCCGAGCTGGAGCGCGCGGTGCGGTCCCTGATGGGCAGCGAGGGAGAGGAGGGGAGGAAGGCGAGGGAGAAGGCCGCGGAGATGAAGGCCGTGTGCCGGGACGCCGTGGCGGGGGGCGGGTCATCGCACGCCGCGCTGCAGAGGCTCGCCGAGGCGCTCCACGACGGCGCGGCGATCCCAAAGAAGTGAAGCCCAGCTGCGCGCGTAGCTGATGCATGCGTTCGTTAGGTAGTTCGATCATGTCGCGTCGATGGATCACAGAAATTCGTGATTCTGTTCAGGATTTCATCAGTTGGTCGCGAAGTTAGATGCCATGCCAGAGCTGCTGCTGAAATCTGGTGTTTTGGGTTCAAAGTAGCTCAAATTCCATCAGTCGGAAATAAAAGCTGGTTGTTCTTTTTTTGCGTGTTTGTGCGTTGTCCGCATCGATGTGTTATGTGGACTTTGCATCAACTACAGAAGCAGGTATAATGATTCCACAGATCGGTTTAAACAGACAATTTGAGTCCTGGTATGATGTCCATCTGGAAGGGTACAACAGCCCTGATGAATGCTGTAATAAACTGATGATCTTCACACAGGAAACTGTCAAGAACAAATGTTGGTAAATCCCTGCCGCGGGCGTGAGCATGCTCTGGTGGAAAGGTGGGGAAGAAAGCAGGGATTTCTAGTACTTGCAAGTTCCGACTTTTTTAATCCCTTGTGCCAAGGAAAAAAGTAGCAGAAATGAAATGGGATTTGAGTTGCAGAACAGAGCACCAGACCCCATGTTCAGGTCGCCTAGCAATTCAGTTAGGTCATGGGCAGGAATCAGTTTCATGTGCACCCAGAGACTCTCACGGATGCAGAGGGCATCCAATTTCCGGCGTCGAAATATTGCACCACATGCTCAAGCGCTTATTAGCTGCCAGGAATGCAATATTTTTATGAGAGCCAACGAACAACATAAGAAAAAACGTTTGCAGCTGTGGCAAATATGCAGGGAGTTCTGAGTATAGGTGTATCCTCCAGCTTCCAGGATTCTGAGAATCCAAAATCTTTAGCATCAAAATCCACTATAGAATCTGCTCCGTTTGGAAGCTGAAGCAGATTCTACATTATGGATTCTGAAAATCCATGTGCTTCCAAACGGGGCCTTAGGGTGTGTTGGTTTATTAGGATCTAAAGTTTAGACCCGTCGCATCAAAGAGAATCTTATCATTTAGAAGTATTAAATAAAGTCTAATTATAAAACTAATTGCAGAACCCCAGAGCTAATTCGCGAGACGAATCTAATGAGGTATATTAGTCCATGATTAGCGGATGATTACTGTAGCATCACTGTGGCAAATTATAGATTAATTAAGCTTATTAAATTTATCTCGTGAATTAGCACCCATCTGTGAAAAAAAATTTATAATTAGACATTATTTAATACTTTTAAATAACAAAATTCTCTTTAATATAATGGGTCTAAACTTTAGGTCTTAAAAAACGAACACTATTAGTCCTCCCAACTCTCAAACATTTTCAATCCACATCAAACCCCTAATTCAAGCCGAACAAGATTTTAATGCAGCGAAATGTCATGTCACAAGTTTCATTTCACAACGTCACGCAACACTTGGTGCTACTCCATGATTGATCTATGATCTGTCAAACCGCGAAGTTTTATTTCATCACTCCACGTCTCGTCTGCTCATTAATGAAATGGAACTTGCGGCTCTCATCATCACGCATCTGCAGTTTTCCGACCTCCCATCTCGATTTGTTTGGCTCTCATGTCAGGGAGCAGTGGACGATAGTGGATGCCTCGTCCTCTGATCCAGCAAACTTATTTTAAAGGGAAAAGCAGCATCTCGTTTGCCACCTACCGTTCGGTGCGCTTTCTTGCGTTTGTGCCCCGAGAATTCGCGACGCCGGAGGACCGGATCCTTATCCACCCATGGCGACCCCGACCGTCGTCTTGCTGCCCCTGTGGAGCGCCGGCCACCTCATGTCCCTGCTCGAGGCCGGCAAGCGTCTGCTCGACCGCGCCGGCGGCAGGCTCTCGCTCACCGTGCTCGTCATCCCCCCGCCCACGGAGCAGCTCGCGGCCGAGGTCGAGGGCCACATCCGCCGGGAGGAGGCCTCCGGCCTTGACGTCCGCTTCGTCCGCCTCCCCGCCGTGGAGCCCCCGACGGATTTCCGCGGCATCGAGGAGTTCCTCTCCCGGCTCGTGCAGATGCACGCGCCCGACGTCAGGGCGGCGGTCGCCGCCCTCCCGTGCCCCGTGGCCGCGCTCGTTCTCGACTTCTTCTGCACCACGCTGATTGACGTGGCCCGCGACCTCGCCGTGCCGGCCTACGTCTACTTCACCACCAACGCCGCGATGCTGGCGCTCATGCTGCGCCTCCCGGCGCTCCACGAGGAGGTGACGGTCGAGTTCGAGGAGGTGGAGGGCGACGTGGACGTGCCCGGGCTGCCGCCGGTGCCGCCGTCCTCGTTCCCGATGCCGGTGATGGACAAGAAGAACCCGAACTACACGTGGTTCGTGTACCACGGCAGGCGCTTCGCGGAGGCCGACGGCATCATCGTCAACACGGCCGCCGAGCTTGAGCGGAGCGCGCTTGCTGCCATCGCCGACGGACGGTGCACGCCCGGAGTCCGTCCCCCGACGGTGTATCCGATCGGCCCGGTGATCTCGTTCGCGCCGCCCTCCGAGCAGCCGCAAGAGTGCGTGCGGTGGCTCGACGCACAGCCCAAGGCCTCCGTGGTGCTCCTCTGCTTCGGGAGCGGAGGATTCTTCACCGCGCCGCGGGCGCACGAGATTGCCCACGGCCTGGAGCGCAGCGGTCACCGCTTCCTCTGGGTGCTGCGCGGCCCACCGGAACCAGGCGCGCGGCACCCAACGGACGCGAACCTCGCCGAGCTTCTCCCAGATGGCTTCCTCGAGAGTACGAAGGGCAGGGGCCTGGTGTGGCCGACGTGGGCGCCGCAGAAGGAGATCCTGGGCCACGCCGCCGTTGGGGGTTTCGTGACGCACGGCGGCTGGAACTCGGTGCTGGAGAGCCTGTGGCACGGCGTGCCGTTGGCGCCGTGGCCGCTGTACGCCGAGCAGCACACGAACGCGTTCACACTGGTGGCCGCCATGGGCGTCGCCGTGGCGATGAAGGTGGACAGGAAGCGGGACAACTTCGTGGAGGCCGCGGAGCTGGAGCGAGCGGTGAAGGAGCTGATGGGCGGCGGCGAGGAGGGGAGGAAGGCGAGGGAGAAGGCCATGGAGATGAAGGCCGCGTGCAGGAACGCCGTGCAGGAGGGCGGCTCGTCCGACGCGGCGCTGCGCAGGCTAGCCGAGCAGCTGGTCAGCACGAGTAAGTGACGACGAGACGAGAGAGGCAGCTCCCCCTATGTCGCATGTCATGTGTTCTTCGATGCCTGGATTTCGGAGGCATCGCTACCATTTTCAAATAAAAGACATTGCCTCTCAAACTTGCATATTACAAATCATTGATAAATCTTAAAAAATCATATGTTTGCTAATATCAATAATAGGACCAATATTATTTTTTTGGAATAAAGGATATTTTATCATAAACACGTTGCTGAGGTGGGTGTGCACTTGACAGATGGTGAGCTATGAGCAAGAGCTCCACAGGGTAAAGAGAGAAGGTGAAGATGTAAGAGCCTGCCTAGGCTGTTGGGCTAACTTGTCAGCTACGGAGTTTGTTGCTCTAGCAATCTTGCGTGTGGAATGATGAATGCTTCATTTTGTGCTGCAAATTCAGATAGCATTGGTGTACTTGCCAATGCCCTGGTTGTTGCAGCGGGGACCTTGGAGCAATTAAGCGCCTTTGGTAGCATTGGTAGGACATTGTAAGCCAAGCTTTTTTTGTTGGCTTACTGAGCTGCCAGCAGTAGGACTTCTGCTTCCGCCTGGAATACGTCAGTGTGACGCTAGTGATTTGGGCCAGAACACCAATAGCATAATCGTAGTGCTGTCGATGTGTTGAGACCGAAGTTGCCAATAATCAAGTAGGGTCTTGCCATTGTTTGCCTTTTTTTGGCGCCAAAAACATCCATCCTTAGCATCTTTCTCAGCCTCAGCCTTTTCCTTTTTGCTTAAAATATTATACTCCTTCCATTTCACAATGATTGTTGTTCTAACTTTGTTCTTGGTCAAACAATTCTATCTTTAACTATCGATTTTTAAATGTTCGCATAGTTTTAGAACATAGTATGTATTATTAAAGTATTTCTTATGGTGAAAAACATAAATCTTATAATGTTAAGCTATACATTTTTTTGTACTCCTAAATAGGAAGGGTGGGTGTCGTTGGTTACTAATTCTAGGCCTGGGCTGCTTGCTCTGGCGGGGCCTCTTGCTAAGGTCTCATCTTGGGTTAAGGGCCGAGCTTGAAGCCAATTTCTTCACTTTGTCTCTTGGACTTTGCTTGGGCCGAGCTTGGTGCTTGGTCTTGGGATTATAAAGAGGGTCATGTCCGCCTACAGTTCCCAGGCTGTAAATGTAAAAGATCGTAAACGTAAAATTTTTAAAGGAATCTTGCTAATTTGAAGTACTAAATGAAGTCTATTTATAAAACTTTTGCATGGATGGGCTGTAAATCGCGAGACGAATCTAATGAGCCTACTTAATCCATATTTTGCAACAGTGATGCTACAGTAACCATCCGCTAATTATTGCTTAATCATGGATTAATTAGCATCATTAGATTCGTCTCGCGATTTACAACCATCTGTGCAAAAAGTTTTATAAATAAATTTTATTTAGTACATCAAATTAGCAATATTCTTTTGCAAAATTATTTTTGCGTTCACAGTTACGGGAACTAAACAGGCCCTAAACCGTCGCGTGCCGTCCCCGCCCCGCCGCCGTCCCGCCATCCCGCCGCCGTGAGGTGCCCCTGTTTGCCGGCGCGAGGGGTCCACGTCCGCCCGCGCGAGGAGGCGGGGCCCTTGTGGTGACGACGGCGAGCAGGAGGACGGGCATGCCTCACGCCCCCACCCCCCTCCTCCGCTGCGACACCAGGGCGCTCCTCCGCCGCGACGCCGGGGCGCGATCAGCGGGAGGGACTCCTGCGCCGCCACCGCCACCACGACGGTGCCCACTCCTCGCCGCTGCACCTCCTCCACGCCGCCGTGGACCTCGCGCCGCCGCTCCTCCACGCCGCCGTTGCACCCCCGCCCTCCTCCGCTGCTCCGCCCCTCCTCCCCTTCCTCGCTCGATCTGGCTCCTGGGACGGTAGCATCCACCGCGAGAAGCTCCAGTCGCCGGCGAGAATGCGAGGGTTGGCCGTCCGCTGCCGCCCTCCGCTGCGAGGTGCCCTTGTCCGCCCGCACGAGGAGGCGAGTCGCCCGGTGCTCAGTTCCCCTCCTCCTCGCCACGCTTCGCCCTCGCCCTCCGCGCCAGCCTTCACCGAGGGCATCAAGCAGCCGCGGTCGGGCCCGGATGCGTCGCCGCTCGAGATCAACGAGCGCGATGTGGTGTGGACGGCAAGCGGCTGCCAGGAGCCGTCCGCCGATGCTCGAGATGCTGCCGCCGTGCAAGAGACGCCGGCACACCATGCTGCAGAGCTTCGGGCTGTCGTCCCTCCTCGCCGAGGGCGGCGGCGAACAGCGTGCAGGGTGAGGCCATGCCGATGAGGGCAGTGGCGCCAGGAGCAGGCATCCTGTCCTCTCTTCCTCCACTCAGAACAAATATCAGGAGGTCAAGAACCCTCTGCAAAATTCAGGTGCTTCTCTCCCTCCCTATTGCGTTCTTTCCCTCCCTGCCCCTTCAGATTCTTGATCTCAGTATCCAGTACTCAGTACCAAATATTCTGATTGTAGATGTATTCACGAAACACAATAATAATTTCCCCTTATCCACTGCAACATATTCATTTTATGATGAGTTAGCCTTTTGTTGCGAGACTAATGATCTATTGTATTTTGGTTATGCAAAATTCGTTTTTGATTTATTAGTTTGTGGGCATTTTAGTTAGTTTAACCATGCATCCACTTATTTTATTCTGGTAGCAGGGAGCATTCAGTTAGAAGCTCTGTTAATGGAGAATTGAAGTGCAAACTGATAGCTCCAATCTTGAGGTCCTCAAAAAAAGAAGATTTGAATATTATTATGTGGTAACCTGAAATCTGATTGAAAATTTGCATCATGAAATGCAATCTTTTAATAAGTTGATTCTTTCTTCATTGCATCTGCTTAATTACGGTCGTTTAAGTGTTGAAACGGCAACCTAGCTATAAAGGCTATTGCAGTGAAATGTTAATTTGGATCTACTCATGCCTTTTTCTAAGTTGTATTGGTTCTTATATGAACGTTAGTAGGGGATTTTTAAGGAAGAACATGGTAAAATATTGTTTAATGATACTGTTGTTTTCTGTTCTTTCTCTGAACTAGATTAGTTAGCTTTTTTTCAGTTGAGTGGTAACCTGACTTCTATTTTCTGCGTATAGACTCATTTATTTGCTTTTCTGTGTCTTAGTTCAATGGTCATATTCTGTACTGGGCTTGCTTATTAATGCCAGGCATCGAGCACCTTTGGCTTGTCCTGCAAAGGTTGCAGATCCGAAGCTGAAGGTAGAAGAGGGACATGTGCTTCTCCAAAAGCTGAAGAGGGACAGGTGCTGAATACAAATGTGCCCCGGACAGTGGAAGCAAAGTGGTGCTGTTCATCAACAGCATGTTTGGTGAGGAATAAACCAAAAGTCCAATGGTACCAGCCTAGCATATCAATATGGTATTAATTGAAATGCACTGTAATAAAAGAGTTAGCAGATTTGTAGGTCTAGAAATGCATTTTCGGAGTCGATGGACCTAAATGACACACTCTTACAGGTTTGTGCATTAAGAAATGTATTTTAGGAGTTGATGGGCCTAAGTGACACACCCTCACAGGTTTAAAGACCGCCAGTGCATTTTACTCTTAGAAAAAAGAAGAGCGGAAAGAGTTCCACTGTTCCAGCATCTGCATTATCATACAAATTGTTTTTGTTTTTACACCATTATTTCAGCTTATCAACTAAGCAGATAAAAAGGGAACTAACATGAACAAGCGTGAATAATAGAAACCATAAGCAAAGCCTCTGGTTATTCATGGCAATGACCTCCAATCTCAAGTTTGCCGAACCAATGGTCTCCCGTGCTTACTTATGGTAGAGCAGCTATCCCCGTGAAAATGACCTGTATAAAAAAAGACCCATTTTTTTTAAAAAATTATGGGATCAATGGAGAGATGACGTCCACAGTTAGAACCATGCCGGAAGTAGGTAGGATCTGTGGCACTCTTCAAAGGTCTCATGGAGCTAGCACCTCCAGGTCTGGGAGGACAGGGATCACCAGGAAAATTCTATGCGCGCGCAGCTCTCAGGATGGTCCCAAGTCAGGACCAAGGCACCATTCAATATTGCTCATGTGAGTTTGTGACTGGTCTGTGTGTTTCGGTCGGCTGTGCTATATATCGGTCTACTAGAAGGCCCTTTCTCTGAAACGTTGGTATAATGTGGATACAGGGCCTCCCTCATACGCCCTTCATCTTTTCCTCTCCTGGGCAGCTAAGTTTTGCATCGCATAACTACTTCGAGTGGATTGTCCAATGTCTTTTAACTTCCAATTCTGGACTAAAAACACCTTTCCTAACCACACACACCCTCTGTTCCAAAAATTTAACCATTTCTAATTTCACTGTAAGTCAAACCATTTTCAGTTTTTGGCTTCAGCCTTCACGCTAGTCTCTTCAGCTAGCTTTTCGATAACGTAACATGAACGATATCTGCACTATTCTCTTTTATCAAACGGTTCAAAAGAGTATGAAAACCAAACTATTTAGTTTCAACTGCGTTGATAGGAGTTCTGGACAGACTCCCTAATCCGAATGCGACATTAGAACAACAATGATCATTACCGTGGTCCCGTTTCTGAAATTGGATCCTCACCATAGACTGCACCAAACGAGTAGTAATTCGGAGCTTTCATATCTGAATCCTATTTTTACATTTGGACGTGCATCCAACTCTGTCCAATAAGGATATATCAGCTGATTTAGGGAGTCCAATGATCCCAAATAGAAGCGTGCAAAGTGCATCGAAACAGTATAAACTCCCTGTCCACGCAATCTACTTTAGACAGCTGAAAAATCCGAAGGCCATTGTACTGCACTGAATCATCTTGGTGCGGTGGCTCCGCGCTCTGTTCATGCGGTCCAGGCCGGAGACGACAAGGCGACCGCTCGCAGGTCACGGATCACCTCTCGGCGCCGCACAGTGCCGGCGATCTTGATGCCCCGTACGAGCGCCGGAGTTCTATATCTGCTGCTATTATATTCAAGCGCCGCGGTAGCTGCAACGCGCGGTCCGCGGCGCTCCTCGGTGACCTATAAAAGGCAGCGCCGCGGGAAGCCGCTCCCTCATCGACGCTGATTAGCTCCTCCTTCCAGCAGGAAAAGGAAGCACCGAGCTAGCCTCAGACCAACAGAGTGCCGATGACCGGCCCCGCCGACGAGTCCTCCGGCCAGCAGCAGCAGCAGCTGCACGTCGCCATCTTCCCGTGGCTCGCCTTCGGGCACCTGCTCCCCTGCCACGAGCTCGCCGAGCGCCTGGCCTCGCGCGGCCAGCGCGTGTCCTTCGTCTCCACGCCGCGCATCCTCGCCCGGCTCCGCCCGGTCGCCCCCGCGGCGGCCTCGCTCCTCGACTTCGTGGCGCTCCCGTTCCCGCGCGTCGACGGCCTCCCCGAGGGCGTCGAGGCCACCTCCGACGTCCCGGCCGGAATGGCCGAGCTCCACCGAGAGGCCCTGGACCGGCTCGCGCCGGCCTTCTCTGCCTTCCTCGACGCCGCCGACGCCAGCGGCAACAAGGTGGACTGGGTGCTCCTCGACAGCTTCCACGCGTCCATCGCTGATGTCGCCCATGAGCACAAGGTTACAAACTTTTTCATTAAAAAATCTCATCAGGGAATACATGAGACACAATGGAAGAGTTTCAGGAACCAAACGGACTCAATTTTTTTGCTAAATTTTTAACCCTAAAAAGTTTTTTTCCTTTCTTAAGGTCCCCTGCATATTGAACATGCCTTACTCCGCGGCGTCGTCAATAGATTACGGAGTTCCCGACCCCAAGGATCTGGACAATCCCTTGACTCCAGCAGTAATCCGACGATTCGTCCAGACGTTCGAGAAATGCAAGCTCATCGCTTACCGCAGCAGCTTCGAGGTCGAGCCAGAGTCCATGCCTCTCCTGGCAAAGATCTTCGGCAAGCCGGTCATCCCCGTCGGCGTCCTCCCACCGCTCGCCGCCGCCGACGCAGCGCACGACGGCGACGCCTCCCTGTCGTGGCTCGACGAGCAGCCGTCCAAGTCCGTGGTCTTCGTCGGCTTCGGGAGCGAGTACCCGATGACCCTCAGGCAGCTCCACGAGATCGCCGCCGGGCTGGAGCTCGCCGGGACGCGCTTCCTCTGGGCGCTCAAGAGGCCCGGCGGCGTCGCCCCGGAGGAAGACCTCTTGCCCCCGGGGTTCGAGGAGCGCACGCGCGGCCGCGGCTCCGTCGTCACGGGCTGGGTTCCCCAGACCAGCATCCTGGGGCACGCCGCCGTGGGCGCGTTCATGATGCACTCCGGCTGGGGCTCCACCATCGAGGGGCTCCAGTACGGCCAGCCCATGGTGATGATGCCCGTCCTGGGGGATCACCTGTCCACCTCGCGGGTGATGCACGAGCGGAAGATCGGGGTGAGGGTGCACAAGGAGAAGGGAGACGAGGCTTTTCTTGGCGACAACATCGCGAGAGCCATACGGGCCGTCATGGTGGATGAAGAGAGCAAGGGGATCTACGCCGCCAATGCTAAGAAGATGCAGGAGATTGTGGAAGACGAGAAGTGCCACCACAGGTACATCGATGACTTCATTCAGTGCCTGAGGGCCCACAAGAACTGAAAAGGGTAAGACGGCTTGGCTTTTCGTGTGACTGAAAATGGCAACTCCCGATATATGCTAGCTTGAAATTGGTGCTGGCTGTATATATATCCACGTCTATCCAATGATTATCGTACATTTACATGTCTGGTTCAAAATTCTATTGCTTCATCCGATCCGGGCAAATTGCCAAAGCATTTGACGGTTGACACATTGCAATATAAAGGACTAGTAAAAAAAATTCTAGATAGGAAGTGGGTCGGTCTCAAAGTAAATGAGTTGTTAGTTGTATCCACGTGCGATTTTTCTGGACCAAGGTCGGTTTAAAGGCCATTAGGCAAGTCTCAATATACAATTTTATTATACAGTTTAAGAATTGAGATTTGGTACCGGTACCGGCTGGGTTTATAAGATCAAACTTCTCTCTTATCTCTCCTTATATAATACTACCAAATCAGTAAAATTGCTAATGTGACATGTTATTTAATCTTATGAAACTTCTGATAAAACTCCCGTATTGATGAAACTCTCATAAAATTAACTTTAGCGAAAATGTCAAATCCACTAAGGGGCGGAGAGGCGGACCCAAGACTTCGATCCTGAGAGAGGAGGACATAGGACTTATGTTTCTCTCTTCTTTCTTACTCCTCTCATTTTCTTCTTCTTCCTTCTCCTCCTTTTCTTCTTTTTTTTTCATTTATGACTGAAAATTGTTGGGGGCAATGGGAGTGTAGCAGAACCGCTCGAATTAATCTTGCTTAAATGCGTAACCATCACCATGGCAATTCGGGCTAACACGCACTTAAAATGGAGTAAAACGACAGTCTGTCGGGTATCATCCCGACGCAATCACTGGAATTTCGATCGAAACAATGCATAGATACAACCCATACGAAGGTGAGTCCAGACAGAGACGGAACCGGGGACAAATTTAAGGGGGGGCGGATAAATTCGTCCCAACTTTTCATTATCCATTCAAGAATACACTAGCTAGCAAAGTATAGTAATAAACTACGCAATGGCAATACACAAAAGCAAATAATTTGTAAAAGTAATCAATATATCTTGTTCATTTAAATTTTACGGCGCGATTCTTCACCGTATGGAAGGCATCGATAATCGAATATGTCGTGACCTTCATTTCAATCTCTCTTTCAATATAGAGTACCAAGCAATTTCTTAAAAATTCATCTTCCATCTTGTTTCGTCGTCTAGTCTTATTAATTTTCATTGCTGAAAATGCGCGTTCTATAGTTGCAGTTTAAACGGGTAAAGTAAGAACAAGGCGAATCAACCTGCACATGAAAAAAGAAATATTACTAATTGATGTTATAATTTTCTAGTTAAGTAACTAAGTATCAATAATATAAAATAAGAGCATACCTATGAATCAAATGATAATTATCGATGATAAATATCAGCTACACTTGTTAAATTTTGAAACTTTGGATTGGTAGGCACATCAAGCTCATAATGACGTAGTTGACATCTCAAGTTGGCTCTCTCTCGTTCTAAAAAATCAGCAGGATAGAACTTTGAAGCTAGAGAGCACACTTTATCAATGTTGAATGAACTGAATGAATCACTTGGATCCAAAGATGTACACAAAATGAGAAACTCTGTTGCTTGTTCACTGAATCTGCAATTCAACTCTTGTGCTTGTTGCTCTATGGCAACAGTGAAGATATCATATCTATAGTGATGCTCAACTGTAATCTCATTGGGTGCCTGAGATCTAATGAAATCTGCATATAAGTCTTTCATATTTGGACAAACAATCGCTTGTTTCAAACAAAAAGATGTCACATCACTAATAAGCTAGCTCCAACCTTGGTCTCTTAACTCCTGAATCAATCTTTTTGTGGTGGCTACATCATCCATAGCATTCACAATATCTTGTGACTTGTACTGTAACTTTTTGCAAAGCATGTCTGTTATGCCCATAATTTCTTTCATAACATGCAAAATGAATACAAAATCAAATGTCATCATCAATGTAACAGCAGCACCATCAGCCTTCCAACTAACTGAAGCCTTAGTCCCTGGACCTTCTATATTAGCAATATCCTTGAGCACTAAGTATGTAAGTTTGTACATCCTTAAAAAACTGCAAATAGAGTCATAATGAGAGCTCCACCTAGTCTCACCTGCCCGCTTTAAAGTTCTAATTTGGTTAACTCCACTTCCAGTTTTCAGCTCCCCAAGATCAATAAGATTTTCCATTTTAGCTATTTGATAGGCACGCATGTCATCATTTCTCTTACTAGAAGACAAAACAGTGTTGACAACAAAACTAAGATGATCAAAAAAATTAGAAACCTCTGGCACTTCCTTAGATGTAGCAACAAGAGCTAATTGTAATTGATGAGCAAAACAATGGATATAATATGCATAAGGACAATCTGCAAGAAATTTTGCTTGTAGCCATTCCATTCTCCATGCATGTTACTAGCACCATCATACCCTTGTCCTCGAATATTTTGAACATCCAATTTATGGCTAGCTAACAAAGAGCATATCTCTTTCTTAAGTGTTGCAGATATATCATGAACATGAGCAATATCAAGAAAGCGTTCTCGAATGAAGCTCTCTTTATCAACAAAACGAACAACAAATGCTATTTGTTCTCTAGTAGATTTATCTCTAGATCATCAAAAATCAAGCAAAATTTTGCATCACCAATCTAATCATGAATTAACTTTTGGGTTTTAGAAGCCATAATATCAAGGATTTATTTCTGAATCAGCGGTCAGGTGTACTTTGCATTACCTGGAGCATTACCTAGAACAACTGCCTTGACCTTGTCATCATATTCAGCTAGAAGTTTTACCATCTCAAGAAAGTTGCCTTGGTTCTTTAAATCCGTAGATTCATCATGTCCATAGAAAGCTCAAATTTGGAATGCTAACCACCGGACAGTGTCAATTGTTACTCTTGTTACTCTTAGTCGAAGCCTATTCCGCTTGACATCTTGAGTTGATCGCTTTACCACCATCCTTTTAAGCTGCCCACTTGGTTGATTCTTTAAATTATTGTAGCATGTAATATTATAACTATGAGCAGAGTTACTATCTTTTCCCATGTGAGATATGAATGCACAATTCTTTCTTTTCACCTTTTTTTTAAGAATTGAAACCCTTCACTGTAAACACATCTGATCGTGCCTTTCCATATAGTTTCTTAGAAAATAAATAGCAAGGAAAGCAAAATGCCGCATCTTTTGTAGGAGAGTATTCTAACCAAGGAAACACTTTGAACCAATATGACTGAAAACAACATCGATGAGACTTGAGACTAGAATATGGATACTTATCCTTCATAAATTGGAACGGACCATACATGATGTATATTCTGCGAGCTTGATCTTGTTCATCAAGAGGATAGTCCCAAATTTGACAACGTAAATCAGGATCACGTTCTACAATTAGAACACTAGCATCTGAATTTAATCTCTGAACTTTGGAGGAGCTAGAGCTAGATCATCTTCTAATTCATTTTCTTCTAATTGAGGATTTTGATCAATCATATCATTATCATTTTGCTCTTCTACATGTGTCTTCTTGTAGAAAGAAAAAGGTGTAACCATTCTTTTAGGCCTTGCATTGGTTTCCTAAAGAGGTTTGGCATAATTTCATCAAAAGATTCTATGCTATTTTGAGACAAGATAGTTTAGGGCACATGGATTAGGAAAATAGAATTTTCTTACATTGGTTTGAGTTGGAGGAGGAACGTGCTGCTCACTGGCCGACGTGGTATCTGCGAGTGCAACTGCGACCTGCTCCTGCTCCTGCTCACCCTCGCCGTCCATCGGTTGGCGCGGCTGGCCAGCTCACCGGCTGCCTGCGCTTAGCACAGGCGCACCACGCACACACGACGTCGCTCTCCAGTCTGGCGTGCGGTGTCACGTCGGGACTCGGGAGGCGGCGAGCGAGGCAGAAGCAAATAGCAGATTGATTTGGAAAATTGGAAACGAAATGTCGGGCAGGGCTGGGAGATCCGATTGAACTTCAGGGAAAAAAGTAGCTGGGCTATTGGGCGTCTGGGCCTTCATGGGCTGGGGTATTAAAAAAATTGTTGGGGGTACGGTCCCTCCTAGCTCCCCCCAGTTCCGCCACTGAGTCCAGATATTACAATAATCCATAAATTTTACATCACAGAATTCAACAGGAATTATTATTACAAACCAAGTTCGAGTTTATAAAACAAGGTACTTTCAGAGTTTGATAGTGCAGCGGAAAATAAATGATAGTTCTAACGACGATACAAGATATATGATGAAGTCCGTACATAACATCACTCAGCGTTATCATCGTTGGCCGGAAACGTATCCCATTCCACCGACCAACCAGGAGGAAGAGTACACGACCAAATCAAACTAGCAACCATGTCTTCAAAGGTCTCACCTGAAAATAAAGCCACAAGCAAGACTAATTATACTAATACTCAGCAAGGTTGATTATACTAATACTCAGCAAGGCTTATCCGACTAGTGGTATATAGTTAGCTGACTTCTAGACATGCAAGACTTTTGGCTGAAAGTTATTTTTGCCAAAAAAGCATCTAAGAGTGAGTCCTTACTTTATAGTTTTAGCATCAAGTTCTAATTGATTAACCATTCTAGGTAAGCAATTATCCAAATCATGCATGGTGGAAAATAATTAATTGAGCATCCAACCAAATTAATTATCATCATTGTTCATCTTTTTACTCTATGTGATAAAAGGGTTAAGCAGTCTCAATGACGCGAGAAACAGACGATTCGAATCGAGTTTCTTAACCTTGCAAGGGAAACCTAAATACACGTCGTGTGGTTACTCACAGTGTCACATGTGCAAATTTTTCCCATTTCTTTCTGGATTGTGGATCTGGGCCAGCCCTCTCAACTACAGAGGTCCACGAAAAACGGAACGAAACCGAGCCGTGGCTGTTCTTGTAGTCACCATGTGCCTATGTGAACAAAGTCAAGAGGGTGAGAATAAAGTCCACTCGCCGTTCCAATCAGGTACTTAAGCTTACCGATTATGATATTCTTCGCACGTGGTTAGTTCGTTCAAAAATTTAACCACCACCGCCACACACCGCGACCTTAGCATTTTCGCTAAACAGACAGGGTCTCAATCATCAATAGAAATATCATAACATAGCCCCATCCGTCGACCTTATGATTCCAACATAAGTAAAATAAGCGACTCATATATCTCGCGAGTGATAGAAAATCACTTGATTTTTAGCGGAGTCCTATTAGCATGGCAATCTAGCGACCGACACAGACCAATGTTCATATCATAGGTACCTAGGATCATGCATCAAGGGTTTCAATTTACTCCGACAAACTTAATGCACAATACCATGTATAAGTAAAAGTTGCGTAAGTTCAAAAATAGGGGCTATACTCCGGGGCTTGCCTTCCTAAGCAAAGCTAGTTTTGGGCTCTTTCGAACTTTGGTTCGGGTCTTTAATGACTTCAGTTAGATTGGTCCGAGCTTCGCGTTGCTTACTCTCAGGCTCCATCACCAGCTCGTAGGTTCTGTCAGCAAGAGTCGTCGATTCTATATGAATGTATATATATGAGTTGTTTTAATGATACAAGATAAATAACTATTTCACTATAAAGTTACAATTCAACAAAACTCAAGTTAAGATGTAAATCACTTAATTTTCTTTTCCTTGGACAGTCATTTATCGAGTAGTATCTAGATTAACTATTAGTGAGGGGTTTTGTTATTTTATAAACAGCCAGTTTTCAAGAGTAAGCATGGATTAAAAATAAAATAACTATTAGAGATAGTTTCTATTGTTGAGATTTTTATGCAGAGCACATTACTTAAGTACAAGCTCACTGTAAAATTTCTAACCATTTTTATTTAGCAGATTAATCATAAAAAATACATTAAACAACTACTGTTAGAATCAAAATCCATTTATATAGAACATTTTACTGCAAAACCGGTGCTCAACATTTTACTGAGTAATTCTAAACTTATGGTGAGTCTACTGTAAAACTTTTACGTTTTAGTGTGAAAGATATAGAGCATTTACCGAGTAATCCTAAACTTATGATGAGTTTGCTGTAAATTTTTCAGATTTTAATGTGGAAGATACAGAGCATAGAAAATAAGTTAAATTTTTAATTAATTAAAATTTATTTCTATAAGCAGTTCCACAAAAAATTGGTGTCTCAAATTTTTTCAATATGATAATCTACTAAAATGTAGTCTCTGTTTAAAATTTCTTATTTTTCTAAACACCAGAACTAGTTACTTTGATGTAGTTTTTCTTAACTAAAAATATATGAGCAAGTTAGACAGAAGTAAAAAGTTCCAAGCTTTATCCATAGCATTTGTGCATCAAGGTTACTCTAGGTAAAAATTTCAACCCTAACATATCAGTAGAATAATATGAACAAATAACTTTAGCAAAATAGTATATCAAACAAGATCCAACAAAAACTACTTGTAGAGACTTGTTCTGGCCTTGATATTTTCACACAAGTCTTAATAAGAAGAGGCTAGATTACAGTTCAAAAATCAACCACAATACTGAAGAGATACATTTATGGGCTATTTAAAATAAGATTAATTTTAGATCAAATTATAATTTGTAATTGGTCATTCTTCAGTCCAAAAGTTGTTGGATTCACCAAGAGGTTCACAATAAATTTTAGTTTGTATTTTTTGAAGTTTTCTATAATTTTAGATTGATTTTACAATCAACATCCTCTTGAAAATAGAAGTTAACTCGTCCTTAGATCTAGCAGAAAGGATCCTAGAAAAAGAATGGGGATTTGCAATGTCGCCCCTAGCCAGAGCTTAGCTGTTCCCCACCAAAATCTGGTGAGAGAACTAGTCGGAGGTGAGAGAAAAGAGGTAGGAAAGAATGAGTGAAGCGAGGATTACCTCGCTATGGCTTCGGTTGGTGCTGGGGTGGCTGGAGTTGGTCTGCCGGCGGTGAGCAGGAGCTCCGGCAAGGTGCGGGCAGCGAGCGGCGGTGGTCCAGCAAGGGAGGGCGTGGGGAGGTCGGGGAGCTTTAGGGGAGCCATGGGGAACCGATCTAGGGGCTTGACTTGGGTGGAAGTGGAGCGGATGGTGGGGCTCGACGGCGAGGTCAAGTGGCGGCGCTAATGGCGCGGTGGTGGTGGTACTCAGACACGTGTGAGCAGGGGCTCGGTACAGCTCTTTATAGGTGTGTGAGGGAGAGGGGAGAGGTGAGGTGGAGCTGGGCACGGCACAACGGAGGGAGGCGCGGCCGGGGCAAGGCCACGGCAAGGGCGCGGCGTAGCTCGGTCGTCGGGAATCGACGGCCGCGTGGCTTGCGCGCGTCGGGTATGGGTGGATTGGGGCAGGGGAGGGCGATTTGGCCGCTGGCATGTCACGGCGTTGTCCTTTGGCGCGGCTCGCCGGCTAGGTGGCCGGCGGCCGCTGCCCCTCGACGGGACAGAACAGGGAAGGGAGGGAGAGAAGGGTCGGGATTCAAATTATTTTTAAAAAAATTTTGAACAGAAATTTGAAAACTTTGAAAACAAAAGTTGTAGGAAATTTTAAAATCTACAAGTTTTGTTTTAGCCAAAATTTCATTTGAGCCATGGTTTGAAAGTTATTTTAAATTCAAAACTAATAGAATTTGAATTACTAGTCATTTCTTGTGTTAAATTTTGAATTTGCAAATGGTGTTTGAAGTATCCTTTGTAGGTATTAAAAATTAGAGTGTGTTTTTTATACTATATTTATCGTGAAAAGTGGAGCATGAAAAGGTTATAAACATAAAAGAAAAAGTCTCATATACACACATACATACACATGCATATGTACACACATAATTTAATATTATTTTAATAATTCTAGATTCTTATGCATGATGCTATGGTTAAATTTTAAGGTGTTACGAGGAGGGGCCCCTCCATGAGCTGCATGGGTGGAGGGCTCCAACCCCACTGCCCCTCCCTAAATATATACAATGTTTAGATGTATAGTAAAAATTAAAAATCAAATTTTGGATTGACGTGTTTTGATCGTTAGGCACAAATCAAATAAAGAATAGAGAGATGCTCACGTGCCCACTAGAAAAAAGAAATACATAATAGCTATAGTGGGACACCTGTCGCCCTTCGCGTTCTTCAATTCATTTTAGAGAGCACATCCCATTGTCAAAATTGAGATAAATTATTGAACATGGTACCCCTTCGCATTCTTCAAAGGGCACGTCCCGTTCTTAAAATTGAGACAAATTATTGAGCATGGTACCGTGACCCGACCGACAGAGACGTTAGAACGGCAGTGATCCTGACTGTCTCTTTATGTAGCGAGATCATCGTCACCGTCGATCCCACCAACCCAACCTTAGATGAAACTTTAGACTTTACTCGTTTTATTTGCCTCCCAGATTTTTATTTCTTTCATTAGAAAAAACAAAACAGGACCAACTCTATCATTAATTCATTATCATCGTTTTCCTTGCACCTCTGTCCCGATAGCGGTCAGGTCAGCGTCGACTTTACTCGCGATACAGCAATGGCTACTCCGACCGTCGTCTTGATGCCCGTCTGGGGCATCGGCCACTTCGCGCCGATGCTCGAGGCCGGCAAGCGGATGCTCGCGCGCAGCGCCCGGACCCTCGCGATCACCGTGCTCGTGATGCCGGAGCCCAAGGCGAAGTGGGCGCCCGAGACCGCCGAGCACATTCGCTGCACGCGCCCTACGTCAAGGTGGCCGTCGCTGGCTTGGCGCGCCCGGTGGCCGGCGTCGTGCTCGACATCTTCTGCACGACGCTGCTCGACGCGCCGCACGAGTTCGGCGTGCCGGCCTACGTGTACCTGATCACCAGCGCCACCATGTGCGCGCTCCTGCTGCGCTCGCCGGCTCTCGACGAGGAGGTGGCCGTCGAGTTCGAGGAGATGGAGGGCGGGGTGGACGTGCCCGGGCTGCCGCCGGTGCCGGTGTCCTGCGGTCCTGCCTGCCCACGGGACTTTGAGAAGTGGACGGCAAGCGGGCCGAACGACAGCGAGACGGAAATGCCGGCGCTGGCTGAAGGAGGGTGGGTGGTGGTGGCTTCGTGACCGCATCATGGGCCACTTCCTGATTTTGGGCTGCGCGATTCGCTTTGTCATTCGTAGCTCTGCCCAAGCCCAATCGGCCCCTTCTAGAAAGTAGAATCCTTGCTTGCATCTCCCTGCTAGTATTTTGAACCCGATGCGATGCGATGCGATGAGTGGCACTGAAGAAAGGGAGAAAACGAGGTACTTGGAACACCTCAAGGCCACATTGCGACGACGATAACTAGGTCGAGCTTTGATCCAAAGAGCCAAGCTGCTGTCGACACGCCGACACACTACTGCACTAGCTAGCTAGTCTACTGTGCATAGGCTTGGTGAAATCGATCGGCCCTGTGAGCTACAGGACAAACCGGCGGATAGCAACAGTGGGAGATCGGATGGATCGGACCCGATGGCGAGAGGGAGCAGCGTCTTGGAGAAAACTAGAGGTGGTTTTCCATAGAGAAAACGATGTATGTTTCCGGACAGTTCGCCACGGAACGGAAGCCCAAGGGATGGTTGAGAGCCACACGTGATGAGCGGACAAAATCTCACAGCAAGAACCATGCGTGCTGCCGTTTTGGTGGAAAGCACCAGACGTTCAAAACAATTTTGCTCCAAACTAGGATCGCACAAAGCAGGTGTTTTGTATTCCAACGCAACATGGAGCCTATGCTTCACGTTTTACAAAGGCGCGTATGCAACGCTCGTGTGTGTTGAGCAAATTATTACTCGCGATCGTACTTTGATTTCTACTCCCTCCGCCCTAAATTATTAATCATTTTAGCTTTACTAGATATATAAATTTTGCTATGCATCTAGATATAATATGTATCTAAGTGCATTATAAAAATTATACATCTAAAAAAACCATAATATCTAGATAATTTGAGACGGAGGAGGTTTTACTACTGGAATTGGCAGATTGACTTGATCTCGGAATATAATGGTAGGCTAGGAATTAGGATAAATATTCTGAAAAGATTCGATATATTCTAATTATTACATTGTACAAGATAAGGACAGAGAATCTCAACTGATACTGTACGTAGTACTAGCTTGTAGAAACCACACTAGGTCCTCTCTCTCTCATTTCCTTGCTTGGTCCACTCTGCTCGGCAAGCCAAAGCTCACAAGAGGTCCACTCTGTTCTTTTTCGAAACACCGCATGCATGCTATGCTATTCACTATATTCGTCCAACACTGCTCGATCAGAAGAGACACACAGTTCTACATTGGTGGAGACACAATGCTGAGCTTTCACATCATGAGGGAGGAAGTGCCATAGGAACAGAACAGACCCTTCTACGGGCGTTCAGAGGATGATTGTGAACTAGAGGAATAATTGCTTTTTGCTTATGATTTAGTTTATATTAAAACGACGATTTGGATCATCTCTTCCTGTCAAAAAAAAAACACACCATAGATTTAGACTCCACTGCCTGTCAATGAAGAGTTTACGGTCACCACTCACCAGTGCAGAAACCAACCGTAGCCACGCTTTGCTGTCTAGTGGTATCGTCGCGCTCGATTCCAATCTGCTATGTGCTACCATCGACTAGAAGTCTAGAACAACACTCACTAATATCTTGTAAAATCCAATTACGCCTCTTGCTTGTTCGCATAAAACAAAGCCACTCTTCTCTATTTCTTGTTTAGCGCAACCACTTGAGTCCAGCAAATTAAAGAGCTCGCTGTTGCGTTTAGTCCATGATCGATCGATCAATGGCTGCCGCTACCATCGTCTTCCTCCCGTGCTGGGAATCCGGCCACTTCATGTCCATGGTCGCGGCCGGCAAGCGGATGCTCGACGCCAGCGGTGGCGCCCTCTCCCTGACCGTGCTGGTCATGCAGGCGCCCACGGCAGCCAAGGCGTCCGAGGTCGCCGGCCACGTACGCCGTGAGGCGGCGTCCGGCCTCGACATCCGCTTCCAGAACCTCCCCGCCGTCGAGCCGCCGACCGGCTACGCCGCCCCCGAGGAGTTCAACTTCAGGTACACCCAGCTCCACGCGCCCCACGTCGAGGAGGCCGTAGCTGGGCTGGCGTCTCCCGTTGCCGCGATCGTCGTGGACCTCTTCTGCACGCCTCTGCTCGACGCGGCCGGCGAGCTCGCCGTGCCCCGGTACGTGTACTTCGCCTCCACGGGCGCGTTCCTCGCGCTCATGCTGCGCCTGCCGGCGTTCCGCGAGGAGCTCACCGCCAGGCCGGAAGGCGCGGTGCATGTGCCGGGCTTGCCGCCGGTGCCGCTGCCCTACATGCCGGCGTGCCTGTCGGGGGACAAGATCAGCAACTACGAGTGGTTCGCGGACTACGGGCGCCGCTTCATGGACGCCAGCGGCATCATCATCAACTCCTCGATCGAGCTCGAGCGCGGGGTCCTCGCCGCGATCGCGGACGGCCGCTGCGTGCCGGGCCGGCCTGTTCCGACGGTCCACGCCATCGGCCCAGTGATCTGGTTCGCCGAGCGAGAGCAGCAGCAGCCGCACGTGTGCGTCCGGTGGCTGGACACGCAGCCGCCAGCCTCGGTCGTGTTCCTCTGCTTCGGGAGCAAGGGGTTCGTCGACAGGGCGCAGGTCGGGGAGGTCGCCGCCGGCCTGGAGCGCGGCGGCCATCGCTTCCTCTGGGTGCTGCGGGGGCCGCCGGCCGCCGGGTCCAGCCACCCGACGGACGCCGACCTGGACGCGATGCTCCCCGGCGGGTTCCTGACGAGGACCCAGGGGCGCGGGCTCGTGTGGCCGGCGTGGGCGCCGCAGAAGGAGGTCCTGGCGCACCCGGCCGTCGGCGGCTTCGTTACCCACTGCGGGTGGAACTCGACCCTGGAGAGCCTGTGGTTCGGCGTGCCGATGGTGCCGTGGCCGCTGTACGGCGAGCAGCACCTGAACGCGTTCGAGCTCGTGATGGCCATGGGCGTCGCCGTCCCGATGAAGAGCATGGACGGGAGCAAGGTGGAGCCCTTCGTGGCGGCGGCGGAGCTGGAGCAGGCGGTGCGGGGCCTGATGGGCGGGACGGAGGAGGGGAGGAAGGCGAGGGAGAAGGCCGCGGGCTTGAAGGCCGCGTGCCGGAAGGCCGTCGCGGAGGGCGGGTCATCGCACGCCGCGCTCCGGAAGCTCGTGAGCGAGATCTCATCCGGCGGAGGGGCGCCGCCACCGTGACGGCCGGCTGGGCTATGCGCCATGATCAGCTTATTGCATTGTGTGCGATGCAATGGCATGATGGCGTGTTTAATTTGCCGTGTTAATCGAGAGAGTTTGTAATAGTTTGCGAGCCATGTGTATGATGGCGCCCCCTGTACAGCTGAATGGCCGTTGCGGATGATGGCGCTAGGATCCCATCTAACGTGCACTCGGGAAATAATGCATGCCGGTACGGAAAAAGAAGCGGGTAATTGTTCTTAGAGGGCAGATTAGATCAGACAGATCGGGCAGGAAAGTCTGTCTGGAAATCCTAAGTATAAAATGCACGAAAGGTTATAATCATATAACAATAAGAAAAAAAATCTATTTTTAACCATCCAACTACCATGTGGATTTAGTCTCAACCATCAAACTCCGAAACCAGAAATATTTGACCATGGTACTATGCAAACCGCACCCCTTTTACCGGTTTTTACTGCGATGCTGGAACCATTCGCCATGTTAGCACGCTGTCTCAGATATGGCCGGTCAAAACCGCGGCGGCCGCCTGTTGACCGGCGCGTTCCCGTCGGCGGCGGGGAGTTGCACCTACAGCATCTAAGCAGCGAGGCGAGTTCAGCGGTGGCTGATGTGCGTGAGGAGCAACGGCCGAGCATGGCTGGCGGCGAGGAGGGGGTTCCGGCCGGCGGCGAGCTCCATGGATGAGCGCGGAAACCGGCGGAACGTGGTGGAACACGGAGGGCATGAGCTTTAGGAGTTCGTTTACATTCGATTTGAGCCGTTGGACAAGGAAAATGGGAGCCGGAGGTGGGAGTTCGCCTGTGGATGGATCTCGGGCCCGTCGGCGCCAATGGCGGACGGAGAGCTTCAAGTCCCGGCCGGGAATGGATTGGAGCTCGTTGGGGGCAGGTTGGGGAGGTAGCAGGGAGGGTGCGGCTTCGTGACGCACTGCTGGTGGAACTCGATCCTGGAGAGCCTGTGGCACGGCGTGCCGATGGCGCCGTGGCCGCTGTACGCCGAGCAGCACCTGAACGCGTTCGAGCTCGTGTCCGTGATGGGCGTCGCCGTGGGCATGGAGGTGGACCGGAAGCGGGGCAACTTCGTGGAGGCCGCGGAGCTGGAGCGCGCGGTGCGGAGCCTGATGGGCGGCGGGTCGGAGGAGGGGAGGGAGACGCGGGAGAAGGCCGCGGAGGCGAAGGCCCTGTGCCGGAAAGCCGTGGAGGGCGGCGGGTCGTCGGACGTGTCGATGCAGAAACTGGCGCGTGAGATTTGTGACGAACATAAGACGCGGGGATGTGAAGCTGCGGGTGTCATGCGAGGCGACTGATCCGCATCGCTAGCTGCAGACGAAGAATGGTTTGCAAGCATGGGGAATTTCCTGCAGCCTTGCAAAATTTGTGTTTGTATTCCCATGAGGAATCCTGGCAATATTTGAAGGAAATATTGTCAAATAAAAAAGGGAAAAAAAACACAAATTGGCCCATACTAAACTGAAAAACAATTGGGCCACCTATGCGGCTATGCGGAAGGAAGAAGTTGGAACTCGCCAGCTGCAAACTTTCTGATCATTGTGTGACGATGCGTTTCCAGCTATAATTTGAGCCTCTTTTTGCTTAGCTGATGTGTTGGTTCATGGCGGCGTCTTCCCGCTCACTGCGCCCAGCTAGCCGCGCCATGGCCGATGTGCGCTGGATGCCGGATCTAGAGACTAGAATGGAGGGAGAGCACGCTAATGTTCGGGCCACGCACGCGGGTGCGATGCAACCTTTCGCGGAAGGCCCAGCTACGGCCCACCGTGGACGTCCTCCGCCGCCGCCGCTCGCCGCGTCGCCCAGACCGCCGAGGTTAGGATTTCAGGGGAGCGGCCGCCGGTGAGAGGTGGGAGATGGTCGAGAGTCGAGACGCTAGTTAGAGTTAAGATTTCGGGTTTGCAAGAGTGGCGGTCGAGGTCGTCCATGGATCCGCTCCGTGCGACTGGGAAGGAAGGGGTTGGAACGATCGATGCCCACCTGAACGATTGAGGTGGGCTTTGGGCCTGCATTCGGTGCATCGTGGATCAGGCAGGTAGGAAGCTGGGGACACGGCCCATAGATGGGTCGTTGTATCAGTGATTTCGGTTTTCGACCGGCGGGAAGAAAATCAGAAAGTCCAAGTAACGTGTCCGTCAACATAATCCATCCTATCCCAAACAAAACACACTCTTAACACAACACAATATGGACAAGAATAGAAACATGTTGCCCTTTACTACTTCATGCTAATTCCTCTTTTCTACTTGACATGTTGAGTTCTACTTTGAAATTTCACCGAGAAGTAAATGCTTATCTTGGCAATATCATAAATCTGGTAGAATTTTATTTCGACCCTTTCAAGAGGCCTGAGTGCTGGAAGCATAGGGGTAGGTGAATCATCGCGAGCACTAGCGATGCTCTCGATCACAGAAACAAACAAAACCACATAAATTTGGTTGTTCAGATTCGGTTCGGTTGGATGATGAATTTTGATGGATTTTGGCCTAGCCCATCGTGGCCACGCCTGAAGAGTCAACCAAGGACATGCGGTTGAGCGGGTACACTTGTTTGCCCGTCCAGAGACAGGAGCACATTAGTGCAAGCTCAAGCTAGCGGTCCATGGCAACAGCATGTAGTAGTATTTCTTCTTCCTTTTTGGGTAGTTGTGGCCTTGTGGGGTCATGAGCTCATGTGTGGCTGACTAACCTTGGATGACATTTGCCACGCCCTGTCATTGAATTCTCTGAACACAGCCATGAAGAAAGACTCGGAACAAAAGGTACCTGGAAGAATAGCTGTATGCATGTGAAGGACATTTGCGAGCTGTGCCCATAGAGTAGTCACTCAAACAACCACCTCTCTCACTCTGCCATATCAATCTGAATACAAATTTATTCACGTAAAACAAATTTATACACCTGAAACAAATCATAGAATAAAAGTTTGTATGCTTTCCTTACCTGGCACTGTCCTAATTTTTTTTCCTTTTCTTTTTTCTTCTTTGCATTGTAAATTAAAACCAGCAACTAGACTATGTCCTAGTCTGTGGCTTCAAATTTTTCTTTACTGCATTGTGGTTAGATCATCTGTTGAATTATGTATAATGTAAGTAAGTTGATAGCTGGTAGGGCTGGATAACGAGCCAGCTCGGCTCGGCTCGGTCCGGCTAGCTAAAATAATGAGCTGGCTCGGCTCGGCTCATTATCCTAATGAGCACAAAAGCTTGCTTGACTCGGCTCGGTCCAACTCGCGAGCTGGCTCGGGCAGCTCACGAGCCAAACACTCGCATACTCTGCTAGGGCTTAAATCTTGCGATGCTTGGCCGGAATGGCCACTGCCCCATTCCTTTGATGAGAACAGCATGATCCTCTTTGCCACCACCTTGCGCATGCTCCTTGATTCATGACTCGCCGGAGTCCGCTCCTTCTCATCCATTGCTTGAGGTGGCGCCTCCCGTGCCGGTAGCAGGGCCGGTCCTGGGGCATGGCGGCGCAGACGGCAGGACCTGGGGGCTTGTTTGGGGCTGGCGCAGCGCAGGGCATGAGGAGCAGGGCACGGCGGCTGGTTGGGGTGGGCAGCCATCGGGGGGCGCCGCAAGGCGGCTGGTTTGGGGCGGGCGCAGCGCAGGGCATCAGAAGCAGGGCACGACGGCTGGTTTGGGGCGGGCGGCCGTCAGGGGGAGCGGCGATACGAGTGTGCGGCCTGCGGGAGGGTTGGGGGCGCTGGGGGGCTGACCAGTAAGGAGGTGAGGGGATTTAGTCTAGGGGTTCATTGGGTTGATGCGAGGTGGGTCTATTGGGCCACAAATTTGGGGTTCTAAAGGATGTAACACATAGATGACAAGCCTATTGGATGTGTAGCTCGTTAGGCTCGCGAGCAGCTCGCGAGGTGGCTCGAACTTGCTCGTTATACTAATGAGCACAAAGTTCTGCTCGGCTCGTTAGGAATTGAACCGAGCTGAGCCGAGCTGGCTGCGAGTCGAGCGAGCTAACAAGCGCCACGGGCAATTTTTCCAGCCCTAATAGCTGGCAATAGTTTGTTCTGCTCTTATGAGGTGATCTTTAATGGATTATCATGTAATTCATGCCGACTGTAATTTTCATGAACATAGAAAAGAATAGTACCATGTGCATGGTTTTCTTGGGCAAGCTTACAGTTTATTCATTTTGTGCTGGCTGATTCAGGTGCCTACAATCAATGAAGACACTGGAATATCTAGCCCTGCTGAACCAACTGAAACACTTCAAAAATATTGGTCCGGAGAAGTGCTGCTTCCAAGCCAAAAATAAACATCAGGCGATTCGTCACTCGCAATCTTATATGTGGCGTTTGCTACTCCACCATGCTCATAAAATATATTAACAATTGCCTAAATCATTGAAAATTCGTGGTTTTGATCGATTTCCATAGGTGTACTTTGGGCAAAATGCAGTTTGCAAGGACTCCCTGTCAGCAAATGGCGAAGGAAGGATCATCAAGGTTGGTGATCTGGTTTGTGCTAACTCTTCGTCGATGAAGTGCCAGCCTGAGTGACTGAGACACTGTCTGACAAAAATCCAGACATGCTGGTAGCCCAAAGAAATTCAGATACTCCATTGAATCCATTCAGACGATTAAGCCTTTTATGGAATCATCAATGCACGATGGCTGTCCCAACGGCGTCTTGCTTGTTAACCAATGTCACTAGGAGTATTATAAGAAACCTGTCTCTCTGTTTGCTGTCAGGCTGCAATCATCATGAGAAGCTGATGTCAGTGCTTCCCATGAGTCTTGGAATCTGTCTAGTCAAAGAAGAGGAGATAAATCACTGTGCTGCGCCGGATAACGTCAGAGCTTGCTGCACGGAAGTTCATAGTGGCCGGCGGCGGCGCGGCCTGCTCCTCCATCTCCCTCGTGGCCTCGTCTCCACCCTTCCTGCCTTCACTTGTGTGTGGTAGGTTTTGAGATGGAGAGACGGATGGGCCGCTAGACGGGAGGCGTGGGCGCGCAGATTCTGGCTCGAGGTCGCGGACCGGTTCGGCCATGGCGAGATCACGCCGCCGCGGTGACGCACGGCGAGTCGGAGCTGACATTTTACGGGAGGGATCTGGTATTTGTTACGGGGCCAGAATATTTGTATTTAACAACCAATTTGGATCCAAATCAGGGGTTTATTTGTAAAATATGATACGGATATTTTCACAAACCTCCCTAATTCGGATCACGATTATTAATCCCGATCCGATTTAGGGGCTTAATTGTAAATATGATCTAGCATTTTTACTTTCCGGCCGGGGTCCCTCCACATTCTCACATTCTTGCCCGCACGCTCCGGCGACGGCGACGACCGTCGCCATGAGTGACCTCCAGTTCTCCCCTGCCAAGTTCCCTATCACATACCCCCCCACCACGTCGCTCCGAGTCCATTTCTCATTTTCTTTTAAGATGCTCAGCGGCGGTCGGGCTCGTGTTCGCGTTGCGTGATGATGCTGCTCGGCGAAGTGAGAGAACTGAGAACCGGCGGCGCGGCGCTTGTTCCCAGTGCATTAATTCGAGCTCACAGGCTGCCTCCTCCTGCTCGTTCCGGTCGCCGCGGCCTCCGTCCCCGTCTTATGCGGCGTTGGACCTCTCCGTCGTCGTGGGGTCTGAACCTGTATGTATAACAAGCAACTTGTCTGAATCTTTGCCTCATCACAAACAGCTAGAAGATGAAGATCATCAACAGCTTCCAGCATGAAGATCATCTGGGTCTGATACGTAGATGGCAAGCTCAATTGTTAGCTCAAATCTCATTTTGAGGTGATGGCGTGATGCCAACCGTATGCAGAGGGTCTGTAGAAAACAATAAAAATAAACAAGCTAGCATTTCGAGGTGTGAAGTTTTGTGGCCATTGCAAGGTAAAAAATACCTTTTCCCGAAGAAACCCGCCTACATATGTAATTAATCGAAATGAAGTCTGTACAGCGCTTTTATCTCAAGCTTCCTTGGCATACCACGGTGAATTATGTGTGAGCAAGGTAAAAGTACTGGCAATAATACTGTGGTTATCAGTCTCATAGCTGCGAAGCAAATTATGAAATGTCTACGTGAAAAGGAAACATGGTAACTGACAGGGAATGCAGTGTCAACTAGCTTGTTGTATGATCAGATATTCAACTGAATTGTTACTCTGTAAGATATTCTAATTTTTTTCTTCTTTCCATAGTAAAATCAGCGACGAGACTATGGTCCTAGGGTGCGACTTTCATTTTTTTTAATTCCTGAATGGCCAGATCATCTGTTGAGTTATGTGATAATGTAAGTAAGTTGAACAACTGATAATAGTTAGTTGACATATTTCTGCTCGTATGAGCTATATTCGTAAAATTGTCAAAAAAAAGTTCATGGCGACTATAATTTCCAGCAACATAGATAAAAAGCTTTCAGTACTATGACGTGCACTGTTTACTTTGGCAAGCCAATATAGATAAAAAGCTTTCAATTAATCTACTTTGTGCTGGCTGATGCAGGTGCCTACAATTAATCAAGACACTGGAATACCTTAGCCCTACTGAACCAACTGAAACTTTGCAGACATAACGGTCCAGTGAAGTGCTGCTTCAAAGCCACAAAAAAATGGTAAGTGATTGTTGCTTTGCATCTTATCTGACGTGCTTGCTACTCCACCGTGCTCATGAAATAGATTCATAATGGCCTAAATCATGGAAAATTCATGGGTTTTTTTTTTATCGATTTGTAGGTGTAGTTTGGGTAAAATGTGGTCTGCAAGGAATCTTTGTCAGTAAATGGCGAAGGAAGGATCGTCAAGGTTGGCTCTCCAGTTTATGCTATGCGGTCATTCTCTTCATCTGATGAAATACCAACCTGAGGGACTGAATCAGGGCTACTTAACAGCCACTTCGTGTGTGCCGATTTGCCGAATGTGCAGACTACCATGAACTGGAACTGTATATCCATCACGGATCGTAGGTGTGACATACATGTGTATCTGTTCGCAGTCGAATCCGATCTGGCAGAAGTTCAAACATGGTTGTTGTCCAAAGAAATTCAGATACTCTGCTGAATCGATTCAGAGGATTTAAGCCTTTTAGAAAGTCAGAAAAATGCACGAAATCCAGATGCATCAGTTTAAAAGGGGCATCATAGCGTCAGAGCTTGCGGCGTGAAGGTTCATCATCGCCGCCGGCGCTGCGGCCTGCTCGTCCACGTCTAGTTCTCCCTCGTCTCCATCCTTCGTCATCAGTTGTGTGCGGTGGGTTTCGCGAAGGAGTCGCGGCCGGGAGCGCTAGCCGGGAGGTGGAGGAACGCTGATTCTAGCCTGAGGTCGCTGACCGGTTCGGCCATGGCGAGATCGCGCCGCCGCGGTGACGCACGGCGAGTCGGAGCTGACATTTTACAGGAATCTGGTATTTGTGATGTGATCCAAATATTTGCATTTACACCTTCCCGATTCAGATCGCGTTTATTAATCACGATATTCGGACAATATTTTACAAATACACCCCTAAATCGGATCGCGATTACTAATCGCGATCCGAATTAGGGGGTATTTATGAAATATGACCTGAGCAGTTTTTTCAGACCCCCCTAATTTGAAATGACTTTTTGCATAACGGTCCCTCTTTTCCGGCCAGAACCTCTCCGCGCGTTTCCCCTCCTGCTCCGGCAGTGCGGCGGCGGCGACGGGCGCCGCGGCGCGACGTCGCCTTGAGGGCCTCCGCTTCTCCGCTTCTCCGGTACCCAGTTCCCCATCGGGTATCTGTGACGGAACCGCCAAATTAAAACTCTAATTAAGCGTAATGGCCGTCATTTGAACACATCGGGCGCATTAGCTTAACGGCTTAATTTGGCGATCCTTTCTCAACCCACGTCCCGATCGAAACAACACTGGTAGTCCCACGCGAAGGTGGGCGCAGATGGTACAACATGACGTAACTTGAAAATACACAAGAGTGACAAAACGATAACAACAAAGAGTTTTACAAACCGAGTTCGAAATACATAATATTATACAAGAGTATCTGCCCTTTATACAAAGTTTGGATAACATGGAATCTATCCACTACCACATCCAAAAACAGATAAGAATTGCGCACTCAGCCCACGAGTGTGCAATCCCATGCACATCTAAAGTTACGCGCCTGGATCCTCAACACTCCACCCCTCCACGTCCAACCGAACGAACTTGGCGCAACACAGACAGAAGTCTACGGGTGCGGGACCTGAAAATATTTTCCAACAAAACCCTGAGTATACTAATACTCGGCAAGACTTACCCGACCAGTGGGTATAACTTAGCCCACATATCTAGACATGCAAAGCATTTGGCTGGTGGTTATTTTGCAGAAAAAGCGACTAAAGTAATCTCTTACTTTCATCATTTTAGCTCCAGATTCTATTTAACTTAACTATAATCTAATCATTAGCATAACCTATCTATAGCACACATGTGAAGCATTAACCTTGATTCAATGTATGGATCCTCATCTATATTTCTTATCATCCCCAACATAACACTAC
Organism: Panicum hallii; assembly: GCF_002211085.1. NCBI lineage: Eukaryota > Viridiplantae > Streptophyta > Magnoliopsida > Poales > Poaceae > Panicum > Panicum hallii. The sequence goes on from NC_038043.1 coordinate 50,572,073, forward strand.
GCTGCGACGCAGTGACCAAGGTGCTCATATCCGAGAGTGACTGACGGCGAATCGATTCGATTTAACCTTGCAAGGTGGACCTAACCAACACGGCACGCGTATGCCCCGTCGGACCACACGCACCAACCTTTCCCCTCCCCGCCTCGAACTACAGAACCGCCCCACCTGCATATAGTCAGCCGAGCCCTACGAGAGACCACCAAAAGTAAACTCATGCATCCCAATTCTCCGCGGCCACTCGACTCGCCCTAAGGGGTGGGTAGAAGTTCTGTACTTCCGAAGCAAGGCAGTACTCGGCTTACCGGTTTCGACTACCTCCTACTCCCGGCATGCGGTTAGTACAATTCAAACATGATCAGCAGGGCCAACAACGGCTCGGTCCTTAACCGACACAGGCGGAACTACACCTCTCCCGCCCGGTCTCAGATTCTATTCTTTCTTTCATTTCAAGACTTTCATCCATAAATTAGTAACTCATATCTGAAAACATAAAGCTATCCTATATCTCGCGAGTAACCAAAAATTACTCGACTTCTACCGAGTTCTATTAAGCATAGCATTTCTATCGTCCTATACATACTAGTACAACTCAAGGACACCTAGGGTTCATGCAACTAGGGTTTCAAACAACTCCTAAACGTAATGCATAAGCAATAACTACATATATATAGGTGTCGTAATTTAAAAATTAGTAGGATGTGCACCGGGGCTTGCCTTTGGGCTGTTGCTCAGAGTCAGGGGCAGACGGGCCTTGGGCCGGATCCTTGCGAACCCCCTGTGGGACTTGCTCCGGGTGCTCTTTCGCCTCCGCGATCACTTCATATACGACTCCCTCGGCGGCGGCGTCTACACGTATGCACATGACATGAGAATGCATGCAAATGCGATATGCAACAAAAATCTTTGAAATGCCCCAGTAGAAACGCTACAAATTTTTCCCAATTCTGCATCCAACAGTTCTAATAAAACCCGGAATATCCGGACTCATATCCGGAGTATCCGGACTCCAACGTCCGGAGTTTCCGGACCTATACCCGGAGTTTCCCCCGGAGTATCCCAAATCCGGAGTATCCGGGCTTATACCCGGAGTTTTCCCCCGGAGTATCCCAAACCCGGAGTATCTGGGCTATTTCCCGGAGTATCTAGGCTTGACAGCATTTTCGCCCCAAAAAACTGAAATCTTGATTTTTGGCAAAACCACCCCACCAAATTTGAAACTCTCTTGAATCCTAGTTGAAAGATGCATATAGAGATGATTGACCAAAGGAAATCACCTAGAACATCCTAAAACAACTAAATCACCTTGAGCTAGTTCCCCTTGCAAGAAAACCCGAAAACGATGTCGCCCCAAGGTGGAATACTTGTAGAAAATGATCCCCCACGCCGAGTGAAGCTCCTTTGGCCTTGGAATCAAGTTGAAATGAAAGATTTCAGAATCTAGAGCTTAGGGAGAGGGAGAGCTCGTGAGGGAGGTGAGGGAGAGAGAGGTAACGGGAGAGAGTGAGAGTGAGGGAGAGGGAGAGAGTGATATTTTCTGTTTAAACGATTGTGGGGTCCAGATGACCATATTATGGAAATAGAAACTCCACGCCCGGAGTATCCGGACCAATGGCCGGAGTATCCGGGTGTTACAGTATCTCCCACCGCACCGCTCCTAGTCCATTTCTCCTTTTCTCTTCGATGTTCAGTTGCTGTCGGGCACTCAGGCTGGCGTATGCGGCGGTGATGTTGCCCAGCGATGGGTGAGCCGGTGAGGCTCGCCGGCGCGGCGCGCGTTGACAGTGCATTGGTTCGAGCTCACAGACTTCCTTGTCCTTCTCATTCCGTTCGCCGCGGCCTCCGTCCCCATCCTGCACGGCGCGGACCTCCTCCTCGCCGGGCATCACCTGTGTATTTGTAGCAGAAGCAACTGGTGTGAATTCAGCTCAAATAATCTTTGCTTCCAAGATGATCCATTTGGTCGGCAACAGCTTGCAGATGATCCATTAGTCGGCAAAAGGTTCCAGCATGCAAGATCATCCGTCGGTATACTGACGCCCCGGCCTGGATGGTAAGCTCAATTGTTTGCTCAAACCTCATCGTGTTTTTCAGTTTAGTTCAGAAATACAGTATTTGACGACCATCTATGTATATTCTTGTTATTCCTGCACATAAATCATTAGCTGGCTAAGTCCAGAAGAAACATAAAGGATGGCAATGTGACTACTATTTTACTGGCTAATTTGCATAGGAACTGTACTTTTCAGAACCGAAGAACATTTGCTGGAAACACAGATACGCTAAGACTGCAGAGTAGTATGCTATAAGCAGCTGGAAAAAATGACAATACAGCTCCAGTGCTCCACTCGTGGCATCCGAATCCTGAGGGTGAACATGTATGTAATAAGACTTTTAGTGTGCGATACGAATTTGCAAGCATGTGTGCATTGTACAGTGTTTCCAAGCAAACCTGAAACCTGTTAGAAAATGTCTAGTCACGAATGACTCGGACTCATGGACGGAGGGGCAGTGCTATATAAGCGTACAGCAGGGGCAAAACTTTAGCACCGAGCAAAACTTGGGTCGCAAAGACAGCTTCTTCGATCCAGTGCTCGGAGGCGAAGAACAGCTCGAGTGACAGACAATGGCAAGCGCAGCCCCTACTATCGTGCTCGTCCCGCTCTGCGTCCCCGGCCACCTCCCGTCCTTGTTCGAGGCCGGCAAGCGGTTGCTCCGCACCAGCGGGGGCGCCATGTCGCTCACGGTGCTCTTCATGCAGATGACCATGGAGGCCAACCTGATGTCCGACGTCGCCGACCTCATCCGCCGGGAAGCGGGGTCCGGCCTGGACATCCGCTTCCACCACCTCCCCGCCGTGGAGCTCCCCACCGACTCGCACGGCACCGAGAACTTTATCATGCACTTCATCCAGCTCCACGCGCCGCACGTCAAGGCCACGCTCTCCGGCCTGGCCTCCCCGGTCGCCGCCGTCGTCGTCGACTACTTCTGCACCACCCTGTTCGACGCCATCCGCGAGCTCGCGCTGCCCGTGTACGTGTACGTGCCGTGCTCCGCGGCCATGCTCGCGATCATCCTGCGTCTGCCGGCCCTCGACGAGGAGGTGGCGGGGGATCTCGGGGATATGGAAGGAGCGGTGGAAGTGCCCGGGATGCCGCCGGTGCCGGCTGCCCTCCTGCCGACGCCGCTGCTGAAGAAAGGCCCGAACTACGCGTGGATGGTGTACCACGGCAGACGCATCATGGAGGCCGCCGGCATCATCGTCTACACGGTGGCCGAGCTGGAGCCGCCCGTGCTCGCGGCCATCGCCGACGGCCGCTTTCCGACCGTCTACCCGATCGGCCCCGCGCTGTCGTCGGTCAAGGCGCCCCGCGAGCAGCCGCACCGGTGCGTGGTGTGGCTCGACGCGCAGCCGCCGGCGTCCGTCGTGCTGCTCTGCTTCGGGAGCATGGGCGGTAGCTTCCCGGCGCCGCAGGTGAGCGAGATCGCTGACGCGCTCGAGCGCAGCGGGCACCGCTTCCTGTGGGTGCTCCGTGGCCCCGTACCGGCCGGCGCCCGCTCGCCGTACCCGTCCGACGCCAACGTCGACGAGCTCCTCCCGGAAGGGTTCCTGGAGAGGACCAAGGACAGGGGCCTCGTGTGGCCCACGTGGGCGCCGCAGAAGGCCATCATCGCCCACGCGGCCGTCGGCGGGTTCGTGACCCACTGCGGGTGGAACTCTGTCCTCGAGAGCATGTGGCACGGCGTGCCGCTGGCGCCGTGGCCGCAGCACGCGGACCAGCACTTGAACGCGTTCCAGCTCGTGTCCATGGCGGGCGTCGCCGTGGCCATGGAGGTGGACCGGAAGCGGGGCAACTTCGTGGAGGCCGCGGAGCTGGAGCGCGCGGTGCGGAGCCTGATGGGCGGCGAGTCGGAGGAGGGGCGAAAGGCGAGGGAGAAGGCCGCCGAGGCGAAGGCCCTGTTCCGGCGCGCCGTGGAGGAGGGCGGGTCGTCGGACGTGGCGATGAAGAAACTGGCCCGGGAGATGTTGGAACATCGTGGATGCGAGGCTGAGGCTTCTGCAACTGCAAGCCTGGTTCGCTAGTGTGGTTGGTGTATCCTGTCTGTGTCTGCGTCTCCAACATTTGCAGAACTTTCGTAGCTCTGTTTGGCTTGAATAATGTTCTCTTGAGTCATGTTGTTGTGAGATTTTCTGCAAACAGTTTGGTAATTGTTGGAGACGCGCAAGATTGTTTTTTGGTGCGCGGAAAGAATTGAGAGATTGGGTGCATGTGGACGTTGCCTGTATCAACGTATGTTGGCTGTTTGTTTTGACTTGGCCAAAATATTATGCATGCATTTTGAAAACAGTTAGAGAGTATTTTTTGCTCTTCACATGCGGAATTCGCTTTAAGAGAGGTGTATTGGAAATTGTTAGAGATGCTCTAACTTCATTTATAGCAACGACACCAATAATGTGTAAGCACTCTGAAATGAAAAATTATTCATATAACATCATTTTTTTGCGGACTTTATAAATATTGATAGCTTCACATGAAGTTTAACATTTTGTTAAAAGCCTTTCTTAGGAGGGCATCATACCCTTACTCTCTCAAGCACCTTGTAATAAGAACAACTTCATGGGCGTATTGTTGTTACTCAACTTCACTTGGAACCTATTTGGATACAATTAGCTTTAGGTGATCCAAACAGCAGGCTAAATATGAATTAAAAATTAACCAGCGGTGGTGCTCATCCCGTTCTGCGTCACCGGCCAACTCACGTCCATGCATGCCCCAGGCCGGCAAGTGGATGCAGTGCTGCGGCAGCGGGTGCGCCATGTCACTCACCGTGCTCCTCGCGCGGTCGCGCCGTTGCCGATGGCCAGGTTCGCGCACATCGCAGAGCGGGAGACCTCCCCGGACTCGGGGTTCGAGTGTTCGACATCTGCTTCCACCGGTTCCCAAACCCTAATGGTCACATCAATGACCCATTTTTAGACATGTGTCTGAATACGATGTGTACGGGCAGCGGTGTGCACGTTCAGATTTGGTGCTGGGGTCTGCCTCTGGAGGCCTCTCCCTCTCCGCCCGTCCATCTCAGCTCAGGAAGGGGAACCACTGGAGCAACACGTGCCCCCTTCTTCAAGAGAGGCCTAAACCCATCGCCTTCATATAGGTGCCGCCGTGCCGGTAAGACGAACGCTGGCGTAGAGGAACGGACGACATGCCGAGCCCAACCGTCGTGCTCCTCCCGATGTGGGCTCCCGGCCACTTCTCGTCGATGCTCCAAGCCGGCAGGAGGCTGCTGCTCCGCGGCGCCGGCGCCGCAGTATTCACCCTCACCGCGCTCGCCATTCCCTCGCCGGCGCTGGCGTCCGAGGCCGCCAGCAGCGAAGTACGCTGCTGCGAGATGGCTTCCGGCGATGGTATCGACTTCCGCCGCCTCCCCGCCGTCGAGCACCGCGCCGACCGCCCCGTCAACCCTTCCGAGTACATCCGGCTCTACGCTCCCCGCGTCAGGGAGGCCATCGCGGGCCTGTCGGCTCCGGTTGCGGCGGTCGTCGTCGACCTCTTCGGGACCCCGCTCCTCGACGTTGCCCACGACCTCGCCGTGCCGGCCTACGTCTACTTCGCGTCCACCGGCGCCACGCTCGCGCTCATGCTGCGCTTGCCGGCGATCCACGAGGAGGTGGCGGCAAGGTTGCGGGAGAGGCAAGGGACTGTCGACGTGCCGGGGATGCCTCCGGTGCCGGTGGCCTCGGTGCCGTCGCCGACTCGCCGGAGCTGAACGACTACGCGTGGTTCGCGTACCACGGGCGCCGCTTCATGGAGGCCAGAGGCATCGTCGTTAACACGGCGGCCGCGCTCGAGCCAGGCGTCCTTGTGGCCATCGCCGACGGGCGGTGCACGCCCGGTGACCGCGCTCCGCCGGTGTACCCGATCAGCCCGGTGCTCTCGCTGAAGCCGCGCGTTGTTGATGATGATCGCCCCCCGCACGAGTGCGTGCGGTGGCTCGACGGGCGGCCTCCGGCGTCCGTCATGTTCCTCCGCTTCGGTAGCAGGGGATGGATGAGCGCGGTGCAGGCGCGCGAGGTGGCCGCCGGCCGGACTCGAGCGCAGCGGGCAGAGCTTCCTGTGGGTGCTGCGCGGCCCGCCGGCGGGCAGCTCGCTGTACCCGACGGATGCGAACATCGGCGACCTGCTCCCCGACGGGTTCCTGGAGAGGACGAAGGGGAAGGGGCTCGTGTGGCAGAGCTGGGACCCGGAGGCGGAGAGCCTGTGGCACGGCGTGCCGATGGCACCGTGGCCGCTCTACGCGGAGCAGCCGCTCAACGCGTTCGAGCTCGTGCCTCGTGGCGTGCATGGGCGTCGCCGTTGAGCTTCGGGCGGTCTGCACGGGGAGGGATGGCAGCTTTGTTGAGGCGGCGGAGCTGGAGCGCGCGGTGCGGAGCTTGATGGGCGGGTCGGAGGAGGGGAGGAAGGCGAGGGAGAAGGGCGTGGAGATGAAGGCCGCGTGCAGGAACGCCGTGGAGGAGGGGGGGACGTCGCATGCTGCCACGCAGAGAGTGGTGCAGGATATGCTAGGAAGCTACCTTACCCAAGTAAACCAGCAGAAGAAATATTGTCAACACAAGATCTAAAATGTCCGGAGCCTACGAGATCGCACTGCAGGTATAACCGTACAAGCGGCCCGTTCCTATTTTTGAATAACTTTTTATAATTTTTGCGCTACAGATGGAGATGATAGTGCTCACGCAGCACCAATCTTTTTAGTTGATCATTGGCCCCTGGATGGAGATTCGAAGACCAAAGCATCACCTTCCTCCTCAATCAGTTGCATAAGGGCAATGGCCAATGGTATAAGGAATCACCTGTGTCACCAATGCTTCCTCGTAACTGCTTTGCTCATCTCTCAAAGTGCTCATCTGAGCAAAATCAGCTTTCCTCGTCATCATTTCTTTTTCGCTCAATTTGCTTCGGTGTTCATTGATCCGTTTGGTCCAAACAGAGCATAAGCACAAAATTACATTGAGTTAAACAGTGCTACATCCTGCGCCGCCGGGCGACCGCTTTGTTGGCGGCGAAGACGGACGCCGAGTCTTCCTGACGTGGCTCCTCGCGACGCGCGCGGTGCAGAAATTTGTCGTCGTCCGACGGGGATGTTGCCGTCATAAACCACACTTGAGGTTGCCGTCCTCCACGGCAGCCACAACGGCGGCGCGGAGCCAGAGCACGGGGCGTCGCGCCGTGGCCAGCAACCGACCGTCTGGGCGACCTCCGACCGTGACAACCGACGGATCGGAGAACGCGAGGCGAGGAAACGAGATGGCCGCAGGCCGGCGTGACCCTACTGGCGGCACCGGCCGTCGGGCCGTGGGCGCAAAGAACGCACGATTGCCTCGCGCGGTGGCGCGGCACACTCCTGCTGGCGGCGGCGCAGCCTGCGCATGGCCGCGGATGCCGGATGGCACCGTCATGGCAGGCGCGGTGGCTGTGTCGCGGGAGTGGGGCGGCGCTTGTTCCACTGCGCCCATAGCCGGTCGAGTGGCGCGATCGAAGGGACGTAGGCTCGGATTCGAACGCACGGTACAACGGACGACATGGGGCGTAGATAGGCCCAAGTCGGACCATCCAAGTAAGCGAGTGGGCTTCACTTTTGCCTCAAACAACGCATTGGGAGCCGCCGCGAGTAAGCGAGTGGGCTTCTCGGCTCTCGCTTCCTGTTCGACGTGTTACGCTGTGTGATGGACTGATGGTCCAAAAAATTAAAATTCTCGATGCTTTAGTTAGTGTGATGTGCGTTTATCGATCGACTCCAGGACTCCGGGACTTGATGTTGACAGTAAAAACATGGGGGTAATAACAAGTTATATTATTACAGTCTACAAGGGGCAATAGACATCTTTCAAAGCCGTGAAGTTACTTTCAGATCACTCGGCCACTTGCAGAGTCTCTTCCTGCTGCCCTTTCACTCATCACATCAACATAGACACAATGGTATGTATCTGACATCCGGACAGCAACTACACTGATAGACATGTGCAAAACAAAAACTTTGGATCACTGTTGGGTACCCATCCGATCAACATCTAGCAAAAACAGTACGATGTGAGAGCCAACCAATATATAAGACACCACTAGCATACATGTTACCACAATTACCAGAGCACAACATCAACACAGGGCCTGCACGGATTACCGTTTGATTTAGCACAGGCCACTGGATTACACATCCGGTAATCCACACACACACACACACTAATTGCTCTAGCAGTCCCTGCTTAAATTGCCTGCAGGTTAGGTTACAACAATCAGCAGCATCAACAGCTAGGTTTTGTGGCAGATCGACACATTGCACATACACCTCCGGCCGGCGCACGTCACGTTATTACAGGAGGTGATGTGAGCTGCCAAGTTAGCACGTAGAGCAATACACGGCACGACACTGGGGCTACGTAGACGCACGCACGCACGCACATACATGTGCTGCTAGCTAGCTGCATGACAGAAGAGAGGGAGCATGCTTAGATAGTTGGTTTATCTGATCTGGAAGTGGTTCGGCGGCGGGTTCCCCTGGTGGCCCCGGCCGTCCTGGTCGGCGTGGCGGCACCCGTCGCCGGCGCCACCGTTGCTGCTGCTGCTGCCGCCGGCGCCGCCGTTGCTGCTGCCGCCACCACCGCCGCCGCCGCCGTGGCCGTGCGTGTCCGCCGAGCTCTTGCGGCGGCGCTCGTTGTGCCCCGCCAGGCGCAGGCGGCAGCTGCGCCTGGCCTCGTCGAACTCCGACAGCTCGTGGAACCTGCAAAGAAAAGGTAAACGAGATGGATGCAGCGCCATGAAAGAAAACCACGGGTATTTATCTGAACCAGTGCAATTTTTACTAGCTAATACTACGTCGGTCGGTCGATCCAAATGCACGCGCGTACTGCCGTCAAATCTCATCGGAGTGACACGGCGCCGCGACCACGAGGGGACTGCGTACGGCGAGGGTACGACGTGCACCGGCGAGCATTCAAAACGAATCGCCGAAAGCTATCGGCCTGCCGGCCCTTGCATCCATTCCAGGGCTTCAATTCACTGCCGCCCGGAATCTGGTGCCGTGCGTGCGGCCGCACATGCGCGTGCGCGCAAAAGCGGCGACAGCAAAAGCGGCCGTGGAGGCGTATCAGTCCTATCGACCGATCCCAACAAAGGGGCCTATCGAAATTCAGCATTAAGATCGAAAAGAAACGTTGAAACTTCCAAGTTTCAGCAGTGAATTCGTTTAGCGTTCAGCAGGTTAATTTGGAAAAGAGCACCTGAAGAACATCAGAGCTAGTGTTGTCTGGTCTGCTTCCCGTTCAAGTTTCCGACATGAGAAAGGTTATAAGTTTTAACACAATGATGCAGGGGTATGCTACCTAAGGGTATGCTACCTAAGGCTAATCACAGCGAGGAGTTTCGTATCCCTGTTGTCATATCAGCTTGGGGGATCAATGAAACACTATGCCTCAATGGAGAGTTTCATTTCACTATTTCCAAAGCTAACCGGTGTAATTAAATGCTAGTTGATCTATCAGCACACGGGATCCCCACGAAACAACGGCGGTCACAGTGGTCGTTTCACGCCATTTACAACGTCTTGGAAACGAGTCAGCAGAGTGTCATGTGGATGAAACTGGTTCCTTCTCTTCCCTCATTAAATCAGTGCCACATCATCAAAAATGCTAATGTGTTATGGTAATTAATGCCATGAAACTCGCTATGAAACCCCATTGTAATTAGCCTAAACATATTATATCTGCAATACCCAATAACCCACCTAGAGTTTTTCTTTCTTTCTTTTTAGTTTGATGCTGTACAATATAGGTTGAATAAAATGTACTTTTTGTCGATGAGAACCTCAAGATGGATTAGCTATATACGTTCAAAGCATTTGGAGAGTTACTTTTTAGCAAGAACATGAGTTAATTAGGTTCATTAGGAGCATCAAGGAGACTGAAAGAACATGAACATGGACCCTGTCCAGGGCGTACACTAGCTCTAAATCCTCAAGGACCACACATATTTTGTTTGTTCCACTTAAAACCCCTCACGACTAGTGAGCTAGTATGAAACAACTATTGTAGAGTAAACGCCCCTCACAGGCATGTCTCTGTCGATAACAGCCTCAACAGCGCTAGGACAGAATGAACAGTACCACAGCCAGAGGCAGGGACCAACAAGAACTAGTCCTGCACATTAACATCAGGCCACAACAGCTGCCATCGAGTTCGCAGATGCGCCCTGCCCTTGTGATGCACATGAGACTTGGAAAAGTCTCTCAGGATGCTGGTGAGCTAGAACAAGATCAACAGTGAAGTGACTTAATCCGATCTGGAAAATCCAGTCCAGCATGACACATCCATATGCTGCAAGTGCTTGCCACTTGCAGTTTATGCTCTGATGCTCTGAAACATGAAGCAGCAAGTTGGCCCAACGAGCATATGTAAAGAAAGCATCAGGGACAGAGACCTGAACTATCTGTTGCCCACAACTTGACTCATCTAAGACAACAACTAGCTACGCCCACATCATCAGCACACAGCAGCATGCCGCTGATTAGGGAGAGAGGTCATCAGATTTGGCAAAGACGTGCAGGCCTCGCAGCTGAATTGGGAAGGCCGAATCTGCCGGGCCGGGAGAGCCACGGCGGCTGGGTCCGGCCGCCGTGCTTACCTAAACCCTGGCCTGCCGGCAACTGCTCCTCCTCCTAGGCCGGTCAAGCGCAGATCTTTCCATCGCCATGCTCACACCCCACCGACAAAAAGCTAACGCCTTGGGGCCCAACCCAACGAGAGCACAACCCACTAGCCTTTCAGAGCAAGCAAGGGGAAAGGACAATGATGCCCACCACCATGTACGCTCGCTCTCTCGCGCGCCCTCATGTGGACGAACGGAATGCGAGCGGCGATGCTTTGGTGCACCGGCAAAGCAAGAATCCCTCCTGAGGTGAAAGCATGAGAACCTAGTCTCCGTCCCCTTACCCTGCTTCCCGCTCTGTAAAATTACTACACTGCTGGGGGGAATGAAATGCACAGATGGTTTAGCTACCACCACTAGTTATTCTCTCCAAAAAAAAAAAGAGATACTACCGCTACCAGTCACTAGTTACTCCACATGGAGAACGTCCTAGAACAGTAACTTCCACTGATCCATTTTTTGAGTGCATCAGGGAGTGTGACGTACCGACCATCTTATCAGTTTGGCTCAGAGGATCAGACCACTAGCTAGACCAGTGGCTGCTGCAGTCACCAAAAGAGGAACTGCTATATCCAAATCCTCCTGTTATAGTGCTATTTTTGCAGTTGTTGGAAAGCCAAGAACCAAACAGAGCCTGGGCAGAGCAAGAGCTTGCACGAGAGAAACGAAACGACTGCAAGATCTTGCCTGAGTCCAGGACGAGGACCTAACAGCTACCAAGCTCATCATGTAATCCATGATCCTAGAAAAAGGTGCAGGCTTTAGGAGAATCATGCACCTCAGGCGGTGATGTTCTTTTTTTTTCTTAACGAATTAAGCGAGCTCGTTCAATTTAGCAGTACGGACTGGAAGTGCCCGGTGTTCTCGAGCTGATCGAGCGCGGATTGCCAGCCGTGGTGCGGCGCGCCCCATGTGGGGAGAGGGTTTGGGCGGGGAGCGGGGGCTTACCGGCTGCATTGCTGGCAGAAGCGCTGGCGGAGGCCGGCGACGAGCACGACGGGTGCCTTGGAGTGCGTCTGGCACACCTTGTGCCTCCGGTTGTACTGCCCCGCCTCGTTCAGGTCGGCGTTGCACCGCTCCGCCTGGCACCTCGGCCCGCCGCCGGCGCCCGCCGCCGCGCCCCTCCTCGCCGGCACCGGGGAGGAGCTGGAGGCGCCGGCAACGGCCGCCAGCTTGGGAGGCTTCTGGTCCTCCTCCTCCCCGAGCGGCGGCAGCGCCCCGTCGGCCGACCCGGAGCCGGAGCTCGAGCCCTCGCCGGCCGCCGCGGCCGCGGCGAGCGCGGCCATGGACGCCGCCGCCGCCGCCGAGCTCGAGGAGCCCCTGCGGGACTTGTCCTTGCGGTCCATGGCGGCGCCGGCGAGGGGGGAGGCGATCGAGGAGCGGCCCGAGAGCTGGCTATAGGCGGAGCTGGAGCTCTGGAGCTGCGATGGCAGGTTTGCTAAGCGCTCATGAGTGGAAAGTCTGGACGATGAAGTAGGGAGGGGGCTGGGAAAAAGGTTGAGAGGGATATAAAGGCGGGTGCCGTGTGTGTGGAGGCAGGGCGCCCATGTGGGCCCCGCACCCCAGCTGCTTCGTGTACGTACATGTATGCATACACTTGCGCATGTACATTACATGCCTACTATGCGTATGTCACATACACGTATGCTCTACTAGTTGCTGTCAGAGAAGCAAAGGTCAGGTGGACCTGCGATAATGGTACGGTGGATGTAGGGACACACGGATTGAGCTGCTAGAACCCTAGAACCATTTGAAAGCCTTCCACTGAAAATCAAGGAAACACAAAACGGTAAATAGTTTTGTGATGTACTAGCAAGCTGGTTAGTCTTTTTTTTAAAAAAAACATGTTCGTCCGGGTTCACTCAATATATATATATATATAGTAGTTCATCATTATTTCAGTAATAGACAATGTGTCTAACAATAGCAAAGCATCTATAGTAATAACTTCATCAATTTTGGTATCTACGGAATTGCAGACCATCTACGGTACTCTTAGATGTGCTAACAAGGATAAGTTGCGCATGAATAGGTTTTCAGAGGTAGAGGACTGCATGTGTACATATTTGCTGCATCGTATTGTGTTCTGAAATAACTATAATAATGCGCAGAGTTTTAGTAACTATTATTACTGAAAATATCGCAGGGCAGCGTACATGGTTACTCGCTTTTACGCCTATATTACAATGCGTTGCGAACAATTCTAAAGGTTAGGCCCATTCCTTGTAATTGCTACGAGTAAGAGCAATATATATCAAGAGGTCGCGGACGAGCATGATGGGGACCTGAACGAAGTGTGGCTCACAATGATTTTCGTCACTGATGATAATCACTTTTCTTGTAGTGCACACCTTGTGTAGAGGTAGGGAGGGAGCACATGTGGGTCTCGTACCTCAGCGGGTATGTGTACATACATATATACATACAATCTGCGCATGTACATGCCTTGCCAGCATGCACCTCGATATGTTCTCTCTTCCTGACCAGACAGACAGATATATATGCCACCTATAGTATGGTTCAAGGTAATACCATACCTGATGATGATGTGTCATAGCTGGTAAGTGGAGTGATTTAGAGCTTATGATCGACAATAGCCATGAAATGTTTCTTTAGATTAAGGAAAAGTTAGTTTCATGAAATGTTATTTACAATAAAGTGCGTGGTCCTTTCAAAGACAATTCTTTTTTAGATATATTAAATAAAAAGAGTAAAATACACCGCCGGAGCTTAAACTTGGCTCGGTGTGTCATCCAGATCCCTAAACTTTCAAAATACACATTTAAATCCTTAAACTTGATAATAGTATCACGTGTCACAGCTACTTAAGCTAAATTGAAAGTTATATAATTTGTTCAAATACAAAATATATACATGCAAAAAAAATATAACAAAATTTACTTGCACAAATATGTTCAAATACAAAATATCGGTATAAAAACTTTACAGGAGAAATAAAACTCAGATGACAAAATTTGTAAAAAAATAGAAAATAATAAAATTTGGATGAAATATTGGAAAAAAATATTCAGGCATAAAGTTTTGAAACAAAATTTTGGAGAAAATTTTAAAACTATAATAGTTGAGCATAAAATTTTAAAAATAAAAATTGGCTCCACATGTAAGTTCCACATCAGCATAAGTATTTCAGCTTTATAACTTAGAAATAGTAGTATAATTAGTAAGTTTGTGGATTTGAGTGTGCATTTTGAAAATTTAGGAACCTAGATGACACTACGAGGCATGTTCAAAAACCGGCCGTGCATTTTACTCGAATAAAAATGACTAAAAGGTTTGCATGCCGATGTTTCTCACGATGATCAAGCACATAGTTTGATGGTATTTACTGTTGATCCATTCTCCACCATTCGTGCACGAACAAGCAAACAACCACATGATTGTACCTAGTATTCAATTTGGCCCAAACCTTCAACTTGCCGGGTTCTTGAATTTGGTCCTTCAGCTGCTTGCAATCAACTTGCTTTTAGGTTTTGCAGTCCAAGCACCAAATCAAACTAGAGATCGAGCTTGCAGCTAGGACCTATCTAGGACAGCACACCACTACAGTTTCGTCGCATCTCGTCATGTTTCCTTCGCCCGTCGTGTGTGGTTGCAGCCAGCCGGCCTCGATCGCGTTGGAATTCCACGGTCGCCTAGCTAGTGGTGTACATGCCTGGGCGATCCCGGGCGAGACCGGCCGGACGGGACCCGGCGGAGCACCGCCGGGCTCACGACATGGGCGATCGAGGGGCCGATGGAGCATGCGACGAGGCGCAGGTCGAAGGGTACCACTACCACGCTTTCACGCCCCCGTGGGTGGGGTTGGGGCCGGGGCGCATTCATCGCTGACTGGTACGGGAACGACGACGCGTCGTACGCCGGTGACTGGCTCCGCTCCGTCGTACCGCGAGGGCGCCACCGAAGCTGACGTGCGCGCGCGCGGCCGGGCCCCGCCATGTTGCTGCCCGGCGACTGGGCGGCCGGGCACCGTACGCGTGGGGGTGGCCCTGATCGACGGGGTGCAGCGCGGAGGTGACGACGAGGGGCACGGGGACGTACGGTCGGACGGAGAGGGACCCGGCCGGCCGGACGACCGACCGGAGCGGACGGGGCCTCGTCGCCGTCCCGCGCGCCGTGCGCCGGGTGCTGCTGGCTCGATCGGCTGGCAAATCACCGCGGTAAATTCCGGGGAAAAGAACAGTGGTACGTGGACTGGTGGTGCGGAGACCGACGGCGACGACTACCGGCGGTGGATCGCTTAGCGCTTGGTCTATGCAAATGCAATACTACATCATACTACAAAAAGCGTACCAAATTTCAAAGGGAAAATGTACAACTCCAAACAAGTGAACAACTAAGTTAAAAGACACTGAGCATCTTCAAAAGGCTCGGTAAACTGTTGGACTCGGTAAAAAGAAAAGAAAATGCTCAATCCCCGTTCCAACGGACTCGCCTTCTACCTCGCCTCTGCATCTCGCTCAGCATCGGTCCCTCTCCGCTAGACATCTTTGCCGAGCGCCTGGGACTCGCCATCCCCCTCGCGCGCCATCCCGCCCTCCCGCTCGGCCGGCCTCGTGCCAATTTTTCCTCCCTCACGCCATCCTGCCCGCACACCCACGCCGCTCCCGCGCCCTTGCTCCCTCGCCGCCGCCGCCCCCGCTGCCATGTACGGACCGCTGCATCGCTATTCAACGGCGGCTGGGGCAACCAGATTGTGGAATGGATCCGCAGAGGCTCTTCCCTTTTTTCAGTTTGCGCCAGGAAGGGTGGATCCGGAGGCACATGCCTCCGGGTTGGATCAACCGATGTGCCGCTGGATGCCAGATGATCTGCTCAATGCTGAGCAATTCGACGGGGATGAGCCCTACACTGGTGAGATGCCGGTTGTAATTGTTCAATTTTTTCTTATTGGTTCATTTTGCACGAGTGGCTTATTAGCCTATGAATGGTACTGTTGAAATGCTGGATTGATCTTTGGAAAAATCTGTTGATTAATCTAGAGGCCATGAGCTACTTATTATGTACTTCAGCTCTGCTTGTCATGTTGCATTGACTGGAGAAACATGTGTTTCATCCTTTTTCACCTTAAAAAGAAAATACTTCTGAAACTCGAATCCTAAGTAACCTTTATGTTGTTTCTGAATCCTAAGTAACCAGCATGCAGTTCCTAGCAATGACTTTGTGTGGTACTATGACTTCTGTTGCATAGTCTGCATATATGTCAAGTACCAGCATGCAGTTATTGTATAATAGTCCTTTTAGTGTTTTTTTTCTGAGATAGCAGCATTACTTTCTTATTTCAGTGAGTTCAGTGGGGTGATGTTGAGAGTTACACTAAATTCGCATCATTTAGGCCAACCAATTTAGAGCAATTCAGCTTTCTTTAATGGTACATATACTTGGATCATGAACTGATATAATTTCCTATAAGGTATCATTTGCATTACAAACTGTTAAGAATGATATTATTTTTCTGTGACAGGTGGTACACAATCAGGGTATTTCACTGAGCTCCTAGTCAATGATGTTGAAGAATCTCAAATTCCCACAAATACTAGTGAGCCAACCATCAATGAAGATCATGCAGCAGCCAAGAGTTCTCGGGGTAGAACCAAAAATTTCAGTACTCAGTAGGACAAACTTCTTGCGTCAGCTTGGCTCAATATGGGTATGCATCCTATCAGAGGATTTCTCCAGCCGGATAGCGGAGTGCATCCATCTAATCCTAGTTTAGGATGAGTTTGGGACAAGTTAAGAAATGCTCGATCTGGAGGCGTATGAACACGAGAAGCACACAAGGGTTTAGAGTGTTTCGGGCCGCCGGAGCGTAAAACCCTACGTCCACTGTGTGTTGTATTGCTTGTGAGTTCGTGGAACTTCAGTGTTCGTGAGAGCTTGTGTTCTACCGTGCGCGCTCTTCCTTTTTATAGGCTCAAGGGGAGGGCGTACACTGTGCGGAGTCCCGACATGTGGGCCCGGCGACATATTAAAACGTACACATTGGAGACTTAAATATCTCAGATCCGGAGATCTTCCTTATCAGCCTCCGTGTGTATCCTCCGTCTGGATATAGTCTTGTACCGTCTTGCTAGCATAGGGTCTGCTGTCGCTGACATGCGTAGAGGGAGTCGTGCTGTCGCTGTAGAGTCAGCTCCCGCTGACAGGCGAAGGGGCTATACTGACCTGTCGTGCTGTAGCCTTTGCGCACTGTAGCAGCGCACGCCGTGGCCTTCCTGTAGCAGGTCATAATAACCCTTCGCCCACGCGCGCGGCGCTGTGATGTGACTATACGCCCATCGCCCATGCATGCGGCGCTGTGACGTGACGCGCCGCCTCGGTAACTGGCGGGCTTATCGTGATGTCACCCATACCTGCCCAACGTGTCAGAGGGCAGCCCATGCGCTGTCTCGGGCACGCGCACCCCAACCACCCGCATTTAATACGGTAGTTGGGCTGGCTTATTGCAGAAGGCTGGAGTCCACCGAACACGTGGCGGTGCTGGTTTAGCGGTCGCTTCCTCAGGGGCACGTGGCGGCACGGACCCCCACCCGGTGGGATGGGAGGTCCGGGCCCCCTGGCTGGTCCAGGTGCTCAGGCCCCCTGGGGGTCCGGCTTCTTCACGCGGGGGTCCAAGACCATCCCGCGGTGGTCCGGGCCTGTGGTAGCTGTTCCTAAGCACTTCGTCCTTGCGGGCATGTGGAGGCACCGGACCTGCTAGTACGTGGGGGGAGGTCCGGAGATCGTGCCCCCACTTGTCAGGCCCGAGCCGTACATCCTGTCGCCCAGAAGCTTAGTGCAAGGTTACGGATAACCTCGCGTCCCTCGAGCTGGACACATTAGTAGGAGGTACCCCTATCTGTATTTAACGACAGATCCTATTCAAGAAGTTGATCAATCACAGGGCATATATTGAGCAAGAATACATGACTATTTCCATGCAAACAAAGAGTTCGAGTCAACGCGTACCGAAGTTTCTTTAATGAATCATTGGTCCACCGTACAACATGACGTGAATTTATTTTGTGGATGTGTGTCCAGGATAGAGACTAGGAACCATAGTGGTTCCAGAGTTGATGACAAAGTATACACATTATTTCAGTGATTGATCATTTGTCTCAGTTTATATTTTTCATATTAATTTTGGTTTCAATTGTGCAGATTGCAAATGCATGTGCCCTGTTCAGAGGAGGTTTACCTTGATGCATTGTTGGAATATCCTGAAGGACAAGCCCAAGTGGATGGAGAGGCGGAAGGAAATTGGATGTGCTAAAAAAACAAGCAAAAAGAAGAAACAGAAGACAATGGCTAATTCAAGTCATGCATCAGTGGAACCTGATGGCCCTGATGCCGCCGGTGGTTTTGATGCTCAACAAGCAGGAAGATCGGACGGAAAGAAGAGGGAGAAACAAAAGCTACGGCAGGGTAGAACCATCAAAGCAGTGAACTATCTAATGGCAAAGAAGAAAGAAGCTGACCTTGAGAAAGAGTTGAAGAAAGAAGAGAGGTGCAACAAAACCTTTACCCTACAGGAAAAAAGGATCAAACTGGGTAGAGAAAAGTTTGAGTTTGAGAGAGAGCGGGAAGAGGATAGAATTATTGATTTGGATTTGAGCTCAATGACATATGAACAGCAGAGTATTATGAAGATCGTAAGAATAAGATTCTTGCCAGGTGTTTGAATATCTAGATTTGTGTACTTTTAGATCAGGTTCCGTGATCTTTGGAAGTGATTAAACTGTTATCTTTTTTGGAAGTGATGTTATCTTAATTATGGGTACTATTTATCATATATAGATTTCAGTGACGTGGTCTAGATTTTAAATTATGGGTATTGTTATCTTAATTATCAGGGTAATGTTTATCATATATATGCACTGGACTGCTGCTTGAGATAAAAAATCTTCCTAGCTAGTGTCTTTGTTTCAGAGTTTCAGTTCGTCAGAGTCCTGTTCAACTTCAGGTTTTGTCGCTGCTTTCAGAGTCCTGTTCAAGCTTCTAGCTAGTGTCGCTGTTGAACTCCTTGTTGGAGTCCCTTGTCTTTTGCTTTCTTTTCGGTTCAGTTAGGCAATTAGGTATTGCACAGATCGTTAGGCCAGTATACAATTAGTCTTATTTTGGCAGGAATGTTTATCAGTTACACAGCTTGAGATGGCCAGCGGCGCGGCGTCGCGGGAGATCGCGAGGCGCGGCGCAGCGACCCTTCAGAAGATGACGTGGGTCTTTTTTTTTTTTAATATGGAGAGTTCAGTTTTAGCTAGGGTGTTGGTTACCTCCTAGTTTAGAAGCTTATTTCTTAGCTAGCCTCCAAATCTCTATTTTTAGCTAGGGATATACCTAGTCTTTTGGAGATACTCTAAATCCAACGTCACTTTCATATATACAACTGGAACAACTTGCTTCCATGCATCTATACCCATAACCGTCAAAGTACACTAGAACACCCACTCTGGAAAATTGACAATTGTGGAATGGATGCGTGTTCATATTGGGTAATTTTAGGAGAGGTCCGGTAAGTTGCGTGCCATTTTACACTTGCTTCACGCCTTGACGGGTGACTTTCGCGCACTCCAACATTTTTGGTAATTAAATGTTGGAGTATGCCTCCTTGTGGAGAACAAATGTTCACTTCTGTGCAGGACAAGAAAGGTGCCGTGTTTTTTTTACCTTTCCAAGGTTGCTGCCTGTGTAAGCCGTTGCTTTCACACACGGTTTCACCGCATCATCAAGAATTTTACGCGGTAGCATCTGTCTCTGCCGCATGTTTGGCTATAGCTATTCTTTTACAGGACAAGATGGGTATCAATCACATTTGCTGGCTTTGTGGATCACAAACTAATCTAATTGTGTGATGAGGAACAGTGTGGCATGAGAACCACACACCTTCTTGATCCTAAGTGGGGCTCCTAAATTCCAGCAAAATGCATGAGAGCTCAGCTTCACAAGTCATAACAAATTTCTCATAAAATTAGTTAGTACTATGCAGCTAGCTACCCAATATACCAAACTTTAACTTCAACTAGTTAGTACTATGCAGGATTTACTACTTCTAGATGCTTTACAGTTTTCTTAAGTGAAAAGACATGTCACAATTTTTCATTAGAAGGCCACGACAACCTGTAAACATGTTGGCACTTGGACATCTCTTTCGCCCGTTATGTCTTCCCTTTCTCTTTTGCAGAGAGCAACCTCTCATAGTGCCACTACTGGCCATCGTTCTCACTGGACATACATTATATGTGGAACAAAATTACGGATTATTATGGCTGGAAGTTTAGAGTAAAATCGGAATAGATTCCAGCCTTTCGGATTGGGACTTGACTGTTTTTAACGATGATTAGCTGGCTAGCTCCCAGCATGTCCGGCGTAACCACGCTGTTCAGTGGCGGAACTGAGGAGAAAATTATAGGAGAGCCAGATAAATATATAGAATAGTCAACTTTATCCTCAAACTTTCAGTCAAAACTCAACTTTGTCGCTAAACTTCTAAGACGATCATTTCAGCCATCAAACTCCTCCATCCGGCTCAATTGAGTCCCGCTTCCTACATGGATATGAATGTTGATACCATCCGGTTCACATTGATGAAACTAAATACGTACCATTTTTAAGGAAAGGAGTTGATCCCGAACATATTATTATATATGTGTAAAAGTTTCTTTTTTTAGAAAAAAAATCATATAGACATAACTTAAAGCTTTGATGTATCATCTTTAAGTACGTGTGAACCAATATATATTGTTACTAAAAACTGGAACACTTGGATGTTGACATGGCATTGCCAATATGGCAACACATATAGAACGAAAGATTAAATTGAGTTCCATGCAAAAGATGGATCGAAACGGTTATTTTGGAAGTTTAGAGATAAAGTTGACGCTCGACTAAAAGTTTGAGGATGAAATCGGCTATTCTGCCAACGAAAAACTATCTTTCTTTTAGTTTTTGCATTGATTTCTTACATAAATTTGATCTAATTTTATCAATAAATTTTATAATGTGCATTGATTTTTCTTTTTGTTTTTGCGCCCCCCCCCCCTATCTCGCGTGTCCCTTCAGTTACTGCCCTCGCTATCCACGGCGGATGTGGCCAATTAACCGTCACGAGTTGACGCGACCCGGCGACCCAGCAGCCTGTTGGCCGGCCGCTCGCTAGGTCCGCCGAGCGAAGAGCGATCGAGCCGGAGAAGCTACGCACTGATTGGGCTTGGTGGCCGATCAACGTGCGGACAGCGACCGCCACCGGATCGGAGCGGATCGGTCAGCTAGCCTACGCCGGCAGCCCGGCACAGCTACGACGCCGAGCGCTAGCAGAATCATCGCTAGCGGACGCTTCCAATGCGCGCGCTGCAGAGTGGCAGAGCAAAGCTACGACGCGACGGCGACCGGGGCGAAAAGCCAAGCTAAGCTACGAGGCCTACGCCTAGACGCACAACCTTTCGTGGTACGCGTACAGGCGCTCCTGGCCTGGCATACGCGGAGTACGGGCTGGGACTGGCAGCGGGTCTTGCCCGGCCCGTGCCGACGCGCGGTGCCGCCCGTGGCCGGGGACCACGCGACGGCTCGGCCGCGTCCGTCGTCCGGCCGGCCGGCCGGGCACCAATGGGCGGGTCTGATCCTGCCGGCCAGGCTCCGGGGTCACCGCCTCGCTGGGGGGCCTGGCCTTGATCGCTCCCGCCCTTGCCGTTTTCCTCTTGGCGGGCAGCGCGCCCGCCTCGCGTGCGCGCGCGTGCGGACCCGCGCCTACCCGACGGCGGAGGGGGTTGCATTGGCTCCGCTCTGGCTGGCGCTGCTCGGCCGCTGCGCGTGCACGTGATCCGAGGCGGCTTTTCCGGCCGCTTGGCGAGGACGGGTGGACGGACAGCGGCAGGAAAAGCCTGTCCCTCCGTCCTCTCGTCTCTCTCGTTCACACATACTCGGCGGCGACGGACGCTACTGAATGGCGATCGATCCCCTCTCCTCTGATCGCTGATGCTGGGGCCGGTGAGAGCGACGGCGCTGACGATTGGCTGGCGGTGACCGCGCTGGGCCGTCGCGCACGCGACGCCGCAGGCTAGGCTAGGCCCGGCCGGCGTGAAGACAAGGCTTCCAGTCAGCTGCCGTCCTCGTCGTCTGGCTGATGCCCCGTACGATCTGCCGCCCCGCGCGCCTCTCTCCCCTCGCCTGGCTTCTCACGGATGCGGGGCCACCAGGCAGGCACCTCCAAAGTCCAAAGGAACAGTAGCCTCCCTATGCTGCCGCCATGTCTCATCTCCAAATTTTCCTACAAGATCTGCCCTTCCTCCTACCGCCTACCCCAGCAATCTCCCTCAAGTTCACACCTAATCCCTGCTGGGAAACACAAGTACTGCTGCTATCAGCAGGCTCAGAGCCTCAGAGCACGAACCGGGGGGAGAGCAAGAGTTGAGTTGGAGGAGACGTTTCTGCCCCTGGTTAAAGGCAGGTGGCTGTGGCTTCAAAGCAGGGCTTTAGGTGGCGGCATGGCGAACTGGCAAAGTCACGAGAAGCCAGGGCACACCGGCACAGGGACTCAGGGAGTCAGGGAGGCCGTGGTGGTGGTGCCGTACCAGGAATCTACAGGAGTTGCGCCATGGCCCATGGCCCCACACGCGCGCCATGACCAGCCACCAGCAGCCAGTGCTGATCCGTGCCCACCCCGGCGCCACTGTGCGCGGTCCACGCCTCCCTCCACGGCCTCCTCTCCTTTTTCTTTTTCTCCCCTCCCTTCAGGGACTGTACCGCGCCCTGCCGCCATGGCTACGGCGCTAGGTAGGCGGCAAGGACGCTGGGCCGGGGCTATACCCCATAGCCTGCGGTGCTTTTGCGTCGCTGACACGACGGGGGCGAATCGCGGGCAATCGCCGTCGCCAGTCGCCTCGCAGTCGCAGCAGAACTAACAGAGGCCTGAGGCTGTGAATGGTGATGATGATGAGGCCGCCACAATTCCACGAAGAACGGAAAACCACCCGCTTTGCCATCACTTTTGGAACTCTGCGAGATCAGTTTAGTGCCGCCTCTGTAGACACCGGGACTGTAGCTTCGTTGATGAAGGATTCCCCGGAGAGCCGGGGGCACAAGATGAGCGGTGCTTGCTACGTGGCCTCGGCGTTCAAGAAGACAAGAGCTGTCAAAACTATTTAGTTCAAGCATGGTGCAATTTTGCAGCACGGTCCTACGTTCATGAGACGCACTGGACTTATTCGAGGAATTTGGAAATTTGCCATCGTCGTCTCGTCGAAGCTGGGTTTTGTTTCAGTGTCATCATGTCCATGATAAAGAGCATGATAAAATAGTGGCTTCAGACTACAATTTCTCTTATCCAGCGTCGTGCCACAGGACGACGATATGCCGAGACTGAGCGCCAGTATGGCGCTACTGGCCACCACAAACCAGAGCAACTCTGCCGGATGGATTGGACGCATAGATAAACACACACCAAAACGGCACGAAGTAGATTTACCATGATGTATCCTGTGTCCTCGCCAATGTTTGTTGTTGGAACCTTGTTCACCTGCATGTGCTGAACTGGGGTAGCCCCTTTCAGATTCTTCAGTCTTTCCATTTTCCAACAACAACTCCAAGTGCTCTTCTTCATGGAAATAGTTATCTTAGCGCCATGGAGGATCGGGACAATGAGGAATGGCTGCATCTTTAACAATGTCTCACCCACTTCAGAAGGTGCCAAATTCAGGTCTGTGCCAACGATTAGTGACTGGCTAATAATCAGTGTTGCTTCCTAATAGGCACCTGCTGCCTTTCTGCACTTGACTACTTGTAAAACTAGTTTTTAATATTGAAAACCAGTAGGGGCATATATAACCACGTGCCTCTCTCGCCCCCCCCCCCCCTCTCTCTCCAAAAGCAAATCTCAACAGAATCTAAACAATTTATTAGAACTGGGGGGCAAATCTCTAGAGTGTTGTTGGGTACCCTCCAGTTCTTTTATTTACATATCGTATTAGGTTTGTTCTAAATCAAATTTGATCAACTTTGACCAAATTTATAGAAAAAATAATAACATTTACAATATCAAATTTGTTTTATTGAATCCACTATGAAGTATACATCGATAGTGCATATGTTGGATAGTATAATTATTGCTATATTTTTCTATAAATTTGGTCAAAATTAGCTAGCTTTGATTTAGAACAAATCTAATACGATATGTAAATAAAAATGGAGGGAGTATCTACCAAAAACCATGCACAATCGTGTGAGAGCCAGCCAATGTACCACTGGAATAAACAGCAATTGCTACCACAGTTACCAGAGCACATCACATACACAGCCTGCACAGATTACTACTACTGTTTGGCACAGGCGAACGAATAATTTTTTTTTGCGAGAATAATTCCACATCAGAATAATCCATTCTTAATGCTTGCACACACAATTACGTAGTACCCGTTAATTAGCAGGGTCCCTGCTTAATCACCTGCTGGTTAGGTTACAATCAGCATAATCAGCTTGATTATTTTGTGGCAGATCGACACAGCACACACCTCTGGGTGGTGTGTATACCGGTAATGCTAGCTGCGTGACAGAAGAGAGGGAGCATGTTTTAGATAGGTTTATCTGATCTGGAAGTGGTTCCGCGACGGGTTCCCTGGGTGGCTCCGGCCGTCCTGGTCGCCGCCGCCGCCGCCGTGCCTATCCGCCGAGCTCTTCCGGCGCCGTGCGTTATGCCCCGCCAGGCGCCGGCGGCAGCTGTGCTTGTCGCCGTCGAACTCCAACAGCTCATGGAACCTTGGAAAAACGGAGACCAAGATAGGGACGGAACACATGCACCAGACAAAATTAGACAACGGCATCTGGAGCAGTACAGTTTTTACTGGATAATAGTACCCTGAAATTTCTAAGTTTTAACGGTAAACTGTTTTAGCATTCAGCACGTCAAGTTGGATAAGAGCACCATAAGAAGATCAGAACGACAAGTGTTGTGTCTTAGCTGTTTCTAAGTTGTTGTTTTTTGCTTGATGATATACATGGGAATGCTCCTAAACATGTAACTTGCGATATTTGCATGTCTTTCTCAGAGCCTCAACAGTCAACAGCATTAGGACAGCATGAACAGTACTACCAGGGACCAACAAGAGCCATTCATCAGGCACATTAACATCAGGCTACAGATTAAAGGCTACCAAGATGCATGTCCTGCTCGATCATGTGATGCACATGCAGACTTGGAAAGACTCAATATGCTGAAAGCCACAAGAATAAATAGGAGAACGAGATTAAGAACTTTTTTTTTTGAAATGAAGAACGAGATCAATAGTGAAATGAGTCAAATATGAACATCAATAGCCGGCAAGTGCTTGCCATTTGCAGTTTATGCTCCGGAACATAGAGCAAGACAAATGTAGATAAGCATATCGTCAGGGACAGAGACCAAAATTATTCCGTGTCCACACATGACACTGATTAGCAAAGCTCACACATTTGGCAAAGACGTGCAGGCTGTCGCAGCTCAATCGGGAATGCCGAATCTGCCTGGGAGAGCCAGATCGGCCGGCTTGGATCCGGCCGGCCGCTGTTGTTCTGGCAAGAGGCTGGGCGGCCTGGCCACTCCTCGGCCGGTCAAGCTCAGCTCTTTCCATCGGCTTCCGCCATGCTCATCACCCCACCGACAAAAAGCAAGAAGGGGAAAGGACAATCATGTCCAGTTGGCCACCATGCTCGCTCTCATGTGAACGTACGAAACACGAAGGGGGCTTTGGCGCACAATCAAAGGCAAACATAATCCGCTGAAGTGAAAGCATGAAAACCGAGCCTGTCCCCTTGTCCTGCTTCTCCTCTCTCTCTCTCTCTCTCTCTACTACTACTACTACTACTAGCTAGTACTAAGCTGTGCTGGGGGTGAGAATAGATGCACACAAAGGTTAGTTTCTACTACTAGCTTAGTTTCTACAAGTACAGCGTCCTAGAACAGTAACTTCATTTCCACTGATGATCCATTTTTTCAGTGCGTCAGGGTATCAGTTAGGAGGCTCAGGATTAGACCGCTAGCTAAACCAGTGGCTGCTGCAGCCACCAAAAGAGGAACTGAGATACCTAAATTAATCCAGATGTTATGTGACGCTTGAATCTGTAAGGCTCGGGGGTTTGGGGCTATTTTACACTTTAACTAGTTGTTCCAGTTCCAGAGCCAAGAAGCGAACAGAGCATGGTCGACCAAGATCTTGCATGCATGAGAGAGACAGCAAGATCGATCTTGACCTGAAACAAGGACGAGAATCTAACAGCTAGCTAGCTCATCATGCAATCCATGATCCAAGAAAAGCTATGAGCCTTTGAAGATCCATGCACATCAAGCGAATTTTT
Organism: Panicum hallii; assembly: GCF_002211085.1. Lineage (NCBI taxonomy): Eukaryota > Viridiplantae > Streptophyta > Magnoliopsida > Poales > Poaceae > Panicum > Panicum hallii. Next base: position 50,598,088 of record NC_038043.1, read on the forward strand.
TTTAAAAAAGAATTATGCTAATCTAATTTAGTAGTACGAACTCAAAGTGGTCGGTGCTTTTGAGCAATTCATGCCGTCTTTCAAATTTTCACCCATGTGCTGCGAGCAATATCGGGAGGTTTCGGCTTACCGGCTGCATTGCTGGCAGAATCGCTGGCGGAGGCCGGCGACGAGCACGGCGGGGGCCTTGGAGTGCGGCTCGCACACCTTGTGCCTCCGGTAGTACCGCCTCGCATCGTTCAGGTCGGCGGCGCACCGCTCCACCTGGCAGCTCGGGCCGCCGCCCGCCGCGCCCCTCCTCGCGGCCACCGGGTCCGAGGAGCTGGAGGCGCCGCCACCGCCTGCCGCAGCCAGCGTCGCGGGCTTCTCGTCCTCCTCCGCATGCGGCGACAGCGCCCCGTTGGCATGGCCGGAGCTCGGCTGGCTGGCCGCGGCGGCGGCGGCGAGCGCGGCCATGGACGCCGGCGCCGAGCTCGAGGGGCCCTTGCGGTCCATGGCGGCGCCGTCGGGGGATGAGGCGATCGAGGAGAGCTGGCGAGGTGGAGGTGGAGCTCGGGAGCCGCGCTTGCTAGCTTGCTTAGCTCTCATGAGCGGAGGACGATGACACGAAGGGTGATGGCGGGGGGAGGTTGAGAGGGATATAAAGGTGGGTGCCGTGTGTGTGGAGGCAGGGCGCACATGTGGGCCCCGCACCACATACAGAGGGTTCGTGTACGAACATGTATGTTCATACACTTGTGCTTGCGCAGAGGGTGTATGCGTATGTCTGTACACACGACCATTCTTACTAGTGTCTTTGTCAAAGAAGCAAAGATCGGCTGGACCGGGCATAATGGTACGATGGATCTGGAGACTTCGGGAGACATAATATCGAGCCATGTCGTAGAGCTAGAAGCCTTGGATGAAAGTTCTCGAATGAAAATCCAAAGCCGTGTAACTAGCCTTGAATTGAAGCTAAGTAGCACAAGCAAAGCGTATATATTGGCGTTTTTTATTAGGCGGGTCTTCCAGCTGCTTGGAAGTTGCAACTTGCAAGCACAACCTTTAGGCTCTTACTAGAGAGCTAGCAGCCAGGACTGGGCACCAGCACCACTACAATCGCGTCGCATCTCGCCATGTTCCCTTCACCGTCGCATGGCCGGCCAGTCGCTCGATCCGGCCTCGATCGCGTCGGAATCCCACGCACCACGGACCACGGCCCAGTCGCCACTCCCCAAGCTAGCTAGGAAGGTAGCCAGCACAGCATTCCAGCTAGTTGTCCTCGCGCGGAGATGAAACGAGACCCTATCATCTGACGGAACGCGAAGACCCGCGTCCCGTGCGAGACCGGCCGGGACTCGGAACACTCATCAGCAGTCACCACCGCACGGCCGGGCGAGCGAGCGCGATGGGGTCGGTGCCGGGGCCGATGGCCGCAGATCGAAGCGTACCACGCACGCGTTCATGCGTGCGTGGGTGGTGGGGCTGGGGCGCATTCCTCGCTGCCCCCTACGCCCGGGAACGCGGCGCCGTACGCCGGTGGCTGCCTCGGCGTGGTCCGGCGCGGCTCCATCGTCGTACCGCGCCAGGGCGCCACCGAAGCTGACGCGCGCGGCCGGGCCCCGCCATGTTGCCGCCCGTCGACTGGGCGAGGGCGCCGTACCCGTACCGTGGGGGTGGCCCTGACGATCGACGGGGTGCAGCGAGGAGAGGCGACGACGAGGGGCACGGGGACGGAGAGGGGCCCAGCCGGACGGACGACCGGGCCTCGTCTCCCGCGCGCCGTGCGCCGGGTGCCGCGGCTCCATCAGCTGGCAAACAATTAGCCACGGTAAATTTCCGGTGAAGTTAACAGCGGAGCAGCGACCGACGACGACGACTGCCGGCGGTGGATGCCAAGCCAAATTTTTGACGTGCATCAGGAAATTCGACCGTCATTTGTTAAAGAACTTAGCCAAATATGTTGAAGTTTTTCTTTAAGAATATAAGTTACCACGTACCTTTTTTTTACTACGACTACAAGTAGATGCTTTACGGTTTTTTTTTTTAAAGTGAAAGGACATGCAGTTGGTCATCGTAAGGCCATGACGATCTGTAAACAGGTTATGCCTTCCCTTTTTCTTCTGTAATAGAATGAGCAACGTCTCGTAGTGTGGCTGCTGGGTATCGTTCTCAATGGCCCATACGTACTATGTGGAATAAAATTGGGAATTATCATGGCCAGAAAGTGTGTAGAGTAAAAGGTCGGAATAAATTCTAGCCTTGCGATTCGTATTTGACTGTTCTAACGGGTATCAAGAGCTATCAATCTCGTACCCCTTTTGTCATGCCGAATTTGAGCCTCTTTGAAATTCTGGAGAACCTAGAAACTCGGTTGCCGGTGCATTCTTTTCATGGAAGTCATAGTCCTCACGAGTTGGTGTATTTGGACCGTAAGAAATGACCTTATTCTCCGGAACATTCAGCCCACCATTTCAAGTTGCAAGCAACAGTTCAACAGACAAATTGCTCTAGTTATTCAGAGTGCAAAAGGAAAGTATTCGCCCCATCTAGAGCAATGGTTAGAGTCGTTTTCGTAATATATAATTTTTCTAATTTTTTATTTGGAAAAAGTCTACTTTATTTGCACCCTTGAAATAGCACAAAAGTCTGGTTTTCAACATTAAATAATAAAATCGGACGTTGAGCACCCTCAACGGTCGAAACCGGACGAAATGCAACCCAAAACCCAATTTAAGGTGGTTTTGTTGTGACGTGGCCATGACATGGTAAATTTGGCCGGTTTTTGTGGTGCTGATGTGGCAATTCCTCTCACCGACAAGTGGGACCCACTGTTCAGTCGTCCCCTCTCCTCCTAGCCAAAACTCATCGCTGCCGCCCTCCGCCCTCCTCTTCTCCGAGCCAGAACTCGCCGCCACCGCCCTCCGCCCTCTCCTGGCTGGACCTTGCTCGGCGGGGCGAAGCCGCGAGGCAGGCGTAGGAGCACATGAGGGCGCCGCCACATCCGACAGACCGACAAGCCCCCTCCCCTCCCGCTCCGAGCATGTTCGCGCCGGCTCCACTACCCACGCCGCACCCGACCCGCTCCACCTATCCACCATTGCTCGAGCTCGGACGCGGCGGCCTCGATTCACAATGCCGCCAACCCGATTTGCTCACCAGCCGCCCCGATTCGAGGCTCCTTCGCCGGATTAGCCCGACGCCAGCCATGATTCGTCCTGCACCCGCGACTCCCCACTCAAGACAGCCTCCCATGGCGCCATTGGAGCACGGCGGCACCCAAGGGCTCAGGGCTGATGGGGTGGCTCAAGCCTTGCCGTCGCTCTGCCCCTCCGTCCCCACCGCCTGCATAAGGTGCAAGCGATTGGGCCACTGCCACCTGGAGAAGGTCGGGCACACGCCGCACACCTCCTACATGCGCTCGAGCCACCTCGCCATGGGGGGATCGGCGAGAGATCAGGAGGAGGGAGAGAGATTGGGAAAGAGAGGTGGACCGAGGGAGACCGGTCAGGAGGAGGACGATGGCGATGGCTGTGATTGGTTTTGAATGACATGTGGGTCCGCTCAAGGTCTTTCTCTCTATCTTGTGAGAATGACAAGTGGATCCTATTATTTTTTTGTGTCTTGATTTTCCAGTGTGATGGACACCTCATCAAAACCATTGCCACATTGTACCAAAATCAGAGCGGTTTTGGTTTAGGGTTGTAATTTATCCGATTTTAATAGTTGTATGGTGGAAGTTATCTGTTTTAAAATTAGAGGGTAAAAATCGGACGAACCTGATGGTTCAGGGTTCAAATATGAACTTTTCCCTTTTTATTTTTCCTTCCTTAGCTTCATCCTTAATTTTCTTCTTCTGTTGGCTCGTACTCTTGCTCTCTTTTGGGGGAAACCCCTCTTGTTTCATAGAAAAACAGTTATGCCCAATGTCCTTTAATCTATGATGTGTATGCATATACTAAGGTGCTGTTTGGATCCAAGGGCAAATGGCAAAAGGGCAAATGGCAAAATTTTTACTCCTGTCACATCAGATGTTTGGACGCTAATTAGAAGTATTAAATATAGTTTAATTAAAAAACTAATTACATAGATGAGGACTAAATGACGAGACGAATCTATTAAGCCTAATTAATCCATAATTAGCAAAATTACGGTAGCATTTGCCCTTTTGCACTTTGGGGTGTTTGGATCCAAAAGTGCAAAAAAAGTGCAAAAGAGCAAAAGTTTTACACTTTCTCTTTCTCTTCCCATTGGATCCGAACAGGCCCTAACTCAGACGATCGAGAGCATACGAGGAGCGATGATTAGCTCCCATCGTAATCATGTCGTGTCCCTCCAATTACCGCACCCGCAGTCCGCACAGCCGATGTGGCCAGGTAACCGTCACGAGTTTACGCGAGCCGTCACAGCCTGCTGGCTATCGGTCTCTGCTGAGCGGAGAAGGAGGAGGTCGGCACACACTGATTAAGTTGGGGCTAGGTATGTAACTAGGTTGATCGACGTGCGGAAAGCAACAGCAGTGGACCGGGTCGATCAGCTAGCCTTTGGCCGGCGCATTTACGCGGAGGGCTAGCAGATCAATCACTGCTTCCAATTCCAAAGCTCCGGCGGCCTCCGGGGTCGCTAGGGATGGCAACGGGTCGGGCTCGGGTCGGGTAGAGCAAATACCCGCCCGCGAGCGTACCCGCGGCCACAGCTCATACCCGCCCGCGAGCGTACCCGCGGGTAAAATCTCGTACCCATGCCCGAACCCGTCGGGTTTTAAAAAACAGCGACCCCTGGCGGCCGGGCGCGGCGGCCTGGGCGGCGGGCGTCGAGCGGCCGGGGCGGTGGGCGGCGGTCGGGGCAGGAGGCGGCGGCCTGGGCAGCGGGGGCCGGGTGGCCAGGGAGGCGAGCGGCAGCCGGGGCAGGAGGCGGCGGCCGGGGCGGCGGGCGCCGAGCGGCCGGGCCGCCGGGGCAGCGGGCGGCGGCCTGGGCGCCGGGCGACGGCCTGGGACGGGGTCACGGGGAGGGTGGGCTGGGTGGCGGGTGGTCTGGTAGTGGGGTGGGTGGTGGAGGACTGGAGGTGGAGTGGTGCTGTGAGAGTTAGTGTTTTTACTGAGCTGCGCCAAATCTAAATATGGGCTGAATTCGGTTACCCGACGGGTTACCCGCGGGCGGGAATTAAAACCCGCGCCCGACCCGATTTTTTCGCGGGTTGGGTTCGGGTAAGACCCACGGGTCAAAATACGTACCCAGATCCGTGCCCGTCGGGTTGGGTACCCGCGGGTAACCCAAATCCGCGGGTTAAATTGCCATCCCTAGGGGTCGCGTGGGGACGGGGACGGGGACGGGGACGAGCGCGGAGCCGCGGGGGAGGGGACGGGCACGGACCAGCCTGTAGCTGACTGGCGCTGGCGCGTGCACGTGATCCGAGGCGGCTTTACCCTACCCGGCCACTGGCGACTACTGGCTGGCGAGGACGGACGACGGCGCCAGGAAAAAGCTGATGCCAAGAGAAAAGTCTGCCCCTCTCCCCTCGACTGTCTCCTTCACATACTCAGCAGCAACGCCACGGCATACTGAATGCTGATCCCTCTGAATCTGTGATCAGCGATCGCCACTGATGCTACGGCCGGGGAGGGAGGGAGGGCGACGACGACGACGGGCTAGCAGCGGCGACCGCACTGCTCGGTCGGTCGCGGGCCGGCGTGAAGACAAGGCTTCGAGTCAGCTGCCGTCATCCTCATCGCCGGGCCGATGCCCCGTCGTACGACCTCCCGCCTCGCCTCGCCTCAGTAGCCTTTGCGGAGCGGAGGGCACACCTCCAAAAGGAACAGTAGCCTTTGCTGCCATGTCTCGTCGGCATGTTCCCTTCACGATCCGCTGTTCCTTGCTCCTTTTTTTCTCACGGAGCCGAACACACACACGATATGCTACGCCTCCTTTTCTGGCTCTACCACTACCACCCAGCAAGCACCAAATCTCTCTCTCTCTGTGGTTTTTTACTCTGCTGTAAGCAGCGCATGACCGACAGCGGTAGCAGCAACATTGCGACAACAATAATCGCCCAAACAAAGTACAGCGCGAGCTGGGGCCTGGGGGCGCAGGAGAAAGTCACGAGAAGACGGTTCTGCCCCTGGTTAAAGTCACGACAAGGGGGGCCGGTGAGTGCCGTACTAGGAATCTACAGGAGTTGCATGGGCCCACGCACACGCCACCACCACCACCACCAGCAGTGCGGTGCAGTCAGTGGGCGGTCCACGGCCTACCACCCCCGCCAGACGCTGGGCCGGGCCTGCCTATGGCTGTAGCTGGCTCCCCGCGCCCCTGCAGACCCCTGCGTCGCTGACACGACGGGGTGCAGCACCACCAACAGCAGCAAAGACGGTGACCATGAACCATACAAAAATTTCACAAAAGAAAAAAAAACACTATGTGCGACCAGATCCCAGATATCTCCATCTTCATGCACAAAATGTTTAGTCAGAGACCTCAGAGCTACTGCATACACCAAAAAAGTTTCCTCAAACAACCATTCCAATAATTGGGGGAGCGTATGAGCCAGCGGGATGCGAAGTCATCGCTGCCAACAGTTGTTGGCAACGGAGTTCAGGGTGCCTCTGTAGGACTGTAGCTTTATTGATAAAGGATTCCCCAATAGTGGAGCCTACGTACAAAGATGAGTAGTCCTTGCCACATGGCCTCAGAGACAGCGTTCAACGAGACAGAACCAGCAATTATTCAGTACAAGCAGTACAACCGTAGTGCGATTTTACAGCAGCGGTCACGTTCGTGTCTGTGCCTGATCATCCTGACTTCTACTAGCTATCAAATATGCTCATCAGATCGTCTGTCCGTCTGTCCGCAAGGAAATACAGGTCCTCCGGTCCAACAGAATACTAGAATAACAGAGCAGCGCGGTATTTTTACTCTTTTGGGACCCTGGCTCATTCGTTCTTCTTCTCGAACTTCGCCCTGTCGGCGCCGCTGTAGGGGGCGACGTGGTACGCGTATTGCTGGATGACGGAGAACACGACCATCTCGAGGATCACCAGGACGTTCTGGATCGCCTCCTGGATGTGCTCCACGTCCAGCCAGAAATGGTGGGATTGGATCACGCCTACTTTAGTCAAAACATCGAGCGCAAGACCCTGCAACGAAAATAGGCAATGGCGGTCCATGAAAAAAACTGGAGAGCAAAAAGGTACTGTAACCAGGTTCCCTCCAAATTCGAATGTTGCCTGATGTACCCACAAGAGGGAGTGCCCTGGCTGACTAATAAGAAAGGTGAACCGTCGAATGTGTCCTTCAGCAGGATAAAAGAGAAAGGATGAAGTACCTAATATCGACTGGTTTGTTTCAAAAAAGTTTTTCAACTTTAGCTTTCTTTTCAGGTACACCTTCTCTAGAGCTCTTGCTTTCTTGTCACAAAGTAACAGGTACTTGTGATACTGTTTTATAACCGAAATTATTGAGTCTGAATATTTAAATGCGATTGCATGGAAACTAAAACTGCAAATGGAGCTCCTAAATTGGCAATTATGGAACAGAGGTCCACAACGTGGTTATAAGCTTCAGGTGAAGGCATGCCAAATTGCTCCAAAGCAACAAAAAGGCCATCCAAAACTATCAGCACCACACTAATTGATATGAGCTTTAGCTTTCGGATAAATCATCTGGTGAGTTGTCTAGATGCCATCATCTAGAGAATCACCACGCAAATTTATAAATGAGAATTCAGAAAAAAAAAGAACGATTATTCTAAACTACATGCCATTCAGGTCAAGATGATTTACCTGCCAGAAAGAGAAGAAGACAATCCCTTTGATGCACAAGAACTTTGCAAGGGGCTTGTGCGGTGCCAGCTCTTTAGCAAACAAGTGGTAAAAAAGAACCAGGGCATAAAGTGCCATGGAGACTGAAAAGTTCAGTATAATTGTAAACGTCCAGCTGACCCAGCTTGGGTACATCCCAAGAAGCTGGAGTGCAATAATCAGAATGGAGCATACTGGCCTAATAACAACAAATTGCCACGTCCAGTACTTCAGAAGCTTCAGTGTCTTGTGCTCCAATCGAACAGTGCGGGGCTGCCATAGTAGAATGCATCAGATTATTAGTTCCTTTCAGCAAAGATAGAAATTCAATCAACAAAAACAAAAGGAACATGTACACTCAAGTACAAACTGAGCAGCCAACAGTTATTGAAATTCAGATGTAGATTATAGGTGCAAGATACGACCGTTTAAGGATTATGCAAAGAAAGGTTCTAGACACAGCATTATTTAAGTATATAGGCTGTGGAAAAACTGGAATTAAAGAACCGGAATTCAAACACACCAAAATTAACATTTAAGTACACCAGAAAATTTGGAAAGCTATAACTGATGAAACTGGATCTCAAATAGAAGATAAAACTGGTGAAAAGATTACTCACCGTTAAGTATATAGTTCAATCAGCCTACCAAAAGCTACACGAATAACTTTGCTAATGGAGAAGTCTAAATGTTCTTATAGTTCCACTGAAAAATAAAAATGCCACATCCTTCAACTACAAAACGTTTCTTATAAACATCTCAGGTATGGACCTAATATAACTCATCATAACACAAGATAAATTGCAAAAACTTAAGCAAAGATTATAAAGTTCAGTTATAGATACGTATTCTGTACCAAGGCAGCAGAAAGGTACCAGGAAAAGAGAAACAGGGAAGGAATGATGAAGAACCCTCCCTTTAATCTCATCAGGGACTATGTTTTTGCTGATGGATATATTCAAGTAGCTGTACATCAGTGCCATAAACTTAGCAATGACCTGTGTAATTGAAAGGAAAATATAATCTTAGTGAAACACCAAGCTTCATTTAGGCCCAAGAATGTTGATGACCAAAGGAAGACTCACCAGTGCCTCATAGCATTCTTTAACAGCATCCAAGAATGTGAAAAATGTCTTGCTTCCTTGGATATCAAGAAGACCCACAAAGGAAGAGACGGCATACAATGGAGCCATTAGAACAATAATAAGTATAGCTTTCTGCTCCTTGGGGTTTTTCCAGTAGAAAAGATGTTGTGACACCAATTGCACAGTAAAATGCATAGACAGCATTACACAACCAGCTGCCCCAAGGAGGGTCAGAGTTGGGGCGTCCATTTTACTTAGATCCATCCCCGGGAATGGAGACATGAGTGACATGGTGTCTGAAAAATATAGAGATTTTAGGTTCTTCATCGAACGATACATTTATGCTAATGACAACTCAAGCATAGCCCTTTGTAACAGGGGAACCAAGGACATTTATACAATATGATACCGCATAAATATTTGATTGAGCCCAGGTGTAGTACACCCCCATTTAAAATGCACTTTGTGCACTTAAAAAATTGAAAGAAAAAAAATACATGTACTTTGTCACAAATGTCAGAAATGCACTTTGTGCATTTTTTTTAAGAGGGTGTCGGTGACCTTGAGCTCAGCCTGCCTACACACTCTACGGAACAAGTGATCAATCACATGTTTTGCAGGCACAATTTAAATTTAGTTAGAGCTGGATTTTGGCTTTTTAATTAATCGAGCTACCATCTTTCTGTAACTATATTTGTTTAGTGAAGACCAAGCACAGAACTAAAAGCCTGTAGGGATCGATTTTGAACAAATAGAAAAAGGTCTAGAGATACATTAATGAACTCGTCCCATGGTAGTTAAAAAGGATATATAGAGCCCGTATATAAAACTATAAATATGTATAAAGAAAGAAAAACAAGAACTTCACTCTATATAGGGTATCGTCTCTACTATAATAGCTGTGTCCTCATCTTGTGTTCCCCCATTGGATACCTAATCTTCTTAAAGAATAGCAGGACTCCTTAGAGGAAATCTAGAGCCTGACTTCTCTTCAGCATGAACACTAGTACCAGCAGAAGCGGTATAGAAATTACAAATTAGCACTACTGTTCAAAACCTGAAATTGAACGCTCCTACCAGCCATGCCCTAAACCTAAATGCTAAAACTAAATCAGAACCGGTGTTGGAATCAACATCATACATGCTAATTCATAATTAATAGGAGACTCAGGCACTACCCTCAGGACAGATCTAGCAAAGGGAGGAGGTGGTGGCGAATTCAAGGCACCTAAAGCTGCTGCAAAGAAAGAGAGCTGGGAGGAACTAACGGTAGGGCACGAGGGAGGCAATAGAAAGGGGTAACTGTGGGAATGAACCACTACACACCGGGCATGTGAATGAAGGCAGTGTCATACAATATGTCCGGTTGTATTATACATACATTTCAAGTAATTCAGTGGTACCGATCTGAAGTCAGTTTCTGGCCTACTAGTTTGTTTACTTAACTCCGGAGTGCAGTAAGAAGACTATTTGCTAAACATTTGAATGGAGGATTATTAAAGGAAACTAAACAATCAAGACAAAGACCAACCTTATGCTCCTTATCTTAGGGAACATGCTCAGTTCAAGTAACCTAATTCATATTCTAAGAAAATAAATAGCACTATGCCTCTATCCATCACCAACTAATGACTTTACACTATCTGCTTAACTAAAATGGGGGCAATTAAGGCACACTGTTTCATTAGTTGAAAGATAAGGAAGCCACCAATTATGTGCAGAGTGCTATAACTTAGAAACTACTGTTTGGAACAAGGATTGCATTCATCAGAGATGATTTCCAGAACGAAAGGACAAGTACTATACAGCTATGACATTTTCTAAACAGCTTTTGCAAACTACTCATCACAATATCAGCATAAGCCTTTCATATATGCACAAGACAGGAGACACCAAAGACAATACTGAGAGTATTCCACTCTTGACAGACCCAAACCTTAGCTTCTGTTTAGGGGATATGGGACGAGGCATTTCCCCCCTATACATGTACAAGGATATAAAACAAAACAGACTGTGTGCTTCGAACACTGATAACTTCTGCAGCAATTTTACTAAAACATAATTTTCCAAAGTCAGTCAAGTAAGTAGGACATAAAGGCCGCGGATGGGAAGGTTTATTCAAGCAAGCAAGATTTCTGCATTAATACAGTGGCATGAGCACTAAACACATATGAAATTACAATACAGTAACCAGAGCCTCTATACATAGAACAGAATCTCCTAACAATTCCAAACAGGAATTGGGACCCAGGGCCACATGATACACAAACCATGGCTTGAATCATACATCAGGCAACACATTAGTAGGGGGATTAGTCAGTTGAAACAGAAATGAAGATCCAAAGGGTGTTCGAGAGAGAAAAAAAAAGATCCAAAGGGCACAGAGTCGTGGTTTGCAGACGAATCACTCTTATAGCAGTCGTGTTGCCACGGCGATTCCAGGAACTACCGGTCAAATGCATCAGCTCTGCAGCGCAAGCAAATCAGAGAACTTATAGCGACAGGTAGGATGCCAATTGGCTGCACGAAGCTCAGTAGCTCACGATTCCTCGCCTCTGCCTCTACCACACTCCCTTCCCTAGTTCCCTCTCTCCCCAAATCTCTGCACGGTCAGGGCGGCTCACCCCCCCCCCCCCCCAGGGAGCCGGATCAAAACCCCGGCGAGAAACCCCAGACCCAGAGCGAGGCAGCCATACGGAACAAGCAGTCCACCGACAAGAGGGGAAGACCAGCGCGCTCATCGCCGGAGAGAAGCGAGGGAGCTCTCACCTGGCTGGAGCAGTGCAGCCTCCGCGCCGGGTCGTTGGAGTCGTCGCTGCCGCCGTCGGATTGAGCTCGCCTCGCGACGCCTGGGCCACTCGGTTCCTTCCGCCCGCCCGCGCCGGTATAAAGGACGAGGACGAGTCGGCCTCACGGCTGTGTGACTCTCACGTGGCGACCTGGCAAGTCAGCAGAGAGAGAGGTTTCCTTTCCTCTTCTGCTAATGATTTTTTTCTCCGTTAATTATAATGATGATGTGGCTGCAGGTGGGCCCTGTGACAGCGAGAGGCGCGCGATCTGGGTTTCTGGTAGCATCCGCGGCTCCGCCCGCGCCGCCGACGCCCGGTCGCCAGCAGCGAGACAGGTGCGCAGGCTCGGGTTTAATGCCCACCGGCGGATCCCCGTCGCACGTGGCTCCGACGAACCGCCCACGAGAAAACGACCGACGGCTGAGGCTGCCTCCAACAATGGGCAGCTATATTGGCCAGCTATTTCACGGTTTACCTGCCCCCTGCATTTTACCTGGCCAGCGATGGACCTCCTGTTTGCAACAAAGCAGGCAAAATAGCTGTGGCTGTTGGCCTTTCGCGCCAATGAATTGAAGCGCCACTTTTTCCCTCGCTTGGACGCGAGTTTTGGTCAAACCTTCACCTGCGTTCTTCCTCGCTGCTGCCACCGTCTTCGATGCATCGACAACCTGACGCAGCATCTTGCCAGGGGAAGAAGAGATTCGTAGCCTCTAGCTCACGGTTCGTTGCACAACCTTCAACTCTCCGCACGGAACCTCTGATTTTGCTCTGATTTTGGGGCATGGCCTAGGGTTCCATCCCTCCCACACGGAACCTTTGGGTCAGGCCATCAACAGACGAATCAAGAGCTCAGTAAGGTTACACGCGTTGCTCAATCCTTGCAGATTTCTCAATCGTAGCGAAGTCTCTATTTACCTCAAGGTCCGATTATTTTCACATTTGCTATATTTGTGGTCGTGCTTTGAATATGGCCCCAATTTCTTATGATTTCACAAAAGCATTTATATTATCTGTGTACTAAAACTCTAGGTGTAATCTTTGTTGTTCAGACTTCTCGAACATGACAGCTTGGTCATGCCTAAAGGACTCACATTTTAGGCAGAATAAACGGAAGAAAGATGAACAACGCATGCTAGCTTCCATTATCGTGGCTTTGGAACCTTCTAAACGTAGGAGGGGTGGTTCAGTTCCAGGACATAAATTTCTGCGTCGCGATAGAGAAGCAGCTTTTGCACAAATCATGAGGGATTACTTTGTTGATTGTCCTTTGTACAGCGAAGAGGACTTTCGGCGACGGTATGCAACTCTTCGCTGTTGTCCCTTTCAATGTGTAAAAAGTCTATAAAGTAGTTGCTAACATACTGTTTTGTCATGCATAGATTTAGAATGAGGAAGTCTTTATTCCTTGACATGGTCCGCAAGATCACCGAGAAGAATTCTTATTTTCGTCAACGATTGAATGCTTGCGGGCACAAGGGTTTTCATCCCATTCATAAATGCCTTGTGGCTATGAGGATGCTTGCATATGGCAGTCCAGCTGATTCGTTCGACGACACATATCGCATGGCTGAGTCAACAGTTCTAGAGACTGTGAAACAATTTGCAAGAACCATCATTTCTGTTTATGAGTCTGATTTTTTGCGTCCACCGAGAACAAGTGAGCTTGAGACCACTTTACAAGTCAATGAGGCTAGAGGTTTTCCTGGGATGATCGGCAGTATTGATTGCATGCATTGGGAATGGTCTAATTGCCCAACCTCATGGCTTGGTCAATACAGGGGGCGCAAAGGCAAACCGACCATAATCTTGGAGGCTGTTGCAACGCAGGACCTACGCATATGGCATGCATTTTTCGGATTGCCTGGCTCCCATAATGACATCAATGTGCTCCATAGGTCTCCTGTGTTTGATGACCTCGCTGCTGGACAGAGACCACAAACTGAGTTTCATGTTAATGGAACCAAGTACAACATGGCTTATTATCTTGCCGACGGAATATACCCTGATTGGGCTACATTGGTAAAAACATATAGTGAGCCAATTAGCCAAAAGGAAAGAATATATGCTGAGACACAGGAGTCAGCAAGGAAGGATGTTGAACGAGCTTTTGGGGTGCTTCGGTCCAAATTCAGGATAATTTATAACCCTGCTAGGTTGTGGAGCCATAGTGATCTAAACAACATCATGCGTGCATGTGTTATTCTACATAACATGGTGATCGAAGATGAAAGAAATTTGTACAGCGATCACCAGGAGTTTGAGAGGTCTTCAGACCCTCCAATTTCTCAGAATAGAGATGTGCCAGAAATTTCTCAGTTGATTAAGTCGTATGCAAAAATTCGTGACAAGGTTGTGTCTAACAGGTTGCAAAAAGACCTCATGGAGCACATTTGGCAGCTCTATGGCAACAATGCAGGACCTTTTACAAATAGACAAGGCCGGTAGTAAGCTTTTGGTTCTTTTGTTGGTTCACCTAGATGGAGTTCCTGGAGAGTGACTTTTGTTGCTTTTGTTGGTTTACCCAGTCCCAGATGGAGTTCCTGGAGAATGACTTTTGTTACTTTTATTTGTAATATAAGTTATCAGTAGTCAGTGAACAGCAGCAGTCTCAGCTCTAAATTATGATTGCACTTACAATATGAAGTCTCACTCACCGGTGCATAATTCAATTTAGAAATGATACATGAGCCACAAACAATAGTATCTGATCAAACAAATCTTAACACTCAAACAAGTTCATCGAAAAAAATGCACATACACAATTCTCATACAACAGAATTAAGCCTCGTCACATACAACAGCTTAGGATTCACTAGTTGGAGGGGTGTTAATGCCTCTTCTCTTCATGATCTCCATCTGTTTCTGCTCATACATCGCACGCAATGGTGGAGCCAACTTGTCAAGATCCTGTGACATGACTATAAGGTCTGCATTCCACTGGTTTAACTCGTACTCATTCTGTCGCAACTTGGCATTGGACTCCATTACTGCCCATTTCTTCTCCCAGGCAGCCCACTTCTTCTCCCAGTTCAGCTTCTGTAGATCGAGCCTCTCTCTCTCCATCTGGAACATTTCTTGCCTCAACTCATCTTCCTTCTCATCATTCTTCTCTCCTCTTTCATGCATTTTCTGTAGCATTTCCACAGCTGTACTTGACGATGAGGTATCAGCCATTACCCGAGCCTTCTTCTTGGCGCTGTCCCTTCCTTCCGGTCGTTCAGGGAATGTACTGTCTGTCTGCAAAGAATTTATTTCTATTTCAGACTGCTTTCGGTTAACTTTTTGACCTGAGTTACATTCCACCATCTTCTCATGCCACTTTGGCTCTCCTCGAAGAATCACCCAACAGTGATGGAATTGCCATGGCTCGGTTTCCTCGTACATCCGGACGGCATCATTAATCTGTCCAAACCAAAAAAATTCATTGCTGCAAGAATCATCATAGCAAAAATGTGTAAAGGTTGGAGTCATGTATAAAATGGTGTACCCTGTCCTGCTCATTCTTGCCGCTTTCATTCCTCCTTTCAATTGCAGCATAGAAACCACAAAATTTGTTGACAGCCTTTTGAATCGTGGTCCAACGATTTTCTATTGAAACCTGAGTCCTCTTACAACTCACTTCAACGTTTTCCTTGAAGTGTTGATGCATTCTTGCATAATAGCCGGCAGCAGTTTGGTTAGTTCCTGCAATCATAACATGAAACAACATGTCCCATAAGGGTTTGAAAATTGAAGAGTGGAGTACTCAAGTCATGGGCCAGAACTTACCTATAATAGCATCCGTGCTAACATGCAGAAATGCTGAGCAAAGTGCTCTATCTTCCTCCTTGCTGAATGATTTTCCTCGCTGGGCAACCTTCTTCTTCCCCTTATTGTTTGAGACTTGACTCCTGTCGACTTCTTGAACCTCCGGGTCTTCAGTGGGTTGATGATGAAACGATGCAATAGCAGCAGGGCTCACAGGCTCAATTGGTACATCCATGTTATGCATTGATCCAGTAAATGCACCAGTAAGATTGTACTGAAATAAATTATTTTTTGATCAATGAAGCATACAAAGTACATTAACCATAACCCAAAATAAAAAACAAAACATACCTTCTCAAGTTCCTTCATGGTTGAGGACATAGGGAGCGTCCACTCTTGGGTGTTGAACTGGTTGTCCATCTAAAATATAAGTGTATCATTTGTTAAATAAGAGAACTCTCAAACTTCAGAACTGCTCAACTTCTTCAGGTCGGAGTCCGCTGCCGTCGTGCTCCTCCTGGAAGATGTTGAAGTCATGACCTTTTACCCAGATGACAAAAGGAAGTCAACACATTTTGTAGTTATGTCATACTACACAAGGAGATGGGCACCCAGGCTAGGCCTAGGATCCAGACTGGAATTAGGGGCGCTTCGATACTTTTGAACAATACAAGAAAGCAACTATTTTCAACCACTGTGATTAAATTAAAATCAAAATTGGGGCTTTTTTTTCAAATGCATCATCACAATTAACCTAGCAGCATCAAGAATCTGGATTTCCGAACCTTTTCACTAAATTGCATGACCAGTAGAAAGTCTGCACAGCACAAATCAAGAAGCCTCCAAGGCTCCGACCCCCAAATGACCAACAAAATCAAATCTTCCTCTTACAACAACGGACCAAAGAGAGTACTCGGGAAGGGAGTCCCGTCCCTATGCCTCTACGATCTCCTCAGATATAAGTGCAACAGAAGAATACAGATCGAATTCGGTCCTTCTCGGCCGGAGCCCACCAAATTCTCCCGACCCCAACAAAGCGTTCGATTAAGGCTAAAAAAATTATCAGGGAACCAGTTGTTGGAGCTTACCAGATCAGAGGATTTCCAAAGGGCGGGGTAGCTCTAGTCGAGGGATCGAGGAGAAGATTCGACCCCAATCCGTTCGGCTCCCCAGCAGACATACAGTTTGACCCTGCTCATGGCGCCGGATCCATGGGAAAGAGGGGGAAGGGATTTGGGGACGCACCTCGTCGCCGACGGAGCCGCGCCGCCGCAGATCTTGTCGAGCTGTGTCCACCGCCCGCTGAATCCCTCGCGAGGTCCCAGGTGACGGTTGTGTGCGGGAGAAATGCCTCGCGTGGCCAAGAGCAGCCAAATTGCCGGTTCTCTCTCTTCCCATGTATTTTGCCTGGGCTGTATAGCTGGCCCATTGGAGTATCTACAGTACCAATTGGCCAGCCAAATTGGCTTTGCCTGTCCCGATACCTGGCCTATTGGAGGCAGCCTCGGAAAGGCAAAATGCCTGCCCGGTCTGGTCATGTTCTAGAAACGGGACGGCTTTCTTCTTCTTCGTGTAACCCGTAATGGTTGCGTCTGGCTCCGGCAGATCGGATTTGGGGTGGGTTCTAGTTCGCGTTGCGCCGTCCGCCGGACCTCTCCTACAACCGCCGGCGGCGGCAGCGGAACACGATGGAGATGGACACGGCGGATCGCGGTCGGACGAGGGCGTGGCGGGCCGCTACTGATCGGCGTTTGGAGGCTCGCGTCAGTCCGGCTCGGGCGGGTGGGCTGTACTTGGTCTTGTTCCTGCTGGTTGGGCCGAAGGCCAGCCCAGTTGTTCAGGTACGACATCCATCCCTAGAGGCCCACGTCCGTGACACCTGCGTTTGGAAAAAGTCCAATTTACCTGCCTGAGGTTTGGGATAAATCCGTGTTTCCTCCTTAGATAATAAAATCATCCGTCTGAACTTCTCAGACTCGCAATACCGGACACATGACCTCCCTACCTGGTTTCACTCGGTGGTTTTCCTTTTTTTCTTTTATATTTATTTTGGCTGAATCTTTAAAAAATTATAGTAAATTAAAAATAATCACAAAATGGAAAATTCAATTTTTTTGAACTCCACATAAGTAAATCTATGCAGTGAACATATGATATAATCTACTAAAAAAATTATTGTACTTTTAAATATATATATTTTTAATTAATTCATAGCTACAGTTTCTGTGGTCCAGTCATGGTGAACTTTTTATAGTGGGCCTGTCATTATATGCTTGTAAAAATTTCATGCTTATTGGATCATGTATGCTTGAGCAAGATCTAATGAGCATAAAATTTTTACTACAGATCAAGAATATAATAATTAGACCACCATAAAATTTCACCATAATTGGACCATGAAAACTGTATCTATGAATTAATTACAGAAAAGTATATAATTTTTAATTTACTATAATTTTTTAAAGATTCAGCTAAAATAAATATAAAAAAAAGAAATACCACTAAGAAAAACCAGTTAGGAAGGTTATGTGTCTGGTATAGCGAGTTTGAGAAGTCCAAGTGAACGGTTTTATTGTCTAGAAAGGAAATACGGATTAGCTCTAAAATTTAGGAATGTAAAAAGTAACTTTTTTTCTGCGTTTTGGGTTCTGTGTGTAGTGTTGTTGATTCGGCGAGTGCGAAGTTGGGCCAAGCTCTGTGCTGCTGGTTCGCTTCCTCCTCCCCTCGGCCCTCTCTTTGATCCCTCTCGCAGTTGTCCCTGTACCGAGAGGTTCGATGATCACCCTCTGCTTTTGCTAACGAGCGACTGGTTTGCCGCTCTGCAGCTTTGGTCCGTGCGGCCTTTCCTATTTTAATTCCAGCGGTTAAGCGATAAGGTAGAGCTATTATTAGTTGATCTTGTTGACGAGTGGGGACTGCACATATGCTATCCGATCCCTAACAAACAGAGTACACACTAGTCACGCATGCGTGGTAGCTGAGAGCCTGCGATGTGACCCGAGAACCTGCCTGCGGCACGCGTCGTCAGTCGTGGCGAGGTGAGATGACCGATCGAGTCCGCTGATCCCGGGCGGCACTCGTATGCATCCGGCAGCAGCAGCATCACTACTAGTCCTGACGTGGGCCGCTCACTGCCGGTACATACGAGAGACAAAGACGCGACGACGGCGCGTGATCCGCGTGACATGATTGGCGGGCGACTGACGGCCGGCGCCGCACTCGATCGCCGCCGCCGGTGGTCTCCGGGCCGGCCGGCCGGGGCCCAAATTAAAGACACCCCCGGCCGAGTCAAGGATTGCTGCCGCGTCATCGTTGAGTACTACGCATGATATGGTTCAAGCAAGCTACAAGCAAGGAGAAAGGAACTACATCAGGCGCGGGATCGCCACCAGCTAGCGCAGCAGCAAACAACGGCGACAGCAGTCAGGCACGCACGGTAGCTAGCTTGCTGGTGCTGGCTGGCCGAGATGAGCTAACGACAGGCATGCATCAGTCTCGGAGACTAATAGAGAGGTTGTTGGTGATCGAGGAACTCATTCTCTCGTTAGGAGAAACGGATGATGCAGCATGATCGACCGGTATGCAGCAGCAGCACCATCACGGGTCGGACCAGGAGAGCCGAGACCATTCGTCGCTGTCAATCGATTTGAGAGATCCTCCGCGTGCTCTCCGCTCGCTTGTCCTGGACCCGTGCGCCAATAATGGCGCCGCAGCAAGCACGGATCCAGCGACTTGGACTGAACAAAACACCAGTACATAGTAATATAATGCACTATTACCTTTTTACGGCCAGGACAGTCACCTTCGGAGCGCACTCTGTTCTCCTTCCAGATCACAACGCATCGCTCATCGTTGGCGCGCGCCTGACACGACGCGGGCTGCTGACCTGGCGCCGACTTCGCAAGAGATGCTCGCGCGGCAGGCTGCTGCCGCGTGGGCGCGCTCGTCCTGGCTCGGCGCGGTCCGTCGCGAGGCTGATCGACAACGCGGCCGCGGGACCACGCAAGCAGGAAGCGCCGCCAATGGCGAACCGATCGGCGACTGCTGCTCTGTCGGCCGGCAGGGGGAGACGGCGATGCCGCGGTGGCACCGGTAAGTGCAGACGCGGGGGGGGGGGGGGGGGGGGGGGGGGGTGGGCTGTGCCTGTTTTGCGTGCAGCGGTGCGTGCGTACACACTGCGCAAGCAATTGAAGCAATGCGCTCGCGACGACGGAAGTGGCAATGGGCTGGGTCGGCGTTGGTGGGTTGGACCTCCACCACCGGGGCCGAGACCACGCTGGGTGACACAACGCAGGTATGCTCTGCTGCTTCTATAATAAAAAAAAAGTCCTGCGTCGCATCCCCTCCGTTCCGGGATTTCTCAACACTTGGTCACCAGAAGCTTTAGTATCACCCCAAGCTTTAGTAGGAGGAGTATTTAGGTTCGAACCACTTCGAAAGCGAATTTCAGAGGAATTTTCCAAAAAAGTTTCTGGACTCCTGCAGCCTCATGTTGGTTGTGTGTGTCTATATGTAAGTTTAAATACTACAACTCATACCCTCGTAAGTGAGGCTATTAAAAAACACTTAGCCGACCAGAAAAATATCTTTCCCATTTTTTTTGCAACGATATCTTTTCACATCCCAATGCAACCTTTTTCAAACCATGGTGATATATGTTAAATAAAATGAGGCATCTAGACTAGGAAGAAAGTATACTTGTACTGTGTGCCACGCAGTTGGGGGGAAAACAAAGAAGCATCGTCTATGCTATGTGCCTTGTGTAGTTGTGTTCAATTAAAACATTATCCTCTCAAGTAGGAGCGGAGCTAGGGGTTTTTATCAGGGTCAGCCGACTCCAATAAAATCTAGAAAATTCAGTGGAAATCACTGTTTTTTTGCAGCTTCGACCCCGACCTTCTAGTGGAGAAGACCCCAATGGTTAGCCGGGCTGGCCTCGCCCCTGCCCTCAAGGCCCTAAACGAGATTACAAAAGTGACGTTCGCCTTCAACAGTGGTTGAGTTTGAATTCAATATCCATACATCCTTTCTTTTCCTCCCCTCCCCAATTTATAAGAAACTGTTACGAGACGGACGTGCCGCGAAATGCATGGCAGCTCTGCAGAATCTGTTCGCCATCGGCGCCGTCGTCCCTATTCTCCGGCCGAAATGGTAGCTCGAACATGCATTTTTTATTTAATATTTTAATTTTCGGCCACTACCGTAAGATGTCTCCATCACACGGAGAAGCATAATTAGAACTTTGGTAGAGTAGAGCTCAAAGTCAGCTAAAAGATCAGTGCAGGATCCAAGGCGACAGGAACCGTGAGAATGGATGACAAGAACCCCAATTTCTCAGCAGGTTTTGTCAGGTTGTCGGAGAACGATGGGAGAATCTACAAGTACTAGTATATATTTAAATATCTTTTAGCTGCATTTTCCAATGGAATAAACAAGTTGGGCGAGGGCTTGTTGTTTTGTGGATTCCTGAGTTGTGGCTTGAAGGATTTTGCGACAGGATGCCACGCCACTACACCAGCACAACTCCAGGTTTAAAAGATGCTGCCTGTAAGGATCAGCCTCAAACGCTTCGACCATCCTAGGGCTACACAAAGCCATAAGATTGCTGAAGAGGATAATCGATGGTTGGCAGCCAGCACACGTCAAAACTCCCGTCACGGATGAGCTACGACGATTAGAAGGATGATCAGAAACAAAGAAGGCTTGATTAATCAGTACATGTCTGATTGTCTCCTTACTTATTACAAAAGAAAAGTTCATAATACGAAAAGGACATTTTGATTGCGACCCTACACTTTTCGACACCATTTCTTCCTCCCAAAAATAAATTCCTCCTCCCGCAGGGCGCTCTCAGAGCCCCCACAAGATGCCAACCTGACGATTCGGACGTCAGCATTCATCAGTTTTCTCTGTCATATATAAATAATATTGGTTATATATATATTTTTCTCGAGCATCTTTTTCTTTGGGGTGTCTTGTTGCAAAGATAAGATGCAATTTGGCGTCCCTGCCCGTAGCATGACAATGACCACACGTCGACACCACTCACCTTGCTTGAGGAAGACATCGGAAGGGAAGGAAAGAAATGCTGCTCGTGTGGTGGCTTGCAAATATTTGCCTGCCGTACCGCAGCGCGAGACGGCGTGTCGCCCTCGCTGTACAGAAGGGTACACTTGCCCATCGTTGACGTTGCCATCCCCCATGACTCGATTGGTTGCAGTGACAGCAGTGTCCAAAGTTTTGAAATTGATTGCTTACATGCATGTATTCCCGTGGCATTATTTGCTGTAGCTAGTGACACGTTTCTTTTCTGTTTGGCAGTGCAAGTGGGAAAGAAGTCACCAAATCTAGGAAACTGTAAATGTTTTGATGGGAATATACAGAAATCACCGTATAATGGCATACTATAATCATTTAGAATTCAATAATCCTGCGAATTTCAATGATCACGACAATTAATTTCACGGGGATTTTGAAGTAATGATATTGTAGTTCATGAGGGAAATAAGGAAACTATTAGGTTGTTTATTATAAAACTGGAGTATACATATATCGGTAATGTTCCCGAATGCGTATGCGCTCTTTAGTGGGATGGCTAAATATTGCAGAAAAAACAGCTTCACTCTTGAATCTTGCTTGTCACCAAAATTTCAGAGGAACACTGCAGTTGATGCAGAGCTAGGAAATCTTATGTTGTGAACGGTACCGGCATCTTTTGCGGCATTAAAGTGGGGCGGCTAAATACTGGGAAAGAAAAAGAAAAAGAATTCAACACTCTTGAATCTTGATTTTTCTTCAGACTTAAAATAATGGTAGAGAACACAATAACTCGCCATAAAACTGTCATGTGCCCCATCCTGTCAAAGTAAGTACGCAATGCACCATCAAACCAAACGCTTCCGAACAAATTTTTTTTTCTAAAATATCTTTACCATCTTTATGAACGTATGGTCTGCCCACCACATCGAAAATCTTCTAACTCTCCCAATATATATATATCTATATAAAAGCAAACAAACGTTAAGGCGACCGTGCAAACAACAACACGAGCGCTGCAACGAGAGAAACGGAGGAGGCAGCTGTTTGTATGTGTACGATGTTTTTTTATCTGAAATAAATCTGTATGTGTATGTGGTCACTGGACAGTATACGTACATGCAGACTTATGACAGCACACTCGCCTGCACGACTACCGATACGGCCGGCGTCGCAGCGAAGCCTCCATTCCTGAAACGGCCACGGCTTCAGACGCTCTGTCGCTCTGTCCGCCGGCCTGTCCGAGCAGACGGGCGGTTTTAAAAGGGTCCGTGCGGTGCGGCGTGGTGTGGTGTGGTGTGGTGTGAGAATCTCGGAAGCAACCGCAGAGGAGACGAGACATGCCCCCTTGCATCGGGGTCGCGCTTCGTGCGCCGCGCCGAGCAGGTGGTGCTGGGGGAGGAGGAGCGGGGAGGCGGTGACGGAAGCGAAACGGAAGGCCGCGGGTCTTGCGGGGCGGTCTGGTTCGTCCTCGCGGGTCACGGGGTTGAGGTGAGCCTCCTCCCCGTTTCGTGGAGGTAATCCTGCTGGGTCCTCTCTTCAGTTTCTGCGATTGGAGTTGCTTGCCTCTCTGTTCCCGGATGTTTTGCTCTGTTCCTTGTCCCTTTTCTCGGCGATTTATGCGCGGTGGTCTCTGAATTGCGCGGTTTCTATGTGATTTTGGCTTGTTTCCTGGGAACCCAAGTGAAGTGATTCTGGTTCTTCAGCCGACGCAATTTCGGTTCCGATCGACGGGTAAGGTGTTCTAGGTGAATGCGATCGATTACGATTCATCGGCAGTTCGTGTGGAAGGGCGCACAGCACACCGAGTCACTGACACACATGAACATAAGAATCGGTGTGCAATTGAATTTGGGTGATTAAATTTGAAAAAGATTTGATAGGACCATTTGAATTGGATTGCGTGTAAGTTGTGTTCTTTAAGGTCCGGCTTCTAGCCTTGTGTTCACTAATTGTTCTTGAAGGTCCGGCTGAACTCTTGTCCCTTTTCATTTTCCAGCGTGATCATCAACTCTTCTGGAGGTCGCGCTGAACAAAGGAGGAAAGGAGACCGCATTGGTTGGTGTAGGGGACTCCGGGGATGGACCGCCGGAGCTGGCTGTGGCGGCGCAAGTCGACGGACAGGAGCCCGGCCGAGACCGAGACCTCCGCCTCCTCAGCATCCGAGAGGATCACTGGTGAGCAGGTGCACAGTTCCTCCTGGCCTCACCATATCAAGCCTCACATTCTTCTGAAATTCGATTAGTATTATCAACTATGCAGAAACGTTCATCATTCATCTGCTCATATTCTGAATCCTGCATTCATACAATGCTACACCCAATTTCAGAAGAAAACATGGGGAAACTCATTTCCCCAACCTATGTAGTCAATGCTAGATGGTTCAGGGAGAAGAGAGGTGTAAATCAGACAACAGTGTCAGTCTTCACATTGAAGAAGAATAATCCCCAGTCTAGGAGTGAACCGCAAGCAAGCATTGCTGGGCGTTCATTTGACTTTCAGAGCCCTGCAATCCTTCAGTTAACAGGTCATGTAGCATGTGCAGTGCATGTGAGGTTTCATCCAGCACCAGATCCGTAGGGCCTCTCTCTGAAAGCCTGGTAATCTACCGCCAAGTTGCAGCGCGAACTCTCCAAAACCCCAGTGCTCCGATAGGGTTACACCGGGATTTCCGATGACGGGTCAGTTATCCCATACAAATTCCCTGCCGTCCCTGGCCCCTGAACCCTGACGCTGTGAGCTATAGGAGCCTTGTACCTTCAGATGTTTCGGCAGTTCTGTATGGGCGTAACTCCCTGTCTGCCAAAAACAGGATAATTGCGCGGAATACGGCGTAGACCCCCGAACAGCAGATCAATCATTTTTGGCAAAGGCACACCGACCGTACTCATCACCTATGCGCCCACATGGCGCCGAGGGCCAGTAAGATTCAGTTTCCCATTCTTTCCTCCTGCATTGCTGTGCTGGGCAGCAAGAGGAGGAGCGATGCTGACCAGATCTCCCTGTTCATGATCATGTGAGAAATTCCATGCCGTAATGTGGGGGTAGAGACGGCGACCGAGGCTGTCCTGGTGGCTTCCATGCCATGCCAGGGAAGGGAAAGCCAAGCCCTACCTGGCCTCGCCGCTGCCGGCCCTGCCCATGGACAATGAGGATGTGGGTGTTGGTTGGGACTCGCTTTTCCTCTGACACCATCATGGCTGAGCTTAACAGGATGCAATCTCTTGGTTGGTTGGCTGGCCGTTCGGCCGTTCCATGTGCATGTCCGTGGCATGGCCTTTGGCCCAACCCAAATGGCTCATCCTGTTGCTGCTGGGTGCTGGCACGGAGCAATCAAGATGCCCCCCTCTCTCTCTCTCTCTCTTCCTTCCAGCTCTGGTCCTGCGCTGGGCGGTGCATCAGTACCTGGCGCCATTGCTCCTCTTCTTTGACCGGAGCTTCCATTCTCCTCCATGTCCATGGTAATGTCAGTAGGAGCTTTCAACACTCTGAGCAAGTGCTGAGTGCCCTGCCGTCTAGAAGTTACTCCGTGAGTAATTGGGAGTTATGGAGTAGTGATGTGTGCTGAAAGCTGGGGCTGACAGCAATTAGGCTGTAGGCTACCATGGTCTCGCCAAAGTACCATGCCGTGCGTTTCGATGCGACGGTGTTTGCCTGTTTGGTCATTGGTGCCTTGATGGCGATTCTGACAGAACTTTCTGATGCTTCTGGTAGAGCTTATTGTTATTGCATTGCTGATATTTCAAACATCTCACTGTTGTGTAGTACTGCTCCAAGCATAATACTATTTCAAATCTTAAGAACAAAATCATGGTACTGACCTACGTTTGAGATCGATTAGTTTCTGCAAAATGAGAAAAGTTAATCTGCAGGATGTTTGACAGTTTTGGGTTTCTTGATCAGGATACTGCCAAGAGTTCTCCGAATTCGACGCAATCACCAGAGATCTCGTCGAAGGAATTGGAGGAAGACAGCAATGTAAAAGTGAAGGTGTTGAGCGAGAGGCTGTCATCCGTGGTTCAGGATATCCGTGCCAAGGATGATCTCGTGAAGCAGCATTCCAAAGTTGCAGAGGAGGCTGTGCTAGGTACGGTCTAACACAACAGTGAATCAGAGATTTGCAGTTTTCCGGACATAAAGTTCAGACAAATCTTAACTGTATTACCCTCTGTAATAGGATGGGAGAAGGCCGAGGAGGAGATCGCGTCACTGAAGACGCAGCTGAACGCTGCAACGGCCAAGAACTCAGCGCTGGAGGACCGGCTCGTCCACATCGACGGCGCCCTGAAGGAATGCGTCCGGCAACTCCGGCGAGCCAAGGAGGAGCAGGACCAGACGGTGCAGGACGCGCTGGCGCAGCAGGCCCGGCAATGGGAGTCCCATAAGACCGACCTCGAGCTGCGCATCGTCGAGCTCACGGCGAGGCTGGAGGCCAAGTCCGAGCGCTCGGTGGCCACCGACGGCGACACGGGTTCCAAGTTGGCTGCCCTGGAGAAGGAGAACTCGGCTCTGAAGGTGCAGCTGGTCGCCAAGACGGAGGAGCTGGAGCTCCGGACGATCGAGAAGGAGCTCAACCGGCGGGCCGCGGAGACGGCGAGCAAGCAGCAGCTGGAGGGCATCAAGAAGGTGGCCAAGCTCCAAGCCGAGTGCAGGAGGCTGCAGGCCGCGGCACGGCGACCGTCCATGAACGTCGAGCTCAGGCGCTCTCCGAGCTCGGCCTGCGCCGAGTCGGTGACGGACTGCCAGTCGGACTGCTCCGACTCGTGGGCCTCAGCTCTGATCACCGAGCTCGATCAGTTCAAGAACGACAAGAACAGCGCGAGCACCAGGGCCGCGAGCATCGCGGCCGCGGACATCGGCGTGATGGACGACTTCCTCGAGATGGAGAGGCTCGCCTCCGCGAACGATTCGTCGAAGGGCGACGCCGCCGTCGAGGATGCGAGCGGGCAGCTGGCGAAGCTCGAGGAGAAGGTCAAGAAGCTGGCAGTCGAGAAGGCCGAGAGGGAGAAGGCGCTGTATGAGGCTCAGCGCGAGCTGAGGACTTCACGCCACCGGGTGATGGTGGCCGAGGAGAAATCAGCTGAGCTACAGCGGCAGCTGAACCTTGCTAATGGCGAGAAACACGCCATGGAGGCCGAGGTGGAAGCCGCTGAGGTGAAGAGAAGCGAGCTTGAGGGTAAGCTTGAGCTGGCCCGCGCCGAGATCGCGGGCTTGCTGGACAAGGGGCACATCCTGGAGGAACGGCTCGAATCGGAGAAGGCTCTGACGCTGGAGCTCGCAGCCAAGTACCATGATATGGAGGCCTTGGGAGCGGAGAGGAGGGAGATAAGCGCTCAGCTGGAGGCATCGCGGTCCGAAACCAAGAAGTTAAGTGACAAGATCACTCTGCTCGAGAGGAAGCTGGAGGTTGAGAAGGCCTTGTCGATCCGGCTAGCCACGAAATGCCATGGCATTGATGCTCTGGAAGCGAAGAAGAAGGGCGTAGAGCTCGAGCTGGCGACGGCACGGGAGGAGATTGCATCGCTGCACAAGAGAGTGAGTAGTTTGGAGCTGGAAGTTCAGGAAGAGAAGACGTCGTCTACCGAACTCGCAACACGGTGCGAAGAATTGGAGGCATTGGGTAAGCACAGAGATGATCTTAGAACCCAGCTTGATTCTGCAAATTCAGAGATTGTTAAGCTGAATGAGAAGGTTAAAATGCTCGAGGATGCAGTGGAGAAACAGAGGCCAGTGACAGCGGAATTGGAGTCTCAGCTTCAGTCGAGGCAAGCAGAAATTGAGAGTTTGAGAGAGTGTGTCAGCCTGTTGGAAAAGAAGCTGGAGAGCCAGAAGAACCTGTCATCGGCTTACATATCTGCACTGGGTGCTTCTGAAACTGAAAAGAAGGAACTGGCTGCCCGTTTTGAACTCAAAGAGAAAGAAGCCGATGAGTTACTCAGGAAGATGAGTTTTCTGGAGGAACAGATTTACGAAGAGAAGGCGCGGTCGTCGGAATTTGAAGCAAAATGTGTGAAGATGGAAGAAGAAGTGCCAAGCAGATCTCTGGGTCACCAACCAGTGAAGCCTACGGCAACCGAAGATCTTCAGACCAGAAAGGTAAATTGTACAGAACCAATTGACATTTTATTACTGTCCATTTATGTTTACCTTCCATCGTGATAAATTATGGTAGTGGATACAGTAGTTTCAGAACTTTCAGTGGTGTTGTGACTCATGAAAACCCAATCCTTTTTGCAGGAGAAAGAGCTAGCCAAGGCCGCCGGGAAACTAGCTGACTGCCAGAAGACGATAGCTTCACTGAGCAGCCAACTGAAATCCTTGGCCGATCTCGACGAATTCCTCCCTGGAACCGAGACCAGTGGCGCCGCCTCAGCCGACACTTGGGACGGTGATCTGAAGCTGCTCCATCCAGCGAGTTATCCCGCGCAGATTGGCTATTTGGCAGTCACATGATCCTCGTGGCAAGTGGATATTTTTGTTTGGCTTTTGCCGCATGATGGCCTGATGAGATTGCCATGATCTTCCCCCCACATGTCATATAGAGTTAAGTTAATAGTCTATAGGTGAGCAAAAATGTTCATAGGGAAAGCTGTTTATAGAGTTGGTGATGAGCCTTAAGGGAACTCATATTGAAGATTATCTTTGATCTCCCTGTCCCTTGGAAATGGCTTTTTCCCCCAACATGTGCTGCATCTTGATTACCGCTTGCTTAGGTTGGAAACATCCTCACTGTCAGAAGACTCCAGAAATGTGATCAGGCTCCAGAAATCGTTAATATTTTACCCAAAAAAAAAAACAAAGCTAGCGTTGCTCAAACCGAACTAAACCCTCATTGCCTAGATAAGGAACTTTGAATGAAGAGAACATGTGGGGACAGGTGTCCATGATGGCAGCAGCCAGTGGAGGTAATCTAGTATTCCTTCGGGTTATAAATACTTAACGTTTCAAATAAAGATCCAATAGTATTTCAATATTTCTCAAGAACTTCTGCCTACTGAGACGAAATCACCGTCGTTCAAGGAGTGTCATCCACTTCATTGTGGCGATCAGTCACCATAGGGTGTGATCTGTTGCACGGGCAGCCTTTTAGCCAGCCTAGGTCCTAAACTGAGGCAAAATACAGAGAGCTGGAGAGAGACAAAAGAGAAGTGGATGATAGGAGGCAAATTCTTAGCATCTTGAGGGTAGTCTGACTTCAATCTCAGTTAGTAAGCTTTGTTGGATTAGGTCTAACAGAAATAGAGCAAAGGTATTGTTTCAGGTGGCAATCAGGCGTAATGACGTATATGCAACAATTCCCCCTTTTTTCATATTAATAATTAAGACGAATGGATGGTGAAATTCCCTCGCAGAGTTTCAAGTGGGTTCACTAAATTATATTTCGAATAAACAAAACTACAAATCAAAAAAATGCATGATTCTACAAAATCAAGTGAAAGGCAGGTTTGAGACCAAAGATACTTGTCCTAGGCGACATGCTGTTTCTTGCTCTTCTTCATGCATTTGCTTCTCTCTCCAGATTTTCTTCTCTTGGTAGTGCACATTTCATCGCTGTCTCGCTCCTCATCCTCTTCAGTTGTTCTACTCTTTTTCTTCTTTTCTTTCCGGACTTCAGCCACATCCTCTTCAACTGTTTTACTCTCCTTTTTCTTCTTTTTCTTCTTTTCTAATTGGACTTCAGCCTCAGCCTCATCCTCTTCAATTGTTTTACTCTTCTTTTCTTTTCGGACTTCAGCCTCAGCCTCCACCAAAAATTCTGGTTGCTTGGAGTTTGTCTCTACAGGCGCTGGAGCATAACAGTGTTAGCATATGACCACCCAGATGTCCTTCGAGGAAATGCAATTTGATGAGTAATGCCATTTCAGGTCTATGAGTTTATTGTTCTAATGATAAGAAAAATAAAGTGCTGTTCTCACAACCACTATATTGTCCATGATTAACATTGCCCTATGTTAAACTTCATCAAAACTACTCCCTCTACCTCATAAAGAGTGCACTTTTAGCTTTGTCCTAAGTCAAACCATCAAAAGTTTGACCAAGTTTATAAAAAAAGTACTAATATTTATGATACCAAATAAGTATCACTAGAATCATCATAAAATATATTTTCATAGTATACATATTTGGTGTCATAAATGTTGATACTCATCTCTACAAAACTAATCAAACTTGAGACTTTGACTTAGGACAAAAATAGAAGTGAGGGAGCATGAAATGCAATGAATAGGAAACATTAGGGAGCAGTTACAGCTGTTGAGAATAGATAATAACCTTCCACAGAAAAATGTGAATCAATAACCACAGTTGTAAGATGCTGCTTCAGAAATACCTGCACAAGAAAAAACGAGACAAGTTAGCCATAGAAATAGCTCAACATGCACTACGAACAAGTCATGAGGCCCAAAATTATTTTGCAGTGCAGTAAAGAAAAATTAACTCCAAGATGTGCTTGAATTTTATGAAAGCAGTTCTTACCGCAGAAAGCAACTGTCTTGTGTTTGTGTCCCAGATACGTAAGTAGCTATCCAATCCTACAAAGATGGACAATATCCTGAGTTATCCAGAATTCTGAAACTTGATGTTTTAATTTGTAACAGAAGCTATCTGGAATGCTAAGTGAAACCAAAGCACCCCCAATGGACAGAAACAGGCCTCTCTGGAGGTAGTCTCACCACAAGATGCTATCAAAGGTAGCTCCGGATGCCTAATAATTGATCTAATACTTCCACTGCATTTGCCAATATAGCATCCCAGCAATTTTCCTGAAAAGGGGGGAAATGTTGATTTTGCAGTCCTAGTAACAAAGAAAAAGGAAATGACACTAATAATAAAGCTGTCAATTAGTAGCTCATCATAGCTTGCACATATGATTCTTTTAACAACACAAACATAAGGACATCTGAAAAGCTCAGCTAGTCATTACATGTATCAAGAAATTTCCTTCCTGTTACTGATAGCATTTGCCTATAATATCTATACTTGAACTAGCATCTGAAAAACAGTTTGACAAATAATAATCCATTTCCAGCCTGACCACAATATGTATCACTAGACTTGTAGTCAGCATGGTTTAGTTGCAATAGACCACCTTAGCTGCATATTATTGGTTAACTGAGATAACAAACAAATAAGTCGACCAGAACCTAAGTAGGAACAGTGAACAGAAGGCACATTTCAGTTGAAACCATCCAAAGCAAGTTGCAAAAAATAAAAACTAAACTAACATGACATTCTAAAGAAGGAAAATATGATCAAGTTTTCAATTCTGTGTGTAAGCAGAAGATAACATATAGCAGCTTATGATACCTGTTCTCATGTCAAAGGAAGCAAGGTCCCCTGTTCCTGTACCGATATAGACATCATGTCCATTAGGATCAGCAGCAACTGCCTTGATTGGTGCCTCCCTAAAATCAACAGAGATTGCAGGTCTTCTTTGCAATGAAGTATCATATAGGCGGACCTGAAAAAGTCAAACACCATTTGCATAATGTGTCCAGTATCATCATCATTGCATTAAAAAAAGGGAAAAGTCTGATTTACACCCCAGAACTACCACAAAAGTCCGATTTCCAACCTTCAACTACAAAACCGGATAACATAGGCCATCCAACTGTCGAAACTGGGCAAATTTGTCCCTCTGGGTGGTTTTGAAGGTGGTTTTCCATTTTGTGAAAATTAAAAATATTCAAATTTAAACTAAAAAATTCATAAGTAATTCATTTTAAATAAAAAAACGAAATGGGTATCAAAAGTTTTCAAAAAATGTAACCTATCTATTGACACTTTTCAATTATACAGATCAATTTTTTCATGTTCATAGTATTTGATTGCTTGTAGTTATGCCTATTATTTTTGAATAACTAAGATTCAAATAGAGCAATAATAGATAGGTTATATTTTTAGAAAAATTTGGTACTAGTTTCATATTTTTCTGATTTAAAATGAATTAGTTTTGATTTTTCTAATCTAATTATAATTTTTTTAAAAAAAATACAAAACCGCCCTAAGGCCCAAATTTGCCCGGTTTCGACAGTTGGATGTCCTCTTTTATCCGGTTTTGTACTTGAAGATTGAAAATCGGACTTTTGCGATAGTTCGAGGGTGTAAACTGAACTTTTCCCTTAAAAAAATATGGAGAACTGGAGATGCCAATGTCTTTATTAGAACATGCCTTGCAAATCTACTGCCTAGAAGACTGCAATGACATAAGTGCAACAAATTGTCTTTTAGTCTATAACCTAAAACGAAACTGCAGTATAACACCTGTCCGTTAATAGGCGCCCTAGCAGCCAAGTGTGTTGTGAAGGATAGTCCCACTACATTGGAAGCTTTAATGCAAGTAGTACTATCATATAATGCCATTTCGAACAAACATGGAGCTAGGTTGACAACTTTATGCAAAGCAAGGATTAAAGTGTAAGCAGAATGGTAGCTGTTTGTATGCCTGTCCATTTGGGGTATGGCTTTGAGCAAGTTTTGGGCCTAGCATATTAGATATTGGAAAAATAGCATGCACCTAAACCGACACACATGAACTTAGAAGTTTACAAACATCCTTGTAATTCAGGCACATGATCAGCTATTCAAAACATGTTCTATCTGTCAGGAATTTCGAGACATGTCAAGAGATATAGGCATCAAGCTTACATTACCTGATGATTGTTTGTGCATGCTACAATTTTACGATGATCATCCTTGCACAAGAAGGTTCCAGCAGTGAACCAAGGCCGAGTGAATATACCAAGACTATTAGCTCGGGGCTGCATACGAAACAAAGAAAGAGAATCATTCAACAAACTAAGGGTTTGCTGCATTAGTATCAGAGAGAAATTAACAAAGTCAATGAGTGCTTACAGATTTAGCAGACCATGTCTTACTACAAGATGCAATATCCCACAAGTTCACTTCTATACCTTTCCTACAACAAAATGGAACCGTTATTTTCTGGAACTTAAATTGCTTACAGACTTTCATGTCACAAATAGGATTTTTGAACTAAAGCAGATTACTCCATTTCAGGTCATTTAAACTCACCCTCCAAACATTGCGTAGCTTTCACCATGATCCACTGAGCAAAATTGTACACCCCCACTGCACACATCCCACGTGGTTGACGGCCCAGCATCCGAGCCTGAAGCTGCATTTTCTTTCATGATGGACCTTATAGAAGCTTTCCCCTTGTCCGTGCAGGCAATAAATGTGCCTAACCTGTTATCCACAATCGGGTCAAACAACTCGGTCACTACAAACACAATGGTCCATGAATTTTACAAAGTATGTGTAATCATGCCACAAACTATAGAAATCTAGAATGACAACAGATGGGAAAAATATCAGGATGAAAAATTACATTGAGTCTGAAGCCTGTCTTGTGAAAAGGTGCAGCGTGACAAGGGGATCACCTTCAGCACTACCATCATCTGAAGCTGGTCCCACGGTCTTGACAGCAGCCAGAGCATCCCCATTCAGGGGATTCAGCAACTCAACCTACACGAAATCATCGAATCATACACCAATAGGAACATTGCAAGAAGTGAGCGCCTCAATTCGGAGGAGGAGGAGCTACTCACCACGCCGTTCTTCCTCGCCACAGCCAACACCTGCAGAAGAGCGACATCGAACGCAAATTAGAGGAGAGCCCTGTTAATCAATGAATCTGATAAAGCCTCAGCCGGCAAGGAGGCGGGAAAGGGACGCTCACGGGGTCGGCCGCACGGTCAGCGAGGGAGGCGGCGACGATGGCGCGGGAGGCGTCAGGCTCGCCCCATGTCTCGACGACCTTGGCGGCGCCCGCCGGATTCGTGCGGGCCTCAACGACTGCAACCAGCGGGAGACGAGTGGGGTCAGTGCTAAGCAGTATAGTAGCGCGCCGACGACGTGGGGCACGCGGCAGAGGGGAGGAGAGAAGGGTCCGTAGGCTAACCTTTGACGAGGCCAAGGATGTCGGTGGTGAGGGCTCGAAGCGGCGGGCAGCCGGGGCTCTCCAACACCGTGGTCCGCGGCATCCTTCACCTCCGTCTCGCCGCGGCTCGCCGGCGCGTGGGAAACTTGGGGGAGGAGGAAGCGAGGGCTAGTTCTTTTTTCTAGGGTTTTACAACGTGCCGTGCGCCGCCGGCCCGCCAAGCCGTCAAGCCGCCCGGCGCGGGCCGGGGGCGCGGGAGCGGGCTTGTTGGGCTGAGCCTGCGGTTCCGGGAAAGGAAAACGGGAGAATAGCGCCCCGGCCGGGCCCAGGGAGAAGGCCAGTCGCATTGAGCTTGAGCCCACCCAGCAGCCAGCCACGGATTTGTCCGGCCTGTTTGAATGAACGAGGTAATGCTCCAGGAAATTTATTGTTTATATGATTTAAATATCAATTTTTTATTTAGTCACGTAGTAGAAAATTAGATGTACATTAGGTAGGAAGTTGCTTATTTTTTGATGGAAACCCGGACCTTAAAATCTGATTCGATCAGATGAACAAATACCAAGTGAAATGATGACATCATGCTTTATTTGGAGCCTTTAACAAACAACAATATGTTACAACTTACAAGCCTTGATCCCCTTTGCGGGGTGTCCCCAAAACGAACGAAGATTAACACAATATCCGACACCATTTGGAAGGCCAGCAGCCTGACAACATAAGACCGTTTTAACACTGACATACAATTGGAAGGCCATCAGCCTGACACTGTGCTAGCACAGGAACTTGACGACGATGACAGAGATGTCGTCCTTGCTCTTCCGGTTCACGGCCTGCTCCGTCAGGTGCTTCGCGGCTGCCTGCGCGTCCTTGAAGTCCTTGATCTCATCCACCGCCTCCTGGTTTGACATCACCTGCGCATGTGCCATTCTCGCATTGTGATCATCACTGGAAATGGTAAGCACAAACTCAAGCGATCTAGGCACCCAGCAACTCATCCATAATGCAAATGCTATCGAAGAATTAGAAGAATCACTGCCCGCGTGCTTAACAAATTTCATGGCTTAATTTTCAAGACAAATGTTGCTGACACAAGGCCCACGTAAGTTGCATATCTCTCATGCATATGTGCATACATGCATACAACGTTACATGGAGAGTTAGCAGAATACACTATGCTGCAGGTTAACCCCATAAATCCATCAGGAACAATTTGTATGAGATTCATATTCATTACCTTCCATAAGCCGTCGCTTGCTAGAATCAGAAAATCTGAATTTTCAGTGATAGTTTCGTCAACTACATATGGTTCAGAGCTGAGGTGCTTCTTCAAGCTCCGGTCTCCAAATGCCCTCGCAACAGCCAGCTGCCCATCAACACGTGGTACATCACCTGCAAGGAACAAGTTTCAGATTGAACTCTACAGACCAAGGTCATATGCATGCAACTGTAACATGAAAGAAGTCCACAAGCAGTTAATGAACGAATTCCGAAGTCATCAGAAAACATCTGATTAGGAAACTCAAGTCATGACGAGAAAGTTTTACTAAACATACAGTTCAATGGAAGGCAATGACAATGAGATATCATTTACCTGGTAGGTTTGATACGAAGCCACCCTTTTTCTCGATCATTGGTCGCTCCATGGTTGGTTCATGGTCAACTGAAAGCTGCTCTGCCACACCATTTTTGCTAATAACTGCACGTGAATCTCCAACATTTGCAACCACTAGCTTCACAGACTTGTCACTTCCTATTAAGATGGCAGTAACAGCTGTGGAGCCTCCTCTTCCCAACTCTGATGCATTCTCCAATATTTTCTCATCGGTAAGTTGGTATGCTTTTCGGATAGCATTTTTCGGGTTACTCAAGAATTCTGGCTGAGGAGGCAGCATTCAATAAAATAGTCAGCACGATTGTGACTTAAACTGCACTCTACCACCTTAGACATGATGTATACGTCAAGCCATCTGCTTTCTTGCTCCTAATATGGCTGTTGCATGGAAATTGTTGGTTGCAGAGCTACCATCACTCCCAGTATACATTTTCAACCTACACTAAACGCTCTTTTTTATCTTTTTATAGAAGCAATCAGCATTTGGCACATCACTGACAGAAATTATTCATGCTGCATTAAGTCATTATCTTCATTCCCTCCCCATAGGTCATAAGTATGAAGCTATCATCTACAAACACTTGAAACAGAATGCATAAAAACTAACATCATTTGAAAATTCTAGCAAAAGGAAGATACAACTGACATTAGTTAAGAGTCTATAAAGATAAAAAAGGTAACTGAAGTGGAATATTACCTCACTCAAGATGTTATCGAAAAGATGGGACCGCAGAAAGTCTGGAACTGTGTGGCCCAGGTGACCATCAAATATTGCAAACAAACCCAAATCATGTTCACCCACTTGCCGGTACTCTGCCACTAGATAGTCCTCCATTGGATGATTGGATTTCCCCTTCACTAGATGGTAACCATGCTTGACTCGCTTGCCTGATAACTTTGTCTTGCCTTTTCCTGTTTCTGGTCCTGATGAACTAAAAGCATCTTTGACCTGTCAGAAAAATACATACTCCCATGTCAATTATATTGTACTGTATTAACACAACATTAAGCAGAGCACATAAAACGAGCATGTTCAGGACATCCAACCAGTGCATGTTAACATGATACCAACCAGTGCATGTTAACATGATACCAGCAGAGTACATGTAGCCTAGCAGTAGTCTTAATTCCACATATCCAATTCTTATACAATTCAGTCCATTCTGATCCTGGCCTATTTGTCTCTGGTAAACTATAGAATTGACTTTGTTTCGAGCAAACTGTGAACAGTATATAGCCATGATGTAGCATTCAGATTCCAGAGAACATATTTACATGCCAAAGCTAAAATAAATGCTTAGGCACATCCATAAGCATGCCAACTTAACTATCTCCATCACCCAGTGTTAACAAGCTCTTTTAATTCTTAAAATAGTTTAGAAATAACCAGGACCACAGTGTGACAAATGTTCTCCAAATTAAAATAGTAGGTAAACAGGTTTCAAATGATGCAAACAAAGTAGGAAATCCATACAAACAAGCAAAGATACATAAGCCTCGACTAATAGCTTGTGCTCTGCTATCAGGGTCAGGTGGCAACAGATTGAAAAGCTCTGTCTGACCTGCATTCTATGCTTTCATCTCTTTGGCTACAAACAGTACAAGGAAATTTTTTTCCTTTAACCACTAACAAAATGATGAAACACAAATCAGAACTCCCAACATTTTCACAAATTTTATAGCCTTCTAGCTTTGCCACAAGAAAATTATACCTTCCACTTCTAACCTTCTGCTATCTTGATTGCACTTTATTCCAGAGCACCAGCCCTCAAAATCATATCCATTAAAACAAACTTCTTTTTAACACAGAAACTAACCAGCTTCACGCAGATTGCCAATTTCACTCTTTTAAGGTGATGCTGCTGAACAACACCCCCCCCCCCCAAAAAAAAGCCTCCTTTTACTTCAAATATCAGCAACAAATATAGTTAATCATCAATCCAACCATTCAAAGTAGTGAAACTATGACACTTGCATAAGATGCGCCTAAAACCCCCGATTACCGAGCACGGCTTAAAGATTCGTTGAATCAAGGCCCAGCTACTACGATTTTCATTTGCCGGAATCCAGTGAGTCCCCAACTGGATCACCATCGCTCCAAAAATTCTCATGAAAATCTAATGAATCGGCCAGTTGACCCTCTCAAGTCTCGGCACCCCATACCTTGGTGCAAGGACCAGAAAAGGAAGCTTACGGAACAATGAAAAACCTATCTATACAGCAAAACCAGGAGACAATCAATAAGCAGGGAAAGGGATGCCATAAGCGAAAGAAGCAACAATCCCCTCCTCTTCCATTTGTTATTACCTTGTCCTTCACTTTGTGGTAGATTTCCTTGCCAGCCATTGGTCGCCTTCCCGAACCCAAGATTCAGAGCTACTGCCCTGAGGTAGTAGAAGAAGCAATGGGTTTCTTGGGATTCAGTTCCCCTTCAATCACTCCTTCCTTCGATCCCGCCCACCAAAACTAG
Organism: Panicum hallii; assembly: GCF_002211085.1. Classification (NCBI taxonomy): domain Eukaryota; kingdom Viridiplantae; phylum Streptophyta; class Magnoliopsida; order Poales; family Poaceae; genus Panicum; species Panicum hallii. The sequence continues at coordinate 50,635,507 of NC_038043.1, forward strand.
TCGTTTCTTGGATCAGCTTGGGGTCAATGATAATATTTTATAGGTTTATAATTGAGGGAGGTGGGTTGGTGGTGGTGGGGGCTGCTGGTCTGTATGAAGGGAAAGGAGCGAGGCGGCCTGGTCGCCTGGATCTCGGATAGCCGTCGGTTGACCCGAGGTTGGGGCAGATGGGCAGATTGGGACATGGACTTGTCGAGTAGGGACAAGAGGGAGAAAGGGGCAAAAAGCTCTTGTTTCTGCCGTCTACGGTCTACCTTCCCATGTTTCACACTCAGCAGGATCGCCTGCAAAAAGCAAGATGATAGATGAGGATAGATTTCAGGTCTCAGGAATACGTATAGTGCCCGATTTGGCATCTGAAATCTGGAGTTTCATGTAGATACTTCAACAACTGGGTTGCCTTTTATCACCTTAGTGATGATTTAGCTCAATTATGTCATGGTATAAACCGGCACCACTAGTGCTCATTCGATCAGAATTTTTTTATGGAATGGTACGTCGCAATATTGATAAATAACAGTTGCAATATTAGAAATTAACGTTTGCAACGTTAGAAAATATATGCATACAAATAATTCTAACATCCAATTTTAGGATAGAAATTTCCACCGCAACATTGACACCATGTTTCATGCAACATCCATTACAAAATATAAAAAAGATAATTGCAACATCGGTGCTTGTTTCTTACAACATGTGTCGAGCATCCGATCGATAAACAGATATCGGACGTCTGATCCGCAGCATTACTGTACTAGAAAACTTAGAAAATTTTGCTAGAAACTGCATTCATAGTTCATAATACAATTTGGATTCGGCGCATCATATTCAGGAGAGCATGTCAAATATTTTATGATGTACCTTTTTCCCAAAGAAACTATATTCATTTTTACCGGCTTCTCGAACTAGTTGAAATAACCTTCCGCACGTCGAGTTCAAAGTTTTTAAAACAGTTTGCAGACCCTTTTTGCGAATTTATTGATTCGAGTCACTGTTTTTTTTTCTCACATCATTGATGCTTCACACAAAGGTTTGCGTAGAAAGGAAGTAACAAGTGGTCTTGACCATGTCGCATTACTCCTTTGCCAATAATATTTTGCACCGAGGCATTCCATATTACGGTATGACACGAGATGAAGCTGATTGTTTCTGACAATTGTGGCTCAGATCACAACATCAGTGTATTTTATTCAGGTAAAAAAAAGGTGGTGACTAGATAAAAAATGATAGTGTATTTTACCCGATTTTGGGAAAGCGAATTTCAAAGAACAAGTCAAATGCTAAAACGTGGTGCTAATCAACTCAAGGCAGCCAAAGTCGTACAGAAAATACATTTTAATAATCAACTCGTGAGGAAAAAGGAACGAAAGGCCTTTTGTTGAAAAAGAAAAAGATGATAAGTAGCCAACTTTGCGGTCAAGAATTACCTGTTCAGACTCTACTCGTGAACATCAGTGAAAAAGCGTTTTTCTACTTAAGCAAGAAGTCGATGCTCGTGGCATCTGAAAGAAGCAAATGCTGAAATTCCTGCAACCTGAAATCACGAGCCAATCCTTCTATTCCTACCTTGCGATTGGCCTACGCCCAACCTGGTCAAGTTGTTTGAAAAAAAAAATCGTACGCGCACGCTACCTGCAGAGAATTGAACAAGTCCATCGCATTTTTCAGGGCCAAAAAAAGGGATGGCGACGCGTGAAGGCGATGGGAATGCTTGCATGATGCTTCAGAAGTCGGCAGTGTTCCCGTTGGTTGGGTGCAGGTCAAATTCATTTGCCAGCAGGGGGGAGGCATGTGACTGTGCGATACTTAACGATCCACTGCGAGATTCATGTAAATGCTGCCTACTAGATTGTGCAGTCCTTTTTTTTTCCTTAAAAAAAGCCTGTCCGGATTGTGTTCAGATGAAGCACAGATTTTAGGAGTTTGCTAGTAAGCTTAACTTTAAATCCCAAGTTCCGTGACACTGCTACTATCTAGATCCACCAATGAAAGCGAGTTCAGTGGCGAGACAAAAAATCAATAATAGTAGTAGTAATCGAGATCACAATACACAGACTCAACACCAACACACACCAATCTACAAGATGAACGGCAATCGCCGATCCTATCTGGCCCCCTCCCTACAGGAACAGCATACACTGTGTCAGCTGTCGCGACTGACAAGATTACAGTTATTACAGCTCTTCGCAGAGAAAGAATCGTAGTAGCCCGGGCATCGACGGCAAGATAAAGAATCTTGGCCGTCAAGGAAAGAAGCAAACAGCAAGCTGTGAGGTACAACAGTTACAGCTACAACTACGGACTGAGCTTGAGGGGATGATAAGGTGATCATCTGATGAAGGCATGCCTCCTCGCGCCTCGCTCGTCCACCTGAAGCTGCGGGGACTTCGGACGGGTCACCTGCCTCGTTGATCTGTGAAAGAAGCAGCAATCGCCAGTCCATCATGAGTTCAAGTTCATGAGGTTGAACATACACTGTGGATGACAAAGTTTAAATGTTTTTACTCACTTCTGCGGTCGGAACGGCCTGTCGAACTTCGGGAGAGGCCGGGCGTGCGGCACCATGGATCTCCTCAGCTGCTTCAGTGCCTTCTCTTCCTCAATCTTCAGACATAGGTTGCCATCAGTCGATCAGCAAAAGCAGGTTCAAGAATGAACCAACCTGGGGAGCAAGAAAGATGTGTACCTTTTGTGCGAATTCATTCTCCTCTCTCAGCCTTTTGTAAGTCTTTTCTTTCTCTTTTATCTGCATCGCGCAAAAACATAAGTAAAACTTTTTCACATCTGAAGAGCTGTTTCACAGGTGCCAACAAAAATAGCAATACCATGCTCCAGTAAATAACTAAATAAAAAGAAGATCCATATGGAACATCGACTGACCATATTATCAAATTCTGATCGCTGAACTGCTCTCTCATCAACATGCAATGCAAACTGTTGAACTTCGGTGAGAGGCTTCCGCTCTTTCTCTGGAAGTGGGATAGGATCCCTGTGACAAGATTACAAAACCTGTTTATGTATCTCGCTCACAAAATAGGGAAGAACTTTTAGGAGAAATGGCTGCATGTCCTACTCTTTCAGTATAGGTTGAGCTTTGACGATTCTCCTTTGAGCCTCTTCCTGCTCTATTCTCTCCCTCTCTTCCATCAGCCTTTGCTGCTCTAGTTCATGCCGCACTGAACTCTCCAGTTGAAAGCCTTCTGGTCTTGTACAAGGCTTTGGTTCAGGTTTAGGTGGCACCTGAACAAGGGTTTTGTTTAGACAGGATGAATCAAAAAGATGACTGCAACTGAAAATGTTCGTAGTAAAATTTTCACATACCACCGGATAGTCTGTGGTGTATGGGTATGGGTTAGCTTTGTGAACCCTGGCCTTTTCTTCCTCCATCTTCTTCTGTAAGAGCTGTGCTTCTAGCTGCCTCTCTTTTAAATGACCTCTTTCCTGCAAAAAAAGGTGCATATTATTTTGTTGCAGCAAACATGATGAGAAATGCCACGAGTGCTTTGAATCGAAAGTTCATATTTCACAAACCTCTGTGTGAAGATTGAAAGGGTTTGGTCTGGTGAGTCTGGGCACATCTTGCCTGTTGCTCTGTGAAGAACAATCAGAGTACAGAGAGAGCTGCAAAATAGGAAAGAATTAATAAGATTTGAAAAATGCCCTGATCAGAAAACAGTTGAGTCGTTATGCCACAATGTGACATTCGATAACAACCTTATCGAATAAGTCGGCGACTGAAGGAGGGCCCAAGCGAGCATCAGTAGAAAAATGGAACTCCTTGGGAGCTGTCACTTGAGGCTTTGGGTGGGCAAACACACCAATGTCTCCCTTGCTCTCAAGAATCTGCAATGAATGAAGCCAAGAAATGAAGATCCAAATTCATGATCTAACAAAATCTATATGCCACTAAGAACTGTATAGTACCTTTTTGTTCAGTGGCTTGGCCTTGAACTTGGGGGCCTTCTCCAGTTCTTCTAGTTCAAGTTCCTGAGAACTTTTCACACTGTTGAAAGATGATGTTAGAATCAAGCATTATTAGAAAAATGGCCAATGTCTAATTGAAATGGTATCATTGCTTCTATGTGGCAAAAGCAAACCTTGGAGGCCGAGCACGCATTGCTGTATGTAGCTGTGGTGGCTTGGGTTGTGTCAATTTGAGTGTCTTACTTTGACTCTGCAAGATTGAAGCACTGAACTTAGTAAAAAGAAAAATAACTGCATCCTTATATGGCAGAGCTAGGCAAGTAGCAACTTTACCCGAACAGTATCTGCGGACGAAATTTCTGAACAGGTGTCCGCATATCGTGTTGCTCTCTCCATTGTCTTAAGATGGAACTCCTATAGTTGATACAAATAATCAAAATAATCAACCGATGAAAATAGTGTCTTTCATTCATGAATTTGCCATGATGATAGAATACGCACATTGAATTCAGGGACATGCGGAGTTTTCCTTGGAAGTGGAGGGAATGATGGGGCTTCAGCTATCTGATAGCAGAAAACAACTAGTCAGCATGCGGTTAAAGTTAGACAAATCTTCTTTCAACTAGTCAGCATGTAGTTTAAAGTAAGAATCTTCTATCAAATGTAAGCAAATTATTACCTTTTTGTTGAATGGCCGTGCTCTGAACTTGGGGATCTTGGCCAGCATTTCCTCCTCTAGCTCTGCAGTGCTCTTCACTCTGACTGCTCGGACTCTGTGGGAAGTCTGAAGCTCGGGTTCCTTTGGTCTGGTTAACACAAGCTTAGGCCTTCCATGTAATGCTGCATCCTCCTGCATAAACAATCCGGAGGTCAAGCTACTTCCCTTAATTAATTATCAATGCTGTTTTCTTGATTCAGTATTCCAGTTGTAATAAATATACACAGTAAAATGGAGTTGTGCATGTGCAATGACAATGTAATGACAGAAATGGGATGTGATACTTACAACAGAAAGAGATCTGTTGTTATTGATGCTCATCTTTCTGGTCCCTGATTCAAACTTCTTAACCAATTCTGCTGCAGATACATATGGAGTCACTTCCTGTGAAACGCCCCAGGAATCATTTATCAGATTCACCAAAAAGAGAACACGCCACACTTTAATGCTATCTCAATCCAATCCCCCACTAAACTTTAAAAGCAAGGCTCTCATTAGTGGCAGCCTGGCAGGGGAGCAATTTTGCAGATACCTTCACGGAGTGCACATCCTCATTGGCCCTCCTCATTTCAGAACTTCCTGCTAAATCAGCTCTCCCCTTGTGAGGCAGCACCCTGGTCTTGACATTTAATATCTGAGCACAACAGCAACAAATGAATTATTACAACATCACAATGGCATGGACTTTACAAGATCCATATTCTATCCCATTCCCTTACCTGTCTGACCCTTCCATCATCGAGCTTTTGCCTCTTCACCGCCTGGTTTTCTTGCACAATTTCGGCAGCAGAAGTGGCTGCCTTTCCAATCCCCAAATCATGACCACCCCTGAAAGCCAATGACTAAGACAACGGAAACAATCTCAGGATTGCAAAATATATACAGGTGAGCTTGACTCTTACTTGACCATGCTCCTCTTGACGCTCATCGAGCCCATAGGACCTGCTTTGCACAGCGCCTGCGTCTTTGGCGTGCGTGCCTCAGTCTTCAGTGAGGATCTCGCACATGTTGAAATCGCGGGTGCAACTTTGATGGCAGGAGGAGGAGGAGGCCTCTGCAGCTTAGGCGTGCTGGCAGAATCACCATCTGCTGCTAAAGCCATGCAAGTGTCGAAGTCATTAAGAAATCACAATTCCACCCACAGCGCACTGATCAAAGAACCCAAGGGTAAATAGTTAGCAAATAGCAACTCACATTTTGCCGCGGGATCTCTGGGAGGGAGGAACTCGAAAGATTTGGGCGATTCTTCTTGAGCTGGCGGTGATTCTAAAATTGCCTCGGAATATGAAGCACTGGCCAAAACAAGGAGGGCAGAACTCGTTCAATATGCAGATCGCGGAGCAGGAAATGAATATGAGACACAGATTCTTAGTCAGAAGAGGTTACCTTTCCTCCTGCTGCTGGCTCCCAGCACTGGCACACGTCCCACCAGGATTGCCCTCAGTGACCTGAAGAAAACTTCAAATGTGAGCAGAACTTCTACTGAAAACTGCAGAGAGAACACTGGGAACCAGGAAGCAAATCACGTACAGATCCGAATGATGGGTCCTTCTTCTCCTGCGTACTCCTGAAGACATATAAGAAGAGGGGAATAAGAAATTAGAGTAATTAACTAGCTACCCTGATGAATCGTAGATGAATTTCAGAAAGGGATGTCTCCGGCGCTTACCCAACAGTAGAATCTGCTGAGTGGACGGTGACGCCTCCTCCTACCGCCTCCACTGGCTCCTCCTGCACAGTTACAAATACACAAATCGCCGGATGAGAAGAACGGAACGAAATAGCCAAAATCGGGGCGGAACCGACCAATCTCCTCCCGTTTTTTTTTTACCTTCAGAGCCGGCTCCTCGGCTTCCGCGAAATCGCAGAGGACCGCGACCTTGGACTCCACCCTCGACTCCCTGATCCTGGGGTTAAACGCTGCAATCCGGAACAAGGGGGGGAATCAGGAAAAAATCGGTGAGGGAAATCAGGGCTGAAGCTGAGGCGGAACTTGGAGGGAGGGAGAAGGCAATCGACTAGGAAGGCCGCGGCGGCGCGCAGGTACGTACGCGATGGGGCGTGGCTGCGGGCGGCCTCGAACCAGCTTTCGGCGGCGCGCACGGCCTCCTCCGTCTCCTCGTTGATGAAGTCGAAGAACCTCGGCGCGGAGAACTCGTACGCCTCGTCGATCGCCGCCGCCGTCGTCCCCGCGTCGGGCGCCATGGGTGGATGGGGAATCGTAGGGTTGATGCGGAATCGCCGCCTAGAGCTTGTGGGGTGGGGGATCAGACGCTAGGTCTCTCTCTCTCTGTCTCTCCGCGATTAAGCGGTGGGGAGACACGAGTGAAGAAGAAGGGGAAGCGTCGGCGGTTGGGAGGGATCGGGAGCCTTGGCGGCGGGGAGATGAACGTTGGGGCTGGTGGGGATAGGGGTAGGGGTCTCCAACGGTCGGGAGGTTTGAACACTGTGCCAAAGGGGCAAGGCTTTAGTGAGGGATTGCCATGGTGGGTGGGTCGGGTGCACGCGCCCGGCGCGCAACGGCTATTTTCCCGGTGAGGCTGCGGGTGGGCCCGGGGGATTAGCGGTTGTGGGACACAGATTTACTGGCGGGTCACGGAGGGGGCCAACCAGCCCAAGGGCAGAAACAGAAGCTGGCCGCAGAAGGAAAGGATGTCGTCAACCCGGCGTCCAGCTGTGCGTCTCTGACAGCGCGTCGGCCGCTCTGTCCCGGTCGAGCGTCCAAGTCGGTTCGAGTCGCTGGATGGTGGGACCCGGCCGAGAAGAGGTACCCCCGATCGACGACAACTTCTCTCGGACCGGTCCCGTTCAGTAGCGAGCGATACACCGTTACATACCGATACAGATTGACCAGACCATTCCAGCAACTAAACCGAACGTCGCATACTGGGAAAAGAATGCAAGTTTCTACATTGTTATTGTACTTGGCTACCCACGGAGTCGGAATGCTTCACCAGTCCGTCGATCGCAACGTCTGCCTCTGCCACAATCAGCAAGTGATTAGCAAGTACTAGCCGGCAGTCAACGAGGAGCGCAATTACAGAGTGCGTGCCAACAAATTTCACCGACCCATCGTCCAAGCTTCAAACCAGACTCGCGAGCACAATCGCCACTTTCACTAAATGTTCCCGCCTACCCCTTGAAACTAGTAGTAGTAGTATAGGTAAAAACTGAAGACAGAATTCTGGTCCAAAAAGTTCACGATATTTTAAATAGATGGCAACTGGTAAAATTTTGGATATGTCGGCGTTGTTCTTGAGATGTTATACAAGTACAGCGGTGGAAGTTATATCAGAAAATGAGCAGGAGAAATGTTAATTCACCATGAACACAACAAATGAAACAACAGATGGTTGGGGCCATCTAGCAGAAAGAGTTCTAAAGATTGCATTATGTACACTCAAAATTAATTATACACCGAATCAAAGATGAAATATCTCTTCTTTTTGTATCGCATGAATCAAACGGAATTGAGGTCTTGTGAAACTTGGTTTTGCCACCTGCAACAACAGCAGAAACTCAGTCCTTGTTATGGCTATACTATGTAAGGGAAAAACACAGGAACTGGGGACCAACCTTGTTAGAAGGAACCTTGCCAGCGGGCTTACGGTAGGAGCAGCCAGTGGTGGCGTACTAGCTAATTTCTTGTAGCTTGCTTGTTCGGAGGGAGGTTCAGGCTTCTTTGCAAAAACTGAAGCTGCCGTCTCCTGAAGGCCTTGCAATGAGGACTCCTTTGAGCTGCATCAAAAGGAATCATGAGCAATTATGAGCTGAGAAAATGAGCAGGGTCTATTCTCGAGAGACAGAATGAGAACAAGTGATGGCCCAACCTCCCTAGCCGGTGTAGCAATCTGCCAATCAGTACTTCGCATGATCCAGGTATCTCATGTTCTAGATCCATCAAGGAATCAAGGAAAGCATGAACAGCGGGCCGTTCAAACTTGTCACCAGTAGCCTGCAGCATAATTGCAAGAAAGTACCGAGTTGGAATAGAAGACTGGAGGGATTCAAAGTTATAAGACTTGTCTTATCAAATGCACTAGCACTACTAAACCATTGTCAAAAATGAGGATGAATTAATCAATGTGGCAATTTGAAAGGTAGAATGAACATGTCAGTAGAATCTAACTGAGAAAGAACTAAGAGAAAGAGGGAGCATGCCAAACACATTACCTCCTTCAAACAAGGGATTATCAATGACGAGATTGTAGGTGAAGCTACAGAACTAGAAGCTCGAGAAGCTGATTGTCCATCTGGTAACTGCCGTGATTTACGACCTTTTTGCATGTCTAGACTCTCACTAGGATGAAGAATATAATTTTGTCAAAGAACACTTAAACAATGGGGCACAATGTTTCTACTTTCGAATTTAAAACACGGATATAAGTAAACTTGGAAGTACCTTTGAACATCTTGACTATTTACTCCAGAAGATCTATGCGCATGTGATTCTTTTTCATGCCTGTTGACAACAGGTCTTTCTCGAGCATTTCCCTTTCTTAATCCAGCCTGGAGAGCAGCCTTTGCCTGTACGTACCGAGAAGTACATTAAAAATTATGCATTTATTAATAACCACATACAGAAAATAGGAAACAAAATTATTCATCCATGTCACCTCTGCAAGGTTAACAGCACTATCCTCTAGTGAAGCGCTTGATGCTTTTTCTTGGATCCCCAGCCTTGACCTTGAAGATCTTGGAGTTTCTGGGTCTTCAATTTGACTCCGAACAACTGTCCCACTGGAAGACGTATCTTCATATGAGGAGAATCTGCTGGGAGGCTAACAAATGAGGTGTATCAGTTGCTGCTGCTCACAGGATAGTAGGCCTATTAATTATTTAATTTTACAAATCTAACAATGACATTTTTAATTTACCTTGGAACTGTGGTTGCTAGCTGCTGCTGGGTACAGCTGAGATGTTCTTGAAGTCCGTAGCACAACTGTTCCTGACCCACTTACAGATTGGTCATTCTGGCAAAGAATTTTAGTTAGTAAAATCATCAAAACTTAACGAAGTTGCATGCCACATATCAAAATCTCACATCATCAGTAGAGCTTTCTAGTCTCCCACGATCATTCAGAGATTCTTCAGACCCAGTATATGATGACCTCCACTGATTTTCTCGATCAGCTGTACGTCTTGGTGTATTTGGACTTTGAGGCACATCAAATCTACTATCCTTGGTGGAGGCAGTCTGAGGGGGCCTTGAAACAACTCGGATAGTTCCCGTGCCCTCTGATCTATCAGGCAAATCCCAGCCTGTAGCTTTTCTGACTGTTCCTTGACTACAGTAGAAAAATAATCAGGTGTGTAAAGACGGAAACGAAGTTTACTTACTGTTTTCTTAAATCTACCTCAAAGGTGGAGCTGCATCTTTTGCCCTATCAACCTTGATAGTACCTGTACCAACATCATCTTCTTCAACATGTGTTTGGCCATTTTGTGTGGCATCCATGCGTTTCGCAGCAAATTTTGGCCGCTCTCTGCCCATGCCGGCAATAGAAGCATACAGCATGAATGAGATGAACACTGATACAATAAATTATCAGTTCAAACAGTTTAGCAATTAACCTTATTCTCTCCAGAAGCTTCGAAGTCTTTCGGGCATTTTTTATGAAACGATGCTTAAGAAGGTCCTTGGCACTAGGCCTCTGCGAGAAAGTGACAAAGAGAACATTAGGCACAAGTGAGGAAGAATATAAATTTAAATGTCATACCAGCTTACATATTAAATTACCACGTTAATTATTGCCAAATAAGAAAGCACGACATGAACTCAGGATTTTAACTAAAGCACAGTATACTAACTAAAATGGTATAATATATATGCAAATCAGGTACATAATGGTGCAGAGAAATGGCTCATGTCACGGATAGAAATACAGAACAAGGGTTTTACCTCTGCTGGATTCTTCCTTAAACATAGTGACACAAACTCTTTCATTGGTTTAGAGAAATGCTCATCAAGCTGCATATTAATAAATATCATTTATCCTCTTGCACAGAAATGCATAGCAATGCTTTTGGTAAGTTGCAACACACTTGGTAACGATTGTTGAAAATGAATCAAATGACCTGTGGAGGATTTTCACGAGGTATCATGAAAAGAACTCTCATGGGATGAATATCTGCCAAAGGGGGTTCACCTTTTGCCATTTCAATAGCAGTAATACCTAACGACCAGATATCTGCCTGCATTGAGACACAACTTTGTCTAAATAAGCGCTCGATAAGAATAAAACTGCTTAACAAATGCACAATTACCTTCTCATTGTACCCTTCAGAATTTTGAATAACCTCAGGTGCCATCCAAAAGGGAGTTCCAACAAATGTCTGAACAGTTCAAAATCATTAGCAGCAATACAAAGGTTCGCTCTCTAATCTATCTAAAATTGTAAAGTGCAAAACAAAAAAAAATCATATTTCTCAAATCTAGCCACAGATTACACAGGTTATTCCTAGCTTTACAGTGAACGATGTAATGATTAAAAGATGCTACCGTACCTACATGCTCCATTGAGCTGAACAGGATCATATACGAATGTCCAGCAGCACAGCACATATATAGAACAGTCAACAAGTATTGTTTTCAATAGGGACTGACAGTTTAGTCATCTGGAAATGATAGCTAATCAGTTTACAGTAAGTAACAAGGGGATTTGATTCTATTATCTTTTGTTCCAAGGATTTCATTAATGAGTAGAATGTAAAATCGATCATCTAGGCCAGTCAATTTGAGCGATAGTTGAGGTTTAAAAGGTTCCTGATGCATACTCAGAAGTATTGAGCAACTTGACATGATCAAAGAATGGTTAAGATGGTACCTTTCTCCTAGACATTGTTTTAGTCAGCTGTGCAGAAACCCCGAAGTCTGCAACCTATGTAATACACATGGTAACATCACAATATGTATTGTAGGCTGGATATTAAGAATAGCAGTCACAATGAAAAACATTCCTAAATGTAGAATCTTCCACAAGTATTAGGAAAATTATACCTTCACATCTCCACTTTCAGTGAGGAGGATATTTGCCGCTGCAAAATATCAAACAATTTATCATTGCAATTTACATCATGCTGGGCATTACATGAAAAAACAGCATTGGCAACAGCATATCCTGATTAATTAGTCCTTGCACAACAACAGGATCATCTGTGTTTGTGTAATAAGCTCTATGTTTAACAGTATCAAATATAATGAATCCTTACATGTCACACTGAGTAAATGGTTTGGATTGGCAACCGTATTATTGCATGCTAACCCTCATCTTTCCACATAGAACTTTTAAGGTAGATTTATTTGACCATAACCCTTCGCATCACTATACCTGTGGAAGGACATTACCAACTGTCCACTAAACATGTACCCTTTAGATTTGTAAATAGGGTGGTTTGGTATTGGTGTTGCTCTCGTTTACATCCACCAGTACCTCTAAGATTTCGAATTTATCCGGTCCCATGCTACTACCAGCAGTAACGATTCTCCAGCCACCCCTTCAGCATCTTAAGTTCTTAACCCAACCAAATTTTAATTGAATAGCAAATAAGATCCAAATGTTTTCGTACAAGCAAGGAATTTAAATGGAACAATTAATAAAAGGTCAAGTAACTTTATTGTATCAATGAAGTCATAGTCAACTAATTTGATATGCAGTACGCCCTCCGTTCCAAATTGTAGGTCGTTTTGGCAAATTTAGATACATAATTTTTGCTATGTATCTGGACATAGCATACATCTAGGTGTATCGCAAAAGCTATGTATCTAGATTTGCCAAAACGACCTACAATTTGGAACGGAGGGAGTATTAGATATGTTCTACACATCCCAGGACGGGAATGGAGTGACTACTTGATTAGGGTAGTTCGAATGGAGTGGATAGGTTTCCAGAAAAACATTTTGTAATGCAAGAGTAATACAGAATACATTTAATTGTTGAGTGGATATGTATCAACCAAGCAATTGTTGAATCAGACTCGGTTCTTACAGAATACAAAAAAAAAAGCTTCATGTCCATTGGTTTTAGTTTCTTATAGTTAACAGACAGTCAGACAGACAGTTAATGAAGGTGTAATACACTGCTTATGTCTCTGTGGCTGCTATCAATCAACTGGCCGCATAGCCTCCAACTAGATAAATTTATTTCCATGACAATGATATATACCTAACTAGCAAAGGGATTACTAAGACCAAAGGGAAAAGATCTATCAAGATATATCACATACACTATGCAACAAGGTAAGTCAATCTGGAAATATTATCCATTACCACCTAAAGTAAACACAACTTAAGGGAAGGCTCATTCCAGTTTACATCCTCCTAAGATTGATGTGGCTTGAAGAGTTCGACTGCTATTGGGTTGGTAGTTGTTCCAAATAGTTGCAGGTTTTCAAGAGAAACATCCAGATAAGAAAAGGGAAAGGGGGGAGAAGTAAGACCTTTAATATCACGGTGGATTTTTCCTTCAGAATGCAGATATTCAATTGCATGTAACAAGTCCCTCAGAATACATGCGATAGACATTTCATCCAGAGGAGGGCCAGCTTGAAGCTGTCAAAGAGATGAAAGCAACAGCAACATTCAATTATCACCCAAGTAGTTTATCTGATGCTTGGCAAATGGCAATGGTATAACATTAACTTCACTTCTATCTGCATTGTATTAAGCATTGTGCTGGGTCAATTGAGAAGGATATACAAAACATACAAGATCAGCCACAGAACCACCAGCCATGTATTCCATTACTATCCACAGTTTAGTCTGGTGAAGATAAGAGCCGTAATAATCAGTTATATAAGGGCACCGGCATTGTGACAAAACAGATATCTCCTGCAACAGGAAATAAAGCCTTTTAGGGAAAGAATTTTCCATAACAATGCATGTTAAGTTGATCCAATGATAACGTAGTATCCAATATAGAGCACAAGGTGAAACTACAACCTTTTGTATGTCTTCAATGTCATCCTCACTGCATGGAATTGGTTGAAAAGAAATTAATAAATTGGAATAAATTCTTGGCGGAAGAAAACAGACCAGAAAAAAACAAAGAATCTATAATGAAAATATGTGCCAATTAGTTAAGTATTTTGCAAGGAAAATTTAGTTACAGATGCGCAATGAGGTACAGGGCCTGGTAAAGTTTGCAGTTTCACGGCGAGTTTCTTTCCAAGGAAATCTAGTGGTGATATAATTATATGGTAGTTTCTGACATTGATTAGAGGGAGTGGTCAATCAAAAAAGAAATAGAGGGAGTGGAAATGCATGCAACCATAAGGCTCGACATGGGCATCCATTTCACAGAAAAGCAAAACTTCTCCATTCCTTCTCCATTTTTTAAAAACATACACACGCACACTCATTCACTACAATCATTTTTTTTATTCAAAACAAATAAGCATTTTTGGGAAAAAAATAGAGGGAAATATTACAGGTGGAGTGAAAATAATAACTAATATGTTGAAAAAGGAAGTCAAGGTAAAATCGATGTTTTGAACTCACGCTTCTTCCAGATCAATGACTTTTATAGCAACCTCCTTATTCAATTCCTTGTCAAACCTACCAAAAAAATAACACAAAAGAATATTGAGCAAGCACTGAAATTCAACATAAAATGAGGTAGGAGAAAGGATAGAAGTACACAACTCATGTGCGAAATTTAAGGGGACCTAATGCCTATGGATATGAGAGAAAATATTCAATAGCTTTTAAAGTGAAAGAAGAAATAAGGAAAATGTTATGTCATTCTCCATGCAAAATTGCAAATAGCACACCAACTTTGATGTGCATTATATGTGAAGTAAACAGTATAAATATATTGAGGAACGATACAAAGTACATAGCGGAATTTCCATTTCACATGCTAACTATTGTCTATTCCAAAGGTAAGAATTTAAGTATAGAGGAAACAACATATGGAAGTTGCCTAGGCAGTGAGTTACAAACAAATTATTAACCAGTTTCCCCACGTAACATGCACACCCTTTATTTTTGAGAGCACGTGAAGCTCGCGTATCTTTTCTTTGAAAATTCGAGGAAAGAAACCAGTAACAGCCTACCCCTCACTTAAGTGTGTCGCATCATAAAGCGCTTATGTTCTACATGAACAAAACAATTATACCTTCAGTCATGTGAGCAAGCATATTCCTCAGTCCTCACAAGAATGGCATTTCCCCACATAAAGATAGCTATTAATATATAGAAAACAAGTCGGATAACATGTGATCAATATTTCAAAGGTCGGTTACGTAGCCGCCTGGGTGGCGCTAGACGCCACGGCTAATGCCGAGCCCCAAAGTTGCTGCCTAGCCTTCCTAATGGGCCACTACTCACTAGGCGACACCTGCATATCGGTTTTTTAGAAGCAAAGCTGCCATCCAATACTAGAACCACCCAATTAAAGCTGCCATGCCCTGCAAGCTCATCTTCGTTAGCCACTATACCAACCCGTGTTCGCCAAAATCCCTCACCCAGCACTCACCCCAGATCCCATGAAACCACCAATGCCACCGAACAAAGGTGGACAACATCACGAACGCCACTCCGCTGGCCACTCGATCACCTAATTCCCAAAACTCAACGCACGAATTCCCCGCTGGACCCAGCCCCGCCTCGAGCCCCAACACTCAAATCCGCAATGCCGCTCGACCGGCAGCAAAACTAGCGGCTCAATCGAGCGCGGCCACCGCCCGCCGCGCATCAGCTCGGAAATCCGCGCGATGTGATAGGAGGCGAGAAGGAAAATTTGGGGGCAGGAGTAAGAGGGCGTCATCCGTACCCTTTGTAGACATCGCCGAAGGAGCCACGGCCGATGAGGTCGCGGCTGCTGAACCGCGCCTCGATGGCGGCCGCCATCGACGCCGAGTCCGACATGCCTTGCTACCCCGAGATCCGGCAGCCGGGCTAGGGTTTTGGAGGGCCGGGATCGCTGCTCGCCGTCTTCCTCCTGGCGCTAGGTTTTGGATTCGGGGCGGCGTTCGTCTCGCGCTACTCGCTGCCTCCGGTTTCGCCTATTTCGACAGGTCGCGAGATTTGGCGTTGGTGCCTGGTTTGCGTCTGTTCGTCCAGGAGGGCTGGGCTGCCTGCAGAAGGTGGGGGCGGGGAGGTCAGGGACGCGATAGACACTGTCGTGTGGGGCCCCCTATAATGTCCCTTCCTCAGAGGTCTGTCATCCGCGAAGTACTGCACAGCTCGCTCAAAAATTATTTGTGGAAATTCGTGATTCCCCGCTGCTGATGAGTAAGGTTCGCGGAGTGGGTGAATGTTCGAGAAACGAAATGATACCTTAATACTTTGGATCGGAGGGAGCAAGAATGTGAGGCACAATATAACTGGAGTGTGTTTCAAAAAAAATATTTATTTGGAGAAATAAAAATTATGTTTTTTTGTTACGCACCAAACATCGTATTCAAGAAAATGTTGCATTAATTTTGGCCTATCGTGCTTTGCTGGTGAGGGTTAATAGGGATCGCTGTTCTCGCATGCTTGCCAGCAAGCGTGTGATAGTGAAGAGTGGACTTTGAGAACAAATGGAACACAGTACAGTCCTTTAGCATGAAGGCTGGGAGATGTTGCATAAACAGGCCGTGAATAGTGCAAGTATCAGGGGATGTGATCCATCCTTCCATCTAGCACTAGCACGCATCTGCATCCTGGTACTCCTGGTTGCCGTCATGTTAGGCTCAGCCAGTGTCAGCGATGATCCCAGCTCGATTGGATCGGACGCGTCGGACCCTTTCCCGGGCCGGTGCCTGAACCTCTTGACCTGAACGCAGCCGCAGTGCCTGTTGCTCCTCCGGAGCGGCTCGCCGCCGCCGCCTCCTCTTCTGCCTCTCGCGTCGGCGTCCTCTTCCACCTCGCTTTCCACGCGCCCTTCCCGCACTGCCACCTTCTTCCTCGGCATGCCAGCGCGCTCCGCCAGAGATTAGGTGCTGGTCAAGTCGCCGTTCTGCGCCGCAGCATCAGGTGCAGGCGTGCAGCGTCTGGAGCTGCTTCAGTCTCTGGATCTTGTGGCATTTCTGTTGTTGCTTCTTCTTGTGCCAGTTCTGCAGGAAACCTGTTCGTGAGGGTCTGAAGACCCTTCTCTTCGAGCATCGAAAGCGGCAGCAGCATCAACTTCTTTGGGGTGGGAAGACTCGACGAGTTCATGGATCCGAGGAAGGGCCCGATCTACCTCGTCTGGGAGTGTCTGCTGCATGAGAAAATAGCCGATAGGGAATTCCTTCGTGATGCCTTCCACCTGCAAATGAAATGGCAATGCCACTATAAACGAGTAGAGGTTACTGTATTCATCAAACTGAGACTGTTTGTGCGGTGGTTGCGCGCGCGGGGTGGGGTGGTGGGTTTTTTTTTTGGGGGGGGGGGTGTTGAGATTGAAAAATTGGGAATTCAAACATGTGGATCTTGCATTCGGTGCATTAGGACGGTGCTGGTGCTTCCAACCAATCACACGGTGCAAAAACGGCAACTGAATCAGATGGAGACATAGTACTTAAAAAAAGCAATATTCCTAGCTAATCAAGCGCACAGCGGGGGAGCTATGCATCGTCTATGTTACAAAATCCTGATCCATCGCCTGAAGAGCTCGCGTTGGTTATTTCAGCTCATTAAACGGAATTGGCCCAGGTAAGCTTCTTCCTCCTCGCGTTTGCGTCGCCGCCGCCGCTTGCTTCTTCCGAGGATTGATGTTCGGGAGGTTTGGGCTTTGGATTCGGGTCCTAGGTTGCTGGGGGTGGGATGTCTCCGGCGTGGCCAGCTGTAAAGAGAGGTCGCCGGCAGCAGGGTAGCAGGTTGTGGGCGGGGCGGCGGAAGTCGCCGATCGCGAGCAGTGGAGGACAACCAATGGCTCGTGGTTGCAGTGGGGAGGCACGGCGAGCTCCCATAGGTGCGGCCGGCAGCGTGGGGGCGAGCAGGGTCGGTGGCGACGGTTCCACCCTCGGAGGCGGAGGTGGCTGGCCGCGCGGGGAAGAAGATAAACCTTCCTTGCTCGTGGGCCGGTGCTTCAGGTGATAGGATGATTTTCCTATCACCTGAAGCGATGCATAATCGCTCCCAGCGCACAGTAACCATGCGTAGTGTCAAGAAAAACAACCATGCTTGCAAAACAAGGGCACTGAAGCTTAGCATCATCATCATCTGGAACCAAATTTGTACAGCTGCAGATTAACTAGGGCGGTCATCGTCCAGGCGATAGACTGCACTTTGTGGCGTCTGCCTTTGGCGCTACATGCTGAGATATAAACATGGGAAATCATTGCTAATCGCACAGACAGATGGCAATGGCTCCGTGCTGTGCTATGCACAGCCACATTAATCCACACTATCAGGAACCCCAAGAAACCTAAACAACCAGCTAACTGTCAGCACTCAGCAGGGCAACAAACTAAGTTTTCTTTTTCCACTACTTTGTACAATAAGAAGGCCAAGAGCTGGTAGTCTCCCTCAGAGAAAAATTGGATTAGCTGCCTCGGCACCCACTCCATCACTGTGCTTGAACATTTTCAGCTGCACGCAGAGCCTTCCACTCCTCCGGAGGTCATCAGTGTCCCTTGGAATTTGAGTTTCGCCCTCATCTTGCCGACCCCGCTTCATTGATTCTGGTGAGCTTGAACCTAGAGATGAAGATGACGGGGTCATTGTCAAATGGGAGGTTTGCCATGGCTCCATGGCCTCTTGTTCCTTGTACTCCTCACCCCCATTTAGTAGAGGAACGGTGCCATCAAACACCATGTCACACTTGCTTGCCTGATATGGGACTAGCGCGCCTGGATACTGATGAGGGTTCGAAGGATCCTGAAAGAGTGAAGGTTTCCCCCTTTTCCTTGGGTTCTTCGATCTGACAGGGCCAGTTTGGCCCTGAGCTGCTTGATGTTTCCTTCTGTTGCCCTGCGGTGGGGAGTAGTTCTTGATCATTGTACCCACCTTCTCTAAGAAGCTTGCAACCTCTGCAGGAAGCAAGTGTCCCTCAAGATACCGATCAATTACTGGGAAATCATTCTTCAAATCTTCAATCTGCAAGTCACAAACAATAAGGACACCGAGGCCCACCATGTAAGCAAAATGCACAAGAGACCAACTTTCTGTGAAGGCCTTACCATTGAAGAAATGTCATGAGAGGTATTCTGACTACATCCAGTAGCATTCTGTCCAGCTACAGACTCATCTGGTGGTAGGGAGTTGATATTGGTTTCTGCAGAAGGGGTGAAACGGCAGCCAACCAATTGATGGAACTCCTCAATCTCACGAGCATACTCAACCCTCCAGTCTTTCCACTTACTCCATGTTCTTCTTGCCCACATTGGTACGCCGTGGAGGCGACCCTGGTCCCTTCCAAACTGCCTAGCAAACCTGTCAGGAACATACACCTCCTTTATGTTAAAGCTGATTAGCCAAGTCCGTGAGTAGCAGATGTTATCTGCAGCAATGCAATATTCTGGAACAATTGCTGGATTCATGTCCTTGTAAGGGTTCCAATTGACCTGAAAACATAATTGGGATAGTATAACATAACAGTTGAAACATTGGAACATGATTACAAGTAGGTAATTTGGGACTTGCCTCAGATAACTGAAGCTGCTCGAAAACTTTTCTCCACTCCATAACTTTTTTTCTTTGTCCACGTGTTGCTCCTCCAAAGTTCCACCGGCAAGCCCGGGGCAGCAAGGTGCTCTGGTTCTTCTGTTGTGGTTGAGTTATAGGAAGGTACTCATAAATCCAAGCCTTGCAGGAACAAGGGGAAGCCCAGATTAGTGAGGCAGATAATACAAAACCACAGATAATAATCAGAAATCATTCAGTTAAAGAGCACACCATCAGCAAAGTTGCACTGCCAAGAAACTGTGTTGTGGCATTAGGTGTTACTGCAACAGACAATCCCCTATACAGATGAGCAAGGGCTGCAGCCCCCCAAGCATACTCATGGATCTTCCTAAAATCTGCCAACAGGGGTAGATATCTTGGGGATACAAATCCTCTCATTGTGTCAGGAAATAAGGTGGAACCAACCAGGTATAGAAGGTATGCTCTGGTGCTATATGCAATCTCATTAATGGTCGGATTTTCTGGTAGTTGACTGAACTTCCTATACAACCAAGTCAACCTAATTAAGCCACACAATTGCTCCCCATTTCCAGGGCTCTCTCCAAGATAATGCAAGCACATTCGATTCACAGCTTCATCACCAATCGGCTCTGCGGTCACCACATGACCAGTCACTGGAATGCCAAGAATGTATGAAACATCACGAAGTGATGGTGCCATTTCAAATCCCATGAAATGTGCAGTATTTGTCTCATTGTTCCATCTCTCACAAAAGGATGTAAGCAAAGAACGATCAATGGTAAACCCAGTGGTAAGTGCAAGATGTCCAAGACCACTAGCATTAACAAGCTGTTGCTGCTGATCAGTCAGAACCCATTCCTTTAGCTTTCGAGTCTGCTGGCTTGGAAGCAGAACACCGTACCGCTACAAAATTTAGAGTACCTCAGTATGTAACTTGTTTAAGATGCCCAAGTAATAAAAGGAGTAAGGAACGAGAAAGAGACGTACTGTCCAAATCTGTGAGCTACCAACTGGTCTTCGACTATTTGCCTTCTGCTGTTGTGCTGTCAAACCTTCTGATACAAGGTCCATTTTGTCCTGGAAGCATGATTGCAGTGGTAAGATGGCAGCAGCAACAGTTAACACATGAAAACAAAAATGGGATACAGGATAAAAGGATACATGCCATACATTCATAGCTTTTCCATTCTTCCATTCTCTGGTACTTTTATTTTCACTATATTAAAAATCTAAAAAATATGACAGTTGCGGACTTGGGGAAATAAAACCCCATCAGAGTCTCTTGCGAGCAGTGGTATATATCTTGGGTGACTAGAAATATATGGCCAGTTGGCCACTTTCCTGTGTTATACAGATAGTCCTTGGGGAACGAATGATTGTGTCACTCCCGTGAGGAAGTGATTATATTGGGCAGCAATGGGTGGTCGCCTGGCTGGTTTCCTGCCCTTAGTTGGGCTGACACCAAGGTGGCATCAAGCAAGCAATGGGATGAGAGAGCAGACAACAAATTGATTCTTCTTACTTTCTTCCTAGTCTGGCCAGATTACAATCTGTGAGCACAAGCTAACAACCCAAGCTAATGAACTAGCAAACCAATCTAAACTGACTAGGAAACCAAAACCTAAAGATAAGGGATCATGGCTGATCCGGAGTTCCAGACACCTGTGTGTGACACTTCTTCCTGCGATACTGAATACTGCACATAACAGATTGAGTATGAATTGTACATGGTAACCTCCTTAACAACAAAAATAAAAGGTTGCAACTGTAATAGTTTGATTAAGATATACTACTCCCTCCATCCCAAAATATACAGACCAACCAGAGCCACAGCAGATCAGGGAGGCATCCCTACCTGAAAAATGCTGCCAGTACTTTATGCAGTACGCTCACCCTAATTTTGCACAACATTCAGCATTCCACAAATGACCTCCTACGTCCTACGGTCCTACCGTCCTACATTCCTACCACGGCCGGGCCTTGCCACACGAAAAAACAGTGTCTCGAAAACCAGGGGTTCTCAGAAGCTAGACTATGGGAAGTGAAATCGGTGCATTAATGCCTCAATCAACTAAGAATCACCAACCAAGGCGCGAAATGGTACCCCGGATGGCCGGATCTGGGCTTGCGCCATGCGGCTCCCCTCGACTCCAACAATGATGGGGTAAGAGCGACAACAGAGAGGAGGCGGTGGCGACTGCTCACTCACCAGCGAGGAGTCTGAGCGCGCGCCGCGCTCCTCCGCCTCCGGGGGCCGGGCGCCTCCGATCCCGTATTTCCCTCGCACTTTCCTGGTGGAGGTTGGAACCTGCGAAGAACGAAGCGACCGTGGGAGAGAGAAGAGACGAGAGGTCGTCAAGTGAGAGGGCGTCCCTTCCGCTGCCACGCGGGGCCCAGTCCTCAGGTGTCTACGTGGGGCCCATCTTTCAGTGGATCAAAGCCATTCGAGCCCGACCGAGCGAGTGAAGAACCGGGTCGGTCGGGTTCGCTTCCCACGAGCCCGAGTTAAAACCCTAGCCTCCGCTGGTCCGCGATCCCTTTTCCATTTCCCCTCCCACGGCCGCTTGCTCGCACGCTCGCTGGTGAAGAGCTGCAGCTGCGTCAGCGGCGGCGGCTGCTTTGCTGGCGCGCGCGTGCCTCCGACCCACCCCGCGCCGTCGTGGGATCTGAGGAGGTCCGGGGAGCGCGAAGAGGGAGGGGGCCTCCCGACCCTTGGGGGGGGGGGGCAGGACTCGCGCGGCAGGCCCCCGCTCTCTGCGACGGCAGAGCGGACACCAGGTTGGTTCTTCTCTCCTTGCCTTTTGTCTCGAGAGGACAGAGTAGGCGCTTGGCTCCAGGGTTTCGAAGCTGCCCTGTGGCTTGCTTCGAGTTTGCCGTTGGGCGTCGGTGTAGTTCTGTAGATTGGGTTGGATAATTGGGCAAGTTTAAGTGTTTTCATGCAATCTTAGAAGAATTATATTCTGTCAGAAGTTATGTAAAACAATTCCTGCTTAATATGGGCCATGTAACTTCGAAGCAATTTCTGTTACTGTTCCTCTGTTGTTTCCTTTTTGGGCATACCACTTTATTTGGCACATGGTATGTAACTTTGTTCTATATCATTCTTCTATTTTCAGCCCTACAGAGGATGTGCTGTGTGGCTATCTAAGAGGTAACGACAGGTCTGAAGTTACTGGTCCTCTGTCAAAACCAGAAAGCATGTATTCTCAGTTTCTCACCAAGCACTGTGATCTCACAGGTGTGTAAAAAGAGGAGGGCAGTTTGTATAAGCAGTGAACCACTACGTTCTAGTACAGATTCAGAGGTTGGAGAAATGAACTTCCAAGAATCTGAGGTGACATCAAATTCTATATTTGAGCACCAATCATTCCCTAAGAGCATGGCTGAAAGCATGAATGTTAGCAAGACAAGGCTGTGTGGGAAAATTCTGAAGAAGCTCATGGATCACAAAGGTGGTTGGCTTTTCCACAAACCAGTTGACCCTGTTCTTTATGGGATTCCTGATTACTTTGATGTTATCCGTAATCCAATGGACTTGGGTACTGTTAAAAAGAAACTCTCAGACAAGAAATATGTTATGGCTAGTGAGTTTGCAGCAGATATGCGACTTACATTCGCAAATGCAATGAAGTATAATCCCCCAGGAAATCATGTCCACGCAGTTGCTGAACAGTTAAATAGAATATTTGACTCAGAATGGCGATCGGTGATAAGAAAATGGAATGTCAGGAACCCAGTACAAGAGCAGAAACTGATGAAGGCAACAAAGCCTCAAGCTGCCATGAAATTGAAATCTTTGATTACTGAACGGCTGGTCACATGCTCAAATTCACTGGCAAAGGAGCCATCAATAAATGCAATATCCTCCAAAGTAGGATAATTATATACCTATTCACTTGATGGCATTTCTTTCTTAATGACAATATTTTTTAATATATTGCCATCTGCTGTCCACAGGTAAAAATTAAATTTTTTGTCCGAGGCTCTGAGAACACCTCTCTCAAAGGTTTGAATGATATATCTTCTCTCAATTGTTGATTCTCATCATATAGCACATCCACAAAAGGATTTATAGTGGTTTGCTTTTTTTTTGGGGGGGATCCTTTCATGCAGCTGGTAGCCAAGAGTGCTCTATAGATAATTCACTCGCTTCAACCAAGGTTTTTGGCTTGACTGCCCTTATTTCTGTTTTGACTTGTACCTATCTTTGTCTGATAATACCATCAGTAGCTGAATGATTGTCCATTCACTCTCTTATGCAATATCTTCTATCTTCAGGAGAATGATAAAATATCAAGAACACAATCAAATGAGAACAGGGTTTTATCAAATGGTAGGTTGATGCTTTCGGCCAAATTTTATGAACTTATACCATGTTATCAGTTATCTAACAAACTTGCTTGCGACCGTAGGAAATGAGTCAGGGTCTTGCAATTCTGTTGCTTCTTCTGAACAAGGTAGATGATATCAATTATTTGATGCACCTGCTTGTATTTTAGTTTTACATTCTTACTTTATAGTTATAACAGCTTGAACTTAAGGCACTATTTTCTGCATATAATTGTTTCCTAATATAGTGCATCTTGTTATGTGAATTCTAGGAGAGGAAAGTTATGTACACCTTGAACCTTTGTCACCCAGTAAGGCCCTCCGTATAGCGATGCTCAAGAGTCGTTTTGCTGGAACAATCGTGAAGGCACAACAAAATGCACTTCTGGATCATGTAATATTTCTGAATACATAATCAACATTGTACACAGCAACTTTTTCAGAAGACTTTTCTCTGTGGCTCCTTACTGAATGCCGTTTTGATTTTCTAGGGGAAGGAAGTAGACATTGCAAAGTTGCAGTTGGAAAAGGAGAGACTGGAAAAAAGGCAGCAGGAAGGTAGGAAATCTTCTGATGGTTGCATGTGCTTGATCTGTTTGATTACCTCTGTCATGTTTGGTCAATTCAATTGTGCCTTAATCTTCATGAATAGCTCTCACTAGTCCTGTTCCTTTTTCAGAACAATAATATGTGTGATTAGATTGTTAGTGAACTTGATATTCTACTCAATATCCTAAATTTTGCATTACACCAATTACTATATAGAATTTCTGTGCAAACAATGTTCCCCCCTAGATTATGAGGGAAAATTGCAATTTTTATGCTAATTGAGGGGATTAGATCAAAATGGCCCCTATCCAGATAGGGCCCTAAGTGCCAGGTGTGCCCTATGTTTTAATATGGTCTCAAGCATGTCACATAGTAGCACGATGCATGATATTTATCATGGGTAGGAATGGATGGAGGTGCCTTTGAACATGCCAGTCAATTTTAAGACCATTTTTTTTCAACTTTCTGTGAGGATATTATAAGCCAGTTTGTTGTTCATTGAATCATTCATGGAAATGATCTTAGTATTTGTGGAGTAGTTCAAAGAAGCTAGTTTAAGAAATTATCTTACAACATTTTGGATTTTGGAAAAAAAGAACTGGAACAGTGGAGCTATGTATGGATAGTGGGGGCGTAGACAACATCTGGTGAGATGCAATAAAAGTTGTAGAGCATTGCATATGACTGTCAGATGATGTTCTTAAATACTAATGGATCTTCAACTTTGTCCATTTTCATAAGGAAATAATTTTTAAGTTACCTCTTATTTCGAGTCAGCTGCCATGGTGAAATTGGTAGACACCCTGCTCGTAGAAAGCAGTGCTCATGCGTCTCGGTTCGAGTCCGAGTGGCAGCATTCTCGAAAGAAGTATAAAATAGACTAGACAAGTAGACATGGTGGGGAACTTGCTTTAGGAAAAAAGTGTTTTTAGTAGCTTATATTGCTCTGGGAGGGTTACAATTTTGAAGATGCATTTTGACCCATCTTTCTCTAGCTACTGGCAATAACCAGCCTAATCAATGCCTGGTGTGCATTAACTGGATATCAATAGGAACTGGTTAGAGATTTTTTTTTTTTTTTACTCATGGCATGTTAGAAACTGTAGCTTTCTACTTAAGAAGGTCGATAGAATAGATAAGGTTGTGAGGTCAGGGGATAGTTTGTTTGAAATGGTGAGCTGATTTGGGGAGTTTTAAATTTACCAGTTAGTGAAGTTATGCACGTAGAACCTTACACTCTTGAAATTTATCAGTATTCAGTTATAAATGCTAGGAAGTTATATTTTATTACGAGTGACATAAATTCTCCAAACTTGCGAGGAAAAAAATCTGAGTTTTCAGTTTGTGGTTTTAGGTTGTAATTTTTGGGTGCTGTCTGTTGAGTATATTAAACAAATGCATATTTTATTGGGGGCATTTATGCTTTTATTGCCCTGATATGTAATTAAAAATAACGTGACCAACCTAGGTGGCATTGTGAATATAAGAAGAAAGTCACCTAATTCAACTCCTTTAGCCATAGTGTCGACATCAGGAACTGGACCGGAACCTGACCTGTTGCCACCCTGGTGTCACCCCAAATCCTTCCCATCCATCTTATTCACGTCGCCAAGCTCAATTGCTCCCACCTATTATTTTTCCAATGTCCTTTTTTGCTCAGGCACTGGTGGGGATAGCAGCAGCACCCTGCTTCATTGGTGCTGTTGCTATACCTTTGATACAGTCATTGTCCCTCTGACAGCTGCCTCCAGTGTCTATGTCCTGCTTCTTTGGTTGGATTACCTGAATATTTTCATTCCCATCAATCAATATTATAGTACCTCTTGGAGCTCCATGGCAGAACCTTGTCTGCCATGTTCAGCTCTACTAGTGGCACTACCTTTTCACCATGTGACTAGCGCGGACTATGCCATCTTATGTACATCGCCCTTTGCAAAATTTTCCAGTTCCATTGAGAGCAACGTATTCACACCAGTATTACATGGATACGTGTGCCAAAAATTTTACATATCGACATGTATCAGATATGGTGTGATACACACCAGACTCTTATTCTCTAGTCTCAACTTTGACGTGGCTGGAGAGGCAAGAATAGAGAGAGAGAGATATTTTGTTTGCATGAGGAAGAAGGAAAAAGTGACTCGCCTATTGGAAGATTTAATACATGATCATAATTGTTCAGATATGGCAATGTCACCTATTTTGTCAACTTGTGTGTGCCGCACTCCCTAGGCATCCGGTTCCTTGTGTCGGTTGCTCACGGGATCATTGCTGCCCAAAGTGCCCCTTTGCACACACCTTGCAAAAGTCTTCATGCTTGCTGTTCACCACACCGCCAGATCTGGAGCTTGGCCTGTTCGCTCGCCTGCCTGTGCGTGAATATGGCGCACCAAACACACCCACATCCACCCACTGCCACAGGGGCCCACATGCTATCGTTGCATGAAGGAGAAGTGATGAGAAGTAGATGGCTGGTGGGGTTGGAATGGAAGAGATGAGAGAAAAGGAAAAGAGAGAATCAAGACATGTGGGGTCAATGCCATTGTCATTGTCCACGTAATGTGCGGGAGTTAACTAGACAAGCCTCGGTACGCTGGGGAATGCATAACAGCACCTAAGACATCTTATTTATACTCAGTTTAGTCTTATTAAGTATACACCTATTGAATAGTGGCAGGGCGCCGGCCTGTGGCACCTGTGGTTGGTTTGGGCCCTCCTACCAGGGGGTAGTTGCAGTGGTCGCTAACCCAGTGGGTTGTGGTTGGCCCAGGTTACGGTGCGGCCCTATAGGGTGAAGCTGGGGTTCAGGGGTATTCTCGGCCGGTTTGGCTGAGATTTCTTCTTAGTGCAATGCTGTGGGGACGGTCTTTCCCCACCGGTCGAGTTTTTTTTTTTATTCTATGATCTTTCTTGTCTGCTAGCTCTGTCAACAGCAAAGAGCATACGCCAAGTGACAGTTAAAGTTTGAAACTTTCGAGTCAAAGATCTCTTTCTTAGCTGGACATGAAGAATATCTTCGGTAATTGTGGGCCACAGAGGTGCATGTCACAGGATAAGTGATGGTGGTGGCCTCCTGGATATCTGTTCCAGAGGGCAGGGTGGCTAGAGCATTACCGTGGTGGTGCATCTCATAAGTGTCTGGAAGCTTCATGACGTTGGGGTTGCTAAAATGCTGTGTAACGGCATTTGTGCAAATTCGTGATTGAGATAGGGTATGGCGAATTGTCGATGGCTTGATGCGGGGTGGGGCAAGGGGGTTAAGGATAGCTCTAGCATAAACATTTGTTTTGAGCACAACTGATCGTTGATGGAGGTGTGATCAACATCACTCATGATCCCTTAAAATATTAGCTGGCCTTATAAGGTGGATGCTTTTTACTATGAATTTATGTGTAGATCAGGATGTTAGTTGACATCTTCTTGAAGTTCCAGGCTAGAGCAAAACATAGCTTATGTCTCTCTAAACTTTGTTGCAGTTCTACTCTAAACATAGCTTGTGATAGAGGCATTTCTTTCTTGCTTGCTTCTGTCGTGTTTATTTATTTCACTATTTGGCTATTGGCCTTATGTTATGCTAGCTACTTTTCGAAAAATATTGACAAGGTTATGTCAGGCCTGTCCTGTGAATGTTGGCTTCATTTTCAAAAAATTTCCTTGGTACAGAGAAAGCAAGAATTGAGGCCCAGGTAAAGGCTGCTGAAGCTGCTGCGCAATTAAAGGTAGAGGAAGAAATAAGGACGAAGCGCGAAAAGGAAAGAAAGGCTGCACGACTGGCACTGCACATGGTACTTCCTGCCTGCCAGTTCCTTACCAGAACATTTCTATGCTTGATGCTGCACTATGGTTACTCAAGTTGTTCTCTTTGGCATGTAGATGAAGAAGACTGTTGATATTGACAATAGTGACTTTCTGAAGGACCTGGAGAACTTGTGCCAAAAGTGGCAATTGAATCCTCCAAGCAAATTGATCGTAGATTTTGTCAATGGGATTGAGTTGCCAGAGGGCCTAGGGAGCCCACTGGAGGCACTTGGCCTATTCATCAAGAAAGATCTTGAGGAAGAGGTTGATCATGAAATGGAGGACAGTGTATCAACCTCCCTGAACGCTGATGTTGAGGAAGGAGAGATCAGCTGCTCTCAATAGCATACCTCTATCCAAACTGTGAACCTGGGATTGTAGGATTATGTGTGTGCAATGTAATCTATTCCGCCTCCACGCAACCTCATAAGCAGAGTAAAATGTCAGTTCATGTGGTCTGCTGTGTCATCTAACCTAGTTGCCCCAGAATCTCTGCCGTATGCTGGAGTAGAATAATTTGGGCATCGCCATCACTTTTGTGGTTGTCATGCGCCAATGTATGTTATAGGTGGTCATAGGCTATTCAGACAAGCTACTCATTGGACTTTCTATAAAAAAATAAAAAAGAATAGTATCAGTGTATAGTTATATGGTGTTAGCTGTTTATAAGCTGGATGTTTTCCATTCGTTTTGCTCTTTTTTCCCCGTTCTGTACCCATTTATGAATTAGCGGGGCACCGTTTATGGATCCAGTAATGTATTGCCTTGCAGTAAGTCAATGGGCAATTATTATTTTCTATCAATCTGCAAGGTCAGATTCTCTATAGCTCAACCATATGAATAATTATGAAATCAGCTCTATAAACTTTATTACTGGATTAATTAGCATGCAGTCGTGTAAACTTACAAAGTAGTACAAGTGGCAAAGCAGGAATGGGGTTGGTTCCAGCTGATGCTGATCACGTGCCTATATTAATAAACAGCACTGACTCATACAACTAAGTGGCTGTAGTTTAGTGGTGAGAATTCCACGTTGTGGCCGTGGAGACCTGGGCTCGAATCCCAGCAGCCACAGTTTGTCAATGTTTTTGCCTGATACTTTTCTCAATTTCCCACCACTATTTTTAGGAATAGTTTTCAATCGAAATATATAATACGACGTTCTTTAAATCAGTGTATAATACTGACATCGACATAGGAGCATTCAAAAGTACCTGCCCCCTGGATTTAAGACACGGAGATGCTAAAATCAATTGATGCAAAATCTATGTCCGATACTACCCTATTTTTTTTTCACTTCTCCATGTTGCAGCTGTTACATTCAAGGTCATTTGTGTATTGCATTTTACATGCTTCATAGTGCGGACTACAGGCTACATTAGCCCACGAATCAGCAAGGGTATTGTACAAGTGATCTCATGATCTCATCCTAACAACAAAATCACAGTTCACTGTTAAAAGTTTCCTCGACCTCTTATCTACAAACCCATCTTTCTGGGCCTCAGATACGTTGCGCCTTTCTTCAGACCGGGCATGGCAACCTGCTGCTGCTGCTTAGCTCTCTTCTCCCTCTCCTTCTCCTTCTCGATGCGAGCTGCCTCAGCCTGCTCCTGCCTCAACTTCTCCATCTCCTCCTCCATTGCCGTCTTCTCTTCCTTCTGCCTCTTCTTATGGTCCAGAAGGGAGGTATCTGTCTCCTTCACCGAGAAGAACATGGGCCCCATCTCCGCTAGCCATTGCGGGTCAACCGCAGTGACACACTGCATGTACTCCTTGGTGGTCAGGACGAGCTCGTGGTAGACGACATAGTCCGGAGTGTAGCCAAGGCCGTAGAGTGCACTGCTGGGGTGGAGGTGGCAAGGCATCCCGTTCCGACAGTTGACGTACTCCCCAACACCCTTCAATCGGGCAGAGTTGTGGAAGTACGCAGAGCAGATAGCTTTCCTCACCACATCCCATTCCATATGGCATGATGTTAGGGGGATCTTCAGGGTTTTCAGTATGTCCAGCAGCTGAGATCTCACTTCCCGAGCCTTACGGAGACCCTTGACATGGAGGAAGTGATCATTGCACCAGTCTCCTCGATATTGGTTAGACTTCCACTGAAGATACACATTCAGGAGCGTTAGGTGGTCGGATTCTGGGACGAAGAACTTCTCCCGTGCAGCATCACTCTCCTCTGCTCGATCTTTGGGCCGGAAAAAGACCGAGGGTACCGATAGCATGGAAACAATGGTCAGCACCTCATCAAGGCACCCTAGCTGCTCCCCCATGAGAAGCATCTTTGCTAGAGTCGGATCCAACGGGAACTCCACCATCTTCCAGCCAATTTCTGTAAGGCCGCCAACATTGTTCAAGGCTCCTAACACCCAGAGTTGATACATGGAGTTGAGGATATTCTCCTGGGGAGGAGGGTCCATGAAATCAAAATCGAGCAAATTTTCAACTCTCAGGGATTTCAGTAAAAGCACCACATTCCCCAGGTTGGTCCTTTGGATCTCAGGCACAGGGTTAGGAAGCATCTCATTCTGGTAGGCTGATTCTGTGAACAGCCGGTAGCAGGTGCCAGGGCCAGTTCTTCCTGCTCGACCTGCACGCTGGTCGGCAGCTGCCCGACTGACAGGGAAAACCTGGAGCGCGTCCATACCCATCCTTGGGTTGTACACCTTCATCTTCCCATATCCAGTATCGATGACGTAGAAGATACCATCCACTGTCAATGAGGTCTCAGCGATATTGGTAGCAACAATACATTTGCGAGCGCCCTCTTCAGCCTTCTGAAAGATCTTGGCCTGCAAATCAGCTGGCAACTGTGAGTAGATGGGCAGAATCTCCAGTTTGGGCACAGTCTTGGTGGATGATGATATCAGCTGCTCCATGCGTTCAGCAAGAGCATAGCAGGTAGCCTCGATTTCCTCCTGCCCAGTCATGAAGATGAGAATATCACCGGGGCCACTGGTTATGTGGATAGTCATTGCTTGCTTCACTGCCGCTTCCACATAGTCCTCACATGGCGTTTTGCTGAACATAATGTTAACTGGGAACGTCCGGCCTGGGATATGGAATACAGGCACACTGCAAACAAAGGAAAGAGTTAGCGGGCTTGCACATGTAAGCATGGCCAACATTTTATTTGGAATAAAGATACCTATCAGGTTATCTTACCCTCCAAAGAACTTGGAGAACTTGTCTGCATTTAGGGTTGCAGATGTGACGATTAGTTTAAAATCCCGTCTGCGTGCAACAACCTTCTTCAATATACCAAATAAAACATCAGTGTTGAGTGACCTCTCATGTGCTTCATCCATGACGATAACACTACAAAAGAACAGGGAGAGGGGAAAAATTTTAGTATGGCAAGTCGTACTCAGACCATCTAAGGTATATTGTGACATCCCAAGCTATATCAAATACTGAGAAAGGAAGGGAGAAGTTAGCAACATACCGATACTTGTCAAGGTCAGCATCTTTCAAGGTTTCACGGAGCAGCACTCCATCTGTCATATACTGCAAATGGCCAACGATTAATTTTGTTATTTGTAGGAAGGCAGAACCATACAAAGCAACTAAACTTGGCCAAGGTTAAAGTAACATAATAATTTACAATGTAAATCTGGCCCAAGTTTCAGCCAAGTGGTCAGATGTGATCACAAATGATAGTGCTAAGACCTATAATATGCCCTCCTACAAGGCTGTATTCGAGCAGAAACACATGCAGTTCCTAAACACGTAATGACAATAAAGAACACCAAAACCTGAGATAGAAGGACAAAGGTCTAGATGTGCTTGAACACGTATAAACAAACAAGTCACTAGCAGTTTACCTTTATTATAGTGTTTGGACCAGTGACGTCCTCAAATCGTATGGCATATCCGACTTTATCTCCCAACTCGGTCTCCATTTCCTCACTGACTCGCTTAGCAACACTCATGGCAGCCACACGCCTTGGTTGGGTACAACCAACAACTCCTGTGCTAGTATATCCATCCTCATGCAGATACTGAGTTAGTTGAGTAGTCTTCCCAGAACCAGTTTCACCAACAACCACAACTACTTGATTTTCACGCACAACCTGCTCGATAACATCAATAAGACTAGGTTATTACTTAACCGGGCTACTATCATTTCAAATAAACTAAATGCAAAATTAATTGTTCGCCTCAGGCATGATGTACACACAAGGAATCCCAAAGGCTGTTTAATATAAAATTATCAAAGCTCTCTAAATGAAAGAGCAACAATCTGCATCATGTCCTTTCTCCTTATGCATAGGTGTTACTTCATTCATCAAAGCCATAGCTCAAAGTTCCAATCCTTTTGGATGTTGATCATTTACAGTATAGAGAACTTGTGGTACAACTTGTGGTACAACTTGTGGTACAGCTTTCAATATACTACTCCCTCCGTTCCAAATTATAGGTTGTTTTGGCATTTCTAGGTGCATAGTTTTTGCTATGTATCTAGATACCTAGAAATGCCAAAATGGCTATAATTTGGAACAGAGGGAGTAAATTCCTTGAAGCAGAGGAAAGTAAGACGGAAATCTCGATACAATAAAAGCTCGTGATAAATACAAACCCAAATACATACCTGTAGCAGATCATCCCGGACAGTAAATATGGGAAGATATTGTCTTTGTTGAGCTAGAGATTTTGATTTGGCAAAATCACTGACAGCTTCTGCTTTTTCCTTTAAATGTTGAGAAAACTTTGCTTCTTCTTTAAAATTAATCTCTCCTTGGTCGCCAACAACAGCAGTATCTGCATCAACCTGAACTTTCGAAGGTGAGTAACATAAAGGACAAGGAACTGTAGTTTTCAAAACACATAGATACATGTAGAAATGTGGAAAGATACCTGCTCAGCCGTTTTCTCAACACCCAAGATGTTCCCAAGCTTAGATCCAGCAAGCTCCCAAAATCGTTGCCTTGATTTATTCATGCTCTGCTTTTCACGAATTTCCCTAACCAGAGTAGAACCTTTGCGTGCAATAATAGCCATATCAGATGTAGGATCCTTCAGTGGCATTACAGGTTCTGCTTGTTTTGTGAATACAACTCGTCCATCCAGAAACGGAGGCTTTGTGTCTGCCAAAGATTAAGCCAACAGCTTGTCAACTTCAACTGCATCAGGATACTGTAGATAGGCAGAAAGCCTTGTCCAATGTGTGTTCGAGAAAAAGAAAGAAAGCCTTGTCCACAAGTAAAAGAATCAATATTCACACACATGTTACTTTATTTTCTGTCTTATGTACAAATAATGACATAAAGAAAATATTGATGGGCCCCAGATTAAGATATAGTGTAAGTTTCAGGTTGACAGAACAATTGGAACATGTGTGCTGAAAATTGTGTGCAATACATCCCATACATGTTAACAATAGCCACATCTTGCTCTGAAGGATTATCATGGATGAGCCATAATCTGCTAGCCATTAATACCAACTAATACGGAGACAAACAGCTACATGGGTTGATCAGTACAATAGCACTATCCTGGTGACATCCCCATCACAAACATACTTAATGATCTTCACAGGAATTGTTTGCATCCATCGCAACCTTCCATGAGAAACAAAGGGATGCTTTCTAACATGTGTGGTGTGATTAAAGCTTACTGAATCACAAATCTCAAACAACAAGATCAAATAGATAGAAGGAAGCCTTGATAGGCAAACATACCATGGACAAGAAGTATTACTTTCCGCTCCTCCTCATCATCAAATTCAGTCTGGACTTCTGTTCCTTTAACAGCTCCAGATCTCAACAATTGTCTATCCTCCCACTGAGCATTATCAGCAGTCATCTGTGACAACTTTTTGCTCTGAGCAAGGGTCATCAGACTACCATCTCTACGAGTCTGCAACCAAGAGACATAGCTGTCAAAAACAGAGTACAAGTGCATCGCATACTGCAAAAGTTAAGGCTACAAAAACTACAATTTACTGGAAATAATTGAAGTATTGGAATAAAAATCTTGGATTATCTTCTGTTTTCTGCACGCACAGTTTGACTATACCGAAAAGAAGTAATATGAAATTATGAATCGTATAAGATGAATACAATTTCCTTTGTTGATGGTGCACTGCACTTCATATGCTATCAATGTCATCAGGATGTGAATTTAGTAGGGGTAAAACCTAACATGTTGCTAGAAGATAGGAAGTCGAAGAATGACCAAGGAAAACAAAGCATGTCTCTAATTGTGGTTGTATTATTATGCCCTACTTTCACTTCTTGCAGGCATTTCGCTAGTAGGATACCAGGTGGTTACATGAAATGTCAAGCCAAAGTACATGATGTACTTGGAAGTATCATATCAGTAAACAAACAAGGAACTTACCAGCTTCTTCGGCATCGGTGCTTCCTTCTTTTTGTATGAACTTTCATCTCCAAGATACATAGCATTATCACCGTCAAACATGGTTGTGTGTTCTTCACAGTCATACCTGAATAATTTGCAAAGGTTAGAGGATTGGTTAATTATATTTGGTGTTCTATGACTATAAGACTGTTCAGTCATTGTATTGATTCTCCTGCACTAGAACACTGAAGAAAGCACGCTAAGGTACAAGAACTTAGGATTGTATGCTAAATACAAATAGAATATGTTCACACTCAGGATTTCAATATGTAAACTAATAAATATATAAAAAGTATACTTTGCCACTTTAGCAGATGGCATTGCCATACTTTTTGGAAGCAAACATTGCAAAATGCAGAATCGGAAAGCTTTTGCTTATAATTGTGATGCCAACAAAGATCATACAGCACTACAATATTGCCATTCTGTAAAACAAACTAAACAAAGTTTATTTAAGGAAAATTACCATGCACGGTCAGCATTATAATCCATCTCTTGCATCATTTCCTCGGTTATCTCATGGTTCCTATCAGGATTTGAGGGGCTTCTATCGGCATCGATGACCTGGGATAACAAGGTAGCAGTTATAAACTTGTAGCTTATGATAAAAACATGTTGAGGAAATAAAATGATAACTTTTTTAGAGTCTAAACGGCAAACTAAAGAAACATGGAATTCAAAGATCATCAACTCCCCAGGTTGCTATTAGTATGTTGATTGACTATACACAGTAAAGTTTCACAATGTTGATTGACTAAATGACTACATAAAACAAAAAATGATTCCTAGAACGAGAAGTCATCCTAAAACACATATGATTATAGAACTTTTTAGATAGTAACTACATCAACTAAATGACAATCCTAGCTCATGACTCACTGTTTATTAAATTTAAGTATAAATCAACCTAAAGAAAGAGGACCAGCATAAAGCAGGCAATGAGGTGTACATGTTCAGCCAAACAAAATAAGTATATCGTATAGACCCTCCCATTACAGACATCTAGAAGTAGCCACTGACCATTGTCAGAACACTACAAAATTGGATGGCTGTATGGCTGGACAAAACCATATGGTTGATTAAATTATGCAGTAGAAAATAGAATACAAAATCACATTTGATAGCATGAAGTAAAATTGTGTTTTCCTCAAAAACAAGTAAAATAATGTTGTATAAAATCAAATTATAGCTTACATTAGAACCATTTGGTGATGAAAAGGTAAGCTGGTGTGATC
The DNA here is from genome assembly GCF_002211085.1 of Panicum hallii. Taxonomy (NCBI): domain Eukaryota; kingdom Viridiplantae; phylum Streptophyta; class Magnoliopsida; order Poales; family Poaceae; genus Panicum; species Panicum hallii. Next base: position 50,670,980 of record NC_038043.1, read on the forward strand.
TTCTACCGGAACCTGAATAAGAAGACCCTTTTGAGGAACCAGAAGCGCGTATGGGGGCAGGTGAAGGGGATACATTATCCCACGGGGATGCTGGACATTCACAACATCACGTTATGATTAATTTAGTGATTTATTCAGGTAACTGAGATGTAGAGTATATTTACTTCATAAAAACAAAGCAGTCTTGCAGATATTCTAGCTGAGCTTGATTTACCTGCTGAACGTGGCGTGTTCCCACCCAACCAAGGAGACAACAAACGAGCATCTGGGGATGCAGCAGCAAGCATAGGAGATCGTGTTGGATGCTGCCTTCGGGAGCCAGGCCGATCATCACGGTAATCTCGACGAGGTGTATCTTCCCATTCCCAGCGTCCATCATCCCAATCAGATCTTGCTAGCATTCGCAATGGCAACCATACTCATATTAGTAAAGTGTCAAGCCAGTGAGTAAGAGTTAAAAAAGAATGCCAGGCCAAAAAAGTACCAGGTGTTCTTGAGCTTCTTGAGCCATGCTCATGTCGACTTCTCTTGTTAACATAGTCAATGGATGTAGATCTCTCACGCTCATCACGCCTAGTATGAGATTCTCTATCATCATGGTATCTTCGCCTTCCACTACTGCTATAGCCAATGGATGCAGATCTCTCACGGTCACCTCGTTTATCACGGGATCCTCTATCATCGTAGTGGTCATAACTACGAGGCGTGTCATAAGCATGGGAACCTTGAGAGCTTCTAGAGATGTGGGTCTGTAAAGCAACAGGCATAGCAATTCTGACTTGTTAGTAAGGTCAAGATAAAAGTAATGAAATTATTGATGTAATTTCCAAAACAAGCAGGTGGGAACGTATTTTCCATGTGATACTGACCTCTTGCCGGTGAGCCTCATCCCGACGGCTGGGTGTTGGGACCCGTTCATCCTCATCAGCAACTGTTGCTTCCAAAAACGAAGAGAAAGATTTAGTTACAATTTACAGATGAATGCAAATGAATTTCCATAAAAACATAGCACTAGAAGGGTCTATATATCAGCTAACAGAATCACTATTAGGTCACGCTTCCGTAATTCCCTGATATGACTTCAGTAGACAGCCTTGACAGGGATTCACCCCACACATCATCATCCTCCCATCACTGGCGGTGTTCCCACTGCCAGATTCACAGCAGCTACACCACTCCTCCCTCACTAACCACTCGATTTTATCACTCCCCTGCAGTCAGCACTGCTGACTGGCACCTGCCCACACCACAACACTGCTGGTGCAGTTGCCCTTCCTCTAAGCCCTACAGCCACCAGAAACTCATGTATTTTGTTCAAAGAATAAGACGCACCATTTGAAGATGATTTATCATCAGAAGCACTTCCTCGATAGCGACGCGATGAATTACTGCGACCCGCTGCAGACAGGCTCGTCGCATCATTCTCGACAGGTCCTGGCTTCTCATCTTCATCAACGGAACTGGCAGCAACAGCTACCTTGGGAAGGGGAGGCTTAAACACATTGCCGCCTTCGGATCCCCGCTTCCTGCGAGCGAGGTCGTCAAGACCTGCAAAAGCACAGACCTAGAGTTAGCTCACTGAAATTCTATGGACACAATAGAACTGTAACCACCAATCAATTCACAGGCCTGCACGTTGTTAATCAGGGAAAAGCAAACCACAAGCAACATGGGTCCATACTGTACCCAAGCATTCAACGCACACCACACACCGCACAAGCACCAGATTCATACCTAGGATGGACTTCCCAGCCTGCGGCCGGTACATGACCTTACTCGGCAAAATGAGCCCTTGTGCCGTGTCGTCCTCCGGGCCAAGGGTGGCCATCGTCGCGTCCATATCGACCTCCCCGTTCCCGTTCCCCTGCAGACGGAAAGGAAGCAAACACGGAAGCCGTCTCGACGTAAGCGCAAGGACACAAACGGACTCGAAGCACGCACGAACTAGCTCAGGGGACGACCTCCATGGTGATGGTCGACGGGAGGACTCAGAGAGCCGGAGGTCGTGGGCTGGCACTGAGTCACCACCGGTAGGAGGCGACCCCCGGCGATGCTGCTGCGGCGGCGGCGGCTAGGGTTTGGCCTTGATTCGGCAGAGTGCGAGTAGTGTGTGGCTGGGGAACCGAGGAGGCGGGCGGGCGGAAGGGGGAGGCGGGTAGGGAGAGCGCGGGCGGCGGTGGCGGCGAGAGATGCCGGGGGAGGCGGCGAGGTCGCTCGAATTGGGGCCCCAAATCTGGAGCCTGGAGGGGGGAGTGGGGATTGAGAAATTTTTGGATAGGCGGGGGTCAGGGCGCGAATTGTCAAAGCCGCAGGCCCGGGGGCAAAGGTCGGTTAGTCATGTCGGTACTACAGGGGGGACGGATTTGAATTTTAAATCAAGTCAAGTCGGAAAACATTCAGAAATTTGTATTGCCGGGTTTTTCAAACCAGGATTTTGTTCATTAATTTTATAGAAAGCAGCGCGACCATGCAGGAATCAAGAAAAAATTATTATGATACCCCAAATTGGATTATAACTTCTTTTTCCGTAGAGTGATCTATGCACATTCTGCGAATCCAAGATATCTAATTGGAGCTTTTAAGTGAGACACTAAGAATAACTCGAGTTAGCTATGTGCCAGAATATCAACTCAAGCTAGAATTTAGTTCCTCAAATCAAGCCAAGCTTGAGTTTGCTTTTTAAATTCATGAGCTCCAAGATATCTAATTCGGATTGGTATTTTCAGGTGAATTAGACGAACGTGTAGGGAGGGAGGGAGAGGCGGATGGGAGGAGTCGCGAACGGAAACAAGTGAACGGCCTGGAAAGGACCCACCTGTCGAGAATGAAAGTTGGACCCAACCGATATTTGAGATGGGAACCAACTTACTTTAAAAATGAATGAAGGTAAACAAAATAATGAAAATTAATTGTCCAGATGTACTTTTTAAATCAATTGTCCAGATTGAGTATTAAATACTACCATGTTACTTGTGAAATATCACATGGTCATTCTTAACCGATATGTGTTTTTGATCAGATAATTTTTTTTTCTTGTTCTCCCATGCTGCCGATGGTGTTGTACTTCAGAAAGAGATGTGAAGCACAGCATTTTCGGACCATTCCCTACTCGAAGTCTTTTTTCATCCAACAGGAAGCAGTGTTATGTAAGATCACGTAGACATATAGTCCTTTTTTTTTTTTCCTTTTGAACGGCGTAGACATATACTCCTGCTTGTCTTTCAGCAGGACATCATACTTGCCGTCGTGTACAGGGATTATTACAACTCAACTTCTCCGTGTACCTTGGAGTATAATGTATCTACGCAATCCTACCCAACTTTCTGAAAATCTAACCGCGACTCCTATAGTAAGTACACGAACTCGATCGACGACACCGCTGCCGTGTTAAACGCCGCGCCGTCGTCGCACGTCCCGGTAGCTGCCGATCATCAGCCAGCCCGCCAGCAGCCGTGTCGCCGACCGGGGTCTCCGTGTCCACGGTCGCCGCCACGGTGTCGGCCACCGAGACGCACGTGCTCAAGATCGAGGGCTACACAGGCGCCTCAAGGCCATGCACGGCACCTGCAAGTGCCTCGAGTCCAGCCGGTTCCAGACTTCCAGGTGGCCGGCCACACGTGGAAGCAGATCTGCTGCTACCCCAACGGGGACTTCAGGGAGAACGCCGGCTTCGTCTCCCTGCACCTCGAGCTCGACGAGCCCGCGGCCGCCCCCGCCAAGGACGTCCTCGCCGAGGTCACGTTCTCCCTGGTCCGCCACCCCGGCGCTCCGGCGTCGCTGCTGCCGCCGCACAGCGGGAGCTTCACGACCACCTATAACAGGGTCGGGATCAGGCGCCGGGGCTTCGGGAGGTTCCTCGCCAACCAAAAGCTGGACTGGTTCTCGGGGTACCTCAGGGACGACTGCGTGGCCGTCCGGTGCGACATCACCGTCGTCGAGAAGTCGCCGGCGAGGGAGGAGGAGGAGGTCGCTCAGGCGCGTGTCGTGGAGATGCTGGGGCTACTCTGCGACTGCAAGGACGAGCTGTGCAAGCGTCGTCACGCTAGGGCCGCGCGGAGGGCCTTCGTCGGCTTGGGGCTCAGGCAGGCGTTGGTCAAGTTCTTCCTAAGGTGCTTTCATGTTTGAAAAAAGTATGCCGATCAAAAGAATTAGTCTGAAGAAGAATGTAATCTCTAGTCGTATGGTTATGAGCTAGTGTATTCCACCTTTCAATAATCTGATAATGCATTGCCAATGCATCAATTTGTTGTCAAATTTTTATTAAATTATTTGAGAAAAAAAATCGTCTTTCATAGCCGCTTCGGTAAAGATTATCGCGGTTCAAAAAACGAGCCAGAATGTACGGACTTTGCATCATGGATCTAAGAAAAGGCATATCATTGATCTGGTCACGATTAGTGTAATAAATGAATCTTTTTATGCGATACATTTCCTGATTTAGTAGGAATTGAACGGTTTTAAAATAAATTCATGCAGTATTAGGCGAGTCTCAAGGGGATTTCACTGAAAGTTTAATGGCACTAAATTTTACGCCACATCAATTTTGCATGGAGAGGAGAGAGAGTTTCGTTCTCATGACCCACAGTAGATACAATTACCTAGTTCTCAGCTTTAATATTAATACAATAGTGTTACGAAACTGTACACTGAGACTGACCTTACACAAATTTGGCAATGGCGCTAGGCCAGTTTGTTTCAGCTTTCGACTAATTTTGAAGGCTTGATTATGGAAAATCTAAAATTTGGATGACCTCCAAAATCGATCGAGAACCGAGAATTCAGCTCATTATGGATTCTCCACTCTGGATTCTTGAAATTATCTAACGAATTTTTCAAAATCAGAACTTCAAAATCAGCTATAAGATAAAGCAAACATGACCCTATTGTAGTAGCACTGTTTAACGCAAGATCCGAGGTGGTTTGTGCAAATTCATCCTTTCCTGACTTCCTGAGCTCCTGAAAAACGTTTTTGGGGAAAACAGTGTACCCTCACCACCCCATCGGTAGGGTTCTCTCCGGGCTTCCGGCGACTCGCCATGGCCGGCCGCCACCGCAACCCACTTCCCCACTCCTACCCCCGCGGCGGTGGCGCTGGCAACCACCCGCATCCTCCTCCGCTCCGCCACCCGCACCACCCCCACCTCCCGCCCCACCACCACATCGACGACTACCGCGAGCCGCAGCGCCTGCCCCCGCGCCACCACCCCGACGACTTCCGCGACCCGCCCCGCCTGCCGCCCGGTCACCCCGACAGCTTCCTCGAGCAGCAGCAGCCGCCTCATCTCCGCCATTTTGCGGGCTACGGCCACGGCGGCGGCCCCCTCCCCCTGCCGCCCCAGCCGCACATGCTGGCGGCGCTGGAGGAGCGGCTCGGCGCTGAGATCGACGAGGCGCACGCGCTGCTCGCGCAGAACCAGCGGCTGGCCGCGACGCACGTGGCGCTCGTGCAGGAGGTCGCCGCCGCGCGGCACGAGCTCGGCCACACCGCGCGCGCTCTGGCCTCCGCTCAGGAGGAGGGCGACCTACGTCTTCGCGAGGTGCGGATGCTCTCCCCCCACGAGCTTCAGCGTGCTGAAGCCTGAATGTATCTTCGTTTTCTACCCATTGCAAATTTATGCGCAAGCGCAAATACATACTTATCTGGAAACAGCGTGCCCAATTTAACCTAAGAATTGAAGCTATGTTGAGCTTCAGCCCTGGCCTAGAGGCTCTCTTGTGTTTGTTTGGTGTCTATAGAGACCTAAGTTTCTCCCACTCTTGTAGATTTAGGGCTAATTTGACTTTTCAGTGTATATTTTGTGTCGCAGTGGATCTATTTGGGACTGGCCATGTGAACTTGAAACTTGTAATGCCATTAAATCAACATTCTGTATTGTTTAGTTTATTACACTCCCTTGGGCGCTGTATTTGGAGACTGCCACCTTTCATGATAAATTTGTGCATGACATCCTAGGTCACTAAAATCTCCAAAAAACAATCAAAACACGCATGTGCACCCATTTTTTTGGCTTGTATAGTACCAGCAGTTGGAAAATATGAAAGAGGATATAGAAGTGCAACCTGGGCACACATGTCCTAATCTTTTTGCCTAGTCAAACACCCCAAACAGTGTTATTCCTGGTGATATTTGGAGTGTCCCAAAATAAAATCTGCAGTTCGCACACCTGCACGCAGATTAAACACCGACACCCACACCTGTGCCAATGAAACACTATATATAATTGAAAAAGAGGCAAGCTTGCCTCAGGTTTTGGCTGCCTAAGTGGGTTTGGTGGCTGGCAAGGCAAGGAGGGAACTAGGTTGCAATTGGGTACTAGACAGGAGAGCCGCCTAGTGCCTTGGCAGGCTAGGCGGCTGCCTTCCAGAATAATGGAAGAGACAAGCCACAAAATTAGAACCCAAGTTTATTTATGCTATACTTTTTATTAGTTACACTTGTATGTGCGTTTTCAAGAAATTGCATTAGCTGTAGGTTTGAAAATTGAAACTGCATAACTTGAATAAGTGGGATTTTTATGTTTTAGCTTGAGGTAATACCTCATTTTCAGGTGACATTTTCAAATACTTACATGCTATATTATCATGTAAATTCATGTATCTTTGAGTCTATGACCCGCCTGGCTTAGTTGAATAAAATAGCTCTGCTCCCTATCAGGTGGTAAAGAGAAGAGAGTACGGAAGAATTGTAAACAGATTAACAGAGCAGACTGCCAGAAAGATTGTAAATGTGTCAAATGAAATTAATTTATGGTTCTTTTGATTGTAATGTCCAAAATGATTTATAGGTCTATGAGAGATCAATGAAGATGGAAGCAGAGCTTCGGGCAGTACATGAAATGAGAGCAGAGCTTGCACAAGATCGTCTGTACATTCAAAACCTGGGTGCAGCAAGGCAGGAACTCATGGGCCAGGTCCAGGGGTTAACACAGGATTTGGCTCGTTCAGCAGAAGACTTGCAGAAGGTGTCTGCACTAAAAGCTGAGATCCAGGAGATCAAACACGAAACACAGCATTTGAGGTAGATCTCTATTAAATCTTTGACCAATCCCCTTTATTTCAAAATAGGTCTAAGGTTTTTCAATCTGTGGCAAATATGAAATTTGCATACAGACTTATATGACGCTCTATCTTCTCTTCCCTGGTTTATCTTTATTTTCTCCCAATCAACATTATTGGTAATCATTGTCTTAGCCATTTTGTTCTTCCCTTTCACCTGGTCCTGTAACCATCTTGGCTGTTCTGCTAGTCAAAACACACCTCACTCCAAACTGGAATGATATGTTCATCAAGTAGATTCAATGGAATTTTGATCATCTGTTGAGTAATGCAGAGAAAGGCAACTTTACAATGAATGCCTTTGCTTTCTTCAAATTGTATGATACTTAATTATGGATCAACATGCAGATCTGGTATTGAGCTTGAGAAGAAAGGATATGCCGAGAGTTATGAGCAGGGACAAGAGATGCAGAAGAATTTAATTTCAGTGGCTTCTGAAGTGGAGAAACTCCGAGCTGAGGTTGCTAACGCGGAGAACAGATCACGGGCCGTTATGTCTGCAGGAAATCAAGGTATGATCTGAGTAGGAGGAAGCTTATATTTTTATCTTTTCTGCCCAGAACGGTAATTCTGCAACTTACGCGAACAATAGGCGGGATTGCCTTGGCAATAAATCTAGCCAAATGTTAAGATAATGTTTTAAAAGATGCTGCCAGAGTGATATTTGAGATGTGAAAAATCTGTGTGCTAAATCCTGACCTATCTGTGTACCGTATTCTTTAGAAACTACCATCCTGTTGTGAAACTTAATGTTGTGTTGGCTGTTCAGTATCAGGCATAATAGGTTAAGCTGATAGTCTGTTGTAATAGGTGATTCGGTGAATCTGATTAACTAGTTCAATCTTTGTATGTGGTATGTGTGATATAATTTGTGCTGACTACCCTGCAGGTTATGTTGGAAGCTATGGGAATCCCAAGGGCAATTTTGCCCCAAATCCTTATAACACTGGTTACAGCATGAATCAAGTATGTCTCCTGGCCTCCAGTTCATTTTCTGCAGAACCAGCCCTCACATCCCTTAATCCTCATTTAAAGGGGCGTCTCTATTGCAGGCAAATGCTGCTGATTCTGCCTCCCAGTATGGACCTGGCGCAACACATGCTTCATGGGGTGCCTATGACATGCAAAGGGCATCTGGGCGGAGATAAATACCAATTTGCTTGCCCATTCACTAAAGTGTACACACATAACTTTGGCCGTGACTTCCATGTGAATGTTGTGGTAGATAGAGCACAGCTTTGACAAATGGCACACAGATTTACTTCCAGCTTATCTTCCTATCGGCCTGTATAAGTGAATATATATACTTTCTGCCGATGAAGTCAATGTGGTGATTGTTTGTGTATGAATCGAGATATTGACTCGAGCGCGAATGGTTATCAGTGGGGTACGAGCGATGTGATGTTCAATTGTGCATAACGTTTGACTAGTTAGGTCTAAGTTGAAAATTAATCTCTTATGACATTGGGATGCCCATTGAGTTACCCATGTATTTATGTGCACATTTTAACATGATAATCATGCACAGCATATTTGGGATATTCAAGCGCGCAAAACCCAACTCAACAGTTGATAAGAATTGGATTGAATTTCCTTGTGATAACTGCCGTATTGCCAGAAATCTCATACGCCATTTCTTGCCATCCAACGATCTCAACTACCTGTTGACCCTCCAATGATCTCAACTACTGAAGTCGAGTAAACGAAAATAGTTTAGCATGGCTGGAACTGGTGGAAGACAGCTTACATGAGAAGCATTCTGAAATTCTGCAGGTTGAGCAAACAGGTTGCAGGTTCACGGCCCTGATGCACGATGGTATCAATAGAAAAAACATAGAACGACAATCCATTGATACATGATAGCAAAAAAAAAAAAGAAGAGAGCAAGAATCACTTTACATTCGAAAGGCGTCAGTAGCAGAGGAAGCGATAAGCTCAGTCTTCGACCCATGCTACCGCGAGCACATACGCAAGGCGAAATCATCAGTGTGCTCGCAGGCACAGTGTGCGGACAGGTCTTATCTAAAGTCTAGACCACCACAAGAATATAAGATGTACAAGATACAAGCATCAAACGGTTCACAAGTTACACACAAACTTACAGCTCCCCTAATGCCAAACTGTGCATTGGCGTCATGGAATGTTATTTGCTACCAGTAAGCACTGCACAGTGGAAACAGATGACACGCTTATGATCTTATGCTTGTGGGAAAACTTTATTGGGTGGGATATTTTCACGCCGCTCAACATAGGCGGCCGGGAACCACCCGGCCTTCCCTCGGCATTCTCCTTCAGCCCAACCGTTGGGAGCAATCTGTTGCAGGCACGGAAAGAATAAGCAATCATACAGTAAAATAGTACTGAGTCAATTAGTTGAATAGTTTCAGTGTTTATTATTGGTTGAACGGGCAAATTCATCCCTATATTGCTTCCACCAAAGTATGATTATTTTCTTTAGTAACTGATAGACTGATTCATCCATACAAGCCTGTAGGCAGTCATTCTGCCCTCACTACAGGAGGGCAAGTGCCCATATGCTAATTGGTTAATCTTTGACCTGATAGTTTCTTATGATTACGTAACAATTCTGAAAGACAGAGGGAACTACATTACTTCCACAGATGAAATTGCTAAGAACACACTAACCTGACGAACAACAACATAATCGCCAACAATTAAGCTCAGTTCCTTCTCTGTGGTCCCATTGAAGTTATGCACTGCCTGCAGCACAAAGAAAAATTGGTCAACATAAATGAAAGTATATGTATTTTTTTCTTTACTACTGGTTACTCCATTTCACCTCAGCAAGGAAATATTGGGCTTTCTCAGCACGCTTATGAGAAGATATAATAGGTGGTGCAGATTCTCTCTTCTGCTTCTCAGAGGACATCTACAGAAAAAGAATTCATAAAAAAAAAGAAATGCAAGAGAACTTTCATAACCTACCAATCAAAGTGAAAAGTGAAAACTCTACCTCAGCCTCAACGTCATCAAGTATTGCAGCTAATCTCAGATAGAATAATTTTTCTGCTTCTACCTTCAACAAGATGAATGGCCAAGGATAAGAAACAGATGAATGAAAAAAATGCAAATAGAATGACCATTATTATAAGCAGGCAATCTCACCATGCCAACCAGCCGCTGAAGGGTTACCCGTTGCTGCTGAGATTCAACAGCCGCAAGTGCAGCTGCTGCTTCCTTTCCTAACACAGCCATACTTGCTTTGTGCTCTATCATTTTAGCTTCGGACTGTTGAAGCTTTGTAGTGTGCTCCGGAATTGGAGCTTCTCTGACCCGTGCCTTTCTTCTGGCAATTTCAGCAGACTGTTGCACAAACAAGAAGGATCAGGTGCATGCAAGTAACAATAATTGAAAGTAACTCCTTTGAAGCAAGGATCAAGTCACCAGTACATACAAGGATCTCAGCTTCATGTCTCATCCGGCTATAACGCTGCGCAAGACCACGAGCATCTTCCAGGGGTGTGCCCATAGACATTGCCCTCAATGGGTCTATAATCTGAAACGCCAAAAATTGGAAGAATGTATCTAAATGAAATCAAAATATTTAACACATACTGAGGCTCTTATACTTCTATCAAACAGAATATATTTCAGAGGCAGAGCTCAAATTTGAATTGATAAACACTGTTCTACAACCACAATATTTTCAAAATTATTGTGCAACGTGCATGGTTACCAACTCCATACAGGAAGTAGTGAAATCACATGGAAGTAAAGGGCAAACATATACAGAATGATATAATTTTTAACATTTTGGTTTTGACAAAACTAGGCAATTCTATTTATGGGCTAATTGAATCACCATGGGCTTGCGAAAATTTTACTAAAAGAAATCCAACATTTTCGATATTCTGGGGCTGTCAGGTACAATCTCTGGTTGCCAATTGCAACTTCCAGTACAAAATGCATCCATCAATAGAATTTCCAGAAAGTAAATCCATGCTAAAAATAAGTCACTTTAAAGGGCTGAGATGTATCTATCTTCCATTAAAAAGTTACTTGGTTCCATTCCAATTAGCAACCCTACCCATAGTTTTGTGGTAGTTATACCCTCGAATATGCATTCCTCATACCACCAGGCAACCAAACAAGAGACTTCAAAAGCCCCTACCCCTAAATTCCAAAAAAATTCTTCCAACCAAAGAGGACATATGTGGAAAATTAATCCAAAGAACAAACAACACTTACCTGGGAAGATAAAGTTCTGTTGAAATCTTCATACTCTTTCTCAATATTTCTCAAAGCACCTCCGTATAATGATGCTGCTTTTGCAAGGGCTTCATCACTCGCATTATTTTCACCTCCATATCTATAGCAGTCCTCTGAAAATTTTGTTCCTGTGACCAAAAGAAGGAACAGATGCAACTGTTTCACAAACCATTTCACTAGATCTGCATTTAGAGGTTTTGCATATGAGCTCCAAAGCAGAATTGGAGCAACTAAGCTGAAAAAAAAACTTTATAAATATCCTGGCAATAACTATGAAAAGAATTAATTCTTCTCAACCTCAGGTTAGCAAGGCATAGCAAGAACTCCCTCAATTCCTTTTTATAAGACATATTAGGTTATGAGGAAGTCTTCCGAGTATACTTTGACCATTAACTTATCTCATGATATATTATCAATTGGTATGAAACAAATCCTATTCAAAGATATTTGAAATACGAATCTAACAATACATCTTTTGTATACTAAACATGTGTAAGATTTGATTTGTTCAAAATTTGTAATTTTGAATCCTAATACACCCTGTATTTTGAAATGGAGGGAGCATCATCCATGATAACTACAGGCAGAAGTTGTTATTCTAGCTCATAGCAACATACTAAACTAAATTCTGGAAGGTGGACATCCAATTTCAAAATTCAAACCCTAACTAATGGCTCTACCATGTGGGAAAATGTAAATAAGACAAAAAAACAATATCGTTTTTCATATTCTGTGAGGGAATCTTATCTTAACAGAATAAACCAAGGATAAGTGACATGAACCACATAGGCACCTACCCACTTCAATATGCTTGTTTCCAATAGATACCAAACCTTCAGCTGCTCTAACAATGTCCTTCTGGAAATCCTGTTAATGTGTATACATCAGGTAAATTTAGCAACTACCATCATGAAACTCACTAAAGCATATATTGCAATCATATAGTTTTCACTTCCATATTCAATGACTTCGAAAAAGTATTGTCTAATGCATTGAACCGCAATGCTAATATAACATCAATTTTTGTCCACGTGTTCACATCACATAGGTAGGTCTTATGGCTATCTAGAATCTCCCAATCTTACCCTTCCAGAACGAGTAGAGCTATAAAATTTGTCGAGCTGTTGATGTCTCTGTAGTTCAACCTCATCAATTACAACAGAATCTGAGCGCTCATAACCAGTAGTACTGAACTGCTTTATAACAGCCTGAAAAATGTAAAATCACAAAATGTCAGCAAGGAAAGAATTAATTTTAAAGCACCAGTAAACATTGCATCCACAAAATTTTTAATTTCAAAACAATAGCATCAGCTATAAGGCCATAAGTGAGGTCATTTTCAAGTTCTCTACAGTTAATGCCTCAATTGAGGGAATATACAGAAGAACTTGAGTAAACTACACATAATCAAACTATAGAATACCCTCTTTAGTCAGACTGCTTCAGATTTATAAGCACGGCTTTAGGCAACAAGTAACAATATAGCAGGAATTGTTTATGTTTATTGCCTTCTTGTAATTAACAAAGAAAAAAAGGCTTGGAAAAAGAGACTGCAAAAATGTGGAAAAAAAGCTGTAAGTAGTCAATTCCATATGTAGTAGCATGACAGCTTTTCTATTGATACCATTATGGTAGTATAAGTTCGAAAAGTTGTGTTGTTAGAACACATGATTGTTCAAGTACAAGAGAAAACTATAGTGCAGGCAATTTACAATATAAAAAGTGACTACTAGGAATGCGATCAATACACGGCAATGATTGTAAGAAACAAAACCATTCATCATCCCATGAAGCTAGGCATGCCATTCCTGTCTATTTGTGTGAATATGAGGTCAATCAGACTACCACAATGCAGGAGCCAAAGGTTTTGCATACACATTACAAAATCGGCACATATTTCTGATTCCTAATGCACACATGGTGCCTCAATTCCAAACATAATGAGATACTAAATCTTAATTTAAAGAAGGGGCATGTTTCACATAACTACTCACAGAAGTCAAATCAGCGTGGTATGGTACGCTTCAACTAACATAACAAAATAATCATCCAATTCGTCCTTACCACGCTTCCATCAGGTAAGGACTTCGCAATCCATACAGAGCCATGATTATTACAAGTGCCTCGGCTGAAACTAGAAGTCTAGAACTCCAAGTGCCGAATTCAGTGCCTACTGAAACACAAAACCTTATCAAAACTGGTTTTTTCCGCCCTCCGCAGCCATGGAATCAATTAACTGCAACAGCGGTTTCACACTAGAGCCACAATGACCAATTCACGGTCCATCCGAATTCTCAAGATTCAACAGGACAGAAGAAGTCTCATTCATCCTAAAAACGCAGCCCGTGGGTCCAAGCTCCAACCCCACGGCAAGCAGATCCACTCGGCCCAAGAACCGCAAATTCGCATCGAAACACAAGATCCAAGCACAGGACAGGCGCGACACCCCCTAAAACCGGTAGCAAAATCTCGCTGCCATATCCTGGCGGCAGCCTCGCAACACATTGCGCAACTAAACGAAGCGAGATCACGGCCATTTTCTTCGCGCACCGGCGGGAAATGGAACCGCGAGGCGCAAGGAAGAATTGGGGTGTTTCGGGTGTGGGATCCTGACCTGCTGCTGCTTGGCGACCTGCTCCTTGAACTTGCTCGCCTGCTTCCTCAGCGCCTCCATCTCTCCCCCAGCTCCCTCTCGCTCCGCTCTCGCTCTGACACCCACGCACAAACCGCCGTCGAAGCAACTCGGACGGCGGCACCGGCACCAACACGCTGCCGTTCCAAACGATCACGGCCGTCCATCCGTCGCTTCTAGACAGACGTCAGACGGGACGCCGTGCCCGGCCCATGGAAGCCCAACTCGACCTTTCTTACGAGGGAAGAAAGAAGGCCCACCACACTTCCTGCCCATGGAAGCCCATCTCACTGACAGATAGCCCAACGAGGGACGCCTCGGGCCCGCGCCCACAGCAATAGCCGGCCGGGGCTCCTCCTCTCTCAAAAAAAAAAACGGCCAGGGCGATTCAAAATTTCCCCCATCTTGCCAAGCTGCCAACCATTTCTTTTCCAGTCATCTCCACTCTCGCCGTTCCCCGCTTCGACTCACACGCGCGAGAGAGGAGCGGAGAGCTCCTCGTCACCGTCTCGCGTGCGGCGATCACCACAGGGTTCGATCCAGAGGCTTCTCCGTCGCCGTCCATGGTGATTCTGGACCGCACGCCGGCCGCGGCGCCGGGGGTCACCTCCAGCCCGCTCCAGAAGTCCTCTCTTAGGGTTCTTCGGGAGGCGGCCTCGCCGCCCTCCGACCCCATCCTCCCATGCCTCAGGTAGTCCCGAATCCCCCTCGATATCTGCCTCCGATACTTGGATTTCGCTTAGTGTTTGTGCTAATCCGTGCGGAAATTTGCTTCCTAAGTGTGTTTAAGTGAGAGATTCCGCTGAACGGGCGCGTGTGCTTGTATCTGTGGCTCCACCGTTGACTACTTAAGCGTGTTCAGTTTGGGCGTGTGATTTAGCTTGCGGCTCAAGCTCCGCGATTCCGCCTGTGGTTGCTCATGCCTACCATGTGGGATTGAACTGGGATGCCAACTATGGAGACTCGGGACTCAAATGGTTGTGAGGCGGCAACGGTGTGATAGCTTGATTTCAGCTCCGATTTAGATATATGAACTCACGCTAATTGTATGCCACTCTTTGTTTTTTTTTTGTTGGTTGTTCGTACATAGTTATGAATCACGCACAACTTATCAGCGTGATGTGCTTCCCTGTTGGCATGAGCTTCTTCTATACATGTCCTTGGTTTGCTTAGGTTGGTTTATGGGTTTGTGTTCAGGTCTATCAGCATGGCCATGGATGAGCTTGGGACAGGGCCACAGTGTGACCCAACAGCTTTAGACCAGCTCAAGTGTTACTTGACCGAATGCATTAGAAAATATGGGGATGAGTACCAGTACTCCACTGATCCGCGCCTCCTGAAGATCTGGATTCTCTATGTAAATTTTAAATATCAACTCTGATCTCATTCCTCCAGGGTTACTAGTTGTTCTCTTGCTTATTTTTTCCGGGGTCTTTTGTGATGCTTTCTGTTTAGGCGGATGTAACTGAGGCCTTCCCCAAGGTTTACAAGCAGCTGGAAGAGAAACAAATGTTCTTGGAGCATGCACTGCTCTATGAATCATATGCATTGTATCTATGTGCTGAGGGGAAACTGCAGGAGGCTGATAAGGTGTATGCGATCGGTATCTCCAGGTTAGTGTTCCACTAGAAGTTCACTTCTTTCTGAGCAGATACAATCTGATGTTCTCATGTCGATGTGATGGTAAATTACTTTTTGTGGCTTAACTAGGAAAGCGGAGCCCCTTGATCATTTGAAGAAAACACACTTGACATTTCTGAAACATCTGGAGCATTTTGTAGAAGAGGCAGACGTGGATGCGCAGGTATGATAACTATGTGATGTGATTTAGTTGTTTCTATCCTGCATGTTGAACACCACACTTTTGTATTCATCGAACCTTTCAATATTTCATATTGTTTGCATCCACGAGTATGTTGACCATTGAAATAGCTCTTGGGTATGTTGGGCATCACATTCCTGCCTATTTCAAATAGCTCATGGACTCTGTATTCAATTGCAACCTTCATATCAGGATCTCATTGTTGCGCTGTGCCATTTTAATCTATGGTCACTAGACTGTCGGTTCTGTATTGTCACTGGAGCTCTCAGCACTCTCCAGCAAATGTTCTTAACTGCTGTCCAACCAGAAAATTCTACATTGTATATTTTAAATCATGGCCATACATTACTTTCAAGTCTATCTATACATTTGTATGACCAGAAACTGGACTAGCTTGCTACTGTGAAAAACTTGCTTTAATTTCTCTGCAGGGTTCATGTGAACCTTGTACTACAGAGAAGAGGTAATATGGTCTGTCAACTACTTTTCATTTGATTTGAATTGTACTTTATTTTGCGACTATGTGGTATGTACACCTGTAGAAGTCTTTTGCTCCTGTCCTGTGCAAGGTAGCTTAGACCTTAGATTTCCTAGTAACGTTAACTAAAGGGTGCTCCTAATATTAAGCCCCTTTCTACCAAGAAAACGAAACCAATGTGGGATATTTTGTGGAGTTTATAAACAGGGCAGTTCATTTTTTAGTTAGCTTGGTCTGCATGAAGTTTCTCAGATAATTTTATCACCTCACTTAACTAATGAATTGCTGGCCTATCAGGCAGTCAACAATGTGTTAGCTTATATAATAACTGAATGTGAGCGAACGGGCCTCTAGCTGAATTGGTTAGGTGGCTCTAGTAGCACTCCTCAGGTCCTGGGTTCGACTCCCTGTGGGAGCGAATTTCAGGCTGGGGTTAAAAAAATCCCCTCGTCTGTCCCACACCAAAGCACAGTTCTAAGGCCCAGCCCAGGTCGTTGGTCGTCTCACACGGGCTACGGTGCCGCTGTGTAAGGGTGAGGCAGGGGTTTGGGGGTTTTCTCGACCCGTGTGAGAAGGTCTTCTTCTTAGCAAAATGCCCGGGGGCTGTCTTACCCCCCGCAGGTCGAGTTTTATTCTATAACTGAATGTGAGCCATACCTCATTATTTTTTTGGAAGCCCTTTATATCACAATAAGAATGTTTCCTATTTCTAGTGCGGTGGAATGTTTGGGTTTGCACACAGTTGTTAGCTTCACATTCCTGTGCTTGTGATTCTTCTACTTTCATTTTTCCGTTTGTGTGTTGCTTATCGCTTGAGAGTTGAACATGGGTTGAGGCTAATGTGCATTGATGTCTTCACTCATACTTGTTTTATTATGTTGGCTTATACATCAATAATCTGTTTTCACCTAGATCCATGTTAATTAGCTGGAAGCTTTTCATTTCAATTCCTATGGCCTGCAGTATAATAAGATTATAAGAAAAATAACACACCTCTTATTGCTTAGACTGGTAATCATTTTATGAGTGAGAAATACAGTTGATTCTGGATTAGTCATAACTGGGAATGAATTTCAGAATGCACTTTTCTTTATTCATACCGTTCATATGTTCTATCATGAATTTACTAGTGTCTGCTGTAGAAATTTTTGTTATATGGTAAGATGGAATTAATTCGCATAGCTTTAATGTACCAAGAGTTATGGAGTATAAACAAAGAAAAAGGGATATGTGAGTTTTTTTGTGTAAATATATAGCACTCCACAAGCCTGTGAAGTAATCTATTCAAAATATATATTTTTTCTATTAACTACACATACTCTCTGTTTAAAGGTTTCATCGTTGTTCATTCTTTTACATAGCATTATTTTCATGCATATAGTTGCCTCATGCCTGTCATCCTGGTGGATTAATATACGTTTTTAACTCTGTTTTTTGTTTCTTGTCTCCAGCCATCAAAAAAACAGAAGAATGAACCTAGTGTGGTAGATCCGTGGTCCGTATCTTCTAGGAACAATTTACTGGAAACAATTAACGATGGCCTCAGGACGTTTGCTGTAAGTTCACATACTAGCATGTAAAGTTTTTCTATGTGTCATTTAACTCTCCTGCTTTTTTGTAATTGGACCACTCTTTCTCTCTTAATATAAAGATACGCAGCTCTCCTGCGTGCTCGAGAAAAAAAATGTGTCATTTAACTCTCATCATGGTTTGACAAATCCTTAACAGGGCTACCACAAGAGCAACAAGGTCTACTACGGAAAGGTTGCCTTAACTTCTTCACTGAATATTTTAAGAAACAAGGTCATTGAGTTAGGTATAACTCAAATTATTTTGTTTCAGTCTTGCACAAAGTTTTCATACATTCTGAACCATGTTCCTAGTTTGACTAATTGATGATTGGTACTCCCAAGTTGCAATGAATAAATTAATATTTCGCAGATATATCCTCTTCTTTTGTTTCAATAAGCTCATTTGTGTTGTTGTTATTACTAAATGCAACTACAATCCCCTTTTTCGTGTCAAGGTGGCAGGAAGTATCAGATCAAAGGATCTACTGGCACTGGTGCTTTTGCCAAAGTATACAAAGCCACTGTTGATGGTAATGCGGAAGAAATGGTTGCTCTGAAGGTGAACAATGTTTCCATTGTCTTAGTGAAACCTGCCTCTCATAGTTTGTTGCACTGTTAAACATCGTTCATCATTTGCAGATTCAGAATCCCCCATTTCCTTGGGAATTTTACATGTATCGCCAACTTGATATGCGTATACCTGAAGTTGAGGTACAAAATTTCGGTTTTATATAAGCCTCGACATTCTTTCGTTATACAATAATGATGTTTATACTATGAATTGTTTTACTTCCAGCGACCAAGCTTTGGATACGCGCATGAAGTGCATATCTTCTCTGATGTCAGTGTACTAGTCTGTGATTACCTGCCATACGGAACCCTTCTGGTATTACAATAAAAAGTCCTTTAGAAATCAGCTCTATCAAAACGACTTGATTATCTATGTTAGGGAATATGTAAGTACAGACAATCAATGTTTGCAAAGATGTGATGAGATATAACTCTAACCTTCTGCAGGATGTCATAAACTCCCATTTAGTAGTTGATCGGCATATGGATGAAGTTCTATGCATGTATTATACCATTGAGATGCTGGAAATGCTGGAAACACTCCATAGCGTTGGCATAATCCATGGTGATTTCAAACCTGACAACATGCTCGTTTGCTACCCAAGGTAACCATATCATTGCTGTTGCCACTTTATGTGCCCCCTTTTGCTGTGGTATCTGTTTACTTGGTAAGAAACATGCAAAATTCATTTCTTTCCTCTAGTATTAAGGGTTCAAACTGCAAATCCCCAAACATAATACCTGTACAGTTGGACCGTTGTTGCCATTCATGTTCTCGGAGACTCTTGTTTTGGGCATATCATGGTGCTTGTATTCTTAGGAAGTTAGGATAAAATTTAGTTATGAGACGACCTTTCCCCCACAGGTAAATCATAATAAAATCTTCTTAATAAGTCTATAGCCCATTCCTCGACCCTTCTCCCCATGTTTCAGTTCAACATGTAGCCTTGGTCAAGTCGTTTTTGTTAACTTATTTCTAACCATTTACTAACCAATGTCTTTCTTCTACTCTTGGCACGTGAAGTGGGGATATCACAGAAGAAACCTTCAGAAGCGAAACAAGAGACGAGCAGAATCAGGTGAGCATATTCATCTGAAACACATTGGGCAACTTGCTTAGAGGGCATCGGAGCCCGGTTTTGATGCTTTGTGAAATCTGCGTCCCAGGGGCTCTGCCTTGTCGACTGGGGCCGCGGCATTGACCTGAATCTTTTCCGCACCGGCACCGAGTTCCACGGGGACTGCGGAACGTCGGGATTCAGCTGCGTCGAGATGCAAGAAAATCGGAACTGGACGTATCAGGTCAGGAGCCTGTGGTTTCCTCTGCTGCTCGAGCAGTCACTGTCTCATTGAGTGCCGCTCCCTGATACGAGTGCGCTGGTCTCTTCTGCCGTTGTGCGTGCAGGTCGACACGTACGGCCTCTGCGTCATCGCGCACATGATGCTACACGGCGCGGCCATGAGCGTCGAGAAGGTGCCCAGGGCAGGGGGAGGCTACGAGTACCAGCCGAAGCTGCCGTTTAGAAGGTGCGCCCCCGCCATTCCGAATTCTTCCTTCGCCTCTCGCGCGCGGCGAACGATGTTAACGAGGAAGACGCGTGACCCCCCTCCCGTCGTCGCAGGTACTGGAACGTGGAGCTGTGGAGGAAGCTCTTCTCCACGCTGCTGAACGCGCCCTCCAACGGCAGCGACGTGGCGGCGCTCCGCGGCCTGCGCGCGTCGTTCCGGGAGCACATGTGCGGCAGCCGGCAGCTCGTCGGCAAGCTGAGCCAGATGCTGGCGAAGCAGAAGGCCTCCCTGTGCTCGTCCTGAGGCGCGCCGGCAGATCGATCGTTCCCCGATGGCCCCGTGTCGTGACAGTCGAAGCGCGTCCGGCCGGGCTCCCCCCGCGTGTTCCCGAATCCCGAGCACCGCTGGTGCCTTTCTGTGATCCCCGTGTACTGTATCTCCGACTAGTGTGGACGGAACAATCTGTCACGTCACACTAAGTTTAACCTGGTAAGTTATGTATGTAATCAAAACGAAACAACAGCGCCCAAAAGTCAAATGAGCTTCCAAGTGAGGCGAGGCGCGCTTGGCGCTCGCGCCGTCGCTTCCCATGTAGTAGGTAGAGATCGGTTCCGCCACGGAAAGACGTGGCGTGGCCGGCGCGGGCAAGCAAGCGACGGCCACGACGGACAGGGCTCGCTCTCTCGTGCCGGCGGCGGCGTGCTCGCCCGGCTCGTTTGCCTGGGTGCGCGTCCCGATCACGCCAGCGCGCTGTTCCGCCCCCGGCCATTTCCCGGGCTGTGTGGCTGTGTGGCCTGGTGCGCGTTGGGTGGAGTCGTGGGCTCGTTGGACTTGCGCGGTGTTGGTTGGGCTTTTGGCTCTTGGCTGTGGCCAGGACTCTCTCCCTTCGCGCAACAGAGGAGAGGGAGATTCGCGGGTTGATCTGATCAGGATTCAGGAGGAGAGGCTTGGAAGCAAGGGTTTGAATTACGTGCAGTGCAGGCCCCCTGTTGCCTGTATGTATTTCCTGGATGATGGGGGGCAGTCGAAAAATCGGGGAAGTCCATGCCGTCCCCGGAGAAAATCCTCGACCAGATCTTACGAAAATTAGTGGCAGGGCCTCCGGGACCGCCTCGATGGTTCTCTCCTG
The DNA here is from genome assembly GCF_002211085.1 of Panicum hallii. Lineage (NCBI taxonomy): Eukaryota > Viridiplantae > Streptophyta > Magnoliopsida > Poales > Poaceae > Panicum > Panicum hallii. Next base: position 50,691,977 of record NC_038043.1, read on the forward strand.
TTTCTCTTATATTTATCCTTCTGCAAAAGGTAGTGTGGTAGTCGTTGTAGGCGTGTCGTCGCCGAGACAGTAACCGAGGATGGCATTACCGGAAAGATCGTGGAAATTCTACAGTGGACCGAGGGCGCGGAGCCGACACATTCGGCTGGTGTTTGGACGCCCTCCAAACTCTGGCTCACCCAGCCCACTCCGCGCCCACACTAATTTTTTTTTTCTCGCTAAATCACTGGCAGACATGCAGACTTGATTAGACTTTCGGTCCTGGAATGATTATTACAAAGCTACCTGGCCTGCGCCTCACCATAGTGGTCATAGTAACAATGAGCGGTGAAAAGTAAAATATAGGGATCCTCACCGCGTCGATCGCCTGATTGCCGAGCTGGCCTGGGTTCAAACGGTCCAAACTGTCCCTGACCAGATTACCGACTTACCGTCCGAGTTGACTTGCGTCAAGACCCGTCCAAGCTCCCTGCTGTAGAGTAACAGGGGTGCAGAGGGGGGAGAGAGAGAGAGAAGCGGCACGTACGAGATCAGACCGCCAACCTACCTGGTTGACCTGTACGCGTGTCGCCGGTACAGGCCAAACACCCTGCGGTAGTTGTAGGCATGTAGCGACAGGGCGTACAGAGCAACAGCTCTAGCCCCACATCGATCGGCGCCAGGGAGAAAAAGTAGGCCTTGGATTCTAGCTAAGCTACCCCCCGGCGTCTAGGCAGCGTACCGTCGGAGCTAGCTAGCACGGCAACCGCGCGGTAAAGTAAAACCGGCCGGCGTCGTACGGCCAACGGCGGGACCAGGCGGCGGCGACCGGCGACCACAACCAGCTATGGCTGGGGCCAAGCTCTGTACAGCGCTTCTTCTTCTTCTTCGCCGCTGCAGAGCAGCAGCAGCAGCTGCTGCTGCCAAGGCCGCGATGCAAGCCTGTCCGCTCTGCTGCTTCTCTTAATTTCGAGCCGGCTGGCCGCGCTCCTGTTGGGGCCTGGCGCCGGCCGTACCGTCCCAGCCGGGCCGGGGCCGCCGGCGTGGGCCTCCCGTCCCGTCGTCGACCGGCCGACCGATCGCCCGGAGACCTAGAGGCGAGGCCCCTGCCTGCCAGGACGGTCGGGGTCGGTGGCTCGCCGTCACGTGGCTGGACCCCGGCCGGAGTCCGTGGCGTAGGTATGTGCATGCCATGCCAGGCCCCGTACGGGCGGCCGCGCGCTGGCCCTGGTCGAGCCCCTGACGCTGCTCGCTACCTGCGATCCTACCTACCTGCATGCATGCACGCCGCGCCCGCATGGACCGATCTGTCGTTGACGTCGGGGGCGGCCCATGGGGCCCGGCCGTCGTCGTCGTCTCCGCCTGCGGCGTGCAGCAGTACAAGGCTGTCTCTAACGGTGTCCTCTAAACCGTTCTCTACCCTATATATAGAAGATTCCGTTCTCTATGGCTCCAGCAGCGTTCTCTAAATGGTTCTCTAAAATAGAGAACGCTACAGGTTTCCTCTATATATAGAGATTCTCTCTCCTCTTCTCTATTTTTTCTTTACGTTTTAAACACTGAATTAAATAAAAATAAAATATGTACATAGCATTTGAGGTATGATAAATACGTACGTACAAAAATTTGGAACAAAAGTACGTTTCTAATATAGGGTTTAATGTATAGAGAACGAGATTTAGAGAACGTTGTTGGAGACAAATGAGATATAAAAGAGATAATCTTGTAGAGAATTCTGTTTAAATGAAGGATATAGAGAAGGATATAGAGAACGACGGTTGAAGATAAACTGCAGCTGATTGCATGCATGTGGGCTGGATCGGCGAACTGGGGCGTACCGTTACGGCTGCTGTATCTGCGGCGACCAACTGATCGGCGGCGAAGCATGGGTGGTTATTAGTTGACGGGTCACTGGAGTTAGTCACCTAGCTTCGCGCGGCTGCTAATAATCTCTGCTCAACCTGAGGCTTTACCTAGTTTTAGTGACCGTCGCAGCTCTTACTATGGATTCCTTGGAAAAATATCTTGGGTGAACATGCACTGCTATTAAGCATAGCTTTGTTAGATTTCTTATGGCGAAGGTTGTTGTACACCGGGTTCAAGTTTTCGATTCAGTCAGGGTGACTGCCGGGATCTATGACTAATTATGTTCTTTTTTGGAAGAAACTCGTCTAGAACATCTGTTACTACATACTGAAATCTACTACCATGTGAAAACATCCCGTCTGAATTTTCCCTGGGAGTGACGAACGGACGTTACGCTAGCTATAAGAACAGCCAGACGTCTGAAGGTCCTGATGATGCAGAATTGCGGAGGAAAATTGTTGACCTTCTTCCTCTACCTGTCGGTTGGCCCGTCGTCTCCCACACCAGCGTGCATGATTGCACCACCAAACGTCATCAGCCCATCAGCCTTCGTCACCTGTCAATCCCATCGTCCTACAGGCGAGGCAGCAGTATGCTACGATGCACACCGTGCATAGACGCTCACCCGTGCACGTCCGGTTGTTCTGCATTGAAGCGGCATGCGACGTCCGGCGGCGGCGCCGTCGTGGTGCCTGACCGTGGCTGGAGCTAGCTCGCCGTCCACCTCGCGCGGTGGCTCAGCTCAACTGTACATCGCCACCGCATCGATCGGGCCACTGCAAGATCGCCACCAACGCAAGGCACAAACGTGCCTACGTGACTCATTGCTGACTCTTTATAATCAAGCGATTGCGAAATGAGCCCCAGTAATGATGAGCAGTCTCTTAATTGGTTTCCTAATGACGTGTTTGTGCTGCGTCGCGGACGTAGTCGATCAGATCAGGGTACGATGAACAAGCTATGACCGGTTACTACGCAGCCCGAGACAGCTACCCGGTCTCCCGTGGAGCACACCGAGCCCCGGGCAGGCTACCGCCCGGCTGGCTCGCGAAGTCGACCTCTGGTGATCGGGATCGATCGGCCGGTACCGCGTGGCGGTGGTTTCCACCGGCTCCGGCCGGCGATCGCAACGGTTAACCACCGATCGATCGGTGGTGCAAAGCATGTAGCACGAGCACGACCGCCACCGCCGGCCGGGCCGGGCGGCGCGGACGGCGGCGGCGGTTGGAGGGCGGTCGCCTGTCAGGGGGCTTGGCGTGTTCGTGTCGGCTGCCGCCGCGGGCACCTATCGTCGACCAGCGTTCGTTGAAGCATCAACGTTGCGTCGTCTTGTGCCATGACCCGCGCTTTGATCTGCGTCCTGGCGCGAGGACACCCATGGCTATCGGGTATCGGCGTCAAGGCGATATTGCTGGTGTTGGGGAACACTGCCCCTTTGCTTGTACCAGAAGCATACAGATACAGCGGCATCTCCATTGGTGTACGTCTGCAGCTGATCATGAGTTGTAACTTGTACGTGGCACGTCCCGGAAACATGGTAGCACTAGCACATGGCACTACTGTGATCGCATTCTTCAACGATCATGGGTGCCACCGTTCAAAAAAAAACATGGGTGGCATGAAACCTGATAGATCCTCTACTCTGTGAAGAAGAGAAATAGTCGGATGCTGTTTCAAAAGGAGCAGCACAAATCTCTCAGCTGGTTCCGAGTTGCTTGCTATCCTAGCCAGTACTAGTCCTATTCCTATCTCCTACGAGGAAAAGAGATGCCTTGTGAACGGGGCTCCGGCGAGCTGCGGCGCTGCCATGCATGGCATGGGATGCCGCGCTCCGGCTGCTGTACGTCTGGCGGGGGGGACTGACACCGGGCGATGCGCGACGGGGACAGGCCGATCGGTGGGCGCGGCGCGGCGTGGCGCCGACCGGCCGCGCCCGGCCGACATTCCTTTCTCGAGTCCCCAACCAACGGATCGGATCGGATCGATGGAATCGGATGCCTTCTCGTCTTTTCACCGTACCCCACTCTCCATCCCCTCCGGCCGATCCCCCCCTCCACACGCCACGAATAAGATTAGCAGCTCACACTGATCGATCCACTAGCTACTAGTACTTGCAGATCAACATTGTTTTCTTCTTTTAAGGCCATGCTGCTGCTGCTGCTGCTGTTAGGCTAGCTAATCCTAGTCTCCATTGTTCGTCGATCTCCGATCTCGGAACTCGTAGAAATGGACTGTACCATCGCTGATCTCCAATCTCGAAGCAAAGCAGAAGAGATTTTTAAGTACAGGAACTAGCAGTGCTGTACTGACATGCACAGATAAAGAGGCCTTCTTCCAGATCTCACTTGGTTATTTATATATATATACATGTATATATATATAGATATATGTATATATATATTCTCGTCCAATCCAAGGATGCACCTGGCCGGCGGTTTGACAGCTATGGTTGGGTGGTGAGCTCAATCGATCTTCGGAGATCATCGACCGATATGTGTCTCTGAATTGAAGTAAAGAACCGGGCTTCATCATTTGGGTCCCAAAAACCAAAATATTTGTGCGTGAAATAATGAATTAGGATGGCACAGCTACCGCGACCAACTTGTGGTCATATCAAGTCAATCAACTTGTCTGTATGTAGTATGACGTGGGAAACGACAGCTAAAGGACAAGGTCAAGCTTTCTTAATCAGCTGAGAGGCCAGTCACCTAATACTAAAGTCAGCTTTTCTCTTTCCAATTTTTGTTTTGCGTTCCATCAGGTTTAGCCATGACAGGTGGAATTACTTACTACTCACGAGCATGTACATGTTTCAGTGGTCGATGTAGAAATGCATGGAAGCTAAGAGATACTAGCTACATCTTTGTACTGAAATTTTCTGAGCCTCTGGCACAGTACGTGACTATATTCCTTGGCATACGCTCTATATACTTTTCGCAAACTAAAGCTTGAACGTCCACAGTTCCTTCTCCATGAATAAAGTCCAGCTCTGACGCATGTATCAATGATAGAAAGTGCAAAGAGACAAGAACGGAATGCTTAGCCAAGCACACACAGCTCGATGCTGCAAGTGCGGCAACCCTACTACCCATAATTGGCAGACAGGGCATCCTTCCCCAGGAAGCAAAGCCACAGACAGCAGTCAAGATCAAATTCCCAGAGGGGCTAGCTAGCTAGGGCCCTCTCGCTCCTTCTCCCTCTGTCTGGAGCCTGGCCTGGACACTACTACTCGCCTAGAACACTGCACACCTCGCTGGCCATCTAGCTAGGTGATCTTACACTATACTTAACAGTAATCAACCACTATCTACAGCAGCATGATCGAAGAAGAACAGCTAGACACATGCACACTGCTTCTACACCATCTCCCCATTCATAACCGAATTTGCCCATCCTGCTCATATAGATCTGGTGCCCACTGAGTATAGTGGCCCTAGTTATTTTTTATTGTTTTTATTTCTGCCCTGTCATTTCTAGGGCATCTTTGTTCCATCATTAGGCCATGGGAGTTGGCATTCCATGTGAGGCATGCGAGCATCCAATTATATATATGTAATGTGTGTGGCTTGCATGAGGAGCAGCGTAGGGATGCGTGTGAGATTCTTGGCACCAAGAACCAATCCCTTTGTTGGGGCCACCAATTCTTAACCATTTCCCCCCTTGCAAGATGAGGATGATGCATCACGTACTACTCCCCTTTAATTTAGAATGGAGCTGATCTTGCGTTGCGTCAAGTAGTAGATTTGGCTGTCGTCCTCTAACAAAGTGTACTGTTGCGCGACACAAAAAATCATTATGGATGTTTTGTGTGACCCATTTTCCACACTATTATAAAGAGGGCCCTTGATGAAAGTAAGAATATCAAACTATTGTAAACATGACATGTAAAGCTGCATGCATGTTCTAATGTGTATATTTTTCTACAGTTAGACCCATTCAAACCTTGACTAGTATACCCATTCACATGAATTATAACCTTATTATTTCGGTGAATTGTCTATAGACAAAGAATTTATAGATGGGATTGAACGATGGATTTTTTTCCCCACCTAGTTTGTAGGAGTTTTATATTAGCCATATATAGTAATCTAATTCACAATCAAAATGTTAAGAGGAAAAAATGAATCAATAGCATTGTTCTTCATTATGCTCAAAATAAACCCACTCTAGACAACAAGAACACGGCATCATTATGTGCACAAACTATAACTAATCCAGGAGGAAGATGCACATATTTTAAAAATGTGCCCCGGCCCAGCATTGGTCCAAAGGGCAGGCAGCATCCAGTACATGTTTATTTAACCTTTCAACAAAAAATAAAATCACACCCAATCTCGATCAGGTGATGGCATGGACCCAGAGCTGATTGCGATCGGCTCCCAACGCGAGCTGAAAAAAAATTAAAGGCCAGGAGCAGCGGCAAACAAACATTCCCCTCGCCCTCGCTCGGCGGCCGGAACAGCAAGAGAACAAAGCACAAGTGACCGACATTCCCCTGGGAACCCGCGCCGGTTCGCCATCGCCGGGGACTAATAAATAAACGGCTTCCGTGCAGGCAATTCGCGCGCAGGCGCGGGCTAAACAATCTCATCCGCACAGCGCATCCCGGCCCGGCCGTAAACAAATGGCACGCGTAGGGAGGCGGCGCCCTGGCCTGCTGCTGCGGCTGCTCTCGATCGGCATGCATGTGTCCGCGTACCTAATCTTGGGCTGCAGTATTTCTTTTTGGTGGCTGTCGACTGCTATCTACGTACTCGCTCCGATCCCCGGCTTTGTATATTGCTTCTCACAGCGCATGCACACTGCCCAAGCTCTGATCTAATCTCCCCCTCTCCCCTCTCTCTCTCTCTCTCTGCCAGGAGAGAGAGAGAGAGAGTTGTTTTCATGTCGAGTTGGATTGGAACGTTAGGAGAGAGAGATTGAATAGTAAAGAAAGGGTTTTATTAAATAGTTTGATGAGAGAATGTTTTGTAGGATTTGGGTGGTTGCGAGGACCATCAGATCCACCTGTTCTTCTCCCACACGCCATTGTTAATTTAGTCCCTGCAGTGCATGCTAGACCGCCGTGGAGAGAGAAGGGCGGTCCTATTGTATAATCCTAGCCTATGCGCTGCGTTAGGCAGGCTGCACTGACATTCCTTGGGTCCCACAGTGGCAGCTCTCTCTCTCTCTCTCTCTCTCTCTCTCTCTCTCTCGGCCAATGGTCGGCCATGCGTCGGTGGCAGCTGGTCCTCGGCATGGTGCATCGAGTAATTTTTCATTCAGTTTTCAGTAAAGAAGCATGGCTTTCCTAGTATGTACCAACGCAAAGCAGGAAGATCCTTTACTGAAGATCGTTACTGTATGATGTGGCCACTCTTGTGCTTCCTAATCAACATTGTTATCTGACAATCTCGATTGATGACAAATTCATCAACAAAATCCTGATTGTTATCTTACTTCAACAAAAAAGGCCTGATTGTGACAGGCAGGTGAATGACGGCATATTTGGTGTCTAGAAGTTCCAGCGTTACTACGCAGGCCAATTTCTATGGGAGGGTGAAGCTTTCAGGCCGGGGATTTATTATGTTACATATATGTTGCAAGAAGCGACATTTCACTTCACAAATGCGCACTACATCACGAGACATGACACTTGTTAGGGCTGCTGTTAATCTTTCGTTTTATTTACCTAAACCCTCCAGAATTAACCGCGCAATGAGTTCCACGTGACATGTGACTTGTTTTGGCATTAAGTTTGGCTGCTCTTAATATTTCGTTTTACCTACCTAATAAACTTCAGAATTTACCTCGCTCGTCATGTGATCCAGAGGACACCTACCAAAATGACATGAGGTTGCTTCACTTACAGGATCACTTACATGAGGTTGATTCAAAGGACACCTACCAAAATGACATGGTGAACTCTCAATCATTTTCTTACTACCAACAAGATGCGAATACACTCAAAACACACCTGGAAGCAAACACTCGCGGTCACATTCTTTTTCACTGAAAGTGATTGTGCATGGGTAAAAAGTGTGCACAAGGATTGAACCTTTCTAGGGCGTGACACTAGACCACACAGCAAGATGAGGCTTCCTAACCTCGCAAGACCGAACTGTTTGGAACAAAGAATTTTTTTTGATTTTGAAAATTATGGTTGTATGTGATCCTTTCATCACGCACTTACATATGCACCTAGCAGTTTTAACCTGTAATAGCCGTTTTGAACATACTGCGCTAGTTAATTTTTATACCTGAACAGTAGTAGTATTATATTTTATTTGAATTAGTGTAAATATATAAAGAATATTACGTTTCTAAAAATTACTGACGTCCAAAAATGACATGTATTTGCGACTAGAGGGAGTATGATGCAAATATTTACACATTTAATTCATGCCAGCATGAATTTAGAATTTTCGCGTTTGGGATTTGGGAGCTTTCAGAGAAAGTTACCTCAGATCACCTGCAACTTTTCCATTGCACTGTAGCTGTAGAAATGTATAATAGAGCTCAACTAGCCGTGGTATATATAAATTAAGAAGATCCACAGATATATCAATTTAGGGACAATCACTTAATCATTATTGATCAGCTACTGCAGAGTAATTATTAACTGACATGCATGAAAACGCATCTAATACATACGAACATCGTACAACATGTAGGGTTTGCCTACATATGCATACAAATTAAGAGTGGACCACTATAGCAAGTGTTTATGAGGATTTTGCAACAGAACAATTACCAAAACTAAACTCCATGAAGTATCACAATCCAGTGTCTCATGTACTGGTACTTGTGGCCGCTCCACTCCAATATTTCCACCCATATGTGTGTTTAGAACAAAATAGCTATAGCTAGGCTCTGTATTATGCCACCTCTCCACAGGCAATTCATTTCTCTACTCGAGCTGCACTGGACCAATCAGCATGTGCCCCAACTCCCAACTCAGAGAGAGAGAGAGAGAGAGATTCCAAGGAAACAAGCATGGCAGGGGCGGGCCAGGGGCAAAGGTTCCTCTGTGATGCGAGAGCGAGAGCAAGAGGGGTGGATGAGAGAGAATAGAAGAGCTGAGAGAAGAAGGATTGAAGGAAGCTAGCTAGGGCATGCATGTGTGGTCCGTCCCATGCACTGGTCCATTCTGGCCGCAGCACTTTGGGAGGTGGGGGTGATCTCCGCCACTGGGGCAGCAGTGTTGAAAATCACTAGACACATGCAGTTGATCCCCCACACGGTACTGTACCGCCACTGACTGTCAGTTGGGTGCTGGCCATGGTCCATGGCTCTCCATGCCGGCCGGCCTCCCTCCATGGATGTGGATGGACAAGTGGGCCAGCAGCAAGCAGCAGCAGGAGGGGCCATATGGTCCACTGCATGCATGCCTGTCAAAAAAAAATCCACTCTCTAGACGCTCCTATCTTGAGAGGCAAAGAGAGGGAGATGCGTCATCATGGCTAATGAGAATTATTAGGGCCTTGACCATGGTGGCTTTGTGGAGAGGAACTAATCCACATGCCGCCCCCTAATGCAGGGCATCATGATATGGCATGGCAGTGCTCAGCTCAGCTGGGACGGGCGACGATTAGTCCATGGATTGGAATGTTGGAGCATGATTAGCACTGACATGCAACCTTGACACCTCACCTAATCAATTATTAATAATTAATCAATCAGCAATCAGCTAGCTAGCTAAGCTATCACACTGTGTGTTGTGCTATATTTTAATTGCCAGGGATAGAAAAAAATTTCCTGCTGGAATGATCCCTTTCTTAGCAGCACAGAAATCTGTTTGGGGTAGGCAGATATATAGCTAGTCAATTAGTGACATGCATGCATCATGTAGTCATCAGGGCCAAATAAAAACATAGAGAAGCATGCTCCGAGGAACTCAAAAGAAACAAGGTTTCACTGCCTTTTGGCTGTGGACGTATTGTACAAGTTAGCTGCGCCATGGAATCTAGCCAGCCCTCTATTATCCGTGAATTGTTACAGCTCAACAATTCTGTTGATTAACTAACTAAATTACACAAGAGTGCATACGAAGCCGCAGTACAGCGTGCACTGTCCGTGGCCACATACATGTACACCTCTAGCGAGTACAGCCAACATGTAGCTCAGGGGGTGGGTGCACTGGTCCCTGTCACTATGTGCTGAGACTGTTGCGGGCGACGGCCAGATGTACATGCATGGCGTCTACTTGCCCACCGATGCTACCTGTACAAGCATACTATACGCACCCTGCTAGGTAGCGCGCGGTAAAACTAGCAAGCTAGAGCAGTGCGCACGCCACTCGGCCGGCCAGGAGCCCCCGCCGCGGACACGGCCATGTCGCGCGGCGACGACACGCCGGCGGAAATGCGCTCGCCGGACGGATGCGCCGCCACGCACTGCACGCCGCGCCCAGTCATGCATCTCGGTCATGCATGGCCTGTGTGTGTGTGTCATGTGACGCTGCACCAGCTCCCTGTTAAAATAAGCGCAAGCTGATTATTGGCCTGTTAATTAGAGTAATCGATCGGATGGAGCTATCAGCTGCTGCGCGCGGTTGTCTCGGTTCGCGTGGATCGCAGGGGAATGTGCATGGAATGGAAAGGGGATGGAAGGAGGAGCTGACGAGACGGGTCGGCGGGGAATTTGTGCGTGCGTATGATGGCCATAGGAAATGCGCGCATCGAATGCCGCGGCGTCGGGTTGGAGACTGAGATCGTTGTCGCCGCGCTGTCCGGCTTGGAACATCGCGTGTTGCTTTCCGTGTGGCCCGGCCCAGCCGGTCGTCCGATATAAACTAGTACTACTAGCCCTTGCCTGGTTTGATTCTCTCTCTCTCTCTCTCCCTCTCTCTCTCTCTGAGCATCTGGGATTGTTTACTTGCCAAGAGGGAGAAACTGAAGTACTGTGCGCCTCTCCTGATCGATGATCCTTTCCTTCACGAGCACGGGGCCACGGGTTTAGCTAGCGAAGAGAATCTCTCTCTCTCTCTCTCTCTCTCTCTCTCTCTCTCTCTCTCTCTCTCTCTCTCTCTCTCTCCATCTCTTGGTCCCTCCATGAGCTATCACAATCTATCTAATAAGTCTCTCTCTCTCTCTCTCTCTCTCTCTCTCTCTCGCTAATACCACCCACCAGTGGCAGCTAGCTAGCTAGCAAGTACTCGTTCTACGTGTAGCGCAGCGCATACACGGCCGATGGACGATGGAGTAGGCGTGGTGGGTGGTGGCGCCGTGGAGGCCACTAGCCAATGCAAGTAACGATCGATCGGCGGATGGACGGAGCTAGCAGCCCGTCCCCATCCACACGGTTTTGACCGGACCCGTACATCCAACGAATCGTCGTCGTCCGCGGCAACGATGCGCGGCGCCGATCAGTCGCCGGCCGGCCGGCCGGTCGCGGCCTCTCAAGTCTCACCTCGTGCGTTCGCGCGCCGCGCCCACACACCCCCTATCCGGCCCATCTTCGGCGCGCGGCCTCGCTTTCGAGCCCCGTCGTCTCCTGCCCGACGCCGTCGATCCTTTCCTTCCGAGCAAAGACACGGGCAGATGCTCGCTAGCTAGGCTCCAATGCATGTGGCAGCGACGCCTCCGGCGCCACGCCGGTGGCGCGACGCTCCCAGCCGCCGTGCGTGTGCGTGTGCGTTCGTAGTACGTGACCGTGCCGTGTGCCACGCGAGTCAAGGGTCAGTCAGTCAGTCGGTCAGGTGTGATAGCGATCTCCGGCCGGCCGTCCGGTTTCGATCAGGAAACGGACGGCTTCCAGGCCGGTTCGTCACGACCGGACGATGATGATAAGGGGTGTGTGTCGGTGTGTGACTGTCAAGTGTCAACGCCAGAAAATGTGGCGAAACTAGAAGGCACCAGCTAGATAGGTAGTGCGCGCCCGTCGCCGTCACAGGCGCCGGTAGATCTGTACGTGCCCGTTCACCGGAGAAGCTGTGTCGGAACGAACAAGTGGCTGCTAGCTAGTGCTCCTCAATCCTCATGCCGTACACGAACACGGAGACTAGCTAGCTGACAGACACCACTATCTACCAGTCACAATGCTTTACTACTGGTGCCTCGCTCATTAGAACGACGCACTAGCTAGCTACCAGCTACTACTAGCTAGCAGGTAGCAGCTTGTCGTCTCTAGCTCTCGACGGCGTGCGACTTCAGCGCGAACGGCCGGCCGGTTCCGTGCGGAGTCCATGAGGGAGAGGGCCCGGAGAGAGCCGAGTCGCCGGCCGACACGTCCCGGGCTTGCCGGACGACGGGGCAGGGGCCGCGGCCGCTCGCTGGCCGTCAATCGTATCTATCGTTGTGACCTAGACCGCCGCCGTCGCGTCGTGCTGCGTGCGTATGCGTACGTCGTGCGTGCGTGCCTGCGCCGCCCCGCTCGCGCTGGATCGCCAGTCGGCCGCGCGGCGGCGGGCACGGGGCAGGGCAGGCGACGCCGGCGGGCCGGCCGCTCCGTGTTGGTTTCCGGCTTGTCCGCGAGCCCGGCGGCTTTATTCCGGCCGGCGCCTGCTCGCGTGCCGTAGCGCTCCTAGGAGGGGAGGACGGACGGACGAGGATCGGGGCGCGCTTGATTGCCTTGTCGGCTGCCTCTCCGGGCACTGCACTCCTCTCTCTCTCTCTCGCTCTCGTGTAGTGGAACAAATGATTGCCGGTTGGTGGTAATCGATCGTCTCGGGATGCTACAACATGCGCGCCATCCATCCATCCATCCATCCATCCATCTCTCTGGTTTCTCTCTCTACGTCGCTAAGCAATTGTTCATCTCGTGTTACTTTGTCCATGAGAGACACCGAGCAAGGCTAAACAAATCAGAAGCTTTTGCTTAGTCATGCTGCTCTCAGAGACTGACCAGCCTCTCAGAGACAGGAGGCGGCAGTGGTCAACCATCAATCAAACTACCGAGGAGGCAAAGAGGATCGGAGTAGGAACCGGACAGTGGCCAAACGGCGGCCGTACGTCAAAGAAGGACGTTCAATTGTCGGTCACAAACTATGGATATATGTACGTGCTTTCAAACTGAGATTAGGATTGGACTGAGATACGGTCACATTTGGACACATTCCAACCGATTAACTACTCCACACATGTAACGAAATAGCCGGTACTCCCTCCGTTTTCTTTTTGCATGGTTATAGGGTTTTAAAAAGTCTTTTCAGAGGGAGATGCTAGATTGACGCATCTAAATTCCCGGATTCCCGTGAGATTTGCCTTTTTTTCCCCCCTTCCTCCTTGATCAGTAGTCTTCTATTTATCCTTTTCCTCACTTCGTCCATCCTCGCGCCTGGTGTCCCCCACCTCACACATCTACATCGTCCCCGCATCTCTCCAATCGCCGAAGCCACGTCTACCCCCCTCCCTTGCGCAAATAGATCAATTTTTGCCTCTTCGCGCCGCCAATCCTGTTCACCACTTACAACGGTGGTGTGCCGTGCTACAACCTCTCACCATTCTGGTTGCAAGCCCAACTTTTCATCTCGCCCTGAGGGTCATCTGTGGACAAAAAAAAAAACCCTAAACCAGAACACTCCGCATCCCGTAACCTCATATGGTCGTCAAAGATTTTCCGATCAATCAATTCCTTGACTAATTCAGATGCGTGCTTAATATTTAATATGTTATCGTTTGCTAAAAAGACTTCTTAAAATATTCATGGAATACCTACCAATACAACTAACTTTTATAGTAAAACAAGATTATTTGCTCATTGCACCGATTGATGCAGGAGTTGAAGAGGTTTGGATGTAGAGTCGGCCCCGGACAAGTTAATGTGATAAGATATAACTAATGGAGCACTTCAAGGGGTCTAGATCAGAATTTTATTTATTTTATGACGGAAGGAGTACAATTTATCTTATCTGTACCCAAATGTTCTTTTTTAAATAATAAATTTGTACCCAAATTTTACACAGAAAGGAAGTGCGCATCCGCCCGGGTGAACGGTAAAAACGTAAAATCTTGACCGTTTACCGCGCCTTGCCTATCTGCTGTCGCCACCTACACACTGGTGTGAGATACGCTGTGGCAGGGGCTCTGAATCGAGGGATTGTCAAGCGCGCAGAGAGAGCAGCAGGAGGAGGACGAATCGGGCGAGGCGACCTATCGGCCATTGCCCGCTAGCCGGAAGAGGGTAGGTGCTGGGTAGCTCGCTCGCTATGCTAGGCTAGGCTATCAGGCTAGGTAGGCCGGCGGGGGCCTCCGATCCCAAGTCGCAAGCGCGCGCTCGAGAGACGAATCGATCGACGGCGGCGATCGACGGCGATGGATGGAATCTTACTGTTATGTCAGCGGGCGAAGCCCTGGTCGCGCACGCGTACTCTCCCCGGGTCGATCGAGAGCGAGGGCAGTGCACCAACCACCACTGCCGCGCAGCCCTGCAGGCGCACAGTGCACCGGTACCCGAACGGCCACGCACAGTGACGGCTAGCTCCAGGACGCGCACAGCACCCGGTCCTCTCTCTCTCTCTCTCTCTCTCTCTCCAGCTCTTTGGCTGTGTGGACGATGGCTGGGTAACGCATGCATGTACGCAGCAAGACTTCCACGCACCTGGTGCGTTAACAGGAGGACGACAGGAGAGAGAGAGATCGGAGATGATGGATGGAGTTGGGGAGGCTGGTCCCGGGGCGGCGGCCCTGGTTGCTGCGTGCCAGCGACAAAACTGGTAGATACCAAACTCACTGTGCCTCCCAGTAGCCCCCCTGCCCTGCCGCCTCACAATAATCCACATCTCCCTCTCACTCATCATCCGATATGGTGGCCGGCCGGCCGGCCGGGGCACGCAGACGCCGCAGTGCGCGCAGCAGCCGAGCGAGGTAGCTGGAGCTGCAGAGCGAGCCTGCGTTGAGACGGGCGCCGGAGATAGATGTAGCCGAAGCGGCGCAAGCATGCTGCGACGCGGGTGACGAGCGAGGCCTGGCGATCGATGGAGGGAGGGAGCTGAGAGTGAGCTGTCCACATGCGCTGTCTGTGCGGCCGGCCGGCCGGGCCACGCATGCACGCACGCCTGCTGCGTGCACCACCACCGGCCACCGCGTAGGCCTAACGGCCGGCCGGCCCCCCTGCCCACCCCTCGCTCCCTCCGGACCTCCTCCACCGAGATCCCATGCGCGCTGGAACCAACCGCAACCAACGCCGCGCCGGCCGGCCTACTCGTACGTGACATCGTCGATCGCGCGCGGACCCGGCCGCACGTCCGTCCGTTCGTGCGTGCCACCGATCGATCTCGGCGTAGTAGCAGCAGCAGCTGTAAGAACTAAGAACTACGTACTCCGCCAGCGCCCGGGTAAATTCTCCTGCTGTGGCTAGTTTCACCGCCAACAGTGACTGACAGATCGGTGCTGTCTCGCGTACGTAGGCTGCCAAGGCTGCATGCAAACACGTACATGATCGGCCGATCTACCGTCTCCATCGACTGGTACGAACGTAAGGCCTGTTTGGTATCCTGCCTAAGGCGCCACAACTTGCCTAACCTTAGTCGTCCAAATTGAAGAACTAATCTTAGGCAGAAAAGTTAGGCAAACTGTGGCACCTTAGGCAGGATACCAAACAGGCCTGTAGTGCCGCAGCGATCGGACGGCTCTGCCGCTGCTGCCGTCCCCAGTAGTAGTCCGCACCGCACAGTGCCTCGCTCGCTCGCGCCGGCCCCGGCGTCACGTCGTACGTGCTGCGCGTCCGTCCGCCCCCCGCCGACGTGGACGCCGGCGACGTCGTACGCCGACGCCGCCTTGTCGCTTTCCCTCCAGGGAATCCCCGTCTTGCATTATATTGATCGTCCCCAATGTTACCGGGGGCCCCGCTCGCAGTCGCAGCAGCGAAAACTAACCATGCACGCCAACCGATGGGTAAACACCGTACCGCCGGGCTCCATCCACGTACTAGTACTACGTGTAAAACAAGAGCAAGGACGGCATGAGCAGGAGAAAAAAGGGTCAGTGTCACACTGAGTGAGAGTGAGAGAGAGAAGGGAAGCGGCCGCGCGCGACAGTGAGGGATTGTTCTTCTCGGGAGCCGCGAGAAAACTTCGGCCCGGGGCGTCGGGATTCCCACCGCACCGCGTGCCCGGCCACCAGCGCAAAATTCCCTCCGCTCTTTCGATTTCTATATATCTTGCAGCTACCACTACCGCCGCTCGCATACCGAGGAGCCAAACAGCTTCAAATTTAACCAAATTGCATATAAAAATTTACTAATATCTAGATCTCCAAATAAATTTAGTATAAAAATATATAAATATTAATACTATTATATATAAATTTGGTCAAATTTGAAACTATTTAACTTCTTACGATGCGAGTTGCGTTCCTTTTAAAACGGAAAGAGTAGGTACCAATGTCTATTCTAGCCAGTACATCTGGATTACTCCCGCTAGTACTGGTGTACGATCAGGCTGATGGATGCCCTGCTGTTTATATATTTATATATATATAGAAAGTCGTGGCGTACTGTACTCTGTGTGTGTGTGTGTGTGTGATCAGACTGATCATCAGTGTTTCGTGTATGTATAAGAGCGAGCGAGTAGTGGTCCTATATAACACTAGTACTAGCTACTAGGATTATTGTGCGTGGCGCAGGACACTGCAGGGTGCAGCTAGCGCACGCAGGACAATTATGTGCGCGTAACATCTGGGCTTGAATCGGCGGCAGCTTTCCGGCCGGCCAGGTTAAGCGAAGCGTCGTACCCTGCTGCGTAGGACGCATTCAGAGGTGAAAAATGTGAGGTGAAACATGCGTGCGTGCGTGTACACAGGCACAGGTGGGATCACGGAGGGAGCTGCTGGTGGTGAAGGCTGACGAATCGGTTCCTTTCTCTCTGCTTTTGACCTCCCGATCGAGATTCGGTGCACGCGTCGCCGGCGAGGAGATACTGTAACCGTCGAGCAAATTCGATGATCCACCCAAGACCGTCGTCCCTCTCGGGCAGTGGCGGAGCCTGACCAAAGAACCAACCAATGGACAGTGTCAAAATTACTGTTTAACTAATGGAAATTTCGCACGACAGGGGAGCCATGGTCCACCATGGCCTGGCCGTAGCTCCGTCTGATCCGATCCTGATGCTCCGATCTCTGGAATATGCATTATAAGGATTTAAATTTTATGTGGTGGCAGCATAAACATACTAAAAAGGTGTAGGAGGAGGCTAATTCAAAAGATGACTATATCTTGTGGTTTTTGTATGTCACGTGCGTATATACCCGCTTCATATATGTTTGTATCACTAACCAGTAGTTTTGTAAGTTTACCGAGTTTTGTCAAAAGTTAAATAACTCAGACTTTTGTGAAAGTACATAAGGCACAGATTGTTCCTAAATCATTAAAAAAGATCCAATTAACCAACAAAAAAAACAATTTGCTAAACTGCATATATATAGCAGGAAATAAAATAGTTGTACCCATGATCTATGTAGTAAAATGGAAGGCTAAAGATACCAATTTTAACAATTCTACAAGAACAATGACGTGCTTTTAATTACAGAATGTATCAGAGTTATGTAGCCATTTCCATCCATATTTCTCAGATGCTGCCACACGATTGCGGCCTACATACTGGTTCACAATACTTTGCTCCAGCTTTAGAATAGAAAAATTTAATCACATCCAGGCGCACTATTTCCATGCATTCCCAACCCCCACAATTAACAAATATGCGAAACTAAACCTCATTCCTTGCTCCTAAATCCAACTAGTGCTCCAGTCAAATACACTCGAAGCGCGTGTATTTTAAAACAACGAAACGCGCCGCCACACCTGTCACACATACACTAACCACCCCGACATTCCATATACGCATATACACATATATATATCTATACAAACACACGCATACACCACCGGGTATGGCACCACTATTCTATACGCATACGGACCTGCAAGTAGAACCTTATCACTAGCTTGTTACGTCGTCGTCGTCGTCGTCGACGGCGTCGGCGTCGGCTATAAAACTGGCTAGGTTAGAGTGCGTGCGCCCCCTTCTCTCCCCAGCTCTCTCATCTCGTCGCGGCGCTTGGAGCAGCGGAGTGGTTGCTGCCGGAACCCAAGCCCTGCCCAGCCGGTATTTCTAGTGCGTAGTATCGCCATCAGCGCTCAATAATACCGCACGCCCGCTTTGTTTTCTAGCCCTTGTCAGCGAACCTTCCCCCTGAAAACCCCACCCACCCTTCCTCCGATCCCCCTCGCCTCGCCTCACTTGCTTCTTCCATTCTTTCCACCACCCATCCCTCTCTCTCCTCTCGCCTCCCCGGCCTTCCTCTCTTTCTCTCTACGCGGATCACCGGACGGAGGCTAGCTAGCTGCGACCTCGACCGACCGGCCGGCGGCCGATCTGTGCGGTGAACAAGTCAAGAAGCAAGCTAGCGGAGATACATGGCTGGCGCGGGGGGTGCGACGGCGGGGGCGCCGCCGGCTGGGGCGAGGAGCAGTGCCGGGGCCGGCGCGGCCGGGGCCCCGGTGGCGGACCCGCGCGCCGAGGCGCTGCGGTGCCCGCGCTGCGACTCGGCCAACACCAAGTTCTGCTACTACAACAACTACTCGCTGTCGCAGCCGCGGCACTTCTGCAAGGCGTGCAAGCGCTACTGGACGCGCGGGGGCACGCTCCGCAACGTCCCCGTCGGCGGGGGCTGCCGCAAGAACAAGCGCTCCAGAAGCAGCAGCGCGGCGGGCGCCGGCGGGAGGACCGGATCCTCCGCCGCCGCCGCTGCCGCCGCCGTCACGTCCTCCTCGGCGGCGTCCACGCTGTCCCTGCCGCCGCCGGCGGGCTCCCTGCCGTCGCTCACCTCGGCGCTCGGCCTGCCCGGCGGCACCTCGCTGGCGTCGCTGCTGCTCGGCAGCGGCACCGGCGGCGACCACCTCGGCCTCTTCCAGGCGGCCATGCAGTCGGTGGTCTCCTCGGAGGCAACCGCCTACGAGATGCAGCAGCAGCAGACGCAGGTGGACCACCTGCTGGGCCTCGGCTACGGGGGCGCCGGCGCGCAGATCCAGCAGCTCAAGCCGTGGATGCAGGAGGCCGGGGCGGGCGCGGGCGGGATCATGGACAGCTTCTACGCGCCGCTGCTCTCCAGCTCCCTCGTGCCGGGGCTGGAGGAGCTGCACGTCAAGGCGGAGGCAGCCGGCGCCGGGGACCACCAGCAGAAGGCGGCGCCCGGGGACCAGCAGAGCGGCAGCTGGGAGCTGCCGACGCCGTCGTCGTCCAACGTCGACGCAAACATCATCGCGACGGACGCGCTCATGGCGGCGGCCGCGTCCATGAACCCCGCGGTCAGCTCCACCTCCACGGCGGCGACCACCACCGCGCCCTCCTCGTTCATGTACTGGGGCAACGGCGGCATCGGAGGCGCTGCCGCGGCGTGGCCAGACCTCGCCAACTGCGGATCCTCCATTGCCACGCTCTTCTAGCCGCCTGCCTGTCCGGCTCTGGCTCGTTAACTTTATTTTTTTCACCTTGATTTTCTGGTTATTTTTTTCTTGACTACAATAACATGTAATTTGTGGGGGCAAGCTGAGATGAGAGAGAGAGCACTGTGGAAGAAGAGAGATCATCTCACCTCATAGGGCAGAAAATTAGACAAATCAAACAATGATCCAATATTTCAAGAGGATTTCTTCGCCGAGTCGAACGCTGAATCCATGATCTTTGCCGTCGGTGGATGATCAAGGCGGTCGGCAACTAGCATCCATGGATTTAGTAGGATGAGGAGGAGGAGACCATGAGACCATGGGAGAGCAAAGAAGCCAAGAAGTGTAAGTGCAGTGCTGCCATGACACTACTTGATATTTGCGTCTTCTTGGCTAGCTTCTCCTTGGGTGTTTTGTAAATAGGGCATATGGTGGGGGATACAAATAGCTAAGGTAGCCCGTGCGAGATAGATCATGGTGCAAAGTCATGAGCCTCTCTCTCTCATCTCGGCATTTTAAATCAGTGTGTTTTAATTGGTTACTCTCTCTCTCTACCATGGATTTGGGAAGAGCTCTCTAGATGTACAAGTTAATACTAGTACTTTTCTACCCTTTTACAGCTGAATTAGAGAACTGTTTTTGAGTTCCCAAGCATTAGAGCTGTTAAGGGTTCATGCATCAACTTCTCTCTTTCTTCCTTTCTCTTCTAGACTGGAATTAATTTCTCTTTCTTTTGGGGAGTTTTTGTTCAAACCTGGCTTGTACGAATTATGATGACTTTGTGAGTTATGAGAAATTTAAACACATCTGCAGTTCTCATGATGGTACACAGATATGCTCCTCTGAGTTGTGGTGCCACACTGCTGCGGGCTGCTACTACTACTGCATGCTGTGTGCTAGTTACTCCATCACTTTTAGTGCATGGATGGGTGTCTCACTTTTGGTGATGCGCGGCAGCTTTACCTTTGCTCTCTTTTTCATGCGCGAGGGTGTGAGTGCATGATCTGATCTTTGAATTCTGTGCTCCTTGCTAGGGCTCTATGGAGCTTTCTTTTTTGTTACAAGATCATAGGATTCCAGTGGCAGTGCACTCAGGTTAGAGTTATCATGTTTGTGTGATGCAGAATCTTTTTGTGCCCTCCCTCTCGTTTTGTTGCTGCAGGCATAAAAATATGGCTGCTGCGCTTGTTCTTACCTGCGTGTCTTGTAGCAACTTCGAGCTGCATTTTGATGCTAGCCATTTTCACACTGGTACTAGTACTACGAGGATCACAGAAAATGAAAAGGGAGAAGGAAATCGAATAAATTTGGAGCATGCAAGAGGAAAAAAAACTTATAGTTGCATGTCGCGTTTCCATTATATATAGTTGGGGATTTTCGTTCGTTTGAGAAATTTTATGTGTCAAGGTAGCCTTTTGTAGTAACATTTTTGTTCTTTTCCCTGTCCTTTTTATGCTTGTTTACCAATTTGGCTAGTGTTCTTCGACAATGAATTTGCCGGTTAGAAACATGATGGTCCAAATGGTATTTTGATGTTGACAGATTTCCTCCTCTTATTTTGGAAATGAAATACATGAAAAGTAACAATGAAGAACTTTTTTTTTTTGCCAAATGAATCTTGATATATAGTACGTTTGACGATTCATGCACACTCAATCCTCGCTAGATGCAGAAAGTTTGTATATATGCTGATTTGGAACTATTAATTGGAAAGGGGGCGAACACTGATATGATATCTCTCGATATCTTTCTGTCAGGATGCCTAGCTAGCTAGCTTAGTCATCAAAGTTACTGATCTCTTCTCTTCCAGAGCAGTTCCCATGCATGCGCAGACGTTTTAATTTCTCTTAATTAATGTCCCCAATCTGGCCTATTTCTCCTTGTGTGGTCCTAGCGCATACACTCCTTAATTAAAGAAAAACGTGTGTTATGTGCAAATCGAGAAATTGCCTTACACAATTTTTTTTTGAAAAGGGCCTTACACAAATTAACACTGCATGCTATACTATACTAGTATATTTGTGGTGTATCCATGCTACTAGACCCCCTTCTAATTGCTCAAAGTGAAAAAATAGAAAGATTTGTTGCACCAGAACTATTAAGTATTTCGGCTCTACAAGTGATAACTATAATATTTTCTTTGAAAAAATGGTAACTATAATATTGTTGATGGTACAATAGTCATATATTCACATACATCAGGTTTAGCGCTGGATATATATTGGATGCATGCTGTGTTAATGCTTCGAGTTGTTGAAACAAATTTGGCAAATAGCAATTAATGCCGATAATAATCTGAACTCAATGATCGACTAACATATTGGGCCGTCAATGTAATCAACGAATATCATTTGATGCACAGCGTGATCCCCCAAAACGTAGGTACTACAGGTATTTCAAGGCTACAGTACTGCATCAAGCGCCCTAGTCCTTAGGTAGTAGCATGCATGTATAACTATCAAGCAGTGCGGTACCTTTTGGATGCTTTTACTCATACTGCTAAGATGGTATAAGTAAATAGTAAATCCATTTAATCTTTCTGCTACGGCAGTCAAGGATCTAACAATAAATTTCTCAAGCTCCCAAGCAACTAAGTAATTGAGGTACAAAAATGGTTCAGTGTACTATGTTCTAAATTAAGTAAGACGACTAGTGCAAGCATGCATGTATACATTTTGCATCATGTATATATTCAGTAGACCGATTTGGACAGTTTGTTTCCAACATATAAAAAGTTTGCCAAGATCTCAACAGCCCTTTCATGGTATTATTATTTATTTGTTGTAGAAGTGATTCCTATGCATAGCTTGTCAGGTTGACATTGTGAGAATAAATGAAAACAGAAAAATCAGGAGAAAATGTTTCAGAATGAGTAGTGCAGACAAAGATTCTTTTAACTTCATGCACTCTGCTCTTTTGTTTCCATTTAAGGGCTAGGCAAATAGATATCAGGCGCCAATATTAATTCAAGCTCAGTATCCATTGCAAATGCATATGCCCATCTTTATAGCAATATTAAAAGTACCGATATAGACCGTTGGATTGTGTGACAACGATAAGATATGCATTGATTAGTGCCCATCGCACTCCGCCATTTACAAATAATCTATCCTTTTGAGTTTTGAGGACATTATTCCTATTTTCCCTTTCATGATGTTTATTGCAACTACACATGCCCTATATAAGCTCCAAGCAAGC
This sequence comes from Panicum hallii, assembly GCF_002211085.1. Classification (NCBI taxonomy): domain Eukaryota; kingdom Viridiplantae; phylum Streptophyta; class Magnoliopsida; order Poales; family Poaceae; genus Panicum; species Panicum hallii. The sequence goes on from NC_038043.1 coordinate 50,714,381, forward strand.
CATTTCAGTCATAGGAGTCCATGACTAATTTCCATCTATCATGATATGTATGTTGACAAAACACAGGAGTAAAAGCTAATATAGATAGCTCCAATGTAAGTGAGTGTGGGCTGTCGATTTTGTGAGTATTGTGAATAGTAAGTATTACTTAATATATGATTTCCATGCAAGAAAGCTAAACATTACTGCATATTAGTGGTCAAAGTTCAAATAAATTGGATTGTCGCCTTTATCCCTGAAATGATATTTGTTTCTTTGGGCTGGCATAATATTACGTCTGATCGCAACAGGCATAAAAGTTGGAAGTAATGCATTGCTTCTGACCTTTTTAAAATTCTCTAGTTTCTATGTTGAACATTTTGCCAACACACCCTACACAAAAGAAGTACATTGCCGTGCGCAAGAAATTTATCAGTGTGTGGCATCCTTTCCCTACACCCCACAGTACATACTATTTTACTTTCTTGTCACAGTTAATTATCCTCTCTTCCAGTTAAAGAGTGGCATTGTATGCAAACTATCTCGTCAAATTACGTATAATAGAAGTTTCTTCTTGTTCTTGATGATGAAACTTTTACCTTTCGTTTCAATGACCCATAACCCGGTTGAACCTGCTACTCTTCATCAGCTTTGTCAAAGAGACCCCATTCAACCATGCACACTATTTTTCTGCAAGCAACAACAACAACAACAACAACTTAGCCTTTTGTCCCAAGCAAGTTGGGGTAGGCTAGAGATGAAACCCACAGAAAACAAGAATAAGAAACACAAAAAGTACACAAGCCGGCTACTGTTGAGTACTAACACCAGCTGATAGTGCAATTAAGGTGTATGACAAACACAGTGACAGTACAACGCACGCAGTGGATAAAGAACAAGATACGGTTCAGAGGCACATAACGCACACGCCGCATGCGACGCAGGGAAAGCTACAAAGCAGGCGGCCGCAGAAAAAGAAAACTGCGGCGAGGGGGTAAATGATAAATTTGCCACTGGTAAAAGTCGCCGCAGCGGCGCGATGCGCAATCCTTGCGGCGTACGGCCGAATAATTGGAGCTCTGAATTTGATGTGTGACTAGACATGATAGCAGCTCCCATCTGGCCGTGTCAGCCAGCCCAGGCGGCCGGCCGGCCACCACCGCGACTGTTGCAAGTCCACCGGCCGGCCGGGCTTCGTCTCAGCAGCGGCAGCAGCTCTGCGGACCTGATGGTCATGTCTCTGCCGGTGCGTACGCCATGGACGACGACACGTAAACGCCCCCGTCTCACTCACCCATAGCATCGCCATGAATAGCACACGTACAATACCGCGTATCACATGCACACGAGCTTGGAGCGTAGAAAGCTGGATCTGGATACGCGAGTGTTGTTTCAAAAGAAAAAAAGAAAATTATTTGGAGATCAGTGAGTGTTGGAATCCCAGCAGGAGCCCGCTCTATAGCCTGGCTAGTAGCTCCTGCACTGTGCGAGCTTCCACTCATTTTGTTCTGGGATGGCGCCATTGATCAGCAAGCAAGCTGCAGCTGCTGGGGGCTAGCTCGCTCGCCGAGCTAGCTCAGCAGCAGGCCACTGAACAGTGGCTCTGCCATGTAGCTGCCGGCCGGTGCAGCTACCACGCTGCCACGATCGATGCAGCCAAAGCCCGGTAAGGTAAGATCCGCCTCCGCGCCCCCACGATTTACTGCGCCACGGCCACCGCCGTGGGCCTGCCGCGGTTTTTTCCTGCCACGAATGATGGGGGTCGGAGACGGGCTGGCCGGCCGGCCGCGGGCGCAGAAGATAGATGGCCGCAGCAGCTTCCAGCTGGGGCCACGCCGGCATGCATGCCGCGCCTCCTGTACGGCGGCGAGCCCTGCTTTGCCTGCCCGGGCTCAGGCAGGCACGGCAGCGGCCTGGCGCTCGAGCAGTAGAGATCGCGCGGCGCAGGCACGCGATCCCCATCCCAAACGGTAAAATTTGAACTCGATCGACTGGCGGGCTGCTCCTCCCCCGGGTCGTTCTCCGTTGGCGGTTAGAAATGTTCATGGTGCTCCGGACTGTAGAGCTCTGTTCATTGTTGCAGTGCTTCTTACCGTGTCAGGGAGGGATTGAAGCAGCTCGTGAACTCCTAGTGCAGTGTTCATATGACTCATTTTTTTTTACTTCAGCTGAATATTTGTCATCCGGTATATGTACTTAGGCGCCTTAATACTAAGCCACTCTTTTTTTACTTGATGTTCGGGATTTAACAAAGATATTTTATCTTTAGACCATTACCTTTTGCAAGCATTTTTTGTTCAAATTTATTGGCAATATAGTCACTTGAAGGTTGTTTTCACCACAAGTGCTGATTAATACCATTTCTCTACGCCAGATCTCAATATCGATTGGGTCACAAAAATACTTCACGCTAACCAAGACCTAGTAATTAAAAAAAATTAAGATTTCAACCATCAAGAGCTTCCAGTACAATATTTAGTTCGGAAACATGTAGTTTTTTTACTTGCCAATTTGACAAGGGCTATTGAAGTACAGTAAATTGCAACTGCATTCTTGTGCAAGATTTACACACATCACTCCCATTTATCCAACTACAGATCACGTAACATTTGTGGGGAACAAACAGTATACTTTAGTCTGTCAAAAAAATTTATAAGATCTAGTAATACACTAATATATACTAGCTATAAAATACAGTACCTACGGATTTAAGGACTGCAGTATCTGTACCAAATAATCAGTACAGTTGTAGTCTGTCATCCGTTGTAACCCTTATTTTCAGTACAGTTGTAGTCTGTCCTCCGTTGTAACCCTTCTTTTCTCTCTCTTTTTTCGCAGATGATGAAAAAAAACTTCCGGTTTTTGCTTCTTTTGAACTTCGAAGGATCACATTGTTCACTTGCTACAAGAGTTCAACACCAAGCTGATGGTATCCACAAACATGATGAGAAATAAAGAAAGTATGCGACGATGAGATATTATTAATAAACAGTTAAACACCCATCCTACTGACAAACCTCCATCCCTGGTTAGCAAAAAGCTGGATCACCATAGTTCCAATCGCTAGGGATGCATGATGAATTTGATATTTTTTTTTTCATATATCTTCGTTACTCGATGTAGGAAGAAATGAATTCCATGTCCATGCATGTCTTCCTTCTCTGCTTATTAATGTGGAAATTGAACTTCTAGAGCCCAAGCGAATTTGTCTTTACTAGACGCATGAACTACAACTATCCATGTTCCATGATTGATAAGTTTAACAAGCACGCCTGATATCTAAGGATATCCAAAGAGGTGTGCTCTGAATGGTGGTGCGTAGTTGTCAAACTCGAGTAGATGGAGCAGTATGGACATCATATCATGGACGACTCGACAGGAGCACAGGCTAGTGGATGGGTTTTTTTTTTCTACTCGTCCCTCACACGTACTCCCTCTTGCCGTAATTTGCTTTCCCATCACTTTTTTTTTTCCCGAGAAGCGTGTATTTGATTTTGGGAGCAAATTGATCGCTGCCTCTTTGCACAAACAAATGATATTGTTTTCTAAAGAAGTAAGTAAACTTTTTCGGTAGAATCCGAATTCTCTCCGAAATACGGAGCCCGTCTTGTAACATGTCTGCAACTGTTGACAAAAGCAGGAGAGGGGAACAAGGGGTACTGATTCCTCGGGCGACATGCACCCTCGGCCCCACATGCTCCTCTCCTCCCCCTCCCCTCCCCTTCGCTCTCCACTCAACCACACGTGTCACACCAACACACCACCGCAAGCAATTTTGGGCCAAACGGGATGAACGTGCTGCTCCACTCGGAGGCTCAATCACCCCTCCACTGAGCACTCGCACAACCAAAAAAAGAAGATCAATCACCCTAATCCCCGCTCCGTCACCCTTGATTGCCGATCCCAAGACGCTCACGGCGAGTAAACAACGGCCGCCACCACCACCATCAATCATCAATCCGTCCACCAACCCGTCGAGACGACAGGAAACGGAAAAATGAGCAAGGGGAAGCACCGGCGCACCTGTCCCTTTCACAGAAAACACTGGGAAGAAGCAGCGCGGCGGACACGCCGTCCCCGGCAGCCGACATGTCAATCCCGGCCGGGCGCCCCTGACGCGGGTCACCCATCACCTCACCCAGCCCACTAGAACCGGTCGCGCGCAGGCCTCCAGGTCTCGTATTTCCCGGAGATTCTCGCCAGAGCCTGACGCAGCCACCACCATCCATCCATCCGCCCCGCCGATCGCGATGTGATCGGGGGGGCTTCGGCTCTGCAGGCACAGGCAGCACAGCACCACGCCGGCCGCGCGTACCGACACGCACGAGCGACACCAGATTAGGTGCGGGAGCGGGAGAGGACATCACCTTATTCCTCCGCCCACTACGCTCTCGCCAGAGCACCGTAGTTTAAGGGCCTCATCAGCAATGAAGAGCCCGGATCTTGCCCCCAGTCTGCAGCAGGTATGCTCCGTGCAGGACGCCCGATCTCGGATCCTGATTGGGCGCAGCTGGGCAATAAATACCAGCGTCTGTTCTCGCTTCTCGGCACAATCGGACAAGCAAAAACCAGCAGGCATATCAGTTGGCTCAACAGGCCAGAGTCCAGACAGAGACAATGCAGTATCTTGCTTCACAGAGAAAGGGTGTTTTGCCTGATATATAATACCATATTTCTATCCGAGAAACAGTCCAGTTTCAGTTGGTCGGTTAGTGCTGATTCTATCAAAATGAAAAGCAGCTCCGAACACCTCTCGCTTGCACCTTGTTATCTACCGCCGCGAGTTAGTATCATGTAAGAGAAAATGGAGGGTGTTTAAGCCCTAGACCATGTATTGCATCCCCACCTGCATCAGCCTGGTGTGGGGTATGCTCAGCGTCGCGATGCCCCGCCTGCAGTTCTTCCTCAGGAAGGCGTAGAAGTAGTTGATCACCAGCTTCTTGAGGAAGAACGACTCCTTCCGGGCCCTGATGTCACCGTGCCCTAGAAGGTACACCACGCCTGACTCCTTTGCCTGGTGGATGAAAGAGAGCTCGTTGTCCAGGCTGCGCCTCCCATCCATCGCCTCGTCCAGAGATCCGTCGAACGACGCGCTTGATCCCAGGGCTGAGTTGTCAGCGCCTGCAGACTCGGCAAGGGGAACCCCAAGCGAGTAGATGCTACCGTTGGGGCCAACAAGGACTCTTGATGATGAAGATGCAATCTCCTCTTCAGAGTCTGTGTCGTCATTATGATCGCTCTCCAGAGAGCGTTCCTGGGCCTCTCGGCGTATGAACTTTTCAAGGCTTTCTATCAGAAGCTGTTCAAACGCTTGCGGGTTCTCCTTGCGTACATCCTTGTACCCATACCTGTAGTCATGAATCATTAACATCCAAGCCAACAATCAATAACTAAACAGTGCTCATAATGATCATATAACTATATAAAATTTTGGTGTCTGCAGGAACATGATAGATTGTATCTTAACCCCTAAAGGGCAAAGGTAAGACTGAGGAACACAGTGCGCAAGGAAATGAATGATACATTCAATGTCGCTGAACCTGCATCACTGAGGGCAGAAAACATTGTGCAAGTTGTTTGCAGTGTAATTTGGCTGGTTTATTTATTTAATCGGCCAAATCATTTAGGTGTTGCGTGGATCAATTTCATGCAGCAACACAAGTTAAGAACAGAAGAACAAATACAAGCAGCATTTCACAAAAAATAATTTGTACTGATTTCTGAATTCTTATAAACATCATGATGGTTCCGCCCAAAGAGGCAAAAGCAAAAAGAAATACTAGAACATAAAGAAGCTCTTATTTGATGAACAGAACTCTTAACAACAGGATAACAGCACGAACAGTGCAAGAAAGATCAGCAGATGAAACTCGAGTTTTTAACTCATCACTCGACAACTTTGAGGGAGCAGTGAAGCAAACCTCCCAAAAGAGCACCTGCCTACACAAGCAATAATGCTGGCAGACTAATCGCTGAGTTACCAACACACCCAGTGGCTTTCTAGCAGATTCTAACTCCAGGGGCATCAGGCATTACATAAAACACAAACAGAGAGTGGCCATAGTATCAAACATGTGAAGATGCAAAGTAGTCTCAAAGTTCCAATGGATCATAGCAAGAAACTTCAATACCAACTTAATTTTGGAGGCAAACATTGTTTACATTTTTTTTATTAACTCAGAAAACAAAGTTCATACCTAGCAATGCAGCGGAACATATGGTAATTCTTTGGGCAGACCCGACGAAAGAGAAACCTCTCATTTTGAGGCACAACTGGAACTGGAACCCATTTGATGCAGACAAAAATAATCATTGAATGCATGGCTGGCAGTGTGGTGAGGAAGTGAGCAAAGATTGCAGGAACCCCCCTGACCAGTTCATTATAAAGTAATCCAATTCCAGGTGCTCTAACTGTACCGAGATTGCAGCCTAGCTGCATCAATAAATCCATTGAAAGCTTTTGCTTGACCTCAGTTTCGTACTTCAATTTGGTACCATAGTTCCATATGTACATTACCAAATACAGTACAGCTGCAAATACCAAAAGAACCCAACTTCCATCTGCTGCACTTCCCAAAACTGAAGAAAAGAAAAATAACTCCAGCCCCAGGAAGAGGGTGAGAAAGCATAGAACCACAATGATGTTCACCTGCCATATCAAAAGCATTATAATGGTTACCAGGACTGTTGTCATCATCATGACCCCAAGTTCTGCTATGCCTGCAATCAAGACCAAGCATTAGAAAGATTCTGTGGCAGTAGTGATTGAGCTGGAGAAATAAGGTAATTTAGCAGCAAGCTCATCATGGTTAAAAACGTGGATCAATAAATACTGAGGTTAGAGTGGAAGAAAACAACCACATACATAATATGACAATGCTTGAATATAGGAGATTTCTTTTTCTTAAGAATCATTGAAATTGTACACTTTCCTTCCAAGCATATTGATAAGATAGCAATTAGATATTGGAGTAAAGGAGACAAAAGCACCACCTAATCTATCTAGGGGCTATAGTGGCAACCAGATGCTGATAACATTCATTTTTCAGCCAATCACTATTTTCAGCAAACAGCTATAATTTCTACAAGATAGACTGACGTTCAGCAGATCCAGTGCAGGAAATCTCAAGACTATAGGCAATCCAGAAAACAATAAGATGTGGAGTACTGACATAGCTGAAAGCATATTCAACAAGGGATTGAACTTCATGTATACCATTTTATCCCCTATTTGGCCATGTTATACATTTGTATCAATTTAAATTCTTCTCTTTAATTCTTTGTATACTTTAATTTTTGTATACTCAAATGAACTTATCAAATCCACACTCAAATTAACTTATCAAATCCACACTTGATCATGATATAATCGAAATGATGGCTTCTAGATCATCAGTACATAATATAAAAAATTAGGAGCGGTTTATACAGGCAGAGAAAACTATATAGCAGAAAAAAGAAGGGCATCAGGATGGATAGTACGTTAGGGCCGAATCCAGAAAATAGAGCTAAAGATAGGTAAAATAGATTGCAATGAGAACAGGCTGACAATATCGTACCATACGCATTGCCAATCTCATTTATGCTCCCAAATACTGTAACAAATGCTAGACAAGAAACCAGCAAGAACCAGTTCATCACCGGAATGTATATTTGGCCCATGAACTTTCTAGAGGTGTGAATAATCTTGAGGCGTGGAAAACAGCCAAGAGCTGTTGCCTGCTTTATGGTTGAGAAAATAGCAGTTGTCATTGCACGACTAGCAATTAGTGCAGCCAAAGTAGCTATGAATACCACAGGCCAAAATGCCTGACCTGCAACATGGATTGAAAATATATATCAGAAAGGAGCCAGAATGGCAGAAACCAGTAAAACAAAGGTTGACTTCATTACGACAAGAGAATTTTATTTCAGCAAAGTGCAACAATACAGAATAAATCAGACAGACCAGTTTGCCTTACTTGGAATGGACAAAAAGAAGACCTGCTGACTTTGAGTTAAGTTCTCCATAAGAAATGCAGCTTGCCCTAGATATCCCAGTAAAAGGCATGGAAGAACAAGAAACACAAAGGTAAGCTGCAAGATATGAGCAATGGTAAGTTCCCGTTGACTATTTGCCTATTCTGAAGGAGCAACATTGAGCCCTAAACAATAGGGAGGGGGCAATACCTGAACAGATCTAACAGAGAAGTAGCATAAATCAGCAAACATCGCCTCCGATCCTGTAAAAATATTAACCATGTCAATGTCTTGCAATATAAATATTTTACTTTTACTACGCTCATCCTTACACTAGTTTTTATGAACTTTTTAAGAGAAAATGTTGTTAAATTTCAATGCCAATTGAATTAATAAGATTAGTTGTTAATTTGTTTGGATTATGTGTTTCCTTTGGGCGATATGATGGGCCATGGTCAATTATTTGCTTCACTGCTTCCAACTATACCAGCAGCGGAATCAGCTATTGGACTACCAAATTTCATTATCAATTTATGAGGGGCTACCTGTCAAATACAAATATAATCCCTTCAAGATTAGCATAACTAAGCAGAGTTATGAAATATAAAGTTCTGTTCTCCTTTTGTATTCATGACTCATGAGTATACTAAAAACAGAATTGAGCAATGTGATCAAAACACCTACCTGTTGCACATAAAAGACAGCCTCCAAGGGACATCCAAGCTTGAGTGGGATTTCTTTCAAAATAATAGCAGATATACAAAGGATTGAATGCATGTAATACTTGTGAACCATATATTCTGATGTTATAAATTCCTATCCCAGCAAGGCAGCAAAACCATATGAACAAGGCAGGCCCAACAGCAAGCCCCACTTTGCTCGTTCCGAACCGTTGTAGACTGAAGAGAACAATAAGAAATGCAACAGTGATCATAACCACTTCACCTGTCAAAAGTTTATAATCATTGGTGAGCTTCGTGCATGACTAAACATCAATACAAAATAGATTTTTTTTCTTCACCACATATTGTCAAAATTGAATAAATTAACAGTTTGGCGTCACCTTCATTAACACTAGATATTCCAACCTTCAAGCCATTAACAGCAGACATAACTGCAGATTTTAACATGATAAATAAAAGAGTTATTTCTAAGTGAGAAGAAAAACTGCTATAGTATCACATTACTAGGAAAGCAAATGTGCTGATCACCGAACTAGGTGAAGAGAAAAATACAATGAACAATGCATCAGAAAGACATGAACCTGACATTGCCGGTGTGACAACACCATCTGCTATCACCATCGAAGTACCAAATAGAACAAGCATCAACAGCAGCTTCTTTAGCATAGATGAAGTCTCAAGACGCTCCTTGATCTTCAAGGACCTCTCGAGCTCCACTGAAGGCACCTTCAGATTGAAACTTGATATACGGGTATCAGAAGGAAGTTGGTTAGGAAGCAGACTTGCCTTCGCATTTCTGCATATTAGCGAATACAAAGCAAATGTTCCACCTGCCAAATAATCAGAAATTGAATATCAAACGTAAAGCTTAAAGAAGAATATTGTTGCCAAGTTTACTCTGGCACCCTGGTACATATACAAAAGCATACCTTCTCCATCATCATTTCCCCACAAAACAATCAGGGTATACTTCAGAAATGGTATCAGAATGAGGGTGTATATTACAAGTGAGAGTGCTCCAAGCACATCCTCCTTTGAAGTAATAGGGTATTTGTTGAACATTACATCGAAGGTATACAGTGGACTGGTACCAACATCCCCAAAGACAACACCTAACGTCTGAAGAGTCAGCACAATACTCCTGCCTATGGTAAATTCCTGAAAGGAAGACAGCAACTAGTTATCAGCGAGCTTATGCATGTCAAACAGGATTTGAATTGCAGCCATGCTATTTGATGTACAGCAGAATTGGAATTTGCGGGCATGGTATTTGAGCAAGATGTCTTTATAGAAAACATATCAACTGGAGTACCCAATGTCAAATTAAAGTTGCTCCTTAATCAAACTTTCCATGATAGCAAATTTCAGTAGGGACAAAAAAAACTGAAAATGACATGGTGAACTCCGGGCAACAAAAAAAAAGAGTTGATCGGGTCAAACATAGAGTACATTTTGTAAAGGGAAACTGAAAATGGCAGGATCGCTCTTTTTCATTTCTTTATGACATTTTCATGAAGCGGGTTCAGATTTATCCCATTTCAATGTTTATCAAGACTTCAATCATTATCATCAAATTTATAGGACCAAGGGGACATTCTGTAAATGCACTCCACTAAACCCTCTGCCTTAATTTAATGAATATGAAAGTGAGGATGTAGAGTCCTTGCATCACAAGGAAATGCAGCAGCATTAACAAACTTAAAGAACCAGTCTACAAGACCAATAAGAAGTGTTATCAAATCCTTCCAGGGCATCAACCCGGTCAAGGGGTCACCACTCACCAGGTCTTTGGTCAAAGTAGTGGATCAAATCCCATGATGCAGGTTCACATAAGCAAAACGCAGTTTCTGCTAGTTTGTCTGCATGGACATGCGTTAAGCTGCAGCGCAGGACTGCAGGTTCGAAACCCAGTGTTCTCATAGTTCCTGGAACTTAGGCATGGGGGGTGCAAGTCATTCGTCCAACTCACCAGTTAAATGAAAGAAAAACTGCAGGTTCAGCTAGGTCTCGCAAGGTCAATGACAGGAGCATACATGAACATGATGCAGTTCAGCCCATAAGAGGGTGCTGAGTTCAGTCTTTCTCCAGTCAGACTGATGAGCTGAACCAGGTCAGATAAACATGCCTATGAGGCCAACACATTAGCAATATGCAGACAAAATGATCCATGTGGTTCATTTTCGCAGCATGCACGGCATCACCTCTCAGTAATTTCCAATTGCTCTAAAGTCATGAGATTAAAATGGTCCTCAGGTTCTAGTAATTTCACTTAGGCAAGCAGTGCACCCCTCACCATCACCTTCCACCCTTAATTAATCCCCAAACTGGACATGAACCTTTCAGACAAAACTGGAACCACAAACAAAAACAAAATCTCCATATCTACACCTCAAATGCATTTTTCAGGTTCTGGCCTATCATGGAATGATAATGTTATCTTAAAATATAGGCATTGTGGTCAGTGCTCCTAAGCCTCAGCCCTCAGCCCACAGGAAAGTGCTTCAAGCATTAACCTTGTGCAGCTTACAAGTATACAACCTTGGACTGCGCTCAAACTTTGGCTTCCCAAATGAGGCATGTTTTCAAGGGAAATCTTGAGGTGGTTAACCTTTTTGAACAGTGGAAAAAAACTGAGTAAATCATCCAGCAGTTCTTCAAAATTCTTGCAAGGCACCCGACTCAAATAAGAGAAGGTGAGTATTTTTACAACATAACCAAACATCTGGCATAACTTCAAAGTGTTCGGCTCGAGCTATTTCTTAGATATGGGGGCAGTTTGATGACGACACTAGCAGAAAACCCCTTTGTCATTATCATGGTTATTCCAGCTCGAGCTATTTCAGAGTAGCTCACAGCCTCACATCAATGAGAAAGGCCTGATATGACTATCCATAATATCAACTAAAAGTTTGCTCTTTGCTAGATATGTGGATATTTATACTCAGAGTGGCACTAGTAGTCGCTAATCAAATGGTCAGACCATTTTCTACAAATACTGGTAAAATCGATAGAGTATTTAACTCCACTGTCTATGGGGTGGGCAAACCAGCCAACCATAACTGAAAGTCCACTTGAACCAACAAGCAGATCTAACTAAATAATTCGGCATCTATCTAAAGAATATGTGTCACAAGTACCAATTGTGCATCCAGTAAGTCATTCATGAAACCAAAGACAAAGAACAGAACAAGGCTAATTTGAAATGGTCCTTCCACGCTTGTTCAATATACCACATCAAAATGCATATCACGCGCATCATAAAGTACATCATGTAAATAATGTGGTTCTTAACGCATCAAGCAAAAACACCATAAATGTCATGAAGAACAAGGGCCAGATCTGTTTCTACCAGTATCAAAAAATGAGGATCATGGAACAGCCAGTGCGCTTCATGGAAAGAAAAATCTGAATGGAACACTCGCATCTAAGAAACAACAGATGCACCTCATCTGCATGTAACCTACGCAGGAAACCAGGAGTGATAACCACCTAAGCAACACCACAAGTATCGATCCGTCGACATGACACAGTTAGGAGCCTAAACAACAATGAGGGCGCATCAGCTTACAAGCAGCCTGGCAGCCAGCAGCCACATAAAACCCATGCCAGTCTAATGATCTACCCAAGTAAACAGCTGCAACTCGATACAGGATCATTGGACTAATGCTGCAAACACCTGGCACACATGCACCGACCAAAATTACCTAGCAGAACTGCACAGAGCCAACTACCCAATAGGGTACAGCAAGCGCCCTCACGCACTCATGGTTTTACCACTCCGAACCTATCAAGTCTCCCTCAGCACCCCGGTGGCACAAGATCGCGCAAGCGCAAGCGAGCGGTAGTGCCAAACCAGAAACGCCTAGCACGAGACATTGTCCGATCGCGTTCCGTAGACAATACCACAAGCACCTCACGCGCAGGAGGTGCTAGGCGGGCGGGCGGGCGCCGGCAGTGCCGCAAACACCTCGCGGGCACCGAAAACCGAGCATGTGAGATGGGGGGGAAGCGCGCACCTGGTGGCGGTACACGCCGGGCACATCAAGCGCCTCGACGTCGAAGGAGTCGGCGCGCGGGCCCGTGCGCACGAGGCGCTGGCGCAGCATCTCGTCCTCCTCGTAGCCGTCGTCGTCGTCGTCCGAGCCCCCGCCGCCGCGGGAGCCCGAGGCGGCCGCCGGGGTGTCGGCGCCGCCGTCGTCGGAGCTCTCGATCTCGTCCTCCTCGCAGGCGCCGCCCGGCACTACCCACCGCATCTCCGCCGACTCCGTCTTCCGCAGCCTCCTGCCGCTGCCGCTGCCGCCGCCGCCTCCGCCCCCGGACTCCATCCGGATCGAGGCGGGGAGGGGAGAGGCGCGCGCGTGCGGAGGCTTCCGCTTCTATGGGTCCCGGTGCTGCGGCGGGGAGGAGGTGTGGCGGGGTGGAAAAGGGAAAGGGGCGAGACGAGGAGGGAGTGGAGGCTGCAGAGGTGAAACGGAACTGCAGCTGTCAGCTGTTGGAATTGGGATGCAGCTCCCCTCCAACTTCCATTTTTCTTGTTTTCCTCTATGTCAAAAAATATTTTTGCTTTTTTTAAATCACGTTTCTAAACACTTTTTAGCTATCAAGTTTCGACGGACAAAAGTTAAACGTAAAAAAGGAAGAAGCTAATTATGCCTCCGAGCTAGAACGGACTGTTTGATGCTGGAACGGAGTCCATCCTGGTAGCTGAGTTTACACTTCACAACGAAGATGACCTGGCTATTATTATTGTGCTGAAAAATCGGGCCTATTACCGATCTGCTTTGGCCATTTCTAGTGCGACTATTCATTCCGGAAAAGGATCATATGATTCCCATTGAAATCCTAGGAGTGCGTTCGGGGCTCGGCAACAGCAGAGGATGCTTCCCCCTCCACGGATGATGCTTTCCCATCACGGCGAGGTGGAGGCTGGTGTCATGCGTTTGGCGTCCACAGATGATATGCTTTCCATGATGATAGTTGGTCGATGTTCTTTTCATTTCACTTGCGAGTTGTTAAGACGGCGTACCCGTGAAGGCTGCCTATTATCTTAAATTGGGTGGGATATTGAAGAGCATTGCTCAGCTATTCTTTGTCTGAATACTTCCAGCTAGGCAGGATTCTGGAGCCCAAGCGGCCTAGCGGCCCCCCTGGACGACGCCGAACCCGCACCAGGCCGGATTTGTCAACAGGCACCGCGCATCGCCCAGCATGCGCCGCCTCCGCTCGGGGCATGCCGTTCCGAACCGGACGACCTACGAGGAATCCGGCATCCGCGGCCCCAACAAAGGCCACGAGCAAGACGCAAACTGAACAGCAGCAATTCCCGCCGCGTCTGGCTTTGAGCTGACACATGAAGCGAGCCGTCTCCGCTCCCTGGGCCCGGCGTGCCGTCCGCCAAGGCTGCTTCTACGCCGCCGCCACCACCTCCTCCTCCTCGCCTGAGGCGGCGTCGGAGAAGTGGGACGGGCGGTTCCGCCTCCACAAGCCGCGCGGGCAGCACCTGCTCACCAACCCGCGCGTCCTCGACGCCATCGCGCGCCGCGCCGCGATCGGCCCGGGCGACGCCGTCCTCGAGGTCGGCCCCGGCACGGGGAACCTCACCGCGCGCCTCCTCGCGTCCCCCGCGTCGCGCGTCGCCGCCGTCGAGATCGACCCGCGCATGGTCGAGGCCGTCACCGCGCGCGCCGCCGCCATCGGCCTCGCCGACAAGCTCACGGTCCGTCCGCACGCACGCCACCCGCTCGACGAAATGTATCTGAAGAGGAGGAAACGCTGTGCTGACAAGATGATGGCTCCTCCTTTCCTCCCGTTGGCAGGTGATCGCGGGCGACGCCGTGGAGGTGGACTTCCCGCAGTTCGACGTCTGCGTGGCCAACATCCCCTACGGCATCTCCTCGCCGCTGATCGCCAAGCTGCTGTTCGGCGCCTACCGGTTCCGGACGGCGACGCTGCTGCTGCAGAAGGAGTTCGCGCGCCGGCTCGCGGCCGCGCCGGGCGACGGGGAGTACAACCGCCTGGCGGCCAACGTGCGCCTGGTCGCCGACGTGAGGCTGCTCATGGACGTGAGCAAGAGGGACTTCGTGCCCATGCCCCGGGTGGACTCCTCCCTCGTCGAGATCCGGCCGAGGGCCGTCGCGCCGGGGGTCGAACTCGGCGAGTGGCTCGCGTTCACGCGCGCGTGCTTCGGGCAGAAGAACAAGACCCTCGGCGCCATCTTCAAACAGAAGAGGATGGTCACCGAGCTGTTCAGACGGTCGCAGCGAGCGGAAGAACGTGACGGCGGTGCCGGTGGCGTCAGCCTCGGCGCGCTTGACGATGGCAGCGACGAGGATGGTTGTGGAAAAGACGATGATGACGGCAACAGTGCGGCTGGTTGCAGCGGGGAAGAGGTCGCGGCGTTCAAGGAGAGGATCGCCGGAGCGTTGGAGTCCGCCGAGCTCGCCGGCAAGAGGCCATCGAAGCTGTCCAACGACGAGCTGCTGCGATTGCTCCGGCTGTTCAACGAGCGCGGGGTGCGGTTCCGGTAGAGCACAACCTGCGTCCCCTCTGCCTGCGGTTCGGTCCCGCGCAGAGGTTTCTGTCGCCGAGGCCACGCCACGCCTGGAGCATTGGCTGGTTGCCTGGTTCCCCAGCACGTCAACGTCATTGTAGACGTAGTGTTACTTCTGTGCCGTATACTTCTACTCAGGCTGTGTTTAGTTCGGCAGGTGTAAAGGCAAAAAAATTTTTTGCAAATGAATCTTACCAATTTAAAGTACTAAATAAAGTCTATTTACAAAACTTTTTGCATGGATGGGTTGTAAATCGCGAGACGAATCTAATGATGCTAATTAATCCATAATTAAGCAATAATTAGCGGATGGTTATTGTAGCATCACTGTTGCAAATCGTGGATTAAATAGGCTCATTAGATTCGTCTCGCGATTTACAGCCCATCCATGCAAAAATTTTATAAATAGACTTCATTTAGTACTTCAAATTAGCGAGATTCCTTTGAAAATTTTGCGTTTACGGTATTTTTACGTTTACGGGGTGGAAACTAAACAAGGCCCCAATAGTCTTGAGCTATCGTTGCCAGCCTTATCCATATGCTGTTCTATGAATTCCGCTTTGCTGAGGTGAACTCTGGCAGCTTGACGCCATGCATTTTTTTTGTGATATCTGAAACTGAAAGCTGGCCAATCAGGGAATCACCCTTCTCCCAACAAGCTTTTGCTGGAGAACATATTACATATCAGCAGAGGAAATGCTTCCCATTACTAAAGGTATGGAATAGGCAGTTTTAGCTTCCAGGCTCCACAACAAACTTATTTTTTACCCAGCTTTGCAGAAGAATAGTTTATGCCGGTCATGTAACCAAAACTTCAGGCATAGTGAGAATACAGAGATTGATATTTAATCTAAGACTTCGAAATTAGCCTTTTCTCGCCTCAGTGACGCAATTATAGATTCTAGTCACCACTGGATCAAAATCCATCTGGAACATCAAGATGAAGAAAAGTGATGCAAAAAAGTTGAATTGTTTTCAGCTGCAGAGAACATCTTAAACAAAGATGGGCCTTTTCAGCTCCTCTGATGCCATCACCTCATATTCTCAGCCACTCATATAGATGGGTGGACTGATCATATAGATTGATGCAAGTCATAACATAACGAATTTCATGTGCACAGCTTCTCCACCGGAGCTCAACTTGACTTCAATATTTGGCAAGGCTTCGGAAAATCAGACCTGAGAGTCCTTTGTAACGTACTTTGGCAAAAGTTTTTCACATGACAAAGACTGAAAATAATTTTTCAGAACCTTGCGGTGTTTTCATATTGGCTACTCTTACACTGAATCGTGCCTTCCATATAATGGGACCTGATTACGAATAGCCTCACTAAACTATCCCGAACCCTTCTAGTGTAGTAACGTGCAAACATATACTACGATATTTACTGTGATGGTACCAGGACACATGGCTCAGTTCGCATAGTAACTTGCAAAGCTGATCTTTACAATGAAATTCCATTGAGCACTGTAATAGCAGATGCAAATCTGGATACAAAGGCTGAGCAATGACTACTAATAGCTTCAATTCAGCTCCAATTTAGCACTGGAAGCACCAGAATTTATCTCTGAGAGCAAAATTCTTATCCTTACACAGGACCAACGTCACAGCTCCACATTTTCTTGAGTTGACACACCAAATTATACAATTTTACATGCTAAGATGCTAACCACTTGCGAGTAAAACCTAGCCACGGAAAATATAGGAGAAAAGCGAAGAAAAAGGGCGCAAAAAAATTGATAAGAAAGTTTAGTCCTATACCCTCCACCACAGACTCCTTATCATCATCCATTCCTGGCTGACGATTGAGGGCCTCACCTCACCCCGACGACGGCGAGGATGGGAACGCGTCCTTGACGGCGGAGGCAGCGGTGAGGTAGTTGAGCGTGTTGCGCAGCGTGTCCCGCTCCCTGCGCAGCCTGGCGGCAGTGTCCTCGAGCTCAAGCAGCGCCTGCTGCTCCCGGGGCGCTCCCTCGAAGGTATTGCCGACGTAGAAGGAGAAGGGCGTGGGGAAGAGGCCCCTGCGCAGGTCGCCCACCTCCTTCTCGGGCTTCCCGTTGAGGCGGTTGGCGATGCGTATGACGTCCCGCATGAGGGCCTCGACGTCGGCGGCGAGCGCCTCGGCGTCCTCCCCGGGGGCCGGGGTCTCGGCGGGCGGGCGGTCCTCGAGCCACTGCACGGCGGCGACGAGGTAGGGCTTGGTGCGCACGACGCGGGCGACGCGGAACCGCTGCTGGCCCTTGCAGATGAGGAAGAATCGGTCGTCGGCGAGGCGCTCGTGCTTGACGACCTCGCCGACGCAGCCGACCTCGGCGGCCGAGCCGCCGGAGCCGGCGAAGACGACGCCGAAGCGGAGGTCGGTCTGCAGCACCGTGTGCATCATGATGCGGTAGCGGAACTCGAAGATGTGCAGCGCGTGGGTGGCGTCCGGGAAGAGCACGAGCGGGAGCGGGAACAGCGGGAGCTCCACCAGCCCGTCGTCGGACTCAGGGGGGTACGGCTCCGGCGACGACGGCCCGGGCCCGGACCCCGACGCGCCCGCCGCCGCGGCAAGGCGGACGCGTCCCCGGCCCCCGCGGGGGCCGGAGGCATGGAGGCCGGGCGCTCCAGGGAATGCGCGGGAGGGGGAGGCGGCGGCGGCGAGACGGGGGTGGGGGAGAGGGGAGTGGAGGATTTGGGGGAGGAGAGCCATTGGGACGGGATCTTTTTCCCCCTTCCCCCCGGCGGCCGCGGCAGGGGGAATGCTCGGGTGGATTTGAGGGCGCTTTTGGCTTCCTGGTGGGTGAATTTCTAGGGGTTTTGGGTGATTTGATTTCTCTCGCTCTTTTTTTTTCCTTCTCTCTGGATAGATTTTGCTGTGGGGAACTGGGGAAGAACAGAAGAAGAGGGTGTGGGACCCGCAAGAGGGGAAGGGGATAAATAATGATGGCGTGGAGGAGACCACGTGGGGGCTTATCCACCTCACCGCCTCAGTACATGCCCACGTTGGGGACGAGTGTGAGGTGGCGCGGTTTCTGTGGCTGTTAGGCTGGGCCTTGATTAGCGGGCTTGGAGAGCGGTGGTTGGGGCCCACTGGTAAGAGGCTCGGTTAGGCGCACAGAGTGCTTTTGGGCTGGCCCGATGAGTACTGGGCGATACTGTATGGACTCTTCCAAATTCCATGCATCAGTCGAAGTAGATTGAGTCCCCAAGAAAAATTGCAAGGTTTCCTTTCAATTTTTTTTTGCAAGGATTCCTTGTGAATTGAACTCCTGACGGAGCTAGTACTGGATCTGGATGACAGCAATGGGCAAATTTGAGATCAAAGATTGGCCCAAAAAAAATTGAGATTAGAGATAGAAAAGAGGAGGGAAAAAACGTATGGCAAAGTTGTCCAGGCAAATCCTCTTTGCTTGTTTATCTTCATTTGCATATTTCTTCAAATCCAATTTCTAAAGAAAGGGGAAACCCTAAATTGGGTCGATGGGAAGAAGGATGGTAGCAAAGATTGGAGGTGATAATGGATCATGGCCTAGTGGAGCTCTTCACAATCCAATATAATTCTTTTATATTTTTAGCTTAAAAAATTGTATAAAATAAGAGTCCGATCCTTCAATTATTTAGACTAAATTTTGAAGCTCTTTACCACCCCTAACAAAGATTAGTATTTCAAGATGAATTTCATTCAGTTGATCTGAATCTTGTAGCTCCACATGGATTGTATATATAATGTGCAATCCTCGGTCCATTTTGAACTGTGATTGTGGTTTGCTGGTTAGCACTTTGAACTGAAATGTTATATATACGCTTCTTGTTTACCCTCCGTTTGCTGCTTTGTGAGCATCTCCAGCAGTTCCACTTTTTCAATAAACTATCAATATTGAAGAAAAGTTATACTTCAGCAAATCTACAAAATATGGTCATTTTCCCAATAATTGTTGGATTGTCTCAATATTTTACCCTAACTCCCTTTAAGTAAAGGGAGAATTTCTGCTCACCTATATTTAGGATAAGATTATTGAAAACTGTAAAAGTATCTTCTTCAATAATTAATGAAAGTGGTATTGGAACATCTTGATACTATCTTATTAGAGACTCTGATCCGTGGTTTTCCTCCTCGTTTTCTTTCTTTCTATCGAGAATATACCTTGGAGAGTACCAATTACATTACGCTGGTTCCTTTGCTTGTTCGCGTGCTGCCCTATCCCCACAATTTACTATGACAAGGGCCATGATCTGCTGCCTCACTGTTGTCTGCAGTGTTGAGATATATAAATCACATTAGTTAGGTCTTTAAGTGTAACGGGTTGTTGAGTAGTTACAACTCACAGCCAGAATGAACAATAAGGGCAGCCGCAACGGGGTCGTTAGGCTCTCTACAAGCCTTCCACGTAGGAAAGAAAAATGAGGAGAGAGAATAAGCTGGCGCTGAGCCTGGCGAGAGCCGTTAGGACGCGTCCTGATGCTGAGCGGGCCCCGCGGTGGATGCGGACGAGACGGATGGGCGCGAGCTAGCGCCGCTCGCCATCCTAGCCGAACAAGCGGGCAAGGCAGCCGTGGCTGGGCGGTGCTACAGTTGGCGGGGCCGCCGCAGCCGGTCGAGGCGGCGCGGCGGGGCGGAGCCGCCGGCGCCCAGCCTCGGTCGAGCGGGGTGAGGCCGCGCGCGGGTGCGCGGAGCCGCCGGCTCCGGGCGAGGGGCTCGCTGCCGGTCGAGACGGCCTCGGTCGAGCGGGGCGAGGCCGTGCGCGGCTGCGCGGAGCCGCTGGCGCCGGAGGAGACGGCCGTGGTGGCGCGGTTGAGCAAGGCGAGGCGGCGCGACTGGCCGAGAAAGCTGCCGTCGAGCGGGGCCGCGGTGCAGGGCGGGGCTGCGGGGCCGCGGCGGCGGGGCGAGGAGCCATTGGCCGGGCGGGGCCGCGACGATCGGGCGGCGCCGCGGTGGCTGGGTGAGGCGGCCGGAGGCCGTTCGGGGGCGCCGGCAGCCGGCGGCCGCTCGTCCTGCGGAGGCAGAGGACGAAGATGAAAACGGAGAGAGAAAGGTGCACCCCACTAATTTTAGAAAATTGTGTGCTATAGTATGATTATTGTGTAGATCATCTATACTGCATGCTATATCCTATGTGGCTCTTGCTATAGAGAGCGGCTCTCTATGACCGTTGCGGATGCCCTAAAGAGCTGCCAAAACTGATTTTCTTATTTGATTTTACCCTTACAATCCTCTGTCACCAACTCACCACTAGCCATAAGTACACACAAATAACCTCGACCTTTTGCCTTATGACACCGGACCTCAGGCTTCAGGTTTACCTGCAACCGTTTGCAGTGACAGGAGCTAGAGATGCATCATCTCCATCTGAAGTATTTCTGAACCCCCTCCCTCTCTTCCTATCGTCCCCAATTCCCTCTCTCGGATACCTCCTCCCTCTCTAAGTACAATTCTAGACGGAGCGACGCCAACGCCACCATCATGCGGGCACAGACAGAGAACGATGGTTCTCGCTCCCTTGCGGCCTCTCACCGGAGGCTGTTGACGAAGGCGAGGAGCGAGTCGACGTCCCTCTTCTCGGACGGGTACTTGATGGGCCTGGCGGTGCGGCTCGGGAACAGGAGCACGGTGGGGAAGCTCTGCAGCTGCAGCTCCGCCTGCGCGAACGGCTTCTGCTCGCCGTCGGCGCGGAACTTGGCCACCTTCACGCCGGCCCCGGCCAGCTTCTCGGCCAGCTCCACGTAGGAGGCCTCCATGGCCTGGCAGAAGGGGCACCAGGGCGCGTACAGCACCACGAGCCAAGGCTCCGCGCGGTTCTCCAGGCGCAGCAGGTTCTCGATCCCGGCGCGGGTGAGGGACACGACGGCGGGGCTTTCGAAGATGTCCGGGGCGCCCGCCGCGCCGTTGCCGTTGGCGGACTTGGGCGCCGCCGCCTGGGCGTCCTTCTCGATGTTGCCCTTGTGCAGGCCGCACTCCTTGGCCTTGGCGTCCTCCCACCACCACCGGCCTTCACGCTCGTGCTGCCCCGGCAGGACCGGCCTGGTGCACGGCTCGCAACCAATGGACACGTAACCCTGAAGATCACAGTCGATCGAGATTGTCAGTCACCTGCACTTCTAAAAACAGCTGATCGTAACACAATGCATGGAAGCTGAGCTGCAACTGCAATGCTGAACTTACTTGAGCATGCAGGGAGTTGACAGGGACATCCATGGTCCTCAGGAATGTCCAGATGTCCTTGCCGTCGACATTGGCCACGGGGTTCCACTTGATCAAGCTGCCAGCTCCGCCATCCTGGCCTTCAAAAGAGGGATCAACCTGCATTGGCACCAATTGCACAATCAGACATCAGAAACTGAACTCCATCTGAATACAGATCCAATTGTTCAAATATCCTAGTACATGGAATGCAAGAGGATGTAATGTATACCTGAACGACGGGGATGCTGGCCCTGGTGCCGGGGGACTGGTCCTTCCTCTGGCCGGTGATCCATGCCCTGAGCCCCCTGAGCGCCCTGCGCAGCGGCCGCACCTTGCGCACCCGGCAGCACTCCTGGTGGCCGTCCTCGTAGAAGGAGAAGAGGCCCTTGGTCCGCACCAGCTCCTGCACCTCGCCGGCGTCCGGGAACATGTACTCGATGCGGATGCCGTAGTGCTTCTCCACCTTGTCGAAGAACTGGTACGTCTCCGGGTTCAGCCGCCCCGTGTCCAGGCTGAACACCCGGAAGGGGCGCCCCGTCAGCTTGGCGTACTCGATCAGCGCCACGTCCTCCGCGCCACTGCACGACACGAGCGATCAGTTCATGAGGTGCTTGCTTTTATCTGATGCGATCGTGGCGAGGCTATCTATCCGATGGAAACGTCCCGAGAGACACATCCATGTCATGGCCGAAATGAAAAACAGGCAACACAGAGCGGACGAGTCTTCCGTGATGTCCGCCCTGGACACTGACGCGTGGGACCGGGCCCACACGTCAGTGAGCCAATGTCAGGAGGACGGGCGACAGAGGAACCGTTTCCACGGAGAGCAGCACACACTCTTATCAAAAGGAAGGGGTTTGTTAGAACAGGACCAGAAGGAATCTATTCAGACGCTATCGATTTTTGGACGCCATGGCTTTTCTGGCTTCGTCGGATAGTCAAACAAGTTTGTCCGGTTGCGCGTGGGTGGTGGGCCATGATTCTAGCTCCGGACCTCCGGTCGAGAACGGCAGAACGCAATCTTGGACGCCAGATTCAGTGAACCTGGACGCCTCACAAGCTTGGCTCGTCCAGGTACATTGGCATGTGCGGTGAACGAAACGGGCTTCGCTACCTTATTCCATTACCCGATTAGCGTTAGAAAACATTATTAGAGTTCAGATTTGGGCATCTGAGGACCATAAACACTTTTGACAATACGAATCTACGATCATCTATAGTCTGAAAAACAATAATAATGGATAAGAGTTTCATGCAGTTTTAAAGGCAGACTGGTGGGACCCAAAGTTCAGTGACCCGCGAAATGGTGCAGGCTACTACTCCGTAGGAATCTCCACGGCCACACGTTCAGATAGATACCGCGATGCGGCGAGCATAGCGGATGCAGCTCGCCGCGGCTAAACCCAGTCCACCGAGAACCAACGGTAGCGGAGGCTAACAGGCACGCGGGAGGAGCCGCAAGGATCCGAACCCGTCAAGGAGAACGAGACAGGAGACTGTGCTCACCTGAAGGCGATGGCGATCTCGGATCCGAACATGGCCAGCGCCCGATCCATGACCTCCAGCGGCGACGCGCCCTCCAGCTCACGCGCCAGGGCCTCGTAGTCCACCGCCGCGGGGGCCGCCACCTCGTCGGCCACGGGCGCCACCGGCGCCGCCGAGGCCGCGGAGGCCGACACCGGCTGCCTCCCCTGCTCCGCCGCGCGCAGCGGGCGCACTGCCCGAGCGCGCTGGCCCCGGGCCGCCGCCGCCGGAGCCACGGCCACCTGCTGCCTCACCGCTCCAATCCTCGCGGCTGCACGGCCAGAACAAAGAGAAATTTTTAGAGCAATTACAAACTCTTGCTCTAAATGCAGATGAATTCCGACACGAAGACGAGCATTTCACATGTAGAAACATCACAGGATGCCCAAACCAATTGCGGAATCCCAAATTCAAACAGAAGCATCTAGCTCAGGAGCCGATAAATTCTAGATAAGCAATCAAATTGGAATTGGAGCAAAGAAAACTTCTGAAAATCCGCGGGATTAAACTCACCTTTGACATCGCGGAGGGCGGCGGGGCGCGACGAGATGGAGGCGGTGGCGGAAGCCATAGAAGCTCTCTGGGGCTTTGAGAAAAAAAAATTCGCAGCTGGTAATATTTCTCCCGAGCAAATGTGTTTTGGACTCCTGCGTTTTTTCTGTGGCGTGGAGGGTGGAATCGGGCGGGTGGGTTACATATAGCTCGGGCGGGAGGCTGGGTTCATCGCACCTGGACGGGTTCCGGGAGCGGGAGCCTCCGGGGCCACGTGGCGGCGCCTGGTTGGCCGACCGCACGGGAGGCTCTCCCTGGCCGATCGAAGCAGTGGCGTCACTTCTGCGGCGTGAGGAGGCCCGGCCTCTGCCGCGTGGGGACCACATGGCAGGTGAGCTGGCTGGGTGTGTGGCTGCCTCGCGTTCGATGCTGCCGCGAGCCCTCCGCCTCAAATGGCATGTGCGTTGCATATGCACAGTGTGTCATAGGTAGAGGTAAATTTCATTTACGTGTCATATATCGATGAGCATCTCCAACACCTAAAATATATTTTTTCTCCATTACCAATAATTACTTTTGTATTTTTTATAATGATTACTGCAGCAGACTACTAAAATACAATCACCAAGAACAATGTAGAGGGATAAATTCCCTTCATTTAAGATGGAGGGAGATGCGTTTTGGTGATTGCCAATTTTTTTTAAGTATTAGGGATTGGATTGGCAATCTATTAGAGCACCTTCAATTACCAAAACATCAATTTTTTAGCATTAGAGAGAGGGATGAGTAATCTATTGGAGATGCTCCTCGTTTGGAACCTTAGAATTGAATTCCATTCTAATAATCATAATTGAGACACAAATCTATTAAGCTAATATGATTATATATGAAATATATTTGTATATTAAATACTTATGTGCTATGTTTCTACTTTAGATGAGTGAGCCAAAAGGCGTGCTATAAGTTATGGAATAGAAATATAATTTTGTGGTGTAGAATTAATTTTCATCTCTCATCCTATAAATAAATTAGTAGATTTTAATTCCTTCAAAATAAAAGGGTCCAACCGGCCACGAGAATAGACAGTTTGTCTTAGATTGCCGAGCAGACAAAATTAAAGAACCGTACAGCGAGGTACGGAGGTTAAATAACCAATAACTCTATAGCAAGCTATGGAGCGATCTAAACCTTGCTATTTGTGTGGCAAGAAATCATTAATGTTTGAAATTCTAATTCCCCTGTTTTTTAAGAAAAATATATAATTCCCTGTGCGGCCGTGCCAAATAATTTAGAATTCCCTTCAAGCCACACCGTTGCCGCCGGTGGATCCGCCACGCAGAAGATCCCTCTCCAGGATCCCACCTGTGCATCATCATCAGCTCGCCGTCGCCGCACTTACATGTAGTCTGACGACAACGAGGTCACTAATCACCCTACGACTCCATCCGACCCCTGTCGCCAGTGCTGCCACGCGCTAATCGCCGGAACCCGACGCGAAGATTCGATGCGGTTGCGCAGGGGTCGCCGGGCCAGCCTCGCCGGCTCGCCCCCGGCCGCCGCGAGCCTTCTTTTCGGGAGTGGACGTGGACCCGCCGTGCCGTCGCCGGGGAAGAATCACGGTGGGTGTCGCGAAAGGTGACAGCGCAACTCGATTCCGGTTGGGCATGGAGGCCAGAAAGTGTGCCATGCGCGGCGGCGATAAGGAGGAATAAATTATAGATGGAACCTGGCTGTATGTTTGGGTTGGCTCCTGATTGGCGTCTGGGGGCAGCCAGCCGGGGATCTTTGATCTTGGGGGGTCAAAAGCGAGCATCTTTGGCCACAGGGGTCAATTTAGCTATCAAAAAATTCTAGGTGATCGATGGTAGTATTAGCTAGTGGTTGCGTTCGTCTTTTGCGTAGCTTTCATGGCGATCAAGAACGGAAGATCGAGGGAAATGGAGTAGCGTTAGAACGATTTTTTTTCCCGGGTGTAGTATTATTGTTTGTCCTTCAAGTTTTTGTTCGCACGCGAGATTTGACAGATTCCAGCATGCGAGTATGATGAGGTTAGGTACGTGTATTTATAGAGATAAGTATGCGTGTATATTTTTGAGTGCCTGCGTCAGTATTGTATTTCGTAGAAAAAGAGCATGATGAGGTAGAAACCGTTTGAGATTTCAACTTATATGCAGTATGCTATATGAAACTCAATTTGAAATTTCACATACAACCCACTCAGATATACTACATCCGAGACCTGAAAAGGAGCATATAGGTATACCAGGGACATTGTTGAAATCATAAGTGGATTTTCTTTCCTCACCTATCGTATTCTTTTTATCAAAATGGTCAGTGCACTACTGCAATCAGCCCGATTATATTATTTCATAGACATAGCAAAACAATTAATAAATAAAGCTGGTGCCTTTTACACTCGTAGTCTTTTTCTTATAAAATAAGTAGATAAATTACCCTGGTCGTCAAAATCACGGCATCTACTGCTGTATTTGTCCCCTCTCTCCCTGTGGATATTCTGATTACAACTTGCGTGTATATGTATTGTTCCCCAGTCGCGTTCGTATGTGACGGGGACTTCCACAGCCGCTCTGTATCCTTCTGCCTTGCACGGCAGTTTCTGAATTCGTCCCCGTGTGGTGGTGCTCGCTCACCTGCTCTTTTGCTAAGTGGTTGCAGTTTTTTTCTCAACTTTTGAGTGGTTACGCCGCCGGCCGTATGCCCCCCACCGCTTCTTCTAGATGGCGTAGCGCATACCGTCCATGCACGCGTTTCATATTTGCCAACATGCATGATGATGCTGACCAAGCTGGGCTGTCAGCCTGCTAAGCTACCAAGGCGTGGCACACACAGGAGCTGCTTCCGACTGCTTAACAGCTCCAGCGACACGCAGAAACGTGTGGTCTCTGCGTGCGTGGTGAGGTCCTGGTATGGATTCAAGCTAAGCTGCTTCGTGACACACCGAGGATCAGTGAAACATGGGTTGTCCGGTGCAAAACTGACGGTTTAGCCGATTGGATCACTTGAGGTCTTGTTTGGATAGAGGACGATCCCTTCTAATCTACACATATTGGAAGAGATTTAAAATCGAACTTAGTTTATTTGTTTTGCGTTCCAATCCAAAACTTGAAGTATTTATTTAAGTCCAGACTCCAGATGAATGATCTCAAGATTGTCTAGATTGATGGCCCACACCATGCTGATTTCTGACCCTTAATAGCCTCTACAGAGAGAAAAAAAGGAGACCGAGGAGGTACAGACATCTTCACCCGTCAATGTCATTTGACACATGCTTTGGTGGTTGTTACCCTGGGTTGATACGGACCATACGTACTGTACAGAAACTGTTCCACTAGGGACCGGTGGAGTGTGGACAACACACACCACATGAGCAGATCCCCAGATCCTTTTCTGCGCTGTTTTGTGGACCTTGGCAGCAGCATCGATCGCGGCATTGTGGCCCGTGTGGTTCGGCTTCGAAGGGACTAGCTTCGAAGAGTTGGACATGCACGCTCGCAGGTCGTAGCGGGGCGACTGTTCTTTCTGTTTGCTGCAACTCAATGCTTGCGTACTAGTACCACTCTCGATGCCGGCTACTTTTATTTTCCGGCATTGAGAGGGATCACGCAGGAACAGATTACACCCAGGGAGCGTGATCGGCCCCTTCCCATGATGGCATCCGGATTGTACTTTACGTGCAACTTCAAGCACTGATCTCAGCACATAATTGCACCAGTTGTAGTTGATGATGTGGTCTGCACTTTTCAAGGCACCCCGATAATCCACCGTCACATAATCATGTTTCAAAGATGGTGTTAGAAGGTGCCCCAAGCGCCGCGCAGAACGCGTGGACGCTGGCGGGCATGCGGCGGCGCGACTCGCCGCTGGCCGCCCGGGTGTACGCCGCGCTGTCGCCACAGTTCTACGCGGCGTACACGGCCGCCAGGGCCGCGCTCGGTCCGGCGTGGTTCGTGAGGATGGCGAGGTTCTTCTACAGTCCGACGGCGGAGGCGGCCGCGTGCCGGCGTGGGCGAGGGCGTGGGCGTCGTGGACAGTGGTGATAGGCGCCGGGATAGCGGTGAGCATCCTGTGGGTGGGCAGGCAGCCTGTGGCTGGCATACTTCAGGGAGAGGAAGGAAATTAAAGCAAGCTGCTGAAGAGCAGCAAGCAGCAATAACCAGTTCTGGAGCATTTCCAGTCATTTATTTTGCTGTCCAGGCCCATAACAATTCATGTTTCCATTGCTTGGATTGGATGTTGTCACCGTGTTTGATCTTTGAATGAGACGAGTAAATTCACACAATCTGTTCAGAACATGTAAATTTCGCAGAACAATCGACATCAGAATTGACACGAGCAAAATTCTAATTCGTACTGGCTCAAACCCAAGCACTGATGTCCAATTCCGCAATATAGGAACATATAAATTGCTACTGTATTTCATAATAGGTTCCATGGAACCCTGCCATGGACATAAGCCAATCTTAGGTTATTAACCATCCAACACAATGAGCATCCCAATGCAAGCCAAACTTTTCACCTGCTGACAGGTAACGCCAGTCACAAAAGACAAATCTATTTCCAAAATTCATCCCTTTTTCCACCTCAAAAAGGCATAGGAACGACCAGTATTGCACGAGGATTTATTCTGAAACAGAAAATGTCTGCATAAGAGCAACCACGGTATGCTTTTTTCGTTGAAACATAAGATAAGCTCTACCAGAAAAGGAAGAAAAAACAGGTTCAGAAAACAAGCGGCCCTCTTGGACGTGACACTGGATCCACATTTGGTTTCATCACACCCAACACTCTGGTCTCCGGGGATAGAAAAATGCCATTCTCAGACTGAACGAGGCAGCATCACAAAGGGCGTTGACAATAATGTCAATCTTCTAGTCAGTACTTGGTTACAACAGAAATGCCGCCATGCGCTAAGTGATGACATGGTGAGATGGCTTTCCGTGCAAAATTTACATGTCACCAACAATGCTTGCCATAAAAAATAAATCCGAGCACTTCAATCCTTCCTGGCACTGGTGACAAATAAGACCACAAACCTTTGGTACATTTTCCACAGCAGAAGAATCAGCCTCTTTTCATGTCAGGTGATATGCGGCGCCAGTAAAACTATATACGGATGATGGAGGCGTTCGTCCTGCTGGTGTCCTCATTGTAGTAAAGGTCCACGAATGTGCCCCCACCAATACCCTTTGCCAACCTCCCAGGGTTCAAGCAAATAAACTGTTTCTGATCATCGCTGCCTTCCCCAGGGGAGAGCACCTGCAAACACAATGTGCTCAAATATATGAATCTACAGTTTTCAACGATGTTCTCCCAGATGGTCCAAACTCAAATATATGCACATTAAATTTTTCAATAAAATGTATTGCCAGTCATAAACTTGTAATTACCTTCACAAATGGAGCAAGATCGGAAGGAAGCAGGAGAACATCTGGAGTCGATGAGATCTCCAGGGCTTCATTAGCAAGTGAGAAGTCCAATGGCACACCACTAGCAGGAGGATATAGAGGATAGTAGCTGCAGGAAGTGCCCGACATCAGAACTCTGAAACTACAAATATAATTCATCCCTAGTGATACGACTGCATAAATAAATGGAGTTACCTTTGTTGCTTTAATATGTGCGTTGCTAGTCGTCCAATCCTGTCGCCAGGCTTTCCAGCAGGTGGCTTGCGAGAAATTTCCAAACCACTGATCTGTTTCAGGATGTCCACCGTACAACAGCCAAAATGTATCTGGAAAGCGGAAAAGAAACATTTTTGGATAAGAATAAAGTTAAATATAAAAACTCCAATAACAACATATGAGACAAAATTTATTCACAATATGCATGGCATGTATTAAGAAAGCCATATTTTCCAGTAAGTTCCCAAATTGTGGTAAATATCTTATGTGCAGACACAGGAACTATGCAGCAACATTCAGGTCTAGGAATCCCCAAGCATCTAGATAACGCCACAACTAGATAGAAAATGCAGGAAATGAGCATCTTAAGATCGCAATAACTGTACAAATTTTCTTTTTAAATGACTAAAAATAATTTAACTGGAATAAAGGCATCACTATTAGATATTAGAAAAGGACAACCATATGTACTTTGCATCATCCAACCATTACATGTATAACATATTGTCTGTAAGACTGTTCCATCTGTTTATATTGTAGTGTACCTGGTTAGAACTGAATAAACTTGGATTTGCCAGAGAAGAAATCTGCACAATGTACGTAAACCTTTTTAAAACAAAGGGATATAATCATCAAATGCTTCACAAGGTCAATCCTACAAAGTAATGGATATACCTGATGTGTGATATCTTCTGGTACATTCAAGTCAAATGCAGGCTGCATGTAAGCAACAATACAAATATACCATTAGAGATGCATGTGCTGAGAACATTAACAATGCTTAAATAACAATAACACAATGCACCTGCATAAGTATCAGACCACCAAGCCTAGGTGATTGTAGTAAACATGAAGTAAATCTCTCAGCCAAATTTACATCGAACTATGCATATACTAGTTAAAATGTAATGATACAACAACATGTTTATAATTGTTAAATCAGATCTGAATCTCAATAAGGAAAACTACAAACCTGAGGGAAAACAAAGTCATGGTGAGCATCACACACAGATGGAATGAGAATTACACGAACAGTGTTCCCCAAATATTGGGTAAAGTCTTGAATCTGAACAAAAGTATATAACAGACGAATTACTCTTGCATTTGACAATGTGCCAGCATAACATCTTCAGAAATCAGCATTTACCTACCTTTCTCAGAACTTCAGAATAGAAAATATCATGAAAGGACTGGTCAACAGTTCCCTTTTTTATGTCAGGATGATCAGAGTCAATAAAGGGTCCCATCTGCAAAAGAGAGAGAATCAATCGGTATGTACAGTAGCAGAATATTACAAATATGCATGCATTGTTTCATGTAAAGGATTGAAAAGGACTCACCAATATGAGCAGTTGAGGCTGCTTACGACAAGCATATGAAAGAAGTTCTTGCAATGGCTCAAACAACAGATTATCGGTTGTTGTGTAGGGACCTGCCGCGATGACCTATAAAAACACGAATTATTCAAAGATAAGCAATAACTGCAAAATCCTAAGATCAAGTGGCATCTAAATTATTAATGTGTGGCCAACTCTCCTATCATTGAGCACATTAATGTAGTAAATGAAGAAAGTATAAACATACGGTTTATACATAGGGGGAAAACAAAATAGAAGAACAACGAACTGATACTAGCTCAAGCTTGGATGAAATAACAACAATTGTTTGTTAAACAGATATGTTTGGTACAGCATTTTTTTTCCAAAGACCAGAAAGGAACTAACCGATGACAATGCTCTTGACAGAGTGCCAGCGTCAGAATTTTGGTGGTGGCTTCCATCATCAACAGCTTGTTTCTTAGCACTAGGAAGTTGAGCATCCACAGAGACTGGTATCAAATCAATCAATTTTGATGCAACGAAACAGTGTCCACTGGGATTGTGGCCTTCAATACCCACCACCTGTTATTTAACTTTGCGTTAATTTGATTCAGTAGATAATGTATATGGCATTAAAACTGTATGCACCTACCTGCCCAGGAAACAAAGAGAAGTGATCGAGATCCTTCAAGTCAAGGCGCACATGCTCTCCCCTTGAGTGCTCAACACTAGCAAAAGATGTTGGTGTAGTTAGCCAAAAGAAATAACAAAATGGTGACAAAGCAAAAATCATCACATGAATGGGCCCAAGAAGCACGCTAACCTGCCCTGTAGCAAGATAGATTTTTCATTCAGACGACCTTCCCCATCACAGGTTACCATGCCGATTGCGAACATTTTCTCCTGCAGAGGGCAAATAATTGGTTATGCTACCAAGGAAAGGGATGGTGCTGAGATAAGTAGTTAACAGAGCAAAACTAAGGTGCCTTGCACTTACCTCTGAAGCAAGGGTAGCATCTGCAGGTTCTCCACATAACCCAGATGCAGAAAACAAGGTTGCCGATTTTCGTATCCGATCTTCCAAGTAGTTAAACTGGAAAAGGAATGCAGTCAAAGAGCAGCCGCTAAACACAATCAAGAAAACAAATTAGCAGTGCCCTTACTCTGTCTTCCATTCTGTCATACATGAACCTGCAACCTGTTTCAGGCTGTGAGCGCTGAACTTGTAAGGAACATCTTTGACTTGGCTGAATTCTTCTAATTAGTTCATCTTCTGTGGTTTCAGCCTCATGTTTACTTGGCATGATAGCCGCATTATCAGAATTAAGAACGTACTGTTGAGTAAATTTATTTACTCGTGTGGCAAAAGGGGTGATACGGTCACCATTTGTTTTGGCCATTCTGCTGGATGATGGTCTGTCGCTTGTCAGAGGAGTCAACTCAGTGTTAGATGATTCTCCAGGTGGCTTTTCCTGTTTAGAGCCTGGTGTGTCAAGAAATGCCGCTTCATCTGCATGTGAATTGTTAAAGAGCCTGCAACAGTTACTTCTACATTATGTATTTCCTAGGCAGTGACATAACAAAGGTACTTCTGTGACAACCATGCATATAAGTGAATATGATATGTGGAACTAACATGTCAACATCATTACTGGAGTAAACGTGAAGGTTGGCCTCTTCTTCTATTAGCCTCTCTTTAACTTCATTTTGAAGGTGTGAAAGAAAACCATCAACATATGACCTTTCGAGCTTTAAGCCATCCAATTGCCTGCATAAATTAGTTCTATCAGTTTCTTTAGATGCATCATGTAATAGAATGAAAATACAAGTTGCTTTACAATGACAAATTTTGGAACATACTAACATTTAAGAGGTGAAGTTCAGAAAAGGTAACAGTAAAGAGTACGATTAAGTTCAGCAAAATAAGCTACATTGGTTTTAGCAGTTTATCTACCCAATTTCACAAAAGAATGTGCCCTTTCCCCCCACGCACAGCACTAAATGACCTACAGACAATATGGATGGCCTAATTTCATCTGCAAAAGACGCTAAAATTGATGTTATTGGCAATACTCTCATCTGGGATGAGCTGACCTGTTGAGGTAGTAGACCTCCCAGTTGGAGACGAGGTCCCCGGGGCTCATCTTGTAGTTGATGCAGTAGGTCAGCACTGAAACAAAACCACATGAACGCAGATCAACACCGACGCCAACCGAGAAGCGGAGAAGGAGAGAGGAGGGGAGGTGGGGGCGTGCGTGCGCGCTTACGCGTGGAGAGGATCTGGGCGGCGTCCTCGGGGCCGGCGCCCCCGATGGAGAAGCCGCTGCTCTCGAACTCTGCGCGGATCTCTGCCTCCATCGCCCTGCCGCTGTTCACTCGCTGCGCAGTCGAGGGTAACTGGTGAGCGGGGGTGGTGGCCCGGCGGCGTGGTGTTGGGGAGGGAGGAAGGCGAGGAATCTGGGGGCGGAGCGAGGCGGGGTGGTGTTGGGGGACGAAATGGCGGGAAAGATTTTTCTGGTGGGGTGGGGGCGGACGGTTTTACTAGGGTTTGCTTGCTCGGGGTGGGTGGGCCGTTACTTGTTTGGGCTGTCAGGGCTTGAGGAGCGTGCCGGCCGACCCTGCCAGCGGCCGCTTCGGCACCCGTCCTCGCCTCGGCCGTCCGCGCGCAGCAGCGGCCGTCCCCGCCGGGCGCCACCCCTCCGCGCGTCGCGGCGGCCGCTGGTTCTCGCCCACGCCCGGCCCGGTGGAGGTGCCGGCGCCGCAGCTCCTCGCCCGCGGCCGCCACGGCGCCGCCGCTCTCAGCCCGCAGCCAGCCGGCGGTCCCCGCGCCTCCCCGTCAGGTGCAGGGAGGAAGGACGGCGCAGCGAGTGACCTCGCCGCCGGCAGCCGCCTCGGCGCGCGCGGCCGCCCGTCCCGTGCGCTGGCTCTCGGTGGCGCCCTGAGTGTGCTTTAAGATGCGGAAAAGGGACGCGTGGAGCGTCCAGGGATGAGGCCCGCCCGTAGACGAGGTAAGGAAAGGACGGGTCGCGTGCGCAGTGGCCGGGCTTATCCCCTTCCCTTCCGCCAGTGCTCCCTTCACCTCACGGCTAAAGCCCTCCCCCTCGTCGGCGTCGTCGCTTCTCTCTCTATCGGGTTCCGCTCCTCATGGCCGGGCTCGCCGCCGGCGTGGGAGCGCGCCCCTCCGCTGCATTCGAGGCTAGCTGCTTCCGGCCACTCGCTTCCCCTCTCCGCCCCGTCCGCTCCGGTACGGATATGGAAAGCCACTATCCCCTCCCCCCTCCCCCTCTTCTCTGCTCGCTAGTCGAATGCCCTGTCACTGTTAGTGTTCTCTGGCTCTGCGTGTCAATTCGTAGTACCTAGCTTCGTTGCTGGCTCTCCTGTCTGTTTTCCTCCAGACTAAATAGCATTCATACTAGATCATGTGGTGGCTCACCTTGGTGCCCACTATTATTCCGGAATTTGAAGTGTTTTATACTTCTATAATCTAGGCTGTTGTTGGTTGCGGAACAACTGTGGGCGTATATCCGTTTCGGTGCGAGAAATTGAGTTGAATTGCCAGCCAATTTACCGGACTGCCACCTGTTTAGTTGTGTAATTTCGTTCAACCTGTACAAGAGACAGATTTATTGTTTGGTTCTATTCCTCCTGTGCCGCGTAGGAGCAACACTCATTGTATTCATGTCGGTTTGACGTGGTTGTTGCCTAACGCCCTGCATGGTTACAGGCACTTCGAATAATACACATATCTCTGAATTTGATTCTGCACATGCAACTATGTGGCTTGTTTTACCTCAAAAGCCTATCTGGCTTGCCTTCCACGTCCACTCTTTCAAGGGGGCAATTGGAATCATTTCGTGGTTGGCATGGGGAGTGCTATAGTAGAAGAATTCTTTTTGCAAGTTACAATTGATTGAGTTCAGTATGCTACTATGCTAGAACCGTGCCTTACTGATTAGACCTCATTGCCTTGCTGCAGGGAGATTGATAGTGCCAAAGCGATGCTTCACTGTGTCAAGTAGGCTGGCGTGGGTGGAAGATGAGCTCATGGAAATAAGAAAGTACAGTGTCTGCTACTGCTATGTTAGTTTGGTTTTAAGATCTTAGCCGTGCTTTTTTTGTATCAAGACATTTAGCAGTAGTGAGACTCGGCATAGGTACTGGATCCTGGGTTTCCAGTATCTTTGACTACCTACTAGCTGATACAGAACTTCTCATGATGATCTCACAGTTTCTGGGTGCTCTACATTGAACTAATCACCGAGTAACCAACTTATGTTATGTGTCGTATTTAGTAATCTTTTTTACAGACTAATGATACACTTTCGCATTTGAAGGTCACAAGAGCAAAGTTCAGTGAAATCAAAGAAAAGGCCACCTTTGAGGCGTGGGAAGGTCTCCCCACAACTTCCTGTACCAGAGCACATTCCAAGACCATTGTATGTTGGTTCGAAAGGACTGCCAGAACTATGCAAGGGTCAACTACATGACGCTCAAGGGATTGCTGGAATGAGAGCTGCTTGCAAACTTGCTGCCCGTGTTCTTGACTTTGCTGGGACTTTAGTTAAGGTAAACTTATTCATCTGCAGATGACTAAATTTCTCTGTGTTCTCATCTCAACTGTTTCTTTTGTATACATTAATAATATCGCATTTATTTCTCTCATCTCAGCCATCAGTTACCACAAATGAAATCGACACCGCAGTGCATAATATGATCATTGAGGCTGGTGCTTATCCTTCTCCACTTGGCTATTGTGGATTCCCTAAAAGTATATGTACGTCAGTAAATGAGTGTGTCTGCCATGGAATACCGGATTCAACACAGCTGCAGGTTACAGATAATAAAACTTGTGTCTTCCCACTCTCTGCAGTGTAGTACCTTAGTATCATGCGTTTACAAATATTCTTTCTTCTGCAGACTGGGGACATTATAAATATTGATGTAAATGTGTTCTTGAATGTAAGAAATCTCTCCTAAAATAGCATATATATGATGGATACATTTGGCATAATCAAAATTTGATGACCAGTTCCCATTTCTAACAAGTTTCATATATTCCTCAACAGGGATACCATGGTGGTACCTCCAGAACATTTGCATGTGGACAGGTGGATGATTCTATCAAGCATTTTTTGAAGGTAAGCCATTATTGATGTTTGAGATGGTTCATTCTATACTCAAGTAGCTGCTCAGGTTTGCATAATGCACATTTTGTCATGTTTATAGATCTCTTGAAGCCAAATGATCCAAAAGGATTTTCCATCTGGATCATGTCATTAGTTCTTTCTCTTTTGTGTTCTATTTACTGGACGATTCTTCCCGACATCAGGACTTGCGGAGATGATATTTGATTTTTCTTATTGCATCAGGCAGCTGAAGAATGCTTGGAGAAGGGCATTTCTGTCTGCAGGGATGGTGTGAACTACAGAAAAATTGGCAAGAAAATAAGGTCCTTTTTTTGCTTTATCATAAAGTTGCAAAACTAATTCTTTTTATTACAAGTACTTGCTGTTTGATACAAATTGTGTTACTCATAAGCTCAAGTTAGGAATTGAGCCTAGCTCAGTTGGTAGGAGGTGTGGGTGTACACTCCCACCACCTATGTCTTCTTGAACTCTAATTCTGGTGACTATTTCTTCTTATTTACACTGCAACCTAGTTCTAGTTTTTTTTATAAGCTCAAGTTAAATCGTACAAAGTGCAATAAGAAAGACCAACATACTGCGAATAATGGATCACTTCGAACTAAACAGTAAGGGATTACCAGCACCTTGTTCGTGATGCTTAATGCAGGGAATTTGACACCCTAATTTGACTTCATGACTCTGTCATCTACAAACTATCAATCTAAACTTTCTTAACATTCACACGTTTTCTTTCTTGCTTATAGATTCGTTGTTGGTACTGTTAAGTCGAGAAAATTATTCAGAATTGGTTACATTACAAAAAAGATAAAGAGTTCAACATTCCAGAAAGAAAGGTCACTGAACAAAGAAGCCGTGAGTGTAAATGGATCACAGTGATATATCAAAAGAAAAGGTTGACCAAAGATTTAGCCTGAAGTCCTGAACTGTTAGCTGAACATCTTGTGGCATCAAGTGTTATTGTTAGAACACATTGTGGCAGGGGTGAGGCCACCACTTGGCCTTCACTAGTCTTCATCTACCTTGGTGAAGGAGTTGGACCCATTCATGATATTTAGTGCCTCTTTTGTAGTCATTTTTAATTAGAGTCGGTCCTTTCTCTCTTTCATAACCTAGAAAAGTCCAAACAACATCACTTGCAAGTCTTTTATTGCTTTGAGGAAATGTAGAAAACAGTTGAAGATGTAAAAAGCAGATAATTGACTTAACTGATAATAGCTTTTTCCCCTGAACATCTGCTGATTTTTGTTCTATTGTAAAGCATGCATCTGATTTGCTTTTATTCTATGATATGACATGCATCTTATTTTAGTTCTCACAATTTCAGCAAGCTTGCTTATTTTTATGGCTATTATGTGGTGGAGCGCTTTGTTGGGCATGGAATTGGAACTATGTATCATTCTGAGCCACTTATCCTTCATCATGGTGAGTACAGAGTACCTAATTTTGACATGTTTTCAACCTACTTTATTGTTGGCATTTTTTCAACCTACATTTGATTGTATTGACTGATATATATAGTTGTAAGCAGTTTAGTTACATGCAAGCTTAATTTATCACGAGGAAGATGGAAGCAAGATTTTTTTATAAAGAAATTGGCAACGCTGTCATTAGGTGTACTTTGTATTGTTTCAAAGGATTTTTACTAATTTGACGTTTCCTATCCATCTTAAGATGAGCGACCAGTATTAGCTCCAATGTCCTGCTGAAATAACGCATGAATCTGAGTGTACATGAAACTGATGAATTCTCGTTTTTATAGCAAACGAAAACTCAGGGCGGATGGTTGAGGGTCAAATATTTACAATTGGTATGTGCTATTCATTCTCCTTCTCTATTGTATGTTTGGACCTCCATTTTCAGTTAATTTGTTAATGCCATTTGGAATGGTGTTTACTGGAGATATCACCCATGCTTGAACATGTTTTTGAGGAAAAAAATTGGTACAAAGGAAATGGCATGGGTCTGAATTGAAATACTGGTAATTGGGCATGGTAATTAGTCTTACCAGCTCTTACATATTGTGGAAATGAAGAGTAAATGAAGAAAGGTTTTGAGAATTTCCACAATAAGTAGCATTGAAGCATTGCGATGCTTCAATTGCACATGACAGGCAAAGAATCAGGAGCCATTTACATGGGTAGCTACCCTAGTGGCCTAGTTAAGTGCTATTGCTAGATAGCTAATCTAGGCAATCAAATCAATAATTTTGCCTAAAGGCCTGCCTGATTGTGATCTGTGCAAGGCTATAATTAGCTGGATTCAAAAATTCCAACAAAGAGTTCCAACACTTTGCCTAAAATAATATTTCACATCAGGCTAAAAGGATCTTGATGCAATTCTGCAGAACCTATACTTACGATGGAGAAAACAGAGTGTGTTACATGGGAAGATGGATGGACGACTGTCACCGCTGATGGTAGCTGGGCTGCTCAGTTTGAGCATACCATATTGGTCACTAGGAATGGCGCAGAAATACTGACAAAACTTTGAGTTTATCTCCTGCTGATCCTAGTCAGAAGTGAGCCATCTACTTTCACGATGAGATGGTTATGCAGCAGCATCACCCTCCAGCCTAATATCTGAAATATCTACTAAATTGTTCTAGGTATGCTTCCTTTTTTCTTGTTGCGCTTTCAACCATGATTTCTGTACCAAAGCATCCTGATCCTGCACATTAATGCAATACTCATTTCACAGTTTGAGATGTGTTTGTAGGCCCACATATGGCAAGGTTTTCCCCTATGTAGCAACCGGGCAGGAGATGTGTGGGCACACAACTGCATCTGTTTGTTATTGCTGTTCACCTGCTGGCTGCTGTAGTAATATTGCAGGGTGGAAGTCCTGTCTGACACATTCATCACTAATGAAGCTTCTAGAAAATTGCTGTATATGAAATTAGCTGTAGTTCAGTTTGTTACAAGTACTAATACTGTTCCAAAAATGGTACGGAAAAAAATCCTGCATGCTATCCATCTTAGAAGCAAAGTTGCAACCTTGGTCGCAATGGTTTCCTTTCGCCTGGATCTGCGGTTGTAGAATCTGTTGCGTTACACTGTCTAATAACACAAGTTGCGTCATACACCACACAAGATGGCTGGTTGAAATGTTGAAATGCAGGCTGAACTCTTGAAAGTTGAAGAGCTTCCAGAGAAATGTTTTGAGTTTCATAGATTTTTTTTTCAAATATCTTGATGGTATTCTTGTCCCTTTTGAATTTTGTTACCGAAGGAATGGCTGCATGACGCTATTAACTGTACTGATCACCAAATGTTTGGCCCCAGCAAGCAACTTGGGCACTTGGCTGGCTGAAGAATGCAAGTCTACCTCGTCGTCCAATAAATACTACAGGGACAGCAAATCTGGACTTCTGTCTTGTGGAGGGAAACTAGCGTGTCATTTATCGTTGCCTCATTGGGACTGTGCTTGTCAAATTAAATGCGTACGGGAGTGCCAGAGAGTTTCTTGGGTCCCTGCCCCCCTCCCTGGGAGTGCTAATTGTTTGCACATCTGTTGGTCTCTCCTGAACTGGCACGTTCCGTTTACTCACCGCAACACCTGCTGCTTTGTACTTTCTCTCATCGTAAATGTAACTATATTTTTGATCTATATCAAACTCCTTTTAACCTTTGGTTATCAATATCTAAAATTGATATAGACTGACAATACAAGATTGACATTACTAGGTTCATTATGAAAAGTACTTTCATCAAAGGAATGTGATTCTAGTTTTGTCCTAACTCAAAAATACATTAAGTTTGAATATATTCATAGTGAAGATTATCAAGATTAATGGCACAAAATAGGTACATGATAAATCTAATAATACTTACTTGGTGTCAAATATATTTTTATTTTTATATATACTTGGTCAAATGTAATAAGAGAAAATTAAAATCGCGTTCTTTTTGAGACATTGAAAGTAACCCTTTTTTATTTAAGATGATATATTCTTATAAATACTGCACTCAAAGTTAAAGGAAACATCCTAAGCCTATAATTTTAATTTTAACTATAATATCTATAAATAATTTTTAAACTTTGACTATACCTAAAAACATGTTATCTTAAATCACAAGGTCTTATGTTGGCGGTGGCCAGTATGTTGGCTTTGGGGATCGAATGCACGCTAGAATTCCCAAGAGTGACGCAACTTTCCTAGACCCTCGTGGATGGGGGCCGCACCCGGCTGATGCCGGGCTAAACGATCAAGGCCTCAACGAAATTCACTGAAGGAGTTGCATTTCTGATAAAAAGTCGTTGTTCTTTCCCAGTGTCGTCTAATATCAACGGGCACGAATTACTGCCGTTCTTTTTCAAAAAAAAAGAATTGCTGCCGTAAAAATTCAGCTGTACCCCGTGTCCTTGTGTAGAGTATAACCGAAGCCAATCCTTGACACGACTTGCCTGTGCTGTTGTGCAGGTGCTCAGCCCCCACAGCCCAGGTGGCTCACACTCCCTGGCCCACTGCTCCCTTGTCCCTTCCTCCCACCGAAAACCAGTGAGCAGTCGACACTAATCACCGGACGAACTCCAGAAAAAACCAGCAACCAAGGCACAAAACACCCCGTTCCAGATTCAGCAATCCACCCACTCCCAACCCCCGGCCCCGAAAATTCCCAATTCCCAATCCAACCCATCTTTTGCCCCGACACCGCACCACCAACCTCTTCTCCGGACGAAGCACCGGCGCGCACGCTCCCACGCAGCAGAAATCGGGCTGCGGTCTCCGGGGGAGGAGATTCCCGGAGAAAGCGAGCAAGTGCGCATCGAAAGCAGCAGCCTTTGCCGGACGAAGCAATCCCGGAGACCGGCAGGACCAGCAGGAGGAGGAGCGGCAGGGCGCGCGCACTCCCAATGGGGAGCTGGAGCAGAGGAGGGAGCGGCTGCGGCTTGCTCACCCCACTCCTCTTCCTCCTCTCTCTTCACTGTAAGCTCTATCTCCTCTCCTCGCTCGTCCAGTCATGCAGTCATGCCCATGTGATTTCGCGTTCTTGAATCTTGACGCCGCCATGCTCTTGTTTCTGGCTCGGTGGGCGCTCTGTTTCTTTCCTGCGCAATTCGCAAATGCCGGCTCTGTCTCTGACCCTCGCGACCGCAGGCTCGCCGGTGCTGGTGTCGGCGGCGGGGAACGGCGAGCCGTACGTGGGCGTGACCATCGGCACGGCGGTGACGAACCTGCTGTCGCCGTCGGACCTGGCCGACTTCCTCCGCGCGCAGCACATCACCCGCGTGCGCCTCTACGACGCGGACCCGCGCCTGCTGTC
The DNA here is from genome assembly GCF_002211085.1 of Panicum hallii. NCBI lineage: Eukaryota > Viridiplantae > Streptophyta > Magnoliopsida > Poales > Poaceae > Panicum > Panicum hallii. The sequence goes on from NC_038043.1 coordinate 50,755,104, forward strand.
GGCGCTGGCCTCCGCGGGGGTGCGCGCCATCGTGGGCGTCCCCAACGACGAGCTCCTCGCGCTGGGCTCCTCCCCGGCGACGGCCACGGCGTGGGTGGCCCGCCGCGTGCTCCCGTTCGCGGGCGTCAACTCCAGCACCCCGGACGTCATCTCCGCCATCGCCGTCGGGGACGAGGTGCCGACCGCGCTCCCCTCCGCGCTGCCCGTGCTCCTCCCGGCCATCCGGTCCCTCGCCGCCGCGCTCGCCGCGGCGAACTTGTCCTCCATCCCGGTGTCGACGCCGCTGCCCTTCTCCGTGGTGGAGGACCCGTTCCCCCCGTCGCAGGCCTTCTTCAACCAGTCCCTGGCCAAGTCCTTCGTCGCGCCGCTGCTCGCCCACCTCGCCAACACCTCGGCGCCGCTGATGCTGAACCTGTACCCGTACTACTCGCTGATGCAGAGCAACGGCGTGATCCCGCTGGACAACGCGCTGTTCCGGCCGCTGCCGCCGTCGCTGGAGATGGTGGACCCCAACACGCTGCTCCACTACACCAACGTGTTCGACGCGATGCTCGACGCCGTGCGCGTGGCCGTGCGGAACCTCAACGTGAGCGGCGGCGGCGTCCCGATCCTGGTGACGGAGACGGGGTGGCCGTCGTACGGGGACCGGCGGGCGGAGCCGTACGCAACCAAAGACAACGCGGACGCGTACAACTCGAACCTGATCAAGCACGTCCTGGAGGACAAGCCTGGGACGCCCATGGCCCCCGGCGCGGCGGCACAGTCCAGCGCCTACATCTACGAGCTCTTCAACGAGGACCTCCGGCCGGGCCCCGTGTCGGAGGCGAACTGGGGCCTGTTCTACGGCAACGGCACCCCCGTGTACCTCCTCCACGTGTCGGGCGCCGGCGGGCTCCTGGCGAACGACACGACGGATCGGTCCTTCTGCGTGGCGGCCGACGACGCTGACGAGAAGGCGGTGCAGGCGGCCATGGACTGGGCGTGCGGCCCCGGGCGCGCCGACTGCACGGCGATCCAGCCCGGGCAGGGGTGCTACCTGCCCAACGACGTGCGCAGCCACGCGTCGTACGCGTTCGACGCCTACTACCAGTCCCAGGGCCGCGCCGCCGGGTCATGCTACTTCCAGGGCGCCGGCATGGTCACCACCACGGATCCCAGTGAGTTGCATTGTCCTCCTCCTCTCCTGTCACTGTGTCCACTAACACCGACTCTCTCTGAACTCCCTCTCGCCTCCCCGGCGCCGCTCGCCCGCGCCCCCCCCCCCACCCCCCCCCCCCCCGGGCTTCTCCTCGTCCGCTTCAGTCCTAAATTTCTCTTCTTTAATGTCCTGACTAGTCACCCAGTAGCTCGCGTAGTTCCCCGTGACCCCGTGCGGCTTCGCGAGCTGCAGCTTGTCAATCAATGGCGTTGGTGTTCTGGGGTTCTACTTCTAGGGTCAATCAATGGGGACGCAAATCCTGAAGATTTCGGCGTGGATTCGGGGGGTAGGAGCGACGCCATTGTCACGCGCGGAAAGCAGGTGACGGCATTCATGGGAACGCCATTGGATTTTGGCATGGAAAGTTTGTTTGCTCGGTCCGTCCTTTGGCTGGATAGTTAGGAGAAAGGTTGCTTTTCCTAGTAGGTTCGGTAGGGCCGTAGGGGCAGGAGGAGTTTAGGTTCAGCAACGTTTCTTGCCCTGGGGTGCTTTGGTTGGGTTTGGGGAAGGACATAACATAACCTATATAATCAAGCACTGAACAGATAGATGATGAGCTCAGAACAAATCAGATCATTCGTTTGGCTCTGTGCCATTTTCAGCGAGAGAGAGAGAGATCTCGATTGGGATCTACTGTAATCTACCCAGGTCCAGGTCCAGGTCACTTCTCACTAGCCACTCGTGCCATTCCCCCCACCCCGGACGGACCCATCAGTGAGATTCTGTCCATGTAGCAGCGGCACCTTTAGTTTGGCACGGCTCGCTACTGGAACCGACAGGAGCTGCGCTGGGCCTTGCTGTAGATTTGTCTGGCGCTCCGCGGCCCTGCCGCTGCCACTGCCAAGTCCGGTGGGCGAGTGCTTGCCGGCGTCCACCGTGTAGCGTACTAGCGTAGCGTGCTGGTTGGATGGCCGTGTTTGGACGGACGGGCCATTTCCGTTTGGTAAAGAGGAAGGACGGACGGAGGGACGTAGGACCCACGAGCTTGCAAAAAAGGAATCATCACTCCCCCTTTCGCGCATGTGAGTAGGAGCGACGCTTGCGTCCTCGTCACATGCGCGCCATGCCAAGGGGACATCCCCCGTTTGCGCGCCTCGTCGGTCGTCGCATCAGAGCATCACTTTCACCAGGTCATTCGTGCTATTAGTTAGAATGTGGGAATGGATTCTTCTTCTTCTTCTTCTTCTTCTCCTTTTTAAAAAAGAATGTTTTGGAAACACTACAATTCGACCACATTGGTGTTGCCTTCTAGTTTACCGAGAAAAGAAAAACCTGAGAACAATTTCTTTTTCCTCATCTTTCGGCAAAAGTTCAATCATGGCTAATGCTCATGTGCGTAATGCATGCTCCAAAAGATAAAGTTGGACCGGGAGATCCTTCATGCTGCCCATGATTTCCTGCAGATGCTCCTGCATCAGTACAGCTTTGCATCGCCAAGTGTAGCCTTGTGTGTACTTCCTGGGGAAATTGGGCATTGTTGTTTAGCAATGAGAATTCTGGAGACCAGTTCTGCAAAGCTAGGGCATGTTCTGACGGTGGCCACCGCAGAGTGTATGGTGAGGTAAAAAAGAAAATCAGGCATTCTTGCTACATGGATGGACCCCTGCACTCCAATGGCACGGAAATTGCATTGAGCTAACCCTGCTGGAGCTGAAAGCCTTCTTGTTGGTGGGGCAGGGCAACTGGCAAGTTACGGTTACCCTTGTCTTAGGACAGACAGTTACCCTTGCCATGTGGAAAAGGGCTACACTGTTATCTTAGAGAAAAAGGCAAGGGGAGAGGAACAGGACAAAGGAGAAAATCGCAGGCTGGAATCTCTTGGATCTGGATGCATGTCCTCTAAGCCTTTTGTATTTGGTGGTGATGCGATGCGGGATCAAGACAAAGCGACGATCCATGCAAGTGGCCAGCTGGAGCCGAGTGCTGCGAGCAGGTAGCGTTGTCTGGTATGGGGAGCAGTATTATTATCACCTGGACTGGAGTCTGGACACATGAGGATGGGTATGGCGCTGGATCTGCATTTTTCTCCATGGTTGCTTTTGAGTATTGTGTCATATAAACCATGTTCCAAAGGCAGCTAATGCTGGTGGATGGACACCAAGTCTGGGCTGTAGGCATTTGGTGGTTTATGTGCCCTGTAAGTACTGAATTGAAGCTCTGCTCATCATCAAAGGATGCATTTTAGAAGGGATAGTTGGAGTTGGAGTTGGATTTTGGCCTTTAAACATCAGGGGAAACAAGGAGCTTTGTTCTTCTAGTGTGGTGTCCCAGACCTATTGGCAAAGCGATTGGCTTACTGCAAGTCTGCCTTCTTCACCATGGTATTTCTGAGGAGGGAGGTCAAAGCTTCTCCAAATCACACAGCGCGCAATGTGGCCTTCTCTGTAGTAATGTACTATCTGCTAATGTGGACCATTCTTACCTTAAGTGGTCCTGAAGATCTTGTGATCGATAATTTGTATCCATTGTTTACAGGTGTATCCTAATTTTGAAATTCGGCCCTCTTTTCTTAGTATCCTCGGGAATGTGAAGGATTTTGTTGAGCATCTCGCGTTCAAAACGCCTAAGAATGTCAGACTTGTTTGTTGATTTCATATATTTAAATTCTCCTTCAATCTTCTACAAATGTCATGTAAAAAGTATCTTGAACCTCCATTCTGCTTCCTGACAAATGGATACCTTTTGCTGTGCAGGTCATGACAACTGCTTATTCCCTGGAAGGTAAATTCCTGAAACTTTTCCTGTGTAACGTCCATGATATTGTTCAACTGATTGTTGTTATTGGTATCAAAGTATCAAGGCTTATTTAGGGTAAAATAGGATAATTGTTATGCCAAAGAAACATGAACAACATAGTAGTGATGGTTCTGTTCTACTGCTTTCTTTCCAGCTCTATATGTTTATGAATTATGATGGGTTTGGGGCCCTCTGCTGTGCATGCAAGCAGATGGTTTCAATTTGCTCTGATATCATCTAGCAGAACATTTACACAAACAAATAGAAGGAATCACACAGTCTTAAGAGCTTGACAAGATACTAGCTAAATTATTCCAGATAAAAAATGTAGCATCTGAGATTACCTTGTACTGGACATCCCTGTCTGCTGAAACATGAATGACCATTGTACAGAGTCTGTTTAACCAATTCATAAGTACTGAGTATTTCTGAATATCAAAGTGTTAGGTCAGATGCTGCATATCACAATTCCCTCTACACATGACCTTTGCTAATGGTGTCCACTGTCATGCAGTAAGCAGCTGGGTAACGACACCAAATCTGGCAGCGCAAACAACACTACAACACCGACAAGTGACGCCATGGGATCTGCAATATGGAGACTAAGAACAGGAAGGGAGAAAGGGTTCTCGCTCTTCCTTCGTCTGCTGCTGAGCATCGCGGTGGTTATCGTGACAGATTCAAACTTTTGGACATGACAAGAGAGTGCTAGGTGTAACAAAACCAGAAATTTTGGGAGGGGGCAAGTTAGAGGAAGGGGGATTGGGTCATGCTTAGCCATTCTTTATTGTTAGGAGTAAGCATCAATAAATTAATCCTTTTTCTTCAGCTAATGAAATGTGTCTATGATCTGCTGAAATCTCTCTACATTCCAATCTATCCCAACCATATGAAGTGCTAGCGGTGGCATTTTACAGCCTAACTTGCAACTTATGTACGTCCTCGGTTAGACAGTTATCCTATACTGTGAAAGCGTTGCCTTACGTTTCAAAAAAAAAACCGTTGGCTTGGCCTACACACGAAAGATTCAGAGTCCTTGCAATCAACTTGAAAGCAGCTCGATGCGGCTCAGGCTGTAATAGTGTAATCTCTCAGCTTGCAGAGGAACCGGTCGGCCGGTTCTGCATCCACGTGAGCCAGGCGACGCGGCCGTGGAACACCCCGGCGGCCCGGCCTCCTCGTTCTGGGCCGCGTCGTGTGTCCAGTCGTCGGAGAAGCAGGACTCGGCGCCGCCGTCCACGCGTCGATACAGCCCGCCGCGAGAGGGAATGGCCCGTCGGTGTACTCGCTCCAGCTCATGTCGCCGCCGAACATCACGTTCACCGCCGAGCCGCTCAACGCGACGGTGATCTGGCCGGAGGATCAGGAAGGAGGGTTGCTGGCGCAGGAGTGCATGCGGCGCCGAAGAAGGGGGAGGAGGCGCTTGGGGAACACGCGCTTCAGGTGGTGTCGTACACGAGCACCACCGTCGTCGGCCATCTCCGGCGAGGTCGGGATGGGGACCAGAGAAATCATGGGGTTCTCAATGGAGATCAAAGTTAGGGGTCTTTTTGTAAAATTTTGGATCGCGATTAATAGTCGCGATCCAATTTAGGGGGTTTTGTATAAAATATTGGATCGCGATTAATAGTCGCGATCCAGTTTAGGGGGTTTTTTATAAATATTTGGATCGTGATTAATAATCGCGATCCAATTTAGGGGGTTTTGTATAAAATTTAGATCCCGTTTCAGGTGTCTTTCTGCAAATACATGTTGACCACACACAGCCATCCGCCCTGCGGCTCGTCTTCTCCCGCTGGCCGCCGCGCCGCCGCTGCCGGGCAAGCCAAGAGATGCAGGCCGCAGCTGCGTACGGAGGGGCGCCGCGGCGTGGGCGGCGTCGCATTTCCACTCCTCCACCTCCGTGCTCTCCAAATCCACGGTAATTCCTACTCGGACCCGAACCCTCCCGCGCTGTCCCCCCAACAATCTTAGCACGATTTGCCTCTTCTTTCAGACATATCTGCAGTTCAGCACGCCTTCGCTACAATTTCTGCTTGCAATTCCTTCCCACCAATGTGTGTCCAGCTCACCTTTCTGGCAACCAATTTGCTGGTATCCATGGCTCAGTTATGCTAACTTGTGCGATATTTTTCCTTCAAAAAAAAATTGTGCAATTGTGTTCATGAGCTTAGGTTGTGGGTGGTAATCTTCCTTTTGCGCTGAGAACTTGTACGCTACATGCTCCGAGTCGTAGTATTGTGCGCATTTTACATTCTTTTCGCTGGAATTTCTAATGCAAAATAGAATAAAAGACACATTTCTTCTTGTGTAGAAAATCCTGTCGTTCATCCATTACATGATCCATTGAAACCGGAAATTATAAACAATGCTGCTGAACAACTTGCAGAGCACCATAGCATCTGTTTTTCTTCAATCATTTTGAATCTAACAGTTATTTTGGGCAGCCTCATATCCGGTTCGTTGTTCGTGAAAAGCAGAGGGATGCAAAGAGTGCCCTTAGACACATTCTGCTCAATGGCAGCCCGTATCAGGTAACACTCACCATTTTCCTAGTCTGCACTTCCTAATCCCTGAGCTTGTCCCTCAACAGTACCACAAACTGATTCAGCTACTGGAGCCGCATTTTCATACCGTTTTCAATGTGTTATCATGGTAGAAGTGAACGATTTGGATTGACTCTAGTTGTACCAGATGTGTGTTGGCGCAGATGGGTAAAACAGATGTGCCTTGACAGTTCACTTTATACTATACATGGAAATCTTCTTTTTAACTTCTTAAGATGCATCTTCCCTGTGAAAAACGATTACTTCAAAGTATATTTCAATGTTCCCTACAGGAAAGCAGTAAAAAACAAATGAGAAAGCAGAAAGGTAGTGGCACACCAAATGTCCAGCGTTCTTATCCAGTCAAAAATCCATATGGCAAAAATAAGCGTAAGTTCTTTCAAGTCATTTGCTGTGAACTGCTTGTGTATTCTTTGACAATTCTGTGTTTTTAATTAACTATTGTACCTGACTGATAGAATGAATATTTAAATATACAAATTACAAACACAGAATGAAAATATTTCCATGAGTCTTACATTGGCTTCTTGTGACTTTTGAAAACATTTTGCAAGACGCAGTGGCATTAGTACACCTGGACGATCATTCCTACAGTCTTCACTGTGTAACTGCTTTATTATTAATAAGTTCTCATTTCACCATCTATTGTTACCTCCAAATTATTTTCTGTATATTTTGATGACACGAGGTGCACAATGATGTTTAACATAGGTGGGCAGAACTGGAAAAGCTTTGATGATGATGAATGCACAGATACACCATATGGTACCTTTGGTGGTAAGAGATCTTTTACATGGTACAAGCCTGGGGAGAATGACGAGCTTGGTAGCTCTCCTAGTGGTTTCAGTGGAGGGATGAATGTCAGTCTGCCAAATCAAGGAAAAAGTTCTTGAATGAAAGTGATATCGATGAGGAAGAGGAGTCAGCCCATGATGATCTGCGAAGCTATAGGATCTCTCTCGGATTGCCAATTTTAGGCCCCTTAAAACTGGAACATATTAAGGCTGCGTGAGTCGTCTGAACATTTCTTACAGCACCACGTTGCATTTGCTGGGCTTCAATATCACAAGTTGCTAATTGATTATTTTTCTATATGGTGCCTCTGCAGTTTTCGCGCATCTGCTCTCAAGTGGCGCCCGGATAAGCATCAAGGACCTTCACAGGTTAGTGCCATAGTATGTGTTGTCCTTGCATTTTATCAACAAAAAAAAATTCACATGTGTCTTTATCAACGACTTTGTGATACGTTCTGGACCTTCTGGTAACTGGTGCTGAAGCTTACTGGCCATTTCAATAGCTACCAGTTGTCCAGTTCTTATGTCCACAGAAGTGTACATCATTGAATTCTCACCATGTTTTGCATGTAGTCATCTTTAAAGAACTATTTTGTCATGCATAACTCAATTGAAATGCACAGCTTGCTGGATACATTGTATTGAGTTGTTGAAAATGTGGATTAAGCAGTAAAAAGCCAAAAATAATAATTACTCAGTTTTTTTGTCATCTACTGGGCTATATCCAAGGTGTGGTTCTGAAAACATCTGTATTCTCCAGGCTGAAGCAGAGGAAAAATTTAGACGCTGTGTGGAAGCATACAACGCATTGACATGTGCCTTCAAGTCAAGTGGCTAACTACCTTGGGCATATGTGCAAGGAAGCTTTTTGATGATTTTTTGAGAACTTCTAACGATGTGTGGAGCTGCTGTAGTTTCAGAACACAGAGAAACTATTAGAAGAACCTTGCTAGCTGAAGCTTGGATAATTTGGACTCTGTGCCTCAAATTAACTATCACACTAATTCGCAAAAAGAAAAATTAACTATCACACTAATACACACTGCTGTTCTCTCCCTCAACAAGGTCCATGAAGGAAGACGGAACCGGTGGGATTTCCGTGTTCACAACACCTTCCAGCATACGAACAACTTGGCCCATCGATGGCCTGTCGCTCTCCTCGTCCTGGATGCACCAGCAGGCAACTCTGCATGCCACACCAAGCTCCTCGACGCTGGCATCCCCTCCCAGCCTACGGTCGAGCAGGCGCAGCACGTTTCCCTCACGCAGCTGGGCAGCCGCGTAGAGAGGGAAGTACCGGTGGCTCCCGGATTCCAGCCTGACGGTGCTCCTCCTCCCGGAGACTACTTCGAGGAGCACGATGCCGAAACTGTAGACATCTGCCTTCGTGGTGATCCGCTGTCCTGATACCCACTCCGGCGCGAGATAGCCCATGGTCCCTCGAATGGTGGTCAGGGCAGAGTTGAATTCTCGCCCGAGAAGCTTCGCCATGCCGAAGTCTGCGATCTTCGCGCAGAACTCTGCATCGAGTAGTATGTTCTCAGGCTTGATGTCACAGTGTATGATGCAGTCCTCACATCCTTCGTGGAGGTAGGCTAGTCCCTTGGCGATGCCAAGCGCGATCCGGTAACGAAGATCCCAGGTCAGTAGACAAGAATCTTCTGAAAACAGGTGCGAGTCCAATGAACCATTAGCCATGTACTCGTAGACCAGCAACCTTGTACTCCCTTTGACACAAAATCCCAATAGACGGACGAGGTTGGTGTGCTGAATCACTCCAAGTGTCCGCACTTCTGCCCTGAATTGCTTATCAACGTGCCCAAGGCCTTTGAGACGCTTCACAGCGACAAGAGTTGATCCTGGCATCGTTCCCCTGAAAACACAGCCGAAACCTCCCTCGCCGAGCTTATCGGAGAAGTTCCTTGTAGCTCTCTTCACCTCTGCATAAGGGTACACAGCAAGAGGACCTTCTGCTTGGAACTTTCTGCAAGTTAGCAGACCTCTCCTGTATCTCCACAGAAGTGCTAGTGTCAATATCACACAAGTGGTTGCTGCCAACCCGACCACCATGGATACAACACCGATTGTCTGCAAGCCCTTTCTGACCCTGAGCTTAGAACCCAAACGAAGATAAACCTTGCTGTATGGAGGTCTACTAGCAAAACTCACATTGTACAGGCTGTGGTACCAAAGCTTGCATCCAGAGTCATAGGCGTATGCGACGCAGTAGCATCGGCTCACACAGGCTTCTCTGCAATCTTGTTCACTTCTTGCTGAATGGTTCTGAGAGTTGTAAGGGAGCCCTTGCAGATTGTCTAACGGCACAAACGAGTCATCATGCAGTGTCTGGCCATTATTTATCTCGCAGCTCAGTAGAAGAGATCTCGAGCAGCCGCTCACAAAGTATCCAAGCTGCCACTCGGAGGGGTTTGAGGGCTCGAATCCGTCGACGCAGTCGCATTTGCCGTCGCTCTTGCAGGCGCCGAAGCGACCACAGAAGAAGGCGCCTGATTTGCAGTCAGAAGGCAAGGTCCAGCGAGACACCCAGCCGCCACTAGAATTCGACCAACTCCGTAGGCTTACTTGCCCCAGATGGAGCTGCAGGTGCTCGGTGAAATCTGGGCTCCGAGGATAGTTCAGCACCAGCGAGCTGCCGTTTTCTTGAGACGACACCATCCAATCCGGGAAGGTCCCCGGAATGGCGTCCTGCCCGTCGGTGGTGAGCACGAACCCGTTCCTCCTGCTCCGGTCGACGCTGAGGCTGCCGTTGTGCCCTGACTTGGTGTACGTCAGCGAGATGTTCCTCCCGGCGTCCCTGTCGAGCCCGAGCTTCCCGCCGGGGAGCAGCGTGTCGCCGGGGCAGTCGAAGCTCTGCCACAGGATCCGCGAGGAGTTGGCCTGGTCCACCACCACCAGATTGCCGCTGTCGAGGAGGACCGCGGCGCCGGCCGCCGGCGAGGGGCCGTCGCCGCCCGCCGGCACGCTCGACCACCAGAGGCTGCTCCCACCCTCCATGATGTACAGGCGGCCGCCGAAGAGCTCCAGCGCCGCGCCGGGCAGGTCGGTGATGTAGACCCTGTCCCCGAACCAGAACGTCGTGGTGCCGGCGCTCGCCGGCGTGCTCCTGAGCCTGACACCCAGGAAGTGGTATATGTCCGCGCCCGGGGAGAAGAACCCCAGCTCGAAGACGCCGTTCCTGGAGACCAGCGTCTGGTTCCCGTAGATGCCCTCGCCAGGCAGAATGGTGTCCCTGGCGCCGGCAGACACCGCGAGGAAGATGATGGTGCCGCCGCCCAGCAGGAGGAAGAAGAAGGAGGTCGGCATGGGTGGCCGGGACGGCGAGCAGCAAACGCGCTTCACTGCCTCCATTGGCGAGCTACGAGCACTACTAGCAGAGGGGAGAGAAACGAACACGTGCGTGGAGGGACAGTTGCACGAGTAGTCTACAAGATATGAGATTCACTGGCGATGTGGACCTGCTAGTTTTAGTGAGCTGAATCCTAGTTGCTGACTTGCAGTCCACACAATAGTCAACAGATGGCTCCATTGCTCCAGAACTGCCGCCTACTTTTCTTGACCAAATCTTCACTTCAGTAGTTCAGTGAGGGTGTCACTGCCCAAGAAGGCAGGTAAGTCAGCTGCACGCCGTCGTTTGGAAACTGTTCGGCAGTTCGGCACCGTTAACAGCTCGCATGCCGCCCGTGTCAATTTGAGGTCTGCGATCCAAAGGCAAATTGCTGGTGGATTAGCATTTGAAACGCGCGTTGTGGTTATTTTGTCCCTTTTCTTCAGGAAAGAGGCAGTGCCGCATTGACCACGCTAATGCAGAGCCATGCAAGCCTAGGTTGAGAAACACAGGGCACAAAGGAAGCACTCGGACAAACCGGTCAAAACCGTGGAACTGTCATCACAGAGATGTCAATGGCCCCGTTTCTGTTAGCTTTGCCGGCCTTTTTCTGGGTTGGGTATGAGAAGGATTCCACAAGTATCTTTTTTTTAACGAACAATAATCGATGAGTAGGTTTTCGTTGATATAGCAAAAAAAAATGTAAAGATATAGTTCTGGGAGACCATAATCAGGAAAAAGAAAGAAGGCATGACAACAACACCGGCGGGTTAGATTGGAGCATCAATGCGCATCGAACTCAGCTCCACTCAAACGGTTCATGCTGGTCGGATTGGGACGTTGACGCAAGCCATACAATTTGTCTCCATAAGACAACACTGACCGATCGAATTGGAACATCGACACAGACGAGACCACTCCGTTGGGCAACAGAGGCAGACCGAAACCTAGCCACCGTGGCTAACAACCTTCTCCACCTCATGTAGCCGCCGTCGGATACGACCCGGCGCTGATAGGAAAACAAGAGAAACAAACTACACCGTACCGAAGAAGGCCACCGCCATGCGGGACCTACCGCCGTAGTGCCGCTGCAACATCACACACCATCCGACAGGGTGAAACCACCGAATCCGGACCACACATAGGCTGCCTCGTAGTCGCTACCGCGAAACACAACGCATGGGAGTCTCGTCACATCCGCTGTTGGACTCTACCTCACTCGTCGCCTCGTCTCACGCGGGGCCTCGCCACGCCCGCCTCAGCGCTCCGAGTCGCAAATCCGTTTACTAAATCCACAGTTACCTATTTCAAGCTATTTTATATCATCCAATGCATACATCACTTCTGTAAAAGGCCACTCCTAAGAGCTCTATAACGTAGAAAACTTTCAAAGCTTCGCAAACTGGTTCATCATTAAAGATAAAATCGAACATAATCAAGGGCTTGTTCAGTCAGTATTTATCTTTCCTTTTTTTTCAAGATCTCATTTATAACAATAGATAAAGACTACTTACCAGCCAGCCGTATTTTTGTTTGCATGCACGACCTCTAACCCACGGTCAGACATCCCTTCCGAGCCGCTAAACTGCCGCCTCCCCCACTCTACAGAACCAACCCGTTCTCTCTTCCTCCTCCTCCTCCTCCTCCTCCTCCTCCTCCCCGCCCCGCCGCCACCTCCACTCCTCCCCGCCACCGCGTCCTTCCCTTCTCTCCCCGCCCCACTGCAGCCTCCTCCCCTCCTCCCCTCGTCCCCCCGCCTCCTCCCTCAGCGGCGGCGCGCTGGCACACTCACGAGGACGCAGCGGCGCGGTGCGGCGAGGATGAGGCGGCGGGCGGGACGAGGAGCGGCGCACGGATCCGCGGGGCTGCAGCGGGGACGGTGATGCGGCGGCGCGCAGGGCAATTTTCGCCTCATGGTTATCAGTGCCGCGTAATGGTCCTCCTCCCCCTTCCCCTTCCCTCTCCCTGATTGAGGCATGGACGGGTTAGGATCCAGAGATTTGGAGCTAGGGTAGGGTGGGGATTAGGCATGGAGAGCCTCTCCAGGCTTGCCAGCGAGCTCGACGACGTCGAGACCAACGAGGCTTCCACGCCCCCTAAGCCCCCACCCTCCTTCTCGCAGGATATGGCGCCCCCGCACCAGAGGAGCAGCGGTGGCGCTCGCGCGACTGTGGGAGCTCTACTGAGAGAGCTTCCTGGATCCACGAGGAGAAAGGAGGGAGGTAACGACCATGGTGGCTAAGGAGGTCTCCACACCGCCGGCCCTGATGAAGGGGCGAAGGCCTTTCCTCTTCATCCCTCGGTCTTGCTTCGCACTCTCCGCTAGAGCCCCATGGATGCTCTTCAATCTCCATCATCAAGTATTCAAGGTGAGGGGCTAGGGATCTAATTGTTCGATCGTGGTTCTGATTTTACCATTTCTACTTATCAATTTGCGCTTGTTGTTTTGGTGCTAGAGCTGGCTCATACGAACCGAGTGATGCAATCGATCCATGTTTGTAGCTAGAGGATGGTGAGTAAAGATGTGGATGGGTGTGTTTAGGATTCTGCAGTACATACGATTTTTACTGTTTGATGTGTGTTCAGAAATTGAACTTTTTGCTGTAGTTGTCCGTTGCAATGGGGGTGTAGGCAAGCATGACAGGGTGCTGCAGGAGCCGTTCGGGGACGCAGTGGTGGATGTGGGAGGGAGTTTGTGCTGCTTGTCACCACCGCATTCATACTTGCCGCCGCTTGTGTTCGAGCAGCCATGTCTGTCAGTTCACAACTCACTGAACTCAATTGCCATATACATTTTGGTTATTTTTTCCTAAGCAATAGATAAAGGGGGGATTGGTAGTTTAGATTTTGGTCATTTTTCTGAGCAATTTACTGTATGCATGCTAAGCATTTTATATTGAATTTATAAGCAATTTTATATGAGCCACTACCACTATGCAGTAATGGTTATACAATAAGGGTAGTCTACTTTTAGGATTTAGGCAATTTACAAGCAATGCATGCAAAGCTTTTAATAGTGAAACTGGGAGCAATTCTATTTGTGTCAGTATGTAGTTTGTTATGCAACTATGGTTGTCTAGTTTTGTGGTTGTATCTATATGATGTGTATGACCTCCCATATTTTACTTTAACATATGGTAGATTATAAGCACCTATGTTATTTGTCTTGTCATTTTTGAGACATGATTTAGCATTTGGATGATTGCCTTTTTACTTTTTATAGGCAACTTGTGTGAAATCAATAAGCAAGTTATGTATTTTGGTTTAGTATTTTTCGTGTTCTAACTAGCATTTTTGGTGTTAAGCTGATCTGCCATTTTTAACTGATTTTAATTTGTTCTTGGTGCATATTGCAATTTATATATTAGCTAGAAAATAACACTTTCAGTATAGTTTTGATCCCCAGTTTTGTAATAAACAGTGATAAATAACTATAGACAAATAACCAGTTTTGCGATAAGCAGTGATAAATAAGTATAGCAAATAAAACAGGTTATACTTCTGCTCAAACAACAGGGTACTGCTGCCTTTTCTTTTGTGTTCATGTAATTTGGGGCGATGTGAAATATTGGGGGAGGCAGATCTTTTGTTGTTTGTGTGAACTACAATATATACTTGATGTTGTATCAATTTTCATATTTGGTTAGTTTTACCATTTTGGTTCTACTGGCCAATTTCTGAAGGAAAAATTCATTTTAGTTTAGCACGTTTTGTATTCTAGTTTAGCAGTTTTGTACTCTGATTATCTATCCTCTTAATTTATACTGATTTAATTCTTGTGTTTAGTACTTTGTGCTTGGTTCTGTAGCAGACTCGTACAAATTTGAAGGAGCCAGTCAATGCATTTTAATTTGGTGCTAGGGGATGAGGCCTGAAGACTTGTTTTTGTGAATGTTTAGAATTTAACTAGATGGGTGAAAATACCATTGTATATGTTCTAAGTTGCTTACATGTTTTCAAAGTTCTGCCTATGAGATCCTGAGAAGTTGCTTTTTTACATTGTAACTGTTGATTTGATTTACCAATGTTATGAAGTTAACAACATCCAGAAGCACGGCTAATGTTTTTATTTTGCTTATGATCTAATCTGGTTCTGGTGGTGACAACACCAGCTCCGATCAGTGCCAATGCATATTTTTTTTGTCAGAAAGAGGAAAGTCGGACTTGGTGGTATTGCTCCTTTCCAAAAATGGGGCGGCCGTACAGCCGGCCCAACTTACGGCCGGCCGTACGTTAGCTGCGTCCATAACAATATCCCTAGCACAGATTCCTCATATGTACAAAGTTTAATACTTACTATTAATTTTCTGCCTTTCATCCTCTACATCTAGACGATAGAGGTTTAGCAAATAGAAAATGTTTAGCATCATCAAACATCTAATCTATGTTTAGCACACAATTGAGAATCGACTTTTGAAAAGCCATCTTAAAAGCAAAAAACAGAGGGTCAAACACTTAAATTACGAATGCATAGCTGGGATCGCCGATGGGAGCCGTGCAAAGTGCGAAAAACCAAGGCTTTCCATCCAATCGAAGGCCGCGGCCAGACTAGGATAGGAGAAGGTGGCCAGCTAGATATGCGTACGCCATCCTGACATGGGTAGGGTCGTAGGGACACCTCCAAGCACGGACGCCGGCAGAGTTGCGGACTCGCAGCCAACAGCAAGCCGGTGCCAGTAGTAGTGCCGCAGTAGGGCCTCCACTTATCCGGCAGGTTTTCTCGGCCCGTCCGTCCAGTATCGTATCGGACACTCGGACCCAAACAAAGGAGACCAGCCGGCAGCACGCGACGCGGCGTCCCAGCCAGGCCTGAGCTGAGGACGCGACCGCCGTCCGTTTCCCCACGGGCCACCGCGAGTGCGCGATCCGGCAGATGAAGCGTGGGCGGCGGCGCCAGCGACTCAGCGAGGCCGACCCGTGTGGTGCATTCAGCTGGCGGCGTGGCGGTGGCCGGGCTTTTTGTTGGGCGGGCGGGGTGTGTGTGTGTTGGGGGGGTGGGGGGTTGGCCGCTACGCTACGCTACGGCCCCCCATCCCGCGGGCTTCTTTCTCATCATCGTCCCGTGACGTGCAGCTGAATCGCACGTCCGCGGGCCCAGGCCAGGCCGTAAACTCGCGTCACGCACCCAGACAGACTTTCGCGCGTGGTTTTTCGTCCGCGCGACCTGGGTCGTGCCCGCCGGTTGTCGATCTCTGCCGCTCACGGTGCATTGCGCCACGCGGGACTCTTTGGTTTGGCTTTAGTTGAGTTTGAGTAGTTTTATGTAATCGCTATTATAAAAATTCGTTTGTTTTCTTTTTTTAAATGACATAGCAGTGCTCCTGCATTCTACTTAAAAAAAGATCAGATCACATAGATTTCTATTTATATTAAAAGAAATATGCTAAGATAAACTAAAAGAAGTGTATATGTATGATAAAGGTAGCTTAGAAAGTAAAAGCTTTAAATGTGGAGATACCTCAATATAGAGATACTTTTTAATGACTTTTATTTTTATCACCTCATCAATACAGAGATACTTAAGTGAGCACTTTTATCACCTCATATTATGAAAAGACATGCATAACATCCTACATTTTTCGCATCAACTAACTTATTGATCATCATCGCAAAAATAGCATTTCGGTTATCTGAACCATACGAGGCTAACAATAAATTCCATCTTGATCTCTCTCATCACCATACAGTACTACTAAGTTCAAGCGAGCAAGTGGAATGCTAAAAATATTGAGCCTAGTCACATGAATTTCCATTTATATTCAAAAGTATATCGGAGAACAATCAAAAGAACGTACGCTTTATACAACTTTAGCCTCCCTACAAGCAAGAGACTTAGATATTGGAGTAGCTCAATGTTACACTACTTTTCAGTTACTTGGTACCTAGATGCTTCTAAGTTTTTTTAAAGAAAATCTTGATGCACATTATCGCCTCATATATTATGAAGACATAAGTAATGGATAACACTCTTCGTAGCAACTAAGATAGCACAAAATAACTCTTAGTTTATTAATCATCTACTCACATAGCCACTTCAGTTGCAGGAATCAAGCCAGACCAACTATAAAAACACACCTTGATCTCCCCCGTCACCATCCTTCCTAGTTCCAAGCCCTAGTCCTTGGTGCGCGTACCAATTTCGTGATCGCCTTCGTCCTTGCTCTGCTTGACTGCTTCCCTCTAGAACCCGCTTACATAAGGGGAGGAGGGGCGCCCACCCGACACCCCACGGGAGCAGCCCGCTGCCGAGGCCAAAACCCCCCGCACCACCTTCCCCTGCCGCTGCCGCGCACTCCATTCCCATCGCACCACTCCCCTCCCCTTTCCATCCCCTCCACGAAACCCACTCGCTTTTTCGAGCAAATCCTCTCTCACGCTGACGTCCCCGCCGTTGCCCTCTAGCTAGCGCCCATCCTGCTCGCGGTCAGGCCTCGGCTTGGCTCGTCACCAACCTTGGAACGCTCCCTGCAGCAGGCTCGCCCAGCGCAATGGCAGGCGGCAATGGCGCTTGTGCCGCCGCCGGCCGTCTCGTCCTGTCCCTCGTCGGCCTGCTTGTCGTGCCGCTGCTCGTGGCCGGCGAGGACCCGTACCGGTTCTTCACGTGGACAGTGACCTACGGCGACATCTACCCGCTCGGCGTCAAGCAGCAGGTGCGCTAGCTAGCTTTCATCCTGCTTGTGTTTTCCTGTCCGCGTCGCGCGGTGAAAGAAGAGAGGAGCTTTGGGAAGCAGCGGTGAATGGCCTGAAATTGCAGGGGATCCTGATCAACAACCAGTTCCCGGGGCCGCAGATCGAGGCGGTCACCAACGACAACCTCATCATCAACGTCTTCAACAAGCTCAACGAGCCGTTCCTCCTCTCCTGGTACCGCCCGTGACCCCCTTCCCTCCCTGCTCCATCTCCAGTGTTTTCTCACTGCATCTTTCTGATCTTCCCCTTATCCGCATTTACCACTGCTGCTCGTTCGTAGGTTGCTGTTAATTCATCTCGAAATAACAATGCAACTAGAGATGTCTGAAGCTAGCTACAATCTGAATGAAATCGGTCCTAACCAAGCAAGTCCTAACACCTGACTAAATCTGCCATCCAGTCTGGAACTCTGGCTGCAATCTTTTCAGTCTAGTAGTTGGAACTTGGAAGATGACTCCCCCTTACAAGCACGTAGAAGTCTGCCTGCGATCTAGAAGTAGGAGCAATAGCTTTCAATTCAGTCCGCCATGTTTGACATTTTAACTCCTTGTGCTCTGATTCCAGCAAGTGAATGGACGCTTCAGTATTTTTGCTCTGACGGTACTGAATGCACAATGCAGCCACAGCTCACACCCACACCAGCAGCTCAAGTGCTGGAACAGCGAAACTGCTCGAGTGCAGTGGTCATCAGATTAGTGGCAGTGAGCGAGCTGGTGACTGTACCTACCGCCCCCATTTAACAACGATCAGCCTTATTATTAAAACGGACAAACCCGCGTCGCCTACCGGTCCGGAACGCATGTGATGTCGGCGGCTCAGGCCGACGCCGCGTGACAACTCACGGCATCACTGGGCGGCGATCAGGATAGGATGATGCTCCTGTCTTGGCTCGGCTGGTGATCCTCCTGCCCGTCCTGGGGGCCTGGGCCAGGGGGACCAACCAAGCGGCAGCTGACCTGACGGAGTGACGAGATGCACGCCCCGAGCCCCCCGCATGCTTGGTGTCCTCGCTTCGCCGAGAACGAATATGCCCCGCCTGGTTCAGAGCGCCGCTGTAGCAGAGTCAAATGGAAGTTGTTTGTCAGCCAAATCCTGCAGCAGAAAAAAGAAAAGGGTCACGCAGGACAGAGCAGCCGCAACAACAAGAAAAAAGGTCCATGCACGAAGGCAGCGGTGCGGGCGTTCGGATCACAGATCTAGGCCCAATCTCTCCCCGTGCTACTTCCCGCTAATTCTTTTCTGGGGGGGTCCTGGGCTCCTGGCCGGGACGGAATATGTAGCAGTAGACTAGTAGTACGGAGTAGCAGCTGGCAAGTACCCCGGGCGCATCTCGTGATCTCCGGCCGTGGGACGCTTTACTACGAGCCCCGGCGGCCCATCGGCGGCCATGTGCGGCTTCTCGCGCGCGTGGGAGTCAGGGCATGCCGCCGCCGCGCCGGCTGCAGATTCGGCGCGGCCGTGTCCGTTTCCGCGGAAAGTTATGACGCCCTCACGGGCCCCTACTGTTGCCCATTCACCCTGCTCTGCCCCTCCGCCCACGTCGAGAGCGGATAGTGTCGGTGGACCGGATCACGTCAGGTCAGCCGGTCAGGCCATCCTCGAGCCCGCGACGGAACGACGACGACGGGCCGGTCCGGGTCCAGTCGAGCTGCGGCTGGGCGCCATTACTGCGTGACGAGTGCGACGCGTGACGGCGACACGGCGTACGGGTGCGTACGCGTAGCGGGAGGCGACGGATCAGCAGATCGAATGGCCGCGCACGCATGCCGTGCCCTGTCCCGGGGCGTGCAGGCGATGGCGAGACGGAAACCGATGATCGGCCTCCGCTCCGCTGGACTGGATTGCCTGGCTATTTGCCTTTGCCGCGGCTGGTGGCGGCCTGGCGGGGACGCCGGGACCGGGTGGGTACGTTCGAGTGGGTTGATCATGTATCGAATGGCACGTACTCCAGCAGTACCACCCCATCCTTGCTGCCGCGACTAGCAACGTGGTACTAGCACGTAATACCAGGATGCCGAGTGCCTGCTCTGGCCTTCCTCCTTCACAGGACACCCACATAGTACTCGCCGGAATTTGAGGTTCATCTTTCAACTCGCAATGGAAGTTCCCCGATGTCCAAATTTTAAATTTACAAGCGGATAACGGTTAAAAGAAATACTGCGCTTACCAATATTTTTGCTTTTTTAATACATTTGCATTTTTTCCATCGTGTTTACCGGTGACCTCTAACCTTTTTAGACGCCACACGGTTCCGCTTCCATCTCGTGATCCGCGTCTGGTGCGATGCTCGCGGGAACGATAACCGTTTGAAAACGCTTGATTTTGGAGTAGAAGCCGGACGCGGGAAAAAAAGCAACTACGCTTCCAATCAGGAACTCACGTGGCGCCTCCGACAATGGCGCCCGCAATCGGACGCCATGCATATGCAGCGCGTGACGGCGTCGTGGTACCCCGTGAGCACGACGACCTAGTACTGCTGAATTTTTCAAAAGAAAAACTTTCCCGCGCGGCAGTGATCGGTCGATCAGCTAGTAAACAACTGATGATCGGATCGACAACGCACTCGATCGAACCCTCAAACAACCACCGGGCGTCTCGAATTGGTTCCTGTCTTTCTGACGACGCAACTGACCGATCAGTTCGATGCGTACGTGATGCAGGAGCGGCCTCCAGCAGCGGCGGAACTCGTTCGAGGACGGCGTGGCCGGCACGACGTGCCCGATCCCGCCGGGCGCCAACTTCACCTACATCCTGCAGGCCAAGGACCAGATCGGCACCTACTACTACTTCCCCTCGCTCGCCTTCCACAAGGCCGCCGGCGGCTTCGGCAGCATCCGCGTCCTCAGCCGCCCCCAGATCCCCGTCCCATTCCCGCCGCCCGCCGCCGACTACACCGCCCTCATCGGCGACTGGTACAGGGCCAACCACACCGTGCGTCGCCGCCTCTGCCATCTCTTCTTCAGCTTGCTGCATTTCATGTACAGGATCAATCTCTTCTAGAGTTCTGACAGAGAATCAATAATCTGTTCTCTTGGACTGACATGACAGGACCTGAGGTACGTTCTTGACAGCGGCAAGGCGCTCGGCTTCCCTGACGGCCTGCTCATCAACGGCCGGGGCCCCAACGGCTACACCTTCACCGTCCAGCCCGGTAAGCCTAGCCACCCACCTTCATCGATCAGTGCATGCATTCCCCCGTTCTCTCCAGCAGAACTCTGAACTTCGCTGCCGGAGTTGGAACTGAACTGACCGGCCGAAGAACACTGGAAGTCTGAAACCCGGCCGGAACACTGACTGCTGCAGGCAAGACGTACCGCTTCAGGATCACCAACGTGGGCCTGGCCACCTCCCTCAACATCCGGTTCCAGGGTCACACCATGAAGCTCGTCGAGGTGGAGGGCTCCCACACCATGCAGACCACCTACTCGTCCCTCGACGTGCACCTCGGCCAGTCCTACTCCGTGCTCCTCACCGCCGACCAGCCCGGCTTCGACTACGCCATCGTCGTCTCCACGCGCTTCACCACCAGGATCATCTCCACCACCGCCGTCCTGCACTACGCCAACTCCGCCGGCAAGGCGCCCGGGCCCCTCCCCGGAGGCCCCACCATCCAGATCGACTGGTCACTCAACCAGGCCCGCTCGATCAGGTTCGGACTAGTCTTTCAGCCTGCCAGTTTCTTCAGACAAGTTTAGAGTAGCGTTTCGGTCTGCCAGTTTCTTCAGACCTGCGTTTCAGTCTTGCGTTTCAGTCATCAGTGAGCTGACTGACACGTATGGCGATCGGCTTGCAACCACAGGTGGAACCTGACGGCGAGCGGGCCGCGGCCGAACCCGCAGGGCTCGTACCACTACGGCCTGGTGCCGGTAACCCGGACCATCCGCCTGGCCAACTCGGCGGCGACCATCAACGGGAAGCAGAGGTACGCGGTGAACAGCGTGTCGTACGTGAACCCGGACACCCCGCTCAAGGTCGCCGACTACTACAAGATCGGCGGCGTCTTCTCGGTGGGCACCATCGCCGACAACCCGAGCTACGGCGGCGCCTACCTCCAGACGTCGGTCATGGGGGCCAACTACAGGGATTACGTCGAGATCGTCTTCGAGAACAGCGAGGACGAGGTGCAGTCGTGGCACATCGACGGCTACGCCTTCTGGGTCGTCGGGTATGAACAACGCGATCCACTTTAAAGGATGTTGAAATGTTTGGGATGTTTTTATATGTCAGATTAGTCTTGATTGCCTGATTGGATGTCAACTTGTGTGTAGAATGGATGGAGGAAAATGGTCGGCGGCGAGCAGGCAGGGCTACAACCTGAGGGATGGCGTCTCCCGGTACACTGTTCAGGTATGGTGCTCTGCTGTCTTCTTGATACGTCTCACTCTTGAAGCAGAAACTGTGTTTTGCTAAATACAGTATGCCGTTAAGAGTTTGGATGGAAATGATCTAGAATACTATTGCTAAATACAAACTATGTTTTGCTGAAACTTGGAGTCGGATGTGATCTAGAATATTGTTCGTTCAAAAATGTTAATATGCTTCAGTCAAGTCCTTTTCATTACAAGTCTGCGGCGCACTATAGAGGCGCATTATTCGGTTCACGCATCCAACTTCCCCGTTCAGCCGCCATGCTGGATAAAGATCTTCTAGAAACGATGTGGTGATGGATCCCCATCAGGAAAGGCGTGGTGTCATGCTTTGAAGCTGTGGACTCTGCTTTCGCCTGCCTACAGCTTTGGAGTGGCTAACGCATTTCAATCTCTTGCTGAAAATGACCTGTCTGCAATTTTCCTAGTAAAAAATTGCACACATCTAGATACTCTTAATGCTGCATTGTCAAAGAAACTAAAAGATAAAAATTCATGTTGGCAGTTTGACACATTCTGAAGTGGATTACTACCGACAAACTTTACATCCTCTTTTTTTTTTCTGCGCAATGATGGTAATTTCGTGCTGTGGTGTATCCATCAGGTTTACCCCAGGTCATGGACGGCGATCTACATGCCCCTGGACAACGTGGGCATGTGGAACGTCCGGTCCGAGAGCTGGGCCAGGCAGTACCTGGGGCAGCAGTTCTACCTCCGCGTCTGGACGCCGTCGACGTCGTTGCGCGACGAGTTCCCGATCCCCAAGAACGCGCTCCTCTGCGGCCGGGCGGCCGGCCGCCGGACCAGGCCGCTCTGACCCGCGCCGGCGGCGGCGGACCGGAGCTTGTCATGAGAGGATGACATGCATACACATTGGTTGGTCTGGAGAGAGCGTAGGCACAGAAGATTTACTTAGTCTGAAGAATTAAGGGCTCGAAGAAGAGTGTGACCTGAATGAAGGTCTGAAATGTTGCCGTAAAGCACATGCCAATTACAGTCAGATTAGACCGTGTAATACTACTGTTATAGTGTTGGGTTTTGTCTGCATTTTGCTTGAGTGATTCCTTTGTACAACGCAATTGTCCTTAGTGAGGGGTAACATGGGTACAAACGACATGTTCTGTAGCATGCATGTTGCTACACTGATCAGATTCTTAATAAAGTATCATATGCTTGGATCAGGTCTTGACTTCACTGGCATTTTCTCTCTGCTGTGTCACATGCTTACCATTACCAAAGTGCCGAGATGGAATCTTCTTCTTTTTATTCCCCAAACTTCGAAGTAATTCTGAAAATCACCAGTGCAATGTGCGTGCTTTCAGAAAATAGGCCACTCGCTGAGGATGTCGCCACGCCACACAAATCGCGGTGAAATCCTTCAAAATTCCCTTGAAATCTAGTCGTCCGTTTGACTGTATCTAACACCACATGGTTTTGCCATTACATCATTATCAGTGTTTGACAAAAAGAAGAGCTGTACCTGATGATCATGTGGGAAGGGGAAGAGGTCCCGATTGGAGTCCGGAGGAGTGAAGAAAGCTTCTACCTGCTCACGTGACGAGGAATTTACATGAATGAAGAAATGTTCAAATCATGTTGTCCTGCGGTCGGCAAGTGATGTAGTGATTGCAACAACTCCTTTATTTATTTACATTGAGGGGGAAAATATGTTAGGGTAACATCAAAAAACCAATTTGGATCGAGTTAGCCTTTATTCAGCCAGAAGATAGGCATTGTTACCTCTTATTGGTGAAAAAAAAAAGACGATATGAGTTGCACGCCACCGGATTCTTGAACTCGATGTGAGTTTCATAGATCTATTGATAGACAACATTTCTCACGACCTACTTGTGCAAGTTCTTGGGGGGGGGGGGTGTTGGGGTATAAGCAATCATTTTTTTCTGAATTATTTATGTCCTATAAAAAATTAATTGTCTTACAAGGCATCCCATTTTATCAGAATGACTCTTGAAAATGTAAAAGAAAGTATAACAAACCCATGTCGTGTCATTTTCTCGCACAAACACGTAGAGCCAAGTTTACTAAAGACAATAAGTATATCCTTTTCAAATCCGATTTTATATACATTCGATGAAAACAAACCATTACTTTCCATAGTATTATGCACCTACGACCACTTCGTGCTCCCATGAACTTCCCTTGTGTCCAGGACATATCACCATCAGCAGCTAGTGACCACTTCAAATATAAAGTATTTTTGAGGAAACTATCAACCAAAACCTATCCCTATAAATACACCCAATCTCGCTCAAAGCAAATCAAGCAACACCCAGCACGGAAACAGCTCAAAACCCCAGGAAGTCAAGAACCATAACATCCATGATGCCACCCCATCACGGCCCAGCCATCCAACGGCCGAGACCGACCGGATCGAACGGTCCCCTGAATTTCGCCCAGAAATTCCACCCCTGCCACTACCAAATCCCGTTTTTTAAAATCAAAATAGAAGGCTCCCTTTCCCATGCTTCAGCTTCCCTTCCTCCGCATGCTCCCTCCTGCGCAGCTCCGGGTCACTGCCAGGTAGGCCCCACCATGCAGCAGCCGCCTCCCCCGGCCCCCGCCGCCGCGTCCTTCTCGTCGGCGCCGGCGTCGCAGTCGCTCGTCTCTCGTGCGCGCACGGCGATCCAGTCCGCCGCCGCCCGCGTGCTCACCGACATCAAGGCCGACCTCCGAGGTACGTCTGCCGTCGCGCGCCTCTCCCGGTGTTCTGCTCGGTTTTGCAGGTCCGAATCTGACGAGCTCCCGCCGGAGATCGGTTCTCTTTGGTTGCAGATGCGGACGGATCCGGCGGGCGAAGCAGGGCGCCGTCGCCGAGGACTTCGCTGGATCAGGAGGCTGAAGCGGGCTTCATGGGGCAGGAGCGGGACCTGAAGTCACCGTCGCCGCGTGATGAGGTATGGGCTCCTGTCTTTCGAGTCATCCAATTGGCCGCTGCTTCGCTTGTGGAGTTGTTCAGTCCGGTGCTCGCTTTGTGATGTTGGATTGGTGGTAAGTGGTGACTGACAAGATGGTGAATTCGTCGTGTCCGAGGTGGTGTGAAATGATCAGACTTGGGGTGCAAGTGTTGCTGTTCCAGGCAATTGAGCTGTTATTAGCTTGGGTGCAGCTCTGTTGTGGTAGCAGTGCCAAGCAGAATTGTGAAGTTCTGAATTGGACTACTCCGGGGGGCTAGAAAAGTTCAGACCTTTTGGTTAGTAGGCAGCTACTATGTTATTTGTTTGCTGGGATTTGTCAAACGCTCCATATTATGGACTCAATTGATGCACACGGTAGAGCTTATTGTGGTCATTTTCGGGTTACGAGCTGGGGTTGGGTTTGTTAAGTACAGTTGAAGGGAACATTCAGTTCTGGTGAATTGGACTGAATATTGATATTCTGGGAGCAGTCAGCGATGAATATGTATGGTTCTCTAATTAGTGTGGAAAACCCTTGTTTTTTATCCACAGTAGGCCTCTTGTTGAATGCTTAAATTTCTAATTTATGGCATTTTTTTTTATCGTGAATGTAAATTAGCTACTGAAATCAGTGGTGGAGCTTGATCAAAGCAACTAAGCCAGCCTAAGCAATTGAGCTCTAAATACTAATAAACAGTAGCTATTGTGCTACTTAATCTGTAGAAATTGTGTTTGCCACTTGGCAGGGCCATGGCCTCAACTAAGCTCTGCCTCTGACTGAAATCGTCGTGCTTCCAGGTAACAGAAACAAGCCCCTCAGGGAACGAGGATTGCTCCAGCATACCAATTGAGTCAACTTCTTCAACAAAACTGACCTTTCCTCCAGCTTCAGTGGTTAAACAACTGGTAGCTGCCATTGAGTAAGTTTGTGTACCTTAGCATAGTTATGCTATCCAGCTTTTCAGTTGGCCTTATTTTGTATTCTAAAGATATTTAACTCTTTCGAAAATAAGTTCAGTGCCATATTAAATTTCCAATTTTTGGAAACCATTTTCCACTTTATTTCTAGTGTACATTCAGTGCTGCAAGGAATCTGTGTCATTTTGCATTGAGCACATTCTTGGAACTTCCTGTTTACATGAATGTCTTCATTTAGGTTATTTTGCCTATTGTGCAAATGAAATGTACAAACAATGCTTTGCTCTTGTAGAAATGGAAAAAATTTCAACTCAATGAGTGATATGAGGTCTGCTGGAGACCAATTACTGAAAGAGAAGGGAGGCTTGAGCTTATCTGTTGTTAAATCACTTGTTCGACGCGACAGGGAAGAAAGATCGAGTTCTGAATTTTTTGGTGATGAAGAAACTCAATCTTTGATGTACTCTTTGTTCAAATTAGGTATGCTTTCACTCGATGTGCTGAGGATGTTTGTTTGCACTGTCATTTTAAATTATGATGCATAATTGTCTTTTCAGAAGAACAGTTTCCACATGATGGAAATAATGGTAACCCCGAATTGCTTCATTCAAGATCTCTGTCCAAGGATCTACAGGGTGCGCCACCTGGAAGTTTTATTCATCATTTAGCAGAGGTTATTGGCAGCATTAGTTCTGTGCACAAGATGGCATTCTTTTGGCAATCAGTTGTTCTTGAGGTGAGTATTATGCAGATAAATTGCCCCTTATAGGTTAGGAAACCACCTTGTAATTGGTGTGTCTTGGCAGTACCTTTCATACCGTGCAATCGATGTTTCTTGGCAATACCAAACTAGGCATATGGTTATACATATGACTCAGGCATATGGTTATACATATGACTCAAAACTAATTTGGTTTCCAAGAGAATAAGATAGCAAGGTACCGATTTATTAGATAAGAGTTATCAACTAAATGTAAAGACATTTACTTTTTGTTCCACACGCAGTTGAGGAAACTGTGGTCTGATTGGCAACCTGTGCCTCGAATGCCATTGGATGCTGCTCCGGACTTGAATTCTTGTTTACTACATCAGGAGATACAAGTCGTAAATTGCTGCATTGCCAGGAAAAAGAGAAGAAAAGCTGCAAAGGAGTCACTGGATTCCTTGCTAAAGCAGGCAAGCATTGATAACTCAAAACCCAGGTCCTCAAATGGGGAGTCTCCTGACAGCGAGATGTATGCAAGAGATTGTACTGGTGGTTATGTTCTTCGACTTGGTGCCGATCGTTTATCTGAGAACTTAACATTGCTGGAGACTGGTGAGCCTATCTATTCCCCAACACTGCAGGTAAGATACTGAGTTGCTTTACAGACTTGCTAATCTTTTATTATGCTTCCTTTCATTATTTCTGAACTTGTTCCAATCTATATGCAGGAAGGCCCTATCATGACAGCAGAGCTTATAAAAGAAACAGAGGAGCTTGTCTTACGGACAGGGAGGTATGTCAAGCTTTTTTTTTTCTACTACTGTGCTTGGCATGCCATAGTTAAATCTAAAACAGTTTTTAATAATGATCCACATATTCACATCAGTTTTGAGGGTATTGCAACCTGCTTCCTTTGCAAATCTGATCCTTGTGCAACGCCATCCTATATTTTCATTTCTGTCACTAATACAGTTGTGAGATTTTAAGTAATAATTTTTTTTATGATGCTTTGTTACCTCTCAGTCTCGGTGCCGGATGCTCTCAACTTCTATCAGATATGCAGGCTTTTAAGGCAAGTTTAAAGTTTTTCATTGCAGAGAATGCAAAGCTGTTAGACCAAACTTCCTAAACAAGAAATTCATTTTCCATAACAGGCAGCAAATCCAGGATGTGTCCTGGAAGACTTCGTTAGATGGCACTCTCCACCTGATTGGTCTGAAGATTGTGCTGCAAACAGTAACACAGTAGGGGAAGGCTCATCTAGACGTGGGCGGTTAAGTGATAGAATGCAAACAAAAGGTGATAACTGATAAAACTATCTCCGTCTCTCACCTGTGCTATAAGTTACCATGTTTCCTAAATGTTTTATTTTGAGGTGGCTTGGTTATCCAGAAGGAAACTTGTGGAAGGAATTGTGGGAGGCTGCAAAACCTATACCTGCTGTTGAGCAGACTCCTATATATGATGAAGATTTAGCAGTGTGAGTAGAAAATATATCGATAAGTTGTTGTGTTGAATCTTGATATCACTTGTAAATAATTCTTGAGCAATGTAAATCTTGCAGGGAGAGCATCTTTGATGCCTTGGAAGTTATTGAGCCATCTAAATTGTTTGAGCAGCTACTTGCTGTCATTGTAAGTTTGATGATCGCCCTTTTTCTTTTGTCTTGTTTTTGTAGCTAGCTGCCAAGTCTCGATCTTATTTGTCTTGGGACAAATTCTAATGCCTTACTGATTGCTATCTTTGAATACCAGCTTTCTGTATGCTTTGTGGCAGCAGAATCAGTTCTAGCAGCAGATGGCAGCCTGTCAAAATTATTCTACGATTGCAAGGACTACATAGTTGGCATTTACCAAGATGACATGTCAAAAGAGAAGCTAGATGAAATCTGCAAGGTATTCAGCTTTTATTTATGCATCTAGACATTATCATACCGCAGTTGAGGAGTATGAACACACTAATGCCATGGCAGGTGTATGAGACGATGGAAGCCATAGTAACCCACCCTGAAGAAGCTCTCCAGATCATGGAGCAACCTGATGAAAAATCTCTTGAAAATAAAAATCGTTTCAAGCTGAAGCTCAACTTTATGGCCAAAGATCGCCCACCACTCTGGAAGCGCGCACCAAAGGATGAGAAGAGGATGTCTCCAAAGGATGACATAAACACATTGGAGGAAAATAACACCAAGATATTCTCCAACCTTTTTGACAAGAAGGTCTCCATATTTTCTAAGAAGAATGTGAAATCATTGGAGGTGCCACCGACGCCACCGTCTTCTTCGCCAGGGCCGTTTGACGAGAGTGAGTGGACGATTTTGTAGCTGAAATTCCTGTGCTATTCCTTCGTACAACTTGTAGAGAGGTGTCCCAAAGATGACGGGGATAAGCTTAAGCTGTAAATACTCATGAACGTTTTTGAAATAAACTAAAAAAAGGTGAATATTTGAATGCAGTATAGTTGGCCAGGTAGATGTGCCTGAGTCAGAGTGACTTCTCTTTTGTCACTTTAGCCAAGACGAGAATGCTAAATAATTACTACAGTGCGCTTCATGCGACTTGAATCACTGTTTGCCGTTGGGATTTGTTATTGTTCTCGATCTAGCTAACAAGATGCCCTTGTTCCAGCCGTTATACTTGTAGATCATGAAACTCAAATTATATCCACAGGCCTCGCCAATTTGGTCCAAAGAAAAGTTGAGAGGGCTGATCATACTATGTTCGTCCTACTTCGTGGCCAGGTTTCCAGAATGCAATGGCAGCGACTTGGAATGGTTTTCCAGGCAGGTCTAATAACTAAAAAAAAATGTGAAGTGGAAAGAAGATGGCAGATGGGGTGGCGCTCAGAGGGAAATTTGCCGGTAGCATGCTAATAGCATTTAGGGTTCTGATCATTTAGGGTCGACCAAAAATTTGATAAAGTAAATTAGAACAGTATTCTACGTAATTAAGTTAGTGGGAGAAATGATCTAGAATAGGAGGACGCCGTAATTAATCAGCTGCTGACCCAGAAAAATCATTAGACACCCATTTTCATCCATGTATGTGTAGAAGACAGTGACAGGCAGCAAATTCACAGAGAAAAACAAATCAAATTTAATCATCAATAATGCCAACAAAGCAGGTACAGACCAAACAGTGGCAAAGCAGGCTGCCAAACTTACTGCACGCTCTCCCTCTCACAAGTACACGCAGCAAATGCAGGTAGCATCCATGCACAGCCAAACCATATGCTGGCATGCATGCTGTGCATGTGTACGTCGATCGTACATGGAACTGTAAATGGAAATAATAAATCGATGACCCAACAGGCGACGAACAGATAGGATGATAGATCCATGTCGAGCTCAGGGGAGGGTTGCTGTGTTGACGGTTTCGCCGGCGACTGTGAGGCTCGCTTGGTGGTCGATTACCTTCTCGCGCTGGCAGTAAACTGAGCCGGAGGCGACGGTCTGGCCCGACGGGCCCACGTTCCCGCCGCCGGTGACGCAGCTGTCGGGCTTCACATCCCCTCCCAGGCCGCCCTGCACCAGAGGCTTCTGGACGACGTCCTGCAGCACCCGGCCGGCCGCCGCCGCGGGAGGCACGACGGAACACAGCTGCACGACGACGCCGAGGAGGACGAGAAGCACGACGGCGTTCCTGGCCATGGCTGCCATCACGACCAGACTAATCGAGCTAGCCAGCTAGCTGCCCTGTTGGATCGGAGCTGCGCTGATCAGCTAGCTGCTGGCGAATGTGTGTGTGTTGCGCTTGATCCTGTGTGGATGTGTTTGTGGATGGTTCTTGCTGCGCCGTCGAAGGCTGCTATATATAGCCGAGCACCGGGGGTCGGGGGCCGATATTAAAAATGACCATCCGGTTCGCGTGGATGTATTGTTAAGTGACAAGGTCGTCGCTTGATCGCCCTGCAAGCTGGATTCCTAGTTTGTTGGGGCCACGATCAGCTACTGGAAGGACGGCCTTGCACATTATCTGATCAGGCATGTGTACTAGTATGTTTTTGTTCTCTCATTTTTTTAACATGCTGTTTTTTGTTTTTTTTTAAACGAAAACATGCTGTTGATAGGTCTTCTTGAGAAAGCGTTTTATGTTGGTAAGTGGTAACATCTCCACATCAAGGTTCTTGTAGCACCTTTTCTGTTCTTCCAGTTTCCTTCACTAGCTAGAGAGGGTGAATTTTGAAACCGGATGATCATGCGAAACTAAGCCAATCACGATCGTGAACCGGTTCGCATGGATATATGTATGTAGTTTGTCGCCTCATGATTGTCTCGCCAGCAGGACGTATGCAGTTTGTCATAAGGCTCGCTCCCTTAACTAGCTTGCACGTCGATCAGGTATGTGAGTATGCCCTTAGTTAATCGCAGGCGAATCAATTAAACTAGGTTTGGCAGGATCGGGAAGAGCTGTGAAGTTCAGGGGTTTCAATGCGACCTCCATTTCAAAATGTGATACGCTTTAGTTTTTTTCTTTAAGTCAAATTTCTATGATCAAGTTTATTGAAATACACCAGCAGGATAAAACTAAAATGTCTTATATTTTAGTATGAAGAGCATTTTGGGAAAGTTTTCAAGTATTAACTTCTACTTTTGCTTGATTTAGGGCAGCTCATGATCCCTTCTTATTCAAGCTGAATTTTGCGTTCCTCCTTTTGAATTTTGATGGTTAATGTCCTTAGCGTGATGGGCTTAAATTCAGTGCGAGGATATGGGAGTTCTGATGGGGTTATTTGCTGAGTTTGAATCATGATCGGCGTGCAAGCTTGTTCTGACAACACCACCAATGGCCACCGTACCGATGCAGTATACGTTTAAAGCTCCGGCGCCAAACTTCAACGACGATTAGTGGCACGCACATTCAGCCATTTATCCTAGAGTTCAAGAACGTGCTTACTACGACATGCTTCGGAGCTGTGCAGTGGCCCCTTATTTCGACCACAGGGAGGAAGAAGCCATGTGTTTGCTCGTCTGACGTCTCGCACTGTTTTAAGAGAGGAGAGTGATGGAGCCAAATTGGCAATGCAAAGATTGCTGCAGCTGCAGGGCTAGAATCAAGATGTACAGGCAACGGTAGGTTGTCAAGAAGGCAGCCTGACTTTGACAATTGCCACTGGCCTAGCAGGACGGGCACAAGGGCGGCGCTCAAGGCTAAGGCGGAGAGGCGACTGCCGGTAGTGGACACGTGGTTGCTGCGCAGGTTCCGGCAGCCGCCTGGGTTGCCGCGGAGCCGTCGCCGTGCACCGCGAGATGAAGACATGACGTGCACACCCGCGGCTGACGGACATTCGCGGCCTCCGCATGAGGGAAAGCCGCGGCTGCTCCCTCATCTGGGCCCCGACGCCGACGAATCGCGCGCCTCCGGTTGTGTGCTGAGGAGGTGGCCGTAGGAAAGGATCGGATACCTTGCATTTGGGCTCGAGAAGAGGGCGAAGCTTAGCCGGAAGCATGGCGGCGGCGGCGGCCAGCGAGGACGGCGGCAAGCCAGGAAGTCAGGGGTTTATTTGTAAAACTAAGGGGCCAATTGCAAATATTCGGATCGCGACTATTAATCGTGATCCAAATAAGGAGGTTATTTGTAAACTAACGGGGCCTATGAGCAAATATTCGGATCGCGATTATTAATCGCGATCCCAACTAGGGGGGTATTTGTAACTATCAGGGGCTGTTTTGCAAAACACTCGGTGATGGTGGCCATGGCATCCGGCGACGCCGCGCTGCAACCCGCCGCCACCGCTAGCCTTGTTGGTGTGCGTTCCGAGCTTCCCTCCTTAGATTTCACGCTCCCAGCTGCTTCCTCCGGTCCGCCGAGCGCTCCCCTACCGCGGGCATGTTTCTCGCGGGCGGAGAAGCTCCCGCGGCAGCGCCGGCGGTGGCGCGTGCTCGCGACCTGGCGTCTACAGCTCACCAGAGGTTAGCGACGGTGAGGGTAGGGTCCATTGAGCCAATAGCTCGCCGAGGCGACGCCCGTGCGTGGACGGCGCTGGCGCTGGTTGGCGACGTCTGTTCTTCACTCCTTCTCAGGCGGCGCGTTCCACTTGAAAGAGGTACCAATCTTCCTCCGTCACTTCCATGAACGTCTCAAAAAGTACTCAACAGGAGACAATAGCACAATGCCGATGAAACATTTTTGGTCTGTTCGGAATCGAAAAGCATGCATGTTCGTTCTCTGGTTACTGTGATGTAGCTCATGTCTGATCATTTTATCTCTGAACTTTCTTATGCAAGTGTTGGCTAGGATTTCGAATCCACGGACCATTGGTAGCTCAGTGATAGCAAGAATCGTGCAAGGGGGTACTTTGCTGCTGCAGACGGGTCGTTCTCTCAGTTGGTGGAAAACATGCTGGAGGTTCCTCATATTGGTGGACTGAGAATTGAAGAAATGCTCAATATGAATGTAGATACCATGTTGACAATGTCAGGGTACTTTTCAAGTGAAACGTAAGTTCCTGTTTTTGTAAAAGTTTAGCATTTAGCATTTGAGTCGTTGAAATCTTTTCAAGGGAAACATCAGTTTTTGTTTCTGGTAAAGTTAGCCGTTGAACCATTGAAATCCTGCTTCTGTATTGCCTTCAGATTCCAACAGTAATTTGGCTAGGAGGGAAAAAAACATCAGTAGGCAACAATACATTTAGCATAGCATCAGAGGGTAGCAATGCCCTGTAATTAGGTTTGTGTTTCTCTTGATGGAGGAGAGTACTCTTGAAATATACAATTGACAGCCTATCTGGCTATGCTAAATTTGGGCGGTAAAGTTCTACATGAAGAGTCTTTTGCAGCAGCCTCCTGGGTACCAAACATACAAATGAGCAGTCAAGTGCAATTCCAGCAGCCAATTCGAAGGCCAACAACAGGGCACAGAATTCAACTAGAAACACAGAGTGGAATAGAGCTCACAGTTGTATTTTGATTCATGTCCGACGACATTGTCCTGCTCATCCACCAAAATGCACCTGCGAAATAACCAAGCGGCATGGTCAGAAAATAAATTCAGGAATGACTTGAATATCACCAAACGCAAGCAAATAACTATAATTGTGTACTATAACTTTCTTAAAGAACAGTTAGGGTAGGCATAGCATCTCCCTGACAATGAAAAGCACTCAGACTGTCAGACATCCGGGACCCTGCTTCCAGTACCACTATTGCAGATCAAATTCTTGACTCTAGAACTCTTCACAGAAACTCATCCACTTATCAATCAACTAAACAAAAAGGATATCCTTACTCTAGAACATGTTTCCCTCTATAATTCTGTTATTTTACTGTGCTCCTATATTATAGATGATTAAGCTATCATCTGAGTTAACCATGAGCTTAATTTAGATTAATCCAGACACAAATAAACGGAACAGCGCCCGTTCAGAGACTACCCGGCCAGCAGTTTGGTGGCTACTAGCTGACAACTAGATGAATGGATTAGATGCTGATCGACACGCAGTTGCCGAATTGAACTGTTGCTGCAGGAGCGGCCGAGCGGAAGAGCTGCCGTCTCAGGAGAAGCAGAGCCGGGAAAGCTGTCTACATGGCCGCGCCGGCCAAAGAGCCTCGCCGTGTGCTCGCGCCGCCCCGACTGGAGGCTGGCCTGGGGAAGATGCGGCGCGGACGGCGATTGTCTGGCGGCGCGGAGAGGCGGAGGTCCCGGGCCGTGGCGCCGACATCGCCGGCTGCCGGGAGGGCGGCGAGGGATGCTGGCCAAAAGGACGGAGGCGAGGCCGGCGAGGCAGCGCGGTGGGCATGGCGGAGACGGAGGCGTGCTCGTGTTTGTTCGATCTCGTCACAGCGCGTTAGCATCGTTGCTCAATCGCGGCCGTGGAATATGAATCGAACGGCTACCAGGCAGCCCAGGGTGGACGGTAAATGAAATACCGCCCACCCGGTCGGTAATCGAAATAGCGTCCACCCCCTGGCCGCGGTCCACGGCGCCCAACGCCACCGCCGGCGAACCGGGAGTTGGCGACGCGAAGCTAGCAAGGGCAACGAAGCCTGATTTCGACGGAGAACCCTGGATCCCCTGCTTTCGACCGGCGGCGCGACCGCACGAGTCACCGTTAGCGTTGCTCCGCCGCCGCGGAGTGGGGAAAGCCGCCCCCCTCGGCTGTGCGCCAGGCGCGCCTTCATCGGCGAGCACCGCGTGTTCTCCGAGAGGCCGTGGCCGCACGCGGGAACGGCTGCGTCCGCGTCAGGCGCGTCGTGCAATCGTGGCGGATGAAATCGAAGGTGGGTGGACGCTGGACGAGCTGCCAGACGGTTGGCCACTGGCTGGCTGCCGCCGGTGTGGCTTGCGGGAAGTGATAAGGGAGGCGGTCGGGTGCCTCCTCCCGGCGTGGAGGTAGGACGCTACGCAGAGCGAGACGATGGCGACGAGTGGGGGCTGGGAGGTCGATTTGAGCAGAGGAAGTGAGCTGACTTGCCATTGCCATCCACCATGCCGTTCTCTGTTGGACGATGCAAATGTTTCTGATGCCTTAGCCAAACTTAAATTGTTTTTTATAAACTAAGAGCAAGACGCTCCACAGTAATAGCAACTGTCAGCTGAATAATAGCAACAAAAGGCTGCCGAATTAGACATTGTATGAAGTATGTCCTTTCACTTTCAGAAGCAGCAACAGGGATTGCATGAGCACGAGCCGTCAAATGAACCACCTACTGACGTCCTTTTGTGCATCTTATACTGAAGAATGACTGTAAGTTCTTTTGTGACTTCTGAAGACTCTGGCGATCATCAAGATGCTGCCATTCCGTTTTGTGATCATGCACACATACAAACATTGCAAAAAAACATTGCATTGCGAGCTGCAATCCTGACCAGCTTGATCGGTAAATCAAAAGCTGGTAACCATCGAGCACAGCAACCATCATGGCGTGCCCTTCTCTATTTGCGCGATGCACGCCACAAGATGCAGCTCACATCTGTCATGCAAGGGTGGCACAGAGCTAGCTTTGCCCTTTTGCAATGGAAGACTCTGAAAACTTCAATCTAAAACAAGATGAGTGTCGGGCCAATCTTCGTTTCAAATTTTAGCCACTAGCAGCCAGTTGAATGGGTGCGTATGTTGTCTCCCCTAAATGTTCTGCACTATCGATCTATCCGGCAGGAATGCAGGATAAGATATTGCTTTTTACACCTGTAACTTTTCAGGCAAGACACTTCATGCAGGCAAGGCAATATTCAGACTTGATGCTCGTCAGAATAACTTAATCCGCATTGAGCCGAGATCAATGGAGATAGCACACGAATTGCAACAGAGGTGTTTTGCTCCTGCTGCCGCCCAGAGCGCCGCTCCTTGCATGGCTTGAACAAGCCGTTGTTGTAATTTTGGACTTGTACTTCGCTTTACATCTTCTTCATGATATAAAGATACGCAGCTCTCCTGCGTATTCGAGAAAAAAAATTGAGGGCAAGAATGAGACCGGCAGAGCAGTAGTCTGCAGTAGCAGGTGTATACATAATCTCTCTGTATCTTTCTGAATGCAATGAACATGTGTCAACACAACCCTCCTCGCCGGACACCATGGGATGCAAGAATGACTTGCCGTGGCCGCTCATTGCTTCTCCCTCCCATCCAGTTTCCACACGCGCGACGCAACCCCATGTCCATCTTGTGCCCTGTTCGCCGAAGGACGATGAGGGCGGCGGATCGGAGATTCGGAGCCGCGAGTTGCGCGCTTCCAGCGTCCTAGCCGCAGGAACCGGCGAATATCCGGCCGGAAAAGCTGGTGTATAGGGTTGATGGCTTGATGTGCATGGGCCGGACCTTGGTCGTGTCCTCGATGGAGGATGCGGCGGCGGCCGGAGTCGGCGGATCGTCCAGAAGCGAAACAGAGGAGGACGAGGGCTTATTTGCAAAATATGGGATCGGTATTTTACATAAAGACCCCTAAATCGGATCGCGATTCATAATCGCGATCCGATCCAGGGGTATTTTTGAGATTAAGAATCATGTATTTTACATAAATACCCCTAGTTTGGATCGCAATTAATAATTGCAATCCAAAATAGGGGTTTAAATGAAAATTACAAATCCTATATTTCACAGAAACATCCCTAGTTTGGTAAAATTCCAGATCGGGCAACGCCGCCCGACGGATACCCGGGAGGCGGCGAGGGGGAGCAGACGGCGAGGAGCACGGTCTGCCCTCGACGACGACAGCTGCGGTAACCCTCTGGCGCCGGAACCAGTCGCCGTGGCGCCCGTGCCCCGCGCGACGCGGCCCGCGCGCTCGCGGTGCGGCAGCGCGCCCACGGGTGGCGCGGCATGCCGGCTGCCGTGCGGTCTGGGTAGTGGAGCAAAGTGCAGGAGTCGCCGCTTGCAACGGCCCGCGTCCAAGGAATGCAGAAGAAAATAAAGCTGCCGGATTTTGCATTGGTAATTCAGACTTCAGACTCGGTGCCGAGTCTGAAACTCTGAATACTTCTGTCCTTCCAGCCTTGACAAAATGCACGACGTAACCCATCTACGCAGGTATTGGCGTTCTGTGATGCTCAATCGGTAAACACTGATCAAAACTTTTTGCGTTTCCAGCAAAATCGCCACTGATCAGTCTGCATTATAAGAAAATGGAATGTCATAGCCTGACCATCAACTGAAGAAACTCAAACCTAACGGTGCAAATGCTCTGGTAAGGTACCGTGAGGCAGGGAGAGCAGAGAGCAAAACTTCCATTAGATCAACAGCACGGTGTGTATGACGATAAATGGTGTTGTTGATAGACCGGAGCAGTGTGCTCCTTTCTTTCCTTCTTTCTGAACATGTTAATGAAATTCAGTGAAATGGGAATTATGGGATCAAAAGTTCAGTAGAATTGAGTATATTCCTTGTTTGTAAGACCGTGAGCTAGTAAAACGGTTGCCCAGTTATACACGGTAGTTCAGAGTCCAAAAGAGCATGAATATTTCCTTTCAGAACATGCAAGTTTCAGCCAGCAGACGGAGGTTCAACTGACGTTCTGTGTATTCTAACGCTGGACCGATGTTATAAAGACTGAGCATTGCTCATCAAAACAGAGGCGCTTTGGCCTAAAACGAGTGTGGATGTTGAAGGACAATGTATTGAAGGAGGCCTAAAACAATGGAAACCGTTGAAAAAAACTTAATTATAAACTCGTGTTGTGGTACTTTTCTCAATCATTGTCTGCTCCAATCTTACTGCCATGCTCTGATCTTAAAATCTGAATCAACAAAACTGGATGAGCCGACAGAGATATGTTTGTGGACTGAATAAACTTTTTCAGACATTTTTATTCAAACGAGCTGCAAGCCAATGTCGACTATTGTCCTTATCCACACTCCTTTTCAGTTGCCTCTAAAATCTCAGATCATAAGCATAGTAATTTTATTGTGGGAATAGGCAAAATAGCAGCAGCGATACAAAATTCAAAGGTATTAGCATTTGAGTCCAGCCAAAGTCCAAAAGTTCAGTTAAATAACAACGTAGTAGGGACCATCATGAGTGATATAATTTCATGAATAATGTGCTTCGCTAGAATGAAAATCGAGTGAGAAGTTCATACATTGTCACAGAAGAAAAGCATGAAGACAGTACACAAATTCAGTTAACGGAAGACTAATATTTTCGTTGAATCGGCAGTACAGAAAGTGTGAGGTTGAATGGTATAACTCATGAACAGGGTATTCCTAATGCCTTCAACTATATTTTTAAGGCAACTACGGTAGGCAAGAGTGTCTGAACATGTCTTCCTTCCTTGCGGAAATGCAGAAGAGAATACCTCAATCAGGCTACATACACAGACGATCAAGTGGTCCATTGGACATATCAGGTTCACGGTCGGGGATGCTGCAGCTCGTTTTCCAAGGAAAAAGAGAGAAAATCTTGAGAGCAATCTGGTGTTGTCAGTTGGCAAGTCTGCTTTCAGTTAGCTGATCAGTCGGCAAACTCATAGATAATTTCTTTTCAGGAAAGAATTTACCACTTCTTGATATATGAAGATTGTCATCATATACTGAATAACTGTAGTGCACGGGAATTATGAAGCAAACAAGAAGCTTTACTGAACCACATTCCGATGCATCCTATACTGAAGAAGTGAAGAATAGCTGAATAGTGGATACGTTCTTCTCTGACTTCTGAAGATTTTGGAGCACCAGCCGACAACGACGCACAGGTACAAAGCATTGGGTCGCAAGAGGAATTCTCGGTCGTTGGGAGCCGACGCATCACCATTTATTTCGCGCAACGAAGGCGCAACCAATATCTGATCGATCTGCCATGGATGGAGAAACAGAGCAGTTTCAGGGTCCAGACCATCAGAGAAGAAATACAGACACCAGTTTGCCGCCGCAAAATGTGGCGACACTAGCGGCCGGCCCATTGGAACGAACACGGGCGCATCCAACAGCGGGAACTCGCCGGAGAGCGGCGGTGGTGGCGAGGCCGGCGAAGCAGCGCGGTCGGCATGGGTGAGACGGAGGCGCTCTTGTCCTTGTGATATTATTATCAGGGCGCGCGTTAGCCCTTGTCGAGCCATCGAGGCCGTGGGATACGAATCGAACGGCTTTCCGCACCCCAGGGGTGGACGGTAAATGAAACACCGTCCACCCGGTCGGCAGACGAAATAGCGACCACGCCCTGGCCGCGCGGTCCGCAGCGGCCATCACCATGCGCCGGCGAGCATGGAGTTGCTGAGGCGGAGAAAGAAAGCCGCAATGCACCTTCATTCGACGAAGAGAACCCTGGCACACCACCTCGATACCGTTGCGGCGCCGCATGGGCAACGCCGCTCTCGGCGGGGCGCCAGGCGCGGCCTGCGGGTTGGGGGTGATCCGGCCGTGACCAGCGAGCACGTACGGCGCGCTCACTGTTCTCCCAATGGTGCGCCCGCACGGGGGAAAGGAACGCGGCGTCCGCGTCAGGGTAGAGGCGTGGCGGACGTAGTCGAGCATGGTGACGTTCCACGAGCGGGCGGACGGTGGGCCGCCGGGCGCCGGCTGTCTGCAGGTGTGGCCAAGGGAAGGAAGTCGGTCACCTGGGCCATTGCCCATTTGCCGGTTGCCGGGTGCCACCTCTTGGGGAGGAGGTAGACTGAGCATCGGAAATATTTCTTGTAGGCGGGCGAATTTTAGCCAAATAATTTCCGAATAAGAGAGTTGCACTAGTCAACCTTTCCCTGCAGGTAGGAAATATTCAGACTTTGTGCTCATCGGAATAATGAAGATTGAGAACAGGTGAGAGTTTTAGTGTGGGAATATTAACCATTGATGATTGAGACGAGATTCCGTGTTCTTGAAATAAGAAAGGCTTGGCTTCGGGTGCCGCGGCATCCACATCGCCGTGTGCTCCGAGTAGCACGCTGAGACTCAGTGCACAAGCGTCGGCGCTGCAGAATGTCTGAATGCAGAAGGAAAAAAAAACATCCCAATTCAGAGTTCAGACTTTGGAGGTGCAGAATGTCTGAATATTTCTGGAGCTCCATGTGAACTCAGAATGTCTGACATAGCTAGTCCAGAGTTCAGAATTTCAGCATGTCTGAATATTTGTTGGTTTTTCTTTAGGAAACGTAGAAGAGGAGAACCCAATCAACATGGGTACATTGATTCTCAATTGGTGGATGCATTTGAAAAAATCAGGGCTGACGGTTGGGGATGGTGCAGCACGTTTACTAGTTAAGAACTCTCGAGAGCAATGTACTAATTATCCAATGGCAGGTTTTGTTTCAGTTCCCTATAGAATGTCTGTCTGCTGATCAATCGGCAAAGGCACGGACAAATTCGGTTCAGATAAGAATCAGCCATGCCGTACTCTGACGACCAACTGAAGAAACTCAAACTTAAACGGTGCGAATGCTCTGGTAAGGTACAGTGAGGTGTGGAGAGCAGAGAGCAGTGTGCTCCCTTCCTTTCTTGTTTCCGGACGTGTAAATGATATTTAGTGAAATGGGAATTATGGGATCCAAAAGTTATGTGCTCCCTTTCTTGTTTGTAAGACTGAAAAACTAAAAAAGCTGCCCATGAAATGGTAGTTCAGATGTCGGCAGAAAGTCTGAATATTTCCTTTGGAACATGCAAGCTTCAGCCAGCAGACGGAGGTTCAACTAATGTTATGTGCACCTTGTTCTCCACGTAGCGACTTGACCCTCCTCCCGGCTGTATTTTCTCCTGGCCAACAAGCCCTCTCAAAACTTTGTATGCCATCACCAAGCCGGCATCTGCGGTAAAGAAAATTCAGGTGGGGATCGTTCGTCCCCAAAAAAAAAAAGATTTTGAAACAAATGGTTCCTACAAGCCTATTTACCAGAACTTTAAATCTGAATATACAGAAATTGACAGATGGAACTAATGACAAGACAAGACACTTCCAGACTAGCATGTTGGAATAATATTGTGTCGTTAGACAATGAGATAGCTTTTCAGTAATAAATTGTCTTGTTTAATTAGTAATCTGAAGGATTGCAGCCATATTGAGAGATATTGGACCCTTGTGATCCTCATGAAGAAAATACAAACTTTGGGTCGAACAGCATGCCCAACAACCTGGACCAAAATAATAAAAAAAACTGAGAGTTAGCTCTGATTTTGAATCAAAAAGTTCCAACACGCCTATTTACCAAGCTGGAACAACCGATGGACAACCATGCTTTTGATAATGTACAGTGTCCAACGGAACTTTATTAAGCACTAAACTGATACAAAATTATGAGAGGGACTGAAAAGGGCACCAAAAATAGTCCTAAACCTTAGGTGCCTGGACAAATAACAGATGATAAGACGGGCCTTGATATTCAGATTTGAAGTATCAGATTGTTCGGTCGAGATCCAAGAATTCAGCATTGTTGCGACACATGATAAAAGTTGAATTCTGCCAAAATTATCAGAACTGATTGCTCCATACAGTCATCACTCCTGCTCTGAACTATCTGTCAAACTATCAGAAAGGTATCCTGCCCACAAGGTACTGCGCTTGAACAGTCATAAGAAAGGTGATTCATTTTGCAATGCAAGTTCATCTGAAACGATGAACTGAAATCACGATTGTCAGTTCCACTGTGCTACTTACTGACTGTTGACCGGATTGGCTCCCGATGGCTGCACACGAGCTGGAGCCTGCAGGGGCGAGAGGTCAATCTCAACATGGGAGGAGACGGATGGATGGGAGGGCGAGATTGCGGCGAAGAATTTTCCCTGAAGGTTCAGGGACGCCGGTCGTCGTCGTGGTCTGCCGTCTTCAGGAGAAACTGAGGAGGGCTGAAGAACGCCTGCAGTGGCCGGTGGCTCAACCCTACGCGCGTGGCGCGGTTGCCCGGCGGCACACTGGTTTCGGACCTGCCGCCGTGCCGCGGTTGTCTGGCGGCGGTGTAGCGGAGTTCGCCAGACGCCGGGACGGCGCGACCTCACCGCCTGGCGGCGGCGTTTCGCCCCGGAATATTCGCAGATGGCTCCCTCGATTGGATTGTAATATTGACAAAAAGCCCTCCAGATTGGATCGCGAGTATTTGCGTATGCCCCCCGATATATTTTCGAATAACCCCCTAATTTGGATCGCGGTTAATAATCGTGATCCGAATATTTTCATATAGATCCTAACATATTTTCATATAGTCCTTAATTAGGATCGCGATTAATAATCGCGATCCGAATATTTATAATTAGAACCCTGGAGTTTGCATATAGCACCCTGGTTCGGGGTCATCTCCTCCCGCCCGTCCGCTGCCTCCGGGGCTCACCCCGCCTCTCCGCCGGGAGCGCAGAGTGCCTTCCTGGGTCCACTCCGATCTCCATTCTGCCAGTGTAGTATCCGTCGTTCCCCACCGCGCCCGCGTAGCTGACGCGTGCACTGTTGCCGGCGATGGTGGCGTCGCCGCTGTCCGCGTTGATTCCGATTATTGCAGGATACTGCAGGTCGGCCAGCGCTCTCCCGGCCGCCGCCCCCGGCGGGAGGCAAAGAGATCAGCTGCGCGACGACGAGGAGCAGGACGGCGGCGCTCCTGGCCCCGTCAGCCATCGATCACGATCAGCTAGTAGCTGCTGCTTCACTTTGCAGTGGCGTGGCCGTGGAAGGCCGCTAGCTGCATATAAACACTGAAGCATGCAGGCGATGGTGCTGATCGATCGTGCTGGCGCCATAGCTGCAAGGCTTTTCAAATGATCATCGGAGTCGCATGGGCCGGCATGTTGCATTGTTAAATTAGCAATAACTAGCGTCTATGCCAGCGACGCGCATATCCGGACAGTCTGGGACATGATCATTAACGATACGCTCTTGTGAATGAACAATGGCCTATCTCCATTAGTGCTTTTGGCTGTAGTCATTCGCAAGCGAATGATCAAGGCCGGAATTTTTTCCATAATCTAAAAAAACTCTTCATTAGTGCTCCGCGTGCGAGCTGATTCAATCCAACTGTGTGTGTCTATATATAGAGAGAGCGCGCGCGCCAATCCATCTGTGCGCTTGCACCGACTAGACATTATAGAATGTATATGAGTACTGAACAGTAAAAGTTATATGAAAATTGGCTGCGAATGGTGAAATATTGACTGAAACTCATCTCAAATGTTTGACAAAGAAATTTAGCAAAATGGCTAAAAAGTATCACATGAAAGAACGAGTGTGGATGTGACCTCCCTTTTGGTTAATTATAAAATGAATTAAACGTCACTTCAGCTTCTTCTTTTTTGTCAGATTTCGCTCCTTTAGCTACCAGTGATTCTATCGATCATCCATTCATCCTTCGAGTGAGTTGCTAAAGCTCTCTCGCCTTTGCTTCATGCATGTGGACCCTCGTGTAGCGAATGCTCCATTCATATCTGTGCTAAGATCTAAGAGAACAAATAATTAACAACCAAAGCTACATTTCCTTTCGAAAGAAAAAAAAACAAAGCTTATTTCTCGCAAAAAGAAAAAAAATAGAAAAATTGATCGAAGCTAGGAGTGACCATATATAGCTTCTGAAGAAGCAGTGAGCCGCAAAGAATCAGGCGCATCTTTTTTTTAGATGCACAATGAGGCGCATCTACCCGCAAAAAATGAGGCGCAGCTGCCCATCTGGGCCGGCCATCAAAAACAAGGATGCGCCTGGGATAAACTGTTTTTCAGCCCATTTATTTGCTGGGCCTGACGCCTGCACCGCTGTGCTTCTCTGCATCTTTATGGTCATAGCAGGCTAGCAAGCAATAAATAAACAAAAGCTATACCCGTCCATGCATTTACGTTTGACTTTTCCACGTCGATCACTCCTTCCTTCTGAACACCATTCATCACGAATCCCTTTCCCGCCATCCCAACCACTCACCGAACGCAGGCCACCATCAATGGGCTCACTCCATACCCATGCATGTCGCCGCGCAACCTGAAACCTCCCCTCCTACCCCAGGCACAGGCCTCCAATCGTCCCTTCCATCTGCGCCCAGCTATATAAGGCTGCCTCGTCAATCGAGGAGGCATCACTTCGACATCAGAGAGTTCCAGCTAGTCACTAGCTATACTAGCTAGCTAGGCAGCATGTTGCGCCTGCGCTTAACCGTGCCTAGTGGTAGACGCCGCAATGCGCTCTTGCTTCTCCTCCTCCTCGGCATCGTTTCTGAGCTGAGCACCGTTGCTCTGGCCAACTTTGGTGGTCGACGGTTTGGCCATGGATGGTTCGATCAGAAATGCTGGTTTGGCAGGTACATGAAAGGTGGCAAGGGCTTTGGAGGAGGAGGTGGTTTTGGTGGTGGCGGTGGTGGAGGGCTTGGCGGCGGTGCCGGCTATGGTGGTGGGTTTGGAACGGGTGTTGGCCATGGCATCGGTGCTAGTGGAGGAGGAGGTCTTGGAGGAGGAGGTGGTGGCGGACTAGGGGGAGGCCATGGTGGTGGGTTTGGTCACGGTGGTGGTGTAGGTATCGGCGGTGGTGCCGGAGGTGGGCTTGGAGGCGGAGGTGGTGGGGGACTTGGTGGTGGTTTCGGTAGTGGAGCAGGAGCGGGCAATAGTTTTGGCGGAGGGCTTGGTGGTGGTGGTGGGTTCGGAGGTGGTGTTGGCGGAGGCCTTGGTGCGGGTGTAGGAAGTGGTGTGGGTGGGGGTCTGGGTGGAGGAGGAGGCTTTGGCGGTGGTACAAGACATGGTGGAGGTTTCGGCATAGGGTCTGGTGCGGGAGGCGGTGCTGGTGGAGGTCTTGGTGGCGGAGGAGGTTTTGGTGGTGGTGGAGGTCTTGGCGGTGGACATGGAGGTGGCTTTGGCGCAGGGGCTGGTGGGG
The DNA here is from genome assembly GCF_002211085.1 of Panicum hallii. NCBI lineage: Eukaryota > Viridiplantae > Streptophyta > Magnoliopsida > Poales > Poaceae > Panicum > Panicum hallii. The sequence continues at coordinate 50,799,525 of NC_038043.1, forward strand.
GAGGTGGTGCTGGTGGAGGAGGACTTGGCGGCGGACATGGAGGTGGTTTCGGTGCAGGGGCTGGTGTGGGAAGCGGAGTTGGTGGAGGCCTTGGTAGCGGAGGAGGTTTTGGTGGTGGACATGGAGGTGGCTTCGGTGCTGAGGTTAGCGTTGAAGGTGGCGGCGGTTTCAGAGAAGGTCGTGGTCTCTGAGGGATAAGCTCTTTATACATGATGTTATATTTCTCGTGATATGTAACCATGTGGGTCTACTTTTGTTTAGCGTGTGTGTAAATTTAGATTCGTTTGTATCTAGCGATGTATTCAGCGTGAACTGGTAAGTATATATATCTCCACACCGTATAACTGATTTAGGGATGCCTGGAGTTACATCTTAAACTGCATTGTACTATGTACTCTAAATAATTTATAGTGAAGAAAAAGAGCATGTCTCTGATTTACTCACCAAACCAGAGCCTGCAAACTATTTGTCGTTGCCGTTCCTGGCATTCCGGCTTACCGCCGCTCTGCTCTTCTTGTACATTTCTGATGACTTTCTACATTCCATCTCGCTTGAATGTTCGCGAGGGGTTCAAACTAAATTCGAAGGAGTGCCACTTAGAAGTAATCGTCAGTATTTTCTAGAACAGCGCTAGCTAATCTGCAAGCTGAACAGACCTGTTACTAAAATGTTAGAGGTCATAATGAAGCCCTCCTTGGCCTCCATCAAGCTCCACCGAGTCTCCAACGCGAGGGAAGCTGCATCCCACGCTAGATGTGAGAGTTGACGTGCTTTTGTTGGCTCGATGGTACATCACTTTACAATGTGTGATCCTGTGACAGTTTGATGCATGTGTCGTTTCCAAATAAATATAGTAACTGTCTGCCCTGTCCAAAAGTTCAGAAAGTCGTCTTCTGATCCAAGAATTCAGTCATCGACGATATGGGAAGGTACAGCCTGCCAGGCTTAGAGAGAGATCGTTGGTTGCTGACTACTGGCACTGGCAAGGATGCAAAGCAACTAGCACTTAGCAGGCAAGGGCGGTGATCACGGATCAGATGTGGAAATGAGATCTGGTCGAGCAGGCTGAATACCATGTTAAATGGGCCGACACGAGGCCAGCTAATGCTAATCGTGCCCATGATGGCCCGGAATGATAGACGGTGTCTGGTCCAACCTTTGGCACGAAACGAACGCCCCCACGCGGCACAATTAGAGCCCAGCACAGCCCGACAGCACTACTAATTGGCCCGCGAGCGGACGTGCGTGCGCACAACGTGGGTACGGCCCGACGTAGCCCAAAGCCCCAAGCGGTGTGGTGTGGACGGCGGCCCGCTGCCACGCCTGCACGCAGGAAATGCTGCATGCATGCGGCAGCAGCCATGAACCATATGCAAGCCAACAAAATCGACCAAAGATTGTAGATTTTTGAGATGGTCTTGAAGAAAAAAGAACGGAGATATAGGCCTACGCAAAACTGAAAGTGTGGAGATAGAATGTGCCTCTAGCTCATTATTTAGTTTTAAATCTCGTGTCTATGCAATTACCAAATACTTTACCAACTTTCTTGATTTTTTTTCTTATTTCGTTCCTGGTTCTTAATTGAAATTTCTCCTTTTTTTCTGCATGCACGAGCTCAATGCTGGCCAAAGTCAACTTAGACCTAGCAAAAGAAAAAACAAATTTTATTCATACCAAAAGGTAAAGTACACGAGAGTCTGCTTGCTTGAACTCTGCGTCTCTGCCCATGCCTCTCGGCAGCTGGGCAAGCCTGCATGGAAAAAGTCAACCGCCGTTGACGATCGACCAGTTCTGCGGCTTGGTTGGCAGATAAGAGATCGAGGCGTTTCCGGAGATGCCCACTCTCACGCACCACCGGCATCAATGGCGTCCAAGGCGCAGCAGGGCCGGAGTGGTTGGGAGCCTTCAATGCGGCAGTAACTGCTCGCATCCGCTGGCTCCCGGCATGTCCCGTCCCGTGCCATTGCGCGCGCCGCCAACCCAGGGCAGGGCTGCATGGTGAGCCAACTGCGCCCACAGCATCACGGACCGGTCTATCGATCGACCAGCCGCATGGTGATTCATGGCGATTGCAATTTGTTTGGCTTCAGCGACTGTTCACTTTGCCGTCGTGGACGACGCGTGGGTGCCGACTCAGTCAACTCTGGATCGAGATTGGTCGCATCAGCATCAATGCTACCGGTGGTAGCCGCGCGAACACATTATGGCGTACGCGCGCGTCCCGGCCGTACAGTAGCTTTTTTTTAAAAAAAGAAAAACAGGGTTGCATTTTATTTACTGGAACACTTGGCACCCTTCGGCCCTCCGGCGGTAGCAGAGAGCAGGAGGAGCGGCGGCGGGGAGGGCGATTAAGGCAGGCGGAGAGGGAAAAGGGGAGGGGAGACGGCGGCGGCAGAGAGGTAGAGAGTAGACAGGGAGAGGGAGAGGCCGCCGTGTGCCCAAACCGGCTGCGTATCCCTTCCTCCGAGCCATGCCAGCCGCCTCCCATCCCAAGCCTTCCGTGCCGGCTATCTCTTGCCCCGCCTCTGTCCCTGACCTTCCGCGCCGGTTGCTTCTCGCCCGCCTTTGCGCACTCTAGGCCGCCTCCGCGGCGGCGCCACCTCCCCCCCCAAACTCCACGGGCTCCACAAGCTCCCGGCCACCTCCACGCGCGTGGTTGCTCCTAGCAACCTCCGCGTCAGCTGGCTAGCCACCTTCAGCCCGCGTTCGCCCACGCCACAGAGTCCCGCCCGTCTCCTGCTCCCTCTACGCGATGGAGGTAGAAGGAGAGGGAGAAGAGGAGGGGAGGCGCTAGGGAGGCAGAGCAGAAAGGGAGAGAGTGGCGACGGGGAGCAGGAGAGGGAGTGAGAGGCCATTGTGTGCCCGCGCCCCCCTCCGTCCGAGCCATGCCCCGCACCGGATCTGGATCCGCGGGAGCGGGCGGCGGTCGAGAGGGGCGACAGAGGCAAGCGGAGAGGGAGAAGGGGAGGGGAGGCGGCGGGACATAAAGAGCAAAGAAGGAGAGAGAGGGTGGTGGAGGGGAGCAAGAGAGAGAGAGAGGAACAGGGTGGCGGCAAGCCGGAGAGGGATTAGGGTTCGAGGCGAGGAGGGGGTAATGTAAAAGGTCTCGCTGGGGTGTTTGTAAATATAATGGCACTATCGAATTTCTCTATCTTTGCGTCAAAATAAATATTGGTTTGAGGGTCTATATGGAAAATACAGGGCGTGAGTGCGTATAGTCCGGATGAGTTGGGCTTATTTGTAATTTATAAAAAATCAGAGAACTTTTTTGCGAAATAGCCAAATCTCATTCTGTACGACACACGTCCATCTTTTTTCTAGTGTGGGGAGGAGGGCAAAGCCCAGGCCCTTTAATCAAGCTGATTCATATAAAGGATTACACATACATCCTATCCATCCTTACGAAGACACCTTTGAGCAAAATAAAAATTACATCCTAGTCCTTGCAAATATGTCCCGGTCGTCTTTGCCGCCGCCCGCCGGAAACCGGAGCCATCGCTCGACATGCTTGCGCCGGTAGAACACGCCGAGCTTACAACTTGAAGCCGATTCCCACCTCCAGCCGTACAGTAGCTGTGCTAGCAAGCTTGATGCATTCCCGGTTTCCCAGCAGCGGATCGCCCATGGCCCATGAAGATTTGCCTGTGCGCACAGCAGCACAGGATCGGAACTCAGGCCACAGGGTGCTGGCTTTCCGTCGTGGAACACGATGCAGAACGCGAGTACAACACTGCCGCGCAGCTGGAGGAACCAGCAAGCAAAGAGCTCTGATCTGCATCTGCTGGGATGATGTATGGTGCACACCGTCGGTACCAAGTACTAGAACTACCCAAATTCTGAACACATCGATTCGATCAATGGCCCAGCGGTAGATGGTAACCGTTGGTTTTGCCCTAGTGCGCCATCTACTGAAACGTTCCTGCATTGCAGCCCAGCTCTCGAAGGTTGATCTCTCGTGACTCGCTACAGGTAGTCGATCTCAACATCTTTCACCACTGTACTCTCCACCTAAGACCTTTTATCTCGCACGGCTAAACTTTAGCCCTGTCATATTATCACATTAAATTTAAATATTTAGTTGCTAATTGGATATATTAAATATAGATTAATGATAAAACTAATTGCACAATCCCAAGACTAATTTGCGTGAGATGATTCTACTAAATCTAATGAATCCCAAGGCTAATTTGCGTGAGATGATTCTACTAAATCTAATGATTAGCCCAGACTTAATAGATCCGACTCTCGCAAATTAACACTAGACATTATATTTAATTTTTTAATTAGTATTAAAATATTCGATGTGACAGTCACTTGAATCAAACACCCTAAATATAGGAAGACTGCTTGCTTCCACAGTAGATGAAGAAGAACTTCGTCAGGGAACAGCGTTTCCCGTCAAATCAAACGATTATTAAAAACAAAGAACAGTAGGGCGCCATGCATGCAAACACTTAATGCTCTCCCTATTACCTCTCACCTGTCCAAAACGCGGCAACTCACACAGGCAAGTTGACGATCGTCAACAATGTCGACGCAGCACTGCACCGCCTCACTCTCCAGCGCTCAGCCGCTCACTCCCTCCCTATATAAGCATGCGAGCTCCCCACCTCGAACCAGGCAAGAAGAAAGCAATCCACCTCAAGAACACAGCTACCGATCACCGGCTAGCCTGCTAGCTAGCCATTGCCGCCATTCCCAGGATGGCGATGGCCGTCCACCTCAGGAAGCCTGTCTGCGCTCTCCTCCTCGTCGCCTTCCTCTGCTTGACATGCTCCGTTTCTGCTCATCATTTCGATGATGACTACGACCCGCGGTACGGGCCCGGGGGATACGGCCATGGCCCGAAAGGGTACGGGCACGGTCCGCGCTTCGGACGCGGGCCGTTCGGCCGTGACTGCCGCTTCGGCCGCTGCCGAGGTGGTGGCGGTGGATTTGGAGGCGGTGGAGGGTTTGGAGGTGGAGGTGGAGCTGGGGGCGGCCTTGGTGGCGGCGGCGGGATGGGCGGTGGAGGAGGTGGCGGCCTAGGTGGCGGAGGCGGTGGTGGCCTTGGAGGTGGAGGTGGAGGTGGTGCAGGAGGAGGCTTTGGTGGTGGTGTCGGTGGGGGGAGTGGTGCAGGAGGCGGGCTTGGTGGTGGAGGCGGCGGCGGCTTTGGAGGAGGAGGCGGTGGTGGACTCGGGGGAGGTGGCGGCAAAGGCGGTGGCTTTGGTGCCGGTGGTGGCATGGGCGGTGGAGCTGGTGGTGGCGGCGGGCTTGCTGGCGGAGGAGGCGGCGGCATGGGTGGCGGTGGAGGTGGTGGGCTCGGAGGAGGCTCAGGTGGTGGCTTTGGAGCTGGCGGCGGCGTAGGAGGTGGAGCCGGCGGTGGAGGCGGCGGTATGGGTGGCGGTGGAGGTGGTGGACTTGGAGGCGGGAAAGGTGGAGGTTTTGGCGCCGGTGGTGGCATGGGAGGTGGAGCGGGCGGAGGAGGCGGGCTTGGTGGTGGCGGCGGCGGCGGCATGGGCGGTGGTGGTGGAGGTGGGATGGGCGGTGGCGCCGGAGGAGGATTCGGTGGCGGAGCAGGAGGTGGTGTTGGAGGCGGCGGCGGCCTTGGTGGAGGCGGCGGCGGCGGCATGGGCGGTGGTGGAGGCGGTGGGTTGGGCGGAGGCTCTGGCGGCGGGTTCGGCGGCGGAGCGGGCGGAGGAATCGGTCATGGCGGAGGTCTCGGCGGAGGCGGCGGGATGGGTGGAGGAGGCGGAGGCGGCCTCGGTGGCGGCGGAGGCGCCGGGGGCGGCCTTGGTGGCGGTGCCGGAGGAGGCCTCGGTCACGGCGGCGGCCTTGGACGCGGCGTTGGTATGGGCGGCGGCGGCGGCCTCGGCATCGGCATCGGCGTGGGCGTGGGCGTCGGGATGGGCGCGGGGGCAGGCGGCGGCGCCGGTGCGGGTGCTGGCGGTGGCGGGCGTTGATGAGCCGTCGACTGATGGGAAGAAGGCTGTGCATGGCTGCATGCCCGCATGCGGCCTGCGTGATGGCCCCGGATGCGGATCCTTTTCCTTCCAAACCGAAACCTGCGCATGCAGATTACGACGTGGTTAAATTACCGTTGATTCCGCTCATCTCCGTGTTTAAATTACAGCCTGTGTAGCTAGTTCGTGCTCAACAAATGAGCTCGATATTGTCAGTGTCAAGTGCTTGTGATAATCCATGCATGCAAAAAGAGTCAAGTGAATACTACTACTACTGATTTTTTTCCCCATGTCTATCTTGTTCGATGGAGCTTCTAATGTGCACGATGATTTTCTGAACTTCTGGTGCCGACGCTTTCTTCTTCGGTTCTTCTCTGCATCTGTTTGAACCGGGGAACAGCCTGATTGGACTGCCGCAGGAGATAGAAGCTGAACGTCAGCTGGTCAGGCTTGTGAATGCAGGCACATGCGCAGCGGCATCACCGGCCGCCGGGGGCAGGGAGTGGTGCATGATCGGCAGCTGGTCGTAAATGTTTGGGAATGGGATCGTGCCGTCGGTCACCCACCACATTCATTATCGGCAGTTGCAGGCTTGCAGCAGACAGTTTTGTTTCCCGCCCACGCGGTGCGAAACCGGAGCCACCGCCGGCGGGCGCCGCGGCGGCGACAGTGGCAGCGGACGCCGCCGCCGCCGCCGTCAACCGTGCATCCTGCCTGATCCTCTGGCAGCCTGGCACTGATGCTGTGATGGCAGCGTCGCAAAACAAGTAGATCAACATTAGATTTGCTGTGAGATTGGTGAAGAGATTGTCGTGTTTTCTTCCTTTCCAGTAAATTCGGGTCTAAATTTCAATCTTAAATGCAAAATTCATCTGTTTTTCAGCAAAATTCATCTGTAAATTGTTGGACGAATGCTGTTCGGGCGTTGGGTTCTGGTGTGCTCGGCTGTTGAGAAGGGCTCCGAAGACCAAAGTAGCTCGAGGGAAAGGAGGAGTCCCAGACCAAACGCTTAACTTGGACCATTCCAACCTGCAAAACATAGACGATCATATCACATTTAGCTTTGCCATCAAACTAAACACACTCACTGTGTGTCTGTTTATAACTGAATCAAACGAGAAGAGAGGACTGTACCGTGCGTAGCAGCCACTCTTGTAAGCCCGTGAACACGAGCACTTCGCTGACCGATGGCGACACGTTTCCATCCACATGAGGCGAGCACTCGCCTGACACACCGGCAGCTCCTTCCGGAGCACACTTCCCCGCTGACCGGGGCGCCTCCTTCCCCTGCAAGTTCCCGCCAATTCGCCTCCCCCCAAAACCTAATCTGACAAAACCATCAGCGCACCCCACCCCAAATCCCCCACGGCTTCTCCTAAGCAAAGCCACCCCTCCATTCCCCACGAGTCCTAACCACCCAGGCTCCTTTCCTCCCGCGCCGCCGCCTTCCCGCCACCATGCCGCGCCGAGCCGGGAACCCCTCCTCCGGTGAGTCGCCGCCGGGCCCTAAACCCCGCTCGCTACCCTAAACTGATCTCATCCCCCGGAACCCTAACCCCCCATCTCCTCCGTTTCCCTCGCAGGATCCAGCCGCGGCCGGCGCCGCCGCCGCGATGAGGAGGACGAGGACGAGCTCTCCTCGAACACCACCTCCGACTCCGATTTCGTCGCCGACTCCGAGGAGGAGGTGGGGGACGACGACGAGGGGTTCGCGTCCGATGAGGACGCCCCTCCCGCGCCCGCGCCCGCGCCCGCGATGGCGGCGCCGCCACCGCCGCCGATGCTGATGCCGGTGCCGAATCGGGCGCGGAACCGGGGTGGGCAGAGGAGGAGGGGGAAGAAGGCGAGGGACGAGGACCTGCCGCCCCTGCCGTGGCAGGTGTGGGAGGCGGCCAACGACAGGTGGCTCGACGAGCGGGAGAAGCCCCCCGGCCACGGCGGGCCCCCCGACGACGCCGGGGCCGCGGCTGCGGGGGCGGGGGCGCCCGTGCCCACCGCGGACCCGGCCCCGGAGGTGGTGCTCCCGCTGCTGCGCTTCCAGAAGGAGTGGCTCGCCTGGGCGCTGGCGCAGGAGGCCTCCGTCTCGCGGGGCGGCATCCTCGCCGACGAGATGGGGATGGGGAAGACCATCCAGGCCATCTCGCTCGTCCTCACCGCGCGCCGCCTCCGGCCCCCGGGCCACCACCACTCCGCGGCATCCTCCTCCTCATCCTCAGCGGGGCGCCCGATGCGACAGGTCGGGTGCACGCTGGTCGTCTGCCCGGTTGTGGCCGTCATCCAGTGGACAGAGGAGATCGAGCGGCACACCGCCAGTGGCAGCGCGCGCGTGCTAATCTACCACGGCGCCAAGCGGGGCACGAAGAAGTTCGACTTCAACAACTACGACTTCGTCGTCACCACCTACTCCACCATCGAGGCGGACTACCGGAAGCACATCATGCCACCCAAGATCCGGTGCCAATACTGTGACAAATTGTTTTACCCCAACAAGCTGAAGGTGCACTTGAAGTATTTCTGCGGACCTGATGCCGTGCGCACAGAGAAGCAGGCGAAGCAGCAGAGCAAGAAGTGGGGCGGCAGCAGGGGAAAGGGAAAGGGAAGTGGTCATAAGAAGGACGGTGATGAGGAGAATAAGGATTTTGATGAATTGGCTGATGAACCAGTCAGCCAGTCAAGGGGTCAGTCGCCTCTGCACTCTGTACGGTGGGAGCGGATCATCTTGGATGAGGTGATTTATGTACCTGTCATGCTTCATTTTAATGTTTTTGTGTGATATAATTTATAGTTGCATTTAGAAAATCTCATGAAGGGATCAATTTAGCAATGTGGATACTGCGACAATTGCAAACTAGTGAACTGTTTCTTCGATTTGTTTTCTGGAATAAGGCTAATTGATTAGTTGGTTCAGTACAAGTTACCTATTGATCTGTAGAAAATGGAGGTGACTTTCTACTATTTGATCTGAGGAAGATTCAAATGGTAGCCTCCATGTAAATTTGATACTATAGATCAGGGTAGAAAATGCCACCTTCATAGTATTCACAAGTTATCTCCAACTTACTGTTTGTATGGTTAGAGTATCTAGTGCTTAGGAGTTAGGAGGTTCACAGAGCAGTTATTCCAAGTTTGTTGCCAATGTTCAAAAGGTTGGTAACATTTGTGTGATCATAGTACCTAAATCAATTCAATCATGCTTCCTAACTGGCAATTTTTGGCCCTTTTTTTTCCTAACTTACTGTTAATCATGCTTTGGACTGTTATTGTGATGACAAGTGTCCTTTGCCTGCTATAATAACCAATGGTTTTCTTGTATGTTTGGATGCCCTGCACTGTTTCTTTGGAGTTGACGTATCCAATAATCCAAACATTTCAGTTTTGATATTTGATTAATGGTTAGATTCAAAAAAAAGTTATGCGAAAGGTTTTTTTTTGGCTCATAACATTGTAGTGTACCAACTACATCATATTGCAGGCATACGGTAATTTCTGCTTGTATGTGTTTGTTTGTTAATGTTTACTGCACCATTTAGATGATGCAGATAAAGAAAATTGAGAAGTTAGTTATGCAAAACTCATAGATTTTGTAGCTCTGCATTTGTTTCCCATGTTTTCTTGTTGTGTCGTTGCTTTATGGTGTTATTGAATATCCTTTTTATGTCAACATTTCTCAATACTGATTTGTGGACCAATAGCCTGGTGTCAGATCTAACCATCCAAGGGACGTTATCCATAGCCTGGTGTCAGGTCTAACCATTTGTATTCCTTTTTTGAGCATTATGCCTTGTATGGTATACTACCTCTGTTTTTAAATATAAATGACGTGTAGGACAAGCTAATTAGTTCATCTACTCAATGTTTGGGGTTAAGTAGTAGTTAACAGACATAATAGATTCTATCAAGTGGAAGTGGATATATTCCAAGTGGAGTTCCATTTACTCAATGTTTTTGAACAAATGTACAAATGTTTGTGTTGGGAAACACACTTTTGTGATAACTCCAGCAGCGCATAATATGCTGGCGTATTTCCTTAGATGTGTATATCAATATTCCGTATTTGTTAATAATTGAACACCTAATGATCGTAATCCTTTTCTTAATGAATTGCTCTTTCTTTCCTTTTTGTGTGTTCAGGCTCACTTCATAAAAGATAGACGGTGTAATACTGCAAGGGCTATTTTTGCATTAGAGTCAGAATACAAGTGGGCTCTGAGTGGGACACCTTTGCAGAACCGCGTTGGAGAACTTTACTCACTTGTCCGTAACTAATATCTGAACAAACAAAATATAATACCTTCTAGATTATTTGTTCTTACGCACTGCTTTCTCAGATTCGCTTCTTGCAAATCTTCCCCTATTCGAACTATTTCTGCAAGGACTGTAACTGTGAGATACTAGATACCAGGTAAGATGTGCAAAGCCTTACTACTTTTTCATTAATCTCTTCCAGTGAAGCTAACCCCCATTTAGTTGTTACCTTTGAAATGATAAGGATACTTTTCAGCTTAAAAACGTGATTTGACAATAATATACAAGTTACACAATCACATAATTTAGGAAGAAAGTAGAAAATAAATGTTATTTTCTGCAGTTATATTGCATAGGCTATGAACTTTCACTGTCCCCCTCATTTCTTTGTTTGTTCCTTTGGATTGAAGACCTGATCATCGTACCTACATTCTCCTGCAGTATGAAGAAACAGTGCGACTGTGGTCACTCATCTGTTAGGCACTTCTGCTGGTGGAATAAGGTGAGCTACATGGTCCGGTAATGTCACCTTAGTTTTGTGCGTTATTTGTTTGTCATGTCAGTGTGCTGACAGAAAGCCAATATTTAATAGTACATAGCGAGGCCAATACAGTGGGGTTCAGCAAGTGATGAAGGCAAAAGAGCCATGATGCTTCTGAAGGAGAAAGTTCTGAAAGGCATAGTGTTAAGGCGCACCAAAAAAGGCCGGGCTGCAGATCTTGCTCTCCCACCAAAGATTGTGAGTGCACAGTTGCTCACATCTTCATTGTAATACCCTTTTATTTTCCTCATTTGCATTCCCTTTATAAGCATTTAAATTTTTACATGATAGGTGACATTGAGGCGGGACTCTTTTGATAAAAACGAAATGGAATTCTATGAAGCTTTGTATACTCAAAGCGTCACACAGTTTGATTCGTAAGTTGTTGCTTCCTACTTGTGCATACAAAGTTACAGACTAGCAAGCAGATTTCTATGGTTATAATGGAGATGGTCCTTCAAAACAGGGATATTCAATTTGCTGTGAGCAATGAACCCTTTTTTCTAAATTCATGGTTCCATTCAATTTGAAATGGAGCATGCTTTTTTTTGTGTGTGTTCACTGGATGGCATTTGTTAAGTTGTTAATTCAAATGATCTTTTCCTCCACTTGCTTTTCCATGCAAAAATTAGAGTTTTTTTTTACCTTTGCACTTCTTTTCTGCAGATATGTAGTTGCTGGAACACTGATGAACAACTATGCTCATATCTTCGATCTTCTCACGAGGTTGAGACAGGTGAGTTGTTAACATTTCTTTATGGACAGAAAAATCTCCTTAGACTCAGAATCCCATGTCCAGTACCTCATTCATGTAGAATTGCACCTTTAACTATTTTGATTTTGGAAAGTAACATGTTGCTTGTCCTGGCAAAATTGTAGGCTGTTGATCATCCTTACCTTGTAGCATATTCTAAGACAGCAGGACCTCGTGAAGGATTTAAAAATGAAGGAAATGAGTCCATGGAAAGCCAATGTGGTATATGTCATAATGTGGCTGAAGATGTCGTGGTTAGTAGATTGCCCCTAAAAAAATGAGAATAGTTAGCAAAGCGTATATGCTATTCATTCTTGTTTTGCACTGATCAGAAGCTGACTTTCGGTCTTTCACACGTTGATTTTTTTTTGTAAAGGTTACCTCTTGTGATCATGCATTCTGCAAGACTTGTTTGATGGACTACTCTGCAACTTTGGGGAATGTTTCATGTCCATCCTGTTCAGTACCTCTTACTGTCGACTTAACAACAAAAGGTTCAGTTGGAAAAGTAACTCCTAGTGTCAAGGGTCGCAAACGCTCTGGAATACTGAGCAGACTAGCAAGCCTTGAGGATTTTAAGACAAGTACAAAAATTGATGCCTTGGTAAGTCAGACAACTTGCTATTGTATTTTTTTTGTTCTTTCTACTTAGCTGTATTATGATGCCATGTTTTTATACACGACTCACTGAAGAAACCAAAATATGGTTAGGCATAGTGAAAGCTGGAGCCATTTGTCTATATGTTTTGTAAGAACTTGCAGACCTAAAATTTCACTAAATTTGGATCGAGTAGCCACATGGGGACTCGCAAGTACACATGATTCCACACAGTTGTGACAGTAAATTAATCGAGTGATTAGTCCGACAATTGTGGCGGTTGTATATTTATGTCTCTTTGGAGTTTAGAGCTCATGGGAGCATACATGCTCGAACTCACTACGGACCTGGAAGTCTACACAGCACATTTTGGCCTAATGTAATGGAACTTAAGAGGTTCAGTCTCCCTTAGATCTACTACCAATAAACCACACGGGCTACTGTGGCTGTTTCTTACCTCATGGCTCACCAGCAGAGCACTGTAGTGTATCAATCTATGAGTATTACACCAATCACGAGCATGGTATCTTAGTTACTTACTACTGTTTCCACTCCCATAAAATTTCTATCACTGACCTTTTCGCCCAATTATGCAGAGAGAGGAGATACGAAACATGATTGAGCACGATGGCTCTGCCAAAGGGATTGTGTTCAGCCAGTTCACATCATTCTTGGATCTGATTCAATTCTCCCTGGAGAAGGTATGTGTTGATAATTTGCATCAGTCTAAACCCTTGCGGTCTTTTCCATCGACAGTTGAAAATAATTTAAGATGATTTGGCAGTCCGGCATCAAGTGTGTCCAGCTGAATGGGGCCATGAACATTACCGAGAAGGGAAGAGCCATAGACAACTTCACCAATGACCCAGACTGCAGGATCTTCCTGATGAGCCTGAAAGCTGGAGGAGTAGCTCTGAATCTCACTGTTGCATCTCATGTGAGCTTAGTCAATTCGTTTTCTCCCATTAATTTTTGTCAGCATGGTTCGAAACAGAATTTGGTGTGCTTTTTTTTTTCCTGATAGTCGATTTATACCATGCTGGATTATAGGTTTTCGTGATGGACCCTTGGTGGAATCCAGCGGTCGAGAGCCAAGCCCAGGATCGCATCCACCGAATCGGACAGTTCAAGCCAATCAAGTTCAGTAGCATTATCTTTCAATGCTGATTAATTGAATCATTGGTCATGTTTTCTCTGGGCCATATCCATCTGTGTTTTCTAACTGCCTTGTGGTTGTGGTACGGCAGGAGCACGAGGTTTGTGATCAAAGACACCGTCGAAGAGCGCATACTGCAGCTGCAAGAGAAGAAGCAGCTGGTGTTCGAAGGGTAACAACTAAATCCCTCTTTCCCGTCCAGCATCGCATACTAATGTTTTCGCAGCCTGCCCGCTGATGCCGGTGCTGTCCTTTCTCCTCTCTCTGCTGCAGCACCGTGGGCGACTCGCCGGATGCCATGTCGAAGCTCACAGAGGCCGACCTCAAGTTTCTGTTCCAGATCTAACCGCAGCCGGACATGAGTAGCGTAGCATAGGAGCTTGCCGACGTGTTGGAACCCTGAGAGCATGAACCGGCGGGGCGGCGTCGCGCAGATCGACTGTTAGCATAGCTTGTCGACTCTCAAACTGCAGTGTAGCAATGGTTAGCGAGCCATCCCCAGGCGGGCCAGAGTACCCTTGAGTTTTGGAACCTGGGCGGTGGTAGTAGTATCCCTGATCATTGCGCGTACAAGTTCAACGCGCTTGGAGCAGCCTGTTCTACCCGTTCAGGAAAGAAGAGGGTGTTATTGGTCTGATTCTGATTGTGGGCAGGGTCGGGATGCCGCTTGCCAGCCCAGTCAAGGGCTGGTGGCGGTGGGGGCATGTGTGCGGTGCCGCATGGGTCGGCTCGTGTGCGCTGAGGAGCACCTGCGGGTGTCCTGACGACGATGCAATACTACCTGCCTCTCGCAGGCGTCGCATCAGCCGGCACCCGGCAGGTGATTTGTAGCAGCAGGAGGGCAGTATCGTGGGTAGCGGCAGTGGGCAGGCTGGAGCTGGACCATCGCCTGAAGGCACGAGGCCTGGATGACTCTCTGCGAGTGATTGATACCCGAATCGTTCGCTTTGCTCGTCGTCCTGTGACGGCGGTGGCTGCGGGAGCTGTGGATGTACAGTCGCGCCTGCTCGGGCGATCTAATGGGCCAAGAGAGAAGCATGGCGGATAGATTGGCAGCAGTGCCCTTGTCTGCAAGTCTGCCATTAGGACGGTGCGTGGAATTGTGGATGGACCTCACAGATGTATGTACTCATGCGCGTAGGTAGGGGTGAGGGCGACAGGCGCAAGCCGCCGCCCAATCACCAGCGAGAGCGACGAAGGCCGCCGGTACTATCCTCAAGGCCGACCGCCTGTCGAAACGCGGCGGTTGCTCTGCTGACTGCTGCTGCGGCGGCCAGCACTAGCGCCGTGATTCGCGTCAGAGTCCAAACATGAAACAGCAGGCGACAGCGACGAGCCTGGCCGGCAAAGAAACTATTCGGCACCGGCACTGGCACTGGCACTGGCGCAGACGGCAGGCAGAGAAAGCACATCACCTGTACGAGCGACTTGTCGAGCCATTTCCGACGACGCAGCGGCTACCCCTGCTGGTGCCAAGGCCGGCGCCACTCGTACGGAGAGACGCGCAGGGGAGCCCGCGCTCTCATCTCGCGGCATACGCGCCGGTGCATAGCCATTGCTTGTATTGTGCTATCCACGGTGAGTTGAGTTACATTAAATTAATTAATTCCACGGACGGGACGGGCCCATCAAGGCGCTCAATTATCGTTGCGTGGCGCCAAGCACAAGCACAAGCACCTCCCCGCAGTGAAGCGACGATCGCTCCAAACAAACCAAGTACACTCCGCATAAATAATGGCCGCCGCTCGCGTGAGGCGGAAGGGACCTGCCGGTGCGGCGCGTGTCGTCGTTGCTCCATCTTTTCCTAGCTCCCAGCCCAAACAAAGCAAACCCTCAAAACATTGTGATCAGATTCCCAGGATTCTCGTGAGCGGCCTCATCGGAACCCCCTCCGCCAACGGCCGGCTCGGCGTCCACCGCGCCACGTCGCCCTCCGATTCCTCACGCAAGAATCGCCTCGCCCAAACCTCGCCGCGCTAGATCTGGAGCGGGCGAGCAGCCACAGCATTTTCCTTCTCCGCGTGGGGCCCGGCCTACGGCACCCTATCCCTCCATCCACGATCCATGCATGCATGCACGAGTCTGGTATGGTAGGTACGCTGCCATCAGCCGACGAGCATGATGCACGCACGCTAGGTACGCCGTGGTTTTCGACCCATCCTTCCAAAGCTTCTCCGTGCCCCGGAAAAAACGACACAGTGACAGCCCCTCTCTCTCTCTCTCTCTCTCTCTCCATCCATTCATGCTCAGCCGGCGATTAAAGTGGCCGGTGGGCGCCGTCCTTTTCTCGTCAAGTTTCAGCACGCCCCAGCCAGTAGCCACCCAGCTCCGGGCTCCGGCGTCGTGATTGTTCCGTCCGGGTCCGGCCGGAGCGCCGGCGTCCCGTCCGGCCGTCGCCACCCTTTCCCGAAAAGGACCCTGACGGGTCTCTTCGGCTTTTCTCTCTACTCCTACCTGCCTTCCGGATTCGGAAAGAAAGGCGGAAAAGGCGGCGGAAACAGCCTAGCAGCCTAGTCAAACCCGGATCGACCTCGAGTGCATTATTGTAGTGCTCGTGCAGTTCCCGGCCGATGCAAAAGGATATGCTTGGTTGCTCATGGTACAGATGGAGCGTTTCGGACTTGTAATTTTGTAATTTTATCTTCACAATTCTTCCCTGAAGAAGTGATGTATCCAATTAAACTCGGCATACTCTCCAAATTACTAGTACACGATCTTACTTTCTCTCTAAAAAATGCTTCTACTCCATCCCAGCTAGTCCTAATACATAGTAAGTTGATAAGTTAAATCTACAATGAAAGCCCATTTTTCCATCAAATTTGTGATCATAAACTTAAACTGTGACCTAGAAAATTTTAAGCAATGCAAGTGCCCCGGGCATCTCTTTAATGGAAACATTGGAAAGTAGTTTTGATATCTCTCCAAAGAAAACTTTCCATCCATAAGTAAATGGATGCCGTCTTTGACCTTTCATCATCTAGAAGGCCCCCGAGCAACGCTATGAGCACACGCACTAGAAGTTCAAAAATCCATTATACGATACGAAGAACCTTTCACGTCAAATCTCGTTACACAGTTTTTTTTTTCACTACCGGTCCCCTGTATTTCGTATGTGTGATCACTATAAGAGCTCAAAACTTTCCTAGCTGCGAAAAAGTTTCAGCATGGCATTCAAGTTCAAACAATACGGTTTTCTTTGAAAGTAAGGCTTTGAAATAACTGTTTGCAGGATTCGTTTAATTTATTTTTCAGGAAACCTGTGATGCGAAAACTTTTGAATTCATCGGCTTGGATGCTGAACTTAGAAGTGCTAGCACCAAATGGACCCTCTCCGCGCGCAAACAGGCCCCAAGATCCACGCTCATGATTTGGATCTGAAGCCCCGCTGCGTGCAGGTCCAACAACCAGCCGGGACAAAAGAATTGTGCGCCCGTGGCCGTGGCCTGCTGCGACAGCACCAGCAAAACACCGGCACGCCACCACCCAATGGCCATCCCGACAGGTGGCGCGTGGGCCCCACCGCTGACACGGCATGGACAGGGACCTCCCCACCACCAGGCGGCACGGCGCTGTTTGCAGGGATGGGAGTAGATCCCGTATGAAACCTAGCGGTGCCGGTGCGCCACGTGGCAAGATGAATCTAGTGATCTGCACAGGCAGTGGTGGCCGGGAGCCAATGATTAGCCCCCGCCGGGCCGCAGGGGAGTTTCATCTTTCACGCGCGTGCAGAAACTTTTGACATCATCAGGCGTCGCAGAGTTTTTTTACCACACCTGATCTCCGATTGACAATTCACCGCGCGTGCAAAACGGAACGGCAAAGGCATGGCCTGGCTTGCGCTGCAGTTTCTCAGCGAGTGACCGAAGAGGAGGGGAAGGAATAGAATAGGCCAGTCGTTGCAACCAAGCTGCAGCCCGTCACTGCATTATTTCCACGGTGATAATTGCTGGGGTCAGATGCTTGTGTGCCTGTTTCATTTGGCAAGGTGTTGAGATGAACGGCTTGCGGGAATATCTGATTATTATTTTTTATCTATGGTGATTTCTTTTTAAAGAAACTACGGCACCCCTTGGGTTGCCTAAACTTCATTGCATAGACTGCAAAATCAACGGTCATGTTTTCTGTTTATTGTTGGGAGAATGAGAGGAGAAGGTTTGTTCCAAAATCTAAATACGCGGAGTTACTAGTGTGCTGCACCCTTCTTTGGCCCACTGAAACTACTTGGAAACCACACTATCAAGTCAATTCCAAGCTCCTGCTATCTGAATTCCCTAATAATTGGGCTGAGAGGTGCCGCCCACTGGCCATTTTTTGCACACCAACCAAAGCCTTTCATGTCACGAGATGGGGGAAGGAGTTATGTAGCTCACCTGCTAGAACCAAAGATGACAAGGGTAGCTGAAGAGGAATGCATGACTCTAAACTAGCGCTCCTACTTAAACTTATCGCAACTACCAATCCTACCCTTCTGCCAATAGTTATATTATTGCGTCAATTTTTCTCTATGGATTAGGTACATGACACTTAGTTTGGAAACAAACGTTTTTACGGCTTGCGGAGGTGATTCTCATGGCTAGTTACAACTTCTCCCATCGGCTTAAGTTAACGCTCGTGCACATAATGCAAATGGAGGCACTTTATATTGAAGTGCACATGTTCCCTAACAAAACAAAGCATGATGGGCCCACCCGAATGTCATGCTCGACATCTCTTCCCTCGCTTTTCATCTTTTTCTCAAATCTTAACCATCATCTCATCTATCTTTCTTAACCATAGCTTTACATTGCCGAAACTGCGTGTATGACTCTTGCCCTGTCCAACATGATTCATACACCGGCCTTATTTCTGAATCACCTAACCTAAAGTTTAGTCACCCGGATCCAAACAGACCTTTAGATATGCTATACTAGGGGCAGCCTAATTTATCAATAACTGTACCTCGGTAGTACCTTGAACAACTTTAGCTAACGGAAAGCTTTGCCTCAAACAACACATTGAATTTCATCACCAGGTTTGCTAGACCGGCATGAATATTAGTATTTACATTGATCCAACCTAGCACAAGACAACTTGTAATCCCTTTGATTATACAAATCTTTGCGGAAAATCGAGTTCATTTAGAAAATATTGGCACGAGCATATAAATTGCCGCGCCTTTGTGCTTGGAATTGAAAACCGACATCATGTGCTCGCTAGTGAACAAAAGATTAAAGAAAACGCAATATAAAATCCAAGGAGCCCATTCGAAATTTCCCGGTGTAAAGTGAAGCGTGTGCGCCTAGCAGGGCATGTGGGAAAGGAAAAACTGGACCCCGGCAAAGACGGGAATGGATTTATATCGTCGAATAAAAAAAGGGCCAGAAATTGTCGTGCTGTCAGAAAAGATCGAAAGCAGGGAGAAAAATAACAGGAGAGAGAAAATGTGAAAGCGACGCGGTCCAGCACCCATGTGGACCTTGCCCATGGACCAAAACCCAAGAAACACCCTTCGGATCTCTCGGGTCCTGGCCTCTTTGGCGCCAAATGGGAGGCTCAAACACTTCTGGTGTGTTTGTATTTTCAAGATCTAGGGTCAGAATTTATAATGTAATTTCTTGCTTGGAGAGTTTTAAAGCCTTGGATCTTTGCTAGAACTGATTACATGTTTTTTATTTAGCTATAATACACGTCTGAGAATTCAAGTTGGAGAAACAAAAGGATGGTTTCTAGAATTATCAAAGAAATCATTGTATTCATTTATGCTACCAAGTACCAATGTATTGTTAGTTGAAACAGAAGTATTGCATTGATATGAATCATCGCATGTAGAATTTGCATAACAAATTTAAGTTAACATTTTCTTTTTCGATAATTTCAAACACCAAGCTAGTAAAGGCTCCTTCAACTCTGTTTGACTAAGAAGAACATTGTCCTCTTTACCAAGAAAATGTCTGAAAAATTCTAAATCTAAAAGGAGTAAAAAGCGTTCCATGTTTGATTAAGAGAAAATATCTACTTTGCCATCACAAAAATGCTTGAGACATAAAATAAGATTTGTCCCAAAACTGAAAACCAATGACCTCTGAATTTCAATCTAAAAACTACATTGAGATTTAAGTTTGGCCAATAATTTCTATGTCTGATGGTTAACATGAAAGTTCAAAATTCATTAATTTAGTCCGACTCTTTCCATCCAACAATGATCCATACATAACATATGGGCTTCGATACAAAGAACTACAAGGTCATTTCACAATGCATCTGCACTGCATCTAAGTCACCTGGCTGCATTGCATTTGACATGCCCCCACATGGAGCCGTTCTCGTATAATCACACCATGCTCGCACAATCGAGCCATCTGTTAATTTAGCATTAACAAGCTTTGATGAATAATGACAATGCATTAACACAACATGCACACTACGACCCTAAAAAACCGGTGGTGTCCGTTCTACACATATCATCACTGCATTATTATTAGATGAGGGAATATCGCTATTGTAATGTAAAGAAAATCTACTTAGCATTTATTTTTAAGAGTTAACCGTTGTCTAACTAGCGTATTTATACTTTTCAAAATCTTTTGCTCTTTAAGATGATGAGTGCATCATCACCAAACTCTGGCAGAAGTTACAGCTAATTCAAGTCTACTGTGCTGTATTCCGCAATAATTTCACCCTTCCATGCACCAAGCTCATCGTTCTCCCGCCGGAGGAGAGAGAAAGAGAGTGAGAGCAGCAAAAGTAGACTAAAATAGCCGTAGTGGTTGGTGCAAGTCGCTAGGAGAGAGAAGAGATAGGGATAGGGAGAGAGAGAGTGTGTGTGGAAGCTAGGGAAGAGAGAGAAAGAGAGGTGAGAGATGGGCACGCAGAGACGCAAGCGATAGAATTAAACAAACAAAAGCAGCCGGAGGAAAGAGAGAGAGAGGGAAAAAAAAGGAAAGGCGAGCAAGAAAGAGAAGCCAAGCAAACCAAACCCCAAGGAGGCCAAGACGCGGACGGCAGCAGGCAGGCAGCCATGCCGCGGTCGCCGTCGCCATCTCCGTCGCCGTCGCCGGAGAGGCACCACCACCAACCCGCGCGCCGGAGGGTCGGCGCCGCCTCGTCCCAGATGCTCCATCACCACCACCGCGGCGGCCGCTCGCCGTCGCCGTCGCCGCCGCCCCGCCGCTCGCTCCGCCCGCGCCGAGCCGCCGCCGCCTCCTCCCGCCCGCTCGTCGACGACTTCTTCCCTTTCCCCTCCTCGCCGTCGTCTTCTCCCTCCCGCCAGCGCCAGCGGAGGCCGTCGCCGGAGCCGTCCAGCTCCGATTCCGGCGCCGACGGCGGCGGTGGGGGATCCTCAGCCTCCGACCGCCGCCGGCGTAAGCTCAAGCTCGTTGTCAAGCTCTCCCAGCTGCCCCCGGACCAGCACCACCGCCGGGCCCCACCGCCTCCCTCGTACTCGGACGACTCCGACGGGGCTGGGGAGGTGGGCGGGGACGGCAGCGGCGACGAGGAGCAGGTCAAGCCGCCCAAGAAGCGCCGGATCGAGCCGCGCGCCGACAGATCTCGCCATCGCGAGGTGGGCCATGCCGACGGATAAGCTGTCAGTCTTGACTTTGCTTCGCCGCGCAGATGCTTACTAACGCCAGATCTGCTCGTCTTGCAGATTATTGGTGGTGTTAGAAGCGACCCAGCGAGCGCGCCGCGGACGAAGCGGCTCCCAGTGCCAGGTCCGATTTGCTTGCTCGTCGCTCTACCTCAGCTTGTTCGATGATGCGACTTCGATTTTTGACCACCTTTTCGTGTGAAAAATTTGATTTATTTCTCTGTTTGCTGGATTTAGGGACCGCGAGGACGACTCCGCTGCCGGACCGGAAGGCGCTGGAGATGATTCTTGAGAAGCTGCAAAAGTTCGTGCTTCACATCTTTCCATTGGACGCAAAATGGGATTTGTTGCATTGAGTTTTAATGAGCTCGATTTTTCTTCTTTTTGCCACTGTTTGATTCCGCAGAAAGGATACATACGGAGTGTTTGCTGAGCCAGTAGATCCAGAGGAGGTGAGAACCCTTGTTCATTAGCCATGCTTTCTGGAGTTGCCAATTTATTGGAGTTACTGAGTGTTGATGATGCGGTTATTGATTGACGCAGTTGCCTGATTATCATGATGTGATTGAGCACCCAATGGACTTCGGTACCGTCAGGAGGAAGCTTGCCAGGAACGCATACCGCTCATTTGAGCAATTTGAGGTCAGATGACTACTTTTTTGTCATATGCTGAGCTAGCGAGTTAGAAAGGGAATCGTTAATGTTGTATGGCTATTTGTTGGTCGGTTGTTTGCTTTGATGGATCATGTAACCGCGGGAGAGTCTCACTTTTCAGTTCATTCTATTTTTTTTTCTCAATTCCCGCGGTCTCCCTACGCAGCAACCAATCCGAGATACAGTAGACTTTCCTTTTAGAGAATCATGTTTCTCGTGCAGCTTGACAAAATGCAGCGAGGTAGCTATACACCTCCATTTCATCACATTTGGAACCACGTCTCTAGGTCTTGCCTTTCAAACCAACTTTTAGGCAGGTGGATACTGTCCCCTTTGTCTGTTCATGCAATAAATTTTATCATTGATAGACCAAATACTTGCTCATGCAAATGGTTACTGACCAGAACTATTCTACCATGCAAAAGGCTGTCTTTTCCAAATTAGGCTTTTTTTAAATTGCTTTCTGTTTTTTATGTTGGTGAAAATAGCTGTGTGTTGCACCAATATTATTCCAATACCAGTGATTTTGTAGAGGTACGTGTATTGTCACTATTGTTTGCTAATGCGATGAGTCCAGGCTGTGCGATATACTGGTTCCATTGGACTCGAGACGAGGCCCTAAGCATCTCCTATTTGGTATCATTGCATATAGCCCGGGTGCTACACTAGTGTCAGTCCTTGTAAAGGATGCATGAATGAAGCTGAAACACCTTGAGAATAGCTTATAACAGTTTGTTGACATTGAGCAATATTCAGATAACACAGCCTTGTGCTGAATGTAGACTGAGTTGAACTGCCCCATTAGCCTGAAATTCTAAAATGGAATCCCTGAGTCACAAACAAAAGGTTTGATTTAGTTGTGCACAGTCAACATGTTCAAACTTTGACTATCAATACCTTTTTTAATAATTTTATCGAACTTTTGAAAGTGTAATAGCTAGATTTGTCTTGAAAATTTTCAAATATTACAGCTCTGCTGTTTTTTTTTTCCCACAATGTATGCTAGTAATTAGTGCTTTACATATTGGTTGTCCAAAACGACTTCATTTTGTGACTAGAAGGAGCAGTTAGCTAGCTCCATTGTGTTTGGAGAGCACTTGATTTCCTTACGTGAGCAGGGTTGTACCTGCATAACATAGTGCTTACCCTGTATATGCTGGGTAAAACCAGGTGCAACTGTAACCAAGAATTCAGTTCCATTCAGCGGACCTGCCCTTGTCCACCCAGGCCTGGTCTCGATGTGGTATGTAACCAGCACCTCGTGCAGGGTTGCTGATTACCAAACTATGACCATAGCTCAAATTTTCAGGCAAAATCTTTGAAGAGGATGTGGAATGAAGCATGAAAAACATAATTGAGTGAATGGGACCTGGCCTTCTGTTTATAAATTTATCGAAACACTTATGGGTTCATTTCTTATTTTCTTCCTTTTGGGAATGACAAGTGCTTTAACATGTCTCATCAAATGATGAGCACCAAGAAGTGCACAAATAATTGATTGGTTTGTGTGAAATGTCTTTTTTTTTTATTGCAGGATGATGTGTTCTTAATTTGCAGCAACGCAATGCAGTACAATGCACCTGATACAATTTACTTCAGACAGGTATACGGTCCCAAAAAGTTTATGGTTCTACAATACTGTAATTTGACTATTAGCGTTAACCATTTTCATCCTATGCTTGCTCATGTAGGCCCATTCCATACAAGAGCTGGCAAGAAAGAAGTTTCAGGAACTGAGGGATGAGGGCATACCTATAGAAAACCACCACATAAAGATTGAACAGAAAGCTAGACCAAACTCCTGCAATAGAGAACCAGTTAAAAAGCCTGTCTTGCGGTATCAGGATGATGATCTAGACTTCCTGTCCCGCAAAGAGCAAGTTAAGAGACCCAATCCAAAAAATTTGGAAGGTGCTATAAGCTATAAAGATCAAGTTAAGAAACCTGCGCCTGGGAATTCACAGGATGAGAGTTCTTTATTCCACAAAGAGCGAGTTAGGAAACCCATCTCCAGGAATTCAGATGATGGTTTAAGTTCCTCATTCCACAAAAACCGACCTAAGAAACTGTTCTCCAAAAATTCGGAGGATGACCTCAGCTCCTCATTTGGCAAAGAGCAAGTTAGCAAAGTCATTTCCAAGAATTCGGAAAATAATGAAAGCTCCACTGTCCACAAACAGCACATTAAGAAGACCACTCCCCATAGCTCAAAAAATGACTTATCATCCCAGAAAAAACACATTAAGAAGCCAGTTTGCTCAAATAGAGAAGATCCAGATTTCTCATCCCGCAAAGAGCATGTTGAGGATCCCGTTTGCACAAATGTTGAAGATGCGGGCTTATCCACAAAAAGGCTGGCAGAGAAGCCCATTAGTCGGAACAGTGAGGACCTGGGCCATTGCCACCAGGAGTCGTCTAAGAAACCTAGTTGCAGAGATGGGCAAGATGATCTAGGTAACTCTTGCAATGAAGAGACTGCTAAGAAGCCAGCTCGTATGAATAGCCAAGATGCAATGGGTTCAGATATCTCTGCTGCAACTATTGCTTCTGTGGGAGACGGCTCTAATGGCTTGAGCATGTCGCAGGCTAATACTACTGAACCTGCTGGTTGCACTGTTGCCAATGGGTTTTTGGACAAAGACATCAGCTCTCCATTAGATGAAATAAGATCTGAGAAGACCGACGATATTTTTGGTACTGTTTTATTTTCTGGTTGTCTTCCTGAACCTGCTTGTCTACTGAAGTGATCAATTAGTTTTAGGACCTGCTTGCTATACTTTGCATATGTGCCCATGTATTGCAGTTTTTAGTTAGAATTTGTTTCAGTTAGAATTTGGTATACGTACATCGATAAATGGATTAATTCAAGATAATGATATGGGTAAATGTTATGTGCCCATCAAATTATAGGAAACTAGTTGCCCAGAAAGGTTATGATTTTTAGTGTAACATATAGGCACGCACGATTTACATTACTATCTAGGTGCTCGTATAGAATTTGGTAGGTTGGTCCTTAAGGCTGATTGTAATCTAGATAACTGGATTTTTAAAGCTTTAATTGAGTTATGGTAGAGCACCATCTGATATACTCCCTCCATCCACTTTTATAAACAGTATTTTGATTTTAATGTTAATTATATGCATGTTTAGTGACAAAAGTTCTATCCTTAGGTTAATATTTCAAAGTGCTTTTAATATTATGTTGATTTTGTAGCAATTCACGATATATTGTAACAATGTCAAAATCTACATTTGAAGACTTTTTCATTCTTTATGCACACTACAATAATGGATTGATGGAGTTGTTAGAAGGAATACAGTACTTCAATTAATTATTACTGTACAACTGAATGATTTAAAAGGAAATTCAGCTTCACTTTGTTGAATTCTAATGACATTCTTGTTTTTTCTCCCCAGCTAAGCCCAGCTACAAGTCAATTGTGGTAGATGAGACTAGACGGAAAACTTATGAAGAACAGCCTTCAGTGGAGTTTGACCCAGTTTTTGACATATTCTCCACGGAACCAAAAGAGCTTGTTAATGTATGTTGATGCAGCTGTGGTTAAACCAAAGCCTAAGTTATCTGCAGCTATTTGTCCTTTTTTTTACTTTAGGTTAGCTCATCTTGTTAAATGTGCCTTGCAGGTTGGGCTTGATGCTGAGCACTCGTATGCATATGCGAGAAGTCTGGCTCGTTTTGCTGGTTCGCTTGGTGCTCAAGGCTGGAGAATCGCTTCTGAGCGCATTCGGCAAGCATTACCTGCTGAAGTAAAGTATGGTCGTGGTTGGGTTGGAGAATATGAGCCTCCGTTACCGTCTGTTCTGGTTGTGAATGATCAATCCAGATATGTGAAGACCTCTGAGGCAAATGTGCGAAGGAATACTTCGCTGCCTAGGGATAATGGAAGGCTCAGACCAACAGAAAGTAATAATCCAAAGGATATGAGTTTGAGTCTCCTTAACCGGATAACCACTAGTAGCACTAATGTAGTTGGAGTGCCTGGGCCACTTGAGAGTCCAGAATTTAAGCCAAGAATATTTGGTGTTACTGCTGAGCCCCAACACAGGAGCACTGATGCATTATCACCACATGCGAATCATAGAGGACCTGGTAATGTTGCAAAGACCAAAAGAACAGCAAATGGCCAAACAAGAAAAGGCAACTCATCTTCCAGTGCCCGCCCTATTGAGATGAAACCACAGAAAGGAGCTTCTGGTGCGCCTGATATGCCTGCCCTGAACAGAACTGCTGGCCAGCCTAGACCCTTTTTCCAACCAGCAGAATCAAATAGAACTCAGCAAATGAGAAAAGTTGACTCATTAAAAAGCAATGTCCCTATTGAAATGGCACCACAGCGGCTTGAGTGTTCAAAAGGTGCTTCTCCTGGTGTGCATGACACGCCTTCCTCAAATGGGCAGCCTAAGCACTTCTTCCAGTCACAAGCAGCAGCAGCTTCTGGTGTGCATGATATATCTTCTTCAAACGGGCAACCTAAGCACTTATTCCAGTCACAAGCAGCAGCTTCTTCTGATGCGCATGTTGTGCCATCAAATGGGCAGCCTAAGCACTTCTTGCAATCACAGGGACCGGCTTCATCTGGTGGGCATGATATGCCTTCTTCAAACGGGCAGCCGAAACCCTTCTTCCAGCCACAAGAAGCGACTGTACCACAGCCCAGAAATGAAGCGACATGGGTGTACCATGGACGGCCTGGTGATGGGAAAGTTGGAACATCCAACAAAAGCAGACCGTCGACCAGTGTTGGGTTTGTCAATAAAAATCAAGCAGTAAATGCTGCAACTTTTGCCATGAATTTGAATGGACAAAAAAATGTCAGTGACCATGCAAAACCAGTAGGCTCGACTGCAATGCCTGGCCTCGCAAATATACCAAGTAGAGGTCTTGATGCTTCCCGGAACATGTTCTCAGCATTTCCAGCAGCTGCTAGGGAGAATCAGAACATTCCGCCAGCTCCATCTGCTCAATCTTGGATCTCATTTGGTACTTCTACAGAGAACAAACCAGCCATTGTTAGCCCGACTTTCCTTGACAATAATTCTGCTTGGAAGATGCCATTTGCAAATGTTCGCCCTTCTGATGATACAAAAATAAGTGCTGTTCCCCAGTTCTTTAGGCAGCCTGTTCAGGTAGTTAGAGAAAGCCCAGTTCAAAACAACGGTTTGGTAATATTTCCCCAGTTGGTCCAGCCGGATTTCATGAGATCGCAGGGCCAACCCCAATGGCAAGGGCTGGTTCCCCACATGCAACAGAAGCCGAGCAAGGACGTACTCCGACCAGACTTGAACATTGGGTTCCCATCTCCAGGTTCGCCACCAGCTCGACAGTCGTCTGGCATAAATTTGGAAGCACAACAGCCAGACCTTGCGTTGCAGTTATGAGATGGGAATTTGGAAGCACAACAGGCAGACCTTGCGTTGCAGTTATGAGATGGGAATTTGGAAGCACAACAGCCAGACCTTGCGTTGCAGTTATGAGATGGGAACGGACTGATTACATGCGACTGGTAGGTTGTGTGTCAGAAACACTAAACGTCTAAAGGCATGTGGAGCTCAGGTGAAAACAGCAATGGGACATCCATTACATATACTGGCAACAATTAACCAGGATGGGAAGCATCATTGCAACTTAATCAGCGCATCCCGCCGGTATACAATTACAAATATATAAAAAAATGGATGGATGAACACTGCTTGGAATCAATCATGTCTTCTGGGGACATTTTGACAGGAATTCAGAATCCAGCATTTGTACAAATGCTTTGGTGGCACATATGTAGGTAGCATACTAGCATGCCCATGATCCAGATACTTTGCGCTCCTCTCTGACCACAATACAGGTTTCTTCGGTGGAAATTTTGGCACCAGAATTTAGGAGGTAAATTGTTCTTTTGGTAGCGTAGATCTCGTGTCACCCCTATGTAATGCTCATGTCAGTATGTTGGTTGTAAATGGTTCAGCATTGAATAGTGTTAGGGTAGAGCAGTGGCCAGTGGCCTCATCTCTGAATGAATGAATCTGCTTCTTTTGTTCATGATATGTGTAGCAGGAAGCCAGGAACTGGGTCTATGATCGGTTCAGTTCAAATGGCATGCTGAATGCAAAAATGTTACCAATTCTCTGTCTATGGGTGATGGTTAACTGATTCAATGTGTTCCTACAACTACGGTGGATTCTAGCGTTATTTAGCAAGGATGTCATACTAATGTGCAATGTTATTAGGAGATTGCCCAGCCCTATGAAAGCCTTAAGCATGTGCACTATAAATAAACTACATGGGTGCTGATAAAATTTATGCACTGGACAAAAGTTTTGCTAGCACTGAATACTGGGTTACAATAATATTTTCCTCTGACCTGCAAAGCATGATATACATGCTAGCCGCAACCCCGGCCATAACGGTGGCGGCGACAAGTTGACGCTAGCGGTTTGTTGTACGCGTGTCTGTATTCTTTTTCCCTAGTCATCTTCATAGATCGGGGTTTCTCTATTTTTTTCAATCATAGATCGGTTTGCGAAGCCAATCCATCAATCCTAGGCCGCGGGGAATAAATCTAGATAAACATTAAGTGTAAACAATTCACACATTTACGACAATAAGAATTAAAAATATAGATAAAATGACTTTGTTCTTCTTCATTCATACTTCATTATGGAACAAAACTCATTCATTTATGAGAACGAAAAGGGCAACGGTAAAAATATGGGCAACGACGGTAAGGGCAAACCTAAACAACAGTTGGAAAAGAAAGAAAAGAGCTTGCCACAGAAATTGCACATTGCACATGCCACTTAATTAGGTAGAAGAAGAAAAATTGGACACTCCTACTATGAAAAAAATTCTGACAGTTCTCTGTTCTGTGAAACCACACACCTCCGGGAACAATGGCAAAAGTAAGTACTATCATAAGCACTGTCACTCACATCACTCTAGACTTGTTTGTTGTGAACAAGTTTGGCGATCTGATCTTGTTTGGGTTATTCGTATCATTCAAAGCCGAGTACATAGAAGGGTGCTGCTGCTACCTTTTGTGATCATCACGTTTAGTTCATGAGTCTAATTTAGTCACCTCGGTTTTTCTGTAGGTATAACATTTACTCTCAATTTTGATACCGTCTAAACCAACTAACCAAGCTCCATAGTTATTGTCGTGATTTAGCTCCTCACTTCCTCCTCAGCTTCGACAGGCGACAACGGAGAAGAGCAAATTCATTTTTTTTTTGAGAAACAGAAGAGCAAATATACGAGACCAAAGTTACCACACCTAAGGTGAAATTATTTAAGTGTCAAAGTGAAATTTATAGCTAAGGATGACTTTGCTGAGCCAAAGTTGGAGATGTCTAAAATACTTCGAGTAGAGTTAATAAAAAAAAGAAAAGAAAAGGAAATGAATTAAAAAAGAGTAAAGAAGAGAAATGACCTTTCAAAGATAACTTCACTTTCGATTTGTCTTTTCAGTTGTAGTGCTCCGTGGAGTGCTACGCGAGGGAGCACGGCGAGGACGCCGTGGCGGCGGATCAACCGGACGCGCATGGGGGCGGCCCGCGCGGCGCAGCTGGTGGCGAGGACGGTGGAGGTCATGTACCTCGGCGGCAGGGACGCCTACACCTCCGGCGCCGACCTCAAGGACCTCGTCGCCCTCTTCCTCGCGCCCGTCCCCGTCTAGAGCTCCACCCGCAGTAGTGGTTAAGGATCAAGTGGAAGTGGAAGTGGAAGCACTTCACTAACATGGCTTTGTTGAATGCACCAAGGCTTTGTTGATGCTTGCTTTGCTTGTCCTCTATGTTACGATTGCCGATTTGCATCATGGAAAATGGATTTATAAATGGAAAAGTCAAGTATATCGTGTTGGCCATATAGAACTTATGCCAAATACCCAGGTACTATGAGATAACATGGGATGAGCCATGCTGCGAAATTGGTCGATAGTCTGTCAGATTTCAGAATGAGAAGAAAATGGACACACATATGAAAGAAGGCTTCAATTAATCCTACGTCCCGTGGCAACAGATGAACGATCCTTTGAGAATACAACCATAAATTAGATGACTGTTTGCAGGTTATGCAATATTATAACTTAAGGTGAACTAGATTTCCTTGCACATGTGTTACACTTGTCCAATGCTTCCATGATGTGACACTTTGTTATGCTGCTGCTTACTAAACCTTCATCTAATTATCAAGGCATACATTTAAATCTTCTCAATTTATATAAACAAGCCATCCATAACAAAGTAGCCACCATTATTCACCTGACAAAAAAGACAGCCCACACAGATTATTATCATTACTAATCTTGGTGAACACAGCATTCCAGATTGCAGTCACTGCTTCGATATCTAATTTAAGTTATCTGAGTCGTACACCAATATTTTTGTATCGAATCGACATGAAGAAAACCAAAATCATATTGCCATAAACGCTTTACTTGCAAACCAGTAATGGACAAACATGTGCTTATGCATACAATAATAAAGTGAAGTTCTATAGCTATCAAGACCTGTGCAAAAGGATTTTACACTTGTAACACTCCCTCAATTACTGAAACACCACACTGCAAGTGAAATTGGGGCCAGCAGCTGCAGTTGCCTATAGATAACAAGGATGTAATCAGAAACAACCAGCAGGGTACCACGCGAAACCCGTTCCCTTCCGGATCAAGAGGCCATATCAGGGGTGGCCTCCCCAAGGGAAATGGAGGACAGCTTCTGTGTCAACATATCAACTAATGAATTCGAATCAACATTAGCCTTGATATTCTGGTGCACAGCCGGAATGTTCTCCTTTGGAGTGTCTGCAGCCACCACTGAATCAGTCTTGTGAAGGCACACCTCAGGTTCGGCAACCTTAAGACAATCTACTTCCACTTGTACAGTTTTGAGGGGTACTGCCTTTGCTGCCTTACTCTTGCAAGCACTGATCTCCTCATGAGGTGCTGTTACAGGTTTTGATTTTTGTTGACAAAAGGTAGAAGATGCCTGAGAGGTGGGTGTGGCAGGATGCAAACACTGGATCTCCTTAAGGGGCAGTTGCACCGATGCACCAATGTTTTGGTCAATGGACTTCTCCTGAAAATATACATGGCAAGATAGTTAGAAGCATATCGATATAGGGACATTTGCCCTTTCTGCAAGGGGAAAGAAGATACAAAATAAAATGCACATACAGGTTCTTGTTTGGCCACAACTGGACTGCTCTGGTGCATGCACACTTCAGGCTCGGCTAGCTTAGAAGGTTCTGCTTCCATTTGTGCAGCTTGAAGAGGCATGACCTTACTTTTGGAAACACTGGCTTCGTGATGAGGTCCTGCTATAGGTTTGGATTCTTGTTCAACAAAGGTAGAGTTTGGTGTGGCAGGTAGCGAGCACTGGATCTTAAGGGATTGCAATTTCAGCTGTGGACCAACATTTTGGTCAACGGATTTGTCCTGAAGATATGCACAGCAAGATAGTTAGAAGCACATTGATATAGGGCATTTGCACTACCGAAACGGAAAGAATATAAAAGATAAAATGCACATACAGCCTCATGTTCGGCCACAATTGGATCAGTCTGAACTGTGCAGGATTCAGGTTCAGCCACCTTAAAAGGCTCCACTTCCACCTGCGCAACTTTAAGAGGCAGTGCCTTCACCGCCTTACTTTTGGAAGGATCACTTTCCTCGTGAGGTAGAGGTACTGCATCAGGATTTGATTCCTGTTGAGCAAAGGTAGATGATGCAGCGTTCAAGTTCTGAGTAGGTGGCTGAGATTTCGGTGTGGCAGGTAGCAGACACTGCATCTTCACAGGTTGCAGTTGCACCTGTGCACCTATGTTTTGGTCAATGGATTTTTCCTAAAGACATAACAGAGAGATTGTTAGAAGCACATAAGTAAAAGACATCAACATTATTGCAAGGGAGAGAATAAAAATAAATGCACGTACAGCATCAAAGTATCCTATCTTGGGTGTCGGCCTTCGCAGCCCGGATGGCTTAAAACCTTTTCCCATGTTGGTTGTGTCTGAAGTAGCTTTTGAATTATCACGGCATGCTGCTGTTCCTAAAGAATCTTCCTCTGTGACAATAGGATGCCTAAGCTTTGGGGTCAGAGGGAGGTCATTGCTCTTCCTGAGGGAGGGAGACAGTGTATTCAAACTCTCGGATGTATGGCTCATCTTCCCTACAGTGGAAGCTGTTGAAGCCCCAGATATCACAGAGCTCATGCTGTCCACAGAACTGCAAGGTGAAATGCTTGGGGATGCACGGCCAGCATGACCTCTAGCTGGGAACTTGTTCCCTGATGATCTCGATGGGACAGTTTTGCTGATATCAGATTTTGACGATGAACGAACAGGGACCCTCTGGACAGCAATATCAGATTTTGACGATGAACGAACAGGGACCCTCTGGGCAGTGATAATCTTGTTGCTTAGGGTTGATTTGGTTCTTGCTTCTGATCTAGTATCCATAGGAACACCACGGGAAGAACTTGCTGATGTGAAGGCACCTGATTTTGAGATTGAATTGGACTTTGTACCCCCACCAGGTCGCACGCTAGCTGAAGTATTGGCAGTTTTACCAGCTGCTTGCCTGTTAACAGCACCCCCTGATAAAGGAAGTACATATTAGGCTACATATATATTAATATTACACAAGAATAAACAGTGTATGCCAATTCACGCACCAGTGCTGCTTCTTTTATCTGAAGTTGCAGAAGTGATAGCTGTGTTAGTTGACGACCTCATCATAGCAACTCTTGGCAGAGCCCTAGGAGGTTTTGAGGATATCTTTTCCTCTGCAGGTCCAGGCAAATTCTTCTCAAGCAAAAATACATAAACATGAAACTAAGATCAGAACATTACAGGAGATGTTTCTAAATAAAGCAAGCAAGTAGAAAATAGGTATCTCAAAAGAAGCATCACAAAACATGGCTGATTCTTGTTATTAGGAATTCAATTATGTGGAGCTCTATATATTGAACAAAATAGCTAACCCTGTTAAAGAGAGCAAGAGTCTATCATGGATTCATGGTCATTGAGATTTTAATTCAATGTGAAGTACATACTAAGACTTGGTGAGCAATATTACGTGGAAAAATACTAGTTAATGGGCTTTTGATTGCATGTTCAGGTACATAACTCAGACATTACTGTAAACAGGAATTCGCTATGATGCCTAGCTGGTTCTACTCACAAGAATTTCAGTCAATTTCAGAAATCAGGATATATCATACATTTCCTATGAGCTTTGTTAGTAATGCAATAAATGTCAAAACACACGTCCAGTTATTCGCTAATGGTTGAAAACTGCTGCAGAGGTCATGATTACTGAGTAACTAGAGGCATGGGGCATACCACTCTTGCAGTTGCAGAGTCTTTCACGTTAACTTGGGGCCTTTGTTTGGCACCAACTCCTCCTTGGCTTGTTGAAACAGGGGTCCTTATCTGAAGGTGAACAAATATTAGCATGTGAATAGTGATAGCACTAGCCACAGAAATTTCGGATTAGATAATGATCAATTGGGTTACCGTACCTTAGACTGAGGCATCCGATCAACGCCTTTTCTAGCTGGAAAGAGTCATATAATAGTTCCATCAGTTACCCAGATAAATCTCACTAAAGTTGTGTCAACATTTGAGGTTTGTTACCTGTAATACGAAGCACATTTGCTGTGGCCTTTGGGGGTTTTGAGCTAGCAGCAGGCCCACCTGGAACTTTATTAGGTTTGCCAAGAGACCTTTGGATGGAAGCACGTACGTTGTCAAACAGCTCGGTCTCAAGGCTTTCCGTCACCCAAGTTTCACTTTCCAGAGTTGAGGTTGTTGACTCCCCTGATTTACTCATTTCCTCTACGATTCCAGGCAGCCTAGAACCCTGTGTCTTGCGGAAGGTGCTGTTTACAATGGCCAATTCTTCAGTGTCCAAAACACCTGCAAAGATGAAGAAATACTAAGAGGTGCTATCCATCTGCATCATCTGAGTTTACTACAAGTGACAGCAGCAATTTCAAAACAAAATGGGAAAAGTCAGTACTCAAGACACAAGGGTATATAACAAAAGGTGTTAGTTACAGAAGAAACATTTGATTCGAGGGCAATGTGCTGTGATTGGGAATTTGGGATAACTCCAACTTTTAGCCAGTGAATACGTGCAAGTTTACTACAGCAAGCAGCAACCAGAATTAGGACAAAATAAAAGGTAACCTTAAGATTCATGAGCTTCTAGTGAAGCCTGTAACCAAACGCGACAATTCTACAAAAGAAACATTTGATCCTTGGATTTTGACAGGGATAAAACAGAACCACGGCGAACCTTCACTGGTAAAAAAGGCGCTGTTCCAAGCCAAGCTCTTGCGGAGGTTCGCCCCCGTCTTGGCCTTCCGCTGCTTCGGGGACTCCGCCCGCTCAGGGGCCGCTTGGTCCTCCATCACACCATCGGTATCCGCAGTCAGGCCCGCTGCATCCGTAGAACCGCCGGCGGGGTCCAAATAAGAGGTCGCCTCGGCGCCAACCAGGGATCCTAAAAACCAAAATCGCCGCCCGTCAGATCCACAAATCGCAACAACAAAGGGCACTATACCCGCGATTCCTCCGAAGGAAGGGTGGTCGAGTAGAAAACCTCACCTGCGTGGGGCGGATCGGGATGACGCGGCGGGGCCTGGGCCGGGGGCGGAGTGGCGAGGTCGAGCAGGAGGTCGTCCTCGGCGGAGACGTCGATGAGGGAGAGCGCCTCCATGGGCGCGGCTTGGGGGCCGGAGGGAGGTCCGGGTCGCCGGAGACCGGTGGGAAACCCTAGATCGCCGCCGGTGCGGGGGGTGGGGACTTGGAGAGGAGAGGAGAGGATGCGAAGGCGAGGCGAGCTGGAGAGACGTTGGAGATGGGGATCGAGGGTTAGGCGGCTGGGTATAAAAAATGTCAGGGGAGGGGGTTGCTGCCCGCTGCGAGTGACGGCGTCCTGCCGTTTGGGGAGACACTGACTGATGGGGCCGGGTGATTGTTAGACGAGCGGGATGGTTTGAATTTTCGGGCGTTCGGGCCGTGTTTCTCTTGGGCCTCTATTTGAGTTGGATTTGTGGCCCAGGTACACATGGTTTTCTGTATCAACGGTCTGTTTTCTTTTTCCTCTCTCGGGTAGTCTAATGTTCACCAGGAAACCATACATACGTTGTAAACTAAAACTACGATACTTACTGTTTAGAATGCATTTTTTTCTCTCTCATGTATCAGAGCTATGTATCTTTATATTAAGAAGAAGAGAATTTTTTTACGATGTTATCCCAGGAAAGCTTTACGACGCTCAAAAAAAAAATGCTTTTATTTATAAAACTACATAAACCGCGAATGTAATTGTGAGTGTACTCCATTGATCCTTGTGTGGTTTAGATAGAGTATAAGCTGACTTTGGATTATGCGCAATCCTAGATGGAAACATATAGGAGAGATTGCAATCGATCAAATCTAACAGAGCCTACCCTATCCTGCCATAACAGCTTGAATCCTCCCATAATAGCTGGATCCTTCCCTGCACTCGAAAACAGATGCTGTTAAAGTGGTTTCAAATGTTTGTGTCATGGCAGACATCCACGCACGGATAAGGCGCCAATGATTTTGCCTTGCAGAAAGCGGCGGCAGGCAGTAGCATTGCCATCATGCACGGATAGGCCTGCGCAAGAAAAAGGATCCATCGATCACACACGCCGTTTCCATTTATCTTGCTTTCCAGGATGTGTTTCCTGCTTTCAGGCAGTTCAGAGTTCGTCGAGCTTGTTTTTTGCATTGGAAATTAAATTGGATCATATTTTGCCTTAAAAACATCTGAAGCATATATTTCTCTAAACTTCACCAAATTTTTTACATCAAACCACACATCCGACAACAGGAATCAGGTTCGACTGCCTGTAACAGGATAAATTTGCTGCTTTGCTTGCACTGAACACAGTTCTCATGTTTTTCATTGAGCTAGAGACGATGCCATCAAAATTAAGTTAACCTTCGCCGTCGGTCGACCTTACCATTCGCTCACTGTGGTCTTCAAGGTGGAAGAAACTGATGAGCTTGAGGCTGTTCAGATAGTTGTGCTTGGGTAGCAGCCAAGGACACGCAGGAAACTTGCGATTTCCTGCACGTAGAAAACATCTCCAGGTTAAATCGTTAGCGATTCAGAAACTAATAGTGTGATGACCATTTCATTTGAAAATGTTGGCATGTTCATCTTGAGAAATACTAGTGATTGTCTCCTTTTGACGTCGGTGTCTTTTTATTCTTTTGGGGAGGAACACCATATGTTTCAAGAGAAATACTTGGTACAGCTTATATTTCAGAAGATATAAATCATATCATGACTCAGTTGTGGCTTGCAGATGATAGAACACTGACCTCTAGTTCCTTCAGAGCATTTTGCGTGGGGATCTCAGCCAACGATGCTTCGAAATCAACATAGAAAATGTAATTGAACTGCCTGCGATCACGGCACAAGAGTTTAGTTTGATGAAGCTGGGAGATGGCACTGATATTATCAAATGCAGAGAATCGTACTTGTTGAAACAGGAAAACTACTTAATAGTTAATAAGTACCACAAGAGCCGGCGCCGGCACAAATAGCAGCAGGACAGAATGCTGTTTCAGGTCTAAATATTGTTTTATCAGAATTAAGCATACACAGAAACATAAGTTCTTGGAAAAAGTTTCTAGCAGCAGTAGAAAGGATCATCACAAAGGCACAAATAGGAACCATTGTTACTATATTTTTTTCATCAGATTTTTGAGCTGTGGAAGTAATTCTCAATAAGTTCCACACAAATTTGCATCTGGAAGCAGATAAACATGATTGTCGTCAGTATCAGACAGATGATAATTTAGTTGGTGGAAGCCCGGAAAATGAAACAGGGGAGAGAGGATGCAGGGATACCCGAAATAGCATGTCCAAGTAATTATTTTACAGAAAAAATAAATTTTGTGCTGAAAGTATATTAGCATACTTTTCAGTTCCCAGAGTCCTCATTGGTTTGCCCCTGTTTGGTCTGCTCTCAATCTTCAGGTCAGCAATGGAAAGTCAAGGATTCAGAATTAATTTCAACTCACAAACCAGGAATCCTGAAAGAAATTTGAAAATTCAAGAGAAAGTTGATCCCATGTATCACCTTTGTCAAATTTAAATCTCTCTTCCAAAATGCCACTAAGGCTTTGTGAAGTGTCCCAGGGCCTTCTTCAAGACCAAAAACGATGCTTGTCTGGTAAATTAACATAGCTAAGTTGCATCATCGAACACTTGATCGGAAAATGTATTTGATGAAAATGTATTTCCCAAGTACCTTATATTTTTCATATTCATTGGGAATGTTAGCAGTTATGGCCAATACCAGGTACCTTGAGGTATTTGGTGAAGCATCCTGCAAAATGTTTGTTTTACTGTGTTAAATTTCTGAATGAGGTGAAGCTGAACATGAACCAAAAAAGCAGGCTCCTGATTAATAAGACTTCCTGACAATATGTTAAAGATAAAACCTATGTGTGCGAGACACTATATTTGATAACATTGTTGTTGATTACAATTTGCACCTATGTAACCTTAGTTATGCTACATCAGCTCCACAAGATGGCTTCCAAGGCATACCAAATCTAGTAAATGTAACTGTTCGCAGGTTGTGCTTGGATATCGACATGCCGATCAGAGTGGCAGCGCATCAGTATATACTACAACCAGATAACCTTCCAAACTGATATCTAACGAACTGCCTCCCTGATCAAATGAACCAATTTTATGACTGAAGCTCAAGTAAACTCGTCTGGCGAAATAATGAAACAGAAAGATAGTGTTCTGAAATAGTCGTAAAGACTTGACGAGAAAAGGATACATTTTGAGTAATGTATACTCATTACACCTGTTTAGTAGTTCATATGTGCAACACTGAGGAAAGGGAGAAAGGAATATAAAATAAGATGAAATTTTGAGCACCCATCATTATGTGCCTTGTCTGGCAAAGCAGTAAACTTAAATATTAAAAAAAAAAATTTACTACCTGAAAGTTGCACTCTAATATGTTAAGTCCATACAATTCTGCTGATCGAGCACTTCCTATAACTTCATCATCCCTCAGATTTTGCTTGGATATAATCTGCAAAAGGGTATAAAAAATCACATATAGGAAAATCCAATATATGAAAAGGAGTATGTAATGTTTTAACAGGTACCTCAGCACCAGCAGCTCCATGATCTACATTTTTCTTTGAGACACCCAAATTAGAAAGTGAATACTCGCATTGAGCAAGATCCTGCATACAACACTCACAGCTGATGAGGTGATTGAGATTATACACTCAGGGGAATAATGTGTGCTCTAATTTTCCTCTGTTTCGGATTTTTTCATATAAAATGCATATGATTGTGAATTTTGCTACCAAAAGTTTGTCCAAATAATAACACTAGTTCAAGGTGATGTACCAAGGCAGGGACCCACACATAAGCATACATGGGCAACAAAAACATCTGAGTGTTCAGTTTTCAGCAGAACCTGTGGATGGCTGAAAATTGTCTGCAAATCGTCCTTCTGCACTCCAGGTAAAGCCAGGAGACATAGCTCTACATCCATTTGTACTTCTTGCACAATTTGCAAATTGTGACTAAGAAGCAAGTCATAGGTCGGATGAAAGCTTCCAATGGATGAATTTTCTATAGTAAGAACAGCTTTATCAGCAAGTGAAGACTCAACAGCCTATTAGTTAGCGAGAGAATTAGAATGGATATTTTTTTGAGTTTTTAGGTTACATATGTGTAAAATCTCTGAAAGGGTGACAACCTCGAGTGCACCTTCAGAACTTTTGTACGGTACTGCTATACAATTTCGGAAGGCTTTGAGCACCATTGCCTCAATGACTGTACCAGGTGAACCCTATATTCAGGAGAAGATGCATGAAAAATTATACAAAACTGTTAAGGTGAATGATTACAATTTGTACCTGATATGTCACAAGGACATTAGACCTTTCAGTATGCAATGACAGATCAGTTGAAATCAATGGCCCTGCATAAGAGACGAGGAAATCTCAGTATCATGTGTACTTGTATAGACTTGCCATGGAGCACAGATACAGTATATGCTGAATAAAAAGGTTGTTAAAATAGGAACCGTACTTTGTTTTGTCTCATTAAGAATTGAATGCATGTTATTCAACCCAAGAAATAAGTTGTGGGAAACTGAAGAGTAGATGGATGAGCACTTGAACACCAAAACTCGTGTTGCCAAGGAAAATTACAATATCGGAGTTTACACACGAAAAAAGGATCTCACGATTGTAAGAGTGGAACAAACTAAAGGATATAATTAAAAAAGAAATATCGAATCTAGATATGTATATAATAGAAAAAAAAAGAATCAATGTTTAAATAACCATGTTGACCTAATTTTGCAGAGAAACATTTAAATAATCAGTCCTCATACGAACATTGTATGCTAACATGACTGAATGAATCTTCCAATGCAAAAGGACTAGGAATGATTCCTCGCAGCCCAGTAGGGAAAAGAAAATGGAAACGGTGAGATGGAACTTACCAACTAAGAGATCATTCGATGCCCACCTCTCCATGGTAGAGCTGAGAGACGGGCAGTCGCAGCTTAGGAGGTGGGGCCAGGACTAGGGCCGCGGAAGGTAGCAGATCGAGCGTGGCTGGAAGGCAGCCAAAGCGGCGCGGCGGGGCCATGACAGGGAGGGGGAGGCGGCGTCCGGCGGTGGAAGAGCCCATGAGAAAGGGGAGCCGAGGGAACCGTGGTTCCTTCGATGTGGTCACCTACAACACCGGACCGCGTCCACATCTGGTCCCACGTGTTAGTGATCACGTCACCTAGGGTGATAAAGGGATTTAGAATTTTGTTTAGAGCCAGGCTCAAAAAGATCCGAACCTATATTTAATAAAATTTGAGTTAAAAATAGAACCGAGTTGGATTGCAAAGGTAGGTTCCATTACACGTCAGCTTACACAGTAATATGGTATGATTCCCTTTCTAAGAAATGAATATAGGAGCTGAGAGCGACATATACGTATTTGGATGAGAGGCAATGTTAGCCAAGCCAACTCTTGATGTTGACCTACGTAAATACACCTATTTATTGGGATTAATGAAAATTACTAACATGACCACATACTAGTACAAAGTTGCGAACACAGAAATCACATAAACATGAAAAATGATCGAAAACATTAAGCACTCTAATTTTAGAAACTTTGTAGTAAAAAGGTAAGGTTTAGTTCATGGGAAATGTGGCCTGATCCAAGCAAGACGTTGTATTAGCAAAGAACTCGTGTATAATTGGCGATGGTACCATGCGCCATATGGCAGTTATATGGTTAACATACTGGATGAGGCGAGCACCCGCACTACAAGGGGAGGTGCTGCCACATTGCTCATACTAGAAATGATAAGATAGGGGTTTGTTCATTTAACAGAGGTAACCTTATTGTTA
This sequence comes from Panicum hallii, assembly GCF_002211085.1. Lineage (NCBI taxonomy): Eukaryota > Viridiplantae > Streptophyta > Magnoliopsida > Poales > Poaceae > Panicum > Panicum hallii. The sequence continues at coordinate 50,839,439 of NC_038043.1, forward strand.
GAAAGACATAAGATCCCACACATCTCATAGCCGGCGGCGCACGCAATTTGATTGGAAGCATGTCTTTGCATTGTAGGGTGGCATTCTTGATGTCATTAAGTATAGGTGTACCACTTGTACGTGACAATGTGTCCACTGTATTACAAGGTCAGAGGTTTGTTTCGCAGCCTAATGTGGTATTTAGTTGAAGTGAAACAGAGGGTATGCTGCCTTTTGATTAATTTTTTTCACCTGTCAAATTCTCCTCATTTGCCAATCTAACTAGAAAATACTACCTCATTATAGTGAATTCGATTCCATCAAGGTTTAGATCTGTTTCCAATCCAGATCCATGTGTCTATTTATTTTGGATTTATTTTTCTTTACAAGGTGACCTAGATCCTTTAGATCCTTTTATACCGGTCGAGTTTTTTTTTCCCTTATGGACTCCTACACATTATTTCTACTCAGATACGACCAAGGCAACAGTAGGCCCTAGCCCCGCAAGCACGGTACACAAGTGTAGTTGCGTATACAAAATAAAATAATATATCATACGTGAAGCACCTCTCTTTTTTGTAGAGATCTGCCCGCTCTGCCCAACCGTCAATGACAGGCGCGTCTATACGTGTGACGAAAAATACATATATCTATGCCTAATATTCCGTCTTTTATTTTTTTATGAAAGAAAACTCTATGTATTCTGCCTTGGTATATTTCCAAATCATTTATCCTAACTTAAGATTCCCTGTACTGGACGTACGTACATACCCTTGACCACAAGCTTCCTGGCGCCGGGCGTGGTCATCACAGCCGGCACGACAGAACCTGGCGGCGGCGCCTCGTCGCCGTCCCTGTCGCCCATCTTCGCACGGGCCACTGACGGTGAGCAACCTGTCCCTCGTCCCCAGCTCGTTCTCACGGTGGGCGAGCAAGCTGCCACACGCATAGGGACGGCGGCGGCAGAGAGCGGGAGAACGAAGCTTGGCAAGGCGGCGGCGGCCATGGAGGATGCACATGCACAAGGAAGAGCTCAATCGGGGGATGTACAACCGCGTGAGGTGCGTGATCGAGGACTCGGATTGCGTGCCGCAAGCTGTATGTGAATCAGTTTCCTGTTGCTGCTCCTCGGGTAAGCTTTGGCTCCAGCAGCAGCTTGATTGTAGTGAGCCAGCGATGCATGAGCATGAGCTTTGTCGTTTGTCTGTTTGCCTGCTCAGGTGCGTCTCTTGGAGTCTTTGGCGAGGCGATAGGCATGAGCATGACGTTGGATAAGGGACATGTCAAGTGCAAAAGCGAGGACTAGCTTTGGTGTCTTTGGCTCCTTATATTTTTATTTACATTGTCGTATTATTTATCATAAATTAAATTTGGCCAACTTTAATTAAATTTATAAAAAAATAATAATATCTATAATACCAAATTTGTTTCATTGAGTATAGGTTGATAGTGCATATATTGGATAGTATAATTGTTGCTATATTTTTCTATAGATTTGATTAAAATTAGTTAACTTTAACTTCGGATAAATTTAATACGATATATAAATAAAAATGGAAGGAGTAGCATATTCGGTTCACGCACCTTAATATCACACATGTTATTTCTAAAGTTATTTTATTTTGTGAATTATCATGTCATGGAAATTTGCATCAAAATTAGAGAAGAATAGAAGGCACTTCTAGGAGAAGGTTCATCGTCAGCAACCTGCCCTCGCCGTTACCGTACAACGTCGTCGGCCACCGGCGACGTGCTCGAACTTTCGGATGGCAAGTGGAGAAAGAGGAAACCTGGAGCAGCTGTCCCAGTCCTAGCGCCTGCCTTCATCTCTGATCGTCTCCTTGGGCGCTTAGCATCGATCGCCTTTTGACCCTTGCAAGTTGCAACAAAGACAAATCTCTCGCGCGCCACGCAGAAATCTCCCGTGAAAAAACCGAGCAACTGCCTGTTTGGTCACCCGGCTAAATTTTAGTTCCTATCTTATCAAATATTTGAACAGTAATTAGAAGTATTAACTATAGACTAATTATAAAATTAATTGCATAGATGGAGGCTAATTCGTAAGATGAATCCATTAAACTTAGTTCATGATTTGACCATGCTACGCTATAGTAAATATATGCTAATGATGGATTAATTAGTTTTAATAGATTTATCTCGCGAATTAGCCTCCATTCATCGTGCAATTGGTTTTGTAATTAGGCTATATTTAATACTTCTAATTGGTATCAACATCCGATGTGAAGGGACTAAAGTTCAGTCATCCGAATCAAACGGACCCTAGACGAGGGGGACTAAAATTTAATCCCTGTCACATCGAATATTTGGACACCAGTTAAAACTAGTAAATATAGTTTAATTATAAAATTAATTGCATAAATGGAAGCTAATTCATGAGAAGAATCCATTAAATCTAATTAGTTCATAATTTGATCATGTTATGCTACAGTAAATATGTGCTAATAATTAGGCTTCACCTTATGAATTAGACTTTAATTATACAATTAGTTTTATAATTAATCTATATTAACGGATATCAAACATCCTATCGGATGGGAGTATACTTTAATCCGGCCGATGCAAACATACCCGCAGGCCGGAGGCCACACCAAGATCACGTCAAGTGAAGGGCCGGCCGGAGCATCACATCATCACCCGTTCGCCCTTGCCTGCATCTTCTTTTCTGCTTACCCGGAGGTCCAAAGGGGGAACCGATCCTGGCCGTGTTCTCATGCTTTTCCACCTTTTGCGTGAAAGATCTGTCTAGTTTTTTTTTTCTTTTGATTTTCGGTGAACGAATACAAAGATTTGTCTAGTTGACCGTGGTGGACTGGTAGTCCTCTGGTGCGTGGATGACCTAGTACTAGACTAGATGTCTCCGCTTTGGGAGTGGAGTGACGTACTGATGAGAGACATTAGTTGATCACTTTACTTGTTCATAAATGACAACAGTAATCACAAGACTCCAGAATCCTGATGCATGGTTTCCCATGCTGCTCTCTTATGAAATGATCATGTCACCTAACCTTGGTTACGTTCACAAATCCATCGATTTCCTTTGTACTCACACCGGGGGTGAAAAGTGAGATGTAAACCTGAACTCACAGAGTATCAGTTTCTGTTCATTTCTAAAGGACCGCATACCACGATTGTTCTTTGTTTCACTAACAAAAACTTCCTCTTGAAAAAACAAAAAACAATAACTGAAACGATACAAATGTGTCTTGTTTGTCCTTTTCATTACGGGTGGACCACCTTCGTTTCACGAGAAAGGATCAGCATTTCCCACTGACATCTGGAATAAGAACAAGATGAAATGCTCAAAATTCACCGAAACTCCATGGCAAGAGCTCTGGCTGGCATATGCCAGCAGATGTTCCAGGTGCCGGAGTCCCTCTCCGATTCTGATTTGTGAGAGGGACTCTGGGAGGAATGTCTGTGGAGAGCAGGCATGCCCGGTAAAGCCTACGGCAGGTAGGCCCGATGATTCTGCCGTGGAAAGCGCGGACACGAAACACAGGGATTGCATCTGCTTGCAGACATCTTTAGCAGGCGCAGCAGTGGCCACAGCCATCATGCATCGTAGGCCTGCCCGCACAAGAAAAAGGAACAATCGAGTCATCGATCCCAGCAAAATACACCATTCCGTTCCATCCACCTCCTCGCTTTCATGGTCAAATATCTCATAGTACCACATGCTTTGTACTTTCAGATGCACAAGGGAATAAGAATCATCCATCTCAAGCAAACACAAAATGAGCATGCACTTCAGAGCGCAGACAGTTCAGATTTCGTCTTCAGAACTGTTCCAGTACCATATGGGCGCCTTGTGTTCTTCCATCCACAAACCTTTTGCAGAAACCAGGGAGGGAGATACAACTGACAGTGTATGTGCCAGAACTAGCAATGGAAGTCTTGCATTTTGGTAGTGCCAAGTTTTACAACACATTGCTGGACAATCAGTGAAAGAGAGAAACCGGTGAAGAGAGAAGAAAATGGCAGGCCTAGTTTGACACACTCTAACCCCTGTCTCTGGCAGCTAAACCGCCCTAGTGGCGAGGCACGTCCCAGATGCTTGGTAATTACAGATTCTGGGCAATGGTTTGTGCATAGATTTCACTTACACAATACCACTAGATCGATCTCAATCTCTAGGTTTCCTTAGACTTGCCCTTCTTGGACTTGGACGACTTCTTGTCATGGTTCTTGGACCCGAGGCTGTTCACCCAGGTGTAGTCGCTCGGCACCGTGAAAGGGTCGGCGTTGTCAGTGACCTGCGACAGGTTCGCGGGCTTGGATCTTGAGCTCTTCGAGCTCCACTTCAGGTAGGAGCTCTTGTGGGTGTCGGGCTTGGCCATGATGCTTCCTGGCCCTGGGCTCGCCAAGAGACTGGGGCTCGACATCGGCGTGAAGAACTCCTCCGGCTCGATGAGGGGTACAAACTTGGTGAATGTGATGACCACCCTCACCGTCGGCACAACAGGGATCGCAACCTGCATGGACCACAAAACCAATCAATCAGCTCAATGCGCAGATATTGTATTACCCCACAGCTGCATTGCATCTGGGAGTACAGATGATCTATGAACAAGATAATCCTTCCAAGAATAGCAGATGATGCACACAGCCTTCAGAGCATGATGATACAATTTACTATGCTAAGAAACAGCTAAAGGTGCAGACAGGTTGCTATGTTTTAGCAAAGTGGTGGTGTCTGCACTTCAAGTGAAAACCACTTGTGTGAAACATGATGGAGTGGACTTTCATAAGTGCTCCATGCTGTATACCAAACCAGCTCTACTACTTTCCAACACGCCAGGTTTAGTTATTACTATCAAGCTTTCATTTTTCTTAGAAATCCCCTAGAAGGACGGCTGCTTCTTTCCTTGTCTTCTAGTATGCAGGTGAGTACCTGCGCTGAGTAAATTCCCTTAAATTTGTGCCCTAAATGCTTGTCTCATATTTACTCAGGTCGAATTTGTACTATTCAGCAATATACTAAACAGTGAAGAACCGTTGAAACTCTCAAGTCTCCACATTTTTGACCTTTTTTTCTTTCCCTGGGGATTACTCTCCACAGGTTGCACGCCAGTACACCACCACCAGTTCTGCATCGACTTCCTATGTCATTGCTACTGTGACAGCTGAACTGTCCCAATCATAGCATTGAAGAACCACTAGGCCTAAAACTCTCTGGACAAAAATTCAGCAACCAGATGTGGAGCAAATAGCAGATTGTACATCCAGGGCTTTGCCTTGTTCAGTTGAGTTATTAGGACATCAATTGTGCTGATGCATTGCCAATTTACTGCAACACGAACTGATCGCAATACTTTGTTAAACTACCAAAGCATTCGAAATTATTTGCAGAATCGGGCAGCCATTGGAAATAAGAACCAAAAATACAAGCAATTTTGTGTTCTTGAGTGAGCAGGAGAGCAGAATTAGTGCTGTTACCTTCACGGGGAACGTCCCTGGTGGGAACTTGGTGGTGAGAAGCTCGCGGAGCCGGCGCACGGCGCGCACGCGGCTGGCCAGGATGTCCAGCAGCGGCAGGAACTCGTCGACGCTCAGCGGGAAGTCCTCCGTGAGCCACACCGACGGCCGCAGCGTCTTCACCGTCTCCTCCTCCTTCCACTTGGCACCCCCCGTCGTTGTCGTCCCTGAGTGCCGGCCAAAGAGGCCGTCCTCGCCGCGCCCTACAGACGCGCACGCCGGCAGCCGCCGCGGCACGTCCACGCTATTCCTCCGCCTCTGCGGGGTGCCCAAGTGCGAGGGCGGACCCGCCACGCTGCGCCGCCCGGGCACGTAGCAGCTGCGCCGCGCCGGCGGCGGAGGGATGTCGGCGACCAGGAAGTCGCCGTCTTCGTCGTCGTCCCGGATCTCTAGCGGCAAGAACTCATCGTCGTCGCCGCCGCCGTCCTCGTCTCCGGCCAGCTCGAAGGTGAAATCCTTGCGCCCGGCACTCGCGGCCTTAAGGGTGCGGAAGGAGAAGACGACGTTGTGGACGTCGAACACCCGCGCCTTCCACTCGCCGACGTTCTCCGTCTTCTCCTTCCGCAGCCAGGTGGTCCTCGGCACGAGCCTCGCGGAGGAGATGTTGAGCCCCGGCCGGTAGGCGGCCGCGTCGGAGGTGGCGGCGTCCTCATCGCCCGCTGCCGCGGCCGCGGCGAACGCGTCGTGCACCTCGCGCCGGCCTCGGTGGAGCACGAGCAGCGAGCCCGGGGGCAGGCGGCGGCCGCCCGCGTTGGCCTCCTCGCCGAAGAATAGGAAGGAGTGGTCGGCGCGGCGGATGCGGAGGCCGTCGAAGCCGGCAAGCGTGGTGTCCGCGCGCAGGTCCGCGCCGCGCTTCCAAATGCGGTAGGTGTCGGAGGGCGCGGCGCGCGAGAGCAGCGGCACGACGGAGCTCTCGAAGTGGAAGTCCACCTCGAGGTAGAAGTCCTGGACCCGGCGAAGCGCGGCGGAGAGCGCGGGCGCCCGGCGGCGGAGCTTGGCCCAGGCGGCGAGGCGGTGCGCGCGGAGGAGGCAGGCCGCGATGTCCCTGCACCCGAGGCAGAGCGCCTCCTGGAGCGGGGTCCACCCGGCGTGGTTCTGCAGGGTGGGGTCCGCCCCCGCGGCGGCGAGCGCGGAGGCCATGGAGGGGAGCCGGAGCCGGACCGCGAGGTGGAGCGCGGTGTCCCCGCCGGGGACGTCGCGCCGGTCGAGCGCCGCAGCGACGGAGGACGCGAGGCGGGCCTCCCGGGCGGCGTCGGCGGCGGTGAGGACGCGGGACGGGTGCGCGAGCGGCGGGAGGCCCGCGAGGATGGCCTGCAGCCCCGCGGCGTCCCGCAGCGCGACGCAGTGGTGCGCGGGGCTGTGCGCGTAGTCGGCGGGGCGGATCGGCGCCGACGACGTGCGCTTGGGCCGCGCGCCGCCGCCGCCGGCCGCGGTGGAGGGCGAGGAGGAGGGATCCTGGACGGGCATTGCCTGCTCGGGCGGGGGGGGGGGGGGCTGCGGGCGGGAGTTGTTGGCCGGGCACTTGGGATTCTCGCGGTTCTTCTCGGGTTCTGAGCTCGGCAGAGGAGCTCAGCGTCTGGTGCGGTGTGGTGTGGAGTGGAGTGGGGAACCGTGCAACCGTTGGTGGTGGTGGGGGTGGGGTGAGAAGAAGGGAAGGGGAGAGAGGTGGCTGGGCCGGGCTGGGTCAAGAAGTGGCAAATTAATTGCTGGCTCAGCAGGCCCATGGGTATATTTCGCTACAAGATTTAATGGAGTTTTTGGTTTTTCAAATAAAATAATGGAATTTGCCTCTCCCTCTCGCGTAAGTTTGCATTTTTTTTAACAAAACAGGGTGACATATGAAGGACACATGGCGTCATTCGTCAAATTACTGATGTGATCCAGTAATATTCCATTTTCTTATACCATGAAGCTAAGGCTTGAACAAACACCGTTTTTACACGCGAAAATATTGGACCATATGTGCACTCGGATTTACCCTGGATTGACTTGATAAGCGGATGCAGTTGCGGTCCAAGGCCAAGCACGGTCACTTTCATGAACTAACGGTGGAAGTAAAACTGTAAAAGAAGGGGCATGCAACGGATTGATACAGAGGCGGGTAAACACGAAAGTGCCACGTCATCAGTAGTAAGAAAAAGAGAGTCGTAAAGTTCTAGGTTCAACGTGGGTGTGCTGACTGCTGAGAGAAGGGGTAGTACGACAAATCCAGCTTTTTTAAGGGGTGGGTCCGGGCCGGGCTGGGCCGGATTCTGTGGCCCACGTCTTCGCTTTATTCATGCCGCTGCATCCTCGTTTTCATTCCCCTGCTTGATTCTGGTCAGCAGCCGACTGCTTGCTCCTTTCGCCTTTTCTACTTCTCTCTCCTCTTTTTCACTTTCGGATTAAGGCCCTCCATAGATTTGCTGTAAAAATAATGTTTAGTGATGTCCTCCGCAGTTGAAGAGATTAACTAGCAATGCTGCGACCAAAGATGTGTGATGTGTCATCTACGGCCGGATACAGAAGCCTCGATGGCCCCGAAACTATAGTCTATCAGCGCAGATTAATGCATTAGGCATTGCTCTAGGATTAAGACGCCTAACAAGGGAGTGTATGTACAAGTTGGGTCATGCAAAGACCGTGAAGAAAAGAAACGGGAAACCCTGGCTCTTTGGGCCGTTGCCTTTGCCTTTTCCTTTTTGGTACGTACGAGAATCTCGCTTCATCCCCTTCTTTGGGTTGAGGCCGGTGGCATGCATAGCAGCAGGACACACTCGCGCTGTGAGCTCGATCTGATTCTGACGCCATGCTAGCTATTGCTACCCCCATTTTCTTTCTTTGCTCCATGGGAGGATCTCGGACCTCCTTTAATGGGGATGGGAGACGACGGTTGGATTTCTTCGTTCGGAATCGGATCACATTCACATCGCTTTGCCTTTCCTCTCCTTTTTCTTTCGCGTTCTTTTTCCCGCCTTGGAATCCTCCTCCGTCCAGCTGGCGCTACAGATTTGGGCCTGGCTGCTGCGGCGGCGGGCCCGCTCGCCGGCCAGTTACCGAACAAAAAAAGAAGAAGAAGCGAGGGTCACCTGTGACGGGGACGCTGCTGTTTCTCTCTCTGCCCCGGCCCGGACCACTCCGTCCGTGCGTGGGTGTTCATGCATGGCGGTGTGCGTGATGATGGGATGGTGGCGCTGGCGCGGCGCCGTGCCGATCGATGGATGGATCCTCTCGCGGCCGCAGCAGGCAGCTACCCGATTTAAGGGCGTCACGAGCTCACCGACAGGCCGGAGGTGATGATGATCTGAGGCCATCAGCAGGGGTAGGATTCGGCCATTCGGGATCATCTATTGTGCTTTCAGACGCAAAGAGGATGATATTGGAGACGCTGATGCTCAAGGACTAAACACACTTATACCTGCAGTTCAGAAATGGAGCCACGTATGTGTAGTGGCAATGATTTTCAAGGTTTTGAATAGCTAGCTATAGCTGCTGCTATAGTAGGCTATAGCTACTAAGGAGAGCAGTTGCTATGGTATTTAATCTGCTAAAACTGATTATAATCCGTTAAATGCCGGCTATAGCCCGTTAAATATCGTAGTGGTAGCTCTACCGCTAAACGCGTTAGCTGATGATTTAAAATCTCCACGTTTTTAGCAGGTTTCTTGGCTATGCTGCGACACCCGTTGATGATTTTATGCCAGCGGCAGTAACATAGTACTACCGGTAGCATACAGCGACGCAAGGCAATACTAAACGCTGTCACGGTAACAGCTGGGGAGGCACGGGACGGCAAGGTTGGGAGCAGGCGAGCAGCCAGTAAAAAACACACAGCAAGAGGCCACGGATAGCCCGGTAGAATACTCTGACTCTCTGAGACAGAGTGGCGTTGCTGCATCGGCCTTGGCGACGGGTCATAGACGTTGCTGCAGCGTTGCACGAGGCCAGGGCCCCGTCCTGTCTGCACACCCTCCCCTCTCCTCGCTCCTCGCACGGTCGCACCCCAGGATCTTCTCTGCCGCTCGCGCGCTCCATCTCTGCGCGCCCTCCCTCCCGCAACCTCGCCGGCTCGCCGCCGGTCGTCGTCTCGCACTGCCATGGGGTTCGGCGCAGGAGATCCTGCTGGCTGCTGGGGCCAAGCCTGGCCTACCACTGTTGCTCGAAAGAGATAGGAGATGGCATGAACAGCCGTGCGCGCCCATGGCCGTTGTTAATTAAGACGAGAGACGATGGTGGGTCCCCCCCCAGGCCCCAGCCCTGCGGCAAACCTGCATTTATCCATGTCAGTTCATCATCTAGTACAGCTGCCGCACCACGACACGTGACAGCTCGCTTGATGTGTTTTGACAGATTTATTAACGTGTCATTCGTTCCAGATAAGCAGTACTGCTAACTATAGTCACAGTACAAGTCTATTCAAGATTGTTGTTTGTTACGCTCTGTAGCGTTGATCACTCCGTATGGTATCTAAGTTTGCAGCTACATCGACAATGCATGCGATGCTAGTGCCACGAAATTCACCGTGAAAAGTTTGATGGTAAATAAGTTTTTTGTTTTTTAAAAAAACATTTTACAGTATTCCCGTCAGTCTATTATTAAAAAAAATCACATTGCACTAATATATTCATATGAATCGAGTTCTAGCCGGTGAAGAGGCTGTTCCAAGCGTCTGAAGTGGCCCATCAGACATGTGACTTCTTCTGACCGATACGCTTCATCCCGCGAGGACGACCCATGATTACGGATTGCGGCATCATTAGAGCCTGCCGCGTGCTCACCAAAAGTGTAATTATGCAAATAACAAAACACTCCATTTCTCTACACGAGCATTCATGACGCTGCACACCCATGACCCAACAGCTTCACCAATCATGCAGAATTCATACGATTGGAACCCGGAATCCATCCTTGGAACACACGGGCTTACGTTTCCTCGACTGAAATAGCCAAGAAAAACAAGAATATGAACTGTTGCAGTGTACAATCGCAACACAACATAGAGCTCACGCCCAACATATTGTATTCTACAAGACTCTGTATTTTAAATAATCAGGCCTTGCATCCACTTACCCAGCCAAAAACAATACGGCAGGCTAACCTTGTCATTAACCGGATAGAGCAATGGGAATCTTTCGGTTGAACCAAGCAGTTGCATTTTAAAACGAATATAATGAACACAGATAACGCCAGTCACAGACGAGCCCCAAGGCAAGTGCAGAAATAGTGGAATAGCAAATGTTTCAATCCAGAAGCAAATAGTATTGGACTACCACGGGCCATTCCAACCTTATACAATCCAAAAACACTTAAAACCTAAGGACGCATTAAGCCATGAAGCAATCCGGCAGCATACTAGAGACGACGTGTATGTACACCATGTTTACGACGGCAGCTGCAGCCTGACCACTCTTGTTTATTTACAGTGGCGGGAGCGGTTGCTTAGGCAGAGCCGAAGGTGTTCTCGCCACTGTAAGTCATGTAGAGGAAGCCGTCCTCATCTTTGTTCTCCTCGTAGATCGCAGACATCAAAGAGGCTGAATCAAAATAGCAGCAAAGTAAGGAAAACAAGGCAAACCTAGCGTGTAGATGGAATATGGGCAATGGTGAGTTAACAGCAACGTTTGTTCAATATATACCAGTGGGTGGCAAAGTGTTCTTAACAAAGACAAAGATGGCCTTCTCCGGGCTCAGCTTGATCCTCTTCCTCACCACATAGATAAATTGGCCAACAGTGAGATCAGCGGGGACAAGGTACCTGCAGAAGCAAAAGGTATTAGCATGTACAGTAATGTTTAGGAAGCAATCAAAACATGGGAAAATACATAATGGTAGTTCATCCGAATATGCTCTGATTGCTGCTGAGTATGTTTGAGCATAAGGAGATGTGAAGCTAAGCAAATAACATAACAAGGCAGTAGACAGCTCTCAACAAAATGTAGTACATAACGAGATAAACTTACTTCTTTTTATCGATCTCTGGGACATCAGTCTTGCCAGCTTTCTCAACAATCACCTGAATCATCGAACACGAGATAAGCAATCAAGGGAGCATGCGTGCAGAAAAAAATGCTTAGACAAATTGATGAACATGTCTTACGGGAATTCTGTCTGGGTACTTATCCCTGATCTTGGCAGATTCAGACTGCCTCTTCTCTGTAATATTAATCAAGAGTTACAATAGGGGGGAGGAGCATTGGAAGACATTGCATAAAAAGGGTGCAAATAACCGTGGTCAGCACCGCTTGACTAAATTTATACAATACTTGTACAGTTGTCTGTCACTAACTGGTCAAGATTAAAACTGAATTACTGCGAACATCATGCATGGACCTACGGACCTAATCATTAAAAGATCAGCATCTTTGATACAGCAGGAGTATAATTCTACTCCCAATCCCATAATGCAGAATTATTGAACATGAAACAGAGCATTGCTAAATTTTCAAACATCTCCATATTACCACAAGTAACTTAACCTAAGAAACGATCCACCGAACAAACTCCTTTCAATACCAAAAAGGTTATCATTCGGTGAACTCCAATCACATGGAACAGCGGCACCAACAAAACCACCTCTCAGCAATTATATAGATGCCTCTTGATAGAGAAGCCACGCCTCTAAGCTCAAAACAATCAATGAATTCAATCCAATTTACTACACCATGTTAATCCAATCTCCTAACATCAATAAGGTCAATCCAATCAGCTACCATCGATAAGCTCAATCCAACCTACTACCATCGTATAAATTCAAACCAACCTACTAAACCACCGACAATTTCAACCAAACCTAGCACCATCTGCAAGTTCAAACCAATCTACCACAGTCGAAAGCCCTGACCACAGAGCAACAAATTAACAGCGCGCGAGAGAAGAGGGGGGCAATCAAACAAACCTAGTTCATGCTCCATCTTGAAGCAAGTCTTGGCCATCCACAAACGCCAGCAACCTGGTCAAAGATCAAATCGATCGAGAAAGCGTCAAGAGACTGAACTGACGAACACAATAGAAACCCGTCGAATCCTCCCGAATTCCGGCGGCTCTTTTGGGGGAAAGCGATCGAGGGGCTCACCGATCGAAGCGCGCGCCGGGGGCGGCGATCGGAAGAGCCGATCGGGCCGAGGGGTTCACGGAATCGAGCGGGCAAGTCGATCGGCGGAAGCAGCAGGGAAGAGGAGGGGAGCGAACTCGCGGTAGGGTTTGGTAGGGGTGGCGTGTCGCCTCAATTTATCCGGGGCCTCTCTTTCGGGGCTTTTACGGCAAGCCCCTCGAGTTCCTGCCGTATCGCATAGAGAGGGAGAGGGAGAGGAAATGGGAATCCAAAATACCCCTTGCATCATTACCGAAATGGCACTAGTAATCACCCCTTGCATAAATCATATATGCTGCTCTCTTCAAGTCTTTTTTTTTTCTCATCGAACATCAGCATCAGCTATGTAAAGGCTAACTGAATTCAGAGATGCACATGCAAGAACGGTTTCTATTATCTGAAAAAAAAGCTTGCAAAAAACCAAACAAAAAGAATAAGAGCAGGAGCCAGCAATGCCAGGACCAGATAAGATCAGATCATAAAGAATGCAGATCAGACAAGGCATGTGGCTCACTGTGCCAGTGGGCTGCAATGCATGGCATGCAGCCTACAAAGTAGTACAAACTAGGCCGTAGAACACGTCCTACTATGTGTTTACATTCATGGGACCAGAGCGACAGCAGCTCGAGCTAGCTAGCAGGCACATCGCCGGCCAAGATGCATGCATGCTGCATCAAATCCCAATGCATGATCTTCAGACCCTTGCAACAACGTAATTAAACATTAAAACATACTTGATGACATTTCTGCTCCTACTTAAGGCAACCTCACAACCTTAACTACAATACTACATACTACTTGATACTGCCCAAAAAAGAACCTTCCTCTTATTATAAACTAGCTAATGATTGAGCATGCATGTCGATAAGCTAAGAATTTAAACGGGAGTGCACATATCTTCTTGTAGCTAGCTAGCTAGCTTTGAGCAATGAGCATGTGCATTGTTAATATTTGCTCGTGTGCAGGGTGCATGCCAGCATCTGCTTCTTCTCCTAGCTTGAGCTTGAGCTACTGCTCTGAGAAGGCGGTCTTGGGGAGCAGGGCGTCCCTGATCTTGGTGAGCTCCCGGCTCTTGCTTCGCCCCCTGCACGCCTGGTCCGGCGGCGACGCCACGCCCATCCGCCCCATCTTCCTCGCCAGCCACTCGTGCGGCGGCAGCATCTCCCCTCCGTCCTCCTCGTCCTCCTCGCCGCCGCCGCCGAGCCTCGAAGAGCCGCTGCCGGCCGGGATGGCCACCGGCGCCGACGGCCTCGGCCTGCTCATAACCATACCGTCGCTCTTGGCCACAGCGGGCTTCTTGTCCTTGCCGCTGCGGGCCCTCCTATTCCTTGGAGAAGTCACCACGAACGCCGCCGCCGCCGCTGCCTCCGTGCTGCCGACCTGATGGTGGTCGCCCTGCAGCACGTCCCACACGTCTCCCTCGTCGAACTCTTCTTCCCGGACTCCGGCCATGGGCCTCGCACACGCTATGCCTATGCTCGGTGGCTATAGAACAGAGAGGGAGATAGAGGGTGGTGCGCGTTGGCTAGTTGCTGCTGCTCTGGGGGTGGCAACTGGCAGCGCGGGCGCTCGGCGCTGGCCGGCACGTATATTTGTCACAGGCGAGGCGACAGGTCCCGCCGTGGAGCACGGCGCACGGGGACAAGGCTGCGGTGGCCGCGCACCGACCGGCAGACCCACGGGTGGTTTCGCCTCCGGTCGCCGTCGCTTTGAACGCCTTGCTGCGTTTTGGCATGGCATGCTTACGACATGGTACTTGTACGCCCACAAGGTTTGATAGATGCCAACATCATTGGAGGAGGATTTGTCGAATTTTGAAGGATATATTTTCACAAGAAATGGTTGAGTTCTTGTTCCAAACGGGGAAAGGTAGCTTCGCATCCACCTGTTGGCCGCATGACCACTTATCTCGCCATCTTTGTTCTTAGGTGATATCCATCCAATGACTGATTCTCTCAGTAATACGTGATCCCTACTACATACTCTTTGAAGAACAAATCTCATGAATGGCCAAGATAAGTCACAAGGGCAAGTGGAAAATCCACTTTGGAACGGTTTGCATGGCAATGGTTTTCCCCATGGATCGATCATACAAATTTTCACATAATTAGAGATGATAATGGATCTATACTTTTTCTCTATTCCTTTCATTCTACACCATGAGTCCATGATATATTCCAAGCAGCAACAGCACACCTTATTGTGCTTGTGCCTAAACCACATCTCGCCTTTCCTGAAGAAGTGAAGATGAACAATACTCTAGCCACCTACTCCACACTAGAAGTAGCAGTGGACGCATTGCTCCATCTGACCAAGCCCATCATATCATACACACATGTGCATTTTCCATTTGCATGAAGGGTCCTCCAGCTCTTTCCAGCGAGCGTACGATTGTATAGCTAGGAATACACATATCAGCAAGCTGTACGCGCAGACAGTAACCAAACAAAAGCGCAGCAAGCAAGCCATGCCCATTGCCCGCAAGTGGATGGATAAGGAACGAAGGTGACAAGACGGGGGGAGGCGGAGGCCGGCGATTGGGCGGTAGGCTGCTCGAGGCGGAGGCGGGGGACGTTCAGATTCGCCTGCCATGGCTGGCTGGCTGGCTGGTCGATCGATGCCGCGCCCCAGATGGCTGATGCCCTGCCTGCAGGAAGCCGACATGCCGGCCGGAACGCGATCGAGAGCCGCCTGTATTCTTTTGATGAGATGAGATGAGGAGGCGCTCGCTACGCGCCGCCGGTCGACGTGATCGATGTGAGCTCTGGCTCTGGCGCTGGCACTGGCAGGCAGTGCCAGGCGAGAGGGGAGGGGAGCTCGGCCAGCAGGGCCAGCCGTGAGTTGATTTGAGATCAAGCAGTGGTTTTATCTGGCGACGATGCTACACGTGTGTGTACTACCACTGGCACCTTTCTCAGTGCAAGCTTTCAGGTTCTTCTCTTGATAAGCGCCTGTGTTGCTTCCTGCATATAGGATAGAGCTCTGAAGCTGTCAGGTCACATCGTCCCGTCGTTTCGGCGAAATTGGCAGGTGCTTAGGAGCAGAGGAGAAAATTTAGTTAAAAATGCCGTCAAGAAACAACCACTTATAGGTCTTTTTACCATGAAAAGATCCTTGGTTCGTCGTCGACGTGTCCCAAACTAGCACAATTACAACCTTTCTACCACTTTTCTACAGGGTGTTGAACTGGTGATAGTCCACGTAATTACTCGTTAGCACCTTGCATCCCGCATTGCTTGCCCGCCGGCGTCATCTGAAGGAGTGGGGAGGTCGCCCTCGCTCTCGCCGCCGGCCGGACCCCAGGTTGGCTCGGCCGCGGCTCTGAAATCAACTCTAGGAGGCGGCAGCTTCTCCAACAGGCTCTCCCTGATGTTCGCCAGCGCTCCCTTGTCGTAAGGATTGGGCGAGCTGTGATACCTTCCTTTTTCCATCTCATGGCTTGTCTGCATAACCACAAAATTAAGGGCAACTCACTGGCTACCTTACTTGTGAAAGGAAAAAAAATAGTGCTAGTAGGTCAAAATGTCAAATCAATATGATTTTAGCAACCATAGGAAAATAAGAAGAAAAATGACCTTCAGAGCTGTATCTGGTTCTGACTAATTACTTCTCTAAATGGATTCAGCGTTGAACCATAGATATGAGCAATAATCGTTTGTTCTGAATGCATGGCGACATTATGCAGAATGTAACATTATTACTGAAAAGTTATAGATTGTGTACCGTGTTCTTGGCTACGAGGAATGCATGGAAGGCTAGAAGGCACCCAAGGGCACAGATTGACATGAAGCTGAGTGCCGCAAGAACGAATGGTTCAGGCAAAGTTCTGACCAAACTGAAGACTCCTGCATTGGTAATTTCCATCTTGATTCTAATTGCTCTCACTGTGAACGCGAACATGAACGTGTAGAACGCCAACGCCGAGCACAGCAACAGCATGTAGAACCTGTAGTTTCTCTGCAGAAGCAGAGGATTTTTAAACACCAGACATTACTTTCTTCCCGTTTGATCTGAAGATTTTGCAAGCGTTGTGATAAGCTATCGATCATACCAGTCCTATGCACTGGCTTATCCAGGGGCAGTGGTGATCAAACTTGTCGACGCAGTTGTCGCAGACGGCGCAGTGGGAGCTTCTTGGCGGGCGGTGGATCTTGCAGGTCTTGCAGAACTTCAGCCTGACCTCGACACCGTTGACGACGACGAACCTGGCAGCGCTTGTCCCATCTTCTTCAGACGACGGTGATGCCTGGTTTCTTGGTATGATTCCGGGATCGCTTGTCGCAGCCAGTAGCAAACTAGCAGTCGCCTATGAACAAGCATTGCATTGCTGGTCTTAGACTCTTAGTATGTGATGACTGTAATAATCCATATCATGTGTTAATTAAGATTCATGAACTGTGCGACGAGGTTGTGGTCGTATGTACTGACGGCTGCCAATAGGATCAGGGAGGACGCAGGGATGAGGATCCGGTGCGCCGACGACGAATCGATGACGCGGGCCAAGAAAATCCATTCTGAAAGGAGAAGCGCCATGGCTGACAGGATCAGGCCCCGCGGGTCGGGGCAGCAGATCACGCGGCCATCCAAGAAAAACACCTGAAATTTCAGTTGCTTGTCAAATTGGGCATACAATAATCCAGTTCTGGATGTGAACTGAACATTTGCCATCTATCTACAAGGCACTGACTGCAGTTGCATAGTACACCTGACTGGGCAGTGGCCCCTGAATTTCAGTTCCCCAGTGCAGGGAGAGGTAGCACAGATAGATGGCTCTACAGAGACGACCAGGCTTACATTTCTCCCAGGCCAGACTTGGTGCACCCTCGCCGGCGGCGACGGCGGAAGCGGCGGGCCGCGGCTGAAGCAGGACGGCGTCAGGGATCGGAGCGTGCCGCAAGCGCTCCTGATCGGATTGCACGTCGCGGAGGAGGGAGAACCGTTAGGTGCTCCAGCTCCGGCGCTCCTCCGGTGACCTTGGTGGTGATGCTCTTGCATCCCTCGTTCTTGATCAGCGGAGTACTCCATGGCTGCCAATCAGTTCTTGATCTCGGTATGTTGGCGAAAGAGGGAAAAGTTAGCGGGGCAACCGCCGCGCGCGCGCGAGGAAGCGGTTGTGGATTGATTAGGCTTGGCCCAGGCGCGCTTCCTCGAACGGGGCCCAATCCGGCCCATCGAATGCAAGGATGGCTGTGGAGTCAGGAGTAGCCCAGCGAGGACAGTGTTCGGTCCTTTACTAGGCTAGGGTCGGTATCAAGGTTGAAAGATGGCTAAAATGTGAAAGGTTGGGTGGTTGCAGAAGATTCTGGGTTGGAAGGAGAAAAGCCATGGATGGTAGGGGAGCAAGACGACATCGGCGCGTCGTGGACAGGGTGGTGAGACTACTCGTCTGGTGGCAAAGGATGCTTAGAGCATCTCCAAGAGCTCCCCAAAACATCTCCCTAAATCAAAATTAAGGGGAATTATCCAAAAAACGTTCTCCAACAACTCCCGTAAACAGCTCCCTATTTTTATGCCCCACCTAAACCTCCCTCAATCGTAGACAGAATCAGGGAAAAAATACGCCCCCCGTTTCCGTCCTCGCGCCGTGGCGCCAACATTTCGTGGTTGTTTTTTTTGTTGGCGCGCACCTCCGCAGGTTTGCCGTCTCTCCCTCCGCTGGCGTCGCCTTCACATCGCCCCTCCCGTGCTGCATCTGTCTCCCGCCGCTCCATCCTCGGCTCTGCTGCCACAACCTCCTCGGCTCCTCCGCCGCTCCATACTCGGACGGATGCACTCGATTCCCCGAGACCTTGTGCTGGCAAGACCTAGCAGGCTAGGGTACGGGCCGCCGTCGCCCGCCGCATGTAGGGGCCTGATGAGGACGCGGCTGGCCGGCTGCTGCTGCCTGTGGTGATCATCTCCTGCTCCATCTTCTTCCTCGTCGTCGCCTTGGTGCCAAGATTCGTCACTGTTGAATCGGGTTGCTATGGTGCCAAGAGTCGCCGACCAGCAGATCCCCACGCTCCGTCTCCCGCTCTGTTAGTCAGGTCAGTAGTAGGTGACGCTACACCCATCTACGGAGCAGTAGTTGTTGACCAGCAAATCCATGTAGTACTACTGCTACACTCATCTAGTAGCAGCCTGTAAGTTATAGGCAGATAGATACGGGCATGGCCGAACATTAGTATGTCAAAGGAACCCAAGGCTGTCAAAGAAAGCCTTTACACCACCTGCTTTGTGTTACAAATTGACATTCTAGAGATTTTTTTTATTAGACTCTGAGTTGATTCTTCAATATATTCCTTCTGCTAGTGCGTTTTGAATTCAATATATACTCCGCTGCTGTCCTGATCCTTGCTCCTGAACAAGACATACAGTACGCGCCTCAGATACTAGTGGTTGAGCTTTTTGCTATTTCCCCTTTTGTTTTGATTAAGTGGATATAGGTTGTATGAAAAGGTTTATAGTGCTGCATCATACAAAAGTGATCTGCTGCATCTTACAAAACTGAAACTTTCCTGTTAGTGATGTAAAAGACTTATACGCATACTGCTCTATAAAACTTATATCGTTGTATTGTGTACTGACAGTAAGAAGCATAATTTTTGTAGGCACTTGTGAGAATGGCTGGAGACAGCACGTTTATGAGCTTGTTGAATGAGACTCCGGGCAACAATGGACAGGAGTGGAATGGTTTAGGTAGCCCTCCTGAGGAGCAGCAGGACACACCCTTTTACACAACTCCCAGCACCCAAGGAAGCAAGAAAGCAAGAAACAAGAATTTGTTCTTTTTGTGAGTCTGAAGATGTAGTACTTGCCAGGGCTTGGTTGGGCACAAGTACTGATGCAATTCCAGGCACAAATCAGAAAAAAAGTGCTTTTTGGACTAGGGTTCATAATTTCTACCATTTGGAGAAGGAAATCATAGTACATCGTAGCTCAAATTCTCGTAGCTCAAATTCTCTATCTCATCGTTGGAGCACTATTCAAGAGTCTGTCAATAAGTTTTGTGGATGTTTTACTGCTATTGAGGGCAGAAATCAAAGTGGGAAGACTTTTGAAAACAAGGTATGTGTTGTGAAGTTTCTGTATTGATCAATGTTATTAAGTAACTATGAATAACCAGGGGTAACTTTAACTATGCAGCTTATGGATGCATGCGTCTTATAAAAGGAAGAAGATAAAGAAAAGAAGTCTTTTCAGCTCTTGCACTGCTGGAATATTTTACGCCATGAACCAAAGTGGCATCAGAAGATGAGTCAAATGGCAAAAATTAAATGTTCTCAAAAGAAAAACAAGGCTCCTGATGATTCTATATTGGATTTAACTGGAAACGAAAATGATGATTTGCCCAATGCTAGTAACAATGATATTGCAACTCCAGAAGGTGATGCACCTAAGCGGCCAATGGGTAGGAAGAAGGCTAAACAACTTTTACGTCGAGGTGGGGGTGATGCATGCATTGAAGCATTAGATCAAATGTGGGAAAAGAAGAAGAAGGCCGATGCAAAGAAAGAAGCGAAGAAGGAGGAAAGGTTTAACAAAGCATTAGAAATTGAAATAGAGAAGCTTCGATTAGAGCAAGTGAGGGCTGCAAGTGAGCAAGACCGGGCGAGCTTGAAGAGAATGATAGAAGAAGAAAGAATCATGACAATGGACACCAGTGGCATGACTGTTCAGTAGCAACGTTATTACGAGAGCCTTCGTTCCGATATAACTACTCGGCGAGGGATAAATCTTACTTGAGTACTCATTTTTGCTTCTGCAGTACCAAGGCATAGCAGTACCAAGGAATAAATCTTATCTTTTAGATCAGTTTGCACTCATATTTGTTTCTGTATTACATGAACCATAATCAATTAAATCCAATAAGCAGAGGTACTATCACTTTATTACATGGACCAAATGAGAATATCAATATTTATGTGGCTTATGTTGCCATAGGTGCTCCACTAGGTCTTCCTGCAGCTGATGATGACTTTCGTTGTCCCTAATTTCTTTCCGTGTCTTGATAAATTCTAGAAGATCAGGGGTACGATGATGGGATGCTCGTACATTTTCTTCTTCATCGTCGAAGCGTTCATCTGCGTCCACTTCACCCTCGTCTTCTATAATCATATTGTGCACGATGATACAAGCTTTCATGATATATCCCAATGTCTCTACATCCCATAAACGTGCTTGACCCCGAATTAGTGCGAAACGAGCTTGTAGAACTCCGAAGGCTCGTTCTACATTCTTGCGTACTACTTCCTGTGCTTTAGCAAAATACTTTTGCTTATTCCCCTGTGGTTGTCCTATGGTCTTCACAAATGTTGCCCAAGATGGATATATGCCATCGGTAAGGTAATATCCCATTTTGTAATCGTGGCCATTAATTGAAAAATTAACTTCGGGTGCTTCACCTTCGCATAACTTTGCAAATAGTGGAGACCGCTGGAGAATGTTAATATCATTGTGCGATCCAGGTAAACCAAAAAAAAGCATGCTAAATCCAGAGATTCTTAGACGCAACAGCTTCTAATATTATTGTTGGCACACGCATGTGACCAGAGTACATACCGTGCCATGCTGTAGGACAGTTTTTCCACTTCCAATGCATACAATCGATAGAACCTAGCATGCCCGGGAATCCTCTTTCCTCTGCAATGGCTAGTAAGGAGTCGTGTCATTCTGCTTAGGTGCTCTCAAATACTCAGCTTCAAAAATTTCAACAACCGCTATGACAAGCCTTCTCATACTCTCGATAGCTGTACTTTCTCCAATACAAACGTACTCATCTATGCTATCCGCTGCTACTCCATTACATAGCATACGGAATGCAGCAGTTACCTTCTGGAGGCAACTTAATCCGAGTTTATTAGCCGCATTTTTTTTTTGCTCGAAGTAATCATCATGATCTTCTACCGCACGCATTATGCGCAAGAACAGAGGTCGACTCATTCTAAACCTGCACGTATGAGAATAATTCGTCAATGCTATGTAACCTCGTACATGACGAGGAAAATATAATAAATTGACTAATTACAAACCTTCTTCTAAAAAACTCGGCACCGTACGTTGGATCATCGGAGAAGTAATCTTCGAATAGTTTCCAGTGCCCTACTTCTCTTTTACGACGAACAACTTTATGCCCAGGACCGAACCACCATGTTTCGGCTTATTGCAAGACTGATAATGCGTATACATGATTTCTGATGCGCCAATTAAGAAGTCATCATCATCATCAGAGGAAGATGACTCAATTGCTAAGTCCAACAGGGATTCTCGATGCTTGCTCATGCTGCAGATAGTGAATACAAAATCAAATTACGGTGACTTCCTGGGAAGCTGCGATCTAAATGGAGGAAAACGACGAAGGCACGGCAGCCGACGCTGGTTTCACGATGAGCTGCACGCAAGCAACTCGTCCACGGCAGCAGATCCGTTTTTTATGGTTGGAAATCACTTTTCAAACGTTTTATGGAAAAAATAGGGACGTACTGTTGGAGGACAACATATTTTTACATCCCGGATATTTTTAGGCTGCCCCTAGAATCATGGTTTAGGGAGGAAAATTCAGGGGAGCTCTTGGAGACGCTCTTAGTGGGCTGGTGAAGCCGGAAGAGACGTTAAGTCCGCTACGCGACAGTGCCAGTGTCGCGCCAGGTATGTGTGGTAGTAACCGTTTTCAGTATCGATGCCACTTCTTGTATGCTTTCTCTACTGTCCATTAAGAGTGGTGTAATTTAGCAAGTTCCTTAGGCCTTATTCAATTTTGTTGTTCGCCTCGCGCACCAGCAGCGCCCCACCTTGCCGCTTCATCCACCACCATGCAAGTCGCCTCCCAAAGTCTCATTCTATTTCTAGGATGTTTTGCAACTTGTAATCCTAAGAGTTCAACTCGGACCCAGCTCCTTCTTTAAACCTTAAGGAACTTATTGACGCGCGTTACCTAAAATTTTCCATCATTTCAGATGACTAAAATATAGGATTTATTTCTATTATAGGTCCCAATTTGTTGGTGTGCATTTGATACTGCTGTACATGCTGCAAGTAGCTCTTTGGTTATAGAAAGTGCTGGTTGGCAACTAAATTTCTCATAGAAACTTAACAAGAGAATGGAAGAATGGTTTCATCAGAGGCACAGGTTCTCTCTCTCTCTCTCTCATGGAAGGCACAAGGTAGTCGACTGACTTGTTTTAAATTTTGGAAAACCTCTCTGAACTGAATTTGTTTCTTTTGCGAGGAATAAAATGCCTGATATTTTAAGAGTGCCGTGTACTGTTAGAGTGCCTGAGGGCATTTAATTTACTGCCCTCCAGCTTCCATCCGCCAAATTACTCCACTGCTTAATCACCATACCATACCGGCTATAAGTAAGCGAGGGAGCGCGCGGCAGTGTCTGTAGTCAGCAGTGTGTTAGCTAGCGTCCAGCGCCGAAAGCCCGAAACGTTTCTGCTCGCCCTCGCTGCCAGCCAGCCACCATGCGGACCATGACGATCCCGTCCGCCACCATGCGCAGGCTGAAGCAGGTCGCCGCCGCCGCCAGGGCCTCGCAGGCCGCGGCGCCGGCGCCCGTGATCCGTCCTCCTCCCGCGGGAGGCGACGGCGGTAGCGGCGCCCGTGGACCGGGGTGCGTCCACCGGACCGCACCGCCGTCCGGCAAGCGCCAGGCCACCACACAAGGCGGCCGCGACCAGGTGCGCGTAATCCGCCCGGCGCCGCCGGTTCCAGACTCCTCCAACTCCGCCTCGTCCGTCGGCAAGCGCCGCGCCACCGCTCCGCCAGCATCCGGCCGGGCGGTCCGTGATCCGCCGCCGAAGCCTGCTAGCGCTCCGTCCGCCGCGGCCGGCGGAAGCGCTGCAGCCGTGGCGGTCGGCGACCGGGTGCTCGTCCGCACGCCCGTGACGCCCACGCTCGCGGGGCAGCACGTCGTCATCACGCTCGGCGCCGAGGTGGTCTCCGCAGTGGAGGAGGACGGGGAGAGCTACTTCGATGTCGTCTTCGACGGCGAGTTCCCGCCCCACGACCCCTCGGCCACCGTGCGCATTACGAGGGACGAGATCGTCATGACCACGCCGGCCGCAGCCACCAACCCTTCGGCGTCGAGCGGCGCCACCTCGACCCCCGTGCCGGCCCCTGCGCGTCCGAGCAAAAGAGAGGCTGTAGGATCGGCGGCGTCCCTCCGGGGCGCCGAACAACAGAGGAGCCTGCAGATCGCGAGGTGCAAGCGGAGCCGGCACTAGCTTGGCTAGCCGTTGATCTGTGCACCATTGCTTACTGTAATGGCGGGAGGCCGGAGGCGTATTCTGTAGCTGTAGCAAGGTTAGGGCTTTGGTTTGGGAGCTCCCAACATATATAGAGGAAGTCTAGCGATAGGGTAATAACAGTTGATCATGGATCCGGTGGTAGCCCAGTGTCAGAGGTGGAGGACGGCAATGGCGATTGTATGGTGGGGGTGGAGTGGCATGGACACATGGTTGGTATGGAAATGGCGGCAGGAGTGGCGGTGGCACACAAGAGAGGGGGGATTAGGTTAGGAAATCAAAGCAAACTGAAATCATAGAAGTTGAGACTAGTTTTAGAAAAAGCAATCAAAAATACAAATAAGCTTTACTATTATGATGTAGCGGAAGAATCATACTTGCTAGGAAATAAATTTTCGGTTACTACAAGTCCAGTTAGCGTTACAGTTGGCTACCGCCTACCGTACCTCTCGCTGGGATCCATCGAGCATGTCTCATGAGAATAGAGTCAGGTTGCAGGCAGGGCTAGTCAGTTCTTCTATGAGATCGTGAATCTGCCCAGCAAAATCATCGTTTGCGGCTGATGCGGCCCAGCTGCAAAATTCTGTGTGTCCGCGATACTAGTGATGGAAGTATTTGTTCTGGACAATCACATTTTTGAAAAAAATATTGTGCAAGATAGATGACTTGCAATTTTTACCCTCTTGAGATGAATGCTAACCTGGAAGAAATAAAGTAAAACCTGTAGAATTGAATGTTGTAATAATCATTCTGAAACCCCTTGAAGCCTATTTGCTTAATTGTACATCTTACCACTGTTTATGTACTAAGTTGCTAAGTTCTTCAGTGGTTCATATTTTTCCACGTGTAGAGATCGAAGGAGGCTGCAAATGAAGATCATTCCACATGTGGAAAAGGTTAATTTCTTACTTTGATGGACCATAGCCTGGATGAAAATGATATTAGTGTGACACACACACACATACACACGTATCTTCAGTGGCTTATTTTGCTCTTCCGCCGTCCAAGTATTATCTTAATGATTGTCATGTGTTATGACAAAGATCCACAAATTTGTAGCTACCTAGCAAATTATTGGAAGTCTCATGGAAAATGCAAATACCAGTGTTTATATTTACCTATAAACTTAAAAAGTCACCAAGTCGATTTGTGGTTGCAAGTTGCTCGAGTTGGGCAGGCAAATTCATGACTCAATCCACAGATCAATATAGCTACCAGCCGGATCGTGCGAAACAGGTTTGCTCTGATTGTTGGGCCATGTAGCAGTCTCCGCGCAAATTAACCTTCGTTTTGTGCTGATTATCGGGAGTCCGAAAGCGCCGGCCACGCTTCTGAAATCTGAATCCGAGTCGTCTAAAAAAAAAGGAATAGAAAACACGTTTCCGAATATCCCGAGTGGCCGAGTCCGAGGTCACGGTCAGACACCGACGCTGACTTGCATTGGAGAGGTCGGCTATAAACTTCGCCCCGCCCCTTCTGACGTCCAGTGTTCACAACCCAACCCACTCCGGCCGTCCTCCTCTTCTGTTAGCTTCGTAAGTGTGTCCCTGAGCCCTAATCACCCCTTCTGCTCTTCCGGCCGGATCCCCGGACGGCCGCCATGCCCACCATGACGGTGCCGTCCGCCACCAAGCGCAGGCTGCGCCGCGAGGGCCTCGAGATCTGCAGGCGGAGGGCGGGCCTCGCGCCGACAGGAGGAGTCGTCGCCAAGAAACCCTCACCGCCGCCACCGTACTACGTGCTCGCTGCGCCGGCGCCGCTGCCGCGTCCCAGGCCTGCGCCTACAACTACAAGCCCGCCCTCTTCCAGCCCCCGCTCGCGCCACGTCGCCGCGCCGGCGGAGCCTGCGGAGGTCATCACGATCAAGTGCATCGGAAAGGGAGCGCAAGTGCGCGTGCGCACGCAGGTCGCCACGGCGCGCACGGGGCAGCCCATCGTGTTCTAGCTCCGCGCGGTCGTCGACTCCGCCGCGGACGACGACGGCTACCTCCACGTCACCTACAGCTATATCGACGGCAAGCTCCCACGCACCGCGCGCGTCGCCCCGAGCGACATCAGGCTGCACGACGCGGCGCCCGCCGACGCCCGCGGCGCTGCTGCGTCCACGGTTCTTCTTCCGCCGTCACCACTGACCGATCTGCGCCCCCTGTCACAGCAGGATGAGGCTGCTCCACGGCCGACCGTCGCCGGGAAGAAGCTGCCGTTGCTCAAGAAGCAAGTTTGAGAAGGAGATGAAGACCAGGTCCAAGGCTATCAAAGGTTGCTGGTAGTTGTAGGCTTGTCGCCTTCCGAAAGGATTAGAGCATCGAGATCGCAATGGTTCCCGTGTCTTCTGATCCGGCGTTTTGTTTCTGATTCATTGCCATGTACCAGTAGCCAGCCGAACATGGATTTTTTACATGTAAACCACACATGTTATCATAACCTTCATTTTTGAATCAATGGTGAGATTGATCATGGATAAGTGAAAAAAATTACAAGTAGGTGAGAGTACATGGGGTGGGTGAGGTGAATCAATGGTTGGAGAAGAGAAATCAACGGATGGACTGGGAAAAATCAACGACTGAGATAGATCCTATAGTCACATATACATGTGATTTCACATTTTCCGTTGTATGTAAATTACGTATGTATGGATATATCACAGCGAGGAGCCTAGGACAAGTCTTTACATACATATGTATTTTGAATTTTTTAATGGATTAGTTTGTCCAAAGTACTCCCTCCAGTCATGAGAACGTGATGCTTCGAACATGCTTCCGTCAAATTTATGAAAAATTTTGACCATCAATATCTTTCAAAATATTCGTACATGCTCCGAATAAATGGAAGAGAATGCCTTGGAAAATTAGATGAATTTATTTGGAAGGTATTCAGCAGAGCCCGAAACAATTTATGGATGAACGTCAATTGTTTCATGTTTAATTTGGCGTGACCTTTGCGTCTGCATATAGCAGATGTGTGATTAACCAAATATTTTTGGTGTTTTCTTGCGATGGTGTTGTAGTGGTGTAGTAAGTATCAATTGGAGTTAACGTTAACGAGGCCACTTTCTTTCTTCCGTTTCTGCTTATCAACTACTGATTTAAGCCAACCAGAACTGGAAAAGATTGATTCTTTCCCCCATTCAGTTTCGTCATTCAGATATGCGAGTACTACATCCAGAACCAAATTATTATTATTTCAATTTGATGATAGAATGTTCTCCGAAATTTTGGAGAAGTCACTGGCTCGTGGACGTTTAGAAGGATATTCGATCTCCATGCATGAATCCCTGCAAGGCTACAACTACTAGAGATAGGGTAACTGTTTATAACCTAGTATTCTTTTCACAATCCAACTTGATCCTTATATATCTTTAGCTTAAAATTGTATAAGATTAGAGACTGGCTTTTAGATTACGTAGGCTAAAATTTAAAGCCCTTTACCACTCCTTAATCCAAAATACTACATATGCAAAATTTACTCCCAAACCTGTTTTCATAACAAGAGGGAACACTTGATATACAGTGAGAACCAAGACAAACTCAGCTCTGAAAAAGTTAATTTGAATCCATACAAACACGAGAGCTGTCCTTGACTTCTAGCTCGCCAATTTCTCATGCTACATGGTGGTGACTTCAATTCCATGATCACAATTCACAACACAACAGCATCAGAGGCACCATGATTTCAATGCGCTAATCCCTACTGCATGGCTAGTCTACAGCTACCATCAGCCTATGATAGCCTTGGACCTGCTCTTCATCTCCTTCTCGAACTTCTTCAGCAACGGCAGCTTCTTCCCGGCGACGGTCGGCCGTGGGGCAGCCTTGTTCTGCTGTGGCGGGTGCGCAGAGCGGTCGCTGGTGACGGCGGAAGAAGAACCCGTGGACGCAGCAGCAGCGCCGCGGGCGTCGGCGGGCGGCACGTCGTGCGGCCTGATGTCGCTCGGGGCGACACGCGCGGCGCGTGGGAGCTTGCCGTCGACGTAGTCGTAGGTGACGTGGAGGTAGCCGTCCTCACCCGCGGCGGAGTCGACGACCGCGCGGAGCCAGAACACGATGGACTGCCCCGTGCGCGCCGTGCCGACCAGCGTGCGCACGCGCACTTGCGCTCCCTTTCCGATGCACTCGCTCCTGACGGCCTCCGCCGGATCAGCCGGCGCTGCAGTGTGGCGCGAGCGGGACCTGGCAGCACTAGATGGCGGCGGCAGCGGCGCGCGTTCCAGGCGGGCGCCGTCACCGCCGGTGCGACGTGGCGCGGGCATCCGGCTTGTAGTTGTAGGCGCAGGGTTGGAACGCGACAGCGCCGCCGGCAGAGCGAGCACGTAGTACGGTGGCGGCGGTGAGGGCTTCTTGGCGACGACTCCTCCCGTCGGCGCGAGGGCCGCCCTCCTCCGGCGGATCTCGAGCCCCTCGCGGCGCAGCCGGCGCAAGGCGGCGGACGGCACCGTCATGGTGGGCATGGCGGCCGTACGTCGGCGATCAGGAAGGGCAGAAGGGGTGGTTAGGGCTCAGGGCAAGGGACGCGAAGCCAACGGAAGAGGAGGACGGAGTGGCTTCTGAACTCGACGTGAGAAGGGGGCGGGGCGAAGGTTATAGCCGAGCTCTCAGCGTCGGAGTCTGACCGCAACCTCGGACTCGGTTTCTTTTCGAGAGGACATGGATTCAGAGATCCGTGCGGCGCATTCGGACTCCGTCCATGTGTCTCATCAGCGGAAAAGGAAGGCCCATGAAGCTTAGCCTGGGCTAGTTCTTGGGGCGAAGATTTCTAAGCGGCCCAACTAAAACCTGTTTCACAATTCTCTCAGATTTGATGTGGGGATTAAATGGTCTGCGCCTCTGTGCAAATCAACCGTTGTTGATCTGCGCCCTTTTCAAGTGTCATGTTTTTTTAAAACTCTTTTTTTGAGGGCAATGTTTTCTTAAACCTGCAAACCGTGGACTAAACCGCGGGATGTGGAGTTTTTTTTGGTGTTTCCGTCGAGCCAAGCTGCCACGGTGCATGGTGAGTCACCAGCCAATCTAACCACTTTTGTTCACCTCCAGTTTCAACTGTTCATGATATTTTGGGGCTAGGAATACCCAACTCTAAACATTATTCTTGGAACTACCGGAGCTATGCGCCTATGCCAAGTAAAAACCCAAGCAATCCTTCTTGGGTGGCAAGTAAAGGCTACCTTGGCTGCCAAGCAGGCAAGCTTTCTACTTGACTGTCGCTCCAGCCCTCCTGCACCTGCAAGGCTGCAACACCCCCCTCCTGTCCTCTGGCCTCAGCCCTCTCCTCGGTAGGCCTGCATCCGCCGGCGCTCTGTTTGCATGTTGTGTATAGTAGGGACCCAGCTGTAAAAATCTGAAGGGAAATTCGCATGAGAGAAGCTGGAAAGAAACAGCAGGAACAGATAGATGGGGTTTGAAAAACTGAAACCGAGTGTGCGAACGGCGTTGCTCTAGGACTAGGAAGCGAGACGTTGGAGCGGCAAGCAGCTAGTTAGCTTCTGATTCCGGAAAATCGACTGGTGGTACGGTGGCATCCCCACACCATCTCTCTATTGTCTGTTCAACTCCTTGGGGAGCACTCCACTCTTTCTCTTTGTGGCAAGAACAATGGAACAGAAGCCTGAAGACCTGCTGTGGCTACGCTACCCTACCAGTTCCTGTTCCCCTTGCGTGCCAAGCTTCGTCCTGGAAGCTTGTGTGTCTTGGAAGATCGCATTGAATGTAGTGCCTGCGCCTTCCCTCTCGCACTCTCGCCGGCCAGTTATAAGTACACAGCACACAGCACTCCCGCTCGAGCCACTGCGTGCACTCCTGCTCCCCGTCACTCGAAGCTAGTAGCTAGCCGCCATGCCCACCATGACGATCCCGTCCGCCAACATGCGGAGGCTCAAGAGGCTCGCCGCCGAGGCAGCCGCCAAGTCCTCCGGAGGCCGCCCGCGGACCAACATCCTCCGCGGCAGGAGTCCGCCACACGTGCCTCGGCGCGAGGAGCGCGCCGTCGCGCTGCTGGCGGCACCAGACGCGCTGCTGACAGCGACGCTCGGGCCGACACGAGAGACGCCGGCCGCGGCGCGAGGGCGAGCCCGGCCAGGGCGGCGCAGCCGGCCGTCGTGCGCGCCGTGGTGGTCTCCGCCGCGGACGAGGACGGGTACCTGGAGGTCGTCTACGAGGGCGCGTCTCTGCCCGGCGAGGACCCCTTCGCCACGGTGCGCGTCGCGAGGGACCAGGTCATCGCGGACGCGCCGCCGCCGCCCGCGGTCACCGCCGCGTCCGGCGGCGGCGCAGGCCGGGAAGCCTCCTCACCTCCCGGCGCTGAGACAAAAGATTTGAAGATGCTAGCTACGGCGGCGCGCGGCGGACATCTAGCTAGCATAATTGCCGCAGCCATACACGTATACATATATGTAAAAGTAGTAGCTGCTTGTATATCGAAGTAGCCATCAGGAATTGCAAGTGTCCAGTCCTACTCTAGACTGTACTCTGTAGTAGTAATCTCACCATCACCACCACTCCACAGCACTTATTAACACTAATTAATCTGAAATCTCCCATCTATATTCTATAGTCATGTTCTATTAGTTAGCTACTCCTTGTTGATCCTGTCACAGTGACGGCGAGTTATGCCCAGCCACCACGCCCAGTGCCCAGGCTCAAGAAGCCCGCCAGCCCTGCAAGCTGCTGGCTCCGCCGGCGCCTCCTCTAACTCCGTCAGCCGCCACCGAGGCCCGGCCAGGGAACGGGCGGCCGTTGTGAGCACGCCGCCACCTGAGTCCGGCACCAGCCGGCGTGTCGTCTCACCGCCGACCAAATAATAAGCTGTCGTGCAGCTCTGATCAGCACTAACCAAGAAAGAAAGCGTCCCAAGACCAGATGCCGTCTCATGTTCCCGGGATCAGTTTTTCTCTTCATCCCGTCGACCAGGAGTAAGGGTCACAACTCACAACAGATTACATTCCACCAACATGTAGCCAGCACAGCAGGGTACACTACGATTCAGAATCCATACCCAAAAGACAGAGATCAGCGTCAGCTCAAATGCGCCGCCCATGCTGGCCGGGGAGCTCCCCAGCCAACGCCGGCAGCCAGATGGTCCCCGCCCTGCTGCTTGCTTCCACCGTTCCACGTACAGCGACTCTGCTGCTCAAGTGAAGATCGACTCATGCAGGAATGGAGATCTCTGTCGGTTCTGAAGAACGGCCACCACATGTCCACATGCCAGAAGCCCAGGAGGTGAGCTGAGCAGGTGCCTGGTGCCATCTGACGGGCTTGTGTTGGAGCTGAGACAACTTTTTACCCAAGAGAATCGGTCCCTACATCTGTATAGTTTGCAGCTGGATTCCGATCCTGCAGAAATGTAATATGACCCAACTCTCGCTCTCTCATGACTTACAATTTACAAGCCTAGAATTGCCTGCCTGAGACATAATAGCAAGCCACTGCTCTGTGCAGAAGAGGTTGAATGGCAACAGCCCGGATAGCTACTTTCCTGAAGACCAGCAAGGAGGGATCATGAATCAACCAAAGAACCGCCAGGCCTTGATAAACAGTTGACAGAGTTCAAGCTGGAGTCGGTAGCGGCATTCCCTGAAAAAGGTTTTCCAGCAACACCCAGAGGAACCTGGAAATTAAGAGTAGCGACACTTTATCATGTATCCCTGAGCTCACTACAGTATGGGTTGGTATCATGCATTCATGCATAGAGCAGGCGTAGGAACACTGTTTAACTTTTTAAGCATAACCAGCTATTGCCTGTAAACACTAATACCAGTCCAGGACATGACTGGTATCCAGCTCTGATGTTTGGCATTTGAGACGTGCGTCCTCTTCCCAGTAGTGGCAGCAAGAGCAATAAGATTAAGGAAATAGTTCTGTGGGTCACATGACATGCAAAAAATTGTGAGGGCATTGAATACCTTAGTATCCTTCAAACGTTCTTTGCACCAGCAAAATTTGAATTGGGCCGTACTGCAGCATATGCAGACAGATGATCCTGACAAAAACAAGGGCAAATAAGTTCAGAGAGCAAAACGATATTTTTGTTGCACCTGCATCAACAATGCCTAGCTACACTCCGTGCCCAGTGTTTGAGAAAAACAGAAACTCCATGCCCATATATGTGCTACAGTTTGTATTGTCTGCATCTTTGTGTGCTTCTGTTGTCTCTCAAGGTCTTGCAAACAGTGCATCGTGCATTAGACTTTCAATGACATCAATAGTATTACTTTCTAAAGAAGGCCCCTGAACCGATTTACCAAGCCATGCATCTTCTGCATGGGCCACAAGTTCAAAATTGGAGTTTAAGATCTGGTGTTGTTATCAGCTCAAAAGCCGAATAACAGAAATAGTATGATGGTAGTTGGGGGTAAAGATTCTTTTTGGCAAAATTCTGCAGGCCTTTTCCATTTGTGAAGGACAAAACGGCATGTGACGATATTC
The DNA here is from genome assembly GCF_002211085.1 of Panicum hallii. Lineage (NCBI taxonomy): Eukaryota > Viridiplantae > Streptophyta > Magnoliopsida > Poales > Poaceae > Panicum > Panicum hallii. Next base: position 50,871,628 of record NC_038043.1, read on the forward strand.
ACAAGACACCAACTTGCTTCAGCAGACAAGAGCTCAGTGTCTACAATGTCTGAGGGGGTGCTACGTTGTTGCATCTTTCCCACCACAATTGTGTTTCTGTGAAGGGTGTTGCTACTGCCAGCTGTTGGTTGCCCTTGAGGCCCATATATATGGTGAACTCGTCCACTTCAAGTCATACCAAAGGTTCCTTGCCTTCACCTTCAGAAATCGTGTGCCCAACTCCCCCATTTCATCCTCACTGTTCCTCTCTCGCACAACAAAGCGCGCTTTGGGGCTGTCATCCAACTATCAAGGATTTGAACCATGGGAGACATAACAGCTCGAAATGAGCTGTCATGGAGTTAGAAAGGTGCCAAGGAGTGCTCACGCAGTTACTGTAGCACTGCGGTGCCTACACGGTTAGCATAAATCAACTTTTTACCTGTACTTGTTATGAAAGCATAGAGCCATCTACAAAGAGGCAAATGCCAAAGCAAGAAGAAAGATTAAATAATAAAGAAGTACTCTCATCACCGACAAATCACAGATCTTGTACTGATCTTTGCAAGGTAAGAGAAATATGCTGAGGCCAGTCTGTCAATTAATACCTGTTGTGTGCACAGGGGCATTGTGTGCATATTTGGATGCATATACATCTGGTTTGGTTGGATAGGGGCAGTTGGATAAGCCTGCTGAACATGAAGTATGTAAGTACAAGATCTCTTAAGTGCTAAAAGAAAATGGAAAAGAACTTATTTCTGTGTACCTGATAGTAATATGGCCTTCCAATTGTTGCATTACCCTGAGCATCTTGTGAAGATTGATATTGATGCTCATTAGTTTGGACACTTAGCTCCAGGTCAGTTGAGGAAGCTGCTGGGGCTTGTTTTGCTTTTTCTGCATAACAGGATATACTTTGAATAAATTGATACCCTCTATGAGGAGCGAATTTAAAATTGTTACTTACTTGAGCTTGGTCCTTTTGTTGGTTTTTTCTTCTTTTTCTCTTTATTACTAGCATCTTTGGCAGCTTGACTGCGCATGCTTCTCATTTCAAAGAATACTTCCAGCGCCTTCTCTCCAGTTTCAAGGGAGTCCCAGAATATTTTTCTTGATTCTTCCAATTCTTGGCTCTTAATAATTAGGTTATATGCGTACTGCATTGCCCGATTGCGATATGCAAGTTCAGCCTCTGTGCATTCCTGTTGGGTTGAATCATCTTGAGTAAGTTTATACATGCTTCTCCTGGCATCTTTCGTCCAGCGTTGCAAAACATATTTTTCTGGAATTGTGTCCACATTCTGCAGGGTCAAGACTTTGAGGGCATGTGAACAAAGAAGACCCATCCTTTCAAATTTTCTGCAAGCACAAGTGATCTCCATGGTGGAAGTGTCAAGAGCAACTGCCCATACTTTTGAACCTCTCCCCTGCATCGTAATTTCAAACCTCAATAAATTTCCACCACTTGAAGTTTCATGGCATGAAGTTGCTCCACATCCATCCAGAAATTCTGCCTCAAATAATTTGTAGATCCGATGTGTATATGATTCTGCAGCCTGCTTCAGAACTGTACTATGCTTAACTGCACGAACTGGAGCAGTTTGGCTACAGCGAAAATCCTCTTCAGATTCATTTCTACGTAGATCCTTGACAACCTTTTCTAGTAAGAGGGCAAAACGTGTAAGAGAGGTATTTTCATCAGAAATTCCACTGAGAATATTATTTGAAACCTCCCCCCACTGAGAAGAATTAATCCCACCATCAAAGGTATCTTTGTTAAATGCTGAGCACCATTTATGGCGGAACCTATGAAGGTCAATCAGCCAGCTATTATCCTGTAGTTTGTATTCACGAAGCATTGCAGTCCATGATTCCTCAAAATCCTCTTCTGAGTCAGATCCTTGCATACACTTGGTAAACAAAGTTTGAAATGCTTGCGATGTATTTAGTGAGCCTAAATGAGATTGTGCATTCTTCAGAATATGCCAGTAGGAAAAGCAATGTTGTGTGTTAGGGAAAACCTGCTCAATTGCCTGCATAATAGCTTCATCCTGATCAGTGAATATTGATTTTGGTGATTGGCCTCCCATTGACTCCAAGAACGATTTAAATACCCAAACATAGGAAGCTACAGACTCATCTAACAAGAATGCACAACCGAAAACAACATTCTGCCAGTGGTGGTCAACACCAACAAATGGAGCACATATCAAGTTATATTTATTCGTGCGGTAGGTTGTATCAAATATAATAGCATCTCCAAAGCAGTCATAATCATTTCTACATTTACCATCTCTGTAGAAGAAGTTAGTCATGCGCCCTTCTTGATCGACTTGGACATCCCAATAGAACATGCCTTCCTCGTTGGTTCTACGCTTGAAATAACTGACAAGGTTTTGGCCGTCTCCTGCCTCAATTACTGTTATACCCTGCATGCCCACTTGATTGTAACACTCCCTTATAGTGTACCCTGAATTCTCAGGTGTACCGCCTTCGATCGTGTCAGAGAAACCATTTATTGGATGTGACTCTGTAGATGCTGATGGATCTATGACACCTGATTTGCCAACAGCTAGCGACTTGGCTGACCTCAGCATGTGCCTTTCCCCAGGTTTCGCCAATTGGTGATTATGCACAGGAACAAAGCGTATAACTGTCCATCGCCCCTTCTCGTCAACTCTAAAGCGGATCATTGCTTTGCAATTAGTTCTTGTGTCTGGTCGATTGAAATTTGCTTCTGTAACAGGCTCATCATACTTAAGCCCTTCCTTTGAGCAGTAGTAGTCCTTTGTTCGAATATTCTTGGTACCAATAAAGTAAGACTGCTTGCCCTTCCGCACACTAAAACCGATTCGATGCCCATAGTCACAGTACAATCTGTATGCCTCTTCCTCACTATGGACTACGCAACCAAGGAGCTCTTCTGTTGCCTCCTTGCGACTCAAAGCATTTCCATAATCAGCTGCCTTTTCTGTCTCTTCACCATTCTCCCTTCTCTGATGCCTCTCTTCTTGGAAATCTTGATTGCTATCCATTTCTACCCACTACCCAGCTAGCTCCATCAATGAGTCAACTGCTGCAAATTAGCATTCATATATTCCATGTAAGATGCATAAATCAAAACATTTGATTTAATAAAAGGGGGAATCTTAAACAAGAAAGCTGCAATGAAATTCCCCATTATACATAGGAATTAGGATGTTAGATGCATCAATAAGATGTAGACGGTGCTAGTGGGTGGCAGCCACACAATGGCTTTGTTCTGTCACATGATACCATACAAGGCGGGGCGCCTATTCCAATGTACTTTTATTGGCAAAAGAAAGGTAAGCTAAACCCTAAGTTCATCGGATCATCACAAAACGAAGGCAATTGGTAAACCCTCGACCTCCAGGTCTATCAGACTAGCAACGACGGAAGTGAACAGAGAGAGACCAAACAAATAGAAGCACAAAACTGAATTTTGCTTAGCGTGACATGGAACATAAATGGAACATGAATTGATATTGCATTAGCTGTTCAGCAAAGGTTTCCCTAGCTCGGCTCCATCTAGCAACAGAACCGAAATGCCACCGTGTGTCGCGTACTAACCAAGGCCCAATTTAATTTCACAGGAACAGCCAGTGGACAAACAGCAGCACAAAAGCGCGCACCGTGACAGTCTTACCGCACAAAAGGAAAAACCGCCCCCGGAGCCGGTTGGTCGCCGCGGCGCCTCGCCGACCCGCGGGACGCCGCCTGGAGCTCGGTGACAGTCTTAACCCTTGGCCTGCGGCGCCCGCGCCTCTCCGCCCTCGGCCTCGAGGCGCGCTGCCCTCGCCGAGCCCACTGGACGCCGGCAGCTAGAACTCTCTTCTCAGCATAGCAGCGCCACGGGTTCAGGATTCCTGCATGGGGAAGGGCGGGAGGGAGCGTGCCGGTCGCCGGCGGCGGGGGCGATGGGGGTGGCCGGCGGGGGAGGGGACGGGAGGGCCAGAGGGGGTGGGGGTCTAGCGGCGGTCTACGCCCGAGATGGTGGAACCGGTCCAAGGGAACCGTGGGACACCCAAGCCACACGTTGCCTGCACCTGGTGCTCCAGCACTCCCACCGTAGAACGCTACGCCGGTTTTTTTTTTTTTTGACATGGAGTACCTCGGATTACAAACGTAGTGAAAGGGGGAAGACTCCAATTAGAGGGATCTTTCTTGTTTGCCTAAATTATATTTTATTGCTAAATCATATAGGTGCATAAGCTGTTTATGTTGCCTATGAAGTTCCCACATGTCTATCTTTTGTTTTTGCCATTTTGAAGAGAAGCAAGATGATACATATAAATTTGTAGGACTTTAGCAGGAAATATTTCAATTTCCACAGAAGAAACCATGAAGATTTTTTGACGAAATCCTATGAAATTCCAGTGTGTCTTTTTACTTTTGCCCCTTCATGAGAGAAGCAAGAAAAGATATGGAATGCTAGGGTTGGATCCATTGTAAATGGCTAAATGGAGGATGAAGGTTCTCCATGATAGAATTGATGATCCGGTTGCCTTTGTTGGGAACTTATAAATTGTTGCGATGAAGGCGAACTATCACCAGGGGCAGGGATCTCAAAAGCAGGTGCTCACCGAGACGAAGTGCTAGATGTGGAGCAATTCTACTTCAGAGTCGGCACAGGAAAACTTGCTGGCCGTTGCAACAAATCTCTTACAATACAAGCAATGTAAATCGCATATGAGACAGGAGCAGGATTTGCAAGATAAAGTTACTCGGATTATACATTTGTCATCTCTGAATTTAAATTCTTGTGTATCTCGCGAGGCGCGGCATCACGACGAGCATGGAACACAGAACTCCCACGTGTTTGGGCTATCAGGAATTACAGACGGACTGAACAGCAAGAAAGATGAGAAAAAGAATTATATATAGCAGGAGCACCGCACCACCAAGAACCCGGCTCAGTGTTAAGGAGAGCGAGGAGGACGGCTTCAGCTCAGCCGGCGAGGGCGTCGGCACCGGCGACGATCTCGAGGATCTCCCCGGTGATCTTGGCCTGGCGCTGGCGGTTGTATGCGATGGAGAGGTTCTTGCGGAGCTCGATGGCGTTGTCGGTGGCGCTGCTCATGGCGCTCATCCGGGCGGCGAGCTCACTGGCGAGCGACTCCTGCAGGGCGCGGAGGATCTGGCTGTTGAGGTAGAGCGGCAGCAGCGCGTCGAGGATCTGCACGGGGTCCTGCTCGAACTGCACGACGGGGGAGAAGGGCTGCGTCTCGATCTTCACCTTCTCGCGCTCGACGGTGAGCTTCCCCTCCTTGGTGGTGAGGCGGAAGAGCTCGTCCTCGGTGGCGTCCACGCAGACGCCGTTGACGTCGCAGATCTCGCCCTTGGGGGACATGGGCAGCAGCGTCTGGATGATGGGGTCGGAGCGCACCAGGGACACGAACTTGGAGTAGAGCAGCTCCACCTTGTCCACCTCCTCCGACACGAAGAGGGAGTAGACCAGGTCGCAGATGGCCTGCGAGTCCTTCACCGTGGGCACGCCGTTCACCTCCAGCTCCCGCTCCAGCGGGATGTAGGGGCGGCGCGTGAAGTAGGCGTTGCCCTTCTTCCCCACGCTGATGACGGTGTACCCGAGCCCCAGCTGCTTGAGCTCCTCGATGCGGGTCTCCGCCTTCTTGAGGACGTTGTTGTTGAAGCTGCCGCAGAGGCCGCGCTCGCCGGTGAGGACCACCAGGGCGACCTTCTTCACGGGGCGGGTGCGGGTCAGCGGCAGGTCGATGTCCTCCGTCTGGATCTCCTGGTTCATGTTGTAGAGCACCTCGACCAGGGCCTCCGAGAAGGGGCGGGACGAGACCACAGCCTCCTGCGCGCGCCGGACCTTGGCGGCGGCCACAAGCTTCATGGCCTCGGTGATCTTCTGCGTGTTGCGGACGGAGTCGATGCGGCTGCGGAGCTCGCGGAGGGAGCACCGCACCACGAAGCCGCTGCCGCCGGAGCGAGGGGCGGAGGACCGCCGCCGGGTGGAGGCGCTGCTGGCGAGCGCCGAGGAGGACCAGGCGGTGGATAGGTGGGAGCAAGACATGGCTGGTGGTCCGCGGCGACGGGGATCACCGGCGGCGGAGGAAGTGGAAGGGAGGGGGCGGGATGGGAGGGAGGGAAATGGGTTTGGATGGATTGGGTTTGGGTGGAGAGTGAGCACGGTGGGGTATTCAAGCCGGGGCGAGTGGTGGAGGGGCAGTGACGGCGAGATGGCGAGGATCATGTGGCTCCGCCGAGCTGGCTGATCCCTGTTGCTCATGCTGCGGCTTCATTTTTGGCTTGTCAGGAATAAAATTCTGAAAAAACAAAATAATCCTTTGTGGAAACAAACAATGGATACTGGGATCCTGCTCAGGATATCCCACAGTAACTCCAAGACCACAAATGGGGAGCTGTTTCACATTTCTACAGGAATCAGTGTTCCAAACATGCTTAAAGAAATAACGCAAAGAAATAAAGGCCTGTTTGGAAAGCAGCAAGTTGGCTCAATCCCTGGGTTACAAACAAGACTTCGATGAATCAGTTTGCTGGGTTAAAGTTCAGCTGTGATTTTCAAGGGCTTACCTTTTGGTGCTCTAATTCTTCGTGTTCAGAAAATGGCTGGACAAAACTGAAGCATACTTCATGGCAAAGGAGTATGTAACGAAGAAGATGAAACTGTTATTTCGAGATAAAGCAAGGTGCTAGTGCAAGAACACAGTTTGAGAGGTACAAAGATCAGGTTTGATGGAATGCAAACTACTCTGGGAAGTGTACAAGTGTACAACAACAGCAAAGGTATTGAGGAGATCCATAGCCTAATCGCTTCGGGGTGGAGCTGGATGCTTCACTGGCTTGTAGACACTGAATTCACCGAAATCCCGCCGTCCACTGAACAACAGAAGAGGACATGCAGACAACAGTAAATATCTGATGATGAAAAGGAAGCGTGGACAAAAAGATCACTGACACAGAAAGATCTTCCAAGGTCACTAGTACAGGGCTTAATACTTAACTGATATCTTGGCCTATTCTAAGCACCAGAAAGTTCAAGCAATCATACAACCAATCCGTGTGCATAGGAAACAAGGTTTTCCGGCATCCTTGCGAAAGAAAAGGGCGCGTGTGAAAGGCCACTAACCTGTGGTTGATATTCCAGCCAGAAGGTAAGTAGCGCGGGTGAACAGCTTCAACAAAGACCTGCCTCCACCTCTGGCAGAACTGGTTAATAGCTTCCTCCCCACCGTTGGAAAGCAAAAGCTCCACAACTTGTTTACCATGATGCCCATGACCCAACAGGGATATCTTCTTCACAGCATTCTTGGAAATGGCCTGATTAGAATTGTCACAGATGGATGGATCTCTGTCGAGATGGCCGTTTGCAGGAGCGCAGGCGCCACCTGCTTGCTGCTCAGTATCTGTCTCGAGTGCCACTGGGTCATGGTCAAAAGTGGTATCCTCAATACTGACTGCCAAACTTGAACTGCCCTGGCTCAAGGTTAAATCCTCTAGCTCATTGCGACTCTCTGCCTCATCAAACTCTTGTTGACCATTACTCTCAGTTCCATCCTCAGGAAATTGGTCAGATAAGACATGACTATTTTCTGATACATGTCCATGGTTTTCTGAGATGGTGTTGCTGCTGCTCTTTCTAATAATATTTTGAGCCTGAGCTCTAAATGAATAACCTTTTTTATTTTCAAGACGTCTTTGCTCATGCGGACTCATACCTACAAGTAATGCCATCTCGAGATCTTCAGGAGTTACATCCCTACCTCCATAATATGACTTTACAATCTGCAAGGAAACGGATGGATCAGTAATGAAAATCTACAGCTAAGAACAAGTACATATTTAACCAGGAAAGAATATGGACGAGAAGTACAAAACAGGTGCGTTAACACTGCAATGCAACAGCTGAGGTAACTGTAAACACTAAAAGGATGTTATCACCTGCATTAGCTCTTCACACCTCTTCAATGGCATAGTGGATCCATGCCGTAGAAGAGCCATTGCAGCAGTCCTTAGCTGCAATGGGGAGACGCCTGTTCCATTCAACTTATCTTCAGATATTGATGTGTCGGCAATCAAACTTATATCACCCGAGTTCACTATCTTTTGCACAAAAAGGGGTATTCCGAATTCTTCTGCTACTCGCCTTTTGTATTTCTCAGCTGCTGAATGAGCAATTTCATGACAGTCTACACAGAGAAGTACAATATCATGTGAACGATGGCTCTTCAGATGCTCTGGAAAATGCATCCTGTAGCATGATGGTATTATTCTATATCTAATATAGTGGCTCTTTTCTCCACATCCAACACAAATATTTTTCTTGCTCTGAATATAGAACTCATTATCTTCATCCTCTGGACGACCTTTAGGCTCAAATAGAAGCATGATTGCTGGAGGACTATCTTCAATTAGTTTCGCCAAATTACGTTGAACATACCTGGGGTAGAAGACACCCTCAGATTGAAAAAGTAACTTTTCATTAATGCTATATGCCTAAATAAATGTAAAAAGTTAATGAGCGCATATTTAAGAGACGAACCATTCCAGTTTTTTGCGGTCACAGTAGCAAAGTAGTCTTCCATCACTTGCATAGATCCTGCAATTGTGATATACTGGGGACTTGCACGAGAACTTTTTAATGAATAAATCCCGTGAAGCCTTTTTATTAGGCGGTGCTGTCAGCAACTTTTCTCCACTTGGAGCAAAGGAAAACATATTTGTTTGCTTCAAACTTAGGTTTGTTATAAGGTTATAATTATAAACTGATAGTCGACATAATCCACTTGGATCTTTATACTTCTCTAGCAAACTTTTAAAGATACCATCTGTGCTGGTAGTGGTGTCCTCCAGCAGATAGCAAAGTTCTTCAACATGAGCAACAACAATAGGTGACAGTGACGACAAGGAGGGGTACATACTTGAAATGATTCGGTCAGTTTCTGCTATGACAGCAAACACCTCTGTTGGGCCTTTTGGAAGACTAACAGCAAGGGCAGCTATAGCTTGGTCTGACAGAACATACCGTAAGCTTTCATCATGCATCCGAGCCTGGAATGACCCAAAGCCCAAGTTATTAGGAGATATTAGAAAGGAAGAACAAACCACAGTTACTTAACTGCAGATATGCAAGATTATTATGGGTCACGATTTTCCAAGTTTGAGCAACCTATTTGCAGCCAGTAATTTGGTCTCGGTAATTTCAGTCCAGTAGTATTTGAGCCCAGAAGAAATCGGCCTAGGCACATACATTGCAGTTCTATTTTTAACCTATTTGTTTGTGTTCTCTGTAGTCTCTATTCCATGATTTGCATGATGTTAATGCCCTCGGTATATGGGTTACTTAAATTTACAGTTACATATAGGTAGCTAGGTAGCCGTTTAGGCAGTAGGCAACTAGGGCGAACTGGCCCTAGTCAACCTAGTTGTTAATTAGTCATGACTAGTCGGCCAGTCAGTGCCCACTGCCCAGGCAACAGAAGTTGACTCTTCGACCGAAATTCAAAGCTAGTTAAAGATGTTAACAAGTAAGCAATCAAAAAGATTTACTTTGCACAGGGGAGAGGGGGCTATTCTAAGGAAAATAGTTGTGTTGACTGACCATTAAGTCCCTCCATGCACAAAATTTCCAAACAAGATCCTGCAATGCAGATGACTAGGAAATCAGGAACAGAAAATATTAAAACCACTGGCTGGCAAGCTAACCAGAAGACATTCACAATCAAACTGTGAATACAGAAAACAAGCACCTTCACTTCACTAGACCTTTTGGAGTCTGGACCATGAGTTTGCAAATTTCGTGACAGAATAGATGCTGCACTGGAAGCTCCAGGAGGACATTCAATTTCTTTTGCATAAAGTTGCATGCAGACCATATTTGAGCGATGACTAGCCTCGAAGAAAAAATTGATTTTATCACTGGAAGTATCTGATTAGATATTAGAGCTGATCAAAGACTTGAGACATGTCATAAAGGCCAAAAGGTACCACCGTACCAATATGTGATTTGATGTTGACAATAAAAGAGAATTTATTTAGGACTATTCAAATCTTATGAGGGTTAAGGTATCAATTTCTGCAGTTCAGCAATAGGATGTCATCAGTACGTCATCACTGCCATCTGCATTCCTTGGTCCCCTTAATACTGCTTCCATTTCTTGACTACATGTCAGGAATATATAAAGATGACACATTGTGCTTACATTTCGAAAGCTTATGTTGAGATTGTGAAAGTTATTGACACTCAACAACAACAACAACAACAACAACAACAACAACAACAACAATAATAAAGTAGTCATCTATATTTCTGCAGTTAGATAGGATTGCATATATTTGTCAATGAAATATTTCCTGCTTACATAGCTCTACAGTGTACCACTAAAAAAGTTTTTTCCATTGATAACACAAAATATATTTCCTAATTTTACTTAAATTTTCAAACTTTACCAATCTTTCTCCAGATATGGATCAAATAATGTAATCTTTGCAAATAACTCATTTTTTTCCTGAAATAGTGCATTTCAAATTTCTGACCCCCTGTACTAGCAACAGGTGTGTTAGAGCTGCTACTGTCTTCCATGTGCAGAAAAAGAATAATAAACAGAAACATCATCCAACTCAAGAGCCAACAATCCAAAGAAATTTATGCTCATTGGACCATGTGAAATTAGTTTTAAAAATTCAGAGAACTACGACTTCTAAAATCTGGGATAACAAATTCAGAGAATTCTATTCAATAACTTTGAGGGTACTGACAATAAACGAAAAAAGGAAGCACCAATTATAGGGAGAGATAAGTTGTCGTAGCATTTAAAACATACCACATGCTTTTGCATGGAGCTCTGATGCCAAACAATTTGCGATGTACAACAGATAGTGAGCATCAGTGCGAGCATACTCAATCATTTCTGGCGTCAGAGGGCGCAATCTCCAATCTCCACGCTGGGAGTGAAACAAACAGGAGCGGATATCAGGCGATGGCGATGTTGAAATGTTGGAGCATCAAACAAACTAAGATTTTGGATGCCAAAAGAAATATTGCTGACAACATGTATGCATTTGGTTATCATTTTCATTAGCATGCCATGTATTCAATAACAAACATAATGCTCAAAAGCAAGTAAATTTGTGAAAATATCTTTTCGTAAAGTAACTTAGCTGAGTTTGCTCAATGGAAGGTAAATTCAACCTAGATGGTCAAGTTTATCTTTCTTCGAATTTAATTGACTAAGACAGCACGGGTAGGATGTGCAAGTAGTGATTTAGCATAACCTAAGATGTGAGTACCAGGCTAAGAAGGATACAAAAGGCCAGTTATTTGCAAACAATCAAAGCTAACCATGTCATTGAACTATTGAAGCCAATGGAGGGTGGACTACTAGGATTATGAGTTACAAGCTGGGATTGAATAGATGGCGCCTCTAGAGTTTAGACAAAAGAGCTTTCATGGATCATAGAGTAAGATAGCTTGCCTTGCTTATTAAGATATAAACCGAGCAACCCAGAGAACAAGATCAGCATACGTGAGCATGTGTTTTAGCACTGTGATGTTTTGAAAATCATTTATATTTTCTATTCGCCCATTGGAAAAATATTTGTTAAAGCATTCCCTTTAGTAAAAATTTGATTCCATAGGACAGCATGGCAGATAGACCCTCAATCTGCTTCTTATTTTATTATAATTTGCTATGTGAAAACATAAACATAATATAGTCCTCATTAACCGAATGCACTTTTTTAAGGAATTTCCATCCTCACATGGAAGTATCAACTTTTCTAGATTTATATAGAGCAACCGCTAACTATTCCTTTAGTTGCTGAAATACTAAAAGGCAAATCTAGAAGCAGGGACGCACATTAGCACTATTTAGGTACTGAACATATTGGTGCATAGGTTAATTGGCATTGCATAACTGAGTGGTTTTACTAAGCTTGGTATTTAAGCCGATCCTGGACAAGTACTTACCTGCATTGTCTTGTCTGTGGTCACTTCACAATATACTTCAAGCAAATATGCTAATGATTTCTGTGGTTTAGACAGAATTTCACATGCCTGCAATAAAACAGTTGTAGACGCAGTTAAGAAAAGTTATATGCATTTATACAACAACAATAACAACTTAGTCTTTTGTCCCAAGCAAGTTGGGGTAGGCTAGAGATGAAACCCACAGAAAACAAGAATAAGAAACACAAAAAGGGTACAAGCCAAAGGAAGAGTTAGGGGTTAAACAAAAAGAAACAAAGGTCACGGTTCAGGTACATTAATTGCTAATCTTCAAGCGCTCCTATCCATAGCTAATTCCTTAGCGATATTCCACTCCTTAAGGTCTCTCTTGACCGTCTCGTCCCAAGTTAGTTTAGGTTTACCTCTACCTCTCCTTACATTATCGCCCCACTTTAAAACTCCACTACGCACCGGCGCCTCGAGAGGCCTCCGTTGTACATGTCCAAACCATCTCAACCGATGTTGAATCAACTTCTCCTCGATAGGTGCCACCCCGACCCTATCTCGAATCTCTTCATTCCGGACTCTATCCCTTCTTGTATGCCCGCAGAACCAACGCAGCATACGCATCTCTGCTGCACTCAGTTGCTGGACATGTCGCCTTTTTGTAGGCCAACATTCAGCCAACGTTAAAAAAAGCGCGCTTACGCGCACGCCTAAGCGCGATTAAGCGCGACGCGGGAGGGTGGCGCTGCGCTTCGGCCGTAGGCGGCCTGTTCTGCGCAAGGCGCGCGTAGGCGACGCGGACGCACGCGGAAGCGCGACTGGGCGGCGCGGAAGCGCGGCTGGGCGGTGAAAAAGCGGCGGGCGGGAGTTTTTCTGCGAGCCGCGCGGGAGCTGGCGGGAGTTTTTGGCGCCAAGCTCGGTATTAGACGGGCTCCTCGCTCCCCCCTGTGCGCAGCCGCCCCCTGCCCCTGCCCCCCCCCCCCCCGCGCCGCCGCCCCCGCCCCTGCTCCTCCCCGCGCGCCGGCGCTGCCCCTGCTCCCCCCGCGCCGCCGCCCCTGCTCCCCCCCACGCGCCGCCGCCCCCGCCCCTGCTCCCCCCCCCCCCCCCGCGCGCGCCGCCGCCCCTCCTGCTGGCCTGCTCCACATGCATTTGGGAATGTGGAGAAGAACTACAAAGAAGTCATAACAATTGTTGACAAAAAAATGAAAAATAGGCTTGATTCCCCGCTGCATGTGGCTGCATACATGTTGAACCCATATTATAGTTATAACAACAGCAACATCTTCTCTGATTCGGCTATGGTGGAAAAATTCATGCTATGTGTTGAGACTTTTTTCTATGGTGATGAAGAGAAAGCTTACAGGGTAGTCAATGAGGACTTGGATAAGTTTCAAATGAAACAAGGATCCTTCTCAAAAAAGATGGCAAGGAGTTGTGAACGCTTTGAGTTCAGTCCAGGTAACTTGTAGCCTTGTACAACAATCTGAAATTAATTTTGATTTGCTACATGTATGAACTTTGATGACTTTTCTTCATTTCTAGCATCTTGGTGGAGGCTGTATGGAGGTGGAGTACCAGATTTGCAAACACTTGCTGTTAGAATCCTTTCATTAACCACAAGCTCATCAGGTTGTGAAAGGAATTGGAGCCTTTTTGAACAGGTCACAGCCACTTATCCACTTTGCTATCTATTTTACACACCTATAAATAATTGACAAGAGTTGTAATGAGTGCATTCTTTTTGCAGATTCATACAAAGAGAAGGAACAGATTAACAGCAGAACGCCTCAACTCTCTTGTCTACATCCAGTTCAACAATAAGATGCTGTCCAAGAAAGAAAGAATTACCCGAAACAAGAACTATGAGGTGCTCTTGAGTGTTGATTCTTCAGAAGCTCAAGGATTTTTCTATGAGGGAGGGGACAAAGATGCACTAGTTCACTTCAGGGATGAGGATGAGGAACAAATGCCAGGGACAGGTATACCATGGTCTGTCCTAGGAGATGCAATGGGAGTAGAGGAGGAGCTTCAACCTCGCAGGAGTGCAAGAGTTGCTAGAGAAGTGGATGAAGAAGACTGGGAATCTGAGCAAGAAGATGATGACAATGTGGATGACGATATTGATTATGAGGACGACGATTGTGAGATTACAAAATCCAATGATTCTGTCCAGTTGGATTGATGATTAGTGGCACTGCAGTAATGGAATGCTGCCAATGCATATGTAATATGTAGTTATGAACTATGAACTATATATATATATATTATTATATTATACTAACGCTTATATATTATACTATGCAAAATATATATATATATTATACTAACGCTTAAGCACGATTAATCACGCTTAAGCACGATTACTCTTTTTGCCGAGCCCAACGCCCGCCTAGCGCCTAGCGCTTTTTTTACCATTGCATTCAGCACCGTATAGCATCGCCGGGCGAATCGCCGTCCTATAGAACTTACCTTTTAGCCTCTGTGGCACCTTCTTGTCACAGAGGACGCCAAAAGCCTGCCGCCACTTCAACCAACCGGCTGAAATTCTACGCCTAACATCTTCATCAATGTCTCCATCTTTCTGAAGCATTGATCCTAGATACCGAAAAGTATCCTTCTTGGCCACCACTTGACCTTCGAGGCTAACGTCCCCGTCCTCATGCCTAGTCGGGCTAAAGTCGCACATCATATACTCGGTCTTGGTCCTACTCAGTCTGAACCCCCTCGACTCTAACGTGTGTCTCCACAGCTCCAACTTCGTATTAACCCCTGCCCTACTCTCGTCAACTAGCACCACATCATCAGCAAAGAGCATGCACCAAGGGATATCACCCTGTATGTCCCTTGTGACCTCATCCATCACCAAAGCAAATAGATAAGGGCTCAATGCTGACCCCTGATGTAGCCCTATTTTAATTGGAAAGTCACTGGTATCGCCATCACATGTTCGAACACAAGTCATCGCATCCTTGTACATATCCTTGATGAGGGTAATATACTTAGTTGGGACTTTGTGTTTTTCCAAGACCCACCACATGACGTCTCTCAGTACTTTGTCATACGCCTTCTCTAGGTCAATAAAGACCATGTGTAAGTCCTTCTTCTCCTCTCTATATCTCCCCATAAACTGTCGTACTAAGAAAATCGCCTCCATGGTCGACCTCCCAGGCATGAACGCAAACTGGTTTTGGGTCACCCTTATCAATTTTCTTAGGCGATGCTCGATAACCCTCTCCCAAAGCTTCATCGTATGGCTCATCAGCTTAATCCCCCGGTAGTTAGTACAACTTTGAACATCTCCCTTATTCTTGAAGATCGGTACTAATACACTTCTCCATTCCTCCGGCATCTTGTTTGATCGGAAAATTAGGTTAAAAAGCTTAGTTAACCATACTACCGCCCTCTCGCCTAGGCATCTCCACACCTCAATAGGGATGCCATCAGGACCCATCGCTTTACCTCCCTTCATCCTCTTCAAAGCCTCCCCGATCTCTGCCTCCTGAATTCTCCTCACAAAGCGTCTGTTGGTATTATCAGATGAGTCGTCCAACTCGAAGGTAGGACCCTCATTTTCCCCATTAAACAACTTGTCGAAGTATTCTCACCATCTGTCCTTGATCTCCTCATCCTTCACCAGAAGTCGATCTGTCCCATCCTTGATGCATTTGATTTGGTTTATGTCCCTTGTCTTCCTCTCACGGGTCCTAGCGATCCTATAAATGTCCTTCTCTCCTTCCTTCGTACCTAGCCGTTGATAAAGGTCATCAAAAGCCTGACCTTTCGCTACACTTACAGCTCGCTTTGCAGACCTCTTCGCTAATCTATAACCCTCGATGTTGGTTGCGCTCTTGTCGAGGTGAAGGCGTTTGAAACACTCCTTCTTCTCCTTAATAGCCCTTTGCACCTCGTCATTCCACCACCAAGTCTCTTTCACTTCCTGCTTGCCTCCCCTACTCACACCAAACACTTCTGAGGCCACCTTCCGAACACATGTCGCCATCTTTAGCCACATATCATCTATATCTGTTCCTTTTTCCCAAGGCCCCTCGCCTAGCATCCTCTCCTTAAACGTTTGTGCCTCTTCCCCTCTAAGCTTCCACCACTTCGTTCTCGCAATCTTGGCACGTTTGTCCCGGTGGGCACGTACCCAAAAACGAAAATCCGCCACCACACGCTTGTGTTGGGGGACAACATACTCCCCAGGTATCACCTTACAATCTAAGCATGCACGTCTATCCTCTCTCCTAGCAAGGATAAAGTCAATTTGGCTCGAGTATTGTCCACTATGGAAAGTCACTAGATGGGACTCCCTCTTTCTAAAGAAGGTATTCGCTAACAGCAGGTCGTAGGCCACCGCAAAATTCAAAACATCCTCCCCCCCCTCGTTCCTACTACCATACCCGAAACCCCCGTGTACTCGCTCATATCCTACATTAGTCGCTCCCACATGGCTATTGAGGTCTCCTCCTATGAAGAGCTTCTCACTGATAGGCACGGTACTAACCATGCTATCAAGGTTTTTCCAAAACTGACTCTTGGAGCTCTCACTAAGACCTACCTGAGGGGCATAGGCACTGATCACATTCAGAACCAAATCTCCAATGACCAACCGCACTAGGATAATCCGGTCGCCTTGCCTCCTAACATCTACAACTCCATCCTTAAGGCTCTTATCGATCAAGATGCCTACACCATTCCTACCCGAAGTTGTCCCCGTGTACCAGAGCTTGAAGCCAGAACCCTCCACCTCCTTCGCCTTCTGGCCCTTCCATTTAGTCTCCTGCACGCATAGAATATTTACACGCCTCCTAATTGCTACATCGACTAGTTCTCTTAACTTACCTGTTAGAGACCCTACGTTCCAACTACCTAGACGAATCCTAGTTGGCTCGGCTAGCTTCCTTACCCTTCGCACTCGTCGAGAGAAATGTGAAGACCCTTGCTCATTTTTCACTACACCCGGGCGCAGATGTAGCGCGCCACAGAGGCTGCGACGACCCAACCCTTGCTCACTTATCATCGTACCCGGATCACGATACGACACGCCCCTGACGGGATGACGACCCGGCCCTTGCCCATTTAACACCACACCCGGGTTCCGATGTAGCACGTCGCTAAGAGGGTTACGCCCCAACGAATTTCTTATGGGTTTCATTTCCATTTGAGTGGCTGATTTTTTACGCTGGTTCGCCAGACCTAACACAACCCTCCACATTTTCTCATCGCGGGCTTGGGACCGGCAAAGGCATTTATAGCATAAGAAAAAACTAGCTGAGGGTGTAAATTCAGAAATGAGAAAAGGGCATCTATCACAGCCTTCATTTATAAATAAATTTTAAAAAAAGCTAGAGTAAGGGGCCATTGGCCAAGAAACAAAAACTAATGTTCAAAAGCCAAAATATCCTGAGCGTGATTGGAAGCATGCAAATATAAAGTGATCAAATATGGTCTAATAACCTAAAACATCTGGTTCTTAACTGTAATAGCATTCCACCACATGATAGGTTCATTCAAAAAGCTTTTCATATTGCAGTTATGAGGTTGAAACTTCCATTCTTCACTAATAGAAAATACAATGCAGTATATGATTGAAATCTATTATATTGCTTTTGAAAAGAATAAGTAAAAAAGGAGGTACAAGAGCACCACATCATGAAATCGTTTCCCCGACTTGGACTCCAATAAAATGAGATTCCAAGAAAAGACACTCTACAGATCATATAATCTTTTTTTCTCAAACACGCAGGAGGACTGCGCATCTATATATTAAGAAGAAAAGGTGGGGAAAAGAGTCCCAAGTGTTACAGATAAGGGTCTGTAACCCACCCAGTACAATCACATAAGCCTATTCTCCTAAAAGAGGGAAAGAAGGACCAGACCACACACACACCATCTTAACCTGCTGGTGGCACTAAGCAAGGAGGTAAGACCCCCCTCGAGCCACAGCAAAAGACCACTGCAAAAGGTCATCCTCTAAGGCAGAATGGACCTTAGGCACACTAGAAGAGATCCCGTCAAACACGCAGCGATTACGATGGTTCCAAATAGACCAGGCCCCTAGGATGATAAGAGAGTTTAACCCTTTTCGGACCATCCCCTCAACTCTTCCATTCGCTCCCGACCACCAATCATCAAAGGATAAGTCATTCGGCTGTGGAGTTAGGATCTGCAGGCCAAATTTTTGCAGAGTGCTGAACCAGACTTGCTGGGCAAAAACACAAGAGACTAAAAGATGATCAATTGTCTCATCTTCTTGGCCGCAGAGGGGGCAAACTGCAGGATGTGGAAGGCCTTTCCTAGCAAGTCAGTCCGCTGTCCAGCACTTCTTATAGGCCGCTGTCCACAAGAAAAAATTGCATTTGCCGGGCGCCCAGCTCCTCCAAATTGTTTCACAAGGTGCAAAGCTCGTGGCCTCAATGAATAGAGCCTCATAAGCAGATTTAACTGAGTACTTCCCAGTGGTAGAGAATTGCCAGGTAAAACAGATTTTCCATACTATTGTAACGAGAGAAAAGAATTACTGAGATAATTGGTTGGCTCCCAAGTCCCAACTAAAAACTATCACATGATACAATACAGTTTTTTTTCTCTTTTTATATTTTCCAGATGATAATATTGGTTATTGAATTGCGTTATTCACATTTCTTTCATTTCATTAGATCAATTACAGCATGCATACATGTGGTGTGATATCGAACAAGTTTGAAATGGCAAAAATACTAAACTATCTTCACAGAAAAAAAAGGTATAGAAAACAACGAACATTAAATGTCTTACATGCCAGAAAATCTTTGCAGAATTACATTAATGCATTCACCAAGTTATAACATATCGGTACTTACCTTGGCAGTATCAAACATATTCACAACATAAATATGAAAATCTCTTTGAAGCCAAAGAACATCATTGTCAGCTCCATGGAAGATCTACAGCATAAGGAAAAAGAGAAATGTGCATGTTTAGGATGCCTTACAGTTTATCTTTTATTTTAGGCTTAGTAATTAAGTGGCAAATAAATGCAGTAAAGGAAAGAAAAAACAATTTGATGTCATCAGGATGTCCTACAGCTTATATAACTCTAATGCATATCCAAAAAAGTAAAACTCATTTACATTTCAGTGGCATGTAAATAGAGTTCATTGCATCATCTTTGCTTGTACTGTAATAGAGCTTAAAGTTTCCAGTGAGCATGCACATTCATTACAAAGAGTTAAGGGCTATCGTCAACTGAAGCATACAACAAATGCAATACTGAAAAATAACTGGCTTACCACTGACAGCAGTTGCATGTGTTACCTACTTACCTTACAGATTGAAGGATTGGCAAACACTGGACGTAGCATGCCCATCACATCATGCAATGCAATTGTGTCTATCAAATAATCTTCCTTCTGGGTAGAGATCTAAAATAGAATAATTTTACATTAAAAAATAACAAACTTATAAAGAACAGAATGTTGCTGGTGCATTACTGACTACCAGTAAATACCTGCATCAGTGCAGTATATCCTAGGAAGGATCGAACACTGTGCTGCTCTGTATCAACAGCAAAAGCCTTTTCCTCGCCCAACAATCTTGTCAAATGCTCCAGTTGAGCTTCTGTATCAACCCAATTATATGGAGTACTCATTTCCGGGCATTGGTCACCCAGCATAAAGCTATGCAAACTAGGGGGCTTGTTTAGCAAAGATGTGATTTCCTTCTCGAATGGGTGGACTCTTTGTGATGATTCTATATCAATTAATATGGACTGTCAGAACCATTAAAATCATGGGACCATTTGACATACAATCATACGAACGATCAGTATTCAATATGCTAGATATGCAAATTTCATATCTGATGGCAAAACTTATGCACTCAACCATCCAGCTTATCACCTTCGCTATCTTTACATCCCCATTGCTACTAATTCCTAATTACAGCTCAAGTTCCTCGAGTAAAATAGACAGAGATTGCAGTACAGATATTCAAGTTACTTGGACCAAGATTTCCAGAGTCAAAACCACGAGAAGCAATTGCTGTTTAAAATGATATCAGCAATAACCTATAGTCTTATGTTAAGGGCATGGCCTGGAGCCCACCTGCAAGCCCGTAACACTATGGCATTATTCCAATACGTTCATCACTAAAGTAGCATTAATGAACAAATAGAAGCACGCAACAGGCCAGTAGTTATAAATGGGATGCGGTGATCATAGGATGTGCTAGCAACAAGAAAAATTGGCCAGAGGCCACCCAAATGAAACATCAAACTTACATCCTGCATGCGTGGCTACCAGAATATGCAATCAGCTAGGCAGCTACTCCCTAGGATTTCCTAGTCAAACTCGGTACAACCTTGCCCCGAGGTGTTCAACGAAACTCCCCAGAGACAGAAAATCGATACGAAACTGCATTCCTCTAATCCTCTTGTAGCCTCCTGGTGCATCGCACAGCTCAATCCTACGTACCGAGGCTCCCGGGGAACTCCTAAAACAATCATGCGGTTACGACGGCAATGCCGAGATCCCCACAGTCAGGACATGGACATCAGGACCGCGCACCTTGAGACGGTAACAGGGGTGCCTCGCCTTCTGCTCCTCCCGGCTGAGCACTCTGGCGGCGCAGGTGCCTGAACGGTGAGTAGGAGTTGTCCGCGAGCACGCGCTTGAACCGTGCCTGCGGCTTCTCCTCCTCCTCGCAGGCGCGGCGGGGGCGCCCCCGGTTCCGGCGGCGCCTGCGGTGGAGAAGAGCCGCCGCGGCGAGGACCGCAAGGCACGCAGCGGCCGCGACGGCCGTGCGCGAACGGAGGGTGGCGGCGCCGGACATGTCGGGACGGGGACGGGAGAAAGTGGGTGGCTCGATTTGGACCGTTTGGAGGGCGGGTCGGGCCTCTGTCGGGGCCAGACCTGCTGACTCGAGAGCCGTCGAGGGATCATCCGAGGCTGGCACTGAATCGGCCGAGTGCATAACGTAAGGTAAAAATAGGTCGTAGAACCGAAATATCGTTGATTTCATTTACTATTAAAAGATCGCCGTAAAATACTACCTAATTAACCTTTTGCATTAACAAGATTTTCTGTATTGTGCATAAGAAGACGAGGATAGAAAGGAGAATTCACTATGCATAATACAATGTAATTTTCCGTAACGTATCCGTCAGTGGTATTTTAAGAATTAATCATTTTTCGATAGTATTTTGATAGTATTTTCTGAACTTGACAAGCTCTCGGTGCTGCATTAGCAGTTCTTCTTAACCGAATGAAAGAGAAAAACATAAGTTACATGGAACGTGTAATCCTATATTTTGGTGGAACTAAATGACTGAAACCAACTTTCGCTTCAAATTACCATTCTGTACTTTTTAAAAAATTTAATGATCCGACTCACACATAATATATTATTCTTTATATCATAAATAAATGATGCTTTTAGATTAAAATTAATTTTAAATTAAGAATTTAATATGCTGGTTTCAATGTCTGAAATGATATGGATTGCTTCTTGAAAAAGAAATGATTTGGATGGTAATAAAACTTAGTTTGATGTAAAATTTGGATTAGTAAATGTTAAAGTTTCTAGTCTGTATGCATGTCTTGCCACATTCTAGTAAGGTAGACACCAATTTAATTTCTAGTCATAATCATAACAAAATCACATCCAATGATATAAACATGCCTATTGCGAATTGATTCTATGGCCTTGAAAATATATAGTGAAGAAATCTATTGTATAATCTTAGACCACTACATGAATTGAGAATACCTAATTGCTTGCACTTTTTTTAGAATTATGGATGTATTGGAATTCGAGGAGGAGTACGCGAAAAATAATTGGTAATTTATAAGCCCATTTAGCTTTTAGCTGGTGTTTTAAAAGCCTAAAATACTTAATTTTTATGTAAGTGATCTGACTCAAATAATTTAGATCTTTCTATTTTTAATTCTAACTTTTCCATCAATACCCATATCGCCACCACTTAATGCACCTCATTTTCCATTTATCACTGTCAATCAACGGTTTAGATTTTTGCATCTAATAACCTAAAATTTTTGTTTAACCCATCAATCTCTATTAGTATCCCTCGCAACGCCGCTGCCACCACCACTTAATCTACCTTTCTTTGCCACTCGCTAGCGTAAACTAACAATCCAGATCTTTTCATCTAATAACCCTAACTTTTTCTTCAACCTACAAATCCTTTATTAATATTCCTGCTACCGCCGCCACTGCTACTCAATACACATCCTCCCTGTCATTCACCGATGCCGTCTCGACTCCACCTTCTTCCTTATCTCTGGCGGCGGCTTGCTGCCATCTCCGACCACCACTGTAATAGTTTTATCCTAATATCGTTCGATTGGCTATTCTCCACCTCCTACTACGGCGATATTTGTATTAAAATTTCAATGGAGTTTTCAGAAATTCGGAGGAAACCCTAGCCCCATGAATCTGCCGTCGATCTGCCAGTGCAAGGCCATCATCACTTGCTCGAATCTGCCCAAAACAAAATGTCCGAACCCGAGCCGGAGCACGGGCCCGAGGGCCCCGAGCCCGAGCCCATCCCCCGCTTGCGGCCGTCGTCGTCCTCGGTGCTGGACAGCGACGACCTTCTTCCTGTGGTACTGCGCCGCCTCCCGCCGCGGCCCTCCTCCCTCCCCCGCGCCTCCCTCGTCTGCAGGCGATGGCGCGACCTCGTCACCTCCAGGGACTTCCTCCGCGATTTCCGCGAGTTCCACCGCGCGCCGCCGGTCCTCGGCTTATTCCACAACACCTACCTCGGCGCCCCCGACCGCCGCTTCGTCGCCGCCGTCGACCCGCCTGACCGTGTCCCGGACTCGCTCTTCCGCATGCCGTGCGGCCGGGACCACCGGAGCTGGAGGTTCCTGGACTGCCGCCACGGCCGGGCGCTCCTCCTCGGCCCGATGGGCCCCCGCCGCGAGGTCCTCGTGTGGGACCCCATGACCGGCGCGCGCCCCTGCCCTTGGATGCCGGGGACGTCCGTCACGGGGCGGTGCTCTGCTCCTGTGGCCACGTGCGCGACTGCCGGTCCAGCCAATTCCAGGTAGTCCTGGTGTGGTTTGAGCTGGGGTTGACATATCTCAGGCGGGCTGTTGCTGCCGTCTACTCGTCGGAGTCCGGCGCGTGGAGCCACATCATCACCGTGCAGGCGCCTTTCGTGTCTACTGCCAGCAACGCGAGCAAGCCCGGCACGCTTGCCGGCAATGCCGTCTACTGGTTGATTCCGGGGAGCCGCGTTCTTGAATTCGATGCGGTGACACGCAATTTAGCTGTGATATCGGTGCCAGCATATACGGCAGGGTCACTCTACTGGCAATGCCAGCTTATGCCGACTGACGCGAAGGAACTTGGGCTCGCCATGGTGACAGAAATCAGCATCAAGCTGTGGAAGAGGGACAGCGGGAACGCCTGTGGATGGTCGATGTACAGCGCAGTTCAACTGGAGGGCTGCCTCCCCCCGAGGAAATGGATGCAGGAACAGCCGTCGTTGCTGGGGTATCATGAGGAAAGCAATGCAATTTTTGTGTGGATTGAGGCTGGCGTGTTCATGATCCAGCTCGAGTCGATGCAGTCAAGGCTGATGTGCCAAGGTGCCAGTAACTTCGAGATTTATCCCTTTGCGGGTTTCTACAACAGAGGTACTTTCTTGTATTTGTAGTGCAGAAATAATGTGTTATGCAATCAAGGTATTCACTGCGATTATTTGTCAAATGATGTATTCCTTGGGTGTTGAATACTGTATTGTTATGTGTGGCATTATAGTATAGCCAGAGAGTAGTATTGTTATGCGTGGCATTATAGTATAGCCAGAGAGCACTACAAAGTTGTTATGATGGCTTCAATCTGCTGTGTGTTTGTCTTCATGTCGGTTACTGACTTTTGTTATTGGGTTTTCTGAATGAATTGTATAGATCTAAAGGCATGACTAAATGCTGGCGTGTTTAATTGAGCTGCCTGTTGTCATCCCACTGCCTCTTGCTAGTGTTGATTAGGCTTTATGTGTAACTTTTTTGTTAAATAGGTAGGGGGAGCCATGAATGGGAATGATAGAACTTAGTTCCTTCAGTATTTGTCTCTGCTATAGTAGATGTTTCCACCAGTTTCATGGTAACTGTCTCAGTACTACACTGCTTGCGTGAGAATTAAAAAGATTCAGGGCGTAATTTATGATTAGCAGAAGCAGACAGATCAATGTTGAAATTCTGTACTAGTTCATATACTATTACTTTGGAGCCTGTAGTAGGCTTGCAGTTCTCCAGTTCATATGTCAGCAGTCAGCACTAAGCTATAAGTAAAGCATCTTCCTTTTCCCTAACCAGAGTGGTTTTCATGAACTCACTCAACGCAGGTGATGCCACAGCAGGAGCGCAAGGAGATGAGGACGTAGACGCCCGCTGGCCTACGGCCATTGTGGACATGTGGCACTATGAGGACCCTCAGGGGGACTCGCACGGGCCATACTCGATGGTGAGTCTGCAGCGATGGAGCGGCAATGGTTTCTTCGCCGAGGACTTTAGGGTGTGGAGAACCGACGAGACTAAGGAGCAGGCGATCCTGCTGACCGACGCCATGCTGAGCCTGTGAGTGACTTGGTAATCCCCGTGTTAGTGTCTGCTGTGCTAGTGTCTGTCCTGAGTTCAGGAGCCTGGTCTTGGCGAATTTGATGGTCGGTGGATGTGGTGTTTTAAGGTTTTGGTGAGACTCATTTGTTGTTTCGTGCCTGGTACTAGCAAGCATTGCCACCAGGCTATATTTGTATGGTACCTGTTATGTCTCAGAGTTGTTTGTTAATCGACTTTAAGTGGTTGATGCCATGCTAGTTCTTGTATGATTTATCTGTGTCGGCGCCGCCTACTACTGCCGAGCCGACCTCGGCAGCGACTCACCACCGATCGAGACACAGCCACACAGGTGCATCGAGGAAATGTGATCTTCCGGCCAGCTGAGCTTGAGCAGCGGAGGTTTTCCTCGAGCCAAGCTTACTCAAGCCTGCGTCACCAATCTTATTCAAGCTGAGTTCTGTCTCTGTTACAGAGTTTTGCTACAGGCGGGGAGTTCACTGTTCAATGAAATTGGAGCGAGTTCGAACTTGCAATGTCACTGAGCTTGCACACGATCTGAAGACGACTGCCTGTCTGCCTCCATGCTCAGCTCAGTTACCATCACCATCACATGATGCGAAGCGAGATGCTGTGCGAGGGCCCCCGCGCCGCCGGGGCACTGACACGCGCTCACGAAGCGTCGAGAGGCCGCCCTCGAGAACGCCCACCTGTCCTCCCAGCGGACCCCTGCTCGCGGACCTTCTCGCGCGCTGTTGGCGCTTCCCTTTCCCTCCAAAGCAGCCTTCCTTTCTGCCGGCAGTGGCAGCTCCAACCCCTTATCACTCGCTGATCGCCGCAGCACAGCGACGATGTACAGAGCGGCCGCCTCGACGCTCCGCCATAGCCTCTGCCGCCTCCCCTGCACCACCTCCTCCGCCGCGGCCACCCGCCCGCTCGCTGGGGCCGCCCGCTTCCTCGCCACCTCCTCCGAGCGTCGGCTCCCCGCGCCTGCCTCGTCCCGCCCCCTCGGAGCGGCGGCCGCGCGCGGGAGCTGCTCAGGCGCTGCGGTCACGGAGCGGCCAGCATCTGCGTGGCGCGGGCTCGCCACCATGGGTATCCACGTTTCTAATATGCAGCCAGTGTTTTTTTAATGAAAATACGCAGCAAGTGTTGCTCTGCACACTGCAGTACCCTCTCCCTCTCTCTTGTTGTAACGGTAAAAGAAGTGCTAGAGCTTAACTTTTTCGAATTTAAAAAAGTGTTGTTCATACGCAGCGTTCTACTATTTGAAGTTCTACTGATCCATGCTTAATAAGGTGACCAATCGAGTAGTTTCAAGCATCCAATTGCCACTGATCATATCACTCTTGATTCCTTGAATAATTTCCAACCAAATCTCTATGGGTTTCAATTCTTAACGGTTGTTGCTTGTGTTCTCATTACCACTCTTTAATCTTGATCTCTCTATGTGTTCTGACCGCAGCGGATAGTAATAGCCGCTTCGGTCATGTCCTGACAAGCCTCCCGAAGCCTGGTGGCGGAGAGTACGGGAAGTACTACAGTTTGCCAGCACTGAATGATCCAAGGATAGGTAAAGCTCTCCTCAGCCAAGCAATGTTGCGGTGCTTATATGAGATACATCATACTTCACGTTACAAGTTGTAATTCATTTATGCGTTCCATTTCAGAAAGATTGCCATACTCTATACGGTATCTGCTTGAGTCAGCCATCCGCAACTGTGACGGTTTTCAGATCACAGAGAAGGATGTTGAGAATATAATCGATTGGGAGAATACTGCTCCCAAGTTAGTGGAGATACCGTTCAAGCCTGCCCGTGTTCTTCTGCAGGTGTGGTAGTGCGCATGGAGCCTTCCTAATTTCATTCTTCACTTCATGCAGCTTAAATTAACTATTGACTTTCCTCTGTTGAAAGGATTTTACTGGCGTCCCAGCTATTGTTGACCTTGCAAGCATGCGTGATGCTATGGACCGACTGGGTGATGATCCCGGCAAGATTGACCCCCTGGTAGGCAGAACTCAATACACTTAAGATATTAGAATCACCATGCAAGAATGGTCACACAACTGGTCATCTTCTAATATTTATCAACATTTCACCTTTTTGTTATTCGCTTGCAGATTCCAGTGGACCTAGTAATTGATCATTCGGTACAAGCTGATGTGGTAAAATCAGAGAATGCTCTTCAATCTAATATGCAGCGTGAATTCGACAGGAACAAGGAGCGCTTTGCCTTCCTTCGGTGGGGCTCTATGGCATTCAATAATATGCTTATTGTTCCACCAGGTTCAGGAATTGTTCACCAGGTATAATTTGGTTTTCTCTAGGCCGGACAGTTTTTCATTACCAATTTTTTTGTGTACCTTAATTGTGTTATGCTTCTTGAGTTTCATTTGAGTTTTTTTTCTTTCTATTTTTTCAGGTGAATCTTGAATATCTTGGGAGAGTTGTTTTCAACACCGATGGTATTTTATATCCTGACAGTGTGCTGGGGACGGATTCTCACACGACCATGATTGATGGAATGGGAGTTGCCGGCTGGGGTGTTGGGGGGATTGAAGCAGAGGCAACAATGCTTGGTCAGGTAATACACAGAGATATTCATTCTTTGTACACATTAAGATATTCGCATTTTCATATCAACCTTTCTTCAGATTTTTATCTGATGCGATATTTTTCTGAACGAACAGCCAATGAGCATGGTCTTGCCTAGTGTAGTTGGATTTAAACTGTCAGGGAAATTGCGCGATGGTGTTACTGCAACTGACCTAGTCTTGACGGTGACACAAATTCTTAGGAAGCATGGTGTTGTTGGCAAGTTTGTTGAGTTTCATGGTAAAAGTTTATTTGTGTACAATTTTACTTCTGTCAATTTTAATAAGTATCACTAATGGGTGGGTTTTGCATGTAGGTGAGGGGATGAGTGAGCTAGCAGTTGCTAACAGGGCAACAATTGCTAACATGTCACCAGAGTATGGCGCAACAATGGGCTTCTTCCCAGTTGATCATGTGACCCTTGAATACTTGAAGCTGACAGGGAGAAGTGATGAAAAGGTTACTTCCATTTTTCAACCTACAGTTGCTTATGTCTTCTCGAAAAACATTTCAACGGATCCCATAAATTGTGGTCTGGGCATTCCTTTTTTGGTCCAATAGATTTCTTGCATTCTAATGTCTTTACAAATAGGTTGAGATGGTGGAGGCATATCTTCGAGCTAACAACATGTTTGTTGACTACAACGAGGTTAGAACCATCAAACTATCTCAGATATGAGAAGAAGCATATGTCTAACATCCAACTACAATTTCAGACTCAAACAGAAAGAGCTTACTCATCTTATCTTGAGTTAGACCTAGCAGATGTTGAACCATGCGTTTCAGGTCCGAAAAGGTAACATTCTATTCTAGATATGCTTTGGATCTTATGGTGCTACACATAGGTTTTTGTTGAATATGATTGTACCTTATCATCTTTATGCACAGACCTCATGACCGTGTTGCTCTGAAAGATATGAAAGCAGATTGGCATGCCTGTCTCAGTAATAAAGTTGGTTTTAAGGTAACAGTACTAAACTGACTTGACTGTTGCCATCATCCATGATGGTCAAATAGCCTATCCTTTACATGATTTCTGTTGTACCTATCGACAGAACAGTAAACTCACTTAGGGTCTCTACAACTTCTGTTTGGGTTGTTACAGGGCTTTGGTGTACCTAAAGAGCAACAGGATAAAGTCGTGAAGTTCTCCTTCCATGGAAAACCTGCAGAGATTGGACATGGTAGTGTTGTGATTGCTGCCATAACAAGTTGCACAAACACCTCGAATCCAAGTGTCATGCTTGGTGCTGGCCTTGTTGCAAAGAAGGCGTGTGAGCTTGGCCTTGAGGTGAGTCTTCATTGCTTTCAAAATTACCTCTTAATGCAGCACGCCTTTCGGTAACTTTGGTCTATTGACAGGTTAATCCATGGATTAAAACTAGTCTTGCTCCAGGATCTGGGGCAGTGACCAAATATCTGCAGAAAAGGTAGTATTTTCCCCAGCCTGGTAGTTTTAGATGTGAAAGTTTGTTTAGCTTCAAATCAGGAAAAACCTGACTTATGTCGCAAAATCAGTGGCTTGCAAAAGTATTTGGATAATCTGGGTTTCAACTTAATTGGATATGGCTGCACAACATGCATTGGTAACTCTGGGGAGCTTGATGAAGATGTTGCTAAGGCAATTACTGACAATGGTAACTTCATACTTACTAACTAATCACATGTCTGATTTTTTTTCATGCTCAATTATACTTCAGAAAATTAAATCCCATTTTCTTGGCATGCTTTTCAGACATCATTGCTGCTGCAGTACTCTCTGGCAACAGGAACTTCGAAGGACGAATTCATGCATTGGTTCGGGCCAATTATCTTGCCTCCCCTCCTCTGGTTGTGGCCTATGCCCTTGCCGGCACTGTAAGCAGTGATTTACCTGATTGATTCTTTTTTTTTCTGGTGCCACCACCACAGGATAAACTCTTGTACTTTGTCCCCCAATATGTATGTATTTGCATCAGGTTGATATTGATTTTGAGAAGGAGCCAATTGGGAAAGGAAGAGATGGAAATGATGTGTACTTCAAGGACATATGGCCATCAAACGAAGAAATTGCAGAGGTAAATTAAAAAAATTGCACGCATCTACATTGTCTAGAATGTATTTACCAAATATAGAATGCACCTTATCTCATATTATGGTTGGATTGTAACATTTACCAGGTTGAGCAATCGAGTGTGCTGCCTGACATGTTTAGGAGCACCTATGAAGCAATCACGCAGGGCAACCCAATGTGGAACCAGTTGTCCGTTCCAAAAGCAAAACGCTTCCCATGGGACCCTAACTCCACCTATATTCATGATCCTCCATTCTTCAAGGATATAACACCGACTCCACCAGGTCCACGCAGCGTAGAGAATGCCTATTGCCTGCTAAAGTTCGGTGACAGCATCACAACTGACCACATCTCACCAGCTGGGAGCATCCCCAGGGACAGCCCTGCTGGCAAATATCTGCTTGAGCGTGGTGTGCAGCCAAAGGATTTCAATTCTTATGGAAGCCGGCGGGGCAATGACGAAGTGATGGCACGAGGAACCTTTGCGAACATCAGGATTATGAATCGGCTGTTAAATGGAGAAGTCGGACCAAAGACAGTTCATGTTCCTACTGGAGAGAAGCTTTTCGTGTTCGATGCTGCAATGGTTAGTTTTTCTTCACCAAAGAGAATTTTGTTGTCATGTATATACCATTTGAATTGACTAACAATTAGGATAACCTTTTATTTCATACTAGACTATTACAGACTTGTCATCTGAACAAAGAACCTTAGGTAATAATCAAGGGTGAGTCAAGTATATACTTGCCATTTTCCGTTGTCTATCTGACTACCAAAATGCAGATGATTATGGAACAGGAGGGCAAGCCCTGACTGGTTATATTATAAAAAGGAAAAAAGAGTTCAGGGTACAAACAAAAAGGAAACCTAAAGCCAATGCAAAAGCAAAATTACATCACTCATATACTCCTATCAGTCTTATCAGAATCGTCATGTCTTTGACAGAGATATAAAGCTGATGGATATCACACCATAGTGCTGGCTGGAGAGGAATATGGCAGCGGGAGTTCTCGTGACTGGGCTGCCAAGGGACCTATGTTACTGGTATATACACATCATATCATTGCCATTTCTTTGCTGGCTACCGAAAATTTGCAACATTTATTTGACAAAATTATGCCATCAGGGGGTGAAAGCGGTGATCGCCAAGAGTTTCGAGACGATCCACCGCAGCAACCTAGTGGGAATGGGGGTGATGCCACTGTGCTTCAAGCCTGGGGAGGATGCTGATTCTCTGGGGCTCACAGGTCACGAGCGCTTTACGATAAGGCTCCCTAGCAATGTAAGTGAGATACAACCGGGGCAGGATGTCGAAGTGGTCACTGACAGTGGGAAGTCCTTCACCTGCAAGCTCCGTATTGATACTCTGGTAAGTTCTCCGGTAACATGGAACTGGTAATTCTAGGAAAACTGCATGTAGGTTGACTGGAATGTTCACATCATAATGGTTACTACTACAAAATACAATAGTACGTGCAAG
This sequence comes from Panicum hallii, assembly GCF_002211085.1. NCBI lineage: Eukaryota > Viridiplantae > Streptophyta > Magnoliopsida > Poales > Poaceae > Panicum > Panicum hallii. Next base: position 50,902,259 of record NC_038043.1, read on the forward strand.
TGCAGCACGTGCACCCCCACTTAGATTTTAGTTTTTTTCTATGATTCGAAGCAACGACTTTTCAACAAGCTTAACATCATTCAATTTGTATTGATTTTAAATGTACAATGTGTGATGGAATAACAAAGATGTTGGTTTTGTAGGTGGAGCTGGCCTACTTTGACCATGGTGGAATCCTTCACTATGTGCTAAGGAACTTGGTGAAACAGCAGCAGCGGTAAACCTACAAAATTCACGCAAAATTGTAAATATCTGGTTTGTCTTCAGAAAGGATATTGTGGAAATAAGAGGAGACTCATCCAGTGTGTAAACACAAGTGAATATGTTGGTGTTTAACCTCTAAGTCCACCCACAGATACCCTCGAGGTGAGTGGTATATTGCAGGTGGTGTGTCGTTGAGATCAGAAACTTGAGGATGCAAGGTACACGAAATTTAAGACAGGTTCGGACCGTAGTATGCGTAATACCCTACAAGGATCGCTGCCCGCTCTTATATAGCCGGAGGGACAGGGTTACGTATAAATTCTAGCCAAATATTAGCTTAGCTAGTAGTTCTACTTGAGTATTACTCGGGTGGTTTTTCTATGTTCCGACTAATGCTATTCCTATACGAGTAGTTACAACTGGTGTAGGACGTGGTCTATGTTTTGTCCTATATCCTAGAATGAATATAATGAATATGTACGCCATGTGCATAGTCCCGTGGCTTCGGATGTGATACTCATTATAATGAATATAATGAGCTGTGTTGTTTTGTATATAGTTTTTTTTTCTAAATATCCTGTGCTAATAAAGGCGTCTGTTAAAAAAAAGTATCTATCACCTGAATTCTATTTGTTTCTTTCCATGAGGTGCAACCGCTGGTCTGGATGGTTGTGACATATTATCTCCATTAAAAGTCGCCAAAAAAGAGAAATCACTGTCAGTGAAATGGAGTTCGTAATTTGAAATTTCATAGCTCTTTTGTTTGGTGGGAACACCAAGAAACATATCTAAGTACTTCGCATAAGAGAAGCGTTTGCATAGTTAATTAAATCAATCTCTCAAATTGAAGATATATGACATGTAATCTTTGTCCCGCTTCAGCTTCATTGTTTTCCTATTTACATTGAGCAATATATTGGAGACATGTAGTAGGAGTCGAGGAGATGGGAGAGAAAGGAAAAGGGGGAAACTGCCAAATCTTTATGAAGCGTGTTTCTAAAGGAGATGAGACTCGAGAGGTTCGATCTATTTGACGGACTTCCAGGTTCCAGCTCATGCTCTTTGCCCAGTTTTGATCTGGATGTGACCTTCTCCTGTTTTTCATGTAAGTTCAATTGTTCGTTGTGCAAAACTACTTCAGATCGCTGAATTTATGCAATGCATGCGTCAGACATGTCTGCTAATTTTTTTTAAAAAAAGCCAGACATTTCTGCTCTGCGCCGCTCCAAACTTGATCAAATCACTGCAACATCACTGAACAAGCACTGCACTGCACAGGCACACTGGGTAACAGTGCAACACTGAGTTTGTGTTAACACTTCGAGCTCTACCGGGGCCACATGATCTGATCCAACGGTCCAGCCGGTTTCTTTGTATTGTATCCGTCGGTTATCCTTGTCACCTCACAAGAGGCCTCCGCCTTCCACCCCGCTCAGGCGCCGCGCTCATCTTCCGCCGCCGCCGCCGTCAGGGCGGGCACTGCTCCGGACCCGGCTCCGCCGGATGCTCCTCCGCCGCGCCGCCGCCGCCGCAGCAGCAGCAGTGAAGCGCTCCTCCTCTGTCACCCCAGCCCGAGCCTTCCGGCACGTGGGCGACGCCGGCCGCGGCCACGCCACCACCTCCACACCGGCCACCTCCTCGCCCCCACGCCGCCGCGGCCATCGCCGCGCGCTGTCGGCTGAGTCCGAGTCCCTCAAGGCCACCGCCTCGCCCCGCCCGTTCCCGGACTACCACCCGCCCCGCCCCGACTCGCCGGAGGACGACGCCCTCGCGCGCCGCCTCGCCGCCGTGGTGGTATCTTCGCCTCGTCCCGGCACCCTACCGCTGCTCCCCTTCCTACCCCTCCTCCGCCCGATCCACCTCCTCCTCGCGCTACAGCTCATCGCATCTGACCCGGACCACGGCGGCCTCCTCCTCCCGCTACTCCTCCTCTTCCCATTACGCCGCGACCAGCAGCCCCACCCGCACCTCCTCCGTTGCTTTGCCGTCGCTGCCCACCTCGCCGCCGCCCGCGGAGACACGGTCACCGCGCGCGCCATCCTCGTGCGCGCCGTCCGCTTCCCCTCGCCCCATCGGCATTTCGTCGAGCACTTTATCACGACCTACAAGGCCTTCTCTTCGGACCCTGCCTCCTTCGACCTCCTCCTCCAGTGCCTCCCCTCCGCGCCCCTACTGCGCCGGCTCCGCCAGTACGGCATTTCCCCGTCGCCGGAGGCCTGCAACGCTGTGCTCTCACGCCTCCCTCTTGATGAAGCCATCGAGTTGTTTCAAGGACTCCCAGACAAGAACGTTTGCTCCTACAATATACTATTCAAGGCACTCTGTGGCGCTGGCCGTGTGGAGGATGCACACCAACTGTTTGATAAAATGGCGCTCCTGCCTGATGTTGTCACGTATGGGATTCTTGTCCATGGTTACTGTGCTCTTGGTGAGCTGGAGAGCGCAGTGAAACTGTTGGATGAAATGGTAGCAAGAGGGGTGGAGCCAAATGCATCCGTGTATACAAGCGTTGTTGCATTATTGTGCGACAAAGGGCGGGTTTCAGATGCTTTGAGGGTGGTGGAGGATATGGTCCAGCATAAAGTGATATTGGATGAGGCAGTGTATACAACGGTCTTGAGCGGTTTTTGTAGTAAAGGGGATTTGGCAGCTGCAAGAAGGTGGTTCGATGAGATGCAGAAATCAGGCCTGGCAACTGATGGGGTGACATATACCACGCTGATCAATGGGCTTTGCCGGGCTGGTGAACTGAAAGAGGCAGAGAAGGTGCTTCATGAAATGTTGGCCAGGTGGCAGGATGTCGATGAGGTCACATACACAGTGCTCATTGATGGGTACTGCAAGAGAGGGAAGATGGCAGAGGCCTTTCGGGTACATAATACAATGGTGCAGAGAGGAGTGATACCCAACGTGGTGACATACACAGCTTTGTCGGATGGACTATGCAAGCAAGGGGATGTTCAGGCTGCTAATGAGCTATTGCATGAGATGTGTAACAAGGGGCTTGAGCTCAATGCTTGCACATACAACTCCCTGATCAATGGCCTATGCAAGTCTGGCAATCTGGAGCAGGCCATGAGGACTATGGCAGACATGGATACAGCGGGTCTTAAGCCTGATGTTTACACGTATACAACTCTTATCGATGCGCTCTGCAAGTCAGGGGAGCTTGACAGGGCTCACACCCTCTTGCAGGAGATGTTAGATAAAGGAATTAAGCCTACTATTGTCACTTATAATGTTTTGATGAATGGTTTTTGCATGTCAGGTAGGGTAGAAGGAGGTAAGAAGCTGCTCGAATGGATGCTGGAGAGGAATATCCACCCCGATGCTGTAACTTACAATTCTCTAATGAAGCAGTACTGCATTGGCAATAACATGAAATCTGCCACTGAAATCTATAAGAGGATGAATTCTCTGAAGGTGGCGCCAAATGAGAACACATACAATATATTGGTCAAGGGGCACTCCAAGGCGAGAAATTTGAAAGAGGCATTACATTTCCACAATGAAATGATAGAAAAGGGTTTCAGACTTACTGCAACCTCATACAGTTCTCTTATAAGATTGCTGAATAAAAAGAAGAAATTTGTTGAGGCAAGAAAACTATTTGATGAGATGAGGAAGGAGGGTTTGACAGCTGAACTAGATGTATACAATTTTTATATTGATTTTAATTTTGATGAGGATAATTTGGAGTCAACCCTTGCACTTTGTGATGAGCTGGTAGAAGCCAGTATTGTGAAATCAAAAGCTGAAATGGATCAAGATGTTGTATAGGAACATATACATTAGGAACATGATTTGGGCTGGTGATGTAATGCTAGCTTCTTCAGGATTGTGTGCAATGTGAACACAAATCCAGAGATAGTACTGTCTATCTTTTCTCTGCTAAAGCTAACAGTTGAGGTAATAATGATTTATTCTTAGCATTTAAATTGGTTACACATGATAGTTCTGTGTTCCCCAGTATTTTCTGATGGTTGATGACACTGTCTTTTAACTACAGTAATTACGGAGGTCTTCCAGAAGATGTTCAGAAGTGTAGATGGAAAAGCACATCCTGGCGTTGGTGCTATTTGCTAGGTGGACGTATGCACTGTGAACTCATTGTTTTTCTTTCCAAGTATTATGTATGGTCCTTGTTCCTGTGTTTTTCTATACCAAGATTTATAATGTATCCATTTGTTAATTTGATACTCGCAGAAGAAATATTTGTCACGTAGAGCATTGCTAGATGTGCATATTGATTATTTCACCCATATCCTGCATGGCTGCATCCAACCTCCACTAATGCTTTTTATGTTGCTAGTGCTACTGACACCATGTTGAGGGTTTTCCTGTTGTGTTCCTTAGAACCAGTGCTTCTTCAGAGCTGCTCATGTCCTGGTGTTATTTTCTGCAAAAAATTAAAATTAGATCTCTATGCTTGGATTTAGTCTTTTTTATTTCTCCAGAATCCAGATTAAGGATTACTCTACTAAGATACACTTTTCGCGATATTTGTTTGGAGTTGCAATGAACTCACTGACCTTGAATCTGCTGCCTTGCAGGAGAAGGAGGTTATTGCCTTCATAGATTGTTTGGAAACAAAGATGTGGTCAGGCTGCAAACAAGTGAATTAGTCATCTTGACAAGGAGTAATCAGGGCATAAGCTATTGCGTGTGATGCCGATAAGTACATAACTAGATGTCAGAGAAGCATGGACCAAACTACTGGCAATACAGGAGAGAACTACAGAGACAGTGAGGCTGATTTTGAGAAAAAATATATCAGTATTCTCCGTTTGCATACGTCCTTCCTTCCTCAAGGTTACAGGACTCACCTCAGCTTTACTGCTCACTGGCTTGGACCTTCATTTGTACTTCGGAGAAATATATCAAATGCGATAGAGAATTCATAGAAGCATAAAGTGGAGCATCAGATTGGTTTAGCTGTTAAAAATTAGGCAGTTCAATACAAGGCCACGTCTGGGAAATATACGGCTTGGAGTATTTTTTTTATTAAGAACTACGGCTTGGAGTTGGAGCGAACATATTGATATAGGAGACAGGAGGATACAGCTGCAGTGTAAGAGTTCTTATGAGAAACAATGTATGCCCTTTTTTTTCTGTATCTAGAAAACAAAGGGGGAAAATACAGAGCTTGAAGCTCAACTTTTTTCAGTGGATGCGACATGTATCCATTGTTTACTTGCAATTCTAGATTGCTTGTCTCCATTTATGTCGATGCTCTTGTAGAGTTAGATTTATCTTCATGGGGATTCAAGGACTTGGATCACAAAGCTCTAGCACAAAAAAAGGTCATGCATCATTCTCTGCTGTATTGGCCAAAGCCATGTGCTTGGTTACTCTCCAGGAGTTACTGCTCTCTTCCCCAACCGGAGTCTTGCGGAACTAAACTATTATAAATCTTTTGAAATCTACAAAGAGTTTCTGCGTTTCAAACAGTTTAATAATACAATCCTGAAAGAATTAATTTTGACTACCAATTTCTAGCACAATATATTCTTGGTTCTTATTAAGTTATAATGCCATGAAAAAGCTCAATTGATTAGTGTCCGTCGATAGCGAGGCGAGTGTGTATGCATGTATGATGTATATGAGGAGGCAGTCTATACTATTATTTTAAAAAAATACCATGAAGCATATTAATACCATTTTCTATGACCTGTCCAAGTTTGATAAATATTTGTTGAATACGTACCAAATGGAGAAGAAAAGGAGCGATTCTTGTAGGCATTATCATCGTGGGCCATCCGGCCATATGAAAGGCCCAATCTCCAAGCCTCTCAAGGGCCGGGAAAAATAACCTCTTCTCCGCTCACCCCCCTCCCTAAACCTCGCAAAAGCCCAACCCAAACCCTAGCACCTCTCATGGATTTCGCTCGCCGGAAGGCGGCGGCGCTGGCCGCGCTCTCATCGCCGGCGCCAGACAAGTCCCCGAAGGGCGGAGTGGACGCTCCCATCGCCCCGCTCCTCGAAGTGCTCAACTCCCACCCGGACCTTTTCACTACCTCCTCCTGCTCCGGCCGCGTCTCCGTCCTCGCGCAGCCGCAGGAGGGCCAAGGCCAGGGCGCCGCCAAGCCGAAGAAGAAGGCGCGGGGCGGCGGGTGGGTGTACGTGTCTCACGATCCCGCCGACCCGGACGCCGTGGTGGAGCAGCTATTCGGCCGGAGCGGCTCGGGAGCGGCGGGGGACGAGCTGGTGCTCAGGTTCGAGCCGATGATCGTGGCGGTGGAGTGCAGTGACGCCGCCGCAGCTGCCGCGCTCGTTGCCGCTGCGATCAGTGCTGGGTTCAGGGAATCAGGTGAGCTGTGTCTATGTTGGTTTAGGTTGCTTAGTTTAGTTCAGTGGCTTAGTTTAGTTGAGTTTTGTTGAAATGTTGGGCAGAGCTCTAATTCTTCGAACAACTTAGCAGTCTAACCTTACTGTCAGTGTTGTTCTGCAGTATTTCAATACATGGATGTGCTGTTATTTCTGAATCCATCTGTGATTATCACATGGTTCATTGTGGTCAGTTTTGCATATAGCAGTTTTAGAGATAGATGAAGTTTTGGGTGATGCTTTTGCTCGAAATAATAAAGTAACTCTCAGTGTGCAGTGTGAACTGTGAAGGTTCGTTTACCATGTATTACTGATTTTTTATATGATGTTTTCACTTGTCTTGATGTTGCTTATTATAGGAATATCATGTTAAGTTAATTTAAAATTTGATTAATCTCATTTTTAGGTATCACAAGCTTGCAGAAACGAGCAATGGTGGCAATAAGATGCTCGATTCGTATGGAAGTGCCACTGGGGCAGACTGGTGAACTTGTTGTTTCTCCAGAGTATGTCCGTTACCTTGTTAGAATTGCCAACTCTAAAATGGAGGCAAATAAAAAGCGAATGGATAGATTTCTAGATCTTTTGCAGACTAAGGTACTGCGCTATTTTGGGATCATTACCTTTGGTTATTAGCGGGCATTATTTTTCTTATTGTGTTCCTCACACTGCTTTTCACTTTTTTGTTAAGAGTATGCATGGCAAACATATGTTTGGAATATCTGGATATTATGCAAAACCAAAAATGTTTTTGATGAATGCTAACTAGGCGAAGAATAAACTCGGATAGTGTTTCCTTTGATAGATAATCAGTGGAACTTTTCTGTTACTTAATGAACTGAGTAAGATTTTTCAAGTGGGTGGCAAAATTTACCTGTTCTTTATTTGCAAATACTTGTCAAATAAGTTATTTGTCCATTTATACATTTTACATTTCTTCAAAATTTCTAACTTCAGTCCAATCCCTCTCTTCACAACAAAAAAAAAAGAAACCCTGGAAGTTTGTGCATGCCCCAAAATTCAAATTTGATCAATCCTGTTATGAGTATATCTGTAAATTCTATAACAATTTAGTTGATTTTATATCATGATGACCTTGATTGCAACTTCCCATAATTTTCTTTTATCATGTTTGTTCCTATCAACTGCCAGGGTTTGTCAGGTTCATCAGCGGGGTCAAACAATTGTAATGGAAGTCAGCCTGTTGATCACAGCGCTTCCTTGGGTCGTGAAGTCAAGATGCCATTGGGTAAAGGTGCCAAGAACAATGATGAATACTTAGTTCCAAAAAGGAGAAATGGTGGTAACAACTGTGATTCTGATGATAGAGGTGATAGTGAAATTGGGAAGGGTTCACTAGAAGCACAGTGTTTTGAAAATCAAAACTCTTCATGGAGCAAGGGTGTCGACCATGGTTTTGGTAATGCTAAACGGCATGTTCTCTTATCTCTTTTTTCTTATCTCGTTCTTACTTTTATGTTTTCCATAGATTGACATTTGTAATGGATGTTTGACAACACTTATTTCCTTCAAAAAGGTATATTGCAGTACTTGCTACGGTTCTATGTTGGATCCACTGGCTTGGTTCCATGTCTGTATATGTTGATGCTTTAAATGTATTTTGTTGAAAATTAGCTGAACTAAGAGAGAAAACATTTTCCATCTTGTTTTAATGAAAAAATAATCTTTTTTCTTTATAGCTGATTAGGTAATGGCATTGTGTTATTAAACCATGATTTTCCTGCACTATTTAATGAATTGTTTGGTCCTGCACCTATTTAGGGCACTAAAATCTACTAGCTCTGAGCCTTTGATTGAACCATGTTTGTATCTCCTGTTTTATTCTATATAGATTAACGCTGGAGAAGTTGCCAGGAAACAAAAATTATCTATCTACTGCTGCATTGAAGATTAGTGGTGAACCAATTGAGAAGCTCTTCTTATGGGGCCAATCATCGTGTGTGTTTACTGTTGGAGGAGAGCAATGGGTCCTAACATTTGGTGGATTTGGAGGACCAGGAAGGCATTCAAGGAGAAATTGTTCCCTTCTGCTTGATCACAAATCTGGTTTGTTGACAGAAATGATCTTTAAAGAGTCTCCTTCACCACGGATGGGCCATACAGTTACTTCTGTTGGTAATAGCACTTATGTCATTGGAGGTAGGGGTGGTCCTTCAGAAATTCTTGATGATGTCTGGGTTTTACAAAGCGCTGAGAATACCTGGTTAAGACTGGAGTGCAGTGGAAATATCTTCCGTCCAAGGTACAGTTTAGATGAATTCCTTGATCCTCCTCCTCCCTTTTCCTTTACATAATGTGTGCTTACAAAATAGAGACTAAAGACATCGGTGGTAGATACGAAATAGGTACAATGTTCAAAATATCTTTCTGTCTCAATTCTTTTCATTTTTTTAAAGCAACCTCTGAAAATGGTAGGAAGTTCCTGCAGTTCACTATATGTAGAAAAGAGTTGGCTCAATTCTTTCGTTGAAGTTCTGACTCCTGATGCAGGCACCGGCATGCTGCAGCTGCAGTAGCTTCAAAAATATATGTCTTTGGTGGACTTAGTAATGAAGGCATATATTCTTGCATGAATGTATTTGACACGAAAAGTAAGCAATGGAGCATGCTTCCTGCTGCTGGTGAATGGCCATGTGCTCGGCATTCACATTCTCTGGTGTCTTATGGCTCAAAGCTATTCATGTTTGGAGGTCATGATGGTCAACAGGCACTGAATGACTTCTACAGTTTTGATACAACAACACTCAGGTGGAACAAGGAAAGCACAAATGGGGGAACTCCGTCACCTAGGTTTTCACATTGCATGTTCATCTATAAAAATTATCTTGGGATACTTGGTGGTTGCCCTATTACAGGAAACAATCAAGAAGTCACATTGCTGAACTTAAAGCATGGAGTCTGGTTTTCTGTTTCCATTCCCATGTTGAGCCAGTGCCTCTGTGTCCGTAGCTCCTCAGTTCTCATCGAAGATGATCTTGTTATTGTAGGTGGTGGTGCATCTTGCTATGCATTTGGGACCAGATTTAATCAACCAATAATAGTTGATCTGCATTCAGTGGACTCTATGTTTAAACTTGACAACAAGGATGGCACACTTACACAAAGCTGTGTTGCAACGTCTACTGTTGACTTATCAAGAGATGAAAGCATCATTGGTCATGATATGAAATCACAAAACGATGCTTGTTCTGGTGGTTTTACTGATTCAGGCCCTCTGATTCTTCAGCTGGAAAAAAAGTATGCCAAATTAGCAAAGGACATTCTGAAAAAGTTTGGATGGTTGGATCTTGCTAGAAAAGTTCGAGTGAGCCATGATAACAGTCATGTTCTCTTTCCTGTTAATGAAGCCTTCCATGTCCTAAACACTGATAAGCATAGCAAGATGGAACATGATTCGTGTACCCTTGGAGAACCATTGGCGTTTACTGAAAATAAACTTGCAGGAGACAACCTATCTCTTCAAAACGCATTAAAAATTCTGTCATCTTGCAATGGTTCCTTTTTGAAAGATGAGCTAGCAATCAGCCGAAAGCCTTCCAAGTCTCCTCAAACCATAATGAAAGAACTTGTATCTCCTCTACTGGGAAGTAAAGGAATGTCCTCTCAGTTGTTGGAGCAACTCCCAGCAAGGTTTGTTTTCTCTGATGAGAATATCTATTGCTGTGACGATTATGGTTGCTTGCTTAAGTTTCATTCTGATGTGTAGGTGGGAGACACTTGGTGATATCATCATACTCCCGAAGACATGTTTTAAGGATCCATTGTGGGAATCAGTTAGCGAGGAACTTTGGCCACTAATTGCCAAGTCACTCGGTGCACAACGTCTTGCACGTCAAGTAAGTGCTGGCTGAATTCTTGGTTTCTGTTTTCTAAGTTGTTGGAAATGGGAATAATTACCATAGCATTTGGGAACCTGACACCTATTTGTGTAGCTAAATGATATGTTAGTTGTAATTACCATACTGTTTGTGGAACTGAAACACCTATTTGCGTAGCTAAAGGATAATGTTAGATGTCCTGCTGTTAATCTTAATGTCAATATCTTGTTTGGTGTCTCAACAATGTTTTCAGATCAAAAGTCGAGTTTAACTGCCTCAGCACCTACTAGGCAGACTAATCACGATTAATCACAACTAATCAGGTGACTTTCCAACTAATCACGGTTAAAAAAATTAAGTATTTAAGTTCCTTCAGTACGGACTAGGACAACTATTCATGACTAGTGGATGACTTGAAAACATTGTCTCATGCTTAATTGCATCTCAATGTTAGGTAGTGCTTTTCGAATAGTTTGTGACTTGTGACATGCATGTGGTTACGTTACCAAGCATTTTTCTCTTGGGGTTCCCTTCTTTCAAGGTAATTTACTCAGTCTGTCCCTATTTGGGCAGGGTAAAATCATGCCAAATGGTACAAGAGATAGTACGCTGGAACTTCTTCTGGGCAATAATGGATGGGTTACCCATCATGAAAATGGCATCCGCTATTCGCTTGATGCAACAAAATGTATGTTTTCTTCTGGCAATCGTTCAGAGAAGCTTCGCATGGGACAGCTAAACTGTAGAGATGAGGTGGTTGTGGATTTGTTTGCCGGAATCGGATACTTTGTTCTTCCATTTCTTGTGAAGTATGTTCTCTAAGATAACCCTCCATCTAACGCTTTTTGATTGTACAAAAGTGATATTCTAAATCTCTTACTCCTGCAGGGCTAATGCTAAGTTCGTTTATGCATGTGAATGGAATCCACATGCTCTGGAGGCTCTTCGACGCAATGTTCGTGACAACCATGTAGAAGACCGATGTATTATACTTGAAGGAGATAACCGTGTGACTGCACCCAAAGTACGTACTGGACACATTTCATCTTGTGGGCTAATACATGAATTAGGATGGCTCCTGATCTTTGTTTCTTACTCGACTTGAATTAGGGTGTTGCTGATCGAGTTTGTCTCGGATTGTTACCCTCAAGTGAATGCAGCTGGGCCACTGCTGTTAGAGCTTTAAGGTCATTCCTCCATATCACCAACTGATTATTTCAATCATGCTTATTTCGTTCTATGTTTCTTGTAGTATCCCATAAAGATTTTATGTGTTGAGGCCTAGGTAAGTTTGTCTTGGCCTGCTCTTGTGGGACCGAGTTTATTGTTTCTTTTGGCTGTTGCACTAATAGCAGCAGCCTTCAGCAGTCAGGGAGATTTAGTATTGTTTGAGTTGGGTTTTTGAAGAGTATATTTGTGTTTCAGAGTCAGTTGGGAAATTGAATGTACCTTACCTTTTAGAAAGTCGTATGTATTTTAATATCGCTTAATCATAACATCATACTGAGGTAGGATATTGAGTCCATATGAATCTGGATAGTTATAAAACGATAGCATTGTACCATATTATGATTAAGCAAAAGAAGTTTCCTATTATAATTGTTATTGAGTTATTCTCAAACCCTCTAATTTATCTCTTCTACCCCTGTTGCCCCTTTTTAATCACCAACCATACCCACCAGTTTGTAAGTGTCCACAACAATTTCCCAGCAAAATATTATTTCAGACAATGCTAAATGTTCTTTAAATTCTGCTTGTCAGCAAACCCAGCTTAGAGGTGCTAGTCTGACATAATCCACAAACATGCATACATGCCAAGTTTTGCATGCCACCAAGAATAATCAGTTGCATCACTGTTTAGGTTGTCTGGCACACTGCAAATGCCTGCATCATGGTGCTTTCAGTGTGCCAGGCATTGAACAAGCAGAACTGGTAAAGAAATGTCTTGACTCCTGTTGTGTTGAAATATTGGAATATGTGGCCTCACATGGAAATAAATTGTCTGTTTTCTTGCATGTAATATTAATTGTGGGATAAAGGAAAAAAAATATGGCAATTCACTAGGCTGTTATGTGATGCACAACGAACATCTCACGTTCAGATTCTACTCTGTTGCTATGTGTAGGGTTGAAGGAGGCATATTGCATATACACGGGAATGTTAATGACTCAGATGAGACACGGTGGCTGGACAGTGTTGTTGAATCCATCAGTGATATTGCTAAAGCTCATGGTAAAAAGGGTGACATGACGTTTTGATCTGTCCCCAACCATGTCTTATTGTTCTCCAAGAGTATTGCAAGTGCCAAGTCTCTATTCTTATACGCCATTCCCTGGCCTGGCCTTTGTATTGCAGGACTGCCTTGGAACATCTCTTTGGACCATGTCGAACGTGTGAAATGGTATGGGCCGCATATTCGACACCTTGTGGTTGATGTTAGATGCCGGCCAATCTAACAAAGCAAACGCCTTGAGCAATGTGTTGTGTACTACCGGGGCCTTGTGATGCTGGGCACATTGTTGCAGATTGTATTGTACAACAGTTTTGTTCATTTACTCTCTTACTAGCCATCAGGGAGTGTCTGTTGTAAACTTAAAAGCATGTTCATGTTCGACAATTTGCAACTGCATAGCTACAGCAAAGTTGTGTTCATTTACGGAACGTTTTACGCATCCTTTTTTTCTTTAAAGATAATAATCTATGCTGCCTCTGGTCATTTTAGTACCTATTTTTGCGGTTGTTGATGGCACAACACACCGCAGGGTATTGCATTGATTCCGGTAAAAGGCATGGGGCTTTAGTAAAAAAATTCTCGGCGAAGCTCGGTCTAGAAAACGTGAGCGTATTTTTCAAAAAAAAAACTCGGGAAAAATCATGGTATGTGAAATTTTTTTCTTTGAAAAAAAGCGTTTGTTATGTCCAGACACCTTTAAGTTATCGATACTATTCTATTTTGCAAGTATTCCTTCAACACTCCAAAAAGATTTGCGGCCCCTAGCATATGAATATACTCAGTAAAAAACTATACGTTGGATGTGTATCTTGAAATGATTTCATGCTATATTGCCGAGAATGTAATAAAAACTATATTGACCTTATGGTTATGAATAATATGTTTCGCGAAGATATAGTCTAATTCTATTTTAAAGTTAGAATCAAAATAAAGTACATCTTCTATTCTTGAGTAGGGTGAGGGAATAGCACTGCAGGACCACTGAGCAGTTTTAGCAGCGTAATTACTTAGGAATTTCGGCTATCTAACTGAAACAGACCTTTTCCCATTATTAATAATGTAATTGAAAGCTTGAGGGGCAAAATGCACGTTTTATTAGATGTATTTGCATAAACAAACTTACAGAAGAAAGTAAGGGGCGTTCAAGATACTACAAGGCAACAAACGCGAGCAAAAAAAAGATATACACAATCATCTCTCAACAATGCTTTATCCAGCTCCCAAGTACCAACCATGAAGAAAAAAGAGCAAACAACAGTTACTAATGGTACACCGTTTCTACAAAGTGAACAGGCTACTTAAGCCGGCTGCTGCATCCCTCCTCTCAGGCTATTTAAGCCTCATCGGCGGCTGCATCCCTCCTCTCATCATAGCGCAAAATTCCTCATAGTTAATCCTCCCATCCTGGGACAGGCAAATGACCAACATCAAGAATATGGAAGGACAGGCAAATGACCAACATCAAGGAATAAACACAGCGCAGCTGGAAAGACGATAGTGTAAGCAGCTTACATTGTCCGTGTCAACTTCTGATATGATCTCCTTTATCGTACTCGTGTCGCCCATCTCATGCTCAATCAAAGCTGACTCTAGCTCATCTCGTGTGATGAAGCTGCATAAAATCAAGGTAATCCTCCATGTTAAACAAAACAAGTTTATGCATGATACATAATATAGTAGAAATTGGTGCTAATGAATGTAAACCAGTGATAGTAACATAACCAATAGTTTAGACAAGTTTGGATGGACAAAAAAGTTGTTAGTTTACCGTTGAGATGTCAATTTGAAGTACTCACCCGCTGTTATCTTTATCAAAGTACTGGAATGCCTTAAACAAATGCTCGTCTCTTTCGAGCTTGTGTCTATGCATTGTGGCAGTGATGAACTCAACATAGTCAATGGATCCATTCCCATCAACATCAGCCTGGAAGAGGTAAAAAGGTAAGCATGTAAGGAAGTCAAGAACAAGATCCCAAAAATGTACTGTAACATAGTTCTAGTCTTCTAGATTAGAACATACAGCCTCCATCAACTGCTTTACTTCAGCTTCTGACAGCTTTGATCCAAGTTTGGCTAATCCTGCTTTGAGTTCTTCGTATGTAATTGTACCACTGTTGTCTGTGTCCATGTTCATGAACATTTGCTTCAAGCCCTTGATCTCTTCCTCGTTAAGGTTTGAAGCAATAACCTGCACATAAATTTGCTGATAAGCACAAGAAAGAAAAGGTAGCTAAGTAAGCATGAAGATAACAACCTTCAGAGCCATCTTTTTCAGCTTATTCATTGCTCTGAATTGCTTCATTCTAGAAAGAACAGCACTGTCAATAGGCTTATCGGATGCGTCTCCACCTTCTCTGAGCCATGGATGTTCTGATCAAGCATTTAATACACATATTATTATTATTACTTTGTTTTCTGAAAAGTTGCTAAAGTTTGGAATTAATGCATTGCTGGGAAGCTTACGAAGAACTTGGCCTGAAGTAAGTCTTTTCTTTGGATCTCGTGCCAACATCTTTCTAACCAGGTCTTTAGCACTCTCAGAAATTGATGGCCAAGGCTGACTTTCAAAGTCAATCTCCTCATGCAGAATAGCATCAAATATCCCCTTTTCAGTTTCTACACAGCAAAACAGAGGATAAAGATCTAAAAAGGATAGCATTGCTCCTTAATAGTATACATGCCAAGATGTTGAAGTAGAAGTGGTTCTTAAGAGGTAAATATACCAGCCCAAAATGGAGGCACACCACTGAGGAGAATGTACAAAATAACTCCTGCACTCCAAACATCTATCTCTTTTCCATAACTCCGCCTAAGGACTTCAGGAGCAACATAATAAGCACTTCCAACAATGTCCCTGTACATCTTTCCTGTTATGCTCGAAAGACAGCGAAGAGATAATGAGAGATCCCAAAGCTCGAAGTTTAGGGTCTGAGGGTACTAAACATCAAATAGTTACTTCAGTTTGTTACACCAAGTTCTCTTAGATTAGGATCATAAAAAAAATCAAATACTGGAGAATCACTGATGAAGATGTCCAATGAAAAGAATGAACTACCTCCCCACAGCAAGCAATTGCCACCATCATCCACAACAATATTTATATATCTCCCCAAATATAAGGATCGTCATTAAGAGGATAATAAGATTCTAATGTGGTTGCAACTTGGGCTTCGAACCAGTCAATCATTAAAAACCATTGAGCTATCGTTACTAATTTAGTAGTGGTTTCCCACTCATAACTGATATAGGGCCAGCTTTATAGTTTTCAGTGCTAACCCCTGAAACTGAACAAGGCAAAAGTCACCAGTTTTGGCTGGTTCTCTGTGAAGCTAGGCAGGGTCAACAGATCTTGAAGTTACGATGTATTATGGGACATTATGTTTACAGTTTCAGTGCAAAAATGTTGCCCTAACATGTCCAAAAAGGTGAGAATTATCCACAAGCTATTGAATCACTTGGAATAAAAAGTTGAATAAGTTCAAATGACCAAAAATCAGGTTATGTATGGAATGCTAGCCTTATATGGGTTGTTCAGCAATATGAAAACTTGAAAACTACAACCAGCCACAAACCTCAACAGATCCAAGTTCAGAATATATATCTAACTGCTATTGCAAACAATGCAATTCCAAGCGTACACAGATCATATATATTCACATTACCTTCTTCAATGAAGACTGAAAGCCCAAAATCAGTGGCCTTGAGCATTGCATTCTCCTCCTTGGTTGCGAGCAAGAAATTCTCTGGTTTCAGATCACGATGCATCACTCCCATGAAGTGGCAAATGTTCACAACATTCACAACTGCTCTGCAGATTGTAGCAGCTGCCCGTTCTGTGTAGTGCCCCTTAGCAATGATGCGATCAAATAGCTCACCGCCAGCGCAGAGCTCCATCACCACATGCACATTGCTCTTATCCTCGTACGCTCCCCGGAACTCAACAATGTTTGGCTGCCCAGACAAGTGCTGCATGATCTGGATCTCCCTGCGAATGTCCTCCCTGTCTGCCTTGCTGGTGAGCTTGCGCTTAGAGATGGACTTGCAGGCGTACTGCCTACCAGTAGCAATCTCTGTGCAGAGGTACGTCACCCCGAACTGGCCGCGGCCAAGCTCCTTCCCGAGGGAGTAGACTGTGCGCACATCCTCATACAGCTTGCCAAGAATTGTGTCTGCAGTGGGCTTCGGTGGGACAACTACAGGTGGGACTATCGGAGGGTTCATCGCCGGCGGCGTGTACCGTACCTCGGCCTGTGGCTGAGGAGCATTGTAACTGGGAGGTGTTTGTGCTGGCTTTGCCTGGTTAGAATAGCCATACCCATTGGTACCTCCCCGTCCAGAGTCTGGGGTCGTAGCTCTGCTGCAACACTGTCCCATTTCTCTAGTCAAATTATTCCTTGCAGTTCTAAGCTTGCAACCTGACAGCTGAGCAGATGAGACCAATCAAGACTAAACCTGCAGGGATGCCAAGGAGGAGAGCAGTTGTGTCAAAACAAAGCAAGCCAATCAAAAAACATTTATGTTGTAAACTCACAAGCTCATGATTCAATACAAGATATCCAAAACTGGATCTGCAAGCAAAACCAAACAATAGGATTCAATAAAGAAGAGCAAAAGAGTATAAAAGAAGCAATGCAAAGAATTGCCTCTGACACGATGTTGACCTCTTTCTACTCAGAATCCAATTCAAGAACTGCAAGGAAACAAGGCAGAAGACCGACTCCCTTTGGTGAGACTGGAAGCAATAAGGCTAGATAAGGATAGAAGGAAATTTAGGTAAAAAGGGCCACTGAAAGCAACAGCATCAACAAGGCAGTCGGCACTCAGACTCAGGGGAAAAATAAAGGAAGCCACAAGACCCAGGATTCCGTATCGTAGCAGTGGATTGATTGAGACAAGCGAAAAAGATAAATAAGATATAACAGCTCCGAACTGCACTAAAATTTCCCTGTGCGAAGAATTTCAGAATCCCAAATCCACTGAATGGCACAATAACAGAAGCACAAAGTTAAAGACGAACAAATTCTTTGTACGTGAGGCATGAGTAACATTTTTTTTTTTTTGAAAAACCAGGCATGAGTAACATAGTAACACACCAAGCTGTATAGCACTACTTCAGATCCGGAAACACAATATTCTACTCGCGACCAAGTGAAATCTACTGTACCAAGCTTTCAAGAACTAAAGAAAAGAAGACTGTAATCCGCGAACGGATTCACACAGCAGCCTCCCCGATCCAAGGAACCAAGAACTGGGCGGGCAGAACACCTACCTTGTGAGAGCGACAAGATTCCAACCTCAGAGCCCGGAGAAGCAACCACTCCTCCGCCTTGGGAAGAACTGGGCGCAGGAACTGGGTCTAAAGATCAAATCTTGGGGATGGTGAGGAGGACGTTAGGAGGACAGAGCAAGAACAGCTCGGCGCGGCGACCGCGGGGAGTGGATTGGAGGTGGTGGCCACCGCAATTGGCGCCCCTCGTCGAACGTGACAGCGACTAATCCACACGGGGCCGGGAGCTAAAGATCTCGCAGCGAGTAGAATAGCAAGGCCGAATTTCTCAAAGGGAAAAGGTTGACAGGGAGGAGAAAATGGGGGCGGCGTGTTTTGGGAAAGGCTCAAAGCTTGCTTTGCTGTCAGTTGTAGATTAATTGCGTTGCTTTACGGGAAGATGAGAAACTTGGTAAGGATATTTTGCGAAAAGTCCCTCTGGGTTTCTCTATATTGGAAGCTAACGTGTTTGAAATATACAAGCTGAAACTAAGAAGTCTCGGGTATAAACAGATTTTTACAATCCCTCGTGCTCCCTCCGTTCTAAAAAAATACAACCCTCACTTTCTAGAAAATCAAACAATTTAAAGATTACCAAATTCATACAAAAAAATTTATTAATATTTATATCTCCAAATAAATTAGTATGAAAATATATTACATGATTAATCTAATAATACTTATTTTATAATATAAGTATTAGTACTATTTTATATAAATTTGATCAAATTTGAAATTATTTGACTCATCGGAAAGCGAGAATTGCATTGTTTTAGGGATAGAGGGAGTACTACTGTTCTATTGATTTATTTGACCTAGTAACATTTTTCGGTTGGTCGATACGATGGCAAGCTCGCTTATTGCACACCATCATCTTCAACCTTTTCACTTTCGGTCTTTTAGCTTTGAAACTTAATTGAAGGACACTTGAGGAAGAAAAACTCTGTAATTTTTTTCCCTTTTTGCTTGAAGATTTTTTTTTTTTGGTGTGTGTCGTGCGTGTGCCCTGTTATGCTTTGAAATGGACAGACTCTATGCTCCGAGACAGAAAAAAAAAACCCACGTAATTCTCGGGCAAGATGCGACTTCATAGTTGATGCATTTTGTTCCGCATCTACGCGCTTTCTGAGCCTAATCGCAGTGCGTAAACTATCCATTCCCTGACCCTGGCAGCTAGTGGTGAGATTAAGGGGAGAGAGATACTTAATTACGTGGCATCTTGAGATACGATTAGTCCTGTCCATGACCATAGGCTTTGATAATTTAAATTAACGACATCTTAGTTGACCAGGTGTTGAGCAGTCCACCTGACCGCGCAAAGATTCTCCCGACGGGGAATGTTTTTGGTGGCATGAAGTGGACGTGCAAAGCACCCCTTTCTTCTATATTTTCCTTTTGGAAATATCAGCCCTCGTATATGCACGGGCATCTTCATAACATGAGTTAAGCATACGCCATTATATATCAATCTCTTCAATGAACTAATAATGCTCTCAAAATTTAGGCAGAATTAGATTCATGTAGGAATATTTTTTACGGCGTCCTAATAAAAGTTGCCATAAAATTCCTAAGGGATGGCTTAACCAGAAAGAATTCGGAGGAGATTTAACATGAGGTCCAACTTCGTGCAAAATTTCTTTTATAGCAATCTCTCTTCTAATTCCTTTTTTCTTTGTTGCATCTGGACGCTCCCTAAACACTTCTTCCTGTTCCTATATTTTGGCCATCCTCTGTTCCAAAGAATATCAAAATCCACATGAGTCTTGAGCACACTACAAATCCAATTTCTAGCAACTAGTTTTTCTCTCTACTATATTTGCTATCTCCAGGGCAGATAAAAGTTTTTAGGTAGCAAACTACTCATGGAAATGGCACGGAGACATTTGGACTAAACGCATGTAAGCCAATAGAAGATGCTACCTATAGCTATGCCAATCATACACGTCGTGCTCGACTGTTATCTCGTACAACAAGTCCAAGAGATATGCATATATATATCCTGATACCAAATATTTTCTCTAGGTGGATTCATAAATTCTAGAAATGGATGACTCATCTTTCATCAAGATGCATTCCTAAACCACCTTATCACACACTCTCCTCACAGTGAGGGGCAGCAGTATCCACTTGCAGTCTTCTACCGTGGTGCCAAACTCCTATCCACCTCCGTAACCAACCCGGTGCCTCCCTAACATGTATCGGTGCCACTATCCTCTTTCCTTTGCTCTCACAATGCCTCAGCACAGGCACCTAAGGGGAATCATGTCACTATTGCCTTATACATTGTGCTTGCAAAATCTTGGCTTTGCCATAGGCTCTGATAGAGCATGTACTCTAACACCCCTCTTAGCTTTCGCAGTAACCGACATTTTCCACCGTGCCCTCGTCTCCTCTCTGATTACAAAGATCTTTGTCGGCCGTGTCACAAAAGCATGCATGTGAGCAAGAGAGAGAGCGAGCTACAAAAGCACATGCATATTGTGCTGTGTTGCCATATACAAACTCTCGTGACGTGCACTCTTATAGACCATCGATGCGCATATTTTTCTCCTATATTCGTCCTCTAGGATCCCATATTCATCTTCTAGGGTTTCATATTCGTCCTCTTCATTTATCGATGCCTAAATTCCCATCAAGTCGTGATACTAATCTTGTTCACAGCTTTAATATTCGTCTGGTCATGACAATTACCCTACAACCTTTTCTTTCTCTGTTTTCTTTTTTGGCCAAGCAAAGCTAAGGGTACGTGTGGAGTGACTAGCTATAAGCAGAGAAGTGAAGTTGGTAGGATGGCCATGTCCAAGCGTGGCAGCATGATTGTTCCTAGTGGGAGAAGAGACAAAAGTGCCCTGTAAAAACAAAGTTTGTCGAGGTGGGTGGGAGGGGTTAGGCCCGCGATTTGGACGCTGGTTACGCGCACATGCCGGGCGTTGTTTTTTACTCGCCGGCCACGCCATCCTTGCCGCCAAGATTTGACGGGGAGGGATAATATCTCGATCGATCGATCGGCAACCCCAACGAACTCGACCGGCGGAATTTATTTATGCCCATCAATGCATGTGGCATAAATGGTTATTGAATCTGATTCCACGTCCATCCTCCAGAATTGTCTACTACTACTACTAGTAGTAGTTATTGAATCGGTGTTGCATTGAAATGTTATCGTGATCCTACTGAAGTGTTTCTTATCTTTGGGTGGCAAATTCACAATACTACCTCTCTTTACGCCACCGAATCTACCGTTGGATAAGTGTCTATAAGGACAGTGTGTGTTCTGGCTTCAGTTCTATCTGCAAAAGGCAGTGTCTTTCAGAGTAAGCAGCTGATGTTCGGTAGTACCTGGAGGACACATCAAGAGCAACGAAGAAGAAATTTCTCCTAGAATACTACTACAGAGTCTATCATACGGTTGAGTGAGCGAGGTGGAGCAGCTGGACTGGAGTTCATCGTTTCATTCAGTTCGGATAAGAGGGGCCCGTTGTTTACTCCACTGGCGAGCAACGTGCGACGCATCGAGCTCTGCTTTGTGGCGCAAATCGGTGCCAGGATCTGGGGCCAAATTAGTGGCGGCATCGGAGCGCGTGAGTCTGGACAGATGATGCCCTGGTTCGATGCATACCCATACTCGCCCCTCTCCGGAAGTCCTTTGTGCCTTTGTGATCACACACAACGGTTACATCCAAACCCAATCTTGGTCCAGTGCTGGAAGATTGTCAACTGAAGAAACACTAATCTCAGATATGGCTATGAGGCCCCCAGTACCTGTACTGACTAGTGGACCCTCGTGGTCACAAGCCAGAACCGGCCAATAGGCCAATACCGCCACCTTGCCGGCCTGCCGCCCAAAGGTCGTCTCCTCCATGAAACCCTAGCAACCACCAAGTAGCTGACCCTTCGTTTGCCGGACACGATTAGAATAAGGAGAGCAACCGCCCCTTCTCTTTCTTTTCCAAGCCACCTGCTTCCTTGGCATCTACTCCCACTCCAAGCAAACCGCCAGCCTCCTTGGCCTACAACTACACCACGACAGGTGGTTCAGGAGGGGCAAACACTACACTGTCTTGGAGAAAACAATCTCGCCACATGCGACCATGCATTGCAAAAGGATTTGGTCCTTCGTGATCGAGTTGTCAACGTCGAGAAAAACTGGAAATATCTCAGGGATCAACCACCATAATTGCGCCAACGAGCCAAACAGAGATCAAGGAGCGAGCATAAAAATATCGAACGTATATATACACACACGACATGATGACAGCCACCCAAACAAATGAACACTGGCATCCAAGTTCAAATTCGATTCGCGTGAACAGACAGATATATTCTTTAGTACAGGCACAAGAACCATGTCAGCAGAAAAGGCATGACGAGTCTAAACGCGGCAACCATATTTAACACCAACCATCTGGAATTGAAAACACAAACTATAGGGCACTTGTTAAACCCCCCACTCAGAGGATGCAAACATATAAAGCCTATATATATCGATTATTAAACTACTAACTTAATCCTTGACAAGTAACAGCCTCACAAGCTTGAATCTCCTGGTATTGACTTGTGCCGTCAGCAAACCCGAGTCCAAGACGAAGTCGAAGAAGGGTACTGATAGCTCACCAACTGGCACAGTATAGCATTTCAGGTGTAGAGGTTGCAGACACTAAAAGGTAGTACCCACTAAGTCCCTCTTATCAGCAGCAGGGCCCTGAAACAAGCTAAGGCGTGACATTACATCTTATTCTTTTATAACTGTCAGCAAGGAAGTGCATTATTACTCTTACTCCTAGTACAGCATCAAAAGCCAGGTTCAAGTGATCTTGCGACATGTACCGAGTATGTCATACCGATAATAGGTTACGTTTTCTGAGCAGTAAAATCTGTGCAAAGTGAAGCAATGAGGTCCCTCATGAACAATGGTGCATGGAGCTCCAAGGTGGTGTACGAGCTCCAAGGTGGATGATTCACCATGTAGGTGCCTTCGACTTCTCCACAAGAATGATCCTACCATTCCACTCAGTCTCGTCACAAGCACGAATTGCTGCATCAGCATCCTCATCCTTCTCCAAGGATAAGAATCCAAAGCCCCGGGAATCTCCAGTTCTATAAGGAAAAGGAACAAAAACAGTATTGAGTAACTTCACTCTAACAAAGTGGCATATCAGAGTACAAATGCAAAATGGTTGGTTCTCAAAAGTTACTGCATGCTGAGAACTAGTTCGATATGGTACTGATAGCCAGTAAAGTTCATTAGTGCACAAAAGTACCAAAGCACTCATCCACGCAAATAGAAGCTTCCGTATGGTTAATCAGTAAAAGGGTAAGCCAGGTCAACTCCAATGACTGAACTGCTTAAAATTTTTAGTAGATTTGGCAGAATAAATTTTACCAATTACACCCTTGCATGCTGAGCTGTAAGTACAATGAATCATCAAAGGAAATGCTTAATCATTCAAGGGTATTGCCAGCAGATCACTTCCCCTTTCCTCTCCCCAGTCCCCACACCTTAGTTGATCATTTCCACACTTTTCATTTTTTTTTCTGTTCCATATAACAAGACTGCTCAGTTGCAATTTGCTCTGATGTGAAAGTCCAGTTTTATTGTATAATTTCACAAAAACAGAAACCACTATTGTGTTTTAGGTTACACATGTAGCCAAGAAAAAAAATTCCCATCATGATCAGTCAACATGCAAAACTACAAGGAGCTTAAAAATAACATAGACTTGTCTACCGAATGTGGAACTTCTTATTCTAGACTTGTTTGAAATATAGAAACCAAACTAGAAGAATGGTTTATAAAGGACTACACTATTTAATACTTTAGTTGCACAACAGCTTCATAAATCACCCAAAAGCATTCTTTTCAAATTTGCAAAAGCTTCAAAAATCACAGGGTAGCCTAGTCAATTCCCATGTGTGAGCTATCCATTACTCTTTCAGTAAGGTGCAATCTAGAAAAAAAAATCATAAACAAAATATGAGCTTGAGTTGCACAGAAAAAGGTGTCTCATCCAATGACAACACTACCCTATGAAACAATAATATTAGAAGTGCTGAAACCAGATGACTTGCAAGAAAGATTGTTGAAAATGGTACCAAAGGAAAGCTGACAGGATATGGAAGTAAGTACCGTTTATCGCGGACAACACGCGCACTTGTTACGCGTCCAAATTTGCAAAATTTCTTCTCTAAATCTCGCTCGGTGGTGGCATAGCTAAATCCTGCAATGAATAGATTCTTTCCAGGCTTACCCAGTCCAGTCTTCCTGTTGGCAGGTGGTGACCAATGCCTTCTTGGTGAACGATGCCGATGGCTTGATGAGGGTGATCTGCGCCTTGGTGAATGCCTTCTACAATATCGAAACAAATGGAAGAAAATAAACTAGAAGGCAGAAAACATAATAGGTGAACACAAAGTAAATACAATAGAAGTACACGCAACACAAAAATTCTATCAAGGACGTATGGCCAGACAGCATCTAATCACAAACATGAACCTGGTGCAATCATTTAAAGGAATTAATAATTTCAGTAGTCTGTAAGTTACTCATGGCAAGGAATCACCTTGGAGATCGTCTGTGGTGATCCCTTGGGTGGGGAGACCTTGACCGAGATCTATCATGTTCCCTTCTATGTCTATCATGTTTTCTTGAAGGTGACCTTGATTTTGACCTATCCCTCCTCCTTGGGGAGTCCCTTCTCCTCTTTGGTGAATCCCTCCTCCTTGGTGAGTCTCTCTTCCTTGGTGAATCCCTCCTCCTAGGTGAGTGCCTCCTCCTAGGTGAGTCTCCCCTCTTTGGTGAGTCCCTCTTGTGTGAGGACCTTCGAGGAGATATAGATCTTCTTCGAGGGGATATAGATCTTCTTCTAGGGGGTGTAGATCTTCTTCGGGGAGATGCAGATCTTCGCCGTGGTGACCTATCACCATGTCGAGACTCTCTCCGTCTTTTCTGTCCATGCGGAGACAACTCCCTTGAAGAAGCTCTTTTGCGGTTGGGATCATGCTTTTCAGAAGATCGGGACCGGCGTCTTTCTGGCGGGCTTTCAGAATGAGCTAAATCAGCAACATCTTTGGCATGACGTTGTGACTCAATCTTCTCGGAATGATGGGCATTTGGACTTCTGACTGGAGGAGATACCCTTCCATCTGAAGACGGTGTATCCCTTTCTAGTCTTGCGAACCTATCAGGGGATACCCTCCCATCAGGAGACGGTGTGTCCCTTTCCAGTCTTGCAAACCTGTCGGGAGGCGAATCAAAACGATTATCAGGAGTGGAACTGCCATTTCTAGTACCAGGATTTTCCTGCTCTATCTGTACCCAAGAGGGAGGTTCAGCTGAAGTGTTGAAGTTCTCTTTATCCCTACCATCAATGGGGCTAGATTTCCTACCATTCATTTGATCATCCTCTGACCCACTCTTTTCATTGTGAGAAGTCTCATGTAACTTTTCCATGTCCTCATTTTCCAACTGAAGCGCAGGAGAGTTTGGAATTTCATCAGCAGCAGCACTGCTATTGTTAAGCTGGCAATCCTTATTGCTATTTTCAGTTAGCAAAGAGTCACCATGATACACATCAGAATCTGCAGCTTCTGGTTGAAAGTTTGATGTATCATTACCACTGCTTTCAGGAAGCTCTGGAGGCAGCACTGCACCAATCACTTCTGTGTTCTGAGGTACATCACAGTCCACAGAAGCGACCTGTTCTTCAGAGTTACTATCATGAACATTTTGTTCAGGTGCATCATTCTGTATATCAGACTCAACATTAAGAGGTTCTTGAACCTGCTTCAGCGACGATTCTGGACTAGTTGAAGCAGATTTCATAACATTGCATGTGATTTGATCATTCATGAAGGGCAGAGAGTCTGCGGATAAATACGGAATTGCATCAGCTGGATCAACTAAAAGTCCATCATCCAGTGTTGGAGACTCATGCTGTGGAATTCCTCCTCCCTGATAATCCAAGTGGTCCAACAGGCTACTATCTTGGTCTCCAAATAATGGCCCAGGATCTCCACAAGTCCCCTCCAGATTTCTCTCAGGGGATATGTACTCCATCTGAATGTTAAGCAAAGAACAAATTTGAATATCATGAGCATATAACATAACTAGCTCAATTATACATCTGAATAGCTCAATGCACCCTAAATAAGCATGAGAAATAATAAATACAACCTAACATAACTGAAGCAGCAACATTATAACCTTGTTGGTGTCCTGTGTGCGGGATTACCTCATAGGAACTAATGTCAAATACCTAAGAGCCTCTTCACATTTCAAAATCCATTAAATATGATTCAAGTTAATTTAAAATGATGCTGATTTGCTCTTGCAGGCAATTTGTGGAGATATACTCAATCACTTATTTCCTCAGGAGGAAGCATTTTTTTTCGCTAGCTTAAAAGTACCCATGTTTGCATTATGCTTGAAGAAAGAGCAGACCTTAACAAAACTACAGAGTATGTTCGCCAAAATTAAAAATACTAGGGATTAATTATGAAGCGAAAGGAAAGGCAAAGGCAATTATGTGTACTGGACTACTGGTGTTATTTCGCTTCAGGGTACTGGGGAGTTGGGACAAGGGGAGAGGGATGCTCCTGATATGATCAAGTGAATCTGAAGTCTTCTAAGCCATATTTTATGCAGTTTATAGACTCCCACCATTTTGATCATAATACAGCTTCAGAACTTCAGAAGTCAATTACAGGGCAACCAGGCAGGCATGCTGACTGTTAGAACAGCGGGTTAAGACTACATTGCTCCACAAGTGCGGCAATAGAAATACTACAGTGAAGGTCAAATTAACTAAGTCAGGTGTGGCAACATGTGTTCGGCAAACCACAAATAGAGAAACAGTCAAGACTCGAACTTAGCACTATGTTTCATGAACGAGACTGCAGGATAGTGATTCCAAATCTAAAGCCCTGTCAGTTCTACAATCAGAATCATACAAACCCAACAATGATATTTAAAAGGTTTCTCTGGTCAAAATTTGGCAGCGCATATCAGGGTACAAACCAACAAGCCTTTTACTACTTTTCACTATGGTTGCAACAAAATTCTAAAAATCAAAGGTTTCAGCTACAATTGTTTTTAAGAAAAAAAACACACTCAATTCCACAAGCCAAAGTACAGTTCCACACTTCCACTTCTATGTCAAGGTTATTGGCAACGAAAACATTATGAGATGTTCACAAAAAGCGTTAGGATAATCTGTTAAAAAATACCCTGCTATACAGCTATAAGTTGATTTATGGTGAATTCCAGATTGTATTCGAGAATTTTAACATTCATTATAACAACTGCAGCACATTAATACCGTTCCCACGCTTAGACACGACAATGCCTAGGGCCTAGCCCCAGCATATACCCAAAAACAGTAACCAGTGAAAAATAAACTGCACAGAGTACCATAAATTCCAGTGGGTGGAATTGGATGACCTCAGCGCCAAACCGGAAAATCCCAACCCGATTCCTCACCGAGATCCTCACTCCCGCTTCTCACACAGATCAACCAAGCGCAACAATGAGACCCAATCGCAACAATTCACCACGTCTGCACCTACGCAACGGACAAGCCACGGCGTCTGATCCAGGGTACCGTCCAATCCAGCGCGAAACCAGCGCAGCCCGGATCGAACCCGCCGCCGCATCTAGGGCCCCCCCGGCACCGGATCCCGAACCCAATTCCGAGCGAGCGAGCGAGCCCGGTCGTGGGGAAGCGGAGCGCTCACCTCGGACGGCGCCGGCGCGAGCCACCTCCACCGGCCACGGGTCCTCCGCCTCCCGCGATCCCTCGCGCGAGGTTTTCTTCGTCCCCCCCTCTCCTCTTCGGTTAGGAGAGAGAAGGGAGGAGGAGAGAGAAAGCGAGACGGATTGAGATTTTTGGGGACCGTACGAAACGGAGGGCTCGGTGTGGTGGGGCGGTTTGGGGGATGCCGCGGTGCGCGTGACTACGTGAGTGAGGTGATATGGCCGCGGTGGGCCCGGTCAACCCACCCCCGGCGCAGCGGGGCCCACCGGCCAGCGGCTCGTGTACGCACCCGGTGGCCGGTGGGTGACCAACCGCGCGGTGACTGTAACCGTCGATCGCGAGGGGGGAAAACGTGCGGCGCCGGGAACCTACCTGCACGTGGTGTATTCCTGGGCCAGAGAAGCGAGACTTCGATGGGCCTTTCAAGTTACAAAACACTTCATGTCAAGAAAAAAGTCACTTTATGGGCCGTAAGCCCTACGCAATATCGGATCGGAGGCCCGCGAGGGCCCAGCCTCGTCTATTCTGTCGTCGTCGGCACGTTGGAGCTTGGAGGAAGTCAAAGGCGAAAGACCGCAGCAATATCCCCTAAATCTCATCCTCTATATCCATCCTCCATATCAACTCCATTCTCTATACCACATTTAACTCCAACAACATCCTCTATTTCCATCTTCTATACCCCACGATCTCAATTTTTTATCCATTCTTCCAACTACCCTTTCCCCACCCGCAACCGCCCGCGCCCCTCCGCTCCGCCGTCCGCGCCCCGCCGCCCGCCCTGCCCCTCCGCCCGCGCCCTGCCCCGCCGCCCGCCCGCGCCCCTCCGCTCCGCCGCCCGCGCCCGCGCCCGCCTCCCGCTCCGCCGCCCGCGCCCGCCCCCGCCTCCCGCGCCCGCCGCCTCCTCCCTCCTCCGCGCCCGCCGCCTCCTCCCTCCTCCCTCCTCCGCGCCCGCCTCCTCCTCCCTCCTCCCTCCTCCCTCCTCCGCGCCCGCCGCCTCCTCCCTCCTCCCTCCTCCCTCCTCCGCGGCCGCCCCCTCCTCCGCGCCGCCCCTGCCCCGCGCCGCCCCTGCCCGGCCGCCCGCGCCCGCACCCGCCTCCCGCTCCGCCGCCCGCGCCCGCCCCCGCCTCCCGCGCCCGCCGCCTCCTCCCTCCTCCGCGCCCGCCTCCTCCTCCCTCCTCCCTCCTCCCTCCTCCCCTCCTCCCTCCTCCCTCCTCCGCGCCCGCCTCCTCCTCCCTCCTCCCTCCTCCGCGGCCGCCCCCTCCTCCGCGCCGCCCCTGCCCCGCGCCGCCCCTGCCCGGCCGCCCCGCCGCCCCTGCTCCCCTCCCCGCGCCGCCCCTGCTCCGCGCCGCCCCTGCCCCGCGCCCCGCCGCCCGCGCCGCCCCTGCCCAGCCGCCGCCCGCGCCGCCCCTGCCCAGCCGCCGCCCCGCCGGCCTGCCGCGCCCCGCAACTCCCCTCCCACGCCCCGCCGGCCGCCGCCCCTGCCGCGCCCCGCCTCGCGCCCCGCAGCGCCGCCCGCCGCCCCTGCCGCGCCCCGCCACCCCGCGCGCCGCCCCTCCCGCGCCCCGTTTCCCCTCCCCGCGCCGCCCCGTTTCCCCTTCCCGCGCTCGTCGTGCGCTGCTCGGGATGGAGGACGCCAGTCGTGCCCGCCTCTGTGCGGGACGCAGAGCGCGTCCTCCATTTTACCGTATGCTATAGAGTGTACCGATGGAGCGGTAGAGGAGGTACAGTATGCTCTATAATAGGGAACAGACCCTTTTAGAGCATACCGCTGGAGACAGCCTGAGAGTGTGGGGGATTGGAATAGAAAAAGACGAGAGCACACGCCGTGATGAGCTAGCATCCGGCCGCCGCCGCCGCCGCGGCAGCGGACAGAACCAGATGCGGTCGGGGTCAACAGCTCCCTTGAGCTCTCCTCCCACGGCGTTCCGATCAGCCCTTGCACTTGCGCAGGCGCCGGTCCAGGTCTCGCCGCTCGCTTGCCCGCCCGCTTCGCTGGTGACTGGTGAGTTCGTCGTCTTCCGATTCTTGCTAGCGCTCAACCAAGGTCGCGTTTGCCATCTAGTTTTCGATTCTTCTCGTGGCTTTGCCAACATTTGTTTCGCTGGGTAGGAAGGAGCTGTTGATTACTAGCCCGGAAGGGTGGATGCGCAGCGTTCAATACGATTAGGAGTTAATTGGAGTGGCTCGAAAGGGCGATTAAGTGAGCAAGAAAGTAATCTCACCGGCATGCTTTGCTATCTATGAGTTGTGTGTTTGGCAGAGTAAAATAAGCATGTAGTGCCTAGTTCGTGCGCACATAGGATGCAGACGCAGTTCGTTTGGGGTGTGTTTCGTTTTGGGGGGCTTTGAACCGTCCTTATGTTCATTCTGTTTCCTTGTTCTTCTTCTGATAAAACTTATGGCAAACCGTCCTTTCGAAAAAACAAGGATGCATACGCAGTGCTGCATGTCCTTTTGTTATTTTAGTACAAGATATGGATATATGGTCGCGTGAGACGAGAGCCAAGTCAGAGTACCGTGGCATGTTTTCGTAGTACAAATCTGGATGCCTACAATGGCTTCTGCTGCATAATATGCTTGGCTCCCCAGATGCAAATGCCTGCTTTCTGAAGGTCTTACGAATAGTTCCTTAGATCAAATGAAAGTTGTTTAGAAGCTTTGTTGCTTGCAATTTTCATTAAGCAGTCTACAATCATCTACATGAGATGGACTATATTTTGTGCATTTCAGTTCACTGCAGCTGTTATCTGAGTAATGTTAAGTGTTAATGGTTTGTGGTATTCGCTGCAGATGGCAATACCCACCATCTGCAGTTTGAGCAAGCAACACAAATGGAAGATAACAGCTTGTGTGATGCTGTTCTCCGTGGTCCTTGTAGCTTCTGATTCGCCGTTCAGGACTTTTTTCAGCAAGTACCTCAGCTCTATCGTAGCATCCTCAGGCTCATCAGATGAAATTACATCAACTCATGAGTAAGACTAAACATGCAGCCCTTTATAGGCTTAATAAGGATTCAAGTAGTACATTTCAGATTAATAGTTGCTATCTTGAAATAGGAACCGGAATTTGTCCTCAAAGCATGCCACTAACCTGAGTAATAGCAAGCCAGGGCAACAGATTGAACATGGCACATATAGCATCAACACCACTTCGACAAATGCAACTTCCGGTTGGAGCATTGTGAAGGAGGAGTTCACATTTCCAGCAGTTGGTCGCCCTTTCAATAACTGCCATGCTTCCACAATTGTAGAGGTATATCTTCTTTTTGAAGGATATTTCGGGAAAGATAATTGGAATTGATTATATGTGGTTTTGTTATTGTAGATTGAAAAGGACAATTTTTTGATCTCATATTTTGGTGGATCCATAGAGGGTGCTCCTGATGTCAAAATCTGGACACAGAGATACAGTGTACGTTCACTACTGTAGGAATGAACATTCTCTTTTCCTTAGAGATAAAGTGCCCCTTGGACATTAATACTTGCTAGAACGCTTCGTTTGTCTCTAGGATGGCTACTGGCATCCTCCAGTAGTAGCTGATGAAGAAAATGCGACGGCAATGTGGAATCCCGTTTTATTTCAGCTCCCCTCTCGTGAGTTGCTTCTCTTCTACAAGATTGGTGAACACCCCCAGAAGTAAGAACTCTGTTTTGTTCCCTCAAATCTTCCAATACAATGTTGAAAACGAACCAAAAATAAATTGAGGAACAGAAAATATAACAAAAGTTATGACAATACGTGTTATGATCTAATTCTGGACATAACTTGTTCAGTTGGAGTGGTGCCATGAAAAGATCGCTCAATGGTGGCATGTCCTGGTCAGAGAGAGAGCAGTTACCACCTGGTATTCTTGGCCCCATTAAGAACAAGGTATGTATAGACTTGCCCTCTCTTGTTCATCATACATAACATTACATATTACAAAGTAAGAACAGACTTTGGGATTAGGCAGAAGCTTGCATGAATTGAGAGCTGCATAACCAAAGCTAGCTCTTGTGAAAGACTATGTATTGCATATCTGGCAAGAAAGCCATTCTCAAACAGTAATACTTTACCCTTTTTGTCAACTTAAGAATTCGTGCTTCCCAAAAGTTATTGAGCAAATTTACTCTTTAGTGCAGCCCTTTTTGCTTGATGACGGGCGCTTACTATGTGGGTCATCTGTTGAAAGCTGGAACTCATGGGGTGCATGGCTTGAGGTATGCAATTGATCTTATTTTCAACACATAATATACAGAATGAATGAAAATAAGCATTCTTTAGGTTATGTATTGTGGTTCTAGCAACTTGTCTGAACAATGTAGGTCACAGAAGATGCTGGCCAGACATGGAGAAAATACGGTCCTATATATGTCGAAGGTGAGAAGCTTGGAGTGATTCAACCTGTCCCCTACCAGACCACCAATGGGACTATTCGTATGCTGCTGAGGTCTTATCAAACCATTGGTCGGGTATGCATTGCTGATTCCAGTGATGGAGGATTAACGTGGGGTTATGCGCGCAAGACTGAGCTTCCAAACCCCAATTCTGGTATGCTGAAGTAACTTAGCAGGCTCTTTGCATATGCGCCGTTCAAATGCTCTGCAGTCATATATTTGGGGGAAAAAATATATGATATCACTCCTTGCTCATCTGATAAACTCTACAATCGTAGGAATCGATGGGATCAAGATGAAGGATGGGAGAATTGCGCTCGCCTACAACACTGTCTCCAGAGGCACCCTCAAAGTCGCAGTCTCCTCGGACGACGGCATCTCATGGGCCGAGGTGTTGACGCTGGAAAACACCGAAGGCGTGGAGTTCTCGTATCCTGCAGCGATCCAGACCATGGACGAGCTCGTACACGTCACCTACACATTCAACCGGACACGGATCAAGGTAGCAAAGCTTCCCCGATGAGCAAGTGCTTTTGGTCAGTTGTTGCCCTCCTCGTTACGAGTCTACTCAACAATTTGCACTTTTGCAGCATGTGGTTCTTCGGCCCAGTTAAATGGTGTGAGCCTTCAGCTTGCGGCTGGACCGGTCTGGACTGCTGGAGATTTCAATTGTACTGTAGTGCTGTGAAGGCTCTGCTGTTGCTGTGCTTGTTCTCTGAATTTGTGCCTGCTCATGTAGGAGGGAGAATCTCACCTGTAAAAGCAACATGCTTAACAGTTTTTTATGTTCCTATCACCGATGATTTCATATGAAACTACAGTGTCAGTGTGAGGATACAACATTGTCGGCTTGTTGAGTTCTGTCCATGCTGGTCCCGTTGGAACTTGTCCTCTTTCTCGTGTCATTGAAATGCCCAAGTTTGATGCACCGCTGGTCATCAGTGCTTTCCTCTTCTTATCCGGCGAGCTGCTTCACGTGCCTCGCGTTCGCGCGAGTGCGCAACCTGACGCGCGTTGAAGTTTTGCCTCAAGCTAAACTCTTGGCTTCAGTTTAATTCTCAACAATTCCGATAGAAAGGTCGGATTCAGGTTTTGAAAAAGCGTTCTGGGCCAGAGTTCAGAAAAAAGCTTTCTTCCTCTTTCTTTTCTCCCCTGTAATGCATGCCGCAACTCGCAACCCATGCCCATGAGCGTGTGGACAGCGAGCGACCGCCCAGCCCCAAGCCACTTCACGAGGCTGGCCGCCAGGTGCTCCGACGAGGCGCCTCCACGACCGCGGCGGAGCACGTACGTGTCGTCCGGCGCCGCCCCACGACACTCGCAGCTCCAGCGGCGCCTCTGTATAAATAAATAGGAGAGACGGCGAGGTAAACCAGCGCAGCAGATGTTCCAGCAGCACCGGCGAGCGTGAAGAACTCGGGCGAGCTCGATCAAGCTGATCGGCGACCTATCTATGGCGTCCCTGCAGCAACTCAAGGTAAGATCCAACTTTTGCAAGGTGAGGCGATACGCTCTGTGAGTGTTCTCCTGTTGCCAGGTCGGAGAGGAGGAGAGCGGTGGCGACCAGGCGGCGCAGGCGCAGGCGGTGCGCGAGACGGGGAGAGGCAAGAGCCAGGCCAGGGCGTCGTCGGGGCGGCGCAAGGTGACGTACGGGTTCCACCTGGTGCAGGGCCGGATGCCGCACGGCATGGAGGACCGCCACGTCGCCGAGTTCCGGCTGCTCGATGACGGCAACGAGGTCGGCCTATTCGCCGTCTTTGACGGCCACTCCGGCGCCGACGTCGCCACCTACCTCCGCGAGCACCTCTTCGACAACATCCTCAACGAGGTAAAACGCATGATTTGCTACATACGTACACATCAACACAACACATATGTACGGCTCATTTCGTGTCGCTGTGACGCGCGTGCGCCTGGGCATGCCCGTGGCGCGCCGCGCGCCGGCAGCCGGACTTCGACTTCTGGACGGACCCGATGGAGGCGATCCGGCGCGCGTACCACCGGACGGATCGGAAGGTGCTCAAGATGAAGAAGGCGGACGACGACGAGGGCAAGGGCAAGGGCAGGCGGCGGCGCGGCGGGTCGACGGCGGTGACGGTGATCCTGATCAACGGCGAGAAGCTGGTGGTAGCCAACGTGGGCGACTCCCGCGCCGTGCTGCGCGACAACGGCGGCGCGGCCAGGCAGCTGTCCGTGGACCACGAGCCGCTCCGGGAGCAGAGCGCCATCGAGAGCCGCGGCGGCTTCATCACCGAGATCCATGGTACACCTCAGCCCTCAAGTGCACGATCGTCGATGGTCCGGTGAGGTCGTCGTCGTCGTCGTCGTCGATGATGTAATATAATCAACCTGTGCGTGCTTGCAGGAGACGTGCCCCGCGTGGACGCCCAGCTGGCCATGTCGCGCGCGTTCGGGGACCGGTCGCTCAAGGAGCACATCAGCTCGGACCCGGACGTGTGCATCGAGGACGTCGGCGACGGCTCGGAGCTCGTGGTGCTGGCCAGCGACGGGCTGTGGAAGGTGATGTCGAACCAGGAGGCGGTGGACGAGGCCGGCAGGGAGAACGGGGACGCCCGCAAGGCGGCGGTGCGGCTCGTCGATGAGGCAGTGCGCCGGGGCAGCAAGGACGACATCTCCTGCGTCGTCGTGTGCCTGCATTAGGCTTAGGTAGGTAGCTTGTCAGTCCCTGGGCGCGTTGCGCGTACGTTAATAAGCTTGGAGTAAAATATACGGTCGGTTCTCGAACTCGACTAACTTGGCTTGGCTTGTAGATCCACATTAGATGAACTTGTATGTCACGTTGTTCTCAAACTCTCTCAAAATGCATATTAGATGCACATTTAGATCCACAAACTTACTAACTTACTAATTATTACTAATTATGTCACGTGGCAAAGTTCTCAAAATGCACAAAATGCATATTTAGATCCACAAATTTACTAATTATGTCACGTGGTAAAGTTCACAAAATGTACATTTAGATCTATAAACTTATGTCACTATATCACATG
This sequence comes from Panicum hallii, assembly GCF_002211085.1. Taxonomy (NCBI): domain Eukaryota; kingdom Viridiplantae; phylum Streptophyta; class Magnoliopsida; order Poales; family Poaceae; genus Panicum; species Panicum hallii. Next base: position 50,937,270 of record NC_038043.1, read on the forward strand.
AAGTTAAAGTTACTATTTTAAAATCATAAAGTGGAAATATTTATGCTGACATGAACTTAAATTTTACTTTTAAAAGTTTGAGCTTAACTCTTATAATTTTCGTAATTTTATGCATAATTTTGTTTTAAAATTTTGTCCTCCAATTTTTTCTATATTTTTACAATTTGTCATGAGTTTTACTTTCGTACAAATTTTTTATATAGATATTTTATATCTGAACATATTTATATAAGTAAATTTATTAGAATTTTTTTGCATGTATATGTTTTGTATATAATTTTTATATTTAAATAAATTATATAATTTTTAATTTAGTTTTAGCAACTGTGATTTACATCTCATGGTATACGATTAGCAAGTTTAAGAATCTGAATATATATTTTAAAATTTTAAGGACTTAGATGATACCCCCAAGCTAAATTTAAGATCCGGACGTGTATTTTACTTATTAGCTTGGATGGTACTACCGTCTGTTGGCTAGCAGGCTAAATGGTTAAGCTATTCCAGCCCTTCCTGAATGTTTCAAGACTATTCCAGCCCTTCCTGAATGTTTCAAGGTTTCTTGGATGTGCAGTGCTTGGTGTTTTCATAGATTTTAAATTTGTTTTTTCTGAACCGTGCAATGTTTGAATTTTTTATGTTCCATCTGCACTGTGGAACTCACTTGTGTACTCATCCCTGTGTGTGAGAGAGAGAGAGAGGAGTGGGAGAGATATGAATATTTAGATTAGAATATATGGCTCGTATTTATTTATGTATAGGATTACCTTTTGTACTCTTGTGATTATAGAAGATTTTATTTTATATGCTTTAAAACTGGATATTTTTACAAGTTGCGTAGGATCTTTCGAGTTGGTGACACCAAATCGACAGCCGGTGAATTTAATGATTGTAAAATTCTACTCGATACTCAATATATTTATTATAAACTTGTATTAATAAGCAATCTTTTTTCTCTAGATAGCTTAAATTTCTATCTGATTCTGGATCTTCTGGGTTATCCTTAAATAATTCTGCTCTATGCAATATCGCCTTCTTTTATAGCGATGCATATAGTATTGTTTCTTCGTTGATTTTTATCTTTTCCACCGTGACCTAAACTATTATTGCATGGTTCGAGCTGCTTCTAAATAGATTTTTTGAACTACTCATGGATTCAAACTTTTAGATGATACAAGTTTGACTGCGGTTATATGATCCTAATAATTCAGCTATTCTTGACTTTATCACATATTATTTTATATTTTTATTGCTACTATTTTCATTTTCATATTGTGAATGAGACCGTAAATTTTTGATTTTGCTAGGATAGATCTTCCACACTTGAATTATTTATAATTTTATCAATATTAAGGATTTTTAACTTTTATATCTGGTCGCGAATATCTATTTTGTTATCTCTAGAGTCTTCCACTTTGTCATCTATTATTAGAAAATCAAAATTTTTATCAAAATTTTTATATATTTTTAAATTTTTCTTTGATTTCTTGTTTTAGATCATTTATAATATTATTTTTTATTTTTTATATTAATTCATTTATAATTTTCTCTTTTATTTCTTTTTTCTATTATGGGGATATATTTTTAAGTTTTCTATTATATTTTAGTCTAGATATTCACTATATAGAGGATCAATTCCATTTTGCAGACTATCTAGATATTCCAAAAATATAAAAAACTATAAAGGAAATTGATCCTCTAAATAGTTAATATCTAGACTGAAAGATAATAAAAAGCTTTAAAAATATATCCCCACAATGGAAAAGAGAAATAAAAGAGCGAACTATAAATAAATTAAAAGAAGAAATGAAAACTTAAATTATAAATGCTAAAACAAGAAAGTGAAGAAAAGTTTAAAAATATAAAGAAAGAGTTTGATGAAAAATTTGATTTTCCAATAATAGATGATAGAATGGATGACTCTCCAGATGACTAGTCATGATCAATCTTATAATACTTTAATATTGATAAGAATACCAATAATTTACGCGTGAAATATCTATCCTAACAAAATAAAAATTTACTGCATCATTCACAACATAAAAACTGGAAAATAGTAGCAATAAATAAATTAAATAGTATGCGATAAAGCGACCGTCTTGTATAGCCGCATTAGAAATTTGTGGCGTGTAAAAGTTTGAATCCATGTGCAGTTTAAGAATTTCTTTTTGAAGCAGCTCGAACCATGCAGTAATAGTTTGGGACATATCTTAACGATAAAGATCAACAGAGAAAAAAGGTACTTTCTGCAGCATTGTAAAAAAGGAGGTGTTATTGCACAGGGTAGGATCATCGGAGGACAACCCTGAAGCTCCAGAAGCAGAAGCAGAGAGACCTCCAAATCTCTAGCCACTAAATTCTTAGTAGTAGCATAGCACTTTATCCCTGAATAATACTTACAAAACTCTATTATGATATATCTGTTGTAATGTAATCTTTTCTTTTTTTATTTAAGAGTTCGGGGTTCCTGAAAGTGAAAACCATATGTAAGCCTTAATTTTCCTATTTTCACTGGACTGATTGTGAAATGCAGTTTATATACTAAGGATCCTATAGAAGAAGTTTATAGAAGAAATTTTTCGGTAATTCATGTTTATGCCATGTTTGGCGATCATATAGAACTCTTTGGTCGAAGAAAAATATTTCCTTTGTGTGGAACTATCTGTGGAGACAACAGAAGTCTAAGATGTTCGTAGACATATAAAAAAAGAAGACTGGTTATTAATATAAGCTCGTAGTGAGTACTGAATTGGATTTTATAACCATAAAATTTATGATAAAAGGATAAAAATAACTATATACATAAATAAGTATGAGCCTTATATTCTAATCTAAATATTCTATGCATATAAGTGAAGCATTTCAATATAAATGTTAAGTATTTTTTATTCTATTCTTTCTATTAGTATATCTTGATGTACGGATAGAGAGGGATCCCTATATAACTTCCTGAAGGTATATAAGCCATACGTATATAAAGCCCACTAAAGCCGAGTAATAACAGAAATAGTGCGGCGGGCCCAAAATTAAAGATTTGAATTCAACATTTCAAAAAAAATAAATTCAACATTTTATAAAAGATAATCAATATTTAAAAATAGTAGATTCAATATTTTTCAGAAACACATACATCAACATGCTGAAAAAAAATACTAAATTCAATATTTATTACAAACTATTTCAACATCTTAAGAGAATAGATTCAACATTTATTAAAACCCAGATCAACATTTTCTTTTTCAAAATGGATTGCCATATTTTTTTCTCCGAGCAGGGGAAGGAGCTGTGGAGAGCGGGGCCGGCGGCGGCGCGCCCGCGCGGGACCAGTGGCGGCGCTCGAGGATGGTGGCGCGGCGAGGGCGTAGGGGCAGCGCGTGGCCAGCTGCGGACTGCAGTGGGTCGGCGGCTTGAAGCCGGTGACGGCGCGAATGGAGGTGGTAGGGGAGGAGTTATGTTAGGATTTTGGGTGGGGAAGAAAATTTTCTAAAAGATGTACATGATTCACACGGATGGAGTCGCATTTGAACCGGTGTTGTTGTTTCTCGCGGCCCGATCCACAAAACAATTTTAGTAGCAGCCCAGACCCATTTAGAACGGCTCGTTCCGTAAGCGTCACCCGGAAGCGGGGATTCCTTTCCGTACATAAACAAGCAAGCACCGCTAATTCCGAAATAGCTATTCATAGCACATTCCACTCGCACATACGTCTATTCCAAAATAAAATAAAATATTACAGAATAAAATAAATTCTGCAGACAAATAAATTATTTTAAAATACTTTTATCTTATATTAGACTATTTTATTTTTATCTTATCTTAAAATATTATTATTTATTTTTAACTTATCTTAAAACATTATTATCTCTGGCGAATATCTACTCGACAGCGGCCAATCGCACTGCTATATACGCCTCGGCGCTCGGCACACTACTGGTAGCAGCAGCAGACGGAGTCGGGCTGGTCCTCGTGATCATCTCGCGACGAATTTGCCAGCGGCCCAGCACCCAGCCTCACGCCTCGCCCCTCGCCCCGTGCTCGCTCGCGGTTGGTGGTAGTAGTAGGGTTCTAGCCATGGCGTGGAGCGCCGCCGCCGTCTCCAGGTTCGCCGCCGCCTCCCCCGCCGCGGCGCCCGTCCCCGCCAGGCTCGGCGCCGCCGCCTCCTCGCTCTCCTTCGCCGGGGCGCGCGGCCGCCGCTTCGGCCCCGTCGCCGCATCCCTCTCGACCTCCGCGGCCGGTACGCTTCCCGCTGCCCCCCCCCCCCTCGCGTACCAGAGTCCTCTTCGGAGGTTTGTTAATGTCGCCTTTAGACGCGCGGATTGCTCGTGATTTTCCCTCAACCGAAGTATTGGTTACCTCTTCACATAGGGAAACATGTTTTGTAATGCGAACTTGGTCGAAATGCTGCCGCAGTTTGGCTGCAGGGGCTGCTAATCGATGGCTGTAAACAGCAACATATGCACACACACACGCAATGCTGAATGCTGGTTAGCATTTTCTCTCGGCATAAAAAGAAAGATAAAACTGAAGTGCAATCTTAGTCATCGTTAGCCAACAAAAAAGCTATAGATTGCTGATTCAGCTGGATGGTCAGTGCGTCTAACAGCAGCAGTAGCCAATAGGCATAAATAAATAATTTTATTTTCCAACAGGAAAGAAAAACAGAGAGGCGTACTTTCTGTTATCAAGAGGATTACTGGAGTGCTGAGAACAAACCAGACAAATATGTTTCTTGGCTTCGTATTGGTCAGGAACTTGGGATATACATGGCTCTATGTCAGAAATTACTCTCACTAAATGCAATGAAGTTTTCATTGTGTCACCGAAAATATTTGTAAATCCTTATATGTCATTGAGAACCATGAAGTTTCACAGTGGCTTAGAGGAAATTCACCTGAAATATCTTAGCTCAGTCAAATAAATGCAGTTAAGCAGAGAAGTCACTCATCTGTCATTTTTGAAACTTAAAAGTAAGGGCTAACGAACAACTACAAACCCCAAACATGATTAACATGGTTTATGAGTTATGACTTGCGAGTTTATACTGCTGAACCAATAAACAAGACTAGTTGTTTCTTCTATACATGGCAACTCTGCTGGGCATTTGCTTCTTTCTAAAGACTGAAGTCTAAAATAGAGTACTTTTTGGACATTTCACATGCTATATTGACATTTTTTTTTCAAAAATTTCTGTTTAGCTTTAAAGGAGGCTGTTCAGACAGAGAAGGCACCAGCAGCACTAGGCCCTTATTCCCAGGCCATCAAAGCAAACAATCTTGTGTTTGTTTCTGGAGTTCTTGGCCTGAATCCTGAGGTTTGCTTTTGGTCTCTTGTTCTATCATTTTGCTGGGTTTTCTTCATGGTTTGTATTGGCCACTTTGCTAGTTGTAGGTACCAGCACAACTAATGTGGAATACCTTTCTGTTTTCAGACCGGGAAGTTTGTCTCTGAAAACGTTGAGGAGCAAACTGAGCAGGTGAAAAACTTGATTCTTTAGTGTTGCAAAATCTGGATGGAGCAGAGTGCCAATTATGAATTTCTACATATTGTTTGCAGCTTATTTTCTGAGTTGCTCACAGCATATATTGATCTGGTATAAAAAAAGAACATTGCTATGCATTTCAGACTTCTCTTTGAAAAAAAATTATCATCCTTCACCCACACTATATTAAACTATATGCAATATTCTAAAACTTTGATACTGAATCCGTATATGATAAATGCATAAATGGAATACCCTGTATGACATTCTGCAGGACCATAAGCCGCCTTTGCAAGTTTGCATTCAGAAACAGTCATCTAGTGTATCTGCTATAACACGCTCTCTTCTGATACAGATTATGAAAAACATGGGTGAAATATTGAAAGCAAGTGGTGCTAGCTATGCTTCAGTGGTGAAGACAACAATCATGTAAGTACACATTCTTTACATGGAACTTCTGTTTTTCTCAAAATATTGTGATCTTCACTTCAGGACTGATTCTGTTCTTGTACCTGCAGGTTGGCTGATCTGCAGGATTTCAAGAAAGTGAACGAGATCTATGGCAAATGTAAGTTTTGAGTTACTGTTGCCCTTCCTAGTGCCATTCCATTCTTTAAACTGTGGAGCTGTGAGAGTGCCTGAGCGCAAATTACCAAATAGTGGCCTCAGAGCTCCGGATATAGTATATCCTTAATCTTTTATCTTTTCTGAAGATATTTGTGTTCCTGCAGACTTCCCAGCTCCTGCACCTGCCCGCTCAACCTACCAAGTGGCAGCGCTGCCTCTGAACGCCAGGATTGAGATCGAGTGCATCGCCGCTCTCTGAGCATATCGTTCGGCCACCCATCGGACCATCAATAAGCATTCCAACCCCGTCGATGTAGTTGTTCTGTTTCCTGGGGTGCACTACTCTTAGGAATTTATGGTGCAACTGCTTAGTGTCGCCCATGAGAGATCTTTGTACCAATTCAGATCTTGAAAACTGGCTATAATAAACGTTGGATAAGTGGTGCAGTGGCTTCGGTCACCTCGCTTTCCGTGTGATTCATGCTAATGTTTTTTTTTCTAATGATCCTACTGTTCAAAAGATAAGGTTCTGTTTCGTCTTCCTGTACGAGTATCAAAGCGACTTGCAACATACACATATATAGCTTTCTTTTGTGACAACGTGAGTGCAACATTTCTGCTCGACTTGCAACATACACATATATAAGCATGCAATACTAAGCACCGCTCGCTCTCCCTGTAACGAATCTGCGTTCAATCAGAAGAAACAGTCGATTTCACTTCAGATGAAGAAGCCTATGATTGGTAGCAGAAAATTTAGATGGTTCGAGGCACCTCAAAATGAGGAGATATCGAGTGCATACCTCCTCTCCTCTTTGTATAGTTCGTGAAACCATTTTAAGAGTTCTGAAACTTTCAAGTAGATGAAGCAGTGGCACACGGGCACATAAGAATTCAAGCCCAAAGGAAAGGAGACTTCATTTCTGAGATATGAAAATGGCAGCTATTGTTTTCTTTGCGAACTGTAAATTTATCTCTCAGAAAAGAATATATGTTTCTATTCTGCTATCTCTTCTGCATCTGTTTTTTTTTCCCTTGAGATTTCCAAGAACGTGTAAACATGGTCTTTAGGTTTTCATGATTTCACCTACAGGAGTGTTAAATATCCTTTTTTAACGAAGAGGGAGTGTTAAATATTGCCCGACAGGCCAACACACATGCTCTTTCTGTCATCACCTAAATAAATACTCTCTGCAAAGACAGGGCCGCCGCTAGGGCCACCTCTCTCGGCGCTCAGGATGGCCACCGCCTGACTCTTTGACGCCATTACCACTGTTAGCGGCAGCCAGGCCGCGGCGGCAGTACCAGCCCACAGCGCCACCGCGGGCTCACCGCAGCCGGACGCCGCCGGCGGAGATTGCTCTGGTCCGCAGGTGCTCCTCTCATCCGTCCCATTTATTTCTGCACTGGGTTGGGAATTTTGGGGGTTTTGCTCGGTTTCATGCCGTATCGGAGTCAGTACTGCGCACGGTTCTAGCGCTGCCAGATTTTATCGGTTCGGTTAGCTGCGTGGTTCTACCCCGTAGCACATTGGTGTTCATCTAATTTCGCAAGTTAATCAGTGCTACTGGCTGCACTATACTAAGTTAGTTCTTTCAAAATTCGTGGATGTAGCGAATCAGGTAAAAATATTTACAATTCCATCTATATACATATACATATACATATATAGTACTTAAAATTGGTTATTATTGTAGTTTTCGCCCCCCCCCCCCCTTTTTAAATGTAATAAGGAAAAGTACTCTTCATCCGATTCCTCTGTCGGTAATAAGGAATTCTCGATATACATAGGCAAGTGAAATTTGCTTCTTTAGCATGGTTATAATGGAACGCCCCCCCCCCCCCCCCCAAAAAAAAAAAAAGAATTGCTTCTAAACTTCCTGCCTTGAAGTAAAATTCTGTTTTTTGTTCTTTAAAAAAGCAATTGAATGGTTGATATACTACACTTGTATACGGCTGTCTGACATTAATCCAATGCAACTTTGTAGGAACACACGTGTGTAAAGCAATGCTTACCATCCACGGTACCAACAAGCTACAACTACTATGGAATGTTATATCCTGCATGCTGCTCTTCTACGCTTTCTTCAAGTTTCATTCACCGCATAAGATCCACCTTGGCAAAAAACCTTTCGACTTCACCATATCGGCTTCTAGGTTGTTGCATGAGATCCCCGCAAATTCAAGACGTGTTCAGGAGTAAGTTCTGATTTGCATTTGAACTTTCAACAGCCTGAGGCAGCTTTGTGCCATCTATTTTCTGTTTTCATGTTGGTTATGTTTTAATAGGCTTCAGATTTTAACCATTGTGTTGTGCCGGGTAGCCTGAATTACAGAAAGGTGGATAATGGATGGAGGTTGGCAGAGATTACCCAAAATATAACCAACATTACTGGATGGAGCATTTTGAAGGAAGAATTCACATTTCCTGCTAGGGGTGCCCCTTTCAATAGCTGTCATGCTTCCACTATTGTACAGGCAGGTACATGGCCTCTGGTTGTAATAGCATTTTAAAGAGGATATGAGAATCGCCCACAAATGAATGTTACCTCGTCAGATTGATGAAGGCAATTTTTTGGTGGCATATTTTGGTGGATACATGGAAGGTGCTCCGGATGTCAAAATCTGGTTGCAGAGATATAGAGTGGGTTCAATTCATCCAGCATACTTCATTTTTTTTTTATGTTTGTCTTCTTTTTTTACCTAGGATATCAGTTTTTACTAACAATCTTACATTTTTAGGGTGGTCACTGGCATCCTCCGGTAGTGGCTGATGAGCAATTTGGGGTGCCTATGTGGAATCCTGTTATGTTTCAGCTTCCCTCTCGTGAGCTACTTCTCTTCTACAAGATTGGTCAAGAAGTCCAGAAGTAGGACATTTGTTTATGACATTTGGCCTCTTGTTTCGCATAGAGTTGGCTGACCCAAAGAAACAGATACGAATTTTGACGATGCTAACATAACTCGTTCAGGTGGAGTGGTGCTATGAAAAGATCGCTGGATGGTGGCATAACCTGGTCACAGAGAGAGCAGCTACCACCTGGTATCCTTGGTCCAATTAAGAACAAGGCATGGCTAAATATGTGATCTTTTTCTTTGACTCACATCTTAGGCTCTTAGCACAGGAGTTTCCTCGTGCAAAAAACAGTTAACACTGAGAGTAGAATAAGCAATTTGCTGTCCCCTCTGTTTAGATGCTATGTTTTATGCACAAAGACACAAAGTGATCGATCAAAATATCTCCATATGCAGCCTTTCTTGCTTGAAGATGGTCGCCTACTATGTGGATCATCAGTTGAAAGCTGGAACTCTTGGGGTGCATGGCTTGAGGTACCCATACATGTTTCTCTGTTCTTTCTTTGAGAAATGATATAGAAGTTAACAGCAGTGTTTCTTGCATAATGGCTCTGACTTCCGACAACTCTATCAACAAAGGTTACACAAGATGCTGGGCGGACATGGAGAAAGTATGGCCCTATATATTTGGATGGACAACCACTTGGGGTGATCCAGCCAGTTCCTTACCGTACTGCAAAAGGGGTTATTCGAGTTCTACTGCGATCATTTCAGACAATAGGCCGCGTCTGTATGGCTGATTCCTTTGATGGTGGTGTGACATGGAGTTTTGTGCGAGGGACTCAGCTTCCAAACCCAAATTCTGGTGAAGTTCCCTGATCCTTTAAGACATACGCATGGATTTCTGAAGAATATTTGCTCCCTCTCTATTTACACCTCCAGACTTGAAACCTGAAGGTATCGATGGAGTAAAGATGAAGGATGGAAGAGTGGTGCTTGCCTACAACACCTTCTCCAGAGGAACACTCAAACTTGCGGTCTCCTTGAACGATGGTGATTCTTGGAACGAAGTGATGACATTGGAGGATACCAGTGGTATGGAGTTCTCATATCCTGCAGTGATCCAGACCATGGATGGTCTCATACATGTGACATACACATACAACCGGACGCAGATTAAGGTAATTTCCATGATGCGTGCATAAGGAAACGGCAGTCTTCACAACAATAGTGAGTTTCTGTCGGTTACTGTATTTTCTAAAGAGTATTCTTGAATGCCTTGCAGCATGTTGTTATTAAGCCTGGTGCCACAGTGAAGTGAGTCTGCAACTACGGGATGATTAACCTCGAGGAACTTAAAACTTATCCAGCAACTTTGTCTGACCATTACATCATACAGGCTAGACTGCCTTTTATTTCGCTTCTCAGTTGTTGCTAATGAAACGTTTTCAACTACATTTTAACAGAATATTTTCGAGGCACAAATTATACTGTAAGAAATCGCTAAAGATACGTTTGAAATGGAAAGATTGACCGGCTATGGCTAGTTTTGGTTTGCTGCGAGGCATTTGGCATACCAAACTTTTTGTTCATTGGGGTCCGAAGAGTGTTGTTGACTCAATTTCTTGCCAATTTTTGGTATAGTTGTGATGGACACAAAAACTGGCCTGCCACACTTGTGGCAACCTATGAACAATCAGGAGTTATATTTGGAAGTATTTATTATTGTTATAGTGAATATGGTGAATAATGGACACTTCAATATCAGAGGAAGAGTGGCATTTCAGCAGGCTTGTCTTCAGTCATCGCGACAAGAAACATGCGAGTACATATTCCTCATAGGAGTTTTTGTTTTGCTCAAAAGATATTGTGATCTCCAGAAGTAATTCAGTTTTCCTACTATAGAAGAGAGATAAATTCTATTCAATCCAAACCCTAACAGGGTATAGGTATTGTAATACACATGGGCCCAATGGGCCACAATGCCCCATGGGCACAATACACTCCAACACCCCCCCGCAGTCTGAACAACCGGCGCAGCGGTGTTCAAGACTGGACAAGAAGAGAGAATAAGGGGCAAATACCCCCCCGCAGCCACGACTAGCCACCGGCTACGTTGAGGCTGGATCGAAACTCCGAGAAAGTCGAGGAGGGCAGCCCCTTGGTGAAGATGTCAGCAAACTGGGAGGCAGTCGGGACATGGAGGACCCGAACATCGCCGACTGCAACTCTGTCGCGCACGAAGTGTAGGTCGATCTCCACATGCTTTGTCCGCTGATGCTGGACGGGGTTGGTGGAGAGATACACGGCGCTGACGTTGTCGCAGTAGACGATCGTGCTCTTGGCGAGCGGGCTGTGGAGCTCTGCCAAGAGCTGTCGAAGCCAGGACGCCTCCGCAACGCCGTTAGCGACAGCCCGGTACTCCGCCTCGGCACTGGAGCGAGAGACAACCGGCTGCCGCTTGGACGACCAGGAGACCAGGTTGCCGCCTAGGAAGACGGCGTAGCCGGAAGTGGATCGACGGGTGTCCGGGCAGCCAGCCCAGTCAGCGTCGGTGTAGACCACCAGCTCAGCAGAAGACAAGCGGTGAAGTACCAGGCCGAGGTCCACAGTGCCACGGACGTAGCGGAGGAGACGCTTCAGCGCAGCAAGGTGTGACTCCCGGGGATCATGCATATGGAGACAGACCTGCTGGACAGCGTAGGTGAGATCCGGCCTGGTGAAGGTGAGGTACTGCAAAGCACCAGCCAGACTCCGGTAGGCAGTAGGATCAGCCACCGGATCACCCAAATCGGCGGACAGCTTCGCCTGAGTGTCGACAGGAGTGGAGCAGGGCTTGCAATCAGTCATCCCAGCCCGCTCCAAGATATCGAGTGCGTACTGCCGCTGGTGCATGAGAAGACCAGACGGGCAAGGCTCAACAGTGACGCCCAAGAAGTGGTGGAGCTGACCGAGATCCTTCATAGCAAACTCCTGCCGCAGAGAGAAGATGACACTCTGAAGCAACTGCTGACTCGAGGCTGTGAGCACAATGTCATCAACGTAGAGCAGCAGATAAGAGGTCTCATCCCCTCGGCGGTAGACGAAGAGAGACGTGTCAGACTTGGCCTCGGTGAACCCCAATATCAGCAAGAACGTGGCGAACCGAGAGTACCAAGCCCGAGGAGCCTGCTTCAGCCCGTAGAGAGATTTGTTGAGCCGGCAGACCATCTCCGGACGGCTCGAATCCACAAATCCCGCTGGCTGAGAGCAGTAGACAGTCTCGAACAGAGTGCCGTGAAGAAACGCATTCTTCACGTCCAGTTGGTGCACAGGCCAAGAGCGCGAGAGCGCAAGCGACAGGACAGTGCGCACCGTAGCAGGCTTCACGACAGGGCTGAAGGTCTCATCATAGTCCACACCAGGCCGCTGTGTGAACCCCCGGAGAACCCAGCGAGCTTTGTAGCGCTCCAGTGTGCCATCAGCCCGACGCTTATGCGTCCAGATCCACTTGCCAGTCACCACATTGCAACCAGACGGACACGGCACGAGGTCCCACGTCTGGTTGGCAAGAAGAGCCGCATACTCCTCTTCCATCGCGCGACGCCAGTGAGGATCCGCCAAGGCGTCGCGGACAGAGGAGGGAACAGGAGAGACGCGCGGCTCTCCCTCGGCGGCGGAGAGAGTCGCGGCCTGAGAGGCCATCCGCCGAGTCACCATGGGATGGATATGCCGAGGATCCCGATGGATGACTGGCAGGTGGTATACCTCCAGCTCGGCACGAGAGGGAGCCGGAGGAGGCGGCAGCGGCGACGGCGCCGGCGTCGGCGTCGCAGGAGCCTCCGGAGCAGGAGGCGGCGCCAGGGTCGGCGCCGAACGACGTCGGTACACCTGCACCGGCTCAGTGTACTGCGGTAGTGTCGGGGTCGGCGCCAAGCGACGCCGGTACACCTGCACCGGCTGGGCGTACCGCGCAGGTGTACGTGAAGGCACTGGGGCCGCGCGCGGCACGACCGGAGGTCCGGGAACCGCGCGTGGTGCGACCGCGGGCACCGGGGCCGCGCGCAACGCAGCAGGGATCACCGGAGACGGTGCCGGCGTGCCAGGGAAACCTGCAGGAAAAGGACAGACAGGGAACGGTGGCTGAACCACCGGGTCAGTCGGAAACAGAGTTTCCAGCTCGGGGTCAGGAGAAGGTGTAGAGGAGGTAGAGTAGGGGAAATCCGACTCGTCAAAGACGACGTGTCGGGAGATCAGAACGCGGCGAGAGGTGAGGTCAAGGCATCGGTACCCCTTGTGGTCAGGGGAGTACCCGAGGAACACACAACGAGTCGATCGGGGCGCCAGCTTGTGAGAAGCGGTGGCGGAGGTGTTAGGGTAACACGCACACCCGAAGACCCGAAGGTGGTCGTAGCGAGGAGGGGTACCGAAGAGAGCGTGGTGTGGAGTGGCAGCGGGAGAAGCAGTGGACGGAAGACGGTTAAGCAGGTAGGTGGCGGTGTGGAGGCTCTCAGCCCAGAAGCGCGGGGGCAGAGAGGCCTGAATCAGGAGGGTGCGCACGACGTCGTTCGTCGTGCGAATCATCCGCTCAGCCTTGCCGTTCTGAGGAGAGGTATACGGACAAGACATATGTAGCTGAACACCCCGAGACAGGAAGAAGGACCGGAAGGTGGAGTTATCGAACTCTCGCCCATTGTCACACTGGACGGCCTTAACTGTGAGGCCGAACTGAGTGGACACCCAGGCAAAGAAGTGGAGGAGGGTGGGGAAGGTCTCAGACTTGGTGCGCAAAGGAAAAGTCCAAGAGTAATGAGAAAAATCATCAACAATGACCAGATAATATTTATAACCAGACATGCTGAGTACAGGAGATGTCCACAGGTCACAGTGAATTAGATCAAAAGCATGCGCAGCATGCGAAGAAGAAGAAGAAAACGGAAGTCTCACATGACGACCTAACTGGCACGCATGACAGAGGTGCTCAGCAGGGGCCTTAGTACAAGGAGCATCGGTACTACGGCTGAGCTGAGCCAAAACGTCGCGGCCGGGGTGACCAAGCCGGCGGTGCCAGGTGGTGGAAGAAGGTGTCACGGCAAAGGCAGCAGACGAAGAAGCCGAAGGCGAGGCAGCGGAAGCAGGAAGCCGAAAAGCAGGAAGCCGAAGGGTGTAAAGGGGCCCCGGGCTGTCACATCGGAGAAGAGGACGCCGGGAAGCCAAGTCCTTCACAGTAAGGCCAGAGGAGTCAAATTCGATAGAACAAGAGTTGTCAGCAGTAAACTGGCGAATGGAAAGAAGGTTGTGAACCATTCGAGGAGCAACAAGAACATTAGGAAGACGAGGAGCAGAACCCACGGCGGTGACAGGAAGGCAAGACCCATCACCAACCATGATAGAAGAAGGACAAGAGGGGTGTGGGGGTCGGACAGAAGAGAGGATACCGGCATCAGGAGTGGTGTGGAACGAGGCACCCGAGTCGGCGATCCACTCGGTGCTGACCGGCGGTGTCAGTCCCATGGTGCTAAAGGACTGCGCCAGAGCGGCCTGGTCCCACCCCCCCGGCCAGGTCGGCTGCTGGCTAGGCTGAGCGGGCGGGGTCCAGGACGGCGCGAAAAAAGGAGTAGCACCAGTGAACAGGGCCGCCGGCTGGAGCTGAGGACGAAGGCCCCCCACCTGACCCTGGAGCGGCCACATCGAGATGCGCCCTGACCACGGGTTGCTGAAGGATGGCCAGGGCGTACCTCCAGGGGCAGGGGCAGGAGCAGGAGCCGAGGTCGACGCGCTCCGACGGCCCCCACCGGTACCGGTATCCCCAGGAGCAGGGCCACCAGTGCCACCACCACCACCCCGTCGCCGGCGACGTCCACGGCCCCCCCCTCCTCCGGTCTGCCCGGCGGGAGCAGCCCCAAGGAGGGAGGTGGCAGGAGCAGCGGAGGAGGACGGTGGAGCGGTAACAAGCGCGGCGGAGGGTGAGGAGGATCCGGGCGCAAGACCCCTGGTGAGCTCCTCAAGAGCAAGGTCGTCCCGGACCTGCAGGAAGGTGGGAAAGGGCCTCTGGCGGGTGATCCAGCACTTCAGGTGGTCGTAGGTGCTGCTCAGGCCCCGTAGGACATTGAGCACCAAGACCCGATCGGACACCGGATCCCCGAGGTCGTGAAGAGCATCAGCCATGCTCTTCATCCGCCGGCAGTACTCACCGACGGAGAGGTCCCCCTGGACGAAAGTGCGGAAGGTGGCATCGAGCTGGAGGGCGCGGTACTCGGCGTTGCCGAGGAACTGCCCCTCGAGCGCCACCCAAGCCTGTCGCGCAGTGCCGCCGTGGGTCCTAACGAGGTCCTGAAGATCTAGGGAGATGGTCCCGAAGATCCAGGACATGGCGACACTGTCGAGACGCAGCCACGTCACGTCCCGCGCCTCGATCGGCGAGTCGACGAGGACGTGGTCGTCGAGAGCGTAGCGGCGGAGGGTGAGGAGGACCTGGTCCCGCCAGCGGCTGTAGGAGGAGGACACGGGGTCGAGGAGGACGGAGACCAGGGCCCTGATGTTCTGGACACCAGCAGCCTGGAGGTGGAGCTGGGCGACCGAGGGGTCGGTCGGATCGTACCAGGCTCCAGATCCAGCGGGCGGGGCCCGAAAGGAGGAGGAGGTGCCGGGCTCAGGGTCAACAGGCTGGCCGGAGGAGATGCGGAGGTAGCGCTCCTCCTCGACGACCCGGAGAGCGAGGGCGTCGGCCGTGGCGCGCTCGCGCTCCCAGGCGAGGGCAGCCACACGGACCCGCTCCTGGGCGGCTGAAGCCTCCGACTTGGCGGTGAGGAGGGCCGCGGCGCGAGCGGCGTCGGCCTGCTGTCCTCGGAAAGCGCCGGAGAACGGTGCATCCTCGGGCGCCATCCCGAGGCCAGACTGAGCGGCACTAGGCGCGGCATCGATGACGGGCTGCGTGCCCGCAGCGCCCACGGCCGGCAGCAGCCGCACAGCGGCCCGCAGGGCGACCGGATCAGCGCCCGCGGCCTGCAGCAGCTGTGCAGCGGCCCGCAGGGCGGCCGGATCGACGGCGGCGAGCGCAGTAGCTGCGGCAGCAGTGGTGGCGGGCTGCAGGGGGCCCAGGGCGCCAGCAGCCTGGAGCAGAGGAGCTCCGGCGCCCACAGCGGCGCCCACGGCGGCGCCCGCCGCGGCACCCGGCGGCAGCCCCGGCAGCCCCTGGAGCAGAGGAGAAGCGGCGGCGGTGCCCGCGGTCGGTCCCCCCGCGGCGGCGCCCGCGGCCGGCCCCCCCGCGTCCTGGAGCAGGGGAGCGGCGGCGCCCGCGGTCGGCCCCCCCGCGGCGGCGCCCGCGGCCGGCCCCCCCGCGAGGACCGGCGCGGCGGCTGGGAAACCGGGCGGCGGCAGCCCGGCGCCGGCGGCCCAGGCGCCCGCAGTGGCCGGAGCGGGAGCAGAGGAGGGAGAGGAAGAGGAGAGGGGAGGGAAGGAGGAGAGGGCCGGCGGCCGGCGGCCGGCCATGGTGGCCGGCGGCAGCGGCGGCGGGCAGAAGGAGAGAGGGAGAAGCTAACCTGATACCATATAGAAGAGAGATAAATTCTATTCAATCCAAACCCTAACAGGGTATAGGTATTGTAATACACATGGGCCCAATGGGCCACAATGCCCCATGGGCACAATACACTCCAACACCTACCTCCAGGGCTCATCTACAGATTTAAAGAAGTCAATGAGATCTATGCCAAATGTAATTTTGAATTTCGGATTGCTCCACCTGATCTAGCGTATTTGTTTCATTCTTAAACCGTGAGGCTGTCAGGCTGCAGTTACCTCGGCTTAGTACCTGCGACTAGGCATTAGAATTTCGAGGGTAGAAGCTTGAATCTGCTACTGCTGGTAGAAATTCTTTTTTTAAAAAAGAAAACAAGTTCGTCAATCTTAAACTAAGGGTATGTTCGTTTCCTACCCTCTAAACTTTAGACCCGTCACATCAAAAAGAATCTTGCTATTTAGAAGTATTAAATAAAATCTATTTATAAAACTTTTTGCACAGCTGGGTGCTAATTCGCGAGACAAATTTAATGAGCTTAATTAACCCATAATTTGTCACAGTGGTGCTACAGTAATCATCCGCTAATTATGGACTAATATACCTCATTAGATTCGTCTCGCGAATTAGCACTGAGGTTCTGCAATTAGTTTTATAATTAGACTTTATTTAATACTTTTAAATGACAAGATTCTCTTTGATGTGACCCCTCTAAACTTTACCCCAGGAAACGAGCGCACCTAAGAGTTCGTAGAATTCTCTTGGAACCGAATATTTCGAAATTTAATTCATATTTTTTCTCTGTTCCTTTTTTCTCTGTTGCCGTTACTCTCTGCCACCGACGCTCCACCTTCTCCTCCCACACTCTCTCGTCTCCACCGTCGTCATTTCTGCCCCTGCCGCTGACCCGCAGTTACGTCTTACGACTACGAACAACCACAGCGTAGCTGCCGCCGCATCCTGCCCCGCCCGTGTCCGTCAACGCCGCCGCCCCAGCCCGCAGCGGCGCAGCCTCGGAGCCAGCGAGCGCCTCGCTGCCAGTCGCTGCAAGGCCGCCAGCCCGAGCCAGCCGCAGCGGAACGCCGCCGATTCCTCTGGTGAATGGTGAACCGGTGATCCCTCTCCCGCCGATTTCCGTTGGTCTGTCTGATGTGGGCCTATATGGCCAAATGGAAATGGGTGTGCTTAATTCTCGGGATATTGGTCGGTTTACCCGTAGTTCTGCCGCCCTGCCTACCTTTGACAGAATTCTTCAATTGCTCTTCATATTCTTGTGGTCATAAGGATATTCTTGGCGTAGATGGACTGACTCAGAAGTGTGATTATATGAGCATCAAAATGTTTGTTCTCTTCCTAGAAATTAAATGTTTTTAGTGTGATGGGAAGTTGCTATCCAGATATAGCCTTTTTTTCTGCTGCGAGGTCTTTTGTAGGTTTTATCTGAAATTCTAAGAAAAGAAAATTCTGGCAGCCTGCCATCTTCTGTTCCTTGAAGCAACTCTGAATATTTGGCTAGTGGATACGTTGTACTCGGTATTGTAAAGGCTGGCTTGCTAATTTCAAAAGAAAAGGGCTGACTTGCTTTGTAATTATTGTCTTGCACACTTTGTAACCCATTTTGCAGATTTGTGTGTACTTTAGCTATATGCTTACCTATCTTTAACGATACCCTGTTGCAGCCTTGTAGGAACTCGCTTGGATGAGGTTATAATTCGTATGGAACGCCATACATTGCATCCTGCTATTTTCTGTGTTCGTCTTTATTTCTGTCTCACCGCGTAAGCTTTCAACTTCTGCTAGGTCATTGAATGAGATTGGTGCCAATTCAGAACTTATTGAGGAGTGAGTTGCAGTTTGCCTTTTAACAGCTTCAGAAACTAGACTTTCCTTGTTTATGCTGCTTAATAGGCTTGGTGATTCATCCTTGGACTTATCACTAACCTAATGACAACAAGGTAAAAGTTGGTCAAATCTGGAAGGAAACACGCAAAACATTATCAACATGACTACAAATGTGACGTCCGGGTGGAGCATTGTGAAGGAAGAATTCATACTTCCTGCTTCAGGTGGCCTTTTCAACAGTTGCCATGCTTCTACTATTGTACAGGTATGTGGCATTCAGATGCTACAGCATTTTGAAAAAGAATTTGGAATATTCACATGTTAATTTTGACTTTCCAGATTGAGGAAGACAATTTTTTGGTAGCATATTTTGGTGGATCCAGGGAAGGCGCTCCAGATGTCAAAATCTGGTTGCAGAGATATAGTGTGGGTTCAGCCCATCCAATATACTTCCTTTTTCTTTGTACCTACAAGATCAGTTGTTACTAGAAACATTGCATTTGTAGGATGGTTGCTGGCATCCTCCAGTGGTAGCTGATGAACAGGATGGGGTGCCCATGTGGAATCCCGTTTTGTTTCAGCTTCCCTCCCGTGAGCTGCTTCTCTTCTACAAGATTGGTCAAGAAGTCCAGAAGTAAGACCTTTATTTATGAATATTGGCGTATTATCTCTGATTTGAAGGAGTGTAATGATCTGATGCTGAACATAACTTGTTCAGGTGGAGTGGTGCCATGAAAAGGTCGTTGGATGGTGGTATAACCTGGTCACAGAGAGAGCAGCTACCACCTGGTATCCTTGGACCTATTAAGAACAAGGCATGGCTAGATATGTGATCTTTTTCTTTGACTCACATCTTAGCACAGGAGTTTCCTCATACAAAAACCAGTTAACACTGAGAGTAGAATAAGTATTTTGCTGTCCCCACTGTTTAGATGATATGTTTTATGCACAAAGACACAAAGTGATCAATCA
Organism: Panicum hallii; assembly: GCF_002211085.1. Classification (NCBI taxonomy): domain Eukaryota; kingdom Viridiplantae; phylum Streptophyta; class Magnoliopsida; order Poales; family Poaceae; genus Panicum; species Panicum hallii. The sequence goes on from NC_038043.1 coordinate 50,956,424, forward strand.
AAATATCTCCAATGCAGCCTTACTTGCTTGAAGATGGTCGCCTACTATGTGGATCATCAGTTGAAAGCTGGAACTCTTGGGGTGCATGGCTCGAGGTAGTCATTTGCAGAAGTATTTTTGAAAAATTAATGCAAGTTGACATTAGCATGGTGCATCCCGTAGTTCTAACAACCTTTTATCAGAAAAGGTTACAGAAGATGCTGGCCGGACATGGCGAAAGTATGGCCCTATATGTATAGAAAGTGAACCACTTGGGGTGATTCAGCCCGTTCCCTACCAGACTGCCAATGGCACTATTCGAGTGTTGCTGCGATCATTTGAAACGATTGGCCGTGTCTGTATAGCTGATTCTGTTGACGAAGGTGTGACATGGAGTTATGTTCATGAGACTGAGCTTCCAAACCCAAATTCTGGTGAGCCTATTGAGTTCTGTGCATGATTCAGTAGCCTTTGATGTTTCAGAAAGTTCTAAGGCATGCTTATCAGTTTTGCTAGCTCTCACTTTTCACATCTGGACTTCACACCTGAAGGTATTGATGGAGTTAAGATGAAGGATGGAAGAGTGCTGCTTGCCTACAACACCTTCTCCAGAGGAACGCTCAAAATTGCAATCTCCTCGAACGATGGTGATTCATGGGATGAAGTAATGACATTGGAGGATACCCATGGTATGGAATTTTCATATCCTGCAGTGATCCAAACTGTGGATGAGCTCATCCATGTTACGTACACATACAACCGGACACAGATTAAGGTAATTTTCCTGATGCGTACGCTGTGAAGTAATCTGTCTACCGTCAATTTCTTTGTTAGTTCATTTTCTGAAGTGTGTTCTTGAATGCTTTTCAGCGTGTTGTTCTTCAACCAAATGCGATGGTGAAATTGTGAGTCTGCGACTGCTGGAGTGGAGAATTGTGACTGGCAACTTTAAGACACTTAAATTTATCTCCACATGTTTAGTGTGACCATTGCTTCATATTTCCTAGATTATGTTCTTGTACTTCTCTGTTCAGTTAGTATCAAATAAATGCTTGCAGCTACAACTTATTCGACATTTTCCAAGGTTCATGTCAATAATGATATTTTATAAATGAAAAGTTGTACGTGTGCCCACAATTTAGCATGAGGTATTCCTTATTTGACAGTTATATACCTTTTTCTCTTGGTGTGTTGATGAAATACACTTTTCCTCTGGTTGTGCGTTGCCTCTCACTATGATCACCTTCCTGCGAAAAAATTTGTGGTCATGACTAATGTGAAAAGAGAGTGGGGCAGTGTATGGTCCGCTCCTAAGGACATGGATATGACTGGGTGTTTTCTTTTTTGCGAAGGGATATGACTGAGTTATGAACCTCTTACAAAGCACATTAAATGTATTTCTTTAATCTTCGCTTATGACTTATGATTTTCAGTGGAAGAAAAAGAGTGCTGGTAAAATATATACTCATACGGATGATGATCATTTGAGCCCTGATTCTATTTCAATGTCACAGACTCAGTGGGTATGTCTTGATTACTTGCATCCTCTTCCAAGTTCTTACCTGGTTGTTTATGAAATGATCATGAACTCATGATGGTAATTGTGTTTCTAATAAGGATCCATGTGACCAGACAGTTACCAAAGGCATCATCTTCTTCCTCTGTGAAGAAAACTGGCTCTCTGATTGGTCTCCTCGAATACTCTCTTTGATAGTGAGGCAGAATCTTTTATGTGGAATTGCATTTATTCACCAATTTCGCTGTTCCAGATGGAAACTGGAAGATGCAAAGGAAAAGGCTGCATCCATAAAGTGGTAAGGTGCGAAGAGGTTTTTCTTGCACGATGAGGATAAAACGGAACGTTTGTAACATGAGTTGGGTTGGGCCGAGATTCCCCCCCCCCCCCCTTTCCAGTCTTTCTTTAACCAAAACACGAATTTGCAGCCCGTGCTGTATTTCCCCGTTAGTTGGGCCGGGCTGGACCTTGCATGTCGCGATCGAGCCTGACAGCCTGTGCGTTTCCGAAAAGAAGATTTACGGTGATGATTTGCGGCCACCAAACCAGGTCAATTTATGACCGCTTCCTGTTCATACGCAAAGCCACGATACGCCAAGAAAAAAAATCTAAAGGCTACGACCGACGCTAAATGAGCTTGCATGTCGGCTAAACTTTTATTATAAGCAGATGATTGTACTTAAAGCTCTTTGCTTTTGCCAGCTTGAATCGTCCTAGTACTAGTCTATGCACACGTGACCAACGATGGGAAGGCGGTTCGAAGCTTCCTAGCTGTAAGTGCAACAAGGACACGGCTGCTGTGCGCAGGCACAAAACAGTGACATTTTCATAGGTGCAATGGTAATATTGTAATGCCCACATCGTATTGACATCTACCACTATTCTCTCGGGAAAGTCTCTAGCTTTGATAATAATTTGTTTAAGAAAGAAATGTTTGGGTCCGCCATGTATAGTAGTATATCACTGGATAAAATATTTCCATTATATTATGTGATCACTGTAAAAAAAAGTTCACTGTCATTTTCATACAAGAAGTCGTGGCTTTTGCATCAAATTTAGAGATGGTATGTAGGTTCCGTGTCCTGTCGTTGTACGTTCATGAATCAAGGGAGTAATCACTACAAGTGAGTAAAAAAATCATATACTAAAGTAAGTGTTTGTAATAACTAGTATTCTCCCATCTCTTTACCGGTGTGGCTGTGATCTGTATGCTTGTCCTTTTTGTTTATGATAGGTAGACTTTCCCCCAACCAATAAGAAAGGCAGAGTAATTAAAGATGCAGTATATGCATGTGACAATGTGGTCATGTGGATATGTAGAAGCGGACCTTTTTGGTTGTGATGACGTCATGAAGAGGCTGTTAATTCTATTTGCAAGTAGATCTTTTCTTGGGAAACCATGTGCCCAGATCAGCATATGTAGTAGTACGTTCTTAAAAGAAAAGCAGCTTGGCGTCATCATCCATGTTAATCCTTTTGATCCATCGCAGATTAACAATTGACCTTTTTTTTTATGCTCTCGGTTTCAGCAGCCCCTTTTGTCATTCCTGTTGACCCTGTACTCAGCTACGGCAGAATAGCATGTGCATACACTCTCTTTCATTCACAAATAAAAGTGAATACATAGTTATGCATGCGCAGCATATATCTCTCGTCAAGAAACTATCAGAAAAGGAGAATGAAGAAGATACCTCTACCTGTAGCATGTAAAGCATGAGCACTATGTTGCTTGGGCAAAGTGAAGCAGACCTGTTTCTATCCAAAAGCTGGGATCCAGATGGATACCAACATATATCCTGCTTTGCAGATCCGGTGAGATCGCCGGCCCTTTACACATGGGATAGAAGCATCAACTTTGAGAGCGAGCTCAGGCACAAACTGTAGGTGATGAGTAGAGACTAGAGAGACACAACTTACCGCTAAAACAACGACAAGCACCATGTTGACTAGGTGAAGAATATCAAACCCTACCGAATAAGGCCATCCATGATTCATGAACCCAAGGAATCGTGGGGGCGCAACAAAAGCCGCTAGAAAATAAAGCTGAGTAATCTTTCGAAAAAAAAAATATAAAGCTGAGTAAATAGCATCATCCACGCCATACTACCTTTCCTTGATTGCTAATATGTATAGTAGTACTGTACCAGTGACCAGCGAAAATATTATTTGTCCTGCGTTGTCAAGAAAGTGAGCAGTGGAACACCTTTTACTCCTAAAAGAAGGACAGGCACCTTGACTAGGCGAAGAACACGAAACCATAGCTAGATCCATGATTCATAAACAAAAAGAAAGAAAGAAAGAAAGAAAAAAAAAAAGAGAGCAAACGTGGTAGACAACAACAACCATAATCCGATCCCATTAGAGAATTAAGACGCTGCAAAAGCCAAGTGGTAATAAACATCCATATCGCGCATGCATGGAAAGGCATGTACGATATGCTATGTACCAGTGAATATTCCGGGCTAGCTCCTGGGTTTAGCCGAGAAACAAAGGTGATTTGGACACTCTCGTTAGTGGCAGTCCAACCTAGAGGAGATGACTATCATTGTGCCTCCCCTATGGGCATCAAGTTTCAGCCGCGCCTACGAGGAGGCGTATCATAATAACACTAGCTAGCGTCGCAACCCGGAATGTTCCATCTATAGATATGCCCGGTGGGACATCATGAGATCATTAGCCAGCATCTTATTGATTGATTAAGCTAGTGCCTAATGGGACCAATACTATGCAATTTAACTAATTTTTAGCAAAGAAAGTAATATTAATTCTAAGATCCTTAGGATGATACAAAGGCTTGATGAACACTCTCGGCCTGCAATCTAGCTAGGAGTAACTAATAAGGATAGAACTTGGAAATTCGGAATTTATTTGTTGGATTCAATATTTGTCATTTTTTATCTCGAATATACACGAGCACGAAAAGATACGAGGATTTAAGTGAAGAATAAACATGTACAAGGGACTTGTTTAATTTATGCAATTTCGCTAGACGCCACATCCGAGCTGAAGTGCAATTACGTTGGTTTGGCGGAACACTTTTAATCTTTCATGTATGCCCCTGCTGACAATGACAGTTATTTCCTCTCAATTCACCTCACCGATATACGCACGAGCGCTACTACTACACAACATTTATCTTTACTATACAATATTTGACCCAGACGCCAGCAACCTTTCCAGCTCCACGTAAAGCGAAGCTATGGGCGGCCGCCACCACCGTGCACGACGCACCATCATAGAACACACCTACTCGATCGAGGAAAAAAAGAAAGGCTTTCGCCGCACTGTCACCATCAACAACACCACATCATCATCTCGTCTTCTTTAGCCATCGACAAAACAAAAAAAAATCTAGCCGCCGCTCACACATGTCACGGGCACACACAAATACTAAACACCGTACGAACACAAAACGCCCGTGATGGGTTCGCATACGGCGGCGCCCGGGCAGGTAGCTAAGCAAGCCGCGCTGAACGGCGGCGTTGGTGCCTTGGTGGTGTCACGAGCCCGGCCGGCCGCCGGAGGGAAGAATTCGTCGGCGTCCGGGCCGCCGCGCGGGGGCGGGGGGACAAATCCACGCGTGCGCGCGCCGTTGGGGAGCGGCCGGCCGGTGAGGTCATGACAGGCGAAGGGGGTAGCTGCAGGTGCATGCATGAGCACGGCACGGGGCCGGGCGGGTACGGTGTGTCCCTCTCCGCTGCCCCCCGCGGCCATGGGACTCGGACGTCTCTCTCGGGCCAGTCAGGCTACCTTTGGCCGTGGCGCGGGCCGGGAACTCCCGTGGAAAATTCGTGGCTGCTTCTTTCCAAACGAGACAAGGAAATGTTGCTTTGCTAGTACTAGTACTCATGTGCTCTGTACGTATGTACACTTGTATACTTCCCGGTAAAAATTATTCAAGTGCGTCCGTCTTAACTGTAGGCATTTCTGAGAATTTTCGGAGAAATTAAAGTGAGGATGGAAAATTATTTTGTACCCCTTGTTGGAGCACTCGGCCAGCTCTTGATAGGATACCTAGAAATGTTTATATTTCAGGACAAAATTTCAGGCCGTTATGTTTAGGCGCGAACAAAGCTCAAACTTGCCAAAAATAGTTGTATGTATGACCAGGCTGTGCTGTTGTGCTGGTTTGGTGTAAACCTAAACTGCAACCGAGTCATACAGTATAGCTCCATTCCAAATTATAAATTATTTTGGCATTTCTCGCACCTAGATATACAGCATATCTGGATATATAGAAATAATTATGCATTTAGAAATGGCAAAACAATTTCAAATTTGAAACGGACGGAGTATCTATTTGCCGTCCCTTCTATGCTCTCCCGTTGCCTTGATGACACTAATCAGCCCAAAGACTCCAAGAACGAGCGAGATCGATTCAGATTAATTTTGCGAGGTCCGTTACACTAATGCCGATGACTGGGACTGCTCGTTCGAATAATCCCCTGTTCATCCCTCGAACGAGAGGTGAAACCGAAACGGGGCACCTATGTGCCTGCTGCGCGCAACGCTAGCTACACTACAGACGCCAAGGTTTTGGTTCTTTGCGCGATCCCGCTGTACCGCCGGGCCAGGGGCGACCGGACGGAGGTGGCGGAGAGCGCGGTCCCTGTCGATCGCTTGGACAGGAGAGGCGATCGAGCAAGCCGCCAAGCACCCGCCCGCAACGCTCCGAGGGCCGAGGGGAGGGGGGACCCGGCGGGGCCGGAGCGGAGCGGCGCAGATCGGGCGGCGGTACAACACGCGTCGCGGCGGCACCGGCCGGCCGCCGAGCTAGCTAGCGACGGTTCCGGCAGGGTTGTGGCCTTGGATCGCAGCGGGCGCAGGTGCACGCACCGGCACCGCGGGGGCGCGATGTGATGGTGGCGGGAGGACGCGTCCTTGTCCCCGAAAAGCAGGTGGGGGCGCAAGTGGCCGTGGCGGCATCTCCCCGGCGTGGGGACGGGCGGGGCGGTGACAACGACGGAGCGGTTTGTTCGTGCTCGTGCGGAGCGGAGCGGAGCAGCATGTGTGCCGGCGGGGCTCCACCTCCGCGCCGAGACGTCCCCCGCTCGCTCGCTCTGGTGGCTCGCTCCCTTCCCTCCCTGCCTGTCGTTTGCTCCGGGCCGGGGGCCGCGCGTGGTGGGGCGCGATGCCATGCCTCGCCACGCCTCCTCCCGGATAGGCTGCGGCGGACCTCCGGTTGTCGTCGTGCGTGTCGCCTCTGAAAAATACCCCTCCGATTAAACCACTCCAAGCTACTGATTATTACTGTGTTTAGCCTGCATATGTAGGAGTAGTGTACATGATTTTCCCTTCTTTTTTCCCTCAAAAGGGCGAAGGTCACACTTAAACCAAGTTGAAGGTACACTGCAGAACGGAGCACCCAGTACTGTTGCTGCGGATGCAAGATACTGTGCCGTTGAATCAGCACCCAGTGCAAGCTCTTTAGATCTCAGGCGCATTCCATGATCTCTACTTTCTGCCGCCCTCTTTATTCTTTTTTTTTTGAACGGATCTTATCTCCAGCACCATGTATCACTACTCCATAAAGCTACTGACTGCCCGACTGGAAACTACTTTGAAATGTTCTGAACCGTCGCATATTCCTGGAAGCTTGCATGCCGGAACCTTCCCAGAGAGGAATGTTCCTCCCAGCTCCTCTCCTACCAGTTCTTCATCCCAAAATGTTTAATAATAAACAATTTACATGAACTCGCGCACATGCTCGAATGCGAATAAAACACTATTTTACTTCAGCAAACCACCCTCATCTAGTCATCTGGCGGCGAACGCGCTTTCGTAGCATCTGGGGGATGAATTGAAATAAGATAGGATGGGAAGAGGGGGAAAAGGATTTCTTTCGCTTGAATGCACGGTGATCCGCTTGCGGCAGTAGAGAACAAAATACGCACGCGCGCCGTCCCGTCAAGCTAAAGGCATGGGAGCTGGAGGCGTCCCCTCCTGCTTCTACTGTAGATGAGCGCGATTTTCCGTGTACGCCTCACGAATTGACAGTGAAGTTTGCTCAGTTCGAGCTCATGATTTTGATTCTTCACTTTGCATATCCTTTTTCTTTTCTGTATGGCCAGTCTGTATTGTGAATTTCGTAATATGAAATAGGACTGGGGAAGTTCATCCAGCTCGATCAAGCGCGTCGTCAGAATCAGAAGGAAAAAATACATCATATAAAGATTCCAAATTTGGATCACAACACATGGCCGATTTTTTATCTTTTGGAGGCCACAACAAACTAGTGGAAGTGCCCAAAGGAAACAATCATCAGGCTCCAACCGAGTTTGGTTGGAGCCAGCGAGTACCCAACTGCCCAATCAGCAACCAGATTATTCAACCGATGAATGTACTTGCTGAGCTATATACTCGTGCTACTACACACCACACATCCCTTGCTTCATCTCTAGCTCTTGATCCCCATTGATCTACTACTGAATCGCCGATGGATCGGAGGCCAAAAACAAGCAGCAACCCGCGCGTGTTACAAAATTTTCGTCCAGGAAAAAGGAGAGGAGGAGAAATCTGAGAGCGAGTGAAGAAGAGGCGAAAAGGGGAATCAAAACCCAAGCTTTCGATGGTCGTCGTCGTCATCCGTCGAAGCCCGTCCGGCTCCAGACGGCGTCGCGCACCCGCGACATGTCCCGGCCCTTGAGCGTCCGCCCGGCGCCCTCCACCACCGACGCCCGCGCCTGCCGCCGCGCCAGGTACACGTGCGGCGGCACCCACCCGTCGGCGCCGCCGTCGTCCATCTCCATCTCGAACAGCAGCGCGGGCTCCGGGTCCGGCACGGCGAAGCGGCTCGGCCACGCGGGCACCTCGACGGGCGCCGACGCCGCCACCGGCCGCCCGGGCCCGTCCCCGAACGCGCGGCTCAGCCCGCCCTGCACCCCGCGCCGCGCCGCCCGTCCGCCAACGCCCCCCGCCGTCGCCGTCCGACCCTCCGCCTCCACCGGCCGGGAGGCCGCGGGGCAGGGGCTCCCTGAATCGGCGGCCGAGTACCAGACGTCGGCCTCGGCGAGGTCCGGCAGGTCGTCGCCGGCTGGCGCCGGCGCCACGGCCCCCGGCGACCCGCCGCGGGGGTACCCGAGGAACCGCTCGGCGGCGGCTAACGGCGGCCTGCGGGCCTTGGCCATCGTCGGCAAACAGCTAGCGACGGCGACGGCGACGGCGACGCGTCGGCGTCAGATTGGTTGGCGGCGAGGAGAGGAAAGCCGGGCGCGCACGAGACCTGACCTCCAGGTCCAGGCAGAGGGAGCGAGCGAGGAGACGGGGGATTGGTTAAGGTTTGGCGCCAGGCGCAACCTGGCGAGGATTTATAGGCCGCGGGCGGTGGGAGGCGGGACCCACCGGCCACCGCGGGGCCCGCGGCCCGAGCTGGTGTTGGTTTGTCGCGACGGGCTCCGCGCGAGTGCGTAACCGATTCACGTCACCCCAGCAGTTTACGTGTCCGTGACGTAGTTACGGGTCGGGTACTCGGCTCGTCGGTCTTGGTTTCTCTTTCCCGTTCGAGCAGGCGGTCAATGTGTGTACATGGTGTCGTGTTCTTGTCCTCATCGTTGCACACTGGGCCGCGGGATGTGCGTGTGCATTACTCGGACACTGCTTGTCCTCATGTATGTATATAAAAAAATTGCAGTACGTATTTGGGATAGGTAGTTTGCTTGCTCCCACAAGATACTCAAGCTCCGCTCGAGACGGGATCATGCTAGGTCAACGCCGGCTTGGTGTACTGCTGACGAATACGAGGTAGGAGTACAGGCCGTCGTACAGGTACAAGATCCAGTGGTCTCTTCTCAGGCGAAGCTTCCTGCTCCGTTCCTATCTCTATATTCTACTGTGCATGCGGACATCGTGTCGAAGGCCGCGCCGGAGCGCGGCGTTATCCGCAGAGGAACGGAGGAGCCCGTGGATTCCCTTCAGCCTACGAGGACCGGGTCCACGAGTGGATAGGCACCAGGGTCGACCCCGCTGCCGCGCCGGCCTCGCCGCGCGCCACGTCCCCAGGCGCGGGTGGGCCAGCCGCCCCACGTGGGTGGGATCTGGGCGTCTAGCGGCGGCGGAATGTGTGGGTGCGCTGGCCGCTGGCGTCGGCGATGACGCCACCCAGCCTCCCCCCTCCGCTGATAGTATCCGGAAGCCAAGGGTTAGTTCAGGATAGTCCCGCCACGTGGTCAGATCGAAATTAGCGGCGGTGGTAAATACGGAGTACGCATGGAGCCGTAGAGGAAGGGGCAGGGGGGATACGGGTCCTGCGCCATCAGCTCTCACCTACCCAACACCGGCCGTTCACGCACCTGGACTGCTTTTCGCGCGAGGTGCACGGTGGTGGCCTGTGGCCAGGGGAATGCATGCACGATGGGCTATCGCGTTCCTGCGAGCCGGCCGGCGGCGCCTGTGAACGCTTTAAACGGCAATGGGAGGAGGTCTGTAGTATTGTGGGTGGCGAACTGGCGATCACATCTCACGGGCCACAGCCCACAGCTGTAGCCTGTAGGAGAGGGACACGATAAAAAGGTTGGTTCGCGTAGGTGGTCGATCCACTGGTCATCCGACCCGCACGCGGCGCGCTCACGGCTTTCTTGTGAAACTACATGAACTCATCATTGAATTAGCTCCATGATGAATCTGCTCGCGGATGCAGGACAGGCTGGCGATCGAGACGGTCCAAGTTCAATGAACTTGTCACGGGCGCTATAGCTGCAACTGGGTGCATGCAGGCATGCAGAAGGCCTGGAACTGGACCGGTGCGGAGCTTCAAGGCTTCAGCGCTAGTAGCCGCTAGCTAGACTTGGCCGCCAAGTTTTTGCCCACATGCAGTTGCAGGCTCGCAGCACAGACACCAATGCGGCCGGGTGAGAGGGGAAAAAAAAAACAGGCCAACAAAAAAAATCTGAGTCGTCAGGTGAGGCCCGTGAGGACTGAGGAGAGATTGGACTGTACTGGCTGCACTGTGGCATAGTCCTGGGAATATACCGCTGCTTGACCTAGCTTGGAACACGCGAATACGTTGGGATTTTTTGAACCGGGGACGCCCTGGGCCGAGGGTTTTTTTTTTCTTCTTTTATCGCCGTGCTTTGATCAGATCAGATCAGACGGACGTACGGCGCGCACGTGCTTCCGAGGAAGAGGACGAGGAATATGCCAATTTCGCGACTGCGTGGACCGTGGAGTATATGCATGTGTCTTGCAACTTCAAAACTATGGTAAGCATGGGTTCAGATTCGGTGCGCGCTAATTATTGGTTTCTGGGTAGGATAACCATCTGCTTGCTTATATATACAGGCCTAGTCTCATGGTCCTCACAGATTCCACGGCGAAGCAACCTGGCCTACACCAATGAACCAGGTTCTTCACGGCCAGGCTAGTTGCATGCAACATTCATCTGATTGGTTGTATGCATCTGTGCATGCAGGTTCCTCGGAGTCCGTGTTTAGTTGCCACGCTTTACTTCGTTTTCTGTGCATATTCCCTGTCGATCTGCGCATGTGAGCACTTTGTTGCATCGGCCGGGCCAGATACGCTCGATTCCCGCGTTTCTAGCGGCCCTCGCTCTGCATGACCGGAGCCTAGCTCAAGCGCTTGATCAAGAAACCAAAAGTCAAAACTGCATCTCCTGAGCCTGGCCAACAAAGATGCAGTAACCAAACGGGGCCTATTAGGTAACCAAACGGGGTATATTTGGAGTTACATACGTGACTAGCAGTCAAAGTATCTACAATTATATTTTTTAAAATTATAAATCCAAAATCAAAATCTGACTGCACTACTGTGTTCCCTGCGATGAAATCTTGAAACAAGATCACACTTGGATAACTTTTTTAAAAATATTTTTTTAAATATGGAATTTTTCTTTAGTTAGAATGTTATTCCAGCAATATAAAAGAATGTTCCGCCTGTGTGTGATGGTTTGACTGTCCGCCTGTTTCCGCACTCAAACACCCCTAAGCTTAGCTTCCGATGTATGGGCCACGATCCAGACAAGCCCATCGTCGTAGGATGGCCCAACCATTTATTGCCGGGCCCGAACGCATCGTGTCACATGAGTGAGCGAGCTCTGCCTTCCTTCCATCAAGTTGGGCCTTTCGTCCAGTTCAAACGCGCCCACCATCGAGAGCTTCTAGAAGGTCCGTTTTGACATGTATTCTCTCTCTGAAAAGCACAAAGGTCCGATAATTCCTTCACCTCCTCCTCCTGGGCAAAGCCGCAAAGGCCCAACACCCAAACCGTGCTTGATTTTTGGACCTGGGCTTCCTGACGGTGGAATGAAGATTGAAGAAGGAATTCATCAACAAATAAAGTGGATGCATAGAAGCCCTGATTCTTTTCGTTGCATGCATAGAAGCTGCGCTAGGTCATCTTACAAGAAGCAAAATAATTTGGAACGTGCAATGTTACCAGTTAATAAAATAGGAAATCAGTACATACACATCAACTTAAATACTATGCCAAGCTTCCTAAGAAAACTAGCTTTCGTTATCCAAAGGAAGCATCATTTCATCACGAAACAAAGTACCAGCCTCTGCGTGGAGAGGGTGTGCACACATTGTTAAGCTGCATAAACGACGGAGGTTGCTTGCTATAGCTTCACAGTTTCCGTTTCTGTTCCCACATCAGCGTCAGCTCCCCCATCCTCCCTCCCAACAGCAGCTGAACTTCAGCAGCAGAAACAAACCGCTCGATCGGTAGAATCATCACAATGTCAAACAATAAAGGCGCCGCTAGTCAAATGAGCTCGGTTGGGTTGCCTCCGCCTCCACGGGAAGCAAGCCAGCCAGCCAGCCGTCGTCCGCGACCGCGACCGGCCAACTCCCGGCCGGTGGCGGCGATGTGGGGCGCGCGGTCCCAAAGAAGCCAATCAATCAGGTGGCCGGACCAACCCGGCATATATTCCCAACCAACAGGAAATTGTTGACCTAGATCGCAGGTCTTAGCGGTTGGAACATAACATTTGATCCGATACATATATCTGTTGCAACTAAGCGTCGATCTTAATAAACTGATCCAGATCTCAGGTCTGAACTGAACCATTTTAGCACGCACTGATTGGCACCATCCCATCGTTGTTTAAGAACTGCAACCTGCGCCGTGTTTTTAATCTGAAAAAGGAAACGGAGATTGGAAAAAAAGAAGAAGCTTGGGATGGAGTTAGATTGGAAGTTGGGACTTCGTGCCTCGTGATTACTCTCGGATTAAAGAGGTGATCGAGGACTTCAGTTCAGTACCGCGTATCGGTGTACAGTCTGTACTATTCAGAGCCAGAGCCTAAGTGAGCGTACGCTAACTGCTGATCATTTCTCAGTTACGATATGGTCCATCATGATTGGGTGTCAGCCCAATGATCAGCTTGACATTCAGACAATTCATATGGTGACAACTCGACCGCTAGAAGCCTAGAACAGATTATCAACAGCAGTTTTTTCGTATTGGGCAAGACATATACTACAACTGAAACCCTCAATTTTCGTCAGTGGCAAACACACACAAGAAGATGCTAAAAGCTCTGCATTCAAGTGGTTAGATTAACTCTAGAGTGAAGAAATATTGAGGGAACTGTGTGGCAGGGCTGACATTCAAGTGACTGAACTTAGCATTTCTTCTCTCTACATGTATGATCAGGTGAGAATGTGAGATTCAAGACTGCATGCAACAAGTCATGTTTGTACTGCACTAGCTAGCTAGCTGAGGTACTCTTTTAAGCCAACTATCAATAACATAAGCTGGTCTAAGACCTAATCAGCATAAGAAAGTCAAGTGGCGTAAGAGGGGATCACAACTGCAACTGTACAACCTACAAACTACAAACCGTCCGATGAACTAACCTGCAAAGGCAACTTGTGTCTTCCGAAACCGAAAGGAGGTCCCAGGAAGGCATGAACTGATGCAAGAATCCACCGATAGACATAAAGAATAAAACTAGACGGGGAAATTAAGTTTTTCATTTTGGGGTATGGTCGTGTTTGGTTTGATATTGAAAGTTGTGTTGTCAAAATTTGGGCACTGCTTCATTGCTTAGTCAGATGCCAAAATTTTCGTAAAATTGTAAGAGAGACCGCGTTTAACAAACTAGTCTACATATTTTTTTAATCATTCTGCTAGAATTAACTTAACTGACACCTGAACAGCCAGCTTGCTTTGTTAGCCTCGATTGTACGTTTGTTACACGCCAAGATTTTGGCTTACCTTTGATGACTCATTATTCTCAAACCATTTGGGCCCATGTGTATGTAAGCATTTTTTTTAGTATACGAAAAAATTTGTTGAGGTTTTGTAAGCCTAAGACGTGAACATCGATTAAACTACTGTGCTGTTGACCTGCTGTAAAACTCACCCCAAAAACAAGTTAGTAAATTTTAAAAGTAAAAATGAGACTACTACTCGCCAACAGGAGCCACGTTTACACAGCTTACACGGCGCGGTGGGCCCTGCTTGGCTAATTAAACACGATTCTCCCTTTTTCCCGCGTTTCACACCTTGCGCCAACACCGAAGCCCCGATCCGGCCCGCCCAAACACCCGACGCGCGCCAGCGCGGCGACGTGGTCGGCCCGCCCAACGGCCCGTCATCCACGACCCGATCGCCGCCATCCACGTGTCCCCAGGGCGGGCACCTGCCGCGCGGACCCACCTGCCTCCTCGTCGTCGTCCGTTTCCTTCTCCCTCCCTCTCCGTCCGCCGCGCCTATAACTACGCCACCGCGGCCGCCCTCGCAACGATCTGCCATTCCCGTCGCGTCTTCCAAGCACCAATCTTTTTTTGCCCAGACGATACGAAATCCTCTGCTGAGTTTCCGCGAGCGAGGATTCGGCGTTCCGGCGGCCGAGCTTTCCGCGATCAGGCAGGAGATGGGGAACTGTCTCGAGAGGTCTCGTCGCGGTCGCTGCGGCGGCGGCGGCGGCGCTGCCACGCATTATGCCAAGACGAGCGCCGTGTGGGTGGAGGAGGAGGTCGGCAGGAAGGAGGAGGAGGAGGCGCGCAAGGGCGAGAGCGCTCCGGCGGCAGGGGCCACAGAGGTGAAGATCAGGATCACGAGGAAGCAGCTGGAGGAGCTGCTGCGGCGCGTCGAGGGCGGCAAGGGAAGCGGCGACGGCGTGCCGGTCCGGGACGTCGTCTCGGAGCTGCTGGTCGTGGCGAGCACCAGCTCCAACTTCCGGCACAGGGAGGAGGTGCAGTGGCGGCCGTCGCTGCAGAGCATACCCGAGTGAGATCGAATCCATGCTACTTGTTGCTACATCTACGACGATACCCCCAGCATGATGTCTTATTGTTGCCTCCAATAGTCCTATACTCCTATTGGCCCAACACTATCGTAGCACGTAGTACTGCGGTAGCATAGTATACAATTGGTGTACAGTTGTTTAGGTTTGTATCAAGAGATGAGCTCGAGATAGGCTTATATATAGGGATTAAGCTTAAACTTGTGCTTAGTTGTGTGGTGTTTGTGAATTGAGCAACTAGTAGCTACTAGCTAGGAGGGCCTCTTCCATTGCCTGCTGTATGATTTTTCGGACTTTGGGGTTGCACAATTGTGTACATAGTACTACTATTATCATTCAGTTTGCTACTATGTCAGCTCTCTTTGCACCTTCCAATATTTTCTGTTTTCGAACGAGAGGATTTTTGGATGAAATCGTTCCGGTTAGCGTAGAAACTGGCTTTCCAAATGGACGAACTAGGTGTTGACCAATTCCGAAACCTCGTGTTGTTTGTGTAGTTCTCTAGAAAGACCTAAACACAGTGCCAAACCCAGTGATGATGAAGGAAGCTAAGGTGAAGTAGGAGTATTGGCATGCAGTAGAATCCCTGCTGTCATGCTGTGCCTATCCTCTGTTTATATTGTCTTAGGCATGTAGCACTTTGTAAAGCAAGTGGGGGACGTGGTTGCCCCAGCAGCTGCGTGCGGTTGTGGAGGCTGGAGATGAGAGTGGTTGAGATGGTGAACCTCCACTCCTCGCCTCCTCGGCTCCTCATATTTGGACGTGTTTGGTTACTCCATCGTGCTCATCGCCTGCGGCTTAACTTCCGAGTATGAACTGCAATTGTTTTTTTTTCTTTTGACCTCTCCGTTTTCTTTTTGTGATTTCGTTTGAGTTCTCCTTTTTTTTCTCTATTTATTCCGCTTCGTTTGGAAACATTTTCTGTCGTGTTCTTGCCAGCACGTCCATACGCGTCTCCAGGTCGTACTACTTAATAAAAGACAAAAGTATGTTGATCATCAACATGCGCTTTCTAAAGGTGTTTAACTAATTAAATTGGGCATGAAATTATGTCTCGAGAGATTTAAGATGAGGTTTACTTTTGTTTTCCAAAACTGAGCTTCTGACCCACGCAAGGCTTGAATAGTTCTGATCATTGAATCTCAGAACGTGTTGACTTTAAAGCAGGTCAATGGTTCTCCATTTCTTTTAAACCCAAATTTATATCCAATAGTTGAAAGCTTGACAATTGAGACAATGAAGGCATTTTCATAAGTGGCAGCTGTAAACAAAGTGAATCCGACAGATAAAACATTTTTATTGCACAAAGGCTGCACTGATCTTCCAAATGGATCGCTCCATTAATTAGATCATACTGTACTTGTGCACCAATTTGATACTGCTTCATGCGAGACAGATAGTCACGCCACCGCAGGTGAAGAACATTTCAGATTCAGAAGACCTTGCATCTGCAGGACCAAAAGAAAACACTTTTTTTTCCTCTCTAGGAAGCACTTCGACTCCTGTAGAAGACGCCAGTCTGCTGCCAGTATTTGAACGCCCTTTTGCTTTTCTGAATTTAAGGCTTCTGGAACCTTGATTCGATCAATGGCTCCACAAATATGACACCAGCAAAATACACTCTGCAGACTTGCAGAGTTCTTCTGAACCATTGACTTGAGAATTGAATTTATAATATCTTGTTTTGGTCCAAAACTCCACCCATGACCCATGAATGGAGACCGGACCTCGCAGCTGGGATCAGCTCGATTGAAATTCAGTAGCCAGCACTCCGTAGAAACATTCTAGGATCGGATATGATTGTGACGCAGAGAAATTGACAAGTTCTTCTGGCTGATGATGTACTGGTATGGCACTAGTAGTCTATTTGCTAGCTGGTGATCTGCTCATCGATGATTATAAATTCAGACGACCTCTCACCCAGTTCACTTGGTCGAAGATCATTGCAAACTTTAGCATTTCTCTCCAAGACTTGAGTAGTTATACAATCATTTCATGTGTTACCTGCAGTCCGTTTGTCCTTTTTTTCATGGAAAATTGTGATGACGAGGTGTGCTGCTCTTACCTAGCCCAATCCGAAGCGAAGGGATCAGAACCATTTCACGGAAGCTGCTGTTTGTCTTGCATGCGCGTCTGCGTAGCAGGTTTTCTTTTCTCGAAAAAAAAAATTAAAGAATAAATGGCAGTGATATCTGACACCAAGTGGCGGTGACCGATAGTGAATCATATCCTGTTAATGCCCCAAAAGATGATGGATGATGTTACTGCAACTGAAAGTCAGCTCATGAAGTTACATAAAGGTTACACGGTCAATGCGAGGAACTCTGCGCGGCAGAAAATGCATGGGACGACAGGTCGGTAAGGTAAAACCCATGCCAAACGCCAACGCAGCTATTCGCAACCAACCAGGCAACCACGCGTATATAGGGGTTTCCGGGCCGTAATTTGAGGTGGTATCTTGTTCTATGGAGAAGGCCCGATAGAACGGCCCAAAGAGCTATCCATTGGTGTGACTGGCTGTTGCCTCACTCGTTTTTCTTTCTTTTGTTTTCGTGCGTGTGGTCTTAAAAATCCGGAAAACCACACCTGGGTTCGGGGAGAAAAGGAAGCAGTACGAATTTTAATCTATGATGACAAATCAGTTCTTGTATTTAACTTTCCCCGAGGTGCGTGACACGATTCAGCATCCGTCCGCGCGTGACAGAGTCACGAAGGAGACGCCGACACGCCGGTCGACTGGTCGGGGCAATGGCCCAGTCGGGCGCACAGGAGGCCGATCCTTTGTCGCGGGCGCGTGGTCACCACCTGCCGGACTCACCTCCAGGCTCCCGGTAGGAGCTCCAGGCTAGCTGCAAGCCAAGGCAGCCGGAGGTAGTGCCGGCTAGCGCTGGTGCTTTGGCGCGGATCCCGAAGGCACCGCCGCGGACGGACCCTCGCCTCGCGTTCTGACAGCAGGCTCGAGGGCGATCAGCAGTAACAACCAGCCAATTTACCATGGCCATAATATAGATAACCATCACATTCCACTGGCTTACTCCGTCCATGACTTGCTTGCATTGCAACCATATGCTTGTATACGATGCTCTCCTTGTCGTCCCTCTCTATATACAACATCCAAGCTGGTCGTTTCCCATTTTTGCTGTGTACATCATGCATTATTTCTGTTAACATAGCTTCCATTTGGATCCAAGTGCTAACGGGTGAAAACGCTAAACTTCAGTACTGGCTTATCCAAACGGAAGTGCTAATAAGATGGGCTAAACTTTAATCAAAATTTAAAAATTTTAGCATATATAAATACTAATATATACTAAAATTTAGCATGTAACGTCCTCCAAACAGTTTCATAGTTAAGGCTGCTAGCTTGTCTGAAACGAAGGAGAACCGAATCGTCCCGTTCGCGATTGGCAGCACATGCAGATGTGAATCGAAGCGGCTAATCTGCATTCTAGAGTTCTTTAAATGGGCTATTCGAGCCCAAAAAAAAGTGATTGGAACTCCTCCTTCTAGACTCTAGGATCGGAGATTCGGACGTAGCAGATCTGAGCTCCTTCCCGTACATGCCATGGCATAGCGATGGCACCTATTATTTGTTGTGCTCATCTAGTATCACGCGGTAGTACTTCACGCTGGGATTGCAGCGGGATACTCGGTGGAATATTTTTGGAATGCTAATAATGCATAGAAAGAAATGACACTATTTTTTAGAATAAGCCAGCTAGCTAGTGTGGCCGGCTGGAAATCATCGTTCCGAAAGGAAGTTGTACTGCATTTGTACAGGATTGGCTGAACACATTGCAGCTTCTTTGGTCTGCTCCCACTCCTTGTGGCGTCTTTAGCTTAGGGCTATGTGTTGGGTAGCGTGATTTTTCTTTCTTTATCGAGCTAGTTGCTTCCACCGCTACAAAAATGATTTTTCGTACTCCTCGTTTGTTCCGGTCAGCTTTGGATCAGGACTAATGAAGAAGCCTTTAGTCCTGAATTCAATGGATAGGGGACGGCAGGAAGCTTTTAGTCCCGGTTGGAACCACCAACCGAGACTAAAGTCTCTGTTGGTGGCTTCAACCGGGATAAATATTTAGTCTCGGATGGTTGTGTCCCGGGTTGGTTGTGCTTGCGCCAATTAATCTTTTGGGCTGGTAGACCCTTTAATCCTGGTTGTTCGATCCGGGGCTAAAGATCCGAAACTTTTAGTCTGGATTCGTAGTCTTGATTGAAGAACCGGGACTAAAGAGAGCTTTATGAACCGGTACTATTGAGTATTTCTCTACTAGTGTTCCTAGCTTTCTTGTACATGTTTTATTTTCTTTTTTATATATAAAATAATTATTTCACTAGCGGGATTTTCACCATAGGTTTTTGTAAAAGAAAAAACAAATTGAATTTTTACGCCAGACCACGCCTCACTGGACCGTCGCCGCGGCCGGGGCCGGAGAATTGAAACGCCGACGAGGTAGAGAAGAACCCGGAGCTGGAAGCGCCCACGCTAACGTGCATGCAGCCATGTGCACGAGCCAAGGCAACAAACAATGCCAAAATACGGATGACGCGTCACTGACCAAGTTATCCATTAAAATCCCGTTTAACATGGCTTCAACTTCTTCTAAAATAGCTTCTGAAATAACTCTATGGTGAAGCAGCTTCTCTGATGAAACCGAAACCATTTTGAAAAATGTTTGACAAAACAACTTCTTCCTGTAGAAGCCGGTCGAATCCACATTTTGTAACTCCACCGCATCATTGAAAGATGAAATGAGCTTTGGACGGAAATATCGGTTTAGTACAGCTTCGAGTGAAACTCTTCATAAAATTATTCAAGAAGCTATGCTAAAGACGGTCTAAATACAACAGGAAGGGCGCGCGTGCGATACTGCGACGCAATCTTGATCGATGCTTACCGCTGGGCACCGTGTATAATAACCAACAATGGACTTACCGGCCCTGATCGAAACCCACTGACGCGCCATGCGCTGAAATAAATAAAGGTAGAGTGAACGGCGGCACCATTGATCTGCGATCTCTCCCCCCGCGACCCAAGCAATAACCGCACCTAGCTTAGCTAAGCTACCTACCACCACGCTCCACGCCGACGACGACGCGCGGCCTATATAAACCCGGCCGGGGCGGGCAGCGGGCGGCTCATCACGCCGCGCGCCGTCACATCGACGTGCGTGATTGTGTATCGAGATCGCGCGCACGCCATGGACCCGACGACGACGACACCGCTGCTGCAGCCGGCCGTGAGGGCCTCGCCGGCGCACGGCGGGGGCAGCCGGGAGCTGGAGGCGATCCTGAGCGACGCGTCGTCGCCGTGGGCTCGGCGGTCGTGGCGGGGCGCCGGCGTGGAGCTGCCGCTGCTGCTGCGGGTGGCGCTGCCGGCGGTGGCCGTCTACATGGTCAACTACGTCATGTCCATGTCCACGCAGATCTTCTGCGGCCAGCTCGGCAACCTCGAGCTCGCCGCCGCCTCGCTCGGCAACACCGGCATCCAGACCTTCGCCTACGGCCTCATGGTACGTGTCGTATCGAACGGCCTCGTGGTGCCAATGCCACGCCGGCAGCGACGTCGATGATAATAGATCCTAGAGCTTCATTTCCCGTGAGGTTACATTGGTCATTCGACATATGCAGATCCCCATGATTGATTTTTGAGTACTGGTGCTGCCGTCAACTCGAGCAATAGTTAGGTAATCGTTGGACGGCATTGATGCGCACAGCTGCAGGCATGCTCATTCGTACCAATATACAATGCTAATCGTCCATCTGCAATTGTTGTCTTGTCCAAATTTAAAGCAGTCGCTAGTTCATGCAGTGGGGGCACTGTGCCAGAACATGGGAGCGGGGCCTCATCCTATGCCTCGTGGAAAACGTGGGGAGAGAGAGGAAGCGTCTCGCACTAATTCAGAGATAATCAGCAACTAAACTGACTATATACTTATTCCTTCCATTCCAAATTATTAGTCATTTTAACTTCTCTAAATATATAGATTTTGCTATGCATCTAGATATAATATATATCTAGATGCGTAGAAAAACCGAAACGACTAGTAATTTGGGATAGAGGAATTAGCTGTTGATTTCTTTTTTTTTTGCAAAGGATCATAAATCAACCATTCAAATTGCATGCTGGAGACTAGCTAATAATCTATTACTGGCCATTCTTTAAATTTGATAAATTTTTCCCATTTCAATAATCACCTCACCGTCCTTTATTTTGAAACTAATAATCACTTCGTCGTCTGAATGAACGTACGCTTGCAGCTGGGGATGGGCAGCGCGGTGGAGACGCTGTGCGGGCAGGCGTACGGGGCGCACAAGCACAGCATGCTGGGCGTGTACCTGCAGCGCTCGACTGTGCTGCTCATGGCCACCGGCGTGCCGCTCGCCGTCCTCTACGCCTTCTCGGAGCGCGTCCTCGTCCTCCTCGGCGAGCCGGAGCGCATCGCCGCCGCCGCCGCCGCCTTCGTCTACGGCCTGATCCCGCAGATCTTCGCGTACGCGGCCAACTTCCCGATCCAGAAGTTCCTACAGGCGCAGAGCATCGTGGCGCCCAGCGCCTACATCTCCACCGCCACGCTGGCGCTCCACCTGGCGCTCAGCTGGGTCGCCGTGTACCAGCTGGGCCTGGGCCTGCTGGGCGCCTCGCTCGTGCTCAGCCTCAGCTGGTGGGTCATCGTCGCGGCCCAGTTTGCGTACATCGTGGCCAGCCCGCGGTGCAGGGAGACCTGGACGGGCTTCACCGCGCAGGCCTTCTCCGGCCTCGGCAGCTTCTTCAAGCTCTCGGCGGCGTCCGCCGTCATGCTGTGCCTCGAGACCTGGTACTTCCAGGTGCTCGTGCTCATCGCCGGCCTGCTCAAGAACCCGGAGATCTCCCTCGACTCCCTCTCCATATGGTACTAGTAACTCAGGACTGCATGATTATTATTTTGTTTCGCTGCTGCACTCTGAACCTTGTTCCTCAACTTCAATCTCGCAGCATGACCGTGAATGGATGGGTGTTCATGATCTCCGTCGGCTTCAACGCTGCGGCGAGGTGCGTGATCCACGCCTGGCTCTGGCCCATTTGGCTTGTGTGTCAATTCATGCGCGCGTTCTGAGGTGAAGCTTAACCGTACGTGTTCATATGCAGCGTGCGGGTGGGCAACGAGCTGGGCGCGGGCAACCCGAGGGCGGCGGCGTTCTCGGTGGTGGTGGTGACGTCGCTGTCGCTGTTCGTGGCGGCGGCGTGCGCCGTGCTCGTGCTCTGCATCCGCGACCGCCTGAGCTACTTGTTCACGGGCGGCGAGGCCGTGGCGCGCGCGGTGTCCGACCTCTGCCCGCTCCTCGCCGTCACGCTCGTCCTCAACGGCGTCCAGCCCGTTCTCTCCGGTGATCCACGCGTTCCACGTCGTCATCTTTCCAATCATTAATCTGCCGTCGCTGCAACACAGCTGATTTCATTTTGCAATCGGCCGGGGAAAAAAACAGGCGTGGCCGTGGGGTGCGGGTGGCAGGCGTTCGTGGCGTACGTGAACGTGGGGTGCTACTACATCGTCGGCGTGCCGCTCGGCGTCTTCCTCGGCTTCTACCTCGACCTCGGCGCCAAGGTACGGAGCCCGGCCAGGCAACGACAGGAACTCCTGCCGTTTGGGAATCCAGAGCTCGGAACATGGAGACTCCGTCTAATAATAAATCGTTAGAGAATCGGAGGCCAATAATGTGATCAGCTCACGCGAGATGCGATTTGAATTGTAAAATGCAGGGCGTTTGGAGCGGCATGGTGATCGGGGGAACGCTGATGCAGACGCTCATCTTGCTCTGGGTCACCTTCAGAACCGACTGGGACAAGGAGGTCTGGTCACTGATACTCGATGCTCTGCCATAAAGCCATTATTGATAGAAGCCGGCAGTCTAATAAGAGCCTGAAATGTTTGCTGCATTCTGACTGAACTGCAGGTGGAGAAAGCCAAGGCGAGGCTGGACAAGTGGGAGGACAAGCAGCCGCCTCTCCTAGAAGATTGAACATCCAGATTATGGACTTTTCTTTTGAAGCAAATAATGGACCTCTTTTTATGATCATAGCCCAGCCAAGCAGCGGCGGGGATCGATCATTTGGATTTTGGAGCCCGGAATTCCGATTAATACCAACCATCCCATTGTACTGGGATGCCTCTCTCCGGATGATAGTGTAGGCCTCTCTCCATCCCTTCCGCATGTATATTATTTTTGTATGTCAATTGCAGTGTGATTTGTTTTGCCTATTTCATGCTTTGGTCCTTCCTTTTCTTTTAAGAAATTCGTTAAAAGAGTGTCTAAGCTCAAGTGGTCGCAATTTTGTTACATTTACCTATTTATTCGTTGAGCGTAGGCTCAACATCCAACTTGAAATCAGCATCTCCAGCAATAAAAAAAGGTCGGCAGCATAACAAATTCTTGGCCCAATCCGGTTGTGCAAGATCTTTGGTCTTCTTCTTGGTGGCTGTGTTAGAGCATCTTGAGCAGTTCTTCAATAAACCTTCTCCAACAAGAAGCTAAAGGAGCACCTTTGCAACCAGTGCGGTTAAATGAGCAAGCCTCGCATGGTGCATCAACGAGCTAGAAACTATTAGTACAAAGGCTGCAGCTAAAAGTCCAAGTTTCTATCACAAGCTAAAAGGTACTCTATACATAAAAAATATTTTATAATCCAATTTGCAATAAAGTTTTGAATCCCTGGCTTCAAAAGACAAAATAAAAGGTCACTTATTTGGGAGCGGAAGGAGTAACTCATAAAAAAAAACGCACTACGTTCTAGTTAAAATTAAAGTACTTGATACTGTTGTAAAAAAAAATCAGTCTTCGAGGTTTTCCAAGATAAATGTACACATATGGTTTTTATATTTTCAAACTGAATATTTTAAAACTTAATCCATTAAAAGGGTTTCAAATGTGATCATCTTTTCTCAACATCTACTAGTATTTTGACCAAATTGGGAAGTGCTGCCGACTGCCGCACTAGCTAGCAATGCAGTAGAGATGAACTTGTACACCAAGGGAGAGCATCAGAGAAGCCAAACCATATGACTGCGCGAGTCCTTGGCTCTGATAGATCTGATGCATGTGCGAGTGAGGATGCGCCTGGGATCACACGCTGGTCCAGGTACGAGCTCGCAGCTCTCACCGAGACAGCGGTCACAAGCAAGAGCAAAGATTCCCCGCTACTTTTGTCAGTTAAAAAAAAACTTTAGCGTTTTCTCATAACAAAAGCATTTCAATTTAGCGAAGATCTGGTGGCATCTGTGCAGCTTAAGTGACCAAGTTTTAGCAGAGGACACAGTATCACACCGAAAATGGTCGAACGGACACAAACACAACTTGTGATGGCCTAAATATTTTTTTTTTCAAATAAAATGGCCTAAATATTCAAAGATGCAAGACCAAAAGAAAACTCGGAGGCGACAAAACATAGCAGGCTACCTAGCGGCAACCTGTTGCTGTAGCGCGGTGCCGGGACGGCGTCGCTTTTCACCTGCCGCGGTTGTCCTCGCTCACTCCTTAGCCCTCACCTAACATGCAAAGATCTTGTCACCAAGCGCGAGCGCGACACGACACGAGACATCACCAAAGGATCTTATCGCAAGCTAGACGGGCACGCACCAAAAAGATCTTGCTTGCACTTGCGGCCGCTAGCTGCAGCCTGCAGCACACACATCACACGGGCTCCCTCTGTCACCAACCCAGTCGATGGGTCGGACGGGTGACCACCACGCCGTCGACGGCCGGCTGGAGGCGCTGCTCTCCGGCGCCGGCGAGGGCGGCTCCGGTCCATGGCTCCGGCGCATAGCGGCGGCGGCGGCGCTGGACCTGCGGCTGCTGGCGCCCCTCGCCGTGCCGGCCGTGGTGGTCTACATGCTTATCATCGTCATGTCGTCGACCACGCAGATCGTCTGCGGCCAGCTCGGCAACGTCCAGCTCGCCGCCGCCTCCCTCGGCAACAATGGCATCCAGGTCTTCGCCTACGGCCTCATGGTACGTACGCGCACATGTCTACTGTACATCTATACGTATGTACGTAGTACACGTCTACATGCTCCTGCTCGTGCAGCTTGGCATGGGCAGCGCGGTGGAAACGCTGTGCGGGCAGGCGTACGGCGCCGAGAAGTACGAGATGCTGGGCGTGTACCTGCAGCGCTCCACGGTGCTGCTCATGGCCACCGGCGTGCCGCTCGCCGTCATGTACGCCTTCTCGGAGCCCATCCTCCTGCTGCTCGGCCAGTCGCCGGAGATCGCCGGCGCCGCCGCGGAGTTCGCCTACGGCCTCATCCCGCAGATCTTCGCGTACGCCGCCAACTTCCCCATCCAGAAGTTCCTGCAGGCGCAGAGCATCGTGGCGCCCAGCGCCTACATCCTCGCGGCCAGCTTCGCGCTCCACGTGCCGCTCAGCTGGATCGCCGTGTACGCGCTGGGCCTGGGCCTGCTCGGGGCATCGCTCACGCTCAGCCTCACGTGGTGGGTGCTCGTCCTGGGCCAGTTCGCGTACATCGTGTGGAGCCCGCGGTGCAAGGACACGTGGGCCGGGTTCACCTGGGCCGCCTTCGCCGACCTGCCGGGGTTCGCCGGCCTGTCCATCGCGTCGGCGGTGATGCTGGCGCTCGAGGTCTGGTACTTCCAGGTGCTCATCCTCCTCGCCGGCATGCTGCCGGACCCGCAGGTCGCGCTTGACTCACTCACTGTCTGGTGGGTCTCTACTTCCTCCTTCGCTGGCTGTTTTTATTTTTGGTCATCATAAACTGAAAATCATTCAATTTCCACGGACTTTACGTGCTCATCATTTTGCATTGTCTGCAGCACTTCGATCCAGTCATGGGTGTTCATGATCTCTGTGGGCTTCAATGCAGCTGCCAGGTTAGTTCATCCTGCATCAGTGCGTCTCACACTGTATTTCTCAACTTTCGGGGACAATATTTTCTCAATAAAAATTGCAGCACATTATGGGTAGAATATGCATTTATGGAGTCCCCTGCTCCATGCCCTATCCCAACAGAAACCATATCGAAAATGAAATAGCACATTCTGCAGTACCTCACCGTGCAGTACGGACACATGTCTTCAGCAGTTCAGCGCAGCTTCCTCCGATGTTGCCAATCTCGCATGCCCTAACTGCGTCATCAAACTAGGCATTCATTTCCATCCTCCATACCCTGACCGGGAAGAACTCGCTTGAGGCACATAGCTGCCAAACTCACGAAATGCAGTATCCAATGATCCCATCCAATCATCCATTGCTATAGTTTGAGGCACATGAAGATGTTTTCCACCAATACTAATGCAGTGCAATCTCTTATACAATCTTCATTGGAGTGGCAAGTATCAAATGAATAAATTTACGTTTTATAAATTCACTTCACCAGATTTTGGGATCTGTAGTGGTCTTATCCGTGTCAAGAATTTGTTTGTCTGAACTCTTATCTGAAGAAGTTCTGCACCGCAGTGTGAGAGTAGGGAATGAGCTTGGCGCCGGCAACCCCAGGTCTGCCGCGTTCTCTGCATGGATGGTCACCGCCCTGTCGGCCTTCGTATCAGCAATAGCTGGTCTCGTCACTTTCCTGCTGAGGGACAAGCTCAGCTACATCTTCACCACCGGCGAGGTCGTCTCGCGCGCCGTAGCCGACCTGTGCCCCTTGCTCGTTGGGACCATTCTGCTCTGCGGGATCCAGCCCGTGTTGTCAGGTAAGGTTTCAGCAAGCCTGCTGCACCGTGATCCTTAATTCCCAGTTACTTGGAGTGATTGTAAGTGTAGTATTTTCAGAGCCCAGACTTATGGAAGATTCCGGGAGAGTAGTTCCTGTGGACTCTACTTTTTGTTTTTTTTTCCTCCCTGTAATTTTGTTAAGTTTTGATTCTTCTCCTCTATCAATACATGCCGGACAGCAATGCTGTTGGCGGGTTTTCAAAAAAGGACTTATTGAAGGTTTTACTAGCTAAATTGAATCTGTTATTCTCTTTATTATGGGCCTTCAGCTTGACGTGTGTTAATTTCAATGGAAATCAACATCAGATTATTCATTTTTGAGCCAACAGATTATCTGGATTTTTTTTTAATATCTGAGTGATGTTTTGTTCTTCTCACTGACTCTGAAGTCTGAACATTTATTCGCTGAACTGATGAAGGTGTGGCCGTTGGCTGTGGGTGGCAAGCAATGGTAGCGTACATCAACATTGGATGCTACTACTTCATCGGCATACCCATCGGTGTGCTTCTTGGATTCAAGTTTGACTTTGGAATCAAGGTACTGCTGATTCTGAACATGTTACATTTTAAATCTGCTTTCTACCATCGGAGATAGTAAAAATCACCGTCCATATTCAGTTGACTTTTCATCATTTGCTGGAGGGAGAAACTGAACAACGGTTATGAGTACTTGCCCGTAGAGGCGTAAACCATCTGCAAGTGTGAAAACGGATCTTATTCTTAAAAAAAAATCGACCCCTGGGGAATGACCTCCCCCGAGGTTTGACACGAAAGATGGAAGTTTCCTCTTCTGCATGGTCGAGAAAAGGCCACGAACCCCGGCTATTCAGGACGTGCCACTACGTATCACGCTACAACCGTTAGTGAACCACGTATTTCCTGTTAAATAGCACGAGTGGCCTTTAATTTACTCCGGTGCGACACCAACGGAACCGGGGGTTCGAATGCTGGCGGGTGGCCTTTCCTGTTAAAACGGAGCTTATTCTGATAATCTGATATGGATTACATTGCAGGGATTGTGGGGAGGCATGATTGGGGGCACCCTGATCCAAACACTTATTCTGATCTGGATCACGTTGAGAACCGACTGGAACAAGGAGGTAAGGCACCTCTGATGAGTGATTATCATCATAGTCCTGGGTAACCGTGTCGATCGTCTCGCTGACAAATGATCCTCAAATCTATCTCCCATGCTGGGTCGCATTTAGGTTATGTGGCGGTGCGGCATTTTAGAGCAATTATTGTAACCCAGTTCATGCTTCTATGACCATTTGGGCTCTCTAGTGGTCTTCTCTGGATTTGGCATTAACAAAAGTAGCTCTTATGTTTTGTAATAACTTATTCCTTTTTTTTTTGCTCATTTGGATGTAGGTTGAGGAAGCGCGGAAAAGATTAGATAAATGGGACGACACAAGGCAGCCTCTTCTCGCAAACAAGGAGTGATGATGCCAGGTGTGGATGAAAATCCAACATGTCCTGCTAACTGCAATGATAAACTACGGAGCTGAGAGATGTACTGAATACTGATGCATAGCCTTTTTTTTTTCTAGAACATGTCCTAATTAGAAGTTCAGTCGGTTCTCGTATGAGATCATGCTAAACTTCAGAATTCACAAACTATTCTCCTCACACACTGCTGACTTCCATTGTAACTCAGCCTTGACATGTGTGTTGTGATGTAGATTCCGTCTACCACACCGTACCTCCCGTCGACAATATAGGCTTAAAAACTAATGAAATCTCCAACATAAAAAACATATTCTGTTACAGTCTCAAGTAGTAGGCGTTCATAGGAATCGTACTTGTACGTGCGTGCGTGTAAGCGTTTGCACTATGCTTTGTAAAAAGGATCGGACATATTCTCCATTGATTAGTTTCCACAACGCCAGAAACCATGTCCAGAGCACCTGCATAGAAGGATGCACCTTTAGTTTGTTGTACGTGATCAACTGATCATCACATGGTAGCATACCAATAATTTCTTGCGGTCGCACTGCTGGCAGTAGCCTGGTACCAAAATAGATGAGGCGTTTAAAGGCGAGCAGATATCTGAAGACTCTCCTCCTCATGCAACCGAAGGGAGAGAAAAATTGCAAGATGTACGGCATCCTTTCAAAAGCACACGGAGTACAATATCCTCTAGGTACTGGAGGAAAAGTGGAGTTCACGTTGAAAGAAGCTCATCACCAGTTCACCATTCGTACAGCTTGGAATTTCGAACCAAGAGGTTTGAATTCTCTTCTTCCCAATCAAACTAAACCAAATAAAGGGGACAAGATGTGTGATCGTGTGGCAAAAAGTTCACTGCAGAAACCGTGTGATCCGTCGTCTTTGGCTCCGTCATGAGGTTGAAAAACTCGCAATAAACTTGGACCTGCAAGAAACGAACAATCATAAGCCTGCTGGAGAGGGCCAACACATTGCCCGGCGCCAGCCTATATATAACAGGCACACACGTTCCAACAGGCAGCTGCAAGAAGCTCATTGCTCGTACCACCAAGCTACCAGGATGCAGCAGCCGAGCGCGGCGACGCCGTCCGCCGCCGCCGCCTACGCCAAGGTGGAGAAGATGAACGCCGAGGAGGCGCGGCACATCAAGGCACAGTACCTGATCCACAAGGTGCTGGAGGAGGCGACGAAGTCGGCATCGGCGAGGCCGCCGAGGCGGCCCCCGGCGCTGGCGAGGGCGAGGGCGAGGATCGGCGTCCGGCTGAAGAAGCTCAGGCTCGCCATCCGGGGCGTCAGGGCGCGCGCCCGCTGCGCCGTGTGGCGGCATCTCAGGAACCTGAGGAGGCTCGTCGCGCGTGGAGGGCCGGGATCATCAGTGAAGCCCGCACCAGGGTCTTCCTCCTGATGCCTTCTCCCCCTGTTCGGTTCGAACACAACGCGACGATCACGGTGACAGTGGCGAGAGAGAGGCTCTGGTTATCGAGCATGGGTTGCATGAGGCCATGAGCTCCCGCCAAGACGGACAGATAGGGAGTTAGGGGCACTGGTGACGGTAGCAGATATTCCCCGCGATGTGGGGAATGGATTTGGTACGGTTGTCGATGTTCTGAGACGGTATTTCAAACATGACATTTCAATTGGGCCACCTGCTGATCACCTTTCAGTTTCATCCGCCACGGTTGTCCTCACCTGCAGCGTGCAAATAAAACGCCGATCGAGCACGAGGCGTCGCCTTTGATTCTTACTTGTAACTTACCGCAAGTATAGTAAGCTGCACGAGCACACCGACAAGTTCTTGCCGCGCTGCAGCTAGCACACCTGGTTATATATCACAGGCCCCCAAGGTCATCAACCAATCCATCCATGGGACGCGAGCACGCTGGCGCCGGCCAGGCCGACGGCCGGCTGGATGCGCTGCTATCCGACGCCGGCGAGGGCGAGGGCGTCTCGGACCCGTGGCCGCTGCGCATGTCGGCCTACGCCTTCTCGGACCCCATCCTCCTGCTGCTCGGGCAGTCGCCGGAGATCGCCGGCGCCGCCGCGGAGTTCGTCTACGGCCTCGTCCCGCAGATCTTCGCGTTCGCCGCCAACTGCCCCCATCCAGAAGTTCCTGCAGGCGCAGAGCATCGTGGCGCCGCGCGCCTACATCCTGGCCGCCAGCCTGGTGCTCCACGTGGCGCTGAGCTGGCTCGCGACGTACTGGCTGGGCCTGGGCCTGCTCGGGGCCTCGCTCTCGCTCAGCCTCACGTGGTGGGTGCTCGTGCTGGGCCAGTTCGCGTACATCGTGTGGAGCCCCAGGTGCAGAGACACGTGGGCCGGTTTCACCTGGGCCGCCTTCGCCGACCAGCCCGGGTTCCCCAAGCTGTCCGCCGCGTCGGCGGTGATGCTGATGCTGGTGCTCAGGTGCTCATCCTCCTCGCCGGCATGCTGCCGGACCCACAGGTCGCGCTCACAGTGTGGTGGGTCCCCGCTTGCTGCCCACTTCTTGTATTTAAAGGTTAACATTTCTATGGAAAATTCTTGGGAAACTATTCCTGCCTTGACATAGGCCTACATTTCATTGTTCATTTTGTCTTTCATTCAAACTACATGGATCTCATAAATGCAATCTGATGCTTTAATTTGTATGCAGCGCTTCCATACAGTCATGGGTGTTCATGATCTCTGCAGGCCTCCAAGCTGCTGCCAGGTTGCATTATGTATATTTCTCATTGTATTGGCTTTTAGATGAACATGTCTCTACACCAACTGCCCCCCAAGCTGCTGCCAGCTGCTCTTCTTCTTGTGCTTGAAACGACCGGCAGCATACTCTTCGGCATGCATTGATGTTTTTGAAACTTTTTTTTTAAAACGAAGTTCGGCATGCATTGATAGAGAACGAGACAGTGCGACGTACGGTACGGTGTCTCGCCGTATCCTACTGTAGAGACACATGCCTGATGTCTCCGAGCTTCCCAAGACCTTCATCACCACGGTTTCCTCCGGTGCCGCCAAACCCACATTAAGAACAGAACAGGACGGCGGAGAAGGCAAGCAAACAAAGCAAGAGAGGAGGGGAGGAAGGAGAGCGGCGGAAGCGGCAGCAAGCAACGGACCGATCTGGAGGACGGTGCCGAAGACAGCGCCGGCTCCACCCCCGCCGTGCGCGAAGGCCCAGGCGCTGAGCGCGCCGGCGAGGAGCAGCGCCGCGCCGAATCCGACCCCGCGGCCAGCGAGGCGGCGCTCCCGCGCTTGAGGTAGCCGGCGACGCCGCCGGCGAGGACCACCAGGCCGTAGGGGATCGTGACGTGGAAGTCCTCCATGCTGACGCCGCCCTCTCCTCCGCCTCTCGTGCTCGGGATCCCCTCGTCTCCCGAGTCTCTCTCCGCGGTTGGTTGTTTCGGACATTTGGATAAGAGACGAATTTATTAATTCTAAGTAATATATTATTAGCGTATATTTACTGTAGCAAATATCGCGAATTAGTCTCCATTTATATAATAAATTCTATAATTAGTCTATATTTAATATTTCTAATCGGTAAATATTTAATGGGATAGAATTAAATTTTAGTTCCGCGAAAAAGCAGGCCGTGCTAGGCTGCTGACTTGCTGAGTGCTAGGTGCTGGACTGCAGGGTGCTATTACGAGTTACACTGCGACTAGCAGTTAAAGTGTCATATAGTTATATTTTTTAAAATCGTATATTTAAATTAAAATCCTACTGCACCACTGTATTCTCTGTGATGAAATCTTTCGAATAAGATCACATTTGGCTGATTTTTTTGAACATTTTTTTTAGTGCGGAATAATTTTTTTTGTTGATGGAACAAAATATTCCATCCGCTTCCGCTGCTGAGCTGAGTGGACTGGCCCATGGGCTCATGGCAGTGAGGTGGAGAGGGCCTCGCTTGGTGAGCTAACTTGGGCTGGCTCTGCTCCTTGGGCCTCCGTGATCTGCCCAGTCAATAACCATCTAGACGCCCTGCAGAATTCCCGACGGGGGTGGTTCCCCGGCGTCAACGGAACAAGTACCGACGCCGCCGCCAGGCCTTGACACGCTTAGCCCATCCTCGAGTGCCAGTGCGCCACGGCTCGCAAGCGGTCAGGCACTCGAGCCTCGAGCAGCAGTTCTTCTTCGCCGCCTTCTCTGCACCCCTTTTTCCTTGGCTCCGGCGGCTTCAACGGCGATGAGATGCATACTGCCCTCTGTCAGGGAGCGGTTCGTTCACAACCTCAACACTGGTCTTACACGTGGTGGAAAAAAAATGATCACGTGTTTTGACAAGCTGCGCACGGCGCGACGCTAGCTTTTCCACCTGCCCGCGTGGGTTTCACCAGGTATGTCAGCCCAGGTTGCTGTTCCACCTCTGAATAATCGGAGAAGAAACATAGAAACGAGCAAGCACACCTGCGACTTTTCTTCTGGTGTTGGCAGTATATATACGGGTCACCTGCGACGCCACTCCTCATCCTCAGTTACCAGACGCTAGCTAGCTAGCTAGTTCTGAGTTCTCCGACAATGGATCTCTCCCTTGTCCTAGCGCTCGTCGCCGTCGCCTTATCCGTTCTCTTCCTCCTCGTGACGAGGGCCAGGAAGCCATGGCAGCGGGGCAAGCTGCCCCCGGGCTCGCTCGGCCTGCCGGTGATCGGCCAGAGCCTCGGCCTCCTCCGCGCCATGCGCGCCAACACCGCCGAGCGGTGGATCCAGGACCGCGTCGACCGGTACGGCCCCGTGTCCAAGCTGTCGCTCTTCGGCATCCCCACGGTGCTCCTCACGGGGCCCGCGGCCAACAAGTTCGTCTTCTTCAGCACCGCGCTGGCGTCGCAGCAGCCCCGGTCCATGCAGCGGATCCTGGGGGAGCGGAACATCCTCGAGCTCATGGGCGCCGACCACAAGCGCGTCCGCGGCGCGCTCCTCGAGTTCCTCAAGCCGGACATGCTGCGGCTGTACGTGGGCAAGATCGAGGGCGAGGTGCGCCGCCACCTCGACGAGAACTGGGCCGGCCGCCGGACCGTCACCGTGCTGCCCCTCATGAAGAGGCTCACGTTCGACATCATCTCCCTGCTGCTCTTCGGCCTCGAGAGGGGCGCCGTCCGGGACACCCTCTTCCGCGAGTTCGTGGACGTCATGGAGGGCACCTGGGCCGTCCCGCTGAACCTGCCGTTCACGGCCTTCAGCCGGAGCCTCAAGGCGAGCGCCAGGATTCACCGGGTGTTCACCGGGATCGCGAGGGAGACGCAGGCCAAGCTGGAGCGGGGAGAGGCATCACGGAGCAGCGACCTCATCGCGTGCCTCCTCAGCTTGACCGACGACAGCGGCGCGCCGCTGCTGAGCGAGGAGGAGATCGTGGACAACGCCATGGTCTCCCTCATCGCAGGCCACGACACGTCCTCCATCCTTCTCACCTTTTTGATCCGCCAGCTCGCCGACGATCCTGACACTCTCGCCGCCATGGTCCACGGTAACAATCCCGATCGGTGAACGCGGGCATCGATCACCTCACCACCATGCCTTGACTAGAACGTTTGACCACGCACGCACGCCATGGCCATGCATGCCCATCCCTTACTCGACCATTATTCGCTGTGCAGAGCACGACGAGATCGCCAAGAGCAAGGGCGACGGCGAGGCCCTGACCTGGGAGGACCTTGCGAAGATGAAGCTCACGTGGCGCGCCGCGCAGGAGATGCTCCGCATGGTGCCCCCGGTCTTCGGCAACTTCAGGCGAGCGACCAAAGACATGGAGTTCGACGGCTACGTCATCCCCAAAGGGTGGCAAGTGTTCTGGACGGCGGCCGCGACGCACATGGACGGGAGCATCTACCCCGAGCCGGACAAGTTCAACCCGTCCCGGTTCGAGACCCAGTCGGCGTCAGTGGCGCCGCCGTGCTCGTTCGTCGCCTTCGGTGCCGGCCCGAGGATCTGCGTCGGCATGGAGTTCGCCAGGATCGAGACGCTGGTGGCGCTGCATTACCTGCTGAGGCGCTTCAGGTGGAAGCTCTGCTGCAAGGACAACACCTTCGTCAGGGACCCCGGGCCGTCGCCGCTGCACGGCCTGCCGATAGAGCTTGAGCACAAGGCGGCATCGCCATGATCAGATACGATCGATCGTGGACGAGAAAATAATAATATACTCCCACTTCAGAGATACGTGGCGATGTTGATTCGTCACCACGGATCCCTGCATATGGTCTAGAGTTATATAAAAACTTTGACCGCTGTTTTAGCTGGAATGAAGTTATATATAGTATCTAAATATATATATATATATATACCATATATATATATATGGTATTGTGAAAGCACGTTTTCAAGATAAATATTCATATGTTTTTATGGTGCGAACTAAATATTTCAAGATTATGGATGGTCTA
This sequence comes from Panicum hallii, assembly GCF_002211085.1. Classification (NCBI taxonomy): domain Eukaryota; kingdom Viridiplantae; phylum Streptophyta; class Magnoliopsida; order Poales; family Poaceae; genus Panicum; species Panicum hallii. The sequence goes on from NC_038043.1 coordinate 50,990,641, forward strand.
AGTTTGTTAAGAGCTCAATCGAGTATAGCCAAAAACATAAGAAAGTGATATACTAAACCTTTGTTTTTAAATATATGACCTTTCATCTTTTGTATAAGTATTTTATGCAAATAGATAGATAAATCGACAAGTATGAATAAAGTACATTTGATAATAAATGTGTATAATAATTATTTTACGTGGCTAATTTGTGAAATCACGTGTCAAGAGTGTCAAAAAAGATACAAATTTCTCTACCGGGCCTCAATTATCAACAGCACCGGCGCGGAGACGGCCCACCAGGCTTCAACTTCCTACATCCTGGCAGCACGGAGCGGAGCGTGCATCCGTCCGGACTTGGATCGATTATTTCCTTCATTTGCTGGTGACTAAACTAACCCTTAGGGGATCTGTTTGATGCTTGGTTCCCTGTTGAACTGTCATAATCTGAAATCCATCCATGTATGGTTTCATCAGGTTTCCCCCACGGTGCAGGTGCAGTTTAATTTTTCAAAGAATTGTTGGATTCAACTGAAACCATGCGGGATTGTGCAAATAAAACAATAAATCCTTCAGATTTTCCCGGAATATTTCAGAACCTGTGTGATTCGATTTCGAGGTAATTTTCGAGTCAGATTAGGTATCTTCATAAATAAATTCGACTTTCGAGTCTTTAAGAGAATAACATCGTATTTTGTGCATAAACTCAAGCCTTGGGCCCCTGAGGTGGTAAAATTAGAACTTCGGCGCGCTTTCAGCCTGCCAGGTCATTCATGGAGTTAAACAACGGACAGAGTCAGGTGAGCCCTCTCTCTCAGTATTTCAGTACGTATCAGAAGTAGCTTAGCAGGATGTTCTTTTTCTTGTTTCTATGTGAATTGCGGTAGAGCTCACCTAAGATTTGAAGCAAAAGGCATTCGAGTCACCTGATTAGAAACCCAAAAGATTTTTAGTCATGTTTTAGTTCTTTCAGAAAGGGGAGGATGAAGATAGGTTCAGCATGCTGTCTGACGATATTTTACTGTCCATCTTGGCGAGAGTCAGCATAACTACCGCTGCAAGGACAAGTGTCTTGTCAACACGGTAGAAACACCTGCCATGGTTGCTCCGCGAGATCACGATTGACGTCAAAGATTTTTTACCTACCCCACACCCTGACCAAAGCGATAAGGAGCTTCTTGGGTACCCCCCAGAGCGAAGCTACCATCTCAAGGCTGCAACTTGAACTCTATTTGATCAACAATTACTCAGATGTTGTTGGCCCTCTACTTGGTGAAGCGATTGACTTTGGGACTCTTTAAAGATTTAGACCTTGCCATTGTGGATGAGGAGGAGCCTGCTGACTGCAATGATGAGCATATGCTCCATCAAGCTTCTGCTGTTGATGGCTTCTTCAGTGCCTATCCTAGTGTGATCCATTGCCTTACAAGACTCTCATTGGATTATGTTTGTTTTGCTAAATGGGACATGCATCACCTCCAATTTGACTGTTGCAAGCAACTTCAGTCTCTCTTACTCACCAACTGTGATATGGGAAGACTCTCGGTATGAAAGATCCAAGCACCAGACTCGCATCTTGCTGTTCTGGAACTCCAAACCTGCTGCTTCGGGAAACTTGAGGTGCTACACCTTCCAAAACTAGAACGACTTTGTTGGGATGGCTGGATTTGTCCAAATGCCCCCCTGTCACTTGGTGTTGTCCCATCCCTTACGGAGCTGCACCTCATATGTGCTGCGACTGATGTTTTCCAAGGATTCAAGTTAAGCGATGTTCTAAGAGATACCACGACTCTACATAACCTAACATTAAGTTTCCAAGGAGAGAAGGTAAATCTATGTTGAGTTTCATGCACTGCTCTTGCCGCTTATTATGACGTTTATAGCCATGTAGGTGTGTCATCTTATACGCTCTTATTAGAAGGATCTGTGTTCAGTGTTATGCCTAAAGTGACACTTGAATATTGTACCATGTAGCTTTATCTGGTACATGCCTTCATTTTGTTTATAACCACTAAAAGTATGGAGCAATACTATCTGCGATTGTCCAGTAGCAGCAGACGAATTATCAAACAACTGGCCTAATTGAACACAGTTGATCTGTATAAGAACATAGCAGTCACCTTTTGTTCTCGTACAATGCACATCTTTTTGGTTAGCTTTGGTTGCAACCAGAAGGAGAACAACTCTGCACTGTGTTCAACAAACTAAGGAAGCTATCACTACACGACATATTTGTCGATTTTGATCTGCTATGGACAATAGTTCTTCTTGAAGCTGCACCATCCGTTGAGATATTTGAGGTTGAGGTACCTATTTCAGTAGACTGAGGTCAACAAATCTTTCCTTTAATCTTTTTTTTTAAGGAATCCACTCACCCTAGAACTATGTATATATAACATTGTGTACATTTCTGGATACAGGTATGGGAGCATCCATGTATAGTGGATGATGAGGAGAGAAGGCAGAATTATAGTGAAAGAATAAATCCTTCGTGGAAGGTGGATGAGTTTGCAACCCATGAAGAATGGCTATTAAAAGAGTTACAAGTTATTGGATTTGCCCCAATGGAGCAGCAGCTGACCTTTATAAGGACTGTGATGAACCGGGCTCCCAACTTACGAACCCTTGTCCTGAAAGATTACCCGTCTTGTGAGGACTGTGAGGAGATAGGTGCTCTGCCTCGTTCTGAAAGATTGCCAAAAGAGCACGAATTCCCAAAGGGCACGGATGAACAAGATGTGGTAGTCAAGCAGCTGGTTGGAGAGATCGCCAGCCCTCATCTTCAGATGATTTTTGTGGATCAATAGTTGGTTGGCTCTATTTCCTTTGGACAGTAGTGTGGAACTCTTATTTATTTGATGATAGAAGTATTCATAACTTTCAAATTTATTATGGTGCTTGGTTTCCTTGCTCGGTAAATGTATTTGTGGGGAGATCAGAGGATCGTTTGGTTTTGACTGCTTAGTCTATCTGATAGATGAAACATGTGATATTTGAAAAAAAAATGACAGTGGATGTAACCTTTCTTTACAGTTGTATTTTATCCTATTTTATTCCATTATGATGAAAGTAGTTAGGGCCAGTTTGGTAGAGCTCCCAGAGCTGATTCTCTGCTGAATCCAGCAAGAGCTCTGCCAAACAGTTTTTCAGAGAGAAGTGATTCTCTGCTGATTCTGTGGAGTGATTCTCTGAAATGAACTAAGAGGCTGGGAACTGAAAAAAGTAGCTTCTCCTGATTCTGTGAAGTGATTCTCCATTCTGATTTTAAAAATTTATGCTAGAGAATCATCTTCAGCTACAGAATCACTTCTCTCAGAGAATCAGCTCCCACGGATAATCAGGATCATTCGGCCGAAGGAGGAGCGGGTGGACCTTAACGGGCCTCGAAGCTATGGCTCGTATCTGGCTTCTACAAGCCAGATAGGAGGCCCCGTCTTTATCCTACGATGATTGAAAGTACTAGTTAGGCCTTCCTGCGATCCGTTTCGTATCTTTGATCAAGGGCTCACAATTGATATTCAAAGTTCCTTGGCTCGTCAGGTATCTTGTACTACAGTTTAAGCTTTTCCTGATCAGGAGATGTAGTGCGCAAAATTTACGCAGCAAGGAAAATTTGTTGACACGACGAAACGGCATGTGTCGTTTCAGCACGGCGCTACAGTACTCTCTTTTTCTTTTATTGCGGCGCGCGGGCCCCGGCCAGACAGAGGGCAACTGAGACCACGGGGCGTTTCTGCGCTTGCGAAAGACGATCTCCAAAGTCCCATTCCATCGACCACAAACTGCATTTTCACTGAAGTACTGAACTATAGATAGATGTACACGATGTTACAGACGTGCGTCTGCAAAGAATGTTTGTTTGGCCACAGCCCACAGGGGCTAGTGCAAAGAATCTTTGAAGCCTACACACAAGTGCGCAATCACACACGGCACGATCACGTGCAAGCCAGAGGAACCTTGCCTGGTAACCTTGGCTGGGCTCCACCGGCTGACTCGTTGACGAGGGATCTTAGACTGTCTCCAGCGGCGTTCCCTAAAACGTCCTGTACTCTATATATAGAGGAAGATTCCATTCTCTATTGCTCCAGCAGCGTTCTCTAAATGGTCCTTTAAAATAGAGAACGCTACAGGTTTCCTCTATATATAGAGATTCTCTCTCCTCTTCTCTATTTTTTCTTTACATTTCAAACACTGAATTAAATAAAAATAAAATATGTCCATAGCGTTTGAGGTATGATAAATACGTACGTACAAAAATTTGGAACAAAATACGTTTCTAATATAGGGTTTAATGTATAGAGAACGAGATTTAGAGAACGTTGTTGGAGAGAAATAAGATATAGAGGAGAGAATCTTGTAGAGAATTCTGTAAATGAAGGATGTAGAGAATGAGATTTGGAAGATATGGCTGGAGACAGCCTTAGGCGTTAAGCAAGCACACACCACACACCAAAAAAGAAGCGAAAGTACACATGAGAGCGTGAGCGTGACATGACCGGTGACACATTTGATGGCGTAGGCTACTGTGACGTAGGCCGATCCTTTATAAAACGGCTCGGCGTCAGGAACCGATCAACCGGCGTTGCGCCGCCGCCGCCGACCACGCGAACCGCCGCCGGTGACCGCGGGCATCGGTGGCGGGCAATCTGCCAGCGCTGCGCACCCGCGCGGGAGGGCATCTGGATCTGGGTGGTGCTGATAGAAAAAAAAAAGAATTTCAGTTTTAAATTAATCTGAAAATAAATTATGACCATGACGAAAATTGCGTACAGAAAACGAACATATGTAAACATGCTCACCAAGTGATCTAAGATAAAAATATTGCAGCAGTAAGATCAACCCTAATAAGATCATACTAGGTATGAAAGACATTGTTAGGGATAGAAAACCGTACGTTTCTAGCCTGATCGGAATAACCGGGTAAAGAAGACGACGGCGACGATCAGCACCTCCGTGCGCTTGACGACGTCGAGTCGCGCCCCACTGACGAGGAGGAAGACGAGCCATGGCGACGAGGACGTAGAGGATGGCGATGTAGAAGCGTTCGAACTAGGGATGGCAACGGGTCGGGTTCGGGTCGGGTAGAGCAAATACCCGGCCGCGAGCGTACCAGCGGCCACAGCTCATACCCGCCCGCGAGTATACCCGCGGGTAAAATCTAGTACCCATGCCCGAACCCGTTTCGGGCCGGTTTCGGGTACCCGTCGGGTTTTCAAAAACGGCGCTGGTGCAGGGGGCTAACTGGGCAACTGGCTGAGGGGCCGGGGCGGAGGGCGGCGGCCTGCGCGACTGCGCCTGGCGGCCGGGGCGGCGGGCGCCAGGCGGTTCTTGCGCCCAGCGGGCGGGGCAAGGGGCGGCGGGCGACGGCCTGGGCGGCGCCTGCGCCCAGCGGCCAGGGCGGCGGGCGGCGGCCTGGGCCCTGGGAGGCTGGGACGGGGTCACGGGGAGGGTGGTGGCTGGTCTCGTAGTGGGGTGGGTGGTGGAGGTGGAGTGGTGCTGTGGTGGTCTGGTGGATAGGGTTGAGATTTAAGAGTTAGGATTTTTAGTGGGCTGGGCCAAATCTAAATATGGGCTGAATTCGGTAACCCATCGGGTACCCGCGGGCGGGAATTAAGACCCGCGCCCGACCCGATTTTCTCGCGGGTCGGGTTCGGGTAAGACCCACGGGTCAAAATACGTACCCAGACCCGTGCCCGTCAGGTCGGGTACCCGCGGGTAACCCGAACCCGCGGGTTAAATTACCATCCCTAGTTCGAGCAGTCGCGCAGAGCGCTTCCAAAAACCTTATTCGCTCTCTCCCGGTGCAGAATCGCTGAGTACGAGGTTCCGCAGACCTGCTCTCCCGATCGCCGGTGCACGCCGATGAACGGGATGAAATAGCGTATGCGGCGGCGTAGTAGGCAGGTTGAGGCGTGTTGTGCTCTTCTGTATTTTTTTCTAGCACCTGCGCATATTTATAGGAAGAAACTACGAGAGTTTTTGGCGTCCCAAAAATCAAGTTAGTTACGAGTTCCGAAAATTCCGCGTGTGAAATCCGTAACAGATTCGAAGTGGCAAAATCAATCTGCAAAAGGAAGCCGCGTGCCCGCAAGGATTGGATCGGATTTTGGCGGACCATTCACGCGCACGTCCCGAACCCGGCCCAGCGAGGCGAGGCGAGCGCGCGCCTCTTCTTTCTTCCTCTCACCCACACTTGTAAGAGCATGGAGAGCATCCAAAAATTTTCTCCACCTTTTCTAGCAAGGTGAGACTAACTTATTACCATTCACGTAGTTATGGACGTTTAAGATTTTATTAGAATTATTTGGATTTACGCGGTGGGCTTTTGAACTGATGCGTCCAAATATTGCAACAGGTGCTCCTCGTGCGATTCGGCGGAGTGTCTTCTCAGGACGAGTGGACGGCGGCGCCACAGTACTTTTTGCGGCGCGCGGGCCCCGGCCAGATGTCGCCAGCGCCAGGCAGAGCGCGTCGACGACGTGGCGGCAACTGAGATCACGGGCGCTTGCGGAAGAAAATCTCAAAAATCCCAACAAAATGCGTATTTTACTGAACTATAGATGTGTAAAAGGATGTTTGGCTAAGTGCAAAGCAAGGGCAAATGCAAAGAATCTTTGAAGCACACACGCCGATGTGCCCGTACGTGCAGAGTTTTATAATTTTCCGTCACGGGCAAGGCAAAGGAGACTTGCAAGACTTGGAGTCAATCAAGTAAAGAAACGCTGCAGATCAGGGGCCACCGCTATCAGGAAATTCGCTTGAACTTGCTTTGCCACCGCTCCCTCTGCTTTTCTTCGCCGACCAAGTGGAGAACACTTGGCTCGCCGCCTACAAGAACCAGCCATTTGTCAAAGAGCACGACGCACCAGAACACCACATCGCACTACTCCCGTGTACAGCGCTGCCAGCACAACGCGCCAGCAGGGAGCCGCCAGCGAGCCATGGATCAACTGCCCCTTGCCGCGCCGGCCGCCGCTGCGTCGCTGTCGCCGTCCCAGGGCGCCGGGAGGGCGCTCGACGCGTACAAGACGGCGCTGGCCACGGCGGCCTCGGCCGCCGCGTACGCCGTGATGGCGCGCAGCATGGCGCGGGAGCTGCTCCCCGACGAGCTCCGCGCTGCGGTGCGGTGGTGCGCGGCGGCCGCGCGCGCCCGGTTCGGCCGCGGCGACAGGGAGCGCCGCACCGTCGTCATCCGCCGCCAGTTCGACACAAGGTACGGCGAGAACCACCTCTTCGACGCGGCGCGCGCGTATCTGGCAACCCGGATCGACCCGCGCGCCATGCGCCGGCTCTGCCTCGCGCGCTCCCGCGCCAAGGAGCCCGACGGCGGCGGCGGGTGGAGCACGCTCCTGTGCATGGAGCCTGGGGGGTCCACCGTCGACGTCTTCAACGGCGTCGAGTTCACGTGGACCTCCGTCGAGACCGGCGGCGACGACAAGAAGGGGGGCAAGGGCGGCGGCAGCGGCTCCCCGCGGGAGTCCCTCGAGCTCAGCTTCGACGCCGAGCACACCGACATGGCGCTGGATCGGTACGTGCCCTTCGTCATGTCCACGGCGGAGGAGCTGCAGATGCGGGACCGCGCGCTGCGGATCTTCATGAACGAGGGCCAGTCGTGGCACGGCATCAACCACCACCACCCGGCCACGTTCGACACACTCGCCATGGACCCGGCGCTCAAGGACTCTGTGATCGCCGACCTCGACAGGTTCCTCAAGCGCAGGGACTACTACCGCCGCATCGGCAAGGCGTGGAAGCGCGGGTACCTGCTCTACGGCCCGCCCGGCACCGGCAAGTCAAGCCTCGTCGCCGCCATGGCCAACTACCTCCGCTTCAACCTCTACGACCTCGACCTCTCCGAGGTGCGCCTCAACTCGTCGCTGCAGAAGCTGCTCATCCACATGCCCAACAAGTCGATCCTCGTCATCGAGGACATCGACTGTTGCTTCGACGCTGCCGCGTCGAGGAAAGACGCCAAGGCGCCGGAGCTGGTCGAGGAACTGGACCCCGGCTACACATCCGACTCGTCAGACGACAGCTGGCCGATGAACACGCACCGGCAGGGAGCAGCTCCGCCGAAGGGTCTCACTCTGTCCGGGCTGCTCAACTTCATCGACGGGCTGTGGTCGACGTGCGGCGAGGAGAGAATCATCGTCTTCACCACCAACTATAGGGACCGCCTCGACCCGGCGCTGCTCCGGCCGGGCCGGATGGACATGCACATCTACATGGGTTACTGCGGCTGGGAGGCGTTCAGGACGCTGGCAAGGAACTACTTCCTCGTCGACGATCACGAGCTGTTCCCGGAGATCCAGGCGCTGCTCTCGGCGGTGGACGTGACGCCGGCCGAGGTGTCAGAGATGCTGCTGAGGAGCGAGGACGTCGACGTGGCGCTCCGGGGGCTCAAGGAATTCCTTCAGGAGAAGAGACGGAAGACAAGGAAAGAAGAAGGGTACAAGAAGGACGCAGCAGAAGACAAGGAGGCGGTAGCAGAGGAAGCAGTGTAGTTTCTTCCTCAGTGTTGCTTTGAGCTTCCCTTCATGGTTCGTTTTATTTCCGGAGCAGGGGAGCATGAGAATAAACAACGAGGCAATAGGAATAGTCGGGTTCCCTTCTGTAAGCTGTAGTGTTATTGTTACGCTATCCCCTGTTGTTGCATGTTTGTGTTGCTCTTGTCTGCTATTCTGTTTCAGATGCAGAGCAATCCCTGTAATACTAGTCCATGTTAACTCTGTCTTTGTTCAGTTGTCCCATTTCTTCATCTTTAAATGTACAACATATCCATTCTAACCTGTGGAAGCGAATAAGGGATGACAATAAAAGGAAAATAAGGCCTAAGTTCACCTGGTACACATCATGTACTACAGATCAAAATTCCTAGCTGGAAGAAGCAAAGTTCATGCTGAATAGCCATGGTCCATAGAGTGCAAATATAAATCCTGCTACAGAGAAGAGACAGTGTGCCCATGAATTTCTCTAACATTTATCCAACCATGATCAGATGGTTCAGAGGTTGTGGCACTACGACGAGCCATTTCAATTTTCAAAGGATTGTACACTTGGACTGTCCAGTCAGTACTAGGCTTCCCTGAAAAGGTCCTGCCAGTTATGAACTCCAGTGGACAAAACAGGCATCTGTTTAAATTATACCTTTGGTGGACTTTGGATATAAAAATTAATAGATTTGTTTCAAGTATTACCAAACTAGCATATGATATAAAGGCATTTTAAAAATGAGAAGTCATGAGCAGACATATAACAGGCATCAAATTAGAGAACAAGACCACAGCAGAGCTGTCAGCCAGCAACAAAAGAGTACCTGAACAGAAGAGACCAAATTACATCAATCAAGCCCATTCCCTCACCTCCAAATAATTGTAGTCATCTTTCCACAAAGAAGGGGATCTTGTGGTCGTTTACTACAGAAAAATATCCCATTTTACTAACCCCCCCCCCCCCCCCCCCCAAAAATCACTGGATCCTGATCCCATTTTAGAAATCTTACATGATCACTGAAGCCTAAAGGCGTTATATCAAGCTCATTCGCCAGTAACCTCCACATTGACTCAAATAAACTGATATAAGTATTCAAGATGATAATTTAGAAACCCAACAAAAAAAAGGCTCACAATGCAGAGTCACCAACATGAAACTGATGCAAATCTTTCATCAGGTATCTGATAGAACACCAACCAAATTTGACAATAGTACAAGGAAGTGGAATCAGAATATTTGTTTTTTACACTGATTACCCCAAATCAGCGACTAATTAATGGAGGCATATCTAGAGAACTATCAAAACAAACTTTTGGAGGCCTATGCTATAGAACTATCAGAACAAACTTTTCATCAGTGGTAGCATTTCAACTAATGCAGCTACGTACACAATCGACTTTCTGCTACAAATTACCTGCTGCTGCTTCTTTTCCAGCTAGTTCTACATGCGACTGCATTGATTCACCTTCACGCATTGCCTGCTTCTTCTGTCTGAGGAACTCTGTAAGCACCCCGAGAGCCACGTCGACGTCCTCGCTCCTAAGCAACATTTCCGACACGGCAGCAGGTGTCGCCTCCACATCCAAAAGCAGCTGCTGTATCTCTGGGAACAGCTTGTGATCGTCGATGAGGAAATAGTTCCTGGCCAGCGTCCTGAATGCCTCCGACCCGCAGTAGCCCATGTAGATGTGCATGTCCATCCGGCCCGGCCGGAGCAGCGCCGGGTCGAGGCGGTCCTTGTAGTTGGTGGTGAAGACGATGATGCGCTCCTCGCCGCTCGTCGACCACAGCCCGTCGATGAAGTTCAGCAGACCTGACAGAGTTATGCGGGGCTGCGTGCGCAGCGCAGCCGACCGGACGAATCGATTTTGCGTGTTAGCAATTCAGTTGTGTTCAAGAATCAAGAATCGTTGGTCCTAGGCAGTACGTAGCTTACCTCCGAGTTACCTTGACCTGATCGGTAGGGAATGTGATCAGAATCAGAGTCATTTTTCTCTTTCCTTGACGCGGTGCTGAAGCAGCAATCGATATCCTCGATGACGAGGATGGACTTGTTGGGCATGCCGTTGAGCAGCCTCTGCAGCATCGTGTTGTAGGACACCTCGGAGAGGTCGAGGTCGTAGAGGTTGAAGCGGAGGTAGTTGGCGATGGCCGCGACCAGGCTGGACTTGCCGGTGCCGGGCGGGCCGTAGAGGAGGTAGCCGCGCTTCCACGCCTTGCCGATCCGCCGGTAGTAGTCCGCTTCAGGAATCGGTCGAGGTCGGCGACGACGGACTGCTTGAGGTCCGGGTCCATGGCGAGCGTGTCGAACGTGGACGGGTGGTGGTGTTTGATGCCGTGCCACGATGAGCCCTCGTTGATGAAGATGTGGAGCGCGCTCTCCCGCCGCCGCGCCTCCGCCACCGTTTCCGTGATGAAGGGGACGTACCTGCCCAGCGCCATGTCCGTGTGCTCGGCGTCGAAGCTGAGCTCCAGCGACTCCGTCCTCACGTTTCGGTACCCGTACCCGTAATCGTACTCGTTCCCGTTCCCGTGCTGGCTCTGCCCCGCCACGGACGCCCACTTGAACTCGACGCCCTCGAAGACGTCGGTCATCGAGTCGCCGTGCTCCAGGGACAGGGCCCTCTTGCTCCTGCCGCCGAGGCAGAGGCGGCCCATGGAGTGCGGGTCGATCCGGGTGGCGAGATACTCCCGCACGTCGTCGTAGAGGCCGCTGTCGGCGCCGCCGCCGCCGTAGAGGAGAGCCGCGGCGCTCTTGATGACGAGGGTGCGGCGCTCCGGGGGTGGGGTCTCGAGGCGGGCGCGGACGAGGGACGCGGCCCAGCGCGCCGCGGAGAGGAGGTCGTGGGGGAGGAGCTCCCGCGCCATGCCGCGCGCCAGCACGACGTAGGCGGTCACCGAGGCCGCCGTGCCCACCGCCTTCCTGTACGCGTCCACCGCCTTCGCGTAGGACGGCAGCCCCAGGGCCTTGGCCGCCGCTGGGGGATCCATCTCCATTGCCGGATCAGACTTGGCAAGCGGTTAGAGGGGGGCTAGGCTAGGTGTGCGTTGCCTTCTTAGCTAGGATCTCGGCGGCGCCGGCGGCCTCGCCCCTCGAGTCGATTTTTCTCTTTCCCAGCGAACATCTAGAAGGTCTGGTCTGGTCCACTTCACGATCCTCAGCCCCTCGATTTCCATCCAACCGCCGTCCGGCCTCTAGTATCAACGACTCGGCTAACCTAAACCCAAATTGCTCATCCCGATTCCTCCGTAGAAGAGTCTAGAGAACATGACGGGTTGCTGACACTGAAAACTGAAGAATGGACGGCAAAGGTTGCCAGGGTTGGAGATTGAACAAGATGGAGTCCTTTTCATCCGATATCCTCACAGTCATCTACAATCTCATGCGCTGGTGCGCCACATCTAATATCAGACACTGACACGCACATACACTGCCTGCGAATCAGAACAGCACGCGGCATGAATATCTTCATGTTCTGAATTTCTGATGCCACAGAAGCGTCTAAAAACATGGAAGGAAGCACCTGAACTCAGCTTTGCTGCCGATGGCCACGGGGAGAAACTTTGGTTTGGATGAAGCGTTCTCCAATGATCATGCCGAATGTTTGTATTCTCATGATTATGTGAAGGCCGCCTGAGGAACTCGCGCCCGGCGGCGTCGCATCCGGGGAGCCGACGACGGGGACAAGCTGCCGGAGGAGGGGCAAAGTGGAGGTGGAGACACGGAGTATGAAGCGCGGGCAAGCGAAATCTGGCAAATAAGTGAAGGGGATAGAGCCGGTGAAGCGGAAGCCGGACCCCCGCGACGAGGCGGCCGTCGCCATCGCCGGAGCGCAAGGGGAAGAGAGCACAGGCGGATGATAGCCGAAGGAGGGACTATTTTGCATAAAGAATATCCGAGCTAGGGGGTATTATGAAAAATATCGGATCGCGAGGGGGTGTATGAAAATAGTTAGGGGGTTTTGTGAAACTAATGGAAAGCTTTTAGGGGTCTTTTGTTCTGCCACCAACGGCGCCGACGAACTCGCCATGGCGGCTCCGGCGTTCACCCGAGCAAGCCTCCAGGCCCCGAGCCCGCGACTCGCGGCTCAGATCTACTCCGCACCCGAGAGAGGGAGCTTTCTTTCTCCATCCCGTAAGACCGACCCGAACCCGCTTACGAATAGAGTAGGACATGAGAGAGGAAGACGGACGGACGCAGCGGCGGCGGCCATGGAGCTCCTGGTGCCTGGTGCTGTGCGGCGCAACGAACGGCGGCCGTGCCAACGGGACAAATGGCTCTGTCCCTGTCGCTGCTCGCCTTGGTGGCGGTGCTTTGGTTGGTGAAGCTGCTTCAGAGGCTTAGAGCAGAAGAGCGACAGCTTCAGAGAGCGAAGTAAACAAAAGAGGAGACGATGTGGTTCTTCTCATCAACCCAAACACGGTGACAGTCATCCATCCATCCTTTAGTGTAGTTTATGCATTATTTCTCTGGCCTCAGTGGCAGTGTTTCAGCACCTGTCATCCCTCGACCATTTCATTCCTAGTCCAGAACTTTAGCAGCTAAACTAAGGGCCTGTTTAGATCAGTTTGCAAAAACGTAAAAAAGCTGTAAACGCACAACCGCGAGACGAATCTAATGAGCCTATTTAATCCATATTTTGCAACAGTGATGCTACAGTAACCATCCGCTAATTATTGCTTAATCATGGATTAATTAGCATCATTAGATTCATCTCGTGATTTACAACCCATCCATGCAAAAAGTTTTACAAATAGACTTCATTTAGTACTTCAAATTGATAAGATTCCTTTGTAAAAAAAATTGCGTTTTTCAAACTGATCTAAACAGGCCCTAAGACTCTGTTTGGATCAAATGACTAAAAGCAAAATAACTAAAAATATGACTAAAAGCAAAGTAACTAAAAGTAGTGAACATCTCGTGTTTGGATCAAGCGACTAAAACGATGGGAAGGGAGTAATAAATGAGGGAAGGGCCCACATGACTCATGCTTTTAGCTCCTCTTTAGGGACTAATGCGACTAAAACCTTTTTAGGGCCTGTTTAGATCAGGACGCGAAAACGCAAAAACATTTTTTCAAAGGAATCTTACCAATTTGAAGTACTAAATGAAGTCTATTTATAAAACTTTTTGCATGGATGGGTTGTAAATCACGAGACGAATCTAATGATGCTAATTAATCCATGGTTAAGCAATAATTAGCGGATGGTTACTGTAGCATCACTGTTGCAAAATATGGATTAAGTAGGCTCATTAGATTTGTCTCGCGATTTACAGCCCATCCATGCAAAAAGTTTTGTAAATAGACTTCATTTAGTACTTCAAATTAGCAAGATTCCTTTGGCATCTTTGCGTTTACAGGTTTTTTGCGTTTTTGCGGAAGGAACTAAACAGGCCCTTAGTCACTTTGTTTGAAACTTTAGTCCTAAAATGACTAAAACTTAATCACTTTTGCTTTAGGAGGTGGGATCCAAACAGGGTCTAAATTGTATCGATGTGTCCAGATCAATTTGAACATGACACGTTATCCTATTAGAAGCATCGAGCTAAGACAAGCTGAGGAAAGAATGAGGGAAAAAACTGAGTTTGCGTGGAACACGTCTACTGCATCCAAGCGCTATATATAGTTTGTGTGCAGTGCGTCAATCCTTGCGAAATTTAAGTATGGGATGTGTGTTTGAGTGTTGGCAATCACCGTAGATTGTGCTCGTTGAGATGGCGATTTGAAACAGCAAACTGCTACGATCTGGTTGAGTAGACTGTAGAGTAATTGAAGTAAGCGGACCAGCTCAGTGTCAGTGTTCGAATCTGATGAAGTAAATATGAAGTCATCTACGCAATTGAAACCTTTGTGGCTATTGATCTTGATATACTGCACATTCAGAATAATGATACGCTTTACAGCTCTGCAGCAGACATGAACAACAGCAAGTCTGGAAGATAGATAGATAGATATACTGCACATTCAGAATAACCATATGAAGGTTGACTGCATCCAGGTGCCACATTCAGGTGAAAGGCTGAAGTGGGTGAGGGACTCCCGATGACGCGCAACGTGTTTCGGCTCGATCGCCCTGGGACTGGGATACAATCATACAACACGGTCAGCTCATCGACGACGAGGTGGACGCCGTCGCGGCGGCGCGACCGGACGCCAACCGCAAGGTGCAGCGCAGCGCGTGCTGGTAGACCTGCTTGCACTGCCAGGACGTCGCAAAACAGCGCATGATCATGGTCGGCGCGGATGCGCTGGACCTGCCGCCGCCGCAGCCGGGGCAGCTGGCTGCCGGACACGCGCACGCGGTGGAAGCGGCTCGCGCTCCAGGCATACGCCGCACCATCGACTCAGGCGGTGCAGCAAGACACATCCACACAGGATGAACCCGCAAGATCGTCGCGGCTTGCTCTGAGGCGGCTCGGGATGGGACTAATCCGCCGAGATAACGGCGGCGTGCTCTGAGGCGGTCGTCATGCGCGCGGCGGTCGGGACCTGTGACCAAACGCGCCCTTCGACGGCCGAGGAAGGTGGAAAGGGCCCTTTTCGTGATTATGCTCGTAAATCTCGGCCGGACAAGTTCGATCCAACGGTTGATACAGCACCTAGGGGTGGTCGGTAAATCAAATACCGTCCACCCCTTGGGGTCCGTACGCCTCATGCCGTCATGCCACCGCCATCGTCTACGGCAACAACGCCGGCACGCTGTCGTGACCTCCGCCACGTGATAACTGGCGGAGGCAGAAGGGCCGCGCGAGGTTGCCGAACTGCCTCTTGTACCCTTCTCGTGCACCTCTCCACGGTCCCTCCTGTCCGGCACTGGAAAGACCAAGCCCTGCAGCCTGCAGCGCGGTCGCGCGCCACACATCCATCGGCGGCACACATTGGCGTCATCCGCGCGGAGATGGTCCTAGGATGGCGCATGACTTTTCCGGGCGGCGCCGCCAGCAGCCTTCGGTTGCGTTTGCTTCGGCTGTGAGCTGTGGAAAAGCTGCTGTGAGAAAGCTGCTGTGAGAAAGCTGCTGTGAAAAAGCTGAACGCCGTTTGGTTCAATCTGCTGTGAAACTGTGAATTGCTGTAAAATGTCCGTAATGCCCCTGAGATCCTGATATGCTGTATATATGTAAAATAAGCGTAATGATGTAAACTTTGCATTGGCGACATGTTTTTCACGAAATTATATTACATATATAAATAAGTGCATTGTTAATTTCAAAAGAGTTGTGAGCTACGTAGTAATCTCATATTCCCCTTACATTTTCTGACGGTTGATATTAAACCATAAAAAGCAAAATATATAATTGACTTGAAGTATTTTTCCTTAAGATTTTTTTTGTTTTATTTTCAATGAACAAACGTTTTGCTCAATTTTTCGGTCATGTATCTGATCAATATCATAACAAAACGTTATCTCGAAATACCAAGATATTACGGAAAAAATACATGAATATAAGATTTTTGAATGGCTGCACAGCGTAAACTCAGAATTTAGAACACAGCAGGAATCTGAAGAAAGCAGAATACATTTCTCAAAATTCAGACTTAAAACAAAATTGATAGGCGATTATCTTCTCCACAAGGGAGTACCATTACACTACAGGATCATAGGTCCAAGACATCGCTTCCAACATTACACTTTTCAAACTCAAGCTTCATAATTCATTCAAACAAAACTCAAGCTCCAAGCGCACGGCAGTGCCACCACGGCCCGGTCGCGAGTCACGACCGGGAGGAGACGGCGGCGGCGGCGTTGAGCCCGCGGGCGAGGCCGTGGACGGCGCCGTAGCTGCGGTGGCCGAGCCCGATGCAGCCGAAGAGGAGCGGGGGCTGCGGTGGCCGAGCCCGGTGCGCGGGGGTGCGCGGCCGCCGGGGGTGCAGGGGGCGGGGCTGCCGGGGCAGCAGGGGCGCGGTCGCCGGGGGAGCGGGGGCGCGGCCGCCGGTGGAAGCAGGGGGCGGGGCCGCCGGGGGGCGGGGGCGCGGCCGCCGGTGCGCGGGGCGCGCGGTCGCCGGGGGAGCAGGGGGCGGGGCAGCAGGGGCGCGGCCGCCGGGGGAGCAGGGGGCGGGACCGCCGGGGCAGCAGGGGCGCGGCCGCCGGTGCGCGGGGGCGCGACCGCTGGGGGAGCAGGGGGGCGTGGCCGCCGGGGGAGCAGTGGGGCGCGGCCGAGGGATGGGGAAGCGAGAGGAGAACGAACGAAAAAAAGAATCGAACCGGCACGCTGTAACCGATGGCAGGCGGGTAAATAACTCCATCTTCCCGCCGCAACGCTACGGAAAGCTGGGGCTGACCGGCTGTGGGAGCTCAACGCAAAAACGCAGCTGCGTTAGGAAAAGCAGCGCGCAAATGCAAGGCGTTTGGTTCGCCTTTTGATGTTCCCACCGCAAACGCAGGTTGTGAACGTTGAACCAAACAGACCCTTCATCTGATGTGGACGCCGTCGTGATGGCGCGGTTCGACGCCGACCGCGAGCGGCAGTGCGTGCCGGTGGACCTGCTCGCTTTGATGGGGATCCAAGGCAAGGCGGTCAACGCGCGCCTGATATTTCCGGGACCAACCGACTCGCTGTCGCTGGACCCGGGGCCGCTGCAGCCAAGGTGGCCGGTGTTATAACTTACGAATCGACTAAGTGTTAGATGGCTCGGTGATTAGCTAAACAATGAAAGTGCTTAAGACTAACCGAGAGTGAAACAGAGAGAGGGAGAGAGATATGGCGTACCTCCGGTCGATGAGCCGGGTTCGCCATTGTTGGCCACGGCGAAATGAAGCTGAGCCGTAGTAGAGGTCGAGGATGAGACTGCGGCGGCGATGCGGTGCAGCGGCGGCGGAGCTTCCCGTCGCCTCAGCGGCCCTTAGATCGGATTGGGCTAGGGTTTTGGTGGGGCTACAGGCAACGCGGTGAACCTTGTACCGCGTGCCCCGGTCCCCACCTCTTCCTTTTATTTTGGCGCTGCGCGACGGGGGCCCACATGCCATTGGTTTGGCTGTGCGCCCCCGATCAGGGCACGTAATGGACTCCGGATCGGTCCAGTCCGGGGATGAGATCAAACTAACATTCTCCCTTTTGATCTCTACTCACTTACTCACTTCTTACATCCGATTTCATTCAGATTAGTGCATTGAGCATGCCTCATCTCAACAGTTATTACTGTTGGATTAATAGCCACAACACACTTTTCTGTTTGAAATAGAACCTTACTTTTGGGCCCTTACTGTCCAGGAATCATAGTCTTTCCCGTAAACCCATGCCGGCTAAGTGTTCTCTAAACACATTGGGTGGTAAGCCTTTTGTGAGCGGATCCGCTAACATTTTCTTTGTGCTCAAATACTCAAGACTAATTGTATGATCCTGGATTTGCTCTTTAACAACATAAAACTTTATATCAATGTGTTTAGCAGCTCCACTTGACTTGTTGTTGTGAGCGTAAAATACTGCAGGCTCATTGTCGCAGTACATCTTTAGTGGTTTTTCTATGCTGTCAACCACTCTTAATGCAGGTATGAATTTCTTTAGCCAATTAACCTGCCCCGATGCCTCGTAACAAGCTATGAATTTTGCATACATCGTAGATAATGCAGTGACTGTCTGTTTGGAGCTTTTACACGATATAGCTCCACTAGGGATTCAGATCTCCTGTATGTTAGTATGAGGTCTTTCGTTCCTTGCACATAACGCAAGGCTTTCTTAACCATTTTCCAGTGTTCCATCCCTGGATTACTCTGGAATCTGCCAAGTACCCCGGTGACAAATGCTAAGTCAGGGCGCGTACATACTTGAGCATACTGTAGGCTTCCGACAGCTGAAGCATATGGTACCGCTTTCATCTGATCGATTTGATACTGATTTCTAGGACACTGAAATTTCCCATAACTATCGCCCTTGACTATAGGAGCAGGTGTTGTCTTACTCGCATGCATACCGTACTTTTTTAGTACCTTTTCTAGGTATGCTTTCTGCGATAATCCTCAAACCCACTTGCTTCTTTCTCGGTGAATCTCAAATGCTAAAACGAATGAGGCTTCACCTAAATCTTTCATATCAAACTTTGAGGACAAGAATTTCTTTGTCTCCAATAGCAGATCAATATCACTGCTAGCAAGCAAAATATCATCCACATAGAGAATAAGAAAAATAAATTTTCCATTCTTAAACTTTGCGTAAATGCAGTTGTCCTCCTCATTTTCTTTGAAACCAAACTTTCTTACGGTTTCATCGAATTTCAAATACCACTGTCTGGAGGCTTGCTTTAATCCATAAATGGATTTCTTTAGACGACATCCCATCTTTTCTTTTTCTTTCACGACAAACCTTTTGACTGTGCCATGTAAACATTCTCATAAAGGTTCCCGTTCAGGAACGCCGTCTTTACATCCATCTGATGTAACTCTAAATTATAATGTGCCACTAACGCCATTATAATTCTGAAGGAATTCTTGCATGAAACAGGAGAAAATATTTCATTATAATCTATCCCTTCTCTTTGCGTGAAACCTTTCGCCACAAGTCGCGCTTTATATCTTTCTATATTCCCTTTGGAGCCACATTTTGTCTTGCAGACCCATTTACAGCCTACTGTTTTGGCTCCTTTAGGAATTTCTTCTATATCCCAAACATCGTTGGTACTCATCGATTTCATTTCATCTTTCATGGCTTCCAACCATTCAGATGAATGAACACTTCTCATGGCTTCTTCAAATGAAGTGGGGTTACCCTCCATCTAAATTTCCTCGCTATTATAGATTTCATAATCGTTCGAAATAGCGGGCTTTCTTATTCTTTGAGACCTTCTCGGTGGCTCAGCTATCGGCACCTCTTCTACCTGGGGCTGCTGTTGCTCCCCCTCATGTGCGGCTATCGGTTCTGTCGGATCCTGAAGGACAGGTTCCTGATTCTGACTCGTCGCCGCAGCTGAAGAACTAACAATAGGTGCTGACACCGTAGGTGAAGCAGCAACGGACAACGCGAAAAATGGATCTTGGATCATCGGAGTAGGTACAAAAACCCGCTTCTCCTCAAGGTCAATCTTTCGAGCTACCGTACTCCCCTCATCATCTGATCCTCCAAAAAGACAGCGTGTCTCGTTTCTACGAACTTTGTATATCCATTAGGGCAGTAGAAACGATAACCCTTCGACTTTTCTGGATAGCCAATAAAATGGCAACTTACTGTCTTAGGGTCTAACTTTCCAATACTTGGATTAAATACTTTCGCCTCAGCTGGACAGCCCCACAAATATAAATAATTTAGTGTGAGTTTTCTTCCTGTCCATAACTCATACGGTGTTTTAGGCACCGACTTACTCGGTACGCGATTAAGAATATGAATAGCGATTTTTAACGCCTCCATCCATAAATTAAACGGTAACGTGGAATAGCTTAGCATATTTCTCACTATATCCATTAAGGTACGGTTACGTCTTTCAGCGACTCCATTTTGCTGAGGCTCGCCCGGTGCAGAGTACTGAGCTACTATTCCATTTTCCTGTAGAAACCTTGCAAAGGGTCCAGGAACTTGGCCATACGGGGTGTGTCGACCGTAATACTCACCTCCACGGTCAGATCTTACTACTTTTATTTTAGGATTTTGCTGATTTTCTACTTCAGCCTTAAAAATCTTAAATTTATCTAACGCTTCTGATCTTTATTTAATTGGATAAATACAGTCATAACGCGAATAATCATCTGTAAACGTTATAAACGAATCATAACCGTCTACAGACTTTACAGAGTTTACGAGAAATGAACCTCAAGCGCAAGGTCGCGTTCCCGGCTTCCCGTTGCCGGACGCGCGGCAGAAGCGTCTCGTGTTCCAGGCGGACGTGCCGCAATGTGGACCTGGCGGCGCGGAAACACCATCGGTGGCAAGCTTCAGTGGGGGCATGGCGCCGTCGCCCAGAGGGCCGAGTGACCTGTGTTGTGGGGAACCATGCCTTCCTGACCTCTGCCGGGGGCGATACGTGCGTGTCGTCGGCCTTGTCGCCGCACTGCGCCGCTGCCCGCGCGAGCACGGATTTCGTCGCGCTAACCAAGCACTCTTGCCACCGGCGTCGTGCTAGTTCTTCCTGTCTGCCATCACATGCGGCCGGAGCCATCCGTGTAGCCGAACGGTCATGGATGCTGGTTTGAGGTCGATTCGAGGTCATGGACGGTGCCCGTCGCTGCTGCTGGATGCAACCCTGGTCCAGTAGTGAACTCTACCTTGCTTGTACTACTGAGTACTGACAAGTAAGAGGCCTTGTGATGATGTTAAATTCAAATTGTAGCAGCGAAACAAAGAATGTGCTGACAAGCAAGATGCTTCATCAAATGCATTGATATAAATCTGTTGTCTGCTTTGCTGAAGGATTCGTGCTTGATTGGACCTCTAATAAACGACTACGAAATGAGATGACATGTAGAATGATTACTCTGCATAATACAGCTTACAGTGCGTATTTTTTTGTAGCTATTGTAAAAGCGGGGGACTATGAAATGAGATGGGTATGCAGCACGATTCCTTTGCAGGCTGTCATTCTTTGCAGTTCAGCTTCACCAGTATATGATTTTCTTTGAGCAAATGTAAAAATGAGGGACTCGAAACAGTGCCCCTAAGTACTGACGGCTGCATTCTTAACCTGAAGATATGACAACTCACAATAGCATTATTCATGCACGCGAATTATAACAGCATTTATCGCTACTTTTTCCCTTTGTTTTTTTCATAGAGAGCTTTGAGTGTGCGCCCGAAATGCTAGCATAACGTACAGAGCGCAAGCTATGCTCACTGTTCATGCTGTGCTCTACTGAAGCCCAAAAACGAATCAAGTGGAATTGGCCATCAGTCCATCATCATTCTTGAGGATGGTTGCCTGATCTTGTAATGCCGCGCCATGACCATGAACCCGAAATAAAAAAACTAGAAAAGTGTGCATTTCAGCTACTGAATCCGTTTAGACTGCGCTAGAAAAGATGGTTTGACCAAGTTGATCCATTGCTGGCCGGCCGGGAGCCCGGGATCCTTGCGACGCAAGCCTCTCCTTGGGGCTTGGGCAATGGGACTGCTGGTGCAGGCTGCGCCCCTACTCGGCTATCCCTGCACGAATCCTTTCGGATAGTCGTATCTAGTCCAGGATACTGCATTGACATGTCTCCACCCCCAAATCCCAATCAACGGAGAGAGAGCATGTGATACAAATAAATCGGTTCGCAAAACATGTTTCAAATTCTGAAGACTTCCCCGAAATATTGCCAACGCAGGAGAGGTGCAAAGTATTGTACGAGGTCTCACAAACATTCTAATGCTAAAGGTGATTCATAATGCTGATTCGAATTGAAACTTTCAGACCATGTGTTCTCTTAAGAAGAAACTTTAACCTGTGCCAAGGGTAAACTTTAACATGTGTTTTCTTCAGACCATCCTTGGTGGCTCTCTGGCAGTGGCTGGTAGTCTGTGTTCACGGGCCCCGACAAGACCAGAGTCCATACGGCAAGTCAACAAAGGCAGCCAGGTAGGGTCCCGTCCGAATTGGAGTAGTATTGGACAAGCAAACGAGCTCGCCTGACCTGATGGTTGCTTATTTATATCCAAGTTTCACTCCCAAGTTCCACCAGATATTGCCTGGCATCACAGATTCACAGTCCAGGGCCCCGTTTAGATCGCTTCCAAATGTTATAATTTTTACGCTCTCTCTCCATCACATCAATTTTAGGACACATGCATGGAGCAGTAAATATATGTAAAAAAATAACTAATTGCACAGTTTAATTGTACATCACGAGACGAATCTTTTAAGCCTAATTAGACCATGATTAGATAAAATTTGTCAAATACAAACGAAAACGCTACAGTAGCAAAAAGTTCCAAATGTTATACAAATTTACAATCTAAACGTGGCCCAGGTGCTCAAGGCAAGTGGGCGAGCTGCCATGGACCTCTCGTCGGTGTTGGCGTCCCCGTCCTACGGCAAGGCGGCGGAGACCTACAAGAAGGCGGTGACCGTGGCGGCCGGGTACACCGTGCTGGCGCGCACCATGGCGCGCGAGCTTCTCCCCGACGAGGTCCGCGACACGGTGCGCCGGGCCGCGTCCGTCGTCCGCGACCACATCCTGCCGCGCCCCAAGCAGCGCCGCGTCAAGACCATCTACATCAGCCGGGACGCCGGCGACGGGACCCTGAACCGGTTCTACGCGGACGCGCGCGCGTACCTCGACACCGCACGCCATGGGCGAGCTCTGCCTCGCCGTCCGCGGCGCGCGGCGGCGCCTCTCCATGATGCCCGGAGACTCGATGACCGACGTCTTCGAAGGCGTCGAGTTCAAGTGGACCTCGACCTCGACTCGCCGCTCCCGCCGCCGCGGCCGCCACCACGACAACGACGGTCGCCGCGCGCCGGACGCGCTAGTGCTCTGCTTCGACGCGGAGCAGACGGACATGGCGCTGGGCAGGTACGTGCCCTTCATAATCGCGACGGTCGGGGAGGAGCGGTGGCGGCAGTGCAAAATCGAGATCGTCATGAACGTGGGCTCGTCCTGGCATGGCATCACCCACCACCACCCGGCCAAGTTCGACACGCTCGCCATGGACCCCGAGCTGAAGCGGACCCTCATCGCCGATCTGGACCGCTTCCTCAAGCGCAAGGACTACTACCGCCGCATCGGCAAGGCGTGGACGCGCGGGTACCTGCTCTACGGCCCGCCCGGCACCGGCAAGTCAAGCCTCGTCGCCGCCATGGCCAACTACCTCCACTTCAACCTCTACGACCTCGACCTCTCCGATGTGCACAGCAACTCGACGCTGCAGAAGCTGCTCATCGGCTTGGAGAACAAATCCATCCTCGTCATCGAGGACATCGACTGCTGCTTCAGCGCCGCGTCGAGGGAAGAAAAATCTGATGACGCCGAGTCGGATTCCTCAGACTCGGGCAAGGTACGTTCTTGAGGAATAAAGATCCATGGCTCCTGATTCTTGTATACAATTCAACGTGTTGATTTCTGCATGACGCTGACTCTGGTAACAATGGAGCTTGGCTCGAGAGCTACTGACTGACTGCAACTCCGTTCCTAAATGCTGCCGTCCGTCTAGGGACGGTCCGGCTCCGACGGACGGCGTCACTCTGTCCGGGCTGCTCAACTTCATCGACGGGCTGTGGTCGACGAGCAGCGAGCAGCGCATCATCGTCTTCACCACCAACTACAAGGACCGCCTCGACGCGGCGCTGCTCCGACCGGGGCGCATGGACATGCAGGTACACATGGGCTAATGCGGCTGGGAGGCGTTCAAGACGCTGGCCCGGAACTACTTCCTCGCCGACGACCACGCCCTGTTCCCGGAGGTCCAGGAGCTGCTCTCGGCGGTGGAGCCGTGGAGGTGACGCCGGCCGAGGTGTCGGAGATGCTGCTGCGGAGCGAGGACGCCGACGTCGCGCTGCAGGGGCTCGTGGAGTTCCTGCAGGACAAGAAGCAGCAGGGAGAGGCAAGCCGTGATGGGAAGTAGTGGCGCCTTTGCATCAAGAATAAATCAGGCCCTTGCTGTTGCAAGTCTTCCTAGCCTTTTCTGATGCTTTAATTCTCCTCGTATTATCTACTAGTTCTGTGTCAAGGTAGTGTTAGGGTTGTGGTGCTTCAGCTTCACTGAGGGTGCGTTCGAGTTTCCTCCCCTCTAAAATTTAGACTTGTCATATTAAAGAGAATAAGTATTAAATAAAATCTGTTTATAAAATTTTAGACCCTAGGAAACGAACACACCCTAAAATCTCCCGATCCCAATGAAAAACGAACACACCCTAAAACCCGAAACATCTAAAATTTAGAGGTCCGGCACCGAACATCCCTCTAATCCGGCCTCTAATAAGACCGCGATTCTTCAGAGAGAGCAAGCGCTAAAAACAGAGCCCTATAATGGAGAACAACGCACCCTTAGTAGCAACTTGATTTCTCTTTGCCATTGGCTAGAGTTTCTTGGATGCCTATGCTGTGCAGATTATTCTACGACGTTGTCCTCTCAAATTGATGCTTCCTGGTGTTTATTTGACCATTTGGTTTCAACTATGGTGCTAATGCAGTTCAATACCCCCTTTTTTGATATTTTTTTCTCGTCATGATGGAACTGATTTCGTATAGGTTCGACTCTCCCAGGGAACTAGCGCAAGATGCGCACCCTTTCAGAACACACGTTTATTTTCCTTATCCCAGATTTCTTAACAGTAGCTATGTTTCTCCAGTGTGCAGAACCATAGTATTTCTTTACTTTATCCTAGCACAACGAAACTAATGGCATCAATGTTTGCAACATTGCATGATAGCTTTTTACTGCTACCAAGCTTGAAAATACAGTAATTCATCATCATATCTGTCTTTTTACAACGAAACTAATTGCATCAATGTTTGCAGAGAAATTCAGTTATGTGTTTGAGTGAGTACTAAAGCTAAGGGCAAGTACATGCGTTTACATTTTTCTACCCTCACCGCAGCGTTGCATCATGAGCTGGTGCCCTATTAGGCTATTACACGTTTTTCTCCTTGCGTTTACAAATTTGCACCTCTTTTGCACAGCATTTGCCTCAAAGTTGCTCGCAGGTTTTTAGGGAGCAGAGAGCTGCAGCCGCCAATGAGCCAATCCTGAGCCAGGATCATTTACCCCAAGCTCTTGCGAGGCACGCCGCATCTTGTCCGTTTGTCCTGGCCAAACTCTCGACGTGGGCCAGGCCAGTTTCAGCGAGCTGCCTCCCAAAGGCTGCACGGAAAAGGATCCTGCGTGCTAGCGGCAGGGTAAAAGAAAAGCTTCAAAGGCCTCGTCTCCCCCTCGCAGGCTCGTGCAGCTTTTACAGTGCGTCCAACTTCCGAGTTCCAACGCACGGCGACGGAGCAACAGATAGATACAGGAACTGAGGAACAGGAGTCAGCGAAGAGCCGAGCAGGGGATTACTAGCGCGTTATTCCTTCCAACTTCCAACTTTTTACAATCTCTCTCCATCACATCAATTTTGGGACACATGCATGAAGCAGTAAATGTATGTAAAAAAATAACTAATTGCACAGTTTAATTGTACATCACAAGACGAATCTTTTAAGCCTAGTTAGTCCATAATTAGATAAAATTTGTTAAATACAAACGAAAATGCTACAGTAGCGAAAAGTTCCAAAAGTTATAAAGATTTGCGATCTAAGCGGGAGCTAGTATGATCAGGCTCGGGCGGCCGCGTGCGAGGAAAGAGAACGTCCCGTTGGAGAGCAATCCGTGATCCCGAGGACGTGAGCGGACCGTGAAGCCAGCCATGGTCACGACTCAACGGCGCAGCTGCTCTACTCCGGCGAGCTCCTGTCCGCGCATTGCGCCGGAATGACCCGGCGGCCGGCGCCGCGCGACGTGCGCCGTGCGCGCCCCGTCGGGCCGGTCGGCCGGGCTCGATCCATGGTGGCCGGCGCACAAGTTAACCGGTCCGGGCCGAAAAAACGGTTTTGTGGACGGCAACTAATCTTCATTCCGGTCCGGGCTCCATGCCAACTGCCAGCCACGGCCACGGCGCTGCACAGTGTGCACCCGGTGGCTGGCCTGGCTTGCGTGCTGGCATTGGTCTGCCTTTGCCAACACCCAGCAGGCAGCAGCTAGGAGTGAAAAGGAGCAGCGATGCGCAGATGCGCTGCTGCTGCAGCCTGGAGAGACCGGGACAGCCTGAAGTCCTGAACCGAATCGCTCTCGCGATCGCTCCGCCCAGTCTCCGGCCAGCCGCCTGCCGGGCTCGGTCGGCGTGTCCCCTTGTCCGTAGCGGGCGATGGGCCCGTCTCCCCTTCGGGGAAAGCAGCACAGTGAAAGGCTGAGAACGTGCCCCAGTTTCACCTTCCTAATCAGCAAGGCGCTTGGTCCTTTTTAGTTTCCACCCCCTAAAAAAGCTGTAAAAAAAATCTTGCTAATTTGAAATACTAAATGAAGTCTATTTACAAAACTTTTTGCATGGATGGGCTGTAAATCGCGAGACGAATCTAATGAGCCTACTTAATCCACGATTTGCAACAGTGATGCTACAGTAACCATCCGCTAATTATTGCTTAATTATGGATTAATTAGCATCATTAGATTCGTCTCGCGATTTACAACCCATCTATACAAAAAGTTTTGTAAATAGACTTTATTTAGTACTTCAAATTGGTAAGATTCCTTTGTAAAAAAAATTTTTTCCTAACGCCTGCCGAACTAAACACAGCCTAAATACGTCGCACAATACTGCAGCTACTACGAACTTAATTATTTATCTTCCATTGTTGATATTTTTGTGGGCAAATATCTGACTTGATTCTTCACCTGTGAAAAAACTCATTTTAAAAAAAAACTTATCTCTCTCTTTTAAAAAACGGATCAGTGAGTACCAAAGTTAGAGAACAAGCTTGTGTTTAAAGTAACATCTGACTGGAAAAGGGAAATTAAAGCCAGACATACCAATACTTTGGATTCAGAAAACAAGACCACCATGTTCGTTCAGTCATCTTAGAAACACCAGTCATTGACTAACTAAGGTCGAAGTGCGCCAAGTTCATTCAGTCCGATCCAGATTTTATAGCCACCTTCAGGAGTAACACGCATTAAGACCGAAAAATTAACACCCAAGAGTGTCTAAAATCCCGGTTCTGAAACCGAATACTGAAATAAAGCATCATGCTCATTTGATCACCTTGATAGCACTCAACGACAAGAACTTAAATTACAAGTCCATCACCAAATCCACGTCCATAATGCACAAGCACCAGAATGTGACTACATACAAAATGTTGACACCAGCATTAGCAAAGTAGCAAGTTACACATCTGATAGTTTGACGTTACAAAACAAACTGATTAGCCCAAATCATATCAGTGCTAAACTTTAGCTGACGAACTACTAGAGTCTAGAGAACTGTCAGAACAGCAATTGAAGGCTAGTAGTTGTAGCTAATGCAGGACAAAGAAATCAGGACTTGTCGACTGGATCGATCAGCATTGCAAAACACATAACCTGCAGCACACACACAAAAAAGGCTTCTTTCCTCGCTAACTTTCTGGTTCTTGATGCTTTCATGCGACTGATGGCTAATTGCCTTCACCAATTGCCTGCTTTTTCTCTCCGAGGAAGGTCGCGACACCCTGGAGCGCGGCGTCGTCGTCCTCGCTGCGAAGCAGCATCTCGGACACCTCGGCCGGCGTCACCTCCACGGCCGAGAGCAGAGCCTGTATCTCCGGGAACAGCGGGTGGTCGTTGATGAGGAAGTAGTTGCGGGCCAGCGTCTTGAAGGCCTCCCAGCCGCAGTAGCCCATGTAGACGTGCATGTCCATGCGGCCCGGCCGGAGCAGCGCCGGATCGAGACGGTCCTTGTAGTTGGTGGTGAAGACGATGATGCGCTCCTCGCCGCTCGTCGACCACAAGCCGTCGATGAAGTTGAGCAGCCCGGACAGAGTTATGTTATGCTGCTGTGGCTGCGGCTGTTTGATCGAGATCCCATGTTAGCAATTCATGGTCAGAAATTAACTGAGGGCATACTGTAGTCAAGAATAAAAAAAATTCTCTGTTCCTGCTTTGCGTACCGTGCCCCAGTGATCTGGTATGCTCTCTTCCTCAGAATCATCATCCGTCACAGCGTCGCCTACCTGATCTTTGCCAACTTCACGCGACGCGGAGGTGAAGCAGCAGTCGATGTCCTCGATGACGAGGATGGACCTGTTGGTCATGGTGTTGAGCAGCCGCTGCAGCACCGTGTTGCCGCGCACCTTGGAGAGGTCGAGGTCGTAGAGGTTGAAGCGGAGGTAGTTGGCCATGGCGGCGACGAGGCTGGACTTGCCGGTGCCGGGCGGTCCGTAGAGCAGGTAGCCGCGCTGCCACGCCTTGCCGATCCGGCGGTAGTAGTCCCTCCGCTTGAGGAAGCGGTCGAGGTCGGCGACGACGGACTGCTTGAGCTCCGGGTTCATGGCGAGCGTGTCGAACGTGGCCGGGTGGTGGTGGTTGATGCCCTGCCAGTGCGACCCCTCGTTCATGTATATCCTGAGCGCGCGGTCCTGGCGACGCTCCTCCTCCACCGACGCCGTGATGAACGGGACGTAGCTGCCCAGCGCCTTGTCCGTGTGCTCGGCGTCGAAGCTGAGCTCCAGCGACTCCGACAGGGCCCCGCCCCGGCCCTCCCCCGCGACGGACGCCCAGGTGAACTCGACGCCCTCGAAGACGTCGGTCATGGAGTCGCCGTGCTCCATGGACAGGACCCTCCTGGCGCCGGAGACGCCGCCGCTGAGGCAGAGGCGGCGCATGGAGTGCGGGTCGATCCGGGTGGCGAGGTACTGGCGCACCTCGTCGAAGAGCCCGCCGTCGCCGTCGTGGCGGGACGACCCCGCGGCGCGCTTGATGACGAGGGTGCGGCGCTCCGCGCGGGGGCGCTCGAGGCGGGCGCGGAGGAGGGACGCGGCCCAGCTGGCCGCGGCGCGCAGGTCGTGGGGGAGGAGCTCCCGCGCCATGCCGCGCGCCAGCACGACGTACGCGGCCGCCGTGGCCGCCGTGGCCGCCGCCTTCCGGTACGCGTCCACCGCCTTCGCGTAGGACGGCGCCGCCGCCGCCGCGGCGGCCGACGAGGCGGAGAGATCCGTCGCCATCGCCCCCCGCTCGAGGCTGCGGCGGCGCGCGCTTTAGTTTTTTTGGCAGGGGGGCACCGTGCGTGCTCTGTTTGCAGGATCTATGTATCAGGTTTGGAAATTAATCTGGAGGCCCTAATCTTGAATTTACGGATTTTCGAGAACAAGGAGGGGTTTATGAAGTGCGCTGAATCCGGCGGTGGTCGTTCATGTGATTGTTTAGGTGGCAGTAGAGCATAATATGCAGTCGTGCAAGTAAGAAAGTCCGTATTGTAGAGGAGATGGACTCCTGTGCTTCAACTTCAAGTACTTTGTTTTTGGACCGTAAAAGCTGAGCCAGCATTCGCGCTTTTCAACCTGACAATGTGAGATCTGAAAGCAATAGAACACAAGTTTTTCAAAAAAAAAGAAGCAAAAGAACACAATGAAACAGAAAAAGGCTAAGCTGCCGCAGAGATTGTGTGCTACACTGCTGCTACCTTGTTTTTTCATTCTTCTTTCAAAAACTGTGTGTTTGTGTTTCTGCTTTGGTGGGGTTTTTTTTGAAAGACATGCCTTTTGCGTTCGGCTCGGGGAATTTAGATCGATGCCATTACGAGTGTGACCCTGGTGAAATGCCAATTTTTTCCGGAAGGAAACGCCAACGTATCGTTGTGCCTGATTCTTGTATTTGCCATGTTCCATCCGATTAAACTCATTTTCCAGATAGTAACATTGAAAAGTGAACCTAGACTCTTATCGAGCTGGCTTAGCTTAGCTTCCACTTAATCGCCTCTAGATCCAATTTTTCCAACTAGTGCACAGGTCGATCAATGGCGACACATTGGTGTTCTCGGATCTTGTTAGAAGCAGCGGGAAATGAGCAAACAAGTTGATTAGGACGCTAGCATTGTGCAATCTGGTACCCGCAATCGTAGGAAGGTAGAATAGGTGTTTTTAGTTTCTCAACTTTGAGCAGAGGGTCAAGTTTATTTTTTAACCTTTTGCCACTTTGCAAGCAAGGCAAAGCGAAGCAGAGGCGGAGAAAGGGGTGGCGAGGGAGAAGGGAGATGGTGATCGAAGGCAAGCTTCAGAGGGGAGGGGAGGAGGCCATGGCGATCTCGGCAGGGAGGGCGGTGCGGTAGGAGATGAGCGAAAGCGAAAGGAAAAACGATGGCTAACTATGGTCAATAATTTTGTTATATGACCCTCTAATTTAGATCGTAATTATTAATTGCGATCCGATTTAGGGGTATATGTAATATTTCGATCCAAATATTTACATATACCTCCCTTGGATCGTGATTAATAACGTGATCCGAATATTTTCATAAAACACCCTACAACGCATCCACAATTTTGCAGCGGCCACCATGCCGGCGCAAAGGGTAAGGCGGGCCCGGAGAGGGGAGCTGGACGCCGGCGGCGCGACGTAGAGGAGGCCAACAACCTCGGCGAACTCTAGAGGAGAGATGGAAGACCTTATCCTGCCTCCGCCACCAGTCCTCCATCGCGTCGAGGGACAGGATGAGGTCACGAGGTCGAGGCTGACGGCGACGAGGACGAAACGGAGGGGCACGTCGCCGGCGAACGGGAGGAGCTCAAGAGGCTCTCCACGTCTGCCACCGCGTACGGGGACAAGAATCCGCCGGAGGACGCTGCGTGATGCCGCTCGGAGGGACGCCGCGAGGACTATTCCTTGTCCGCTGGCATCATGGCGAGCGGCCGAGAAGCGGGGTCACGGCGGGCGCGCCACCGCCGAGACGAAACCCGATTCGGTGGTGACGCAGCAGAGACGCTGGTGCTGACGGTCACGTGGAGATCGCGGCGGCCATCGAGGACGAGGAGAACTTCGTCGAGCAGGTGGCCAGGCCAGGCGGCAGCCCGTCAGCAACCTCCATCCTGCCCGCCTGCTCCAAATTGTTATCGCAGTCGCCTTCAGTAATCAGTATTCACTCGCTAATTCGAAATGAAGTAGAACTGTGCTTCGAGAACCAAAATGCCATTCCGAATTGCTGCAGCGCCTTGCGATCGAATTGCCATTCAAAAACTGCCTTTTCCGTGCTGGCTTGATTTTGATCCCACCTCGTCTTTCTCAGTCAGGGACAGCGCACCATTGCAGCAGCGTGAACACCAGTTTGCGTTGCTAGAATGCTTGGGATGAAGAGCCTTTGTCTGGTCTTCTGATGATGATGTTGGTACTAGGCGGATGGTGACTTTTTCTGTCCAAAAGACGGCAAAAAAGATTTGGCGTGATCATAACTACAGAAGAAGAGAAACGGCAAAAGCAAACGTTCTCTCGATTCTCTTGTACATGTCACACCACGCCATCCAGATAGATCAACAAGCATCAGTTCAGAGGTCTTGTTTGGTAACCTGTTTGCTCAGAGACAGGACATGCATGAACGGTGTTTGGTTGCCTGATTTTCAGCTCCTGGCAGTTAAATTTACATGCTCGCGTGCTCACCAGCGCACCGCGCCAGCCAGGCCTGTTACAAACGGCCGATCCTCACGTTCCTCCGGAGCCTGGTTGCGGGGACGATTCTGCATGGTGGGAGACTGGCCCTATGGCTGAACTAGCCAACCAAACTAGCCATGCCTGCATCCCATCGGCCTGGTTCAGCTCGCTCCAGCGAACCAATCACGCCCAAAGGGGCTGTTTGGTTACCGGCGCCCGGCCAGGCTCCTAGATGCAGGGTTGGTGTGTTTGGATGCCTGTCTCAGCTTGAGAGCCAGGCTCAGTAGATGCAAAAAGGAGGTCCGAGCCTGGCTCGCTAGGAACGCAGCGAGCAGCCGTTTCCCGCGGGCCCGGCTCGCACGGTGCTTTGATTTGCACGGCTAATGATGTGACTAGTACATGATTAGCAGATATTAAGTGATATTAAGGTATTTTAATGAATATTAAAGCTATGACTAAATGAATTAAGGATTATATGAGTATAATCTTGCAAAATAAATATCATGATGATGATCATTTAATAAATTTTATCTTACGCAATATGTCTTCATGCGGGTAACCAAACGACATCTTCCTGCGATCTGGTTGGAGCGAGCCATGCAACCACACAAGCAGATCTTGCATGAGTAGAGCCTGGAAACGGGGAGCCTGATTCTTTGATGCGAGCCGGGCTCGCTAGAGAAGACAACCAATCACACCCTAAAGGGCTAAATAACGAATTCGTGATGAAGTTTCCCCTTCCATTTCTGTTCTTCATTCTCTTTGCCTGCTCTTCCCCTTTTCGTCTGATTCCTCCACCAGCCCGTCAGGATTGTAACAGTGTGCCTGGTGGATGGCTACTTTGGCTAGCTTGACTGCTTGAGCTTGGAGCTAGCTACGAGGAGGGGCAATTTCTTCCAGATTTCGTTCTTTAGAAGTCTTATAAATATCGTACGGCGTGGTGTTAAAATTAAAAGATTCCACTGCCTCGTCCCCGTTGCCACTGGAGAGCATCTGCGCCAGACGGCCAGGCACGGCCGTACCGGCGTACCCGTACGGGTTCTGACTACGAGAGCCGGGTCCGCAGCAAGCATCATGCACAGCGCCCGTGGCCCGTGGATACCCGGTCGCCTCGTCAGCCAAACACGACGGCTCGCTGCTGACGGCCACGGCCGCCTCACGGGCGGAGGAAGACGAGCTAACGGTAGGCAGTAGGCACTCCCCCGAACCGGCGCCGCGGCCCCGACTACGGGGAGAGTACAAAAGGAATCGCGATCGATACGCGATACCCTGCCAGTGCCACTGATGGGGCGGGACGCGATGCCTCTACGCGCCCAAGAACTGGCGTGTGTTGGCAGCCAAACGATTCTGATTCGGGTGGGAGCTGACAGGGCCGAGAGCCTGAGGTCCGAGAGGAAAATAGAAGAAAAGAAGATGCTTTGCTTTGCAGTTTGTACTGTTGCTAGTCAAGCCGGTCGCCTCGGAGAAGACGGGACTTTGAGCTTGGAGGGGCAGACGAGTCTGTGACACTTGACTCCGTTAGCGCTTTCGGGCCTGTTTAGATACCATCTAAATGCAAAAACGTGTAAACGCAAAATGGTGGCTGTAAACGAAAAAAAAACCGTAAACGCAAAAAAACCGTAAACGCAAAATTTTTGAAGGAATCTTACCAATTTGAAGTACTAAATGAAGTCTATTTACAAAACTTTTTACATGGATGGGCTGTAAATCGCGAGACGAATCTAATGAGCCTACTTAATCCATGTTTTGCAACAATGATGCTACAGTAACCATCCGCTAATTACTGCTTAATCATGGATTAATTAGCATCATTAGATTCGTCTCGCGATTTACAGCCCATCTGTGCAAAATGTTTTGTAAATAGACTTCATTTAGTACTTCAAATTGGCAAGATTCCGTTGCAAAAAAAATTTACGTTTACAGGGCCCAAATGCCAAAAAAATGCGCCGGTCCGTTTAGATGCGTAAAGACAAAAACGCTGTAAACGCAAAAAAAAATTTGCCTTTATGCGCCGATCTAAATAGGCCCTTCATCCAGCCAATTTTGCAGGTTTATCACCAGAAGTCCGGAAGACACATAAACGGCCAAATTTTCAGTGAAACTGTGTATAGCTAGCGCGAGTCTACTTTTAATTTGAAACAGAATGTTCGCTTCGTTTATATATAGTTAACAAGTTTTACTTTTATGTTGGAAGTTTCAGTTATTTTCCTCACAAATACATCTACGGGGTATAATAGAGGTGTGTGGTATTCTTGCACTAATTTGATTTTTGATACAATAGACAACTCTTCTAACCCTTTGTTTTTCTCGACAAAAATATCGGAGTGCTAGCTAGTGCATACCCGATTTGACGTATGCCTCAATGAGCAGTGCTGTTTCTACGTAAAGAGAGCTACAGATGTGTGAGGTTGGGATAGTAAACTAGGTTCATAAAAAATGATATATAAGATTTTTGTCAACATGGACAGTATGACTGTTTGACTATTTTTACGTCATGAAGTGTTGTTGTTATGCCATCGCAATATTTTATTATTTTATATACAAGTCAACGAATATATTACTATTACTAATTGGAGATTTTTTGCAAGCCTCCACGTGAAGCAACCTAGAATCCTAGATGGACACTTAAAAAATACAGAAATTCTAGAAATTCTCACAAAAATTAGAAACATCCGGCCATCAATCTGACAACTCTAATCATAATAATCATTGAATCTGTTATTTTTTCTAATAAATTACTCACCTCTACCATTATAAAAATAGACTAAAGTAATCCTCTAAACATGTATCTAAATTGCCCACCTCTACCATTATAAAAAAAATCTAAAGTAACCCCCTAATCTTCATGTAAATTACTCACCTATCTTCCTAAATTTGCATATAAATTATCCAACTATATCATTATTGAAAGTTAAAGTAAACCCTAAATATGAATCTAAATTATATAATTATAACAAAATATTAAAGTGCACCAATATAAAATTCTTAATTACTAGTTCTATTATTATTAATATATTATTTATATTCTTGTTTATATAAAAAATACTACCCACGATATGTGTCACCATGTATTAATAAATGATGGAAGAGATAAGAATAACAATTTTTTTAAAAAATAGTTTAATTAAATATATATCAAATACACATGGAGGTGTGATGCAAAATGAAATCTATTGTAACTTGATAATGATAAATATGTATTTTAGAGTATATGTTAGAATATTTAATAGATAAAAGAGGGCATAAGATATATAATTATAATTATTAGATATAAGCCTTATTTTTATATTAATTCTAACACGCCCGTGCGGGAGCACGGGTTGATAGGCTAGTAGTATTAATGTAAGGTTTGTGACTACTTCCTCCATTTTAAATTATAATTTATTTGACTTTTTGACTACAAGTTTGACCATTCGTCTTATTAAAAAAATTGTGCAAACATAGTCAAATTTAAGTTATTCTTGAAGAACTTTTATTAATAAAGCAAGTTAGAACAAAAGAAGTGATATTTTGCACAAATTTTTGAATAAGATGAGTAGTTAAATTTGGGGTCAAAAAGTCAAACCAAGGAACAGAGGGAGTGCGTGTGAACGTGTAGGATTGTCTATAAGACACCATCGACATTTTGTAATTCTCGTCTTCAAGTAAACAATAGTGCCCTTCGTAGTAGTATATATAGACCCAGCGGTGGGTGGAGAACGAGTGGAGACGACACATTTTGTTACAGAAAGAGAGAGCGCGCCAAGCTGGAGATTCAGCTCCTAGAGTGCCCAAGTTGAGCCGCTCCGAGGCACCTCGTCGGTGTTGAGAGGAAGGAATGGATCTCTCCACGGTGATGCCGTCGCCGTCGTACGCGAAGGCGGCGGACGCGTACAAGAAGGCGGTGGCCACGGCGGCCACGGTGACCACGTACACCGTGCTGGCGCGGGGCATGGCGCGGGAGCTCGTCCCCGACGAGCTCCGCTCCGCGGCGCGCTGGGCCGTGCCCGCCGTCCGCGACCGCCCCATGCCGCCCCCGAAGCCGCGCAGCTTCAGGACCATCCTCATCGGCCGGTACGGCGAGGAGAGCCACGGCACGGCAGCGAGAACCGCTTGTTCTGGGACGCGCGCGCGTACCTCGCCACCCTCATCGACCCGACCGCCATGAGTCGGCTCTGCCTCACCTTCAGAGACGACCGGCAGATGCTCTCCATGTTGCCCGGCGATTCCGTGACCGACGTCTTCGAGGGAGTCGAGTTCACCTGGACCTTGATCGCCGCGCAGTCCGGGCCGCCGTGCACACTGGCGCTCAGCTTCGACGCGGAGAAGACGGAGGTGGCGCTGCACAGGTACGTGCCCTTCATCGTGATGCAGACGGAGGGGGCGCGGCGGCGGGAGCGCTCGCTCAAGATCTTCATGAACGAGCTCTATTCATGGAAGGGCATCAACCACCAGCACCCGGCCACTTTCGACACGGTCGCCATGGATCCGGCGCTGAAGCAGTCCATCATCGCCGACCTCGACCGCTTCCTCAAGCGGAGGGACTACTACCGGCGGATAGGCAAGGCGTGGAAGCGTGGGTACCTCCTCTATGGCTTGCCCGCCACCGGCAAGTCCAGCGTGGTCGCCGCCATAGCCAACTACCTCCGCTTCAATCTCTACGACCTCGACCTCTCCCGCGTGAGCAGCAACAAGGAGCTGCAGAAGCTGCTCACCGCCTTGCCCAACAAGTCCATCCTTGTCATCGAGGACATAGACTGCTGCTTCAGCACCTAGAGAGGGAAGGTACAAACACAAAGCAGCGCACCAATTATGGCGATGACGATAGCTACTCAGATTCAGAACCTGATGAGCTTCCGCCACCGCCAAGAACTAATGGTAGCGACGAGGTATACGAGCTACCATCGCCATTTCATTTTTAACGTATTTGATTCTTTCTTACTCCTACAAAATATAAACTGACGCTTCCTAACGACCTATCTGTGCTTGAAACGATCTCCACTACCGCAGCGCCAGCGTCAGCGTATAGCATTGTCCGCTCTGCTGAACTTCGTCGACGGGCTGTGGTCGACGAACGGCGAGGAGCGCATCATCGTCTTCACCACCAACTACAAGGACCGCCTGGACCCGGCGCTGCTCCGGCCAGGCCTCATGGACATGCACATCTACATGGGCTACTGCGGCTGGGACGCCTTCAAGACGCTGGCCCGGAACTACTTCCTCGTCGACGGTCACGAGCTGTTCCCGGAGATGAAGGAGCTGCTCTCGGCGGTGGAGGTGACGCCGGCGGAAGCGACGGAGATGCTGCTTCGGAGCGAGGACGTCGACGTGGCGCTCCAGGGGTTCGTGGAGTTCCTCCAGGACACGAAGAAGCAGGGAAGGCGCAGATCCAAGAAGTAGCGCGTTTGCATCAAGAACCAATATCGATGCCTTCTTATCAGTATCTTGTTAGCTATCCTAGATTCCTAGTAATCTGTACTCCATCTTCCGTGCCTATGTTAGCTGTTGTTCTGGTTGTTCTGTAGTAATCCTCTCCGAATGTTCAGGAACTGCTTAGAGCTGTTCAGTCTTCAGTCTCCTACAACCTACGAGACTCATGAACTTTAGCTCACCAGGGTAACTTGCTTGTACTGTTACTCTGTTAGTGCTCAAGAAATTAGGTAGCTAGCTGATCTAGCTCTTCATCTGCTTGAATAATGGGGTGAAAGATGCAATGCAAGGTTGCGTTCTTGCTGGAGCTCGTGTGGGCCTGGTATCCTTTATGTCGCAGATTTCAGATTTGTGATGCTGAATTCCTAAGAGCTTGTAAAAGATCTATCTATAAGTAACTCTGAATGAAATTGCCCTGCAAATATGTTGTTCTGAAGGAAACTAAATTGGCATCAAAGGACCATGGTGATATTGCGCCATACCATGTTTTACTCTTCTGTTATAGTGTTGTCTCCTGGTACCCTGACATTGTTACTTAGAATTTAGTGACAAAATTTGCTGTGGAGTTCCAGCTGATGCCTTAATAAAAGGTATATCATGCTGGTTATTGTACATATAAATATGTACCTAATTTTATTTTGATGGATTTTTTTACTTTATTTTTTCGAAAAACCGATCATTTTACTATGATGTATGATCCAAAGCACATAAGTTTATCTCACTCACTCTAGAGGTGACCTGCAATGCAAATGGGCTTGATATTACTCTTTTTTGTCAATTCTCCTTTTAGGTTCTAAATTGGGACAAGTGACTGGTGATTTGGCTTTCTGCTGGTGTGACCATTTATCTACCATGGATGGTGGCTGCAAAATTCTGCAGATGACTGAATTGGCTTGACATAATATGGTCTCTGTTGGTCAATTGGTTAACGACTGATGTTGTTAGATTCTAATTTGACGCTTGTGATGTATCTTATTGTAGACTTTGTATGTTACTGGCATACCGTCTGGCTTTCATTTGCTTAACCTTATGCCAATTATTAGTACAAACAAATCTATGTTCTCTAATTTGGTGCTACACCCTTGTAAAATTCAGATAAGTGCATGTTCCAGGTCCCCACCCTAGTTCACATCTGACAGAGGGCCCAGTACACTTGAAAGTTGAAACTGCCTTTTCGCGCCTCACCTGAATTGAAATAGCTCATTGTGGTTGGTCATGGCCAAATAATGGTAGAGAAATTCAGTTGCAGAGTCTTACATTTTCTGTCCCAGGAAATCATATCTAGTCCCCACAACCCCGCATACCACTCTGTCACTGGAAGTCTGTAACAGCGGGTTTGCAACACAGTTCATGTTTGGCTGTCGTCAGTAGTAATTTTAGTTCTCATACGTTCAGCCTGAATTTTGATCCTTACCACTTGATACGGTGAACTCTAGCATGAGTTTTCCTGTTGATGCCATCGCTTCATTGGATGAGAATGGACACCTGATGAAATGACGGTGCAAAGCGAACGACTGGTCTGGTTTAAATTTTAAAAGAGATACTAGGTTTAGCCGTGAACCTTTCAATAATGAAATACGCAACATTCTTGAAAAAAGTTTGAACTGTGAAGTCAGGCTTTCAACATTTAAGGGAAAAATTACAGAAACAACCCGATAAGCAACTTGGATTTTGATATTTCCCTCCTATAAATCGTTTTGTTGCAACGGATTATAACTCAGCCAACATGGAGTTGAATGCTTAGGGAAGCACATTCAAACAAATTTCACTCACCTAATACATAGGATCCATTTTCACCACGCAAAATATCACCATAATCCATCTATCCCATCAAAGAAGGCCTGCAAAATGCCACATCATGATTTGGGCACAGAACATCTGCCCTGTATGCACCAGTAGCACAAGCACTAACCACCAGCAAAGTTGCAATAAGACTACATAATCTTCATGGTTCATTCATGCCGGGCCTGCTTCTCCAGTTTGCTTCCCCTGCTTCATCTCCTGAAGGAGCTCGGTGAGTCCCTGAAGCGCGACGTCGACGTCCTCGCTCCGCAGCAGCATCTCCGACACCTCGGCCGGCGTCACCTCCACCTCCGCGAGCAGCTCCTGTATCTCCGGGAACAGCGGGTGGTCGTTGACGATAAAGTAGTTCTCGGCCAGCGTCTTGAAGGCCTCCCAGCCGCAGTAGCCCATGTAGATGTGCATGTCCATGCGCCCCGGCCGGAGCAGCGCCGGGTCCAGACGGTCCTTGTAGTTGGTGGTGAAGATGATGATGCGCTCCTCGCCGCTGGTCGACCACAGCCCGTCGACGAAGTTGAGTAGCCCGGACAGTGTCATACCGTCTCCCTGTCCCTGGTGTCACTCATAAGACATTGTAAAGGTCAGACAAAGGTCGTGTTGTTCATGGACAAATTCTGACGGGAAAATCACAAGGTTCACAATGTTTTACCGTCAGGTGGTCTTTGTTAGGCGGCGCAGGGGCATCTGATGGGCGTTCATTAGCTTTCTGAACAACGCCACTCTTGTCCAGGACACCACGGCTTCTCGCGCTGAAGCAGCAGTCGATGTCCTCGACGACGAGGATGGACTTCTCGGGCATGGAGGTGAGCAGCCACTGCAGCGTGGAGTTGGAATTGACCTTGGAGAGGTCGAGGTCGTAGAGGTTGAACCGGAGGTAGTTGACCATGGCGGCGACGAGGCTGGACTTGCCGGTGCCGGGCGGGCCGTAGAGCAGGTACCCGCGCTTCCACGCCTTGCCGATGCGCCGGTAGTACTCCTTGCGCTTGAGGAAGCGGTCGAGGTCAGCGACGACGGATCGCTTCAGCTCCGGCTCCATGGCGAGCGTGTCGAACGTGGCCGGGTGGTGGTAGCTGCTGCCGCGCCACGACCCGCCGTTGTCGCTCGAGAAGATCTGCAGGGTGCGCTCCCGGCGTCGCGCCTCCTCCACGTTCGCCGTTATGAATGGGGCGTACCTGGCGAGAACCATGTCCGTGTGCTCCGCGTCGAAGGTGAGCTCCAGAGACGCCGCCTCCTTGTAGTGGCCCTCGCTGTCCGAGATGGACGTCCACGTGAACTTCACACCCTCGAAGACGTCGTCCATCGAGTCGCCGACCTCCATGGACAGGACCTGCCCGCCGCCTCCACCTTTGATGCCGTAGCCGTAGCCGTCGTCGTCACCGGCGCCGGGCGGCGGCGGCGGCTGAGGCACACCCGGGGCATGGCGTGCGGGTCGACCTTGGTGGCCAGGTACGCGCGCTCGTCCTTGAAGAGCGCGTTGTCGCCGCGGCCGTCGTCTTCGTACCGCCTGATGACGAACGTGCGGCCCTCCCCGCGGCGCGCGCGCGGCGCCGCGCAGCAGGAAGTCCGCGGCCCAGCGCGCCGCGCCGCGCCGCTCGTCCGGGAGCAGCTCCCGCGCCATGCCGCGCGCCAGCACGGCGT
The DNA here is from genome assembly GCF_002211085.1 of Panicum hallii. Taxonomy (NCBI): domain Eukaryota; kingdom Viridiplantae; phylum Streptophyta; class Magnoliopsida; order Poales; family Poaceae; genus Panicum; species Panicum hallii. The sequence continues at coordinate 51,030,950 of NC_038043.1, forward strand.
ACGCGGTCACCGTGACGGCCGTGGCCGCCGCCTTCTTGTAGGCCTCCACCGCCTTCCCGTAGGTCGGCGACGCCGCCGCTACCCTCGACAGATCCATCGCCACACCGCTCCGCGAGGCGCAAATGGCAGACCGGGAGAGACTAGCGCAGGTAGGCCGGAGCACAGTGCAGCTGCGAACTGCGATGCCGTCGTCTCCCTCGCCTACACCCAGCCAATATATACTGATAACTGATGCGTCTGCTAGGACAATACTTCCTAGGAACAATGTGGGGGATGCAGATTCATTTGCACATTGGAGCCGCGCATCCGACGCGGTGATTTGTTGCCAGCCACGACAATTGGCCAGGAGCTAGCCAAACCAGCTTGGCTGGCCTGGCGTTCTTGAGGTTTTTGTCTTTGGGCGGGAGCATCATAATTGCCTGCCTGCCTACCTCCACTACCGTTACTGCTCAGTAGCCACCATACTTGAGGAGTATAAGGCACAGAGCGACAGGCGTTACAAAAAATAAATTTAAGATATTCTAAAAAGATTTGAAACATCTTGTCATCAATCTAGCAAGTGTAATCATCATAAACATCGAATCTATTGTATTTTCTAAAGAATTACGCACCAGTGCTATTATAAAATAGTCTATAAGAGTAACCCTTGAATCTATATCTACATTACGCGTTACAATATTACATAGTCTAAAGTACTCCTAAATCTAAATATATATTGCGCACCTCTGCCTCCATAAAATAATCTAAAGTAATTTCTAATCTTCATCTAAATTATCTGCCCATATCATTATGAGAAATATCTTAAGCACCCTCTAAATTTGCATCTAAATCACCCACATCTGTCACTACTAGAAACAACACAAATTAACCACTAAATCCGAATCTTAATTACTCGTATATATGCCATTATATAAAAATAACCCATAGTAGACCAACATATGGTTAATATATTTTTTAGATTAAAAGGCGTATTTGTATGATGTGCGACGTGATTCTTTGTATGAATCTCTAATATTTATGCTTCTCAGAATTATTAGCTGGTACAAGAACTCGGTTAAAACTAGTGACTAAAATCATGGAATTCAATCGAACTATGCATGCCAGGAGCGCTTCCAGCGCGCGACAACATGTGTATTTTTATTTTTGGAAAGATTTTCCCTACAACTTTCCTTTTTTGGAAATTTAGAAGTTCTAAATACTAAATATGACTTCTACGCATAACTTTGTACACACACTTTCTAAGAGATAAATTTGCATCATAACTTTTATACGATACACACAACTTTTATGTATAATTCTTTCATAACAACTCTTTGAAACATATTTTTTAGCACAATTTTTACGCTATATACATTTTAATGCATGTTTTTTTGCAAATAAATTGTGAAGGATAATTTTTTAGCACAACTTGTATGATGTTATCTTTATCAAGAAGATTTCGCGCACAATCTTTTTACCCACAAGTTCATCATACAACTTCTAAGTACAAATCCTCGATATACTTTGTTAGCAGGGGCGGAAGGTATTAATTTTTCTGCGAGAACCCCATATCTTCAACTGTAATTTCTGTCAGCCGTCATTAGAGATCCGACCCTAAGCGTGAGGAGAAGACAGGCACGGAGGAAGAAGAAACCGCGTCGGGTAGATTACTGAGGCCGAACCCTTTTTTTCCAATTGGGCCAACTTGTGGGCCTCCCTTGTTGTTGTTTAATGGGCCAACTCTGCTCGTTTGCATCTGTAGTCTGCCTTGTTGCGAGACTCTCCCTCCGTGACTCCCTTGACTTCCCATAAGCACGCACAGGATCCATCGATCGGAGAGACGGAGACGAAACGACGAACCCTACCGCAGCTGCACTTGGTGTCCGACGAGGCAGCCACCAGCGTCTCAGCGTCTGGGCTTCTGGCGACGGTTCTCCGTGCCCGTGTTCACCATAGCAGACGCAGGCAGCACAACGGCAGGGGGTTGGACGCCGGTGCATAGACCAGCGATTGTGGCAGCAAAACTGGCATTCATCGGAAGGGCAAGTGCATGGACCAGAGGCATGAATTTCGCGCCATTGCATTTCGATTAATTACTTTTCAGTTATTTTTTTATTTGCTTTGTTGAATTGATGATATTTTTTTGGTACTACTTTTTATTAGAATCTTCCTTTTTCAGCAATTCAACTTCGCCATGCCTTAAAATTTTTTCATCCTCCGCCACCGTTTGTTAGTACGATTTTTATAAACAAAGTTGTCAAGAGAACTTCAACACAAAAGTAGAACGTAAGTGGGAAAATCTGAAAAGGAAAAGAAATGATAGCACTTGCGGAACGTAATGGAAAAAATAAAAGTAAAAAAGAGACAGCTCTATCGCAGTCACGTCTATCGCGTCGCGCGCCAGGCGCGTAGAATGAGATTAGCGTGCCAACACTCACGCCATTTCTAACTAGGTGCGTTGAGGTTAACGGCATGGGATTCATTCCTAACTAGGTGCCACGTCTTACTTACGGATGGAGTCCGAGAAACAAGGACGGCGAGCGCCAGCATGGCAGCATTGGATTGGATCAAAGGTCACCGGTCCACAAAATTACCATGCAAAATGCCATCATGAGATGAAACAAGGCCTAAAGAGTGCCGCATGGCGATTGGGAGAGTCAGGACACAGAGCATCATCGATCTGCCAATACGATAGCCATGCGTAAACCAGCACACTCCACCAGTGTCTAGCAGCAACGTGACAGTGTGCCAATTCGGCTCATCTCGCTCCCTTCCCTAGCGAATTCTCGACGCGATCCCCTTTGGTTCATGCCTTCCCTGCCTCTGCCTCTTCTTCGCTCTGCTTCGCCTCAGGCATCGCCTGCTGCTTCTTCTCCTCGAGGAACTCTTTGAGACCCCGGAGCGCGACGCCGGCGTCGTCGCTCCGCAGCAGCATCTCCGACACGGCGGCCGGCGTCACCTCCACCTCCGCGAGCAGCGCCTGTATCTCCGGGAACAGCTCGTGATCGTCGACGAGGAAGTAGTTCCTGGCCAGCGTCCTGAACGCCTCCCAGCCACAGTAGCCCATGTAGACGTGCATGTCCATGCGCCCCGGCCGGAGCAGCGCCGGGTCCAGGCGGTCCTTGTAGTTGGTGGTGAAGACGATGATGCGCTCCTCGCCGCTGGTCGACCACAGACCGTCGATGAAGTTGAGCAGCCCGGACAGGGTGATGCCCTCCGCGGCAGGTACCTAGACGTTCATTCAGGAACGGAGTCATCAGTTGGCTCTGGAGCCGTGCTCCATTGTTATCAAAGTCAGCGTCATGCAGAAATCAACATAATTTATCCAACAGTTAAATCTGCTTTATGTAATGAATTACTGATCGTGATCGAAACCTACGACTTGGTTCAGACTTCAGGCGGCTGTAGCTTACCTGATCGTTCTTTGATTTGGGTTTGATTTTGGGTTTTGCCGGTGGTAGGGGAGCGTCCGAATCCGATGCGTTGCCGTTGCCGAATTCGTCGTCGCCACCACTGTCTCCGGTACGCGCCGGCGCCTTGCCATCTTCCCTCGACATGGCATTGCAGCAGCAGTCGATGTCCTCGATGACGAGGATGGACCTGTTGGACATGCCGATGAGCAGCCACTGCAGCGAGGTGTTCATGTGCACATGGGCGAGGTCGAGGTCGAAGAGGTCGTAGCGGAGGTGGTTGGCCATGGCGGCCACAAGGCTGGACTTGCCGGTGCCGGGCGGGCCGTAGAGCAGGTACCCGCGCTTCCAGGCCTTGCCGATGCGGCGGTAGTGGTCCCTCCTGCTGGCGAAGAGGTCGAGATCGGCGATGATGGAGCGCTTGAGCTCCGGGTCCATGGCGAGCGTGTCGAAAGTGGCCGGGTGGTGGTGGCTGACCATGTACCAGGACCGGCCCTCGTTCATGCAGATCTTGAGCTCGCGGTCACGCTGCTCCACCTCCTCGGCGGCCCCCATGACGAAGGGCACGTACCGGTCCATGGCGACGTCCGTGTGCTCGGCGTCGAAGCTGAGCTGCAGCACGAAGTCGCGGTCGCCGCCGGTGCCGGGCTCGCCTTTCCTGGCCTTCTTCTTGCCCCCGCCGGCGCTGGGCGCCTCGACGCACGCCCAAGTGAACCGGACCCCCTCGAAGTCGTCGACGGTGGAGTCCCCGGGCTCGAGGAAGAGGACCCTCCGCCAGCCGGCGCCGCCGTGGCCGTCCCTGGCGCGGGCCAGCGTGAGGCCCAGCCGGTGCATGGCGCGCGGGTCGAGCCTGGAGGCCAGGTACGTCCGCGCGGCGTCGAAGAGGAGGTTCTCCTCGCGCCCGACGCCGCCGCCCGCCTGCTGGCTCCGGACGACGAGCGTGCGGCGCTCCCTCCCGCCCATGCCGAGGCGCGCGCTCAGCGCCGACGCGGCCCAGCGCGCCGCGGCGCGGAGCTCGGGCGGGAGGAGCTCCCGCGCCATCCCGCGCGCCATGACCGCGTACGCCGCCGCCGAGGCCGCCGTGGCCAGCGCCTTCCGGTACGCGTCCACCGTCTGCCTTCCCACCCTCGAGGGCTCCATCCCCGCTAGCCGCCTGCCGCCGCCGCCGCGAGCGGTTCTTGCCTGCCTCTCTCTTGGTTTTCTACTACTAGCCGCTCGCGTCCGGGCACAGCACGGCACCGGGGTCTTGGCTCGGGCGCTCGGCTCTGTCGAAGGATAGCTAGCTGGTGCGCCGTGCCAAGCCTTTTTGCGTTTATGGCAGCAACTTCCTTTTTCTGCGTGCTTTTGGGGCCCTGAGGATGGGGGTAGCCGGAAGCCCGCGACGGGGCGCGCGGACGGCGACCGCAGGGAGCGTCGCGGTCGCCTCTGTGAATGTGAACTTTTCGTGCCGCGCGGGCAACGGCCGGTCAGAAAAGCCTGGTGCGTCCTGCAGCGGCGCTCGTCAGCGGCAGGATTCGCTCCGCCGGCTGGACCTTGACCGAGTCGCGCGGCATCGTACTCGTACGTGACGGACACCGCCCATGGGCACGATCCTGCCCGACCGACCGACCGGTTCGGTGTGTGCGCGGGCAGGTTGGGCGTGCCAAGGACCATGGTCCGTGGAGCTCAAAGACGAGGGGGATGCACTGCACACACCGGGAAGAGGGGCATCCAACCTCCCGCGCGTAGTACCTGCCACTAGTAAGATGTTATGCATTTGGATCTTTATTTACTCTTTTCATCAAGAAATTCTTTATTCAGGCTTTTGCATAAGGTATGCACTTAGCCATTCATTATTACACGACAAATCTTGCTTTATTTGGATTTTAGACCCTCTGTCAACTACAAAACCCCACTTTGCTCTCCTTGCCCTTGTCACCAGCTGTTTTTTTTTCACGGCAACACATGAACGCTTGAACATCGTTGTTCTTATGGTCAACCCTTATTATATTGTGGGTTCTTGAGTGCAGATAATGCTTGTTGGAACGTTATCACTTAATCAAACTAAAAGGAAGTGTGTAACAAAATTTGGAAATTTTTCTTAGAGTCTCATGGAATAGCAGTGTGCATTTGTTTTAAAATATTTCATGCAGTAGCGCTTTATAAAAGTAAGGGCACAATTATTTTTGTTCGGCATGAACTATTCAAATATTTCAATTCAAACTGAAAAAAATACTCATCTAGAAAAAAATTGAAAAAATTGTTCCGTCTTGGTGTAGAGATCCATGTAAGCCTAGCCCCGCGTGCATTTCGAATTTCGATAGTTGGGCATCCAACCACAATTCCCACTCAAACGCGAAATGTCTCCGTCTTCCAGCCCCACCTCCTCTGATCCCCCGGCCCCTCGCTCCACTCCAACCTTCCAGAACCCCGAACCCATGGGCGCTCGCTCCCGAACCTTCTAAGAGCGTCCCATCCCGGCCGCCATGAGCCGCCGCGAGCCCGCCGCCTCCCCCTTCCGTGACCTCTCCAACCTCCGAACCCCGAGACCTAACCCCAAGCACGTACCCGCCTCCCCGAACTTCTTCACCGCCTCCAAAACCCCCTTCCAGGCTCCCACGCCGACGCAGCTCCGCCGCCGGAGGCCCGGCGACGGCGCCCCGACCCCGACGCCCCTCGGCCGCCGGCTCCGCGCGCTCGAGGTCGACCATTCGGGCTCCGCCCGCCGCGCCGAGTCCGGCCGCGAGCGCGCGCTCCGCGCATTCGCCGCCTCCGCCTCGTCATGGCTCTCGCTGCTCCTCCGCGACCCCGCGGCCTGCGTCTGCTCCCCGGCGGCCACGGGCACCGCAGCAGCCGCGCAGCCCTGCGCGGCGGGCGAGCGCGACGCGCTCGGTGGAGATCGGGCGCTTGGGGGGGGGGGGGGGGCAGCCCGAAGAGGCGCCGCGGGGGTGGTGATCGCGGCGGGGAGAAGAGGAAGGAGATGACGCCGGCGATGATGGCCGTTTTACGGGATTCTCTGAGGGAGGTGTGCAGCCTGGATGATGTCACGGAGAGCATGGGGAGGTATATGAGCAAGGGCGCGTGCGAGGAGGTCCTCGTCATGATCTTTCAAATTTGTAAGGTGAGACTATTTCGAGGGTTCAAACTCTACGACTTAGGGGGTGTTCGTTTCCGGGTACCTAAATTTTAGAGGGGTCACGTCAAAGAGAATCTTATCATTTAGAAGTATTAAATAAAGTCTAATTACAAAACTAATTGCAGAACCCTAGTGCTAATTCGCGAGACGAATCTAATGAGGTATATTAGTCCATGATTAGCGAACAATTACTGTAGCATCACTGTGGCAAATTATGGATTAATTAGGCTCATTAAATTTGTCTCGCGAATTAGCATCTAGCTGTGCAAAAAGTTTTATAAACAGATTTTATTTAGTACTTCTAAATAGCAAGATTCTCTTTGATGTGATGGGTCTAAAATTTAGATAGGAGGAAACGAACACCCCCTTAGAAATCTAACAGTCTCATTGTAGCTTACTAATTTTGGATTGTTATAGGTTAGAAATTCGAAACAATGGCCCGTCCTTTTTCGATTTGTCTTCAATCTGAGACCAGACTGCTGTATTGTCTGGTTATTTTGTGGATTGTATTTGGAGAACTGGACATATTAACATTTAAATTGACCTTGTGGTAGTGGCATGTTAGGGCTCTCTAACGTTGATGTGATAAAGTATAGCCTTGTCTTTGAAAACAATATATGCAAAATGGAAATGTTTTCAGCCTTGCTCAGCAGAAACACTGATGCTCTAACTTGGCACTGTATCCTCCCTCCTTTTTCAGAACATTGATGAAGGCAGACTGAAGATGAAAGCACATTGCCCCCTTGTTGCTGATCTTAGGCTCAAAGAGAAAGCAACAAGGATTTTGACGTGCTACAATCCAGATTGGCTCAGGATTGGCTTGCTTATTGTTCTTGGCGGTGATTCCTTGCTGCAGAGTGGATTAGGGAAACGGGACAAGGAGGTTCATTTTCTAAAATTAATTCTGGAGAAGCAGATGTTTTCTCAAATCATGACTGCAAATTTTTGTGCTCACAAGAAGGTGGTAGAAGGGCACAATGTACAGGGTTACCGTGAAGCAAGTGGGTGAAGAGGTGCCACTGCCGCTGCCACTGCCACTGCCACGGCAGCTGCACCGGCCGGAGCCCTGGGTGCTGGTGCACCTCCTACTCCATTGAGTAGTAGTAATCCATGACGAGCTTGACCCGAGAGGAATCTTTGTTGCCCTTTTTTTTCTTAGCCGGCCGTCACTCTCTCAACCCTTTAAATAGCGCGCGACGCCAGCGTGTAATTGCCTAATTGGCCGCAAGTTGTGGCTCCAAATTGCGCGGGTGGGGTCGGCATGTGCGGTCCCCATATGCACCAAATAAAGAAGCGTGTGTGTTCAACGGAGAAGAGACGCTATTGCCTGCAAAAATATCTTGCCGGGAGCAGAGCTCTTGCGCGCGTGAGTAGGGAGAGGACAAGGCACGGTGTTTTACAAGTTTACCCCATGGTCCACACACACTGACTCACACAACTATAGGAGGTATTTTACCACCAGCCAAGTCCATTTCAATAGTTTCATAAAAGAAAAATATATCTTCACTAACGATGGCAGCATTCGCGTGAATAATTTGAATTTCAATCCAGCTGACCTCTCTTAAAGAATTTCCTTTATAAATTCATATGAGTAGGATTTTCTAAAGAAAAAAAATACTACTACATGAGAAAGTAAGGATACTCCCGGCAACACATGAGAAAGTAAGGATGTCATAACCTAGTACATCGGCACAAGGGCAACTTTGATAGATTCGTGATTCACAAGCTGGTAAGATATCAACGTCGTGTCCAGATTAATCAGCGGCTCCTCGGCTTGCTTCATGCATGCCCATATACTTTTTGACTATATTTCGTATTTGATAAGTTTCCATTTGAGTGAATTCTTAAAAACAGTTGTTAACCTTAGTACTACACTTTAATTTAGGTCTGCAAACTTTCAAATGATGTTTGGGACCTTAAAATTTTTCAATGGATTCAATTTGGTCCTAATTTGGTCCAAACAATTATTTGACATATCATTTTGGCGTCCGTGTGGAACCTACTACGTTGATTCCATTTCGAACAGCTCGTGCATATAAAGAAAACTTGTATAAATTCAACTCTAGCAAAATAAGAAAATATCTAGCACATTTTTGTTTCACTGTTATTGTAGAACAAGACTACCCATGCGATTTTGGAGGAAATATAAAATCCCAGTCTCTTTTTTTTCCTGATATAAGAATCCCTCTCTCTTAAAACACAAAAGCATCTACCATGGCGTTTGTCAGAAAATTCCTAACCTGAATACCAGAGCGAGAGAGAACGTTAAATTCAATTTTCCAGCCTCGACCAACCTCTTGTATCGGCTATCTCAAATCCCGCCCCGGCTAGAAGCCTAAAACCCTAGCACCAGAGCCGCCCGCCTTCTAGAACATTCACCCCCTCCTTCCCGGAACTCTAAACCCTAGCGCCATGCGCCGCCCGCAGCGCCGCGGCGCGGCGAAGCAGACCCGCCTCCAGGACGCCGACGAGATCCGCCTCCTCGACGAATGGATCGAAGCCGGCAAGCCCCTTCCGGGCACCAAGCCCCCGCCCCCCTCGAAATCCGCCGGAGCGGGTCCGGCGCCTCCGGCTGCCGGGGAGCACCCGGAGTACAGCGCGTGCACGCTGTTTGACGAGTTGCCGCTGTCGCAGAAGACCAAGGATGCGCTGCGTAAGGAGGGTTTCACGGAGATGAGCGAGATCCAGCGCGCCGCCCTGCCGCACGCTCTCTGCGGCCGGGACGTCCTCGGCGCGGCCAAGACCGGCTCCGGGAAGACCTTGGCCTTCGTCATCCCGGTAAAGCTCACGCTGCTGCTTATTTGCCACCTAAAGTTTGGGTGTTGGGGAAGCAGAAGGAAGAACGGTCCTAGGACTATGAATTGCGATCAGAGTTTTAACTTTAGCTCTGGGAATTCTGAATTGTTCCCTGTAAATTGCTGCTTGTTACACCTCGCCTGTCCAATTCATCATATTTGCATGTCCATTGCCCCCTGCAGAGAAGTGTGGTTGACCATATCCACTAAGATTCCTTGTCAGCTTTACCTCATCACATTCATTCTTTTTGCAGGTTATAGAGAAGCTGTACAGAGAGAGATGGAGTCCAGAGGATGGTGTGGGCTGCATTATTCTTTCCCCCACAAACGATTTGGCTGGGCAAATTTTTACAGTGATGAACAAGGTGGGGAAGCTCCATAACTTCAGTGCTGGTGTTATTGTTGGTAAGCGCAAGGGTATTGAGGTAGAGAAGGAACGTGTGAACAGCTTGAATATCTTGGTGTGCACACCTGGGCGGTTAGTCCAGCACTTCAATGAAACTGCCAATTTCAACTGTTCACAGCTCCAGGTCAACAGGCATATCTTGTTCTATGATAATAATGAATGCCAAATTTGGAGATTTAGATAATCTAAAGTGTTCTTTTTTTTCCTATGGAAAACAGATGTTGGTGCTTGACGAGGCAGATCAAATTCTCGATCATGGTTTCAAAAGTCAGGTTGATGCTATCATTTCTCAGATTCCCAAAGTTAGACAAACTTTACTGTTTTCTGCTACACAAACGAAGTCAGTTAAGGACCTTGCGAGGGTTAGCCTAAGGGATCCTGAATATATAAGTGTGCATGAGGAAGCTAGAACAGCCACCCCAGATACTCTTGAGCAGTACGCCATGATTGTACCTCTAGAGCAGAAGCTAAATATGCTCTGGAGCTTCATTAAAAGGCATCTAAATTCAAAGACGATAGTCTTCTTATCTAGTGTCAAGCAGGTAATCATTTATTATGCCTCTGAAAAGTACACTGTGATGCATAGTCATATTGATCTACACATGAATGTTGTTAATTTCTTCCAATGTTGGACTTCTTCAGGTTAAATTTGTTTTTGAAATTTTTAAGAAACTTCGTCCTGGTATTCCTTTGAAATGTATGCATGGACGGATGAAACATGTAGTACAGCAGGCCATAGTTGCAGATTTCAATGAATCTACTTCAGTTCTGTTCTCAACTGATTTAACCTCTAGAGGACTGGATATAAACAATGTGGATTGGGTGGTACAGGTATGCCACTACTTTAAGCACTATTATTTTTCCTGTATTTTTCATGTTGTAACCTGTTTATTGCATTTGCAGGTTGATTGCCCAGAAAGCATTGATAATTACATCCATAGAGTTGGCCGTACAGCTCGTTACAATAAGAAAGGGAAATCACTTATGTTCCTTTGTCCTGAGGAAGAAGCAATGCTTGAAAAGTTGAAGGCAACTGAAAGCAAAATACCTATACACATAAGAAAGGTTAGCAGGAATACTTTATGCTTTTAGTGCTTAACTGATTATGGTTGATCTATGCCAGTACACACTAAGTCACTAAGACAAGCTTTTATAATGATTTTGCTTCGATTTACAGAAACTTGACAGTTGTTTGTACCACAGAACTACTCAACTAGTGCATTTCATCCATACTATTTCATCTAATGTGTTCCTTATTTAATGTATCACATATCATTTTAATTGCTTTGATGTAGCCAAAGGCAGAACAACTGGAGCAGATATCTCAGAATATAGCCTCGGTGCTGGTTAAATTTCCCAATCTGCAACAATTGGGTAAAAGGGCTTTTGTTACATATCTTAAGTCAGTCTATCTCCAGAAAGACAAAAAGGTGTTTGACCTGAGCAGGTTCTCTGCAGAGCAGTTTGCTGCATATGCTGCTTCTCTTGGTCTGCCTGTTACCCCCACCATTCGCTTCATAAGCCACAAGAAGAATGTGTCAAAGAAGGATATGGTGGATCTTGATAAGAAACAGATGAAATCCAGTTCCAAACCTGAAGTTATCATCAATCCACAGGTCAATAGTGATTTGACTATGGGTGATGGAGACGACGACATCCTTTATCCCAAGAAGCCCACTGCAGATGCTAATATGGATGGACTTGATGATGTCCTCTGTCCCAAGGAGCCCGCCACAGAAACAAATACAGAACCAGAGAAAATCATCGAGTATGTACCTTGCAACTCATGTTTCAAAATGAGGCATCTTCTTTCTACCCTATGAATTTCAGGCTACCAAATATCTAATTCCAGATATTGTTTGCTAAAGTCATGCTAACTAATTATCCTTGTCAGACTTGGAAAGCCCTCGAAAAAGAAGAAACTGAAGATAAATGTGCACAGGCCAGTGGGAACTAGGGTCAAGTATGATGATGAGGGCAACGCCATCCCACCTCTTGCATCCGTAGCTGAAGAAGTGGCTTCAGAACCTGTGGTTCGCAAGGATAAAAGTCTGTTCTGTCCCTGTTTCTATGTTGTATATAGTCTTGCATGAATGATGTGACCTCTTTGTATTTATTTATTCTCTGTTGCTCCAGTTTCCCAGCGGTATGCTGAGATGTTGAGAGAAATGCGGGAGCATGACAAAGAGGACAAGCTTGAACATAAGAAGAGCTTGCGGGAGAAGAAGCTGCAGAAGAAGCTGAAGCTGAAGCGCAAGAAGCAGGAGGAGACAGAAGTCGAGTCAGAGGAGGATAGTAGCTCAGAGTCTGACAGAGGCCAAGATGTAGCCAGAAAGGGCAAAAAGAGGTACTTCAATAGCGATGATGAAGGCGATGACACCGTTAAGGATGGTGACGTCCTCGCTCAGCAGGAGGCCTTGGCCCTGAAGCTCCTGAGTAAAATGCACAGTTAGTCAGTTAACTTGGGAGACTGATGGGCGTAAGTTGCCGTGGTGGTGGTTGCCTAGCCTAGTGAGCTCTCCATTCCGGAGGGTGTGAAATTTTGATCCTGTATTCATGTTACGGCTTTGTTTTCTTTTTTTCTAGGAGTTAATATATGAGATATTAGCCCACTTATCAGGCATATCAGGTATTAAGAGAAATCAGTGGTATTGGTAACCTACCTAGTTGTGAAAGAAATATGGATCTAAGGAGTTTAAGCTACACTTCTCTTTTCGAATTTAAAACGATATAGGAAATGACTGCTTCAATCTAATGAATGTAACAGAGTTATGTACTGACGAGTGGAAATGATATTGGTTCCTTCTGATGAATAAGCTCATGGGCAAGGTGTTGCTATTTTCTTAAGAGCATGAAACAAACTTCTCGTTAAACAGTAGTATAACAGTGCAATCTCATGATAATATTCTGTCCTAAATTATAATTCGTTTTAACTTTTCTACACACGCGTATACTCCTCCATTTCAAATTACTAGTCGTTTTAGCTTTTATACACACTGCCGTTGCCGGTCCCAAGCCCGCGATGAGAAAATATGGAGGGTTGTGTTAGGTTTGGCGAACCAGCGTAAAAAAAATTAGCCACTCTAATGGAAATGAAACCCATAAGAAATTCGTTGGGGCGTAACCCTCTTAGCGACGCGCTACATCGGAACCCGGGTGTGGTGTTAAATAGGCAAGGGCCGGGTCGTCTTCCCCTTAGGGGCGCGTCGTATCGTGATCCGGGTACGATAATAAGTGAGCAAGGGTCGGGTCGTCGCAGCCTCTGTGGCGCGCTACATCTGCGCCCGGGTGTAGTGAAAAATGAGCAAGGGTCTTCGCATTTCTCTCGACGGGTGCGAAGGGTAAGGAAGCTAGCCTAGCCAACTAGGATTCGTCTAGGTAGTTGGAACGTAGGGTCTCTAACAGGTAAGTTAAGAGAGCTAGTCGATGTAGCAATTAGGAGGCGTGTAAATATTCTATGCGTGCAGGAGACTAAATGGAAGGGCCAGAAGGCGAAGGAAGTGGAGGGTTCTGGCTTCAAGCTTTGGTACACGGGGACAACCTCGGGTAGGAATGGTGTAGGCATCTTGATCGATAAGAGCCTTAAGGATGGAGTTGTAGATGTTAGGAGGCAAGGCGACCGGATTATCCTAGTGCGGTTGGTTATTGGAGATTTGGCTCTGAATGTGATCAGTGCCTATGCCCCTCAGGTAGGTCTTAGTGAGAGCTCCAAGAGTCAGTTCTGGGAAGACCTTGATAGCATGGTTAGTACCGTGCCTATCAGTGAGAAGCTCTTCATAGGAGGAGACCTCAATGGCCATGTGGGTGCGACTAATGTAGGATATGAGCGAGTACACGGGGGTTTCGGGTATGGTAGTAGGAACGAAGGGGGGAGGATGTTTTGAATTTTGCGTTGGCCTACGACCTGCTGTTAGCGAATACCCTCTTTAGAAAGAGGGAGTCCCATCTAGTGACCTTCCATAGTGGACAATACTCGAGCCAAATCGATTTTATCCTTACTAGGAGAGAGGATAGACGTGCCTGCTTAGATTGTAAGGTGATACCTGGGGAGTGTGTTGTCCCCCAACACAAGCTTGTGGTGGCGGATTTTCGTTTTCGGGTACGTGCCCACCGGGACAAACGTGCCAAGATTGCGAGAACGAAGTGGTGGAAGCTTAGAGGGGAAGAGGCTCGGACGTTTAAGGAGAGGATGCTAGGCGAGGGGCCTTGGGAAGAAGGAGCAGATGTAGATGATATGTGGCTAAAGATGGCGACATGTGTTCGGAAGGTGGCCTCAGAAGTGTTTGGTGTGAGTAGGGGAGGCAAGCAGGAAGTGAAAGAGACTTGGTGGTGGAATGACGAGGTGCAAAGGGCTATTAAGGAGAAGAAGGAGTGTTTCAAACGCCTTCACCTCGACAAGAGCGCAACCAACATCGAGGGATATAGATTAGCGAAAAGGTCTGCAAAGCGAGCTGTAAGTGTAGCGAAAGGTCAGGCTTTTGATGACCTGTATCAACGGCTAGGTACGAAGGAAGGAGAGAAGGACATTTATAGGATAGCTAGGACCCGCGAGAGGAAGACAAGGGACATAAACCAAATCAAATGCATCAAGGATGGGACAGGTCGACTTCTGGTGAAGGATGAGGAGATCAAGGACAGATGGCGAGAATACTTCGACAAGTTGTTTAATGGGGAACATGAGGGTCCTACCTTCGAGTTGGACGACTCATTTGATGATACCAACAGACGCTTTGTGAGGAGGATTCAGGAGGCAGAGATCGGGGAGGCTTTGAAGAGAATGAAGGGAGGTAAAGCGATGGGTCCCGATGGCATCCCCATTGAGGTGTGGAGATGCCTGGGCGAGAGGGCGGTAGTATGGTTAACTAAGCTTTTTAACCTAATTTTCCAGTCAAACAAGATGCCGGAGGAATGGAGGAGAAGTATATTAGTACCGATCTTCAAGAATAAGGGAGATGTTCAAAGTTGTACGAACTACCGGGGGATTAAGCTGATGAGCCATACGATGAAACTTTGGGAGAGGGTTATCGAGCATCGCCTAAGAGGATTGACAAGGGTGACCCAAAACCAGTTTGGGTTTATACCTGGGAGGTCGACCATGGAGGCGATTTTCTTAGTACGACAGTTGATGGAGAGATATAGAGAGGAGAAGAAGGACTTACACATGGTCTTTATTGACCTAGAGAAGGCGTATGATAAAGTACCGAGAGACGTCATGTGGTGGGCCTTGGAAAAACACAAAGTTCCAACTAAGTATATTACCCTCATCAAGGATATGTACAAGGATGCGATGACTTGTGTTCGAACATGCGATGGCGATACCAGTGACTTTCCAATTAAAATAGGACTACATCAGGGGTCAGCATTGAGCCCTTATCTATTTGCTTTGGTGATGGATGAGGTCACAAGGGACATACAGGGTGATATCCCTTGGTGTATGCTCTTTGCTGATGATGTGGTGCTAGTTGATGAGAGTAGGGTAGGGGTTAATATGAAGTTAGAGCTGTGGAGACACACGTTAGAGTCGAGGGGGTTCAGACTGAGTAGGACCAAGACCGAGTATATGATGTGCGACTTTAGCCCGACTAGGCATGAGGATGGGGACGTTAGCCTCGAAGGTCAAGTGGTGGCCAAGAAGGATACTTTCCGGTATCTAGGATCAATGCTTCAGAAAGATGGAGACATTGATGAAGATGTTAGATATAGAATTTCAGCCGGGTGGTTGAAGTGGCGGCAGGCTTCGGGCATCCTCTGTGACAAGAAGGTGCCACAGAGGCTAAAAGGTAAATTCTATAGGACGGCGATTCGCCCAGCGATGCTATATGGTGCTGAATGTTGGCCTACAAAAAGGCGACATGTCCAGCAACTGAGTGTAGCAGAGATGCGTATGCTGCGCTGGTTCTGCGGGCATACAAGAAGGGATAGAATCCGGAACGATGAGATTCGAGATAGGGTCGGGGTGGCACCTATCGATGAGAAGTTGATTCAACATCGGTTGAGATGGTTTGGACATGTACAACGGAGGCCTCCTGAGGCGCCGGTGCGTAATGGAGTTCTAAAGCGGGGCGATAATGTAAAGAGAGGTAGAGGTAGACCTAGACTAACTTGGGACGAGACGGTTAAGAGAGACCTTAAGGAGTGGAATATCGCTAAGGAATTAGCTATGGATAGGAGCGCTTGGAGATTAGCAATTAATGTACCTGAACCGTGACCTTTGTTACTTTTTGTTTAACCCCTAACCCTTCCTTTGGCTTGTGTACTTTTTGTGTTTCTTATTCTTGTTTTCTGTGGGTTTCATCTCTAGCCTACCCCAACTTGCTTGGGACAAAAGGCTAAGTTGTTGTTGTTGTTGTTGTTGTGTTTAGCTTTTATAAATTTATATACTTTGCTATGCACCTATTAGCAAAACTATAAATCTAGGACGGAGGGAGTATTTTTTATACATTTAGATATATACTATATCTAGATATATAGAAAAACTATATATCTAGAAAAGTCAAAATGAATTGTAATTTGGGACGAAGGAAGTATTATTTGCTTAAAAAAACTTATGATTATACTTTATGCAATATAATGGTGACGGTGACAAAAGGGTGATGTCTACTTCGCCTGTAATGACGCCTCAGTCATATAAAATTTTTAGTGCGTATCCCACCCTTGCTCCGCCAAGATTGATGCACGGTCGGTAATCACGAAGTCGGCCAATATTGGGAAACGGTGAATCAACAACAGACAACTCAGTTTCTTCATACGCTGGGAAACGTTGTATAGCATCACCGACAGCAACGTACGTAGGTCACAGAAAAATTCAACCAACAACGATGAAACATATAAGCGCAATTAGGCCCTCTCTAAAGAAATAAAGGAAGCAGCAGACCAACAATTGAACGAAAACATCAATCTCAAGGACACATCGTACTACAATAATCAAGATCTTCAGAAGAAACATCAGGAGTGGCATCATACATAACACGGCTCCCTAAGATGAACAAGTTCAACCACGTCCATGCAACTACATAACCACTAATCTATAGGACTCCTCACGATGGAAGTGATATGCAGTTGTAACTCTACATTCCTCTAAGCTGATAGCGCTCCGAAAGTGCACAAAGCAATCATCCGCGCAGTGGTCGTCACTGCAGAATAAAAGGCAACAATGTTATTCATCAGTCAAAAAAGAAAGTCAACATATGAACATGGAGTACAACAAATGCCAGGATCACCGAATGGAACTGTCCTACAAAAGTTATCTTTTCATGGTTGAGGAGACAGTCTTTCAACATTGTATATTTTCCTGGTTCAACTCTAAAAGGCATAAGATTTAAGGGAACGCATGATTGTTGGGGTCCTACCTGCTGTGGGGGTTGCTGCTGCTGCTGCTGCTGCTGCTGCTCCTCCTCCTGTGCTGGTTGTGCTGGCGGTGGCTGCTGTTGAGGTGCTGCCTGTTGCTGCTCATAGTTGCCATAACCAGGGTATCCATAATAGTTTTGCACGCTTGAGTCTTGTGCATTGGGCGCACTGTAGCCATAACCTTCATAACCCTGCTGTTGGTATCCATAGTAGCTGTTTCCGTTATACTGGCTGGTGGCATCTTGCTGGGGCGCCTAAAGGGATAAATTCAGGTTAATCAACGTTAAATGCGAGCATTCAGCAAAAGTTAAGATTCTACTTTCCACACAATACCTGTTTGTTTTGAGGACTACGACCCCATGAAAGCCGAACATTCTGCCCACCAATCAGGCTCCCATTGAGCATACGGATTGCTTCCTCAGCAGACGACCTAAAAGTATGGCAAGCCAATTGAGCAACAAAGAATTAGCTTACAGATATCAAGTCAGAACGGTCAGCTAAAGAGCTTCAAGAATTTATGAACCTGCTGGTAAATTGAACAAATCCACAACGCTTGCCTACAGGAATCTTCACATAGGCAATTTCTCCGTATGGAGTAAAAGTTTGCCTTAGATACTCCTCATTTACATTGGAATCTAACCCACCCACAAACACCTATTGCAAAATAATGGAAGATAAGGTAACAGCAATTCCTAGTTTATTCTTTTTCCGAAAAAAATACTCACTGTTGTATTGTTTGGATCATTCTCCGAAAGATTTCCTTGAGAGCTCTGGTATGCTCCTGCAAATACACATACAGACACCATCAGAAACAAAGCTGGCAAACCAACAAGGAATAATAAGCTCATACTAACACAGGAGATACATAGTGTTGCTATTGTCAGCACAAAATATAATAACCTAACATATCAATAACCCAAATAACTGAAGCCCATGCAAATAAACAAATAAAGAAATGCTTAGCATCCCAATAGAGGCCAGAGGAATAACACAAGGGCTGTTCACTGCATGTACCAGATTGGCTGACACATAAGAAATTTCCCATAGGCCCTTGTCTGTTAGTACAGCAGGTCAGATACTCGGATTAACATGACACCCTGCATCTGTAGATCACCCCAACTATTTTCCAGAAAATGTTTCCTTGATGTCAAAGTGTAAGTGCGCTACTACAGGCATGAAGTGTATTCCTAATGGTTTAGTTTATTCTTTTATCAGCAAAAGAAAAAGTTAACTGTGTTGCCATGCCACCCCCAACTCCCAAGCCCCAACTCAAAGCATCGTGCAGTCAACAAGATTGCAACATAGATAAACAAAAAAAGAAAATCAGCACTATTTGAATAATATCTAGAAAGCAAAAAAACATTAAGTGAACAAATATGCATAACTTCAAAAAGGGGTACTCGGAGCATACTAATGAAAAATAAAAGCAAATGGAATCTGCAACATGGTACAACATGGAATAAACTAGATAACCTGGACGTGGAATTAAGTGCAGGGACAAGCAATGAAAAGTTGAACAATAAAGAAAGAATATTTTCTGCACTGCAGAAGAATTTGGAATGAATCCAGAACATGGTAAATTGAGTAAACCAGATAAACTAAAAGTAAAACTAAGTGCTTTCATCACTACATTGCTGGAATAAACCAAATAAATACGCTACAGGTGTTACTAGGTGAGGATACAAGAAAGTCAGAGTTGAGAAAAAATAATACTAAGATATGATAGATCGTCTGAAAATTATACATATAAACTATTACAAGTACTGGAGCATGATGGGCTACTAGTAAGTTTAAAAAAAACAGAAAGAATTGGAAGACCAGAAATAAGTCTAGATAAGTAACGTCTGGAGAGTGAGAACACATACAGCATAGTTGGCCCTCTAAAGTATTTTAGAACCAAAATCTCACAAATTAAAACACTGACCTAACTTACAGGAGACAGCTGAAGACATTTCCAGGCCCTAAATGCAGATGGCATGGCATCCTGCTTTGAGAAACACGAATTCTGCTCAGAGGTTTATTACTTGGTTATGTTTATGTTATCCCAATCTTAGACTTAAAAGAAAGAGCTGGAAGGAAATGTCTGTTTACAGCAATAGAAGGAACGGCCGGTTACGCTGAGGTAGACTGGCTAATAAGAAAACAGCTATGAAAACTAGTTCATCCAGCAAGAACAGTGAAATCAGAATATGTTGGCTTAGTACTAAAAAAGATACTGTGATGCACTTAGATGCTCTCGTAATCAGTACCCCTCTAGGATTCTATGCAAGCAAGTATGAAACAACGGAAAAGGGGAATAAACCTATACAAAAATGTTCCACAGGTACATACCATTAGTTGTGTATGTCTGCTGAGCATCCATATTCTTCTTGCTAGCTGCAGGTCCAATCCTCATGTGCCTTGTAGATAACATCATTCCATTCATCTCAGTCATTGCACGTGTCTGCTCATTCAGATCTTCAAAGCGCACGAAACCATATCCTTTGGGGCGCCCAGTGACCCTGTCAATAACAACTTTGGCCCCTCTAACTGAAGGGTAGCTAGCTCTGAACACCTCTTCCAACATGGAGTCAGTAACATCAGCAGCCAAATCACCAACAAATATCGTGTGATCAGAACCACTGTCTCCACGCTTATCCCCAGCACTAGCTGAAGCCCAGTTTAGCTTAAAAGCCATGTCAACATTCGGCATCATCCGCCCATTGAAGTTCATCAGAGTATATTCCGCAGCAGCTCGGGAGTGAAACTCGATAAAGCCATAACCTTCAGACTGCCCACTCTGTTTGTTCCGTATAATTTTCACATTGGCAATCTGCAGTTACTTGATCGTATTAATACCAATAAAAATTACTTTTAACAAAAGGATTATGCTGCCCGTCATACAACAAGAACAGTAGATCAACTAAAATTTACTACAGAAACTTATTATTTAATCCAGACATTGAACTTCAAAAGTTGGCAAAACAAACAAGTGACCTAGCAACACACTACCAATCCTGATATAACATGACAAGTACTGCACATTTTGCCTTTCAAATCTTTATATAAGTTTGTCATAAATTCACCAATGTGCCAATTAATGATATAATAAGAAACACATTGCAAATTGTACATTACAGAACCTAGAATTAGAAGTTCAAAACGATGAACAGTACGACCTAGTATTAGTGTATACAGCCTAACCAAATAAATATGCATGTTCTGGGCGTTAAAACCTAACATCTAGATTAAAATAGTATGCAATGTAAGCGTCTTAGCCCCTCAAAGGAAACACTTGACCAAGCAACTGTTGTCCAAAACCAGAACAGAAAACATAAATAAGAGCATCACAGCTACTACAGCCGCACGCATATCAAAGGGGAAGATAGAAGTGTCACCTGCGGCGCCACGGCCGCGAAGGCTTGGTAGCTAAGGTAGTTCTCGTCCATCCAGTACTGGAGATCCCCGATCCAAAGAGACCTGATCTCGCCGCTTCCCGGCGCGGTCCCGTATTGCTGCTGCGGCGCGTACTGCTGTGGCGGAGGCGTGTACTGCTGGGGTGGTGGAGGAGCGTACTGCTGGGGTGGCGGAGGAGCGTACTGCTGTGGCGGGGGCGCGTACTGCTGCGGCGGCGGAGCGTACTGCTGCGGCGGAGGAGGATACTGCTGCTGCTGGCCCCACGGCTGCGGGGGCGGCCCCGGCTGGTAGTACTGCTGCTGCTGCTGGTAGTACGGTGCCGGTGGCGCCTGCTGCTGCTGCGGAGGCGGCGCCGGGGCCGGGGCCCCAGAGCCCTGCGGCGGGGCCGGGCCCTGCTGCCCGTTCATCGGCGGCTGGTGCGGCGGCTGCATCTCGTCCCCTGCAAGGCGGCGAAACCCTAGGGCGCGGAGGCGAGAGCGAGAGGAAGGGCTTTGGAATCTCGATGCGGGGAGATAGAGGCGAGGCGCGTCGGGGTTTTATATGGGCCGGGCCGGGCCGCTGCACCGAATCCGTTCCGGAAGCACCATCCGGTTCGTAACGGGCCCGGATGAGCTACGATTTCCAAGCTGTCACGATTCCCCTTGTGAGTTTCGCAACAAAAAAAAAACACCTTAGTTGGGTGTGCTTAGTTTGAGCTCGAATTTGGAACGGAGCCTGATCTTTTTTAAGGGAAATCATACTCGATTATGGTATCCGCAATATTCGTGCACACCAAATTCGATTATGCCAAGATCATCACGCAAAGATTTTGATGTGAAACTCTTCCAGTTTGCTGTCATTGCTTGGGCGTTGTGGACTAATCGAAATAAGACGTCGATAGAAAAAAAAATTCCTTTATCTCCGTTTGATGTCTTGTTCAAAATTGAAATGTTGCTGCAAATCTCAAAAAAAAAAAATGTTGCTGCAGAAATGGGGAGTCCTGCTGACGGAAGAAGACCGACGAAAGCTTGCGGAGGTGGTGCGATGGAGAAAGACGACGATGCCGCAAGCTATACTGCAAGGCGGAGATGATGCTTTCTGGAGCTGACTTTCTTCTCTGTCTTTCTTGTCTTTCGAACTTCAGTGTCTCGGTTGCTGTTTGTGAGCTGTTCCTTTTTCTGTTTTCGTTCAGTAGCGGTGTGGTGCTTGCTGTCAAAAACTGTGTCGCGTAGTCTGGTTAAGCTGGCAACCCCAGCAGCTCTGTAAGAACTTTTTTATGCTTTCTATAAAAGCAGGAGAGTTCTCTGTTTCAAAAAAAAATCACGCATGTCTTGACCTATTCTTCTATGCCACGATGCACCTCAGTAGGCGCGTTCCATGACACAAGCTGAGGCCTGATGTGATGCCACGACTGCACGAGTCACCTGATCGTGCAGCTGCTTGTAAAAACGCATGCAAAATGCAGTGTTCAGGCACGTAGGAAACTTCAGCACCGTGCAATTATTGAAACTAAACCCAAAAAAGAAGAAGAATCATATGCTTCCAGTGTTTTCCTCCTTGAAAAGAAAATTAGCTTCAAGTTTGGGCTGTTTTATTTAAACAAAGCTTTCCGCTTTGATGACAGACGAGACGACCACCAATCTCCACCAGACATCGCCGCGCTGCTGACCTCTAAAACCGTCCATGGCGGCGTGTGATTGTCGAGATGATCACCTTGTTTAGTGCCGGAGGAAGACGCCGCTGACGCCATCCGGCTTCGGCCGTTTCTGCGTGAGAATGAATGGCCGCCCCGGCCGTGAGCTTGACGCCTTGCGGTGCCGTTTGTCAACGATGCGTTCAACCCTGGCTGCATAATTTACTTTCAGATTGAGCCGAGCGTTCTTCTTATATTTTTTTTGATCGTTACCTTTTGGATTTTCAGTTCAAATAGCATCTTTAGAAAAAAAAGACGCGTTCATGTCGAGCCTTTGATCAAAAGCTTGAAGTTTCCGACAGTCAGACTGTTTCTGGTAGATGCCCTTGACCGAGTGTGAGACACGAGTAGCTTAGTTTGTAAACTTTCAGTTGAAACGCTTTTTTTTTAAACAGGTTCTGCCAAGCGTTTCATTCAGACTTGAACTTTCCATCGATTTTCTTTTCAGTACGGTCTGCATTTTCCTTGCGAAGCTGATGATGAGGTCATTTTTATCATTTATTAGTAGCTGCCGTGGGCGAAATACCAGTTGCTTGCTTGGATTCAACATGATAATCATTGTGTGTTCAGCTATTCTACGCCAAATGGTCAGCGATTCAGCATGGGTTGGACCACGAATCTGCTTTCTCCTCTACCATAAACAACTGCTCACTCTCCTTTCATGTTGCACTAGACAGGCCACATGCTCTAATAATCTCATCCATCAAATGGCATGGGTGCCCTTTATTTGATGTTAAGCTAAGCGTGACTTTTTCGGCTGCTTGTTTATGATGATCAGTAGTTGACTCTGGGGAGAACACGAGTTGCTTAGCTTCAAAACGTTTACTGTGTGCTCAGCTGTTCAAGGCCGAGAAAATGGGGGGAGTTAGACCAGAAATCTACTTTCTCATCTACCATAAACAACCGATCACACTCTTTCTTTTGCTCTCAACAGGAAACGTGCTCCAATCCATTGGGTAGTAGGTATTTGTCAAGGTAAGTGTGACCTCTAATTTTGCTTCTCTCATTGTGGATTTGTAGTATTGTTTAACCAACTTCCAGAAGATGGAAGGAAGAAACACAAAATGCATGAACATAGCACTTTTTTTTTTGAAATACAAGACGCAGAAGTGAGATTTGTACGCAAGTATCTGATTGAAGATTCAGAGTTGCATGTATACAAGAGGAACAGGTAAGATGAGTGTTTTTTAATCGATCATGTCAATCTTGCTCCAGATCAGCATGGATCAAACAAACCATACTGCAGAGTGCAGGAACAAAAAAAAAACCCGGCAGATCCAGAAAATGAGGACGGCTGGATACAGACGTTGCTGGAATGCTGGATCAATGGAAAACATCTAGTAAGAACAAGGTACAATGCGGCAGAAACTAGCAAAATCTATGTAAAAAGGAAAGAAACTAGTGGAGAATAAAAAGAAATATCTGGCTTCTGCAGAACTGGCAGAGCAGGATTCCAGAACACAGCAAGGCATGAAAATGCAAAACCTGAAACAGGGGCATTGTTTGATTTCTACTACTATTACACATTCCGTATGTATATGATTCCTTCCACCACCTAATTAAACTGATACAAATTGTGATCCCAAACCTCTCAGCAAAGCTCAGATGTTATTAGCCATTGCTTTGATCCACACGAGAACACCAAAAACAAAAACAAAAACAAAAAAACATGGCAACTTTCCTTCTTTTTCTTTCCCCGGAAAGCGAGGCATCAAGAAGGCGACCCTGCGGGCTCCCCTGATCCCTGCTGACCTCCGAGCGCGATGAGCCTCCTCAGGTTCCTGAGGTGCCTCTGCAGGGTCCGGCACGCCCGCACCCTGACGCTCCGGATGGCGAGCCTCACCTTCTTCAGCCGCACGCCAATCCTGGTCCTCACCCGCGCCAGCGCCGGCGGCCGGAACCGCGCCGCGGGGCTCTTCTCCTCCAGCACCTTGTGGATCAGGTACTGCGCCCTGAGGTGCCGCGCCTCCTCCGCGTCCACCTTCTCCACCTTGGCGTACGAGAACGGCGTCGACGCCCTCAGCAGCAGCATCTTCGCGACCGACGCCGCGTTGTGGCTAGACAGCAACGACGACGATGGCGCGACGAGGAGGATGAGGAGGAGATCAGGAGGAGGCTTCTTTGTGTGAGCTTCTTGCCGCTACCCGTCTGTCCTGGGACGTGCGCGCCTGCTATATAGGCTGGTGCTCGGTAATTGGTAGGGCTCCTGCAGGCTGGCGCTCGCCTATATTTTTTGGAATTATTGATGAGATCATGAGGGTATTAGTTGGACAGGCCGTGTCAATGTTCATAAACATTGTTTAATGCTTGCATCTCCGAGTTTATTTATTTATTTTCTCTAGAACCATTTTGCATTTTTTTTCCAAGCTCATGACAGATTGCCCAAAAACGATGGACGACATGGTCACATCATTCCTATAGGAAACTTGAGTCACATCTCGGTATCTCTCTCCGTCTCTCTCGTCCAAGAGAATAAGAGCACTTTAGATTCATTGGTTCTATACATGACGAACAGATTATGAGCTCTGAATGCGATTTCGGGTACTCGGGGAATTTTGCGCTCCCATCTGATCTCAAACAGTGAAGCGTAGCTGTCTGTCCCTTTCTCCCTTCAAACAGAAACAGGGTACTCCCATCCATGGATTCCAAATTTCTTATGGCATTTAAACATCAAGTCCGGACCTGTGAGGTACCACGGTGCTAGTGTGACCGCGAGGATTATGTGCTCCCGTTCCATGTGCCCCTGAAGCCTGAAACTTAACAGCGACGAGTTTTAAATCGAAACAATTCCAGCCCAAGTTAACCATAAGGTTCGCCCCTGGTTCTGGTTTGAGATACATATATCAGTAGTACTCGCCATCTTCAAACTTCGTCACTGGATTGGCTGAGACACAAACTGAGTTGTCTTCTCCCTCTCCAAGCAAATAAGCACTTCCCAGAATACAGTACTTCTTTAATTAAAAAAAAACTACTTTTTTTTCAGCTTCTCATCAGAATCTCAACCAACCGGAGAGGTCCTTTCCGAACTGGTCTCCTCAGAGATTCCCGTTGCCGCTAATCAACACATGTCAAGGACTACTCAAGGCTGTGCTCCGATGCAAGTCAACTGATGATGAGGGCATAAACAATGGCGATCGTCAGAGGCAAACCGCATCCGGTCCAGGCAGGCCTGCACTAGATGTCTCGCTTCGCGCCTGGGAACTATTGGCTCTGATGCATCGCCCAAAGGCCAAAAAGGTCAGTTTCTGACCTCCATTATCACCTAAACATGTCGCCCCTGCCGGCACTCGTGACCTGTGAGGTCACTGAAAGAGCCAGATGAGGCATGATTCCCCTTACTAAATTCAAGCAGGTCAAAATGTTAGAAAAACCCGGGTAAGTATTTTCTTTCATGTCATCCTTATCAGCTGATTCTATGTTGTTTGTCATGAATGCTTTCGCCTCCTCCTCGATCTTGTGCTAGTTTTTGAGGTGAGTTGGTTCGATGAATGCATAACGAGTTAATAGTAGGATGAAATATAGAGTTTCTCACAGCTTCTCAATCTTGTCGTACTGTTGCAGACACGCAGTCTTCAGCTCAACATTTTCATCTGAAACCCTGCCGTCTCGGGCCTGAATTTTTGTCATATCGTCTCACTGCAATATCCAGCCTTGCAGAAAAGAATTTGTTTCCAGCAAGCACAGCACGGCCACGAGGTTCCATAAGATATGCACATAGTGGTGAACGCCTGATCAGGTCGTCGAAGAAAACTTCTCCTGAATGCTACCACATGCCATTTTTCCAGTTGAAACAGCTCCATTTTTCTGTTGACGAATTTGTGCTGAATTTATCATCTGAACTCATGGCTCCTTCATGTATCAAAGGATGAGGCAAGATAAGGCCTGGAGTCCATTATTTGTCTCTTCGGTTGTTGCCTCCTGCATACTTCAGAATTTCTAAATCCAACCAGGTCTGCTGCCTGCAGGGCAATGCTAGGGTTCATGGACTAAACAATTTCAGTAATCGCGATGGCTTCATTCTAGTGTAGCTTTCAGTAAGGCCACTTGCCTTATTCTTGGTAATAATTGTACCAAAGGAGTAGCAAAGCATCGCAACTTGTGCCTCCAATTAGAATCATTAGGTGACGGCAAAGGATTAGCTTGTGTGTTCTGAAATAGCATGATGCATGATCTCATATGAAATTGACTGAAACATGCATTAGTGCATTACCGATTCTTGTGGTCAATAATTGCAGTTAGCAGTGGCTGATGGGATGGCTCCAAAAAAGTACTGGAGATCAGATCAGAGATAGACACAGCACGTTTGGTTCAGAGCCACACCTTGCCAAGATGTTCATAGACTAAACAATTTAGTACCTGCTTCTTTTAGGGGAAAAGAAAGAGATGATTTTAGTAACTGAAGCGAAGTCGGTTCATTCTAGTACTTATTCATTAAGGCAGGTTGTCATATTTCTTTGTAATGATTGTTGCAAGAAATAATAAAGCATTCTGGTCGGTGCCTCAAAAGGGTATCATGACCCATAGGGTGAGGAGGAATAGTGTGCCGGTTCTGAAATAGTATGACCTCATATGAAACTGACTGAACTGCACATTAGTGCATTACTGAATTTTCTTTTGAGTGGTCTATCATTGCAGAATTGGATCAACTTGCAGCAGCATGTTGACTCTCCATCCACTCCTGACATCACCAATCACTCCTTTGTTTGCAAGAAGAGGCTGCCTTGTGTCGCCCCACTTGTCTAATCTTTTCCTCGCTTCTTCGACCTACATTCAGAAAAAAAAGGGCAGATAAAATTACAAGTTAAAAACTTCCATTTTTGTTGTGCAGGACTCAGAGAAGACTAATTGAACAAAATAAAACGGCCACACAATCAAGCAGGCAATGGATGGAATAATTGCCCTAAAATAGCGCATCGGCGCATAACTTAGATGTGGCTCGGCAGTCGGCATGTGAGGTAGATTTGAGGATCATCTGTCAGCAATATTGTCTGTCAGTGAAGCGAGTGGCTACCGAGGAATATGATGATAACCAGAGGTGGCTTTTACCTCCCTGTTCCCATCAGTCCTGAACGTGATCCAGATCAGAATAAGTGTTTGCATGAGGGTGCCCCCAATCATGCCTCCCCACAATCCCTGCAACGCAGGATCCGTTTTCAGACTTGCAGATGGCTTACGGACAAGCACCCAGAGCCGTTTCCCAGTTGACTCCAGAGCTCGGAAGTCAGAACCAAGAGGTCAACTGGAAATGGACGGCGAGCTTGTAATCTCCGATGGACTGAAGCAGTGTACCTTGACGCCAAAGTCAAACTTGAATCCAAGGAGCACGCCCAGGGGTATGACGATGAGGTAGTAGCATCCAATGTTGATGTACGCGACCGTTGCTTGCCACCCACAGGCCACAGCCAACGGCAACACCTTCATTAGTTCAATCAAAAAACAAATTGCGTACCAGTTACCACCAGATCATCATTCAGAATTCAGAAATAATCTCAGGTAGAATCCAGGCTCACCTGACAACACGGGCTGGACCCCGCGGAGCACAATGGCGCCGACGAGCAAGGGGCACAGGTCGGCGACTGCGCGCGAGACGGCCTCGCCGCCGGTGAAGACGTGGCTGAGCTTGTCCCTGAGCAGGAAAGTGACGAGGCCGGCTGCGGCCGACATGAACGCCGGCACCGCGGTGACCATCCACGCGGAGAACGCGGCGGACCGGGGGTTGCCGGCGCCCAGCTCGTTCCCGACTCGCACACTCTAGCGCAAACTTCATCAGATCAGAATACATTTTTTTTAAAAACATCATTTTCGGCGCGTTCTTTCTTGCAAATTAAATCCAGGTATCCTACTGTAGAGACACATGCTCGTTGGAGCAGTGAAGTCTGAACGCGCGGCCTGGTCTTCTCCCGACCGCGCGTGCTCAGCGAAGAAGACAGGGCTCGGGCGGCTCTCCACGCCGGCGCCCCCCTGCCGCGCCCCCGGCCGCCGCCCGCGGCCCCCCGACGCGCCCCCCGCCGCCGGCCGCCGCCCCCCGACGCGCCCCCCGCCGCCGCCCGCCGCCCGCCGCCCCCCGGGCCGGCCCCGCCGCGCCCAAGCCGCCGCGCCCACTGCCGCGCCGCCCGCAGCCGCGCCGCCCGCCGCGCCCCCCGACGCCGCCGAGCTCCCGCCGCCGCCCCCACCCCGACCTCGTGCCCACACCCCCCCCCGTCCTCGTGCCGCGCCCGCCCCTCGCCCACTCCTCCGATCCGGATCTAGCGCAAGCTCGGGCTCGGCCTGGGCCCAGGCTCCCGCCGCGGCGTCCCCGCAGTCGTCAGCTCGAGCTCCCGAGGTGCGTGCCGCGCGGATCCGTGCTCCTCCCCTGGCGATTCTTCGGGTTTTGTCGTTCTTGAGTGTTTTCCGTTTGGTTCACGCGGAAAGGAGAGGTTTTTAGGCCGTTCCTCCTGCTGATTCCGCCGGGCGTGGTGGATTTGATGGAGACTGGCTCGTTTTTTAGGAGGAAATTTGGTGGGATTGGTGTGAAAGGGAGGCGCTTTCGACTGTTCCCGTAGTTGACTTTCGTAGGATTTGGCCGGTAGAGAAGGATTTTCTAGTACTCATTTTTGGGGCAACCATCGTCGTATGCGGTGGAACAAATGCTGCTCCACCGTTGTGTTGAATAATTTGTGCCTGTGCTCATTTTCGTGTGCCTCCTGGGCTACATCTGATTTACTTCTCGTAATGCAAAAATCCCTGGTACCAGTTATGCTTGGTTTGATATGAGCGATATTGCTTGTGTTTACAAACGATGCATATGCATCTGCTATTATTGTACTGTCTTGTCTCTTTTCTTTTTATGTGTAGTGGTTACTAGTGCAAGTTAACATGTACTATGGAATCTTTTGATAAAAGTCCGGTATCTGTATTTCGTTGTACTAAAAGTTGAAACTCATGGTGTTCTGTAGAGAGAATGTTAGTTATTTTCTCACAAAGTTACTCTTAATCAAGTATAAGTATCATGCTTTCTTCGCAGTACTTTGTAGTCATTGGACGCATCAGCAGTCATGAAGCATGGAAAATTCTTATACAATTCTGTTTCTCATTTTACTTAAATGTTTCTGTGTTACCAATATTTGTATGCATGCACAGACAGCTTTGTGTTATTAACTGCATATTCATTTGGCAACCTTGATATTTTGTTATCAGATTCTTGCTTTTGCCCTTGGAATCCATGTCACAAAGTTGAGAACAATTGTCCAGTATTCCAGTATGCACTTATCTTTCAAATCTATTTGTTGTAAACTTGTAGTAAGCAAAAGTAGTAGGATGCACAAACATTATCTCTTCTTATTAGACAGACTATTCAATTATTCATGGCATCTAGCATTTTTCTGTTCTGTCAACTGATCAATCTTAGATTAGAAGGTCACCTTTTTATTCTTAGCTGTGTGATCTTTCCAGCATGTTATGAACTAATTGATTGCTTAGCTTTTCTGTTTACACATCTAGTTCCTAAGCTTTACTTTCTGTGTTTGATTCAATTGGTAACCTACCTTGTGATTCTTGTGAAGACAAGACTAGCACTAGATAAAAGCAACAATCTGAAGTCTAAATCACACATTTGGCTTGCAAAAGAAAACATTATGCATATCTGCAGGCTTGTAGCATTATCATGGATGCCATATATAAGTTACAGTTGTCATGCATAGTTGCATACGTGTGTTAGTGTGCCCATGTTGATGCAACCTTGCTAGGTTTTTCTAGAATTTCAGACCTAATGAGATGTAAATTATGAATATTTTTGATCATTCTTTTTATTGACACTAGTATGGCTGAGAAGGCGGTGTGGGATAAGGAAAATGTGAAGCAGTTCTGTGACATATGCATGCGTGAGGTTAATGCTGGGCATAGGCCATTAGGTCATTTGAATAGAGTCGGATGGAAGAATGTTGCAGAAAAGTTTGAACATAAAACTGGTCGGAAACTAGAACATTTGCAACTCAAGAATAAATGGGATGCTCTCAAAAGAAGTTATACTATTTTATTGGAGTTAAAAAATGCTGCCACTGGACGTGGTTGGAATGATGAAAAGCAGACTGTAGATTGTTCAGAAGAATGGTGGAGCGAGCATCTTGCAGATGATGGGATGTCGACAGTGCATTATCCTCCCAAACGCACCAGTTTTTTAGCTCCTAAACTAATTGATTGTCTAGATACAGGTAGCGGTGGAGTTTGAAGTGCTAATCTCCAAATGCAAGCATGCTACTATCATCCCCATTTTCACTGAATTAAACACTCCTGCGAATTTGATTGATCACTCCAATAACGTGTCATGCTAGTTCCATATCGTTGCTTTGGTAGTCTATGCTCTAAGCTGATTGCTTGTGTTTAAAGAGAAGTTCTGTCCATTTCCATGTTCTTGACACTAACATTAATCTGAGGGACTGCTCTTTTGGGATTTCCTATATGGAGGCTTCTACGCTGTCTCAGACTCAGTATTCATCAGACTCAGTATTCATCTTATAACCTTGTTTTTTTTTGAACAGTTTGTGCTGTGGTATTAACTGTTGTCATGGGAGTAAGATATGTCAAAACAAGAAAGATAATGCCCGCTGGAATTATTGCTGCTATCAGGTTTGTTCAAATCTCTCTCGTGTATGGGCATGAGCTTGTTGCACCAAGTTCTTTTATATGTATTCTAATTTCTATATGGTACATGATTTGGGCCACATGTTAGCTCAGTAAGTAAATTTTGTTTGTCTATGTGGTGCACAAATATGTTCGGTTTGTTGTAGCCAAACTAATGTAACCCAATACATAATAAGCTAATCCTCAGTAAAAAAAATGATGGCTTCTTGTGCAGTTTTCTGCTGGTGTTTAATTGAGACTTGAGTGCATTGCAACCTGGTGCTTCACATGGATATATGAATACGCTCTCTTTTACAAAAAAGTGTCGCCGCTCTTTTGACATCAGTGCAATCCATTTTAGTTTCATTGTTTACATAATTCTTTTTTAAGGTCAGACTATATACTGATTGTCTGAACCTACTGAAAAACACTCGCCAGCGCACCGTTTGTAGAAAATTCCAGTTTATACTGCTTTCGCAGCTACAATGACTATGGCTTGGAAGTTGCTACATACTATTCAGCTTTACATTGATATGTCTCTATCTGTGACTTGGGGAACTCCTTTTTCAGTTTTCAGTTGTCTTTTAAAGCATAATAGAGTAGCACCAACCATGCAAACAGTCCCCATCTGCTCTAAACAACATGAGTTATTTAGTTCTTGAGTTCCAACTCTTTAAAAGATTTACCCGCTGTACATGAAGTGCTGAACAAGGTTGCAAAAATTTGACTACGCATTCCTGTCATGTTATCCTTACACATTAGTTTTCAGTTGTCCTAGCCTTCTGTCTTGACAGTTGACGGCACTATGCTGCTCATCTTTTATTCATTTGCAGTGCAATCGTGTTGATATTTTACGTGTACAGGGTATCAACTGGTGGTAACAAGTTTTACGTCCCGGTGAGTGCCGAGTGAGTCAGCTGGAGACAAATATTTTACGTGTACAAGGTATCAACTGGTGGTAACGGTAATCTTCTGCCGCGACCTTCTTGTACCCTGCTTCTTTCCTTGTCTACCGTCTCTTCTCCTGAAGGAATTCCTTGAGCCCCCGGAGCGCCACGTCGACATCCTCGCTCCTCAGTAGCATCTCTGACACCTCGGCCGGCGTCACGTCCACCGCCGAGAGCAGCGCCTGGATCTCCGGGAACAGCTCGTGATCGTCGACGAGGAAGTAGTTCCTTGTAGCGTCCTCCTAGCCGCAGTAACCCATGTAGATGTGCATGTCCATCCGGCCCGGCCGGAGCAGCGCCGGGTCGAGGCGGTCCCTACAGTTGGTGGTGAAGACGATGATTCTCTGCTCGTCGCACGTCGACCACAGCCCGTTGATGAAGTTGAGCAGCCCGGACAGAGTGAGAACCTTCGGCGGAGTTGCTCCCTGCCAGTGCGTGTTCATCGGCCAGCTATCGTCTGACGAGTCGGATGTGTAGCCGGGGTCCAGTTCCTCGACCAGCTCCGGCGCCTTGGCGTCTTTCCTCGACGCGGTGGCGTCGAAGCAACAGTCGATGTCCTCGATGACGAGGATCGACTTGTTGGGCATGTGGATGAGCAGCTTGTGCAGCGACGAGTTGAGGCGCACCTCGGAGAGGTCGAGGCTGTAGAGGTTGAAGCGGAGGTAGTTGGCCATGGCGGCGACGAGGCTTGACTTGCCAATGCCGGGTGGCCGTAGAGCAGGTACCCGCGCTTCCATGCCTTGCCGATGCGGCGGTAGTAGTCCCTGCGCTTGAGGAACCTATCGAGGTCGGCGATGACAGAGTCCTCGAGCACCGGGTCCATGGCGAGCGTGTCGAACGTGGCCGGGTGGTGGTGGTTGATGCCGTGCCACGACCGGCCCTCGTTCATGAAGATCCGCAGCGCGCGGTCCCGCATCTGCAGCTCCTCCGCCGTGGACATGACGAAGGGCACGTACCGCTCTAGCGCCATGTCGGTGTGCTCGGCGTCGAAGCTGAGCTCGAGGGACTCCCGTGGGGAGCCGCCGCCGCCGCCCTTGCCCTTCTTCTTGTCGTCGCCGTCGGTCTCGACGGAGGTCCACGTGAACTCGACGCCGTCGAAAACGTCGACGATGGACCCCCGGGCTCCATGCATAGGAGTGTGCTCCACCTGCCGCCGCTGTTGAGCTTCGTGGCACGGGAGCGTGCGATGCAGAGCCGGCGCTTGGCGCGCGGGTCGATCCGGGTGGCCAGGTACGCGTGCGCCGCGTCGAAGAGGTGGTTCTTGCCGTACCCGGTGTCGAACTGGCGGCGGATGACGACGGTGTGGCGCTCCCTGTCGCCGCGGCCAAACCGGGCGTTCGCGGCCGCCGTGCACCACCGCACCGCGGCTCGGAGCTCGTCGGGGAGCAGCTCCCGCGCAGAGCTGCGCGCCATCACGGCGTACGCGGCGGCCGATACCGCCGTGGCCAGCGCCATCTTGTATGCGTCGAGCGCCCTCCCGGCGCCCTGCGACGGCGACAGCGACGCCGTGGCGGCCGGCGCGGCAAGATGCAGTTGATCCATGGCTCGCTGGCGGCTCCCTGCGAGCGCGTTGTGCGGGCAGCACTGTACACTGGAGTAATGCGATGTGGTGTTTTGGTGTGTCGTGTTCTGGAGCAGTGCGAGTGAGTCAGTTGGAGACAAATATTTTACGTGTACAAGGTATCAACTGGTGGTAACGGCAATCTTCCGTCCAACGTCAACAAATAAACTCTGCAAGTATCAAACGAATAAAGGTACTCCTCAAAAACATCTTCTAGCCTTATAGGTTCTGAACTGCTAACAGCAAATACAGCAACAGACTGTACCAGATCGGGATCAACCACCCCCTGCATTTGTCCAAGACTTCAAAACTCTCAATTAGAACATCTGGGCCTATCCTGCCTTGCTACCTGGCCATTTTTAGAAATATCAAATTTGCTCCTGTGTCACGATATTTGCAAATTGGGTCTGGTAGAAAATTCTTCTCAATCTCAAATAAACCACATCTGTCACCATCCCAACCCATCACATACAAATTCCATCTATAAAGGAATAATGTCAGCCTTCTGTCATCTTATTCAAATGTCAAATGAAAGGTACCCTCAGTAGGAGTGATAAGTACTTCTGGTCAACCACCTTGCTGTTTGCTCGGCACCATGCTCGAGCTTTTCTAATAGCTATTTTCAAGCTATATTGGGTTGCTCGCAAATCATCCTGGTTTAGAATAAATCTAGCAGTATTTCCAGGGTAGTTTTGATCACGTGGCTCTTTCTTCTTTTTGCAATTATTAATGTAAGGTGTATTGTGAATTGATCTTATAGTACTTGTCACCTGGAGGAAAATGAGAGCAACATGAGTCAAACAGACTAGTAAAATGTAAAGAAAAGTAAAGAATTCTCAAAAACAATTGGGTGACATTGACGAATTTGTGTGTTTCAGAATATCAAAAACTCATTAACCAATATGTATTTCATTAAACAAAAAATATAAACTCCTAAAGGAAAATGTCTCATTTTTAAGTTCGGGACTAGCCCTCTCAATGATCACACAGAACAAAAATCTAGTAACAAACAATAGGTATTTCACCTAATATCCCATATTTCAGATAAACTACTAGGGGTAAACATTCCTGATTTGGTACGGAGGATTCACCCAATAAACTGCTATAGAAAAGCGCGGTATGCTGCTTCTCACTACTGATAAAAGATCTTTGGTTAGGTTCATCTCTGCTTTTCGAGCCTTGATATCTTCCGTCTGCTCCTCTTGCTCCATATTGTCTTCACATGCCAAATCTTTTGACTTCTCATATTTCAGTTGCGAATTCACTTCAGGTGGCCAGTGTCTTATGTCACCATCATCCTCCAGTACTGCATCTGACCAGTCTTGGCCATCTTGATAAGGAGGAGACGAGGCTGGTGTCTTCGGATCTTCATGCTCGAATTTGCTTTCATCATAAGGATCCCACAGAGAAACTCTAATGTTATGCTTTATCTCCTGGACACCAGACCGATATGATCCTTCCTCCCCGAGGATCCTCAATCTCTTGACATGGTTCTCCATTGAGAATGCGATGCAGACATTTCAAGTACAGTCCTGACGAGTGCCCATATCTCCTTACCGAAGACGATAACGGTAATATTCCATCCAACGTCAATAAATAAACCCTGCGGGTGTCAGACGAATAAAGGTACTCCTCAAAAACATCTTCTAGCCTTATAGGTTCTGAACTGCCAACAGCAAATACAGCAACAGACTGTACCAGACCGCGATCAACCACCACCCTACATTTGTCCAAGACTTCAAAACTCTCAATTAGAACATCTGGACCTATCCTGACTTGGCCTACTTTGCAATTTTTACAAAGTTCATGACAATTCGCCCTTGTGTCACGATATTTGCAAGTTGGGTCTGGTAGAAAATTCTTCTCAATCTCAAATAAACCACATCTGTCACCATCCCAACCCATCATATGTAAATTCCTTGCAGAAAAGAATAGTGTCAGCCTTCTGTCATCATATTCAAATGTCAAATGAAAGGTACCCTCAGCAGGAGTGGTAAATACTTCAGCTCCTGGCTCAAAGTGGGGAGAGAGGTCAACCACCTTGCTGTTTGCTTGGCACCATGTTCGAGCTTTTCTAATAGCTATTTTGAAGCTATGTTGGGTTGCTCGCAAATCATCCTGGTTTAGTATAACTCTAGCAGTATTTCCAGGGTAGTTTTGATCACGTGGCTCTTTCTTCTTTTTACAATTGCTAATGTAAGGTGTATTGTGAATTGATCTCACAGTACTTGTCACCTGGAGGAAACTGATAGAAACATGAGTCACACAGACTAGTAAAATATAAAGAAAAGTGAAGAATTCTTAAAAATAATTGGATGACATTGACGAATTTGTTAGCGTGATTCATGCTTAGAACCTTAAATAAAGAAATGATAAATAATGGAGAAATCACATTTGTGTGTTTCAGAATATCCATAAACTCATTAATCAATAGGTATTTCATTAAACAAAAAAAATATAAACTTCTAAAGGAAAATGTCTCATTTTTAAGTTCAGGACTGGCCCTCTTAATGATCATATAGGATAAAAATCCAGTAATAAATAATAGGTATTTCACCCAATATCCCATATTTCAGATAAACTATTAGGGTTAAACATTTCTAATTTTGCATGGAGGATTCACCCAATAAACTGCTATAGAAAAGCGCGGTATGCTGCTTCTCACTACTGATAAAAGATCTTTGGTTAGGTTCATCTCTGCTTTTCGAGCCTTGATATCCTCCGTCTGCTCCTCTTGTTCCATATTGTCTTCACATGCCAAATCTTTTAACTCCTCATACTTCAGTTGCGAATCCTCTTCAGGTGGCCATTGTCTTATGTCACCATCATCCTCCAGTACTGCATGTGACTAGTCTTGGCCATCTTGATAAGGAGGAGACGAGGCTGGTGTCTTCGGATCTTCATGCTCGAATTTGCTTTCATCATAAGGATCCCGCAGAGGAACTCTAATGTTATGCTTTAACTCCTAGACACCTGACCGATATGATCCTTCCTCACCGAGGATCCTCAATCTCTTGACATGGTTCTCCATTGAGAATGCGATGCAGACATTTCAAGTATAGTCCTGACGAGTGCCCATATCTCCTTGCCGAAGACGATGACGGTAATATTTCATGCAACGTCAAGAAATAAACTCTGCGGGTATCAAACGAATAAAGGTACTCCTCAAAAATATATCTTCTAGCCTTATAGGTTCTGAACTGCCAACAGCAAATACAGCAACCGACTGTACCAGACTGGGATCAACCACCCCCCTACATTTGTCCAAGACTTCAAAACTCTCAATTAGAACATCTGGGCCTATCCTGACTTGGACTACTTTATAATTTTTACAAAGTTCGTTACAATTCGCCCCTGTGTCACGATATTTGCAACTTGGGTCTGGTAGGAAATTCTTCTCAATCTCAAATGAATCACATCTGTCACCATCCCAACCCATCACATACAAATTCTTTACAGAAAGGAATAGTGTCAGCCTTCTCTCATCATTAATCAAATGTCAAATGAAAGGTACCCTCAGCAGGAGTGGTAAATACTTCAGCTCTTGGCCCAAAGTGGGGAGACAGGTCAACCACCTTGCTGTTTGCTTGGCACCATGCTCGATCTTTTTAATAGCTATTTTGAAGCTATGTTGGGTTGTTTGCAAATCATACTGATTAAAATAACTCTAGCAGTATTTTCAGGATAGTTCTGATCACGTGGCTCTTTCTTCGTTTTGCAATTACTAATGTAAGGTGTATTGTGAATTGATCTGATAGTACTATGAGATCAATTCAGAATACACCTTTTATTAGTAACTGCAAAAGGAAGAAAGAGCCACGTGATCAAAACTAACCTGAAAATACTGGTAGAGTTATTTTAAACCAGGATGATTTGCAAGCAACCCAACATAGCTTCAAAATAACTATTAGAAAAGCTCGAGCATGGTGCCAAGCAAACAGTAAGGTGGTTGACCTGTCTCCCCACTTTGGGCCAGGAGCTGAAGTATTTACCACTCCTGCTGAGGGTACCTTTCATTTGACATTTGAATACGATGACAGAAGGCTGACACTATTTCTTTATGGAAGGAATTTGTATGTGATGGGTTGGGATGGTGACAGATGTGGTTTATTTAAGATTGAGAAAAATTTCCTACCAGACCCAACTTGCAAATATCGTGACACATGGGCGAATTGTCACGAACTTTGTAAAAATTGCAAAGTAGGCCAAGTCAGGATAGGCCCA
Organism: Panicum hallii; assembly: GCF_002211085.1. Taxonomy (NCBI): domain Eukaryota; kingdom Viridiplantae; phylum Streptophyta; class Magnoliopsida; order Poales; family Poaceae; genus Panicum; species Panicum hallii. The sequence continues at coordinate 51,068,400 of NC_038043.1, forward strand.
CATGTTCTAATTGAGAGTTTTGAAGTCTTGGACAAATGCAGGAGGGTGGTTGATCCCGATCTGGTACAGTCTGTTGCTGTATCTGCTGTTGGCAGTTCAGAACCTATAAGGCTAGAAGATGTTTTTGAGGAGTACCTTTATTCGTTTGATACCGCAGAGTTTATTTCTTGACGTTGAATGGAATATTACCGTAATCGTCTTCGGTAAGGAGATGTGGGCACTCGTCAGAACTGTACTTAAAATGTCTGCATCGCATTCTCAATGGAGAACCATGTCAAGAGACTGAGGATCCTCGGGGAGGAAGTGTCATATCGGTCTGGTGTCCAAGAGCTAAGGGATAACATTAGAGTTTCTCTGCGGCATCCTTATGATGAAGGCAAATTCGAGCATGTAGATTCGAAGACACCAGTCTCGTCTCCTCCTTATCAAGATGGCCAAGACTGGTCAGATGCAATACTAGAGGATGATGGTGACATAAGACACTGGCCACCTGAAGAGGATTCGCAAGTGAAGTATGAGAAGTTAAAAGATTTGGCATGTGAAGATAATATGGAACAAGAGGAGCAGACGGAGAATATCAAGGCTCGAAAAGCAGAGATGAAACTAACCAAAAATCTTTTATCAGTAGTGAGAAGCAGCATACCGCGCTTTTCTATAGCAGTTTATTGGGTGAATCCTCCATGCAAAATTAGAAATGTTTACCCCTAGTATTTTATCTGAAATATGGGATATTGGGTGAAATACCTATTGTTTATAACTAAATTTTTATCCTGTATGATCATTGAGAGGGCCAGTCCTGAACTTAAAAATGAGACATTTCCCTTTAGAATTTTATATTTTTTTTGTTTAATGAAATACCTATTGGTTAATGAGTTTTTGGATATTCTGAAACACATAAATGTGATTTCTCCATTATTTATCATTTCTTTATTTAAGGTTCTAAGCATAAATCAAGCTAACAAATTCGTTAATGTCATCCAATTGTTTTTGAGAATTCTTCACTTTTCTTTACATTTTACTAGTCTTTTTGGCTCATGTTTCTCTCATTTTCCTCCAGTGACAAGTACTATGAGACCAATTCACAATACACCTTACATTACTAATTGCAAAAGGAAGAAAGAGCCACGTGATCAAAACTACCCTGGAAATACTGCTAGAGTTATTCTAAACCAGCATAATTTGCAAGCAACCCAACATAACTTCAAAATAGCTATTAGAAAAGCTGAAGCATGGTGCCAAGCAAACAGCAAGGTGGTTGACCTGTCTCCCCACTTTGGGCCAGGAGTTGAAGTATTTACCACTCCTGCTGAGGGTACCTTTCAGTTGACATTTGAATACGATGACAGAAGGCTGACACTATTCTTTTCTGCAAGGAATTTGCATGTGATGGGTTGGGATGGTGACAGATGTGGTTTATTTGAGATTGAGAAGAATTTCCTAGCAGACCCAACTTGCAAATATCTTGACATAAGGGCGAATTGTCATGAACTTTGTAAAAATTGCAAATTAGGCCAAGTCAGGATAGGTCTAGATGTTCTAATTGAGAGTTTTGAAGTCTTGGACAAATGTAGGGTGGTGGTTGATCGCGGTCTGGTACAGTCTGTTGCTGTATTTGCTGTTGGCAGTTCAGAACCTATAAGGCTAGAAGATGTTTTTGAGAAGTACCTTTATTCGTCTGACACCCGCAGGGTTTATTTGTTGACGTTGGATGGAATATTACCGTTATCGTCTTCGGTAAGGAGATATGGGCACTCGTCAGGACTGTACTTAAAATGTCTGCATCGCATTCTTAATGGAGAACCATGTCAAGAGATTGAGGATCCTCGGGGAGGAAGGATCATATCGGTCTGGTGTCCAGGAGATAAAGCATAACATTTGAGTTTCTCTACGGGATTCTTATGATGAAGATAAATTCGAGCATGAAGATCCAAGACACCAGTCTCGTCTCCTCCTTATCAAGATGGCCAAGACTGGTCAGATGCAGTACTGGAGGATGATGGTGACATAAGACACTGGCCACCTGAAGAGGATTCGCAAGTGAAGTATGAGAAGTTAAAAGATTTGGCATGTGAAGACAATATGGAACAAGAGGAGCAGACGGAGGATATCAAGGCTCGAAAAGCAGAGATGAACCTAACCAAAGATCTTTTATCAGTAGTGAGAAGCAGCATACCGCGCTTTTCTATAGCAGTTTATTGGGTGAATCCTCCATGCAAAATTAGAAATGTTTACCCCTAATAGTTTATCTGAAATATGGGATATTGGGTGAAATACCTATTGTCTATTACTGGATTTTTGTCCTGTATAATCATTGAGAGGGCCAGTCCTGAAATTAAAAATGAGACATTTCCCTTTAGGAGTATTTACCACTCCTGCTGAGGGTACCTTTCATTTGACATTTGATTAATGATGAGAGAAGGCTGACACTATTCCTTTCTGCAAAGAATTTGTATGTGATGGATTGGGATGGTGACAGATGTGGTTTATTTAAGATTGAGAAGAATTTCCTACCAGACCCAACTTGCAAATATCGTGACACAGGGGCGAATTGTAACGAACTTTGTAAAAATTGCAAAGTAGTCCAAGTCAGAATAGGCCCAGATGTTCTAATTGAGAGTTTTGAAGTCTTGGACAAATGCAGGGGGGTGGTTGATCCCAGTCTGGTACAGTCTGTTGCTGTATTTGCTGTTGGCAGTTCAGAAACTATAAGGCTAGAAGATATATTTTTGAGGAGTACGTTTATTCGTTTGATACCCGCAGAGTTTATTTCTTGACGTTGCATAAAATATTACCGTTATCGTCTTCGGTTAGGAGATATGGGCACTCGTCAGGACTGTACTTGAAATGTCTGCATCGCATTCTCAATGGAGAACCATGTCAAGAGATTGAGGATCCTCGGGGAGGAAGGATCATATCGGTCTGGTGTCCAAGAGCTAAGGCATAACATTAGAGTTTCTCTGCGGGATCCTTATGATGAATGCAAATTCGAGCATGAAGATCCGAAGACACCAGCCTCGTCTCCTCCTTATCAAGATGGCCAAGACACTGGAGGATGATGGTGACATAAGACACTGGCCACCTGAAGAGGATTCGCAACTGAAGTATGAGGAGTTAAAAGATTTTGGCATGTGAAGACAATATGGAACAAGAGGAGCAGACAGAGGATATCAAGGCTCGAAAAGCAGAGATGAACCTAACCAAAGATCTTTTATCAGTAGCGAGAAGCAGCATACCGTGCTTTTCTATAACAGTTTATTGGGTGAATCCTCCATGCCAAATCAGAAATGTTTACCCCTAGTAGTTTATTACTTGATGTTTGTTGTGTATGATCATTGAGAGGGCTAGTACTGAACTTAAAAATGAGACATTTCCCTTTAGAAGTTTATATTTTTTTGTTTAATGAAATACCTATTGGTTAATGAGTTTTTGGATATTCTGAAACACACAAATGTGATTTCTCCATTATTTATCATTTCTTTATTTAAGGTTCTAACCATAAATCAAGCTAACAAATTCGTCAATGTCATCCAATTGTTTTTTAGAATTCTTCACTTTTCTTTACATTTTACTAGTCCGTTTGGCTCATGTTTCTCTCATTTTCCTCCAGGTGATAAGTACTATGAGATCAATTCACAATACACCTTACATTAGTAACTGCAAAAGGAAGAAAGAGTCACGTGATCAAAACTAACCTGGAAATACTGCTAGAGTTATTTTAAACCAGGATGATTTGCAAGCAACCCAACATAGCTTCAAAATAGCTATTAGAAAAGCTCGAGCATGGTGCCAAGCAAACAGCAAGGTGGTTGACTTGTCTCCCCACTTTGGGCCAGGAGCTGAAGTATTTACCACTCCTGCTGGTGTCTTTGGATCTTCATGCTCGAATTTGCCTTCATCATAAGGATTCCGCAGAGAAACTCTAATGTTATGCTTTAGCTCCTGGACACCAGACCGATATGATCCTTCCTCCCCAAGGATCCTCAATCTCTAGACATGGTTCTCCATTAAGAATGCGATGCAGACATTTGAAGTACAGTCCTGACGAGTGCCCATATCATCTTACCGAAGACGATAACGGTAATATTCCATCCAACGTCAACAAATAAACCCTGCGGGTGTCAAACGAATAAAGGTACTCCTCAAAAACATCTTCTAGCTTTAGAGGTTCTGAACTGCCAACAGCAAATACAGCAACAGACTGTACCAGACCGGGATTAACCACCCCCTGCATTTGTCCAAGACTTCAAAACTCTCAATTAGAACATCTAGGCCTATCCTGACTTGGTCTACTTTGTAATTTTTACAAAGTTCATGACAATTCGCCCTTGTGTCACGATATTTGCAAGTTGGGTCTGGTAGGAAATTCTTCTCAATCTTAAATAAACCACATCTGTCACCATCCCAACCCATCACATGCAAATTCCTTGCAGAAAGGAATAATATCAGACTTCTGTCATCATATTCAAATGTCAAATGAAAGGTACCCTCAGCATGAGTGGTAAATACTTCAGCTCCTAGCCCAAAGTGGGGAGACAGGTCAACCACCTTACTGTTTGCTTGGCACCATGCTCGAGCTTTTCTACTAGCTATTTTGAAGCTATGTTGGGTTGCTTGCAAATCATGCTGGTTTAGAATAACTCTAGCAGTATTTCCAGGGTAGTTTTGATCACGTGGCTCTTTCTTCCTTTTGTAATTATTAATGTTAGGTGTATTATAAATTGATCTCATAGTACCTGTCACCTGTAGGAAAATGAGAGAAACATGAGCCAAACGGACTAGTAAAATATAAAGAAAAGTGAAGAATTCTCACAAGCAATTGGATGACATTGACGAATTTGTTAGCTTGATTTATGCATAGAACTTTAAATAAAGAAATGATAAATAATGGAGAAATCACATTTGTGTGTTTAAGAATATCCAAAAACTCATTAACCAATAGGTATTTCAGTAAACAAAAAAATATAAACTCCTAAAGGGAAATGTCTCATTTTTAAGTTCAGGACTGGCCCTCTCAATGATCATACAGGACAAAAATTCAGTAATAAACAATAGGTATTTCACCCAATATCCCATATTTCACATAAACTACTAGGGGTAAACATTTTTGATTTGGCATGGAGGATTCACCCAATAAACTGCTATAGAAAAGCGCGGTATGCTGCTTCTCACTACTGATAAAAGATCTTTGGTTAGGTTCATCTCTGTTTTTCGAGCCTTGATATCCTCCGTCTGCTCCTCTTGTTCCATATTGTCTTCACATGCCAAATCTTTTAACTCCTCGTACTTCAGTTGCGAATCCTCTTCAGGTGGCCAGTGTCTTATGTCACCATCATCCTCCAGTACTGCATCTGACCAATCTTGACCATCTTGATAAGGAGGAGATGAGGCTGGTGTCTTCGGATCTTCATGCTCGAATTTGCCTTCATCATAAGGATCCCGCAGAGAAACTCTAATGTTATGCCTTAGCTCCTGGACATCAGACCGATATGACCCTTCCTCCCCGAGGATCCTCAATCTCTTGACATGGTTCTCCATTGAGAATGCGATGCAGACATTTCAAGTACAGTCCTGACGAGTGCCCATATCTCCTTGCCGAAGACGATAACGGTAATATTCCATCCAACGTCAAGAAATAAACTCTGCGGGTATCAAACGAATAAAGGTACTCCTCAAAAACATCTTCTAGCCTTATAGGTTCTGAACTGCCAACACCAAATATAGCAACAGACTGTACCAGACCGGGATCAACCACCCCCCTGCATTTGTCCAAGACTTCAAAACTCTCAATTAGAACATCTGGGCCTATCCTGACTTGGCCTACTTTGCAATTTTTACAAAGTTCTTGACAATTCGCCCCTGTGTCACGATATTTGCAAGTTGGGTCTGGTAGGAAATTCTTCTCAATCTCAAATAAACCACATCTGTCACCATCCTAACCCATCACATGCAAATTCCTTGCAGAAACGAATAGTGTCAGCTTTCTGTCATCATTATTCAAATGTCAAATGAAAGGTACCCTCAGCAGGAGTGGTAAATACTTCAGCTCCTAGTCCAAAGTGGGGAGACAGGTCAACCACCTTGCTGTTTGCTTGGCACCATGCTCGAGCTTTTCTACTAGCTATTTTGAAGCTATGTTGGGTTGCCTGCAAATCATCCTGATTTAGAATAACTCTAGCAGTATTTCCAGGGTAGTTTTGATCACGTGGCTCTTTCTTCCTTTTGCAATTACTAATGTAAGGTGTATCGTAACACTGCCGTTGCCGGTCCCAAGCCCGCGATGAGAAAATGTGGAGGGTTGTGTTAGGTTTGGCGAACCAGTGTAAAAAAATCAGCCAGTCTAATGGATATGAAACCCATAAGAAATTTGTTGGGGCGTAACCCTCTTAGCGACGCGCTACATCGGAACCCGGGTGTGGTGTTAAATGGGCAAGGGCCGGGTAGTTATCCCCTCAGGGTGCGTCGTATCGTGATCCGGGTACGATGATAAGTGAGCAAGGGTGAAAGATATCTAGGCCCCTAAGTGGATTTTGGTGATAAATGACAAAGCACATGTACATTTAATCGTGTTATTAAGCATGTGTGCAGGTGCTAAAGGTGACTGAGCAAAGCATATAGCAAAGCATGAACCCTCAAAAAGGATATGAAAAGCGGCGTTCTCAAGTGTACTAAAAGACTAGATTTTTTAAAAAAATTGAGTATAGTAACGCCGTACTATCAAGAGGAACTTTGATCCACTAGTGTAGATATGGTAGTTGTGCTCAAGAGAACCCACAAAAATCATAAGAAACCATCCCACCACTTAAAAAGGGGTCTTAAATGTGTTATTCAGTGTCTAACCCGGAGTGACCGGGTCTCAATCCGAAATGTCCGGACAGAGTGTCCGGAGTATCCGGACATATACCCGGAGTCTCCGGGTCACTGTTACCAGTCTGCAAAATCCATCTGGTCCGGAGTCTCCGGATTCCCTTGTCCGGAGTATCCGGACATATACCCGGAGTTTCCGAGTACAGCTCTCCCAACGGCTAGTTTCTGGGAGAGGGGGTATAAATTCCCCCATACCCCCTCTCATTCTCTCTATCTTGCTCATTTTTGATCAGAACAGCTGAAAAGCCAAAGAGAGCCCTCTCACTCCCCATTTGCTTCTCTCTTGAGTAATTTTCTTTGGGGTTTGAAGTGAGATTGTTGCAAGAGCTAAGATTGTGCAAGTAAGCCTTGATTTCATCTCTTTAGCACATCATCCAAGTCTAGCCCGTGGATTCTAGTTTATTACTCTGGGAGCTCCAAGCTCCTAGACGGCTAGGCGTCGCTTGTGATTGCATGATTGATTTGTGAGCATCACAGCTGGTTTGTAATCTTCATTCCTCTCCGAGAAATTCATAGTAAGTGACCCTAGGGTTTGAGCGTTGGTCTCACCCTTGGGAGAGGAGTATAGGAGTTCTTGAGCACCGTCTCTTGAATTCTTCCTCAACGGAGACGTAGCTCCTTTGGGAGTGAACTTCGGGAAACAAATTCTGTGTCACTCTAACAATTCTAGCTTACATTTATGATTATTTGCTTGTGAGACTAACTTTTTAGGGTTTGAGGCCGATCTACTATTATACAAGTCTCAGGAGTAAGACAACTGGTGAGAAACACTTCAGAGGTACCACTAGTCCCTCTAAATTTATTGGATTCAATTTACAGCATTTCTATCTTTGATTTGTAGCAGTTTGTTTCATACCCGGATAGTCCGGACATTATCTCTGGAAACTCCGGACACTATATCCGGAGTATCCGGACATATATCCGGAGTATCCGGACACCTGTGTTGCTAACCGTATTCAAAGTATTTTTAAGTTGCAGATTAGCCTATTCACCCCCCCTCTAGGCATCTTGAGGTCCTTTCAAAGGGTCGGGTCGTCGCAGCCTCTGTGGCGTGCTACATGTGCGTCCGAGTGTAGTGAAAAATGAGTAAGGGTCTTCGTATTTCTCTCGACGGGTGCGAAGGGTAAGGAAGCTAGCCGAGCCAACTAGGATTCGTCTAGATAGTTGGAACGTAGGGTCTCTAACAAGTAAGTTAAGATAACTAGTCGATGTAGCAATTAGGAGGCGTGTAAATATTCTATGCGTGCAGAAGACTAAATGGAAGGGCCAGAAGGTGAAGGAGGTGGAGGGTTCTGGCTTCAAGCTTTGGTACACAGGGACAACTTCGGGTAGGAATGGTGTAGGCATCTTGATCGATAAGAGCCTTAAGGATGGAATTGTAGATGTTAGGAGGCAAGGCGACCGGATTATCCTAGTGCGGTTGGTCATTGGAGATTTGGTTCTGAATGTGATCAGTGCCTATGCCCCTCAGGTAGGTCTTAGTGAGAGCTCCAAGAGTCAGTTCTGGGAAGACCTCGATAGCATGGTTAGTACCGTGCCTATCAGTGAGAGGCTCTTCATAGAAGGAGACCTCAATTGCCATGTGGGTGCGACTAATGTAGGATATGAGCAAGTACACGGGGGTTTCGGGTATGGTAGTAGGAACGAGGGGGGGAGGATGTTTTGAATTTTGCGTTGGCCTACGACCTGCTGTTAGCGAATACCCTCTTTAGGAAGAGGGAGTCCCATCTAGTGACCTTTCATAGTGGACAATATTCGAGCCAAATCGATTTTATCCTTACTAGGAGAGAGGATAGACGTGCCTGCTTAGATTGTAAGGTGATACCTGGGGAGTGTGTTGTCCCCCAACACAAGCTTGTGGTGGCGGTTTTTCGTTTTCGGGGACGTGCCCACCGGGACAAACGTGCCAAGATTGCGAGAACGAAGTGGTGGAAGCTTAGAGGGGAAGAGGCACAAACGTTTAAGGAGAGGATGCTAGGCGAGGGGCCTTGAGAAGGAGCAGATGTAGATGATATGTGGCTAAAGATGGCGATATGTGTTCGGAAGGTGGCCTCAGAAGTGTTTGGTGTGAGTAGGGGAGGCAAGCAGGAAGTGAAAGAGACTTGGTGGTGGAATGACGAGGTGCAAAGGGCTATTAAGGAGAAGAAGGAGTGTTTCAAACGCCTTCACCTCGACAAGAGCGCACCCAACATCGAGGGCTATAGATTAGCGAAGAGGTCTGCAAAGCGAGCTGTAAGTGTAGCGAAAGGTCAGACTTTTGATAACCTTTATCAACGGCTAGGTACGAAGGAAGGAGAGAAGGACATTTATAGGATAGCTAGAGCCCGCGAGAGGAAGACAAGGGACATAAAGCAAATCAAATGCATCAAGGATGGGACAGATCGACTTATGGTGAAGAATGAGGAGATTAAGGACAGATGGCGAGAATACTTCGACAAGTTGTTTAATGGGGAAAATGAGGGTCCTACCTTCGAGTTGGATGACTCATTTGATGATACCAATAGACGCTTTGTGAGAAGGATTCAGGAGGCAGAGATCGGGGAGGCTCTGAAGAGGATGAAGGGAGGTAAAGCATTGGGTCCCGATGGCATCCCCATTGAGGTGTGGAGATGACTGGGCGAGAGGGCGGTAGTATGGTTAACTAAACTTTTTGACCTAATTTTTCGATCAAACAAGATGCCGGAGGAATGGAGGAGAAGTATATTAGTACCGATCTTCAAGAACAAGGGAGATGTTCAAAATTGTACTAACTACCGGGGGATTAAGCTGATGAGCCATACGATGAAGCTTTGGGAGAGGATTATCGAGCATCGCCTAAGAAGATTGACAAGGGTGACTGTCGGAGGAATTCTCCAGCCGGGTGGCGGAAAGCACCCGCCTAATCCTAGTTAAGGTTGGGTTTGGAGGAGACTTAGGAGCGCTCGATCGGTAGCTAGACGAACGCAGGAAGGACACGAGGATTTAGAGTGGTTCGGGCCGCCGGAGCGTAATACCCTACGTCCACTTTGGCGTTGTATTGATTGTGTAAGCCCTGGATGGAGAGCAGCGAGAGCTCATGAGTATGAACCTAGTGTGTCTGAAAACTTGGAATCTGTCTTCTAACGAGTACACTCTCCCTTTTATAGTCCAAGGGGAGTGCCCACACTGTGCGGGACCCCGACAGGTGGGTCCGGCCAACAGGGACCTATTCTAAGTGATATGGAGATCTCCATCTCCAGCTCCCCGTTGTAGCCTCCACGGCTGGGAAGATAGCGTGCGTATCCACAGCCTAGATATGGTCGTGTGTTGTCCTGCAGGCACGATGACCGCTGTCAGTGTTACCCAACAGTGGTGCTGTGCTGCCACTGTTGGGCGTGATTCTGACAGGCGAGGCGGCAGTATTGATCCGCCGCGCCGATGCCTCCGCGCGTGTAAGCATCTAGGCCCTCAAGGTATGTTTCGGTGATTAATGACAACCATTATTGTGACTAATGAGTTTGTGCAGATTTATAGATCATTATCGCTCATTTGGATATATGTCAAAAGAGGCCCCTAATTTTCATTATTCAAAAAGTCGATCTCGGCATTCAACTCAATAATATGTCAAGACTAAGGATCTTTCTAGTCCTAAGTGTCATAAGGTTGAGAAGGACACTTAGGTTAGTATAGGTTTATAGTTTTGTAGTGATCGCACTATTAAAAGGGGTTTAGGCTTAGTAACTTGAGCATGGACATGGTCATTTGAAAATGAATGCACACAATGATCACTCAGGTTTCTAGAAGCTCAAATAAGTGGTTCTCAACTTATATCTCAAGAAATATTTGGATTTCATTCAAGGCTCAAGTCAGAAAACACAAAATCAGAAAAATCCTTAACACCGGTTTAACCGACGCCTCAAGTTTTCTATACGTCGGTTAAACGAGGTCAGCAGAGTCTGGACAAGTCTATACACCGGTTCAACCGACGATATTTAAATTTAACGTCGGTACAGTTGTCCAGAGACTTGGTTTTTAGTTGATCAGTGGACAACTACACTCACCGGTTAAACCGACGCTATTTGAAATTGGACGTCGGTGCAGTTGTCCAGTGATTTGGTTTTTTAGTTGTTCAATGGATGACTACACTCACCGGTTAAACCGATGCAACGACGGTTAATCTGCTCAAGCTGTAACGGCTAGTTTTCAGAAGGGGCAGTTTACATTCACCGGTTAAACCGACGATGACTATTGGAGGGACGTCGGATTAACCGGCGCTACGCAGTTTTCTGGCAGCTTTTTCTCCAACGACTCTATTCGTGTGAGCTGCCTATATATACCCCTCCAATGGGTCATTCTACCACTCTTGACACCAGGCAACAACCAAACACTCATACTATAGTCAAGAGCCATATTGAGCTTCATCATTTCATACACTTGTTCATTCAATCATTCAAGAAGCAAGATTAAGTACTTGAGTAGAGAGAAGCTTGTGTGCATCCATTCTTGGTGATTGGTTCTTGCTCAAGTGAAGGCCTTAGCTTGTTACTCTTGGTGATTGGCATCATCTAGGCGATCTTGGTGATCGAGGTGATTCTCGCGGAGCTTGCCAAGGATTGTGGAAGCCCGGAGAAGAAGATTGTACGTGGCTTGATCTCCACCACACCGGGATGGTGAACGGAGACTCTTAGTGAGCGCCCTCGTCTTGGTGACTTGGGAGGTGACAATACTCTTTGTGAGTGTCACAACGTGGATTAGGGGTGTGTGCCAACACATCGATACCACGGGAAAAAATCCGGTTGTCCCTTGTCCTTTTTACTTATTCCAGCATTATCTTTCATGCAATTCACCCATGTGCTTGATTTAAGGATCACTAGTTAGCTCTACCTTGCTAGGCTTTGTCTCTTTTTATCCTTCATAGCTTGCGTAAGTAGTTTAGTTACCCGGTTGGTGAATTGGTGCCTTTCTAGTTTTGCATAGGTTAAGGGTGCTTTATCTTGTTTTAGAAATTGAAAAAGGCCCAATTCACCCCCCCTCTTGGTCCATCGATCCTTTCAGCGCGCTCTGTAGCAGCGCACGTCTTGGCTCTCTGATTACAGGCCATCATTACGCTACGCGCCGTGTCGTGATGGGACTGCACGCAGCTGGTGCACAGAACACGGTGACACGACGCGCCGCCTTGGAAACAGGTGGGCTTACCGTGGTGTCAGCCTACCTGCCCCCGTGTGTCAGGGGCAGGCCTCTCTTTTTGACTTGGGGGCACCCGGCCCAGCTACCGCATTAAACGCTGGTAGGTGGGCTGAAGACCCGCGAAGGGCCTTCTGCCACACGCACATGGCAGGGCCAGCCCCGCTCCCTCCGCAGGGGCGGCACGTGGCGGCACCGGACCCCTCCCCGGAGGGAGTGGGGTCCGGGCCCCCGAGGCCGGTTGGAGCGGGCAGGCCCGTGATGGACCGGCCATCACACGTGGCGGCCCCGGATCTCATTGGGGAGTCCGGGTCCGCGGCGACCACCCGGGTGCTCCCCTGCCCTACGTGGCATGCGGAGGCCCCGGAGCTCAGAGAGCTCGGGGAGGGTCCGGAGACCACAGTCCCAGCTGTCAGACCCGGGCCGTATGCCACGCTGCCCAGGGGACGAGGGGGAGATCACGTGTGGTGAAACGCTAAGGGGCTGGACACCCTAACAGAAGGTACCCCTGTCTGTAAGTACCGACAGTGACCCAAAACCAGTTTGGGTTCATGCCTGGGAGGTCGACCATGGAGGCGATTTTCTTAGTACGACAGTTGATGGAGAGATATAGAGAGAAGAAGAAGGACTTACACATGGTCTTTATTGACCTAGAGAAGGCGTATGACAAAGTACCAAGAGACGTCATGTGGTGGGCCTTGGAAAAACACAACATCCCAACTAAGTATATTACCCTCATCAAGGATATGTACAAGGATGCGATGACTTGTGTTCGAACATGTGATGGCGATACCAGTGACTTTCCAATTAAAATAGGACTACATCAGGGGTCAGGATTGAGCCCTTATCTATTTGCTTTGGTGATGGATGAGGTCACAAGGGACATACAGGGTGATATCCCTTGGTGTATGCTCTTTGCTGATGATGTGGTGCTAGTTGACGAGAGTAGGGCAGGGGTTAATATGAAGTTAGAGCTGTGGAGACACGCGTTAGAGTCGAGAGGGTTCAGACTGAGTAAGACCAAGACCGAGTATATGATGTGCGACTTTAGCCCGACTAGGCATGAGGATGGGGACGTTAGCCTCGAAGGTCAAGTGGTGGCCAAGAAGGATATTTTCCGATATCTAGGATCAATGCTTCAGAAAGATGGAGACATTGATAAAGATGTTAGACATAGAATTTCAGCTGGTTGGTTGAAGTGGCGGCAGGCTTCGGGCGTCCTCTTTGACAAGAAGGTGCCACAGAGGCTAAAAGTTATAGGATGGCGATTCGCCGGGCGATGTTATATGGTGCTGAATGTTGGCCTACAAAAAGGCGACATGTCCAGCAACTGAGTGTAGCAGAGATGCGTATGCTGCGTTGGTTCTGCGGGCATACAAGAAGGGATAGAGTCCGGAACGAAGAGATTCGAGATAGGGTCGGGGTGGCACCTATCGAGGAGAAGTTGATTCAACATCGGTTGAGATGGTTTGGACATGTACAACGGAGGCCTCCCGAGGCGCCGGTGCGTAGTGGAGTTTTAAAGCGGGGCGATAATGTAAAGAGAGGTAGAGGTAGACCTAGACTAACTTGGGACGAGACGGTTAAGAGAGACCTTAAGTAGTGGAATATCGCTAAGGAATTAGCTATGGATAGGAGCGCTTGGATATTAGCAATTAACGTACCTGAACCGTGACCTTTGCTACTTTTTGTTTAACCCCTAACTCTTCCTTTGGCTTGTGCCCTTTTTGTGTTTCTTATTCTTGTTTTCTGTGGGTTTCATCTCTAGCCTACCCCAACTTATTTGGGACAAAAGCCTAAGTTGTTGTTGTTGTTGTTGTTGTTGTTGTTGTTGTAATGTAAGGTGTATTGTGAATTGATCTCATAGTACTTGTCACCTGGAGGAAAATGAGAGAAACATGAGGCAAACAGACTAGTAAAATGTAAAGAAAAGTGAAGAATTCTCAAAAACAATTGGATGACATTGACGAATTTGTTAGCGTGATTTATGCTTAGAACCTTAAATAAAGAAATGATAAATAATGGAGAAATCATATTTGTGTGTTTCAGAATATCCAAAAACTCATTAACCAATAGGTATTTCATTAAACAAAAAAATATAAACTCCTAAAGGGAAATGTCTCATTTTTAAGTTCAGGACTGGCCCTCTCAATGATCATACACAACAAAAATCCAGTAATGAACAATAGGTATTTCACTCAATATCCTATATTTCAGATAAACTACTAGGGGTAAACATTTCTGATTTGGCATGGAGGATTCACCTAATAAACTGCTATAGAAAAGCGCGGTATGCTGCTTCTCACTACTGATGAAAGATCTTTGGTTAGGTTCATCTCTGCTTTTCGAGCCTTGATATCCTCCGTCTGCTCCTCTTGTTCCATATTGTCTTCACATGCCAAATCTTTTAACTCCTCATACTTCAGTTGCGAATCCTCTTCAGGTGGCCAGTGTCTTATGTCACCATCATCCTCCGGTACTGCATCTGACCAGTCTTGGCCATCTTGATAAGGAGGAGACGAGGCTGGTGTCTTCGGATCTTCATGCTCGAATTTGCCTTCATCATAAGGATCCCGCAGAGGAACTCTAATGTTATGCCTTAGCTCCTGGACACCAGACCAATATGACCCTTCCTCCCCGAGGATCCTCAATCTCTTGACATGGTTCTCCATTGAGAATGCGATGCAGATATTTCAAGTACAGTCCTGACGAGTGCCCATATCTCCCTACCGATGACGATAATGGTAATATTCCATCCAACGTCAACAAATAAACTCTGCGGGTATCAAACGAATAAAGGTACTCCTCAAAAACATCTTCTAACCTTATAGGTTCTGAACTGCCAACAGCAAATACAGCAACAGACTGTACCAGACCGGGATCAACCACCCCCCTACATTTGTCCAAGACTTCAAAACTCTCAATTAGAACATCTGGGCCTATCCTGACTTGGCCTACTTTACAATTTTTACGAAGTTCATGACAATTCGCCCCTGTGTCACGATATTTGCAAGTTGGGTCTGGTAGGAAATTCTTTTTAATCTCAAATAAACCACATCTGTCACCATCCCAACCCATCACATGCAAATTCCTTGCAGAAAAGAATAGTGTCAGCCTTCTGTCATCGTATTCAAATGTCAAATGAAAGGTACACTCAGCAGGAGTGGTAAATACTTCAGCACCTGGCCCAAAGTGGGGAGACAGGTCAACCACCTTGCTGTTTGCTTGGCACCATGCTCGAGCTTTTCTAATAGCTATTTTGAAGC
Organism: Panicum hallii; assembly: GCF_002211085.1. Classification (NCBI taxonomy): domain Eukaryota; kingdom Viridiplantae; phylum Streptophyta; class Magnoliopsida; order Poales; family Poaceae; genus Panicum; species Panicum hallii. The sequence goes on from NC_038043.1 coordinate 51,083,672, forward strand.
TATGTTGGGTTGCTTGCAAATCATCCTGGTTTAGAATAACTCTAGCAGTATTTCCAGGGTAGTTTTGATCATGTGGCTCTTTCTTATTTTTGCAATTACTAATGTAGGGTGTATTGTGAATTGATCTCATAGTACTTGTCACCTGGAGGAAAGTGAGAGAAACATGAGCCAAACAGACTAGTAAAATGTAAAGAAAAGTGAAGAATTCTCAAACACAATTGGATGACATTGACGAATTTGCTAGCTTGATTTATGCTTAGAACCTTAAATAAAGAAATGATAAATAATGAGAAATCACATTTGTGTGTTTCAGAATATCCAAAAACTCATTAACCAATAGGTATTTCATTAAACAAAAAAAATATAAACTCCTAAAGGGAAATGTCTCATTTTTAAGTTCAGGACTGGCCCTCTCAATGATCATACAGGACAAAAATCCAGTAATAGACAATAGGTATTTCACCCAATATCCCATATTTCAGATAAACTACTAGGGGTAAACATTTCTAATTTTGCATGGAGGATTCACCCAATAAACTGCTATAGAAAAGCGCGGTATGCTGCTTCTCACTACTGATAAAAGATCTTTGGTTAGGTTCATCTCTGCTTTTCGAACCTTGATATCCTCCGCCTGCTCCTCTTGTTCCATATTGTCTTCACATGCCAAATCTTTTAACTCCTCATACTTCAGTTGCGAATCCTCTTCAGGTGGCCAGTGTCTTATGTCACCATCATCCTCCAGTACTGCATCTGACCAGTCTTGGCCATCTTGATAAGGAGGAGACGAGGCTGGTGTCTTCGGATCTTCATGCTCGAATTTGCCTTCATCATAAGGATCCCGCAGAGGAACTCTAATGTTATGCTTTAGCTCATGGACACCAGACCGATATGATCCTTCCTCCCCGAGGATCCTCAATCTCTTGACATGGTTCTCCATTGAGAATGCGATGCAGACATTTCAAGTACAGTCCTGACGAGTGCCCATATCTCCTTACCGAAGACGATAATGGTAATATTCCATCCAACATCAACAAATAAACTCTGCGGGTATCAAACGAATAAAGGTACTCCTCAAAAACATCTTCTAGCCTTATAGGTTCTGAACTGCCAACAGCAAATACAGCAACAGACTGTACCAGACCGGGATCAACCACCCCCCTGCATTTGTCCAAGACTTCAAAACACTCGATTAGAACATCTGAGCCTATCCTAACTTGACCTACTTGGCCATTTTTACAAAGATCATGATAATTTGCCCCTGTGTCAACATATTTGCAAGTCGGGTCTGGTAGGAAATTCTTCTCAATGTCAAATAAACCACATCTGTCACCATCCCAACCCATCACATACAAATTCCTTCCATAAAGGAATAGTGTCAGCCTTCTGTCATCATATTCAAATATCAAATGAAAGGTACCCTCGCAGGAGTGGTAAATACATCAGCTCCTGGCCCAAAGTGGGGAGACAGGTCAACCACCTTGCTTTTTGCTCGGCACCGTACTCGAGCTTTTCTAATAGCTATTTTGAAGCTATGTTGGGTTCCTTGCAAATCATCCTGGTTTAGAATAACTCTAGCAGTATTTTCAGGGTAGTTTTGATCACGTGGTTCTTTCTTCTTTTTCCAATTACTAATGTAAGGTGTATTTTGAATTGATCTCATAGTACTTGTCACCTGGAGGAAAATGAGAGAAACATGAGTCAAACAGACTAGTAAAATGTAAAAAAAAGTGAAGAATTCTCAAAAACAATTGGGTGACATTGACGAATTTGTTAGCCTGATTTATGCTTGGAACCTTAAATAAAGAAATAATAAATAATGGAGAAATCACATTTGTGTGTTTCAGAATATCTAGAAACTCATTAAACAATAGGTATTTCATTAAAAAAAAACTACTAAAGGAAAATATCTTATTTTTAAGTTCAGAACTAGCCCTCTCAATGATCATGCAGAACAAAAATCCAGTAATAAACAATAGGTATTTCACCCAATATCCCATATTTCAGATAAAGTACTAGGGGTAAACATTCATGATATAATGTGCCACTGTGGTACTGGTACATTTGGACCGTAAAAGATAAGTGCAGCAATGATATAATGTGTCACTCTGAATTTAAGAGAACTGTCTGCACCAAGCAGATGGTTCTTTTGTTAACACAACATAGTTTCCTTAAGGAAATATCTTATGTTGAATTAAGTTCAGGGCTAGTCCATTAGATGAAAATACAGAACAAAATACAGTCACAAATAAAGGTGGACTTTCCCAGATTTTGCAAAGTGAGCAATGTTCAGAGGTCCTCAAAGGAAAAGTGAGTTCGAAGGGTACATGTATATAGAAAATAGTGAGGGTGATTCTATTAATACTGAAAAAAAAAAGACACCACATTCAATTCCAGAATACTAGCTTGCATTATTTGATACAAATGCATATATGTAACTTCCAGAGAAATGAGCAAGGAAACATCGCATATTTATAATGTAAAATCACGAGCTTCAGACTAGCTATACCAAATGCAGCCTTAGAATGGAAAGGATTTGATTGTTGTGAGCTGCCTATAGTAGTAGAACTTTTTCTCTTTCATATTGGCAATTTGGTATGATTACATTGTTAAATAATGTAAGCCGATTGATGAAGTTAATCGAGAAGAACACTATATGATTGCATTTCATCTGTTTTACCTGGAGCTGAATTCCATAGCCCACAAAACATGACAGAAAACCATAACAGGTACGCTAGAAGAGTTTCTATGTGTCCTACCAGGCTAGCTAGCACCAAGGATGATACAACTGCGCATCCCCATAACAAACAGCTTTGTTATTTTGTGATGATCAACCAGTAGACAAAGTTTCCAGCAAGTAGGACCATCCAGAGTCCAGATAGACCAAATCTAAACCATGCTAGTGATAGGACAACAGGGATAGATCTCAGGAATAACTTTAATTCATGCAATTGGGACATACGAGCTAAATTGATTCAGCAATATTCTACCACAAGGCAAAAACGTTGCAAAATGTTTGAGAAACCTACCGCCATTTCTAGATCAACCTTCAAAGCCTGCTCCTTAACCATTTTCTCTGCAACCAAATAAAAATTCCAAGGGAAATCAGCAATAACTCACGAATTAAAACAGCCCGCCTCAAACCAAACCGAAGGCAAAAACGAAACCAAAACCTGCTGTGATCTTAAGATTGGCAAAGCTCCCGTACGAACTGCCTCCAGCATCCGAGGAGGGCTTGGGGTTTGCGGCCTTCATGAGCATCGAGGTGGATCCAGCGAGGGATCGGAACCCCTCGAGGCTCCTAAGTGTCGAGAGCTTCTGCATCCTGCCCACGAAACCCTAGGTTTCGCCGGAGACGACTGTGGACATGGGTGCACAAAATGCTTGCACTACGGTTTCAGCGCTCGATTTCACACAGCAGGAAGGGAAGAGAAGAGGAAGGGGCGCGCGTACCTACTGGATGCTCGTCGCCGGCGAAGGGCACGACGGGTAAAGGGTGGTGCCTCTCGCGCAGCGTCGCCACCACGAAATGAACGCCACGAGAGGAGGAGGCACGGGAGGTGAACAATTCGAAACTGGAAGAGAAAGGAGACGAGGGTTGAAACTTGGAAATGCAACCGCCTATCTTTCCTCGGATTTGGAGGGAAACCAAGCCACCGGGACAGAGGAGGGGCCGGGGCTCCCGCGCGTGCGTAGCGGACACGCGCCAGTAAGTCGGACGGCCCAGATCGCTTTTTTCCATTTTTATTTTTTATTTTTGTCTCTCTCCAGCGAACATTGTGGCCTAGCCATAAGAGCGAGAGGAAGTTGGCCCACACTATTTAGGGGCCATTCGGATCCAAAGGATTTTATAATCCAGGATTAAAAAGGATCAAAATTTGAACCAAGCAAACTAGACTGTGCTGTAGGATTCTAGAATCCCCACCCATAATCCACAATCTTCTTTTCCCTAGCTTTTTTGGGATTCTTGGATGACAAATTATAATTTTGTCACCTGCCCGCCTCCAACTCTTAGAGAGGTGAATAGGCCAAGGGCACTGTAGTCATTTTACCTTTGTAACCCTACCTACTGTCCAAATTATAATCCTACCGAGAATCCAAACAAACCAGCTTTTTATTATTTTGGATCCGGATTGTTGTAACCACTACCTCTTTCTAGATTCTCATATATGTCATCCAGATACACATTTAGTCTATATATATATATATATATATACCGTATGTACCTAGGGTACGTGATACTTATTCCGTACCTAGGGTGTAGAATAGAGGTATGTCGTGTGTAGCTACTCCTCCCTGCGGAGCCGTATGGATTTTGCTTCCACTTGTTTCCGGCTCCGGCAGCAGGACCGATCCGTTAATTAATGAAGCTATATTCCTGGGCTGCGTTCCCATCTATCCGCACGTGACCTGATAATTCTCCACGAGCAGCCATTCGGCGGCATCTCTCTCTCCGTCCGCAAGAGGCCATTCGGCGGCGCGGCACCTCTGGCTACTCGCGGCCAGTTCTTCCTCATGAGTCTCTCTCTATCTTTGCCTCTCTAATTAATTGATCTACCCCCACACGCTACTCGCGGCTACAACTATTCAGAGCGGGCTTCTCTTGAGCCTTGAATCGCACTGCCAGACGACGGCTAGCTGCAGATCCGAGGTTCGCAAGATTTTCGGCCGCCGCCTGGCGCGCAGTTCGACGACCTACCTGGTACCCGTGACACGTTCGGCGGCCAACGCCGAGCTCGCTGGCAAGATGGCCATGTTAATCGTATCGTATATTTATAATTCTACTTGTGCTCATACAGCTTACGAGTATCCGAACGGCACGCCAACATTTGTCCTGACAAATTTAGTAGCTGTATACATGTATTCCTCCCTGTATATTAAATTCGTTTCCATGATTTTGCGTGTCCCGGTGGTGTGCAAAACCCAGATGTACATCTCTCTTGAAAGATATACGTTCCTGAAATCATGGCGGTCGATCGATCGTATAATGTACATGATCATCATGGCGATGCCGCCTTGTGCTCAGCAAGCTCTATCGGCAGGCCGTGCAGCGGCGACGGCGCGGGGTCCCTGACGAAGGTGTTCTCCTTGCAGCAGAGCTTCCACCTGAAGCGCCTCAGCAGGTAATGCAGCGCCACCAGCGTCTCGATCCTGGCGAACTCCATGCCGACGCAGATCCTCGGGCCGGCACCGAAGGCGACGAACGAGCACGGCGGCGCCACTGACGCCGACTGGGTCTCGAACCGGGACGGGTTGAACTTGTCCGGCTCGGGGTAGATGCTCCCGTCCATGTGCGTCGCGGCCGCCGTCCAGAACACCTGCCACCCTTTGGGGATGACGTAGCCGTCGAACTCGATGTCTTTGGTCGCTCGCCTGAAGCTGCCGAAGATCGGGGGCACCATGCGGAGCATCTCCTGCGCGGCGCGCCACGTGAGCTTCATCTTCGCCAGGTCCTCCCAGGTCAGGGCCTCGCCGTCGCCCTTGCTCTTGCCGATCTCGTCGTGCTCTGCACAGCGAATAATGGTCGAGTAAGGGATGGGCATGCATGGCCATGGCGTGCGTGCGTGGTCAAACGTTCTAGTCAAGGCATGGTGGTGAGGTGATCGATGCCCGCGTTCACCGATCGGGATTGTTACCGTGGACCATGGCGGCGAGCGTGTCAGGATCGTCGGCGAGCTGGCGGATCAAAAAGGTGAGAAGGATGGAGGACGTGTCGTGGCCGGCGATGAGGGAGACCATGGCGGTGTCCACGATCTCCTCCTCGCTCAGCAGCGGCGCGCCGCTGTCGTCGGTCAAGCTGAGGAGGCACGCGATGAGGTCGCTGCTCCGGGAGGCCTCGCCCCGCTCCAGCTTGGCCTTGGTCTCCCGCGTGATCCCGGCGATCACCCGGCGAGCACTGGCGCTCGCCTTCAGGCTCCGGCGGAACGCCGTGAACGGCAGGTCCACGGGGACGGCCCAGGTGCCATCCATGACGTGCTTGAAGTCGCCGGCGAGGGCGTCCCGGACGGCGCCTCGCTCGAGGCCGAAGAGCAGCAGGGAGATGATGTCGAACGTGAGCCTCTTCATCAGCGGCATGACCGTGACGGTGGCCCGGCCGGCCCAGCTCTCGTCGAGGTGGCGCCGCACCTCGCCGTCGATCCTGCCCACGTACAGCCGCAGCATGTCCGGCCTGAGGAACTCGGCCAGCGCGCCGCGGATGCGCTTGTGGTCGGCGCCCATGAGCTCGAGGATGTTCCGCTCCCCCAGGATCCGCTGCACGGACCGGGGCTGCTGCGACGCCAGCGCGGTGCTGAAGAAGACGAACTTGTTGGCCGCGGGCCCCGTGAGGAGCACCGTCGGCGCGCCGAAGAGCGACAGCTTGGACACCGGGCCGTACCGGTCGACGCGGTCCTGGACCCCCCGCTCGGCGGTGTTGGCGCGCATGGCGCGGAGGAGGCCGAGGCTCTGGCCGATCACCGGCAGGCCCAGGGAGCCCGGGGCAGCTTGGCCGTGCCCGGCCGTGGCTTCCTGGCTCTCGTCAGGAGATGGATGAGCACGGGGAAGGCGATGGCCATGAGCGCTAGGAGGAGAGAGAAATCCATTGGAGGAACCAGTGTGTTTAGTGAATGGTGAAGCTAACTGCTTGGAGCCGGGATGGAGAGGAGTGGGGATGGGACACGGAGAATTGCAAGTGATTGGTGATATATCTGAACATTTACCGTCCATGTGATGTAAACAGATTATCGATCGGTAACTTTTGTGTACGGTGAGTATATCGCATTGCTGAGGACCTTGAAGATTCCGCGGGAGGAGAAGACAAGGCTTTCTGTGACAGGCTCTGGCAATCTTCCACTTGGCTAACTGGGCTTGAATTTCGCTCGGGGCCAGGAAGTCTGAAGCTGAAGCCGGCGTCGCCCAACGAATTTACTGACGCCTTGCCCTCAATGCGCCTCTGAATATCACCGCCACCACCGCGTCATTTTCGTTCATTTTCCATGCAGCAACTACTTGGGCGTGCCTGGGTCTGGGTTCTGGATGTGCTGGGTGCTGCAAGGAAGAAACCAAGAAGAAGGATCCAACACCGGTGCCCGTTCTCGACTAATAAACTCCCAGTATCCTTTGCAATGAGTAGGTGCGTGGATTTATTTTATGCGTGCAGTGTGCATGCATGTTTTTAACATTGAGAACTTGGAGTGATCTCAGTGTAAGAACGAAGTTCATGGCTTTTATTTGTGTGGCAGAAATGAACTGACAGAATAATGCTGAACCAAAAACGAGTTGTTCAGTGCATACGTGTATACGACATCCTATTCGGTTGCAAAGTTTCGTTTCAGATGCTTGCTTCTGGGGCATGACCAACCTTTTTACTCTCCGCTGCAGCTGCACTACTTGGCATGTGTTTTTGCTGCTCGGGATTCGGAACCTCGACTCACCGCTTTGTACTAAACTTTAATTTGCTGTTCCTCGTAACTGTCTTTTACTCATTTCTTTTTCAATAACGTACTGTAGTCTTTGGTTATGTTTGTACAATTGTAATTCGAGAGGAGCACGTGAGCTTCATTCTCTGACCATATGTCTGAACCTGACCAATCTTTTTTCCCCTGATGAGGATTAGTACATGCCTATTCAGTTGCCAGTAATTCTTTTGGTTTCCAACGAGGAATCCATGCTCATTTCTATCCGGCAACAAAGTAAGAATCTGTTTGTGCAAAGAGCTGATCGAGACAAACTCTGTTCTTTTACTGTCTCTTTCGCTTCTATCAGTGACAATCTCATGTTGTCCCTATCACGTTTTCAGCACATATCTACATGTTTACAACGCTAAATACAACCGATCGAGGCAATCATCCCGCATCCCAGATTCTAGCCATCGTCTAGCTGAAGATGCCGCTTTGTCCTCTTCACAGCAGCTCGTCGACGCGTTCCATCACATCACTACAGCGCACACTGCTAATGCGCAGAATATATTGCACCACCCTCCCCTCCTGCCAAACCCCAAGAAGCTCTAGCCATTGGTGCGCGGCAATGGCGGCCTCCATCGCCGTCGCACTCCTCGCCGCCTTCCTCACGCCGCTCATCGTCTACTGGTTAACGACAAGAACCAGGAAGCCGTTGCCGGCGAACCTGCCCCCGGGGTCGCTGGGCCTGCCGGTGATCGGGCAGAGCCTGGGCCTGCTCCGCGCGATGCGGAGCAACACCGGCGAGCGGTGGCTGCGGGACTGGGTCGACCGGTACGGCCCCGTGTCGAAGCTGTCGCTGTTCGGCGCGCCCACGGTGTTCGTGACGGGCCCCGCCGCGAACAAGCTGGTGTTCGGCAGCGACGCGCTGGCGCCGAAGCAGCCCCGGTGCCTGCCGCTGATCCTGGGCCGCCGGAACATCCTCGAGCTCGTCGGCGACGACTACCGCCGCGTGCGCGGCGCCATGATGCAGTTCCTCAAGCCCGACATGCTGCGGCGGTATGTGGGCACGATCGACGCCGAGGTCACGCGCCACCTCGACGCCGAGTGGGCTGGGCGCCGGGCCGTCACCGTGCTGCCGCTGATGAAGCTGCTCACGTTCGACATCATCGCGACGCTGCTCTTCGGCCTCGAGCGCGGCGCCGTCAGGGAGCGGCTCGCCGCGGCGTTCGCGGACATGCTGGAGGGCATGTGGTCGGTGCCGCTGGACCTGCCGTTCACGGCGTTCCGCAAGAGCCTCAGGGCGAGCGCGAGGGCGCGGCGGGTGCTCGAGGCGACGCTCAGGGAGAAGAGGGCCAGGCTGGAGCGGGGCGAGTCGTCGCCCGCGAACGACCTCGTGAGCTGCCTAGCCAGCCTGCGGGTCGACGAGGGCGGCGGCGGCAAGCAGCTGCTGACGGACGAGGAGATCGTGGACAACGCCATGGTCGTCCTGGTCGCCGGCCACGACACGTCGTCCGTGCTCATGACCTTCATGATCCGCCACCTCGCCGGTGATCCCGCCACCCTCTCCGCCATGGTCCAAGGTAAGAAAGCAGCCTGAGCTTTAAGTCAATTGTCGTCGATGGCGCGCCATGTCTGACGAGACGACGCCTCTCTCTCTCTGCGACGTGCAGAGCACGAAGAGATCGCCAAGAACAAGGCCGACGGCGAGGCGCTGACATGGGAGGACCTGCACAGCATGAGGTTCACGTGGCGCGTGGCCCTGGAGACGCTGCGGATGATCCCGCCCATCTTCGGCAGCTTCCGGCGAGCCCTGGAGGACATCGAGCTCGACGGCTACGTCATCCCCAAGGGGTGGCAGGTGTTCTGGGCGTCGAGCGTGACGCACATGGACCCCGGCATCTTCAAGGACCCCGAGAAGTTCGACCCGTCAAGGTTCGAGGGCCAGGCGCCGCCCTACTCGTTCGTGGCGTTCGGCGGCGGGCAGCGGCTGTGCGCCGGGATCGAGTTCGCGAGGGTGGAGACGCTGGTGACCATGCACCACCTGGTGAGGCGGTTCCGGTGGAGGCTCTGCTCCAAGGAGAACACCTTCGTCAGGGACCCCATGCCGTCGCCGCTTCATGGCCTCCCAATCGAGCTCGAGCACATAGGCGTGGCTTCTCCATGCAAGACCGCTTGCTGAGTTCAATCTGTTGCGAGAATTGAGGCTCTGAACTGTACTAAGTCTGTATCAAAATTCACAGGGATACCCCACCCCAAAAATCAGCTGAATGCGTAGCGCCTGGTTACAGTTTCATCCTCGATTGCATACAGACACAGATGTTGACGCGGTGAGCCGGTGACAATAAACATTATATTGCTACTCATTTTCAAGCTTCCAGTGTGTAAATGCACCAACACATCACCAGCACCTCGAAAAGGACCATATTACAGTATAATGACAAAAACCAAACTATGAACTGCGAAAGACTTTCGAACCAGGCGAGACAATATCAACATCATATTTCCTCACGCAAACAATCCATTTCGACAGTGACACTTCCACTCAGCCCAATCTAACACTTGTACTCCTAGTAGCAATAGACCAAGCAAGGACAGGCAGGAAATCAGTAATGAACAAATGAAATCAACTACCCTAATTGATGAGCTGCTGCAAGTCAATGCGCCACGATGAAGCCAGCTGCTTCATTATCTGCACCGGGGTCGCTCCCTCCCAATCATCAGGCAGCTCGATCGCGGTAGCATCATGAAGTCCCAATAGAAGGTCTTGCTTGGCGTCTAGAGGGATCCCGAGATAATCAGATCCGTTTTCCATTACCAGATCAGTCAACTGCAACAACCAACACATTCTTCATTGAGATGTCTACCTCAAAGTTATGCTTGGCTCAGAAATGAAAAACCAGATAATGCCAGACATTTGAGTATAGAAAAGGAAATAAATGTTAAGGCTTTTCTTTGCAAACTGTTCTTTGTCCAATGTACTCCGATCTTTCATGTTTATAAACTATATACAGCCATCTGTCCAGCTTAATCACCATTTCAGGACATAACAAAAGTTAAGAGTGCTGTATTGGTTTCACAAGAGGACTGAAACAGCTGTACTATTCCAGGTGAAAACCTTAATTATCATAGCACAAACAAAGAGAACATGATAACAGGTTTCACCAAACAAGAACCCATCTGTCCGATAAATAAAGTATCAAATATTCATCACATACTTCACTACAGTTTTTCCTTCAACCTTGAGCAATCCAGTAAAACTGATGGGCCTTCATTCTAGACCAAATGAAAAGCCAGGATTCTGTTTGAGGACAGAAGGACCAAAAGTCAATCAATAACAGTTTGATACTCTATTCAAATTAATGTTTACCAGGATATGTTACGAATGCTTAGATACTTTAATTCACTAGCTAAATCAACAAATTAGTTCACTGTTTATGATATTCCATGGCTATCCATTCCTGCTGAAAAATATATTTCTTTCAAAAACATAATAGCTTGTTAGACAACCAATTATCCCAGTACCACCTTGGATTAATTACTAATACATGGTCATTAAAATGCATTTTAGAGTGCTGCACCATAATCTTAAGATGGAAGTGATTCCTTTATGAGCCCAACTCTAGTTCCAAGGCAAAGAAAATGTTCAGAGTTGAAATTTCTCTGATATAATGTCAATGAAAACATCAATTCATTACTGCAATGGAATATGATGGATTACCTGTTGAAGCCAGGTCAAGGCTACATCATAGAAGCTTTCTTCCACAAGAAACTGCCCCACAGCATGTAGGACTTCGTTTGCAACCTCATTTGAAAGTTGATCAACAACCGGTCCAGTTTGCTCCATCAACTTTACAAGTAGTTCGGCATCACCAGTTGAAAGAACCTCAGCATAAGCAGAGTCCATATCATCAACATGAAGAGCATCCATTGCACGGGTCCAGGCATCCCAAAGCGGGCCTCTTTCATCCCCTTGATTGTCATCATTCAAAGCTTCCCCATCCAGTTCAGGAATAGCAACTCTTGCAGCAGCCCTTGAACTTCCATTATCTTCACCGGCCACTCTAATAGCTTCCAGTGTGGCTTCATCTTTTGAGGCCCGCCAAGCACTACGAGCAGAAGGACCCTCGCCGAACCTAAAGGGTCCCTGCCCTTTGTCCCAACCTCTTCGGGGACCTGCTTGATCATTACTCCGCTCATTTCTCGGCATCCTATTGTCAGACGAAACAGAATCTAATCCTCTCCTCGCATTCATACCACTTCTTGATCCAGAATAAGCATAAGAGTCCCATTGTTCAGAATCTGGTCTCCAAGATGGGCTTCTTAAACCAGAAGCACCATCTGCAGAGAAATACCTTTCTGCAAATCCCATCCGTCCATCACCATTCCTCCCAAATTTTGAATTAGAAAATTCATGGAAACCATTGTATTTAGATGATCTGCCAGGAGATGAATCAAAGCCCAGTGCTGGACCACCACCTCTCCTGCTTGACGAGAGTGATATTTCCCTCGCCATTTCCTCAACTACTCTCTCAAGACCACGTACTCTGTTCTCTAGAGTAACCATGCTGTCATGAGATCCTCCCATGAAATCCTGAAAGTTGATAAAACAATCGATATTTCATAGTTAGCGCACAAATATGTTTAGTAATTTTACATGCGTCATGAAAATCAGCAAAGCCATAAATCGCAGCAGGTGTGTCCTCATTTGCCACCTATATGGAAAACTTGGAGCATAACCAAAGAAAGCATGGGACTGTTATAGCACGTATCCAAACTATGCAGCAAGTAGTCAAGTACCAAATCATTTGGCCACAAAGCAGTCAATTTTCTTTCCAAAAGATATGGAAGATTATTTTAAAATAACAAATAAAATTGGAACTAGAGCTCTCAACAAGCTGAGCATGAGTAAGCCAAAGACTTGGGTCAACCTCAACTTTGTGCCCGAGGTCAGCTCGACTGAAGCACGGATAAGCTCAGGCTCAGACCGATAAGGGCAGAAGCCTCCATTATTGCTTGTCTTTGAGTAGATTGCTCCACAACTCTATAGATGCATGTGTACAAGTATACCTTAGGTTCAAAAAAGCTAAATCTTCACCAGTATAGGCATATAATATGTTATACATGTATATCTTCAAGCCTAATCAGGCCGAAGTCAGAGAGCTTGAGTAAACCTAAGCTTAATATCGATAAGGGTTTGAGCACAAGAACAGGTTTAAGCTCAGCTTAATAGGGTTCAATCTTAGTTCAAAGCTTGCCAGACTAAGCTTTCAGTATTTGCCATACATTTAAAGTTCGCTTCACTTGGAATTTATGAAAACATAGTTATAATTTCAGTAACATGGGGCACGAAAATGTGAAAAAATTTAATAACAGAGAGACTTAATAGTATGAACATTAGTTTCTTATCACAACTCAGGAAGTCAACTGGTGTGACATTCATTTCTAGATTCTTCTCTTAGCGGAATAGAAAATGAAACTTCAAATATGTCGAGAAGTGAACATAAACAAACCTGCAGCATGTTCATGAGACTGGTTTGCTGTCTCTCCAAGTGTGACAGCTGCCTTTGTATGGCTAACCAATTCGTTTTATTATTTATGAATGGGCCTTCTCCAGGGATGTTCATGGTTGCAGAAGTAGAATCTTTTGCACTGGGTTCACCCCTATCTTCAACATCAGATGTCCTCGATTTTGCATCTTTGTTTCTATTTCCCCTTTGGTTAGCCCATTTATCTCGAATGTTTTGAAAATTAGAGCTAGCACGCATTTGAGTAAGATTTGCTTCGTCTTCAGCTGATCCATTACTGTTAGCAGGACCAACATGATCACCATCTTCTTCTGGTTCGTCTTCAATTCTTAAGTGAGATTGTAGAGTCTTGCGGGGGACTACAACCTCAACAGCCAAACCATCTGTTTTCCTTGTCTCAAGCTTTTGGAAAAATTCAGGGTTCAGTTCCCTGTCAGTTAACGTCGGTCTTTTCTTTAAAAGAACTGCAGCCTTTTCAGCTATACTGCCCTTCACATTGTTACTAGGCGAATCTGGGGAGGAATCTTCAAAGGATTCTGATTTTCCACCTCTTTGCATTGATCTTTTTGAGTCCAGCTTCCCTTCACCATCAGCTGGCTCCTTATTTCTACCATCTGTTGCATGTAAGTTGTTTTACAGTAAGTATGAGATAGTAAAACCGTAACTAATAGAGTACACTTGAGAACCAAACGAATGGATCATTACCATTTGCATCTTCTCCAGTCAACTTTTTCCACAACTGTACTGCATCAATCATGCTATCTCTAACAGGCCTTACCTGTGGGAAGAAAATGAAAACTATGATATATGAACAAAAAGGCACATAAATTGTCGTCATGTGAAAAGGATCCATGAGCAGCAAGAGGCCCCCAAATTTAGAGTGAGCACAAAGAATTCTAGGTTACCTTATCGAAACGGCAAGCTTCGAGAGCAGCAATGGTTGGAGCCGTTCCATCACCTATCAAGTGACCTGAATGGGTCGCCAAGACACATAATGTATCAGCAGCTGCTTTTCTAGTAGCCCAGTCACTGTTCTCAAGACAGTCACGAATACTTTGCAGAGTTGGCTGCATATTCTGAGAGCTGATTGCTCCAACCTGAAAGGCAAGATATGAACAGATTCAAATCAACCGTGCTGATAGTTAACACAATATCATTGCAGAATGGCACATGCATAGCAAAATAATACAAGCGTCGCTAGACATATTTTCATGATCAGACCATCTAAAGCCCCTAAACCAGTTTGGCACTGCAATCTTATGAATAACCAGAGAAAAAAAGCTTAAAGAGATGCGCTGGGACCTCGCATTCATGTTATATTAATAGATCAATCATGTAAAAGTAACATAGAAACAAAACCCACAAGTCACAAGTGAAGTCCAACTTAGCAAGCTACAGCATGCTCTTGTAAATAAAAAGTTCAAAAGATCTTTAAAAAAAATAATCTCAAATACTACAACACACACTGACATTTGAAGTGAGAACAGTAGTAACGCACGATCACCATTCACTCATACAGCAACAAGCAATACCATAGAAAAAAGGGCTATCTTCTACTGCCTCAGATAATACATAAAACAATATATTGATATATAAGTCAGAAAAAATAATTCTAACAGAAACTCTAGTGTATACACATCATATCTCTATAACCAGGTAAAAGAGGATATCTCGTAATCCATGGTGAAAGTAAAGGGAAAAAAGATGTCTCTAGATGGTTTATTAAGCTCCTATTTTGATCTCAAAAAATCAAAACGATATGATATTTTTTGCTGATCACCAATTTAAACAGAAATTAAAAGTAAATGCCCAATCTCCATTTGCAGCTTCTCATAAATAATTCACCAGCAGCTTGTAAACTTCGACGTGCTTACATCCCCACACTTTCCATGGCATACACAAGCCACAACTAAAATCGATTGTCAAGAACAAACCAGCAACATTTAGAATACCACCACTAGCAGTGAATCCATTGTAAGCCTGCCATAAGTACAGGATAACATTCATATCCCCACAATCTCCCAGTACAATTCACTAAATACTTGGTCTTCTCCCTGCAGACCAAAACCCTACCAGTATTTTCATACCTAAAGTTATCAGGAAATGTACATGCTATTAATCAAAGTAACAACACGGAAGTTCAAAATAACCCCTGCCAACAGTCTAGGATAAATTCCTGCCTAAAATATAACATGCCCATTAAATGACCGATGACTAGCCAACCTTCTAATATCTGGTATTTCTTAGTCCAATCATCAAATGCACGAACAGACACAACAAGATTTGCGAAGGGGGCACCCACCTGTGACAAACTTCCCATGACGCCCAGCAGTGCTGCCTTCGCCTGCACACCTTGGCCACCGAGCAGCTTGCAAATCCTAGGACCGAGCTTCCCAAACATCCCGATGACACCCGGGCCAGGCCCTGCCCCTTCCACCGTCTTGGCAAGGCAGGCGGCCGCCCCAGCCTGCACCGCCTTGCTCTGCTCCCCCATCACCTCGAACAGCGGCTTCATGAACAGCGTGACGGTCGCATTGCCTGCCTCAGCAACGCCTGAAGCAGCCAGCGGCCGGAGGTACACCGCCGCGAGCTGGCCCGCGGCGTCTCGGCAAGCGTCGCGCACGGAGGTGTCGGAGGCCGGGTCCTTGAGCCGCCGCGCGAGGTGGGCGAGCGCCTTGTGCAGGTGCGGCGCGGCGGCGTCCGGGTGGGACGCGCAGAGCGTGGCGAGGAGGCGCAGCGACTCGCGCCTGGCCGGGGAGGCGAGACCCGGGGAGTCGGAGGCCAGCGCGTTGAGCAGCATGGGCACGGCGTCGGGCGACGGCGGCGCGCGGATGATGCGGTCCAGGTCCTCGACGGCGATGTGGTGCGTGTCGCGGTCGGAGAGCTTGGCGAGCGCGGCGAGCACGCGCGACTTGAGCTCCGCCATCGCCGCGTTCTTCGACGGCGTCGCGCCGGCGGCGGGACCCGACGGCGGCGGCGCCGCCGCCGCTCCCCCGCCGGCCGCCGCGGGGCCGGGGTTGGGCGGCGGCGGCTGCGCGGTGGTGGGCGACCTGGGGTGGGATTTGACGGCGGATTTGGAGAGCGCGGTCGCCATTGCGGTGGGAATCTGGCGAATGTGGGGGAGTGGGAATGGCGAGGTCAGATTTGAATTGGTGGGTGCGGGGTTTGAACGCCAGTCTGGGGCATTTGGTGGCGAATTTGAGGTGCGTTTGGTGGGATTTGGGATGGATCGTTGGGTTTCGGGTTTGGCGTTTGGGCTGATTTGGGAATGGGGTGATGATGAGATCTCGCCTTGGGAGCGGAGAAGGGGGAGGGAGGCGTCGGCGAAGAAGGGTTTCAAGATTCTTTGAGAAGGATGATGAGAATGGAAGGAGGGGCAGTGGGGGAGAGAGCGAGAACTAGGAGGGAGTGAGGGCCCACTAAGGTCGAGGGCCCACTACAGTAGTAAAAAAAATCAAATTTCAAAAAAAAAAGATAAGTATATGTTTTGAGATGAACCATATTTATTTACTTCTGTGTGCATTACTCTATTTATTTAAGATAAACTAATGCACATCACCCTTGTAGCAATAGACTAGGCCAGTGAAACCTTAGGGAAATATTTCATAGGGTTGTCTTATCTCACAAAGCTACATTGTTGCATGTGTTCTTTTAAGGTGATGGGTTTGCTCCATCAAGGGGCATGATGGAGCGTCACAAGGAGAACACGTAACAGTCCAATATTCAAACAAAGGAGCTGTGAATCTGTAATGAAATACTCCCGCAGGAAATGGATTTGTGCGTAGACGTTTGCTTTGGTTTCACCTGAAATTCGTGCAGATCTTTGCAATTTGTTTATGCGCGGAGCTTGAGCTCCGGCTAGCTTTCGGCTGACGGTTGGTGAGGTAGGTGCCGGAGACGCATTGGTGGGAGAGGCTGGCACATCAGCAGCAGCAAGCTGCGACGACGCGGGTGGTTGGCACGTCCATGCTGTTCCTTGTCCGTGGCTGAATTCGGCGACCGTACCGAACCGAACCCGATTTTGTAATCTTGTTCCTCTTCATGTGAAGGTACAGATTCAACTTTTATATTAGCGGCAGCAGCAGTATGTAGTACGAAAAAAGATCTAAACTATGAAGAGAAAAAAAAAATGTTAGGAGGAGAACAAGACCGTTCTGCGCAGGTGGTTGGCACGTCCATTCTTGTTGCCTCTGAATATGGTGACGCGGGGAACTGGGTGGGCTTCCGCCGCTTGGAGGGAGGAGAATGAAAGCCCAAAAGGCCCACGGCAAAGCCCTGGGCCTCTGGGGGGGCCGGGAATTTTTTTAAAAAAAGGGATAAAAAAAAATTCGAAAAAGGGGTGGCCGTTGGGAAAATTTAGGGAAATGGGTGCCTCCCGCCCGCTGAACGGGCGGGACGCGTGGGGCCCGGGACATCCCGCCCACCCAGCGGGCGGGATGTCACCCGAGGGCCTCTTCGCAAATAATTTCTTCGCGAAGAGGTCCCTGGGAGGGCATCCCGCCCAACCAAAGGGCGGGATGCATCCCGCCCTTTGGTCGGGCGGGATGTCCCCCCACCGGCTATTTAAGCCCCAACCTGCCCCAAAAATGCTATTTTATCCAGCAAAAATCAAAAAAAAGAGAAAGAGAGGAGAGGAGTGAGAAGAGGAAGCGGCGAAGCCCTGTCCACACGTCGATTTTGAGGTATATTCTCGTTCTAGCCATATAAGTACTTGAAAATAACTATAATTTAGGAAATATTTGATAGAGTAGTTATATTTTGAATAGTTTTAGTATTTTCATTTGTTTTTAGTATAATTTATAATCTGAATAGTTTAGAATCTGTAAAATATAATCTGAGAGTCGCTGAAATTTAGGATCGTCGTTCGTTGTGTATTAATATGTAGTATAACTAGTTTATTAATGATTGACAGATATGTCTTCCGAGAAGGGTATTTTCAGTATATATTACGGAGAAGGAAATGTGATTTATGGGCCGAATGGGGTAGATTTAAGTGAATTCAACTGTGCGGTCAGAGGAATTACCAGACCGCACGAGAGGACATTTGAATCCCTATGCAACTGGTTAATGAGGGGACTAAGGATTAATCAGGAGACACACACTGTGAGTGTTCAATGCGTCATAAATCGTACCACTCACGCTTTGATCTGGGAGCTTATGCCACTTGCAAGCAACGAGGACTGGTTAACTTATCTGCAAAATGCAAGTCATTGGCAGTGGCCACTGGTACTCCTTGTTAGTGTGCACAAGTTTGAGGTATCTCCTAAAGATAGGGCGCGACATGGCATGAGACGTCAAACTCCTGTAAAGGAGTGCATTCTCAAGTTCGATGGAACTTGTTGTTGCTCATGCATGAGGCCCAAGTTGCTGCACTTACCTTGTTCTCATGTAATGGCTGCTTGTGCGGATATTGGACATCCTGTCGATATATATGTTTCACATTACTTCAGAAAGGAGACAATTGCTAGCACCTGGCAGTATGAGATCTATGGGTTCCGTTTGGTTGGATCGTTCACTGAGACAGCGAATCCTGTTATCTATATTCCAGACCCAAGATCATCACGGGTTAAGAGAGGACGCCGTCAGTCACGGCGTATTCGTAATGATATGGATGAGTCAGAGCTCCGTCCGAGGATACAATGCTGCAGTGCATGTAATCAGATTGGACACACGTATAAACGTTGTCCAACCAATGATGCTGGCCCCAGTTGTGCTGAAGCTGGCCCTACAGGTGATGCTACAGATGGAAGACCTCCGGTTGCATCAAGAAGTGGGAGACGTCGCCGATCGAGTGCTAGTACGTCATCAGGCATCATTTAGTTGTAATTTTATTTAAACGTTGTTTGCTCATATGTAATATTTGCTGCGTTGAGATTCTATCAGACCTAGATACGTATTTGTAATATTTGCCGCATTGACTGAAGACACAATATTTGGATTCATGTATTTGTAATATTTGTAATGTTTATTATCATATTATTTTATTTTAAATGGCTTCATGTATTGTACTATCGTAATTTTTAGATTCTACGTTGCAAACGTTATCGTTTAACTATCTTCGTACGAGTTTTAGATACCGTAATCTTCCTTGGAAAATTGAATTAAAATTTTATGTGCATACATAAGAGTATGGCGAATGAATCTTATATTTGAAAAAATTCTGAATTTCAAATAGTTTCTGAAACAAATAATCTAAGAAAAAATATAACAAAAATGGACCAGGAGCATAAGATTATAGGTTTTAGAACTTTATAGGTTTTAGAACTTTGACTATATATTAGATATTAAATAATATCACATTAGAGAATAACAATAGATTTTAATTATAAAAGGGTGTAAGCATCTAGGCCCTTAAGGTATGTTTCGGTGATTAATGACAACCATTATTGTGACTAATGAGTTTGTGCAGCTCTATAGATCATTATTGCTCATTTGGTTATATGTCAAAAGAGGCCCCTAATTTTCATTATTCAAAAAGGCGATCTCGGCATTCAACTCTATAATGTGTCAAGACTAAGGATCTTTCTAGTCCTAAGTGTCATAAGGTTGAGAAGGACACTTAGGTTAGTATAGGTTTTATAGTTTTGTAGTGATCGTACTATTAAGAGGGGTTTAGGCTTAGTAACTTGAGCATGGACATGGTCATTTGAAAATGGATGCACACAATGGTCACTCAGGTTTCTAGAAGCTCAAATAAGTGGATCTCAACTTATATCTCAAGAATATTTGGATTTCATTCAAGACTCAAGTCAGAAAAGGCAAAATCAGAAAAATCCTTATCACCGGATTAACCGACGCCTCAGGTTTTCTATACGTCGGTTAAACAAGGTCAGCAGAGTTTGACAAGTCAATTCACCGGTTCAACCGATGATATTTGAAAAGGGACGTCGGTGCAGTTGTCCAGAGACTCGGTTTTCAGTTGATCAGTGGACAACTACACTCACCGGTTAAACCGACGCTATTTGAAATTGGACGTCGGTGCAGTTGTCCAGTGACTTGGTATTTCTGTTGATCAATGGATGATTACACTCACCGGTTAAACCGATGCGACGACGGTTAATCTGCCCAAGCTGTAACGGCTAGTTTTCAGAGGAGGCAGTTTACATTCACCGGTTAAACCGACGATGACTATTGGAGGGACGTCGGATTAACCGGCGCTACGCAGTTTTCTGGCAGCTTTTTCTCCAACGGCTCTATTCGTGTGAGCTGCCCATATATACCCCTCCAATGGGTCATTCTACTACTCTTGACACCAGGCAACATCCAAACACACATACTATAGTCAAGAGCCACTTTGAGCTTCAACATTTCATACACTTGTTGATTCAATCATTCAAGAAGCAAGATTAAGGACTTGAGTAGAGAGAAGCTTGTGTGCATCCATTCTTGGTGATTGGTTCTTGCTCAAGTGAAGGCCTTAGCTTGTTACTCTTGGTGATTGGCATCACCTAGGCGATCTTGGTGATCGAGATGATTCTCGCGGAGCTTGCCAAGGATTGTGGAAGCCCGGAGAAGAGATTTGTACGTGGCTTGATCTCCACCACACCGGGATGGTGAACGGAGACTCTTAGTGAGCGCCCTCGTCTTGGTGACTTGGGAGGTGACAATACTCTTTGTGAGTGTCACAACGTGGATTAGGGGTGTGTGCCAACACATCGATACCACGGGAAAAAAATCCGGTTGTCCCTTGTCCACTTTACTTTTTCAAGTATTATCTTTCATGCAATTCATTCATGTGCTTGATTTAGGGATCACTAGTTAGCTCTACCTTGCTAGGCTTTATCTCTTTTCTTCTTGTCTAGCGTGTGTAGGTTGTTTAGTTATCCGGTTGGTGAATTGGTGCCTTTCTAGTTTTGCATAGGTTAAGGTTGTTTTATCTTGTTTTAGAAATTGAAAAAGGCCCAATTCACCCCCCCTCTTGGTCCATCGATCCTTTCAATTGGTATCAGAGCCTCGTTGCTCATTTGGATCATTAGGCTTCACCGCCTAGAGCTATGGCCAAGATGGGTGGCTCGCCGCCTCACTTCGAGGGCAAGAACTTTGCCTATTGGAAAGTTCGCATGGCCGCATACCTTGATGCGATTGCCCCCGAAGTATGGTTGGCAACTAAAGTCGGGTTCACCGGAGATCCCACCCCCGACCAATTAAAATGGAATGCTAGAGCTAGAAATGCAATTTTCGAAGCTATTAGTGAGGAGGTCTTTGCTAGAGTTAATGGCATGGACCTAGCAAGTGATATTTGGAAGGAACTCATTGAAATACATGAAGGTTCCACCAAAGTTCGTGAACAAAAATATCACTTGTTTAGAGCTAAGTATGATTCCTTCAAAATGCTAGCTCATGAAAATTGCAATGATATGTATTCTCGCTTGAATGTCATTGTCAAGGACATTAATGCACTTGAAATATCCAAAATTGACAGTGCATCCATCAACCGCAAGATCCTCATGCTACTCCCGAAGCCCAAGTATAACATTATCAATGCTATGCTTCAAAAGGAGGATCTCGCCGCAATGGAAGTTGGAGAACTTGTGGGCGAAATTCGCGCTCATGAAATGAGCATCCTTGGTATGACCGAAGAGCCAACATCAAGCAAGTCAATTGCTTTAAAGACCAAGACAAACAAATCCCGCAAGCTCAAGATGGTCAAACAAGACTCAAGCTCAAGCAATGAAGAAGATGATCATCATGAGAGCTCATCCGATATTGAAGATGATGGAGAACTTGCTCTCATGATGAGAAAGTTCACACGCTTGAATGAGAAGATCAATAAGAAGGGTTTCAACTTTGACTCCAAGAAGGGAATGTTCCGGCCAATGGATGTCAAGAACAAGATTTGCTACAATTGTGGCGAAAAAGGACACATCCGTCCAAATTGCCCCAAGCCGGACAAAAGAAGCAAGGACAACAAGAGTAAGCATCGCCATGATTCAAGCGATGATGAAGAAGAGGAGAGAAAGAACAAAAACAAGAGATTTGGGAAGAAGAAGACCCATGACAAGAAGACCAAGCTCTTCCCAAAGAAGAAAGGGCACACCAAGAAAAGTTTCTTGGTGGAGAAACAAGAGTGGGTGACCGATGTCTCATCAAGCGAAGACTCAAGTGATGAAGAAGACATTGTCACTATCGCCCTCACCAATGAAGAACCTTCTCTACCTCCGCCTCCTATGTGCCTCATGGCAAAAGGTAACACCAAGGTATGTGAGGTAGATAGTGAAGATGATAGTGATGAAGAGCTTGATCCTAATGAATTTACTAACCTCATCAATGAGTATACATCCGTCATCAAGAGGGAAAAGGGTAAAGTCAAAACTCTTGAGAGCACTCATGCCAAGTTAGAGCTTGCCCACTCCGACTTACTTAGTAAGTATAATGACTTGCTCAAAAGGCACAATGAGTCACTTGTACTTGCTAAGCAAGTTGAAGAGAGCCACAAAAAGCTCAACACAAGAGCATAGGGAGTTGGCTCACAAGTATCAAGAACTTGAATTTGCTTATGAAGTAATTGACCCAAGTCTTGAGAAAGTTGTTAATGAAAAGGTCAATGCTTCTACTTCATGTGATGACCTACTTATTGATGCATATGCCACTAATGTTGTGCCCAAGCTTGCCTCTTCTAGGGAAAAGGAATTGATGGATCAAGTGGCAAGCCTCAAGAGTAGTGTGGAGAAACTCTCAAGGGGAGAATACATCCACAAGGAGATTCTCTTTAACAATGCCCGTGACTATGGTAAGAGGGGTCTTGGTTCATTTCCGGAGCCAAACATGGCTACAACTCCTTCTCCGGAGATCAAGACAAGCTTCATCAAGGAAGTTGGCTCATATTGCCAACATTGCCAAGTCACCGGGCACCACACTAGGGAGTGCACTTTACCATCACGTCCTCTTCCTAAATTACCCAAGAATTACTCATCAATGTTTCAAAATAATCATTTTCTCTTGAGTAAAGTGAAGGGCAAGGTGAAGGCCAAGTTCATTGGCAAAATTGCTAAGGAGTCGAAGAAGAAGCTCCCCAAGCAACTTTGGGTCCCAAAAGCTCTTGTCACACATGTGCAAGGCCCAAAGCTTGTTTGGGTTCCGAAAACTCAAAAATAAATTCTCATGTGTGTAGGTGAACTACAAAGCCGGTGGAAAACATTGGGTACTTGATAGCGGTTGCTCTCAACATATGACCGGCAATGATAGCATGTTCACCTCACTTGAAGACCCCGGCGATCATGAACATGTCACCTATGGTGATAACTCAAAGGGGAAAGTCTTAGGTTTGGGTAGAATTGCAATTTCAAAAGATTTATCCATTTCAAATGTTTTGTTTGTAGAAGCACTTAGTTTTAACCTCATTTCTATTGCACAATTGTGTGATCTTGGACTAACGTGTGCCTTTGACAAGAATGGTGTTGTAGTGACTCATGAAAAAGACAAGTCATTGGTATTCACGGGGTTTAGGCATGGCAATATCTATTTGGTGGATTTCTCTTCAAAGCAAACAAGCACCATGACTTGCCTCTTCACCAAGTCGTCTCTTGGGTGGCTTTGGCATAGAAGAATTGCTCATATTGGCATGAGCAACCTCAAGAAAGCCCACAAGAGAGGGATGATCACCGGCATAAAGGACGTCACTTTTGACAAGAACAAGCTATGCAAAGCATGTCAAGCCGGGAAGCAAGTTGCAACTCATCATCCTATCAAGACGATGTTGTCTACCTCCAAGCCGCTCGAGCTACTACACATGGATCTTTTTGGTCCAACTTCATACAAGAGCATTGGTGGTAACCTCTATTGCCTAGTAATCGTTGATGATTTTTCACGTTACACTTGGGTCATGTTTCTAGGCGATAAGGGTGAAACTCCGGAAATCTTCAAGTCATTTGCAAGAAAAGCTCAAAGGGAATACAATTCCCCAATCGTGAAGATCCGGAGTGACAACGGCACCGAGTTCAAAAATATGAAGATTGAAGAATGGTGCGATGAAGAAGGAGTCAAACATGAGTTTTCCGCCACCTACACGCCCCAACAAAATGGAGTGGTGGAAAGAAAGAACAAGACTCTCATCACTCTTGCAAGAGCAATGTTGGATGATTATGGCACGTCCGAGAAGTTTTGGGCGGAAGCAATCAACACGGCGTGTCATGCATCCAACCGAGTGTATCCTCACCGACTCCTCAAGAAAACTCCATATGAGCTCATCACCGGAAGGAAACCAAATATATCATACTTTCGAGTCTTTGGTTGCAAATGCTTCATCTATAAGAAGAAAAGGCTCGGTAAGTTTGAGAGTAGATGTGATGAAGGTTTCTTTCTTGGTTATGCATCAAACTCCAAAGCATATAGAGTATTCAATCAAACCTCCGGGTTAGTTGAAGAAACATGTGATGTGGAGTTTGATGAATCTAATGGCTCCCAAGAGGAGGTTGTTGGCTATGAAAATGTAGGAGATGAAGAGATTGAAGAAGCCTTGAAGAAGATGTCCATTGGAGATATCAAGCCGGAAGAGGTGCATGAAGGCAATGATCAAGGGGGAGGACCTTCCTCATCTACACCAAGCACCTCCACGGCACCCCTAGTGGATGAAGATCAAGATAAAGTTGATCCACTACCTCAAGAAAATGTGTCAACGCCAACACCCCAAGTCCAAGAACAAGAAGAGCAAAATGTTCCACCACAAGCGCAAGTCACTCATGATCCACCCCAACAAGCATCCACGCAAATACCACTAGTGAAGCACGGTCGCATCTCCAAGGATCATCCAATTGGTCAAATCATTGGTAGTCCTTCCAAAGGAGTAAGAACTCGCTCTAAGTATGCTTCATTTTGCGAACATCACTCGTTTGTTTCTTGTATTGAACCCACTAGCATAGAGGAAGCACTTGAGAACTCAGATTGGGTGATGGCCATGCAAGAAGAGTTGAACAACTTCACCCGCAATGAAGTATGGGTCCTCGAAGCTCCTCCGAAAGACAAGAACATCATCGGCACAAAGTGGGTCTTTCGAAACAAGCAAGATGAACATGGGGTGGTGGTACGCAACAAAGCAAGACTTGTGGCAAAAGGGTTTTCTCAAGTCGAAGGTTTGGATTTTGGTGAAACTTTTGCTCCGGTCGCAAGACTTGAAGCTATCCGCATTCTTCTTGCTTACTCTTCACATCATAATATCAAGTTATATCAAATGGATGTGAAAAGTGCTTTCTTAAATGGCTTTATTAACGAGCTTGTTTATGTTGAGCAACCTCCCGGGTTTGTAGATCCGAGGAATCCTAACCATGTTTATAGGTTGCACAAGGCACTCTATGGACTCAAACAAGCTCCAAGGGCTTGGTATGAGAGACTTCGTGACTTCCTAATCATGCAAGGTTTCAAGATCGGGAGGGTGGACACCACCTTGTTCACAAAAGACGTCAACGGGGATCTTTTCATTTGTCAAATTTATGTTGACGATATTATCTTTGGCTCAACTAATGATTTACTAAGCCATGAGTTTGCTACCATGATGTCTAGGGAATTCGAGATGTCCATGATTGGCGAATTGACCTTCTTCCTTGGTTTTCAAGTCAAACAAATGAAGGAAGGGACATTCATTTATCAAGAAAAATATACTAAAGATATCTTGAAGAAGTTCAAGATGGATGAATGTAAGCCAATCAAGACACCCATGGCAACCAATGGGCATCTCGACTTGGATGTGGACGGTAAACCGGTTGACCAATCCCTCTATCGCTCCATGATAGGGTCTTTGCTTTACCTTACCGCATCTAGGCTCGATATAATGTTTAGTGTGTGCTTGTGTGCTCGTTTTCAAGCTAACCCTAAGGAATCACATCTTTCGGCTGTGAATAGGATCCTTCGGTATCTCAAGCACACTCCTAGCATAGGCTTGTGGTACCCCAAAGGCGCTAGCTTAGATCTCTTGGGATACTCGGATTCGGATTTTGCCGGAAGCCGTGTCGATCGCAAGAGTACCTCCGGGGGTTGCCACTTGCTTGGGCGTTCTCTAGTTTCTTGGTCGAGTAAGAAGCAAAATTCCGTGGCTTTGTCCACCGCGGAAGCGGAATATATAGCTGCCGGTGCATGTTGTGCCCAAATTCTATATATGAAGCAAACCCTTTTGGACTTTGGTGTGAAACTAGGAAGAATACCACTCCTTTGTGACAATGAAAGTGCCGTAAAAATTGCCAAGAATCCGGTTCAACACTCTCGCACAAAGCACATTGATATTCGCCATCACTTCTTGCGTGATCACGAAGCCAAGGGGGACATTTCCCTTCAAGGTGTGAGATCCGAGGAGCAATTGGCGGATATTTTCACAAAACCTTTAGACGAGAGTACCTTTGTTAGGCTAAGAAATGAGCTAAATGTGTTAGATGCGGCAAACGTCATGTAAGTTGCCATGTCACATAGAAAAATGCATACATATAAGGACACTTGTCTAACCATGGCAAGATAGTGATGAGCAAGGGTTTAGCTAGAGGTGGTGGTCCACTTGTTTTCCTCTAGGCTTGTAGAAAGGCTCATCATGATGAAGCTTTCCGTGGGATCAAACTTGACAAGTAGATCTTAAATTCTCGCTATGCATTTCTTGTCATATAGTTGTGCATCTCATGTTTACCTTTCTTTCGCATGTGTTTGTAATTTGCATTATCATTGCATGCGTAAAAGTCACAAAGGAGATCACTTGATGAAGATGAGACTTGTGTTACATGCAAGATCTTAATTCATGAGAAGTGAAGAGAGTAAAGTGTTAGGTGCGTTATTGCCTAGTGAGCAATGTCATTGTGAGTTTGAAGCTTTTCTCCTTCAATATTCCTATGACATGGCTCATACATTTTAATTTGGCGCTTTGTCTCTCTTGCGACTTATCCTTGATTTTGAAAAGAAAAACTATTTAAGTTATTAAGCTATCCTATTTTGAGGGGTAAAGTCGCCTATGCAAGTCCATTAACTTGAGTTTAATTGAATCTTATAAGTTCATTGGACTTAGCATAGAAAAGTGAGCTGAGAGAGGGTTTTTGGGTTCACCGGTTAAACCGACGTTCAATGGATCTATACCCATCGGTTTAACCGGCGTTACTAAGTGTCAGCCACAGCTCAGTCATTTCAGGCGTTCAACCGGCGTATACAAAGTTTGCAGCATCGGATCAACCGATGAACAGAACACAATTCTGACCTGAAAATCAGCTATTATTTGCATCGTTCAACCGACGAGTTCACTTTTCAGATCATCGGTTCAACCGGCGTACAGGTACAGATTTGGCAGAGTTTCTGGTAAACTACACCGACGCAATCAACCGGTGTTCAAAACCTAAGCGTCGGATCAACCGGCGATAAGAAAAACTGCGGGGTCCACATGTCATATTCCTCTCTTGACCGGTTACGACCTCACACTCCCGCTCGTGTTTTGCTCGTTCCCTCGCCTTCGCCCTCGCTCCCGACACCGCCGCCGCCGTCCGCCGCCATCTACTGCCGTCGCCATCCGCCGCCGCTCGCCGTCCGTACGCCACCGTCAGCTCATCACCATCCGCCGCATTCCCGCGCCCGCGCCCGCGCCCGTACGCGTCCACGCACCGTCACCAGCGCCCGCGCCGCCGCCACCGTCCTTCACCTCACTGCCGCCTGCGCCCGTGCCGTTGCCACCGCCAAATCACCGCCTTGCAGCTCCACCGCGCGCCACCTGCACCACATTGCATCACCTCCACCGCAGCGCCGCCCGTTCGTCACTGTGCCACCCGCGCATCACCGCGTCGCCCGCTTGCCACCGCATCGTCGCGTCCGTGTTACTCACTGTGTCGAGATGGGACGTGACAAAAGGAAGGGTAAGGAGATCGTGGTTGAGGAGCCCGCTCGCAAGCGGACTCGCGCAGCGAGAGAGGCCGAGAGGGCCGAGATGGTGGCTAAGGCCGCCGAGGAGCAGGCGTCTGGCCGTGCTCGTCCGTTCGCGATCAGGGATCCGGCAGCCAGGCGCAGAGGCAGAGGCAGAGGGATGGGCCGAGCCAGAGGTGCCAGGGCCACCAGAGCCACAGCCGCAGCAGCAGCAGAGTCAGAGCAGTTAGTCTCAGCGGCAGAGTCCGATTCAGTTTCAGAGTCAGAGCAGTCAGAGCAGTCTCAGGGGCAGGGTACACAGCAGTCACCAGCTCTACGACGTTCTGGCCGCACCCGGCAGACGTCCCCCGCAGAGGAGACTTCACCTGCGACCGAGCGTCGCACCGGACCTAGGACGCGAGGAGGCCACCAGCCACAGGAGCCTCGCAGGTCCGCAGCAGCAGCAGCAGCGGCTCAACGAGCCGAGGCCCTAGCGGCCGAGCGCGCAGTGTTCCGCATGGACACTGTCGTGCGTCTGGAGCCAGGTGTGCTGCTCCAGAACTTGACCAAGGCCAATGCGGCAAAGGTCAAGAGGCTCAGGTGGAGTGTACAGGAGGAGGAGTGGTTCCCGGTGACACGAGACAGCAGGGTCGATCGTAGATTCTGGACGCTCCTTCAGGCCAGTTTCTACGAGACCTATCAGAGGCGGGGCCACAGGATTTTCCCTCACCGAGTACTGGACTGGGTTTCACTGAGGACAGCTGCAGGGGGAGCCGATGTCCGGGAGCACTTCGATCACTTCAGGGGTCTGCCCAGGTTGCTCTCGATTGAGAGGAACAGATATATTGAGGACTGGGTCAGAGTTTTCTATGCCACAGCTTGGATAGCCCCAGAGCGCAGAGCTGTTCACTTCATGTTCGGAGGGCAGGTGTTTGGTTTGTCCAGAGCGACACTCGCAGGGATTCTAGGAGTTGACTTGGTTGACATCTCTTTGCACGAGATGGTATATGGTGATGCAGATCCACCGCGCAGAGCCATGATTGGCGGAATAGCACCTTCTCACGAGGCTATCTCACAGTGCTTCCGCCAGCCCTTCCCGGCTTCCTACGCCAGAGTTCCGAGCTTGCTGACCCCAGAGGCCTACGCTGTCCACATGGCACTCCGGAGGACGTTGCTCCCGAGGAGTGGCTACCCTGAGGGGTTCACAGGTCTGCAGCAGCTGCTACTTCTTCACATTCTCACTCACGAGCCCTTTGATATTGTCGACTTCATCTTAGCTGAGATCGAGGATGTTATCACTGACGGGATGGGCGTAGTACGACAGTTTCCTTATGCTCACTGGATCAGTTTCATTTGCTCCATGATAGTGCCAGCTGAGTCACCCGTCAGTGCAGTGTACCGGCAAGACGAGGTCCCCTGGTTTCCTGTCTACAGACCGACAGCACCTTCGGACCGGAGGAGAGGCAGGCAGGCTGATAGAGCTGCCATGGCACGATTGTCACCGGAGGTACAGGCCCGAGTGGCCCAGGAGGATGAGGCACTGCTCGCCGCTGAGGCACAGCTTCCCGGAGGAGATGATGAGATACATTGGTCAGACCTTGAGTCAGACTCCTCCGAGGATGAGGAGTACTTCCCTGCACCTGCTCCAGCGAGTCATGATCACGAGGCAGGAGGCTCCGGAGAGCCAGTTCCAGTGTCAGCTGCTGCTACTACAGTTTCAGAGTCTCAGGTGTCTCAGCCGTCTGAGCTCACCGCACTTCTACAGCAGCTGGTCACTCAGCAGAGAGAGGATCGCCGTGCTCAGGAGGAGGCCAGGAGAGCTCATGAGGCCCAGCTTGCACAGATTCAGAGGGAGGCCGCCCGAGAGCGAGCTGCTACAGAGGAGCGTTTCGTCGGCCTTATTGACAGAGTCTCTCAGAGGACGGACGCTCAGTTTCAGCAGATGCAGCAGGGCATGATGGCGATGTTCGGGATGATTTCACAGCTATATTCTCACACCGGACTCGCCCCTCAGCAGCCAGGACAGTCAGGCCTTCAGGGCACTGGAGCACCTCCACTTGCAGTCACACCAGCTCCGGTCACTACTGCTCCAGCTTCTTCTGCGACCCCAGAGATCATGTTCTCACTGTCAGCATTACTTGGGTCTGCGAGTCGTCCTCTCTTCTCTCCACTGCCTGCGACCTCACTCTTCCAGGAGTCACCTTCAGCAGTGCAGTCCGTTGGCCTCCCCGTCGTACCACAGCCATTACCTTCAGGGGGAGGCGGAGAGGTGTCCTTACTTCAGCAGTCGTCACAGCCGGCAGCATCAGCACTCACTACTTCAGATGTTGACACATCTTCTGCTGAGCCGGTTACTACTTCCACGGACCCTCTCCCAGGCAGTGCTAGCACCAGGGCCTCGACGACAGCCTCGACGACAGCTACACCTCCGGTCAGCTCAGCACCAGCAGGCCCTTCAGATCAGCAGCTACCGTCTGTCACCGAGGATCCACCGTCTGACGACGACGATGATGATGACCCGGATCGCTTCCTCGCCGTCCCGCGGCACCCGGATCAGTAGCTAGCCTTTTTGTGCTTTGATGCCAAAGGGGGAGAGGGAGTCAGGGGGAGGGTAGCACTAGAGAGAGCTCGATCAGGACTTTGTTGTCTCTTATTGTATTATACATTGTCCTATATTTGGTTTGAGTTCATGGATATGTACATTTGTCATTTGAGCATGCTGAGCTTTTGAGACATATCTATGGATTTCGTTTGAGCCTTTGAGCTCTTTGGTTCCTTTCTTTCGAGTTTGCCTGTGTTTATTCTTGCCATATCTTTCTCGCTCTCTCGTTATTTATGTCTGTGTTGTCATCAATCACCAAAAAGGGGGAGATTGTAAGCATCTAGGCCCTTAAGGTATGTTTCGGTGATTAATGACAACCATTATTGTGACTAATGAGTTCGTGCAGCTCTATAGATCATTATTGCTCATTTGGTTATATGTCAAAAGAGGCCCCTAATTTTCATTATTCAAAAAGGCGATCTCGGCATTCAACTCTATAATGTGTCAAGACTAAGGATCTTTCTAGTCCTAAGTGTCATAAGGTTGAGAAGGACACTTAGGTTAGTATAGGTTTTATAGTTTTGTAGTGATCGCACTATTAAGAGGGGTTTAGGCTTAGTAACTTGAGCATGGACATGGTCATTTGAAAATGGATGCACACAATGGTCACTCAGGTTTCTAGAAGCTCAAATAAGTGGATCTCAACTTATATCTCAAGAATATTTGGATTTCATTCAAGACTCAAGTCAGAAAAGGCAAAATCAGAAAAATCCTTATCACCGGATTAACCGACGCCTCAGGTTTTCTATACGTCGGTTAAACAAGGTCAGCAGAGTTTGACAAGTCAATTCACCGGTTCAACCGATGATATTTGAAAAGGGACGTCGGTGCAGTTGTCCAGAGACTCGGTTTTCAGTTGATCAGTGGACAACTACACTCACCGGTTAAACCGACGCTATTTGAAATTGGACGTCGGTGCAGTTGTCCAGTGACTTGGTATTTCTGTTGATCAATGGATGATTACACTCACCGGTTAAACCGATGCGACGACGGTTAATCTGCCCAAGCTGTAACGGCTAGTTTTCAGAGGAGGCAGTTTACATTCACCGATTAAACCGACGATGACTATTGGAGGGACGTCGGATTAACCGGCGCTACGCAGTTTTCTGGCAGCTTTTTCTCCAACGGCTCTATTCGTGTGAGCTGCCCATATATACCCCTCCAATGGGTCATTCTACTACTCTTGACACCAGGCAACATCCAAACACACATACTATAGTCAAGAGCCACTTTGAGCTTCAACATTTCATACACTTGTTGATTCAATCATTCAAGAAGCAAGATTAAGGACTTGAGTAGAGAGAAGCTTGTGTGCATCCATTCTTGGTGATTGGTTCTTGCTCAAGTGAAGGCCTTAGCTTGTTACTCTTGGTGATTGGCATCACCTAGGCGATCTTGGTGATCGAGGTGATTCTCGCGGAGCTTGCCAAGGATTGTGGAAGCCCGGAGAAGAGATTTGTACGTGGCTTGATCTCCACCACACCGGGATGGTGAACGGAGACTCTTAGTGAGCGCCCTCGTCTTGGTGACTTGGGAGGTGACAATACTCTTTGTGAGTGTCACAACGTGGATTAGAGGTGTGTGCCAACACATCGATACCACGGGAAAAAAATCCGGTTGTCCCTTGTCCACTTTACTTTTTCAAGCATTATCTTTCATGCAATTCATTCATGTGCTTGATTTAGGGATCACTAGTTAGCTCTACCTTGCTAGGCTTTATCTCTTTTCTTCTTGTCTAGCGTGTGTAGGTTGTTTAGTTATCCGGTTGGTGAATTGGTGCCTTTCTAGTTTTGCATAGGTTAAGGTTGTTTTATCTTGTTTTAGAAATTGAAAAAGGCCCAATTCACCCCCCCTCTTGGTCCATCGATCCTTTCAAAGGGTTATAATTAGGTTTAGTTAACATTTCAAATTTGAAAAATTCAAGACAAAAGAAGTTAAATTTACATCAAATTTGAGTTTAAAACTTTGCACAAAGGTACCTAGAGTTTATAGAATAGTCATACCAAACTTCATAAACAACAAACCATGAAATCCTAAAGTTAAGCATAAACTTTCCTTAATCTTAGTTTTAAAATAGGGGTAAAAGTATTTTGTTTCAAACTAAACTCCATTAACAAAAGTTATAGAGTTTGAAATCTAGTTTCTAACAAAACTAGTTTTGCTATTTTTGGATTTTTCTGTGAATTGTTACGAATTTTGGAAGCCAGAAAACACACACACATGAAATAACAATGCACCAGGAGGCATCCCGCCCAGTGGCCGGGCGGGAGGCATCCCGCCCGGTGGCCGGGCGGGAGGCCTGATTCAGGGACCTCTTCGCGAATAAAAAAAGTTTTCTTATTCGCGAAGAGGTCCCTGGAAATTTTTTTTGAGCATCCCGCCCTATGGTTGGGCGGGAGGCTCCTTTCCGCCCTCCCAGCGGGCGGGAGGCACCCATTTTCCTTAATTTATCCAACTGGCACCCCTTTTTCGAATTTTGTTTTTTTTTTATCCCCTTTTTAAAAAAAACTCGGCTTGGGTTGGGGCCCGGCCTGGTGCACGCACGCATCAAATTAAGCAGGCCTGATGAGGGCCTGCCGAATGGCGACACCGACGCCTCATCTATGGATCGATCGGCCTGAGACGTCGCTGTCAAGTTTCTTTTCGGACGTCGGCGGGCTCTGCATACAGTAACGCTGCCATCACCAGCTATCTACAGGTCGGTTCCCAAGAGTTGGGTGCTACGTGCACGTCCACTGGATCAAGGTACCACTACCATTATCGCGGTTGGTCACGACTCCTAGCGTACATGGCACCGATATTAATCGATCCCAGTTGGGCTTTGCTTGTTCCTCCGTTGGCATCGTGCGCGCAGCGTTTCCAGCGGTCTGCTGGGCGCTACATGGTTCCTGTTCCAGCGTTGTTCGTCAAACCTCGCCAATTCAATAGTGCTTGCGGTGCAAATTTCGCTGGTAGAAATAGAAGAACAGTTCGATGCAGAATCATGCCGGGAACAGGAATCACGGGCGTGTCGCGGCTTCAAAGGCAGAGCGCGCAGCTCCACGACTGTTTGTTTGACTGCCGCCTTTCCTCCCTCTCGAGAGTTGTAGCTTTTCAGTTTCTTTGCATTTGTTATTTCCTAGTACAGTAGTGCACTATCTATCTATCTATCTATCTACATGATCTTTGAACTTGCTTAACAAAAAAAAAGTATCTTTGAACTTGCTACACATTGGAAAGCATCTTCGTTTCAGTTTCGTCCGGTGTGTTTCTGAGAGAGAGATTCAAGGGGCCTGTCCCTCATTTTCAATTCCAATTCAACGATCTGTGAAGCTAGGTTCACTAAGCTTCCTGATTAAGAGGAAGGTGCTGCCAAACTGCAAGTAGCAGGCCATCAAAGTCTCTTCTTGGCCTTGGATACCATAATAAGTTTTATATTGAAAGGGACACCATATTTATAATAACTGGTACTATGCATGTGCCATGTTTGGTTGGTGCTGTAAATGATGGTCAATGGCTTAATGCACAAGTTTCTCTCTCTCTTTTTTTTCTTTTTTCATTTTCATCCCAAGCGTGTATGTATATATATGTAAAAACCACGAACATACATAAACTCAGTCTAATAAGAAATACTAGCTCAAAGCTCTGAATGGGTAAAACTAATACTCCCTGATTTTTCCTATGGAGTAAACAATGGAAAATGCATGTAAACCCCTGGCACAGTGCACTAATACTGTTTCCTTAAAAATAAACAATAAGCCGGCCTAATAAATAAATAAGTAAAAAGGGAAAAGGAAATTGTTCCCACACATTCACACGCGCGACATGACATAGCACTAGTAAAGACAAATGTGACAGAGGAGGCTCGCCCGACGAGGAAGAAGGCAGCGCGGTATAAAGTTGCGCTCCTCTCAAGGCACACACATCAGGCCATTTGAATGCGACACTCCTTCCCTTCCCTTCCTTCACCTTGCGCAGCTAGTCAGCCTTGTCCCTCATCAATCCTGCTCGGAAGGTAGCTGCCTCTCCGGTGCCCCGGCGTGCGGCGAGCCGGCGACCCAAGCTGCCCGAGAACCAGCAGACTGGTATGGCTCATGCTCCTCGTGTGATCTGTTGGCAGTTTCTAGCTGCCGTGCGTGATCTGCTGGGATAGTTTGTTGTTGGGAGCGATTCGCTGTGAAATTACTAGCGGAAGCTCCACCGGGGAGAGACAGGGGAGTCGGAGAGGTTCTTGCTTGGATGTATCGCGCTCTTGACTCTCCCCATTGCGTATTTGCTGAGCAAATCTAGATTGCTCTACCCCATTTCTCCCAAATCTCTGCTCCGTGTTCTTTCTCCTGTTTCGTTCGCTCCCGGTGTTGCCGATTGCTGATTCCTGTCGCTTCTGATTGCTTCCTGGGTGTAGAAATAGAGAGAATTAAGCAGTTGTTTCTTTGCTTCTTGCTGTGCCTGATGGAACTCAACCAATCTGGTTCAGAGCTCTGACCTTGTACTCTCCAACCTGCCTTCTGGGTCTTGACTTGCAATCTTGTGGTACCAAGCAGTACAAAATATGTCCCCAAAAGTCGAAATTTTGTCCTAATCCAGGAAAGGAACTACTTAAAACTCTTGTCGTCTGCGCTCATTTATTTCTGCTTCTTCTCAAGCAAATATCTGCCAAATTTATGTTTCAGTTCTTGTTTGTTTCATCCCCGCATATATACTTTTATAACGAGTTTGGTGAACAATCTCATATGATTTGGTTCCACATTTCTATTTACAAATTAAATTAGTAGCCTAAGGAATCTAGTGATGTCGCTAGGAAAAAAAAAGGGATCTAGTGATAAAAAAAACAAACAAGAATCCAAAGGCAGATAGGGGACATGAGATAGTAGGTTCTTTGCTTTTCCCTCCTGGCATCCCAGGAGAAGTGATGCTGGATGCTTGCCCCCAGCTGCTTCTCTCTCCCTTGCTGCTGGTGGTGGTAAATCATTTTGATTAGCACTACTTTTTTCTAGAAGATGTAAAGTAACATCAGGCCAAAGTGGCCTACACAATACATGCATGCCCTGAAAAATAGACGCAATGAGGAAATTAAGGCAGAAAGTGAGGGATAGAAAGGAGGGGAGGAAAAGGGGAGCAATGTAATGCTTGAGCAGGGCAGTGCATCTTTACACCTCAGTTTGTTGGTGGGATCTTCCACTGAATTCCTTTAGGAACCACACAGACGGCATGTCGTTTTCCGCGTCTCATTCTATTAACTCCTGTTATGTCAGGATCACCCCAACTTCAGATATTGTTGAGATTTCCCAATCGCAGTGATACATTAGTCAGTGCTACATTGATTACAGCATCAAGTTAACTGGTTGATGCATTTCCGGCAGTGCAATATGTTTTCACTGTGTACATAATGAACAGCATCATATAGTTTCAACCTAATGTTCTTTTCTATATAAAAAGAAGTAAAAGAAAATATGTGGTGCTTGAGCATACTGCATATTTGCGGATAAATTTAAGCTTCAAATATTCCTGTTGGCATTATGATAGCTTGTGTTTGTGTGGGTATCATATTTCTTGAAGTAGGAAAAAAATGCAGTTGGATAACAGGATTTGTTTGTGTGGGTTTGTCATAATTCTTGGATTAGGGACACAAGTGGGTTGATACCGTTATCGTGGTAGTTGAATCATTGCAATCTGGTCATGCTCTCAGTTTTTATCAAACAGCAATCATGGTGGCAATTTTTTCTGCTATTTTACCCTTCTCATCTTGCATGTTAAACACCATGATTTTATTCCATTCGTTACGCAACCTTTTCCCCCACTTTTAACCATTGCAGGTCACTGCTAGCTTTTCACCACTCAACAGCTCTTGCTTGAATGATCCAATTGTTGCTTCAAGCTTTGCTCAGTAGTTACTTGTATGAAAAGCTAACAAGTCACTAGTCTTCTGTCCGACAAACAGATCATGCCTTGCGCTACTGAGCTCGTCCGTGGCGAGGGCACCATCGGCGGTGCGATCAAGGTGGGCACAACAGGCACCATCGGCTCACTCATGACAAGAGAACTGGACGCCATCAAGGTCGAGCCACAAGCAACTGCCACCCCGCGTCTGAGGCGCCAAGGCTGCCCGGTCTCAGTGTCGTGCGGAGCCACTCCCCGGAAGGTCGTCCTGAGGAAGAGCTCGTCAGACATCACCAGCAGCAGCAATGGCAACAGAACTGACCGTGTGAGCGCCGAAGAGGCCTGCAAGTCGAGGAGGGTCTCGCGGAGAAACACATTCAACTCCCCAATGCTGCGCTCCGATTGTGCCCTCGTGGACCGGAGCCCAAACACTGGTAAGACAAAGAAGAAGGGGAGTGGGTACGGCGTCGAGGTGGTGGACGTCAAGTGTGGTAACCCTATGAGCAGCCGGCTCAGGAAGCTCGGCTTCTCCAAGCTGTCGGAGACGTTTGCCTAGCTTTGTTGGAGTTCGGCAAGGACCATCGCCAACACTGAATTGAAGGATGGCTGCTGCCCTTTCCCTGAGGGCATCTTAGGCTTTAGAGGGCATTGCCATGTGCCAGATTTAGTGCAGCAATCATCCACTTGACATCATCCATTTCATCCTTGTACGTTGCCAATGCAGTTTGCATCTAGTAGTCACTTTTTCCTTAGCTGTTTTTCCCCCTCTATGGCATGCTGTTTCATGAAAAGCAAATTCCATCAGACACAAGATCATGGTGGATGATGTAAGGATGCGTTCTGCACTTTTGCGTTGCTGAACTGGCTTCTTTAGTGCCACTGGGTCTTGTCCAAACGCTCCATGTCGTGAACAGGTTGACAAAATTCATGTGGCAGATAGTAGAGGGAGCATGTCATATCTTCAGAGTTCATGATCCTGTGAGAAAAGAAGAAGAAAAAAACGCACATCGGTTGGATGCTGTGGGTCATAAGCAAACAGGCGATTTCATTGCTCCATATTAGCCTTAGACAATACTCTGACGACTGACGGTAACTGAAATGTTGTTGGCCGACAAAATAAAAGAGATGCAGGTCACCAGGCAGGAAGTATGGTATTCTTGCTCATTCCCGGAAGTTCGTTCACCATCTTTGGAAACGCCATCACCAGGCCAATACTCTGCTAAAAGTGGGTAGCATGCATACTCTGTCCAGTTCTCCGTGCACATTTTTCGTGTCAGTCAGTGGTAGCAGTCAGCAGGAGATATTCCTTCGGTCCCGAAAAGAATCGAAAAGAATGCAACTCTCGTTCCGCGAGTAGTCAAATGATTTAAATTTAATCAAATTTATATAAAATAGTATTAATATTTATATCTTTAAATAAATTAAGTATAAAAATATATTACATGATCAATCTAATGATACTTATTTTATAATATATATATTAATATTATTCTATGTAAATTTAGTTAAATTTAAAATTATTTGACTTCAGGGGAGTTGTATTTTTTTTTTAAGAATGGAAGGAGTACGTGTGACGCTGCCATCCACCGGTACAGCTACTGCACAGAGAACGTGCTAAACATGGTCCACATGCCAAAGGCGGCGGCAGCACACAAGGGTCCTTTCCCAGGTTTCAGGCACAAGGCAAGCCTGCAAACCATGTCCCAATATGGCACTCAGAAAATCACAGTAACCTTTTGCATGCCTCCATTCTCCACATTCCCTGCCAAGTGCCAAGAACACCCATTTCTAAACAATTTTTCATGTGCACCTATTTTCCACATGATAGGTTTTTATAGAGAGGTGGAATAAAACCATATCTCATAGGTTTTTTTAGGAGATTCACTCCTACCATAACTTGGAGGCATGATGAAGAAGGCCGCAGCCAAAACTAGACTTGCAAACAGCGGTATAATCAACTATTTACCATCCTTGTGGTGCGTGAATTGCGACTATGTGAGAGGGATAAATTGCACCCCTCAAATAGTGGCAAAAAATTAAATATCCCACAAACAGCCTGACTAAGGTGCTGTTCGGATCCAACGGCAAATGGCAAAAGGGCAAATAGCAAAATTTTTGCTCCTATCACATCAGATGTTTGGACGCTAATTAGAAGTATTAAATATAGTTTAATTAAAAAACTAATTACATAGATGAGGACTAAATGACGAGACGAATCTATTAAGCCTAATTAATCCATAATTAGTAAAATTACGGTAGCATTTGCCCTTTTGCACTTTGGGGTGTTTGGATCCAAAAGTGCAAAAAAGTGCAAAAGAGCAAAAGTTTTGCACTTTCTCTTTCTCTTTCCATTGGATCCGAACAGGCCCTAAATATGAAGCCCAATTCCTCGCAAACCTTGTGTCCGTTCTCACACCCTTTTCTGCACAACAGAAAAGGACACTTTTGTATCTCTGCTGCACTTTCTGGATATCTGAATATATCTGCCGTGCTGTCTTGCATTGTGCCAGATTAAAAAGTAGTCGAGAGATTCGTAATTCAGGTAATGATCATCACCTGATTCCGTCAAACTCTTCCGGCCAATAAAAGCCTCCATACAAAACAAGTGCAGCGCCAGACAGTTGAGTTCAGTCAGTGGTGTGTTAACTTATCCACTTCCCTCGCCACTTAGCTCAGTGCCCTCCTCAGCCTCTCGCTTTGCTCTCTCCCGACGCGAACGTCCTCCGCGGTCCAAGAAGCCAAGCCGAGAAGCGCAGAGGAGGAGGAGGAGGCCATGGCGTCCATCCCGTGCACCTTCCAGCTGAGCGCCAAGACGGCGGCGGCGCCGGCGTCGAGGAGGGTGTCGCCGCGGGCGGCGGCGCAGGGGCAGGGGCTGCGGACGCCGCTGCTGGGCTCGGGCGCGGCGCGGCGCGGGTTCGGGTGGCTGCGGCCGTCGCGGCTGAGCCGGGTGGTGCCAGCGAGCGAGAGCGGGCGTGTGGGGCCCACGTGCTGGTTCAGGTTCGGGAACAAGGACGCCGAGGGCGCAGGCATCTACGGCAGCCAGGCCAGGGACGACTTCGACCGCGACGACGTCGAGCAGGTCTGAGCCCTGAACCGGCTGAAGATTGTTACTTGTTAGTGTAGCTTTGCTCATTGCCTGAATCTTGTCTAAACCTGAATCTAGCTTTGAACATTGGCCATTGCTCATTGCCTGAATCTTGCTGCTGCAACCTGCAGTACTTCAACTACATGGGGATGCTGGCGGTGGAAGGAACCTACGACAAGATGGAGGCACTGCTGAACCAGGACATCCACCCGGTGGACATCCTCCTCATGCTGGCCGCCTCCGAGGGCGACAGGCCCAAGATTGAGGAGCTGCTCCGCGCCGGCGCCAAGTACGATGTCAAGGACGTCGACGGCCGGACGGCGCTCGACCGGGCCTCCGACGAGACCAGGGAGTTCATCCTCGGATTCGCCGTCAAGAAGGCCTGATCATCATCCCCTCCTGCTCTGATGGGAGATTGGCGGATGGATGAAGGTTCTTTCGGTGTAAATTTTCGTTCCGTTTCCTAGGGCGGGTACTTGGTAGGGAGAGTTAGCCGGGAGATTCACAAGCTGTTTGCAGAGGTAGCTTTCAGTAATCACCACTTAATCAGTATCTTGCGTTCTTACTGCGTTATGAGTGTGGTGTTGGACCTGCCACTGCTCAATGAGGCCATGCTTTGTTAAGAGCTGTCCATCTATGAAACCAAGTTCAAACAAATTGCATTGTCAAATCATGAGGTCTGAAGAAAATCAGAGCTTTGTGACCAGACATTTATTGTGGAAATCGCTGCTCCTTTAGCTTTCTAGTATAAAAATTTCACATGGATCAAGGTACTTGTATCCATGAAGTTTCTCAAGAAAATTACCAAGGCCACTAGGCCAGCATCACAGCGAATCAGCCGCTAGAAACCAAAACGTCAGGCACCGGAACATTATAGAACGTTCATGCTTTCGACTTAAGCACAATGCAGATATCAAAGCCCTAATGCTTTTTATTAATCAGCTTCACTACTATGTCCAAGAGTACATATACTTTTACAGAGCCTTTCTTGGCAAAAGATTCAGTAGGGGATACATTCTGTTACCTCCGCCTGCACAACGAACACGATATGACCTCTATAACCCCACTATGAATCTGCCCTATCCTTATTCCTTTCCTGTATTTTTCATGTCCATTCTGGTGTATTTTTGTACGGTTTGTCAGTGTCACTAACTACAAAACACCGGGTAAGTGGCAGCTGTACTTCAACTTGGGATGCAATCGGAGCGCCTGCTGCAGAGCGGTGTCCACCGTCACACCCTCGCGGAACAACTTGTCATACAACAAGCACATAAACTGAGCCAGGTACTCCTCGTCGTCCATGTCATGGTTGCCGCTCTTCTCAGCGTCGCTGTCCTCCCAGTCGCTTATAGGGCTGACAGGTTCAGGTTCAGACTCGTCAGCTTCCTCATCACCGATGACAAACTTCCCATTCTCCAGGCTTCCATTTACATCCATCCCATAGTAGGCTATTGCCTGGGAATCTGGAGGCTCAATGGATGAAGAGATGACTGCTTTTGCGCCAGAGTCCATGAATGCCTTCACCAGGCCATGTGCAAGGCCATACTTACCACTGCATACAATGATCCTCTCCCTCCATGCTCCAACCTGGGGCATCATATATGTAATGAATTCGGATGCCCTAAAACTCTAGATATGCATCGAAAGAAGCGCAACAATGAATAAAAAGAAAGTGTAAACATCTTCAGCGGCCAGCGCTACTCAAAGGTTAACTTGGCCCAGGAAACAGGTTCTATTAGCTTTGTACTCCCACCATCCCAAATTATTAGTCGTTTTGGCTTTTCTAGATATATAGTTTTTGCTATTCATCTACATATATATTTATGTCTAGGTGCATAGCAAAGCCTAGGAATCTAGAAAAGCCAAAATGACTAATAATTTGGGATGGAGGGAGTAGGACTTAAAAAGATACGACGTGGTAGCAGGGTGTGATTGAGGACCTGTGCAAATGCACAAAGGCTAGTTTCACCTGCTGTTAGGGAGTTCGAAGATTGACTTTGGAAAATAATTCAATTTGGCTATTGCTTCTTCCATGGCCACATCTTAGCTAACCAAACCATTATGGTGCCATTGTCATGTTTTCTACTTGAATCCTATTCAGAGTTTTCATACAACCCATTTGGCTGCCATACTTCATAACTTTCACAGTTGGCATGTGATCTGAGGGATTAATTCTGCCACAGAACATAATATTAAGAGCAGTACATAGTGCAAGCTACACATTTTGACTTACCATCCATCTAACATCTTCAGGTGCCATGTGAACAGCAGGCACTGTCCTCCTAAACATATACGCACCAATTTCTTGGTTATCTTCCATTACCTGCGGCAATGGATAACTTAGTATAGATACATAATAATGACTTAATTGGAAACAAAGAGCAAGAAAAGGCAATTCCTACTTGTGTTTGACGACCTATATAGCGGTGGTGTATCCCACCAATTTCAAAAGATGGCCATTCAGCAACCAACTCAGATAAACATGAAATCTTGGACAAGGAATATGCGCCTTTGCTATTACGCCCACGCAACAAGTTTGACAAGCTAGTTTTAACAGACTGCAGAAACCTGTCTGCAAGTTCTCCGGGTTCAGCAACCACAAATACATCATTCTGCCAACTGCAACAGTAGTTCTTTTGTCAGACACTCATAACTATAAACCAGAAAGAAAATAAAATATGATGAAGCATGTGAAAGATACCTCAATACTGAACCGGTTGAATCATTTTGAAGAGCCAGGTGTATCACACCGACTTGAGTCATATTCTGCAATTTATCATACAGTGACCTAACATGTGCAGATGGCTGCCTTGACTTCAGTGGTGATGTTGGCGGTGAGGACTTTGTAATTGGGTGGCCATCCAAGCTAAGCGGCGGAACTAGGTCAATTCGACCAATCCGTTGAGTGCCCTCTGGACTGTATAGAAGTGGACTAGATGGGAAACTTCCAGTAAACAAGGGAGAAGTTATTGGAGTAGGAAGTGCAGTGGCTGGCTTCCCAAACCCAGAAGCACTGTTTATAAGAGCTAATCTAATACCATTCTGGGAGCAGAAAGATTCAAGGGAACGTGCATGATTTATTTTCTTCCCAAAATCAGGACTAAATGAAGCCTCCACAAGTAAAACCACACGCCTCCACCCTAAGGTAGGATTACTTTCACTGAAACCTGTTAAGAGAGAATGAAAAGAATGTATTAACCAAATAATCCAAATGTTTGAAAAATGCTGAAATATGAGAAAGACAAACCTTGATTTAATGATGTCAGTCTTGAAAATGACAGGGATTTGTAAATATCAGATGACTTTTCTTCCTCTTGGTATCTTGGGACCAGAAGCTCACAAAGATTCTTGAAAGCCAGAAAATTCTTCTGAATGTACTCCTCAGTCGCAGCTTCCAACTTAAGCCAGATAGCAGGATCAGTCTCATCTAACTCCATACCACACCGTTCATCAACTGCCAAAATAACAAGAAGCTCACTGATTTGAATATGCAGGCTTATCAGGTTCAAACATTTCAAAAGTAGTGCAAAATTATGGTTATGTTGCTACGGCTTCCAACACGTTAATAACTTCCTTTTCTTGAGCAAATGTTAAGGGTTTCCTCAAGTTGAATTACCTGGATTAAAGCGGAAATATTGCATTTCAGGAAGCATTGGTATCAGTGTATCCAAAGTTTCTTCAACTCTTTCCACTGAGCATGCACTTTCTATTAACACTTGCCCTGTGTCCAAGTAGCGCCATCCACCTCTCCGACTCTAGATGCATACGTGGAATAAACATATATATATAAGAAACTCTGGGCCAAAGATGTATATCTCATATCAAAGTTCTCTGGGAGTCTAAAGGTAATTTAGTGTACAAGCTAGCATTTAAATTTACAAAAATCAGTACTCATATTTGATCATTTCAGTCTCTTAGTAATACATGTAGGCCTGTTTTCTACAAGATGGAGGACAATATATGCTACTTAAATACTTCTGAGTTACACTGGCTAGACCGTTGAAGTCGGGGGATCAATGAATCCAGGTTCGAAGGTTGGTACAACCTTCTTAAGGGCAAAACCAGGGCCACATCTCTCCACCTGGTCAAGTCTTTTAAATACTCCCTCAAAATACATGTTTTTGGATTTGTGTCGGATAAACCTGTTTAGTTTAGACTATTTATACATAAAGAATTATGTAGATTGGCTATGTAATGTAGATGTTGCCAGATTCAACATTAAAAGTACTTCCACCTTCTATCAAGACAATTTCTGAATATTCAGATTGTTTGACTACCTATAGCTGAGTGTTTAAATTATTTTCAACAACAGAACAAGAACCATTGCATTACCTTAATTGGAACTGATCCACATCCTATCGAGACTAGACAATCTATCCGTGTATCTGGCCACAAAAGTTGTGCTTCTCTTATGGCAAAGATTGTGGGATTGTTGGCTACAATAGCTCCGTCTTGCCAACGATTTGCATCTGAAGAAAGATGATCAGAAAAGAATAAGAATAATGACTGAGGAACATGCCATATCAAGAGGCCTCCAAGAAATAGAGGCACTCTGTAACGCAAAATAGAAGCCACATTGACTCTACAAATATTTACCAACAGAAAAATCATCCAGATAATATGGAGCTGCAGAAGATGCTCTTATCGCTTCCCACACACGATGCTTGCAGCTCCCCATGAAGGCACCGCGTTTAATACCAACTGGTGCACCAGAAACAGTCGTACCGACTGCACCAATCGATGGACTTT
The DNA here is from genome assembly GCF_002211085.1 of Panicum hallii. Lineage (NCBI taxonomy): Eukaryota > Viridiplantae > Streptophyta > Magnoliopsida > Poales > Poaceae > Panicum > Panicum hallii. Next base: position 51,127,661 of record NC_038043.1, read on the forward strand.
CTACAATTCCTGGTGATACCTCCAGAGTGCCAGGAGGATACTGTAACAGGTTGTTGGGTTAACATATGAATATATATTCCAATTCTCAACAGTCAATAATAAAGGGAAAAGAGAACGAAACAAATGCGAAGCTATGTCCTTGTGCCCTTGTGGTCAACATATACTATGATGAGCAAAGCAATACAAAAGGTGCATTTTTAGCTATATTTTTATTTAATTATGAGGATTAAGTTGGTTCCATCATACAGCGTGAGAAACTGATTTAGAACTGAGAATAGAAAAAAAATTCAGGCAGGATAAGAAGACAAACCTGATAGTTACGGAATATATATGGTTGGGCAGGCATGACACTGACTAAAGTGGATACAGCAAAAACCTTCGGAATGCCTTTTACAGCAGATTCAATTAGAAGGTCACCATCTTCATCGGCGCACATTTCTTTTAGTAACCTCTCAAATTGATCTGCACTGTGCTGTAATTAAACCCTTAGTCACTCCAGTATTCATTAACATGAAACAGCACACATAATATCAAACTTATCACTTCATTAATACCTTGGACCCATGTACAACCACTCTAAAACTTTGTGACGAACTTTTGAAAAGTTGATCAATCTTCTCCTTCCAAGTAGCAGCTTCATCCTTTGGGATAGGTTCAGCAAACACAAGTTTTCCTAGGAAAATCAACAGTTCAGTTGGTAACAAAACATATTGGCATTGGCGAGGAAACTTCAAAAGGCAAAAGAGATGCACCAAGTTTTGTGTATATTTCTTCACACTGATCCAAAGTCATCTGCTTGATTCCAAGAGCCATTGCAAGCATGCCACCAGTGGATGTACCACATATAAGGTCAAACATTTCATGTATGCGTTTCCCAGTTCCTTGCTCTATCTGTTTAAGCATTTGAACAGTTGCAAGGCCCTTCATGCCACCACCATCCATTGATAGAATGCGTAGGCCCTTCTTAGCAACTGGCCTTCCTCTTATTGCTCGACGCAAGTTCTCATTCTCCCCTAAATGGTTTGAAAAGATTCACAAACACATCAAGACATGCATATGGTTATTAATTATGCACAAGGAGTGATAGCAAGGACCAAGAATAAGTATACCTAAGATTGCCAAAGCACGTGCAGCTGCCTTTGCCACACGACGCTCTTGTGAGAGAGTTAAGCGGATTAAAAGGTCACGCAAGCTTTCAGAATGCATGAGGGTGCGACGAGTCTCCAAGCAGAAAGCCAAATTGCCAACTGCAAATAGAGATAGACGTTGCACCTAACAAAAGGAAGCAAATAATGATGAGCTCTCTGGTGGTTATCCAACAATATATCAACCAGAGCCTAAATCCAGTTCATCTTGCCTCGGAGTTCTTATGTGCACAAAGTGCTTTCAGTGACTTCAGCACATCTTTCGTCAACATCTTTTGAGCAACGTGATCGGAAACAAAAGTTAAGGTGACGACTACTTGTAATACTGATACTAACTCTTCTTCATCAGATGATTTCAGTACAGCTTCAATAGGCTTCATAATGTCACACTTAATCAGCTGCATGGCTGATGTAATATCAGATGCCAGTGATGAAATAGCAAGGCATGCCTGCTCAACCTGCAAAGGTAATTGAAAATTAAAAAAGAATAAGGTAGCTCGAAACATGAATCACTACAGAGAGGTAGTTGGGGTATGTAGTGTTGTACCACATGACGATTATCACTGCTTATCATGCTTATAAGCTGCCTGACAGCATTCTCTTCTTTGCTAATAGCAACATGGTTGCTGCGATCTTCCATTATTTTGGCCAAAGCAGAAGCCAGCAAAGGATGGTGACAGGAAGAGAAACGGAAAACAAGAGAGAAAAAGGCGCTAAGTTTGTGTCTGGTTGCAATGAAGTAGGAACTGTTCTCAGTCTGAAAATAAAATCCAAACACTCTTATCAGAAAAGGTGGTAGTTATGAGATGACCTAACTAAGAGAACAATAGAAGGAGATGATAGTTTATGTACCTCTATTTGCACAGTGACAGATTTAAGACTTTCCACTGCTTCAATTCTAATATTTGCAAGTGTGAGATGCCTGAGATTATGCAGTGGCAAAATTTCTGGAAGAAACTCTAGAGGATTTCCAAACAAGCGCAAAATTCGGAGCTTGGGCATTGACCTGTGGGGAACAGAGAATGAATCATGAGGAGATGGCACCAATTAGAAGCAATCACTATGACAAAGAACTCCACAGATAAGCATTAATAACCTGAAATCCAACAATGGCCGGACAAGCCTGTTATGTTCTAGTGATAATTCCTCCAGCATAACACATTGTCGCAGTTCTACTGCTTGTGTGAGAAACAAAAAAAAATTAGATTGCTGCGAGGGCAGTTGATTATGTATGATCTTGACCAAATGGAAATCTGCAGAAGTTAGAAGCTATAAAGAAATCTTTAGAGCTATATAGATTAAATTGCATGCACACTAACCAGGGACAGAAATTAGCATGTTGTTGTTAACTGACAGCACTTTCATATTCTTCAAGGCACCAACTTCAGGGGGCAAAACTGACAATTTATTATTGTCAAGATATAGCTTCTCGAGAAGTGGAAGGCGGGTTAACTCAACTGGAAGAACCTGCCAAATATTTTTGTAGCATTTCATAGTTATGAGTAATATCTAGATACCCATCACCCTAAATTTCATACCCATATAGATAGGTGAAGAAAGCAACAGGAAACTTGGGGGTTTATTCAATACACACAAATACACAATGTATGTTCACAAAGCAGAAACAACAATAATAACGCAATGTTCCTATACCCTCTTCTGCTTCTCATTTACCTGAAAACATGTTTTCCACCTCTTGAAATAAATGACAGCCAGTTTAGCCTCAATTTTGGGGCTCAGTTTGGTCGTTTCTTTGCGTGTGTTTTTCATGGTGCACATGGCCTAAGGTTTGAGTTTCGGATGCTACTTTCATTTTATCTTTTTGGTTTTGTAACTTGTTCGTCTTCTTCTTCAATGAAATGACACACATCTCTCCCGCCCCTTCGGGGGTTAAAAATGAAAGAAGGGGATGACATCCTACTCTCAGTGGGCACAAATGTTGTGATAGGTCTAACTGACAACCTAACCCCAGTTTAGCATATCTGCTGTATCAATAAACTGAAATGCACTATCTGTTTCATTTCCTTTTTAAGGATCACCCTGAATGTGCCTTTACACCATCCAATAAAAAATGCATCAAATGGTAAGCTTATGCCAGATTATATTACGCCATTTGCAATTCTGCCCCAACTCTAACCGCACATTGCCCTCCTCTTTAAAAAGGATAAAAGGGTTGAATCACAGATTTAAAGTTTCACCAGCATACTCCACTGGAGTGGAAAAATGAAGTACACACTGGGCAAACTACGAAAATGCTAGCATTTAACAATATATGAATATTAGTGACGAATTTCCTCACAAATACAGTTACTAACGAAAATCCCATATGATAAGCTGCTGTACTGATCAGATATACTTGAAGCAAAGCGAAAAGGTGATCAGGTTATTGATATACTTGGTAGTTAGTTCAAAGTTTTCCAAAGTTAATCAAGTATAACCATACTCAAACATGATATAAAGCACCCAACAAAATCCTAAGTACAAGATTGAGGCTGTAATTCACACAAAATTACAAGTCCCAACTCCTAAGACTGTAACATTGCGATTGTATTATTGTTTGGTGAATTCATTGATAATGCATATTTGATATTTCTTTACCTTAATCAGGGAATGTTTAACAAACAGATAAAGGAAGCAATCAAACAAACTCCATCAGATCTCACATGATTGCATACAACTAGATGGCTATACATCAACAAGGAGCAACTATAGCAAGCACAATTTGACAAGAGCAAAACAAAAGAACAATCGAAATGTTTGGATTTGGTGGCAAAAGTTAACAGCCACAGAGGTCTTTGGTAAACAAGCAACATCATCAAAGTTAGACAACCCATGGTTAGAACTGATCAGAATATCTAAAACTAATAGTAGATGAATGCAGGGCAGCCAAACACAGCGCCTAAGTGGCATTTGCATAAATCTGATCAAAATCTCTACACAAACACCTAAAACACCACAATGCCACATCCGAGATCGCAGAGCAGCTACAGGCCTAGCTGAATTCTCCGCCAATAAAGCGTGCATGGAAATGATGGATGTTGGGAAGTGGTTTCGTTTTGCTGGGATGAGAAGCTAGGGAGTAGGGAGTGAAGAACGGACTCACCGACAATCCGCAGTTGCAGAGGCTGAGCATGGTGACTGGGCGCCAGTGATCCGCGAGCACGGGCACGCCTGCGGCAGCGGTGGGCCCGTCCACTGCCGGCGCGGGCGCGAGGTTGGATCTGATGAGACGCGCGAGCACGCCCCCGCCGTCGCCGCTTCCCAGCGCGGACCCTGGGGCGCGCGACACGCGCACCGACCGCAGCGCCTCCCGCCTCCGGACCACCCGCATCTCGATCCGCACCCCTTCCTCCCCGCCGTCCATCGGGGTCAGGTCGACGGAGACGGCGTCGTGTGGCGGGGGCAGCGCGACCATGAGCTGGGACTGGAGCCGCAGCGCGACCTGGTCCTCGTCGTCCCCCGCCGACCAGTCGAGGTCGATGCGGAAGCCGAGGTCGCCGTTGCGGGTGGCGGCGGTGGGCGAGGAGGAGCATGCCAGGGTCGAAGACGCCGAGAAGGAAGGGGACGAGGAGGCCGGAGCGGACGGGGACGAGGGCTGACGGTCGTCGGTGTCGGCATAGTCGCCGTAGTCGAGGGTGAGGTGGAAGATCTCGGAGCTGCGCTTCCAGCCTAGGCCCCACGACATGGCGGCCGCGGCCTCCGCATCAAATGGCGGGGGCCAGGGCTACGTCCCGCGGTCGCGGAGGCCGGAGGCGGCCGCGTGGAGCCGGCGCGAGGCCGGCGACGAGACGTCGAGAGGAAGGCGGAAGGAGGGAGGGGAGAGGGGAGGCGTTTGCGCCTGCAGCTTGTTCGGTTTGTTTGGTCTGGTCTCTCTGGAATTTCTGGGTTTATTTTGGTTTTTTCGTTGCGGGGTTTTACGAGCTCCACGACGTACAGCCCGGTCCACCGGGCAGCGTCTCCTGCACGAATTCTTGTGATGGTTTCGTTAGGACGGGTTCCACTTCCACTAGTCAAGCGCTCCAGTTTCTAGAAGAGTCTCGTGCACGACGTAATGGCGCGAGAGATTCATGTGGTCGGTGCAAGGGCAATTTGTTTAAGCACTCGCGAATGTCTGGTGATAACCGGAAAAGTGTTAGGGCGTGCCCAGCAGTTGGCGATGTAGCTAGCTGAATCGGACATGAAGGAGAAAAGCAGGCGAGAGAGTGTCACTAACGACGAATCAGGCTATTTTACGCTGATCCATCATAACAACCTAATATATTTGGACTAAGTTCATATTTAAATCCTAGTATTAATGCACAAAAATATTAAACTTTAGCAAGTGCTATGAGGATGCTAAAATTTAGTCAAATTTAAAAATAAGGGCAAAACATTATATGAGAAAAAGGAACGGCTATAACAGTAGGTCATGTGGGCTATAGCTTTTGTAAAATTCACAATGAATAGCACAAAAGCTGGCAGTAATGGTAGGAGGAGAGAGAGGGGATGGAGAGATATACTCATAAATTATTATTTATTTTTTATAGGTGGTCCATAAGCTAAGCTTACCAGTACATTTTGCTATGGAATACTGTATGATCACTGCTTGAACGGTTCAGCTATTTGATTGGATTATTTATTTCCCAGGCACATATGATCACTAACCTTTGAGGATAACAGGCATCATGTGATTTCCTGGGCCAGATAAAAAATTGTGCAGATGCAGATGCAGCTAACTGATGTCGAGAGCGAACCTGTCCCCACCAAGATCCTAATTACTATCATACCCTTAACGCTATTAATTGGATTTTTAAAAATACCTTCCATAGATCAATGGCCACAAAAAATTCAAGGGGAAAGTACCTGAAAGTACCCTTTGATACTTTACAATCATTGTAACAAAGAGGAGATGGATACGCTGAAAGAGGTGACGGATTCCCTGTACGGGAAAAAATCATTAGTGTTGAACGCTCTAGTGAGTTGGATCGTCAAATGTGATCATACTATATTTGAAGAAGATCATCCACATATTAGAATTTCTCTCCCAACACACGTTTAGTGCTTGCTAGAATAATCATGTCACCGCTACATGTATAGCAACATAAACTAAGTGTGCAAGCAAGGTAAATCAATTTAGTTTTCCATCAGCCAATTTCATACTTTATAAATTTTATACCAGCCAATTTACATACTGTAATTCCACACTTTCTCAACCAGGGCGATCAGTGCATCTCGCTTCCTTCCCCCGCGGACGTCCTCATCGTCTCCAACTCCCCCGGACTGCCGTGGAGTGAGGTCCATCCGGGCTCGGGTTGATTTCTTCCTTCCCCGGTGAGTAAGCCAGAAGAAGCCCTAGGTTGCTTGAACAGTCCGCGCGCTCTTCTCCGTCCCTGTGTGCCTTCGAATCTAAATCTTCCTTCCCGGGGATTGGTACCTCGATCCGTGGCGGATTTGTTTGCCACCCATTCCCCGCTCCTCGTATTAATCATGTTTGCCCGTGAATTTTAGTTTCCAGGGAAAATGCAGTCCAAAGACTAGGGGGGCAGAGGCATATGCAGTCATTCCCTGCATCATTTTTGCTGTTAATGCTATAATGGATAAAAGTGTAAGCTTGCTGCAACAGTACAAATGTCTAACGATCCGCCTGCTCCTGGGCCAAGACTGCAGATTTGAGCATCCTTTTTTTAAAAAGGAAACTGAACATCCTCCCTATGCCGTCCGGAACCTGCCATCCAGCGCTCGATGAGAAGAGCAGCAACGCCACAGCCATGTGAGCACGCCTCACCTGCCTGCCGCGTCCGTGGCAGCAGCAACAGAACGGTGCCTCTTCGACGTAGTTACGTGGTACTCGGTACTCCCCATCAGCTGCGCCAACTGCACCCAACCTTGTGCTGCAGGGCAGCAGCAGGATTCGGCAGTCGGGTGTGAAGCAGAGGGACGAAAGCGCGGGCTGGCCATGGATCACTAGTGAGGTTAGATGTGTCCAAGCCTGAATGCTTCGCGCCTCTGCAGTTAACGGAGATAGAGTAAGATGCATTCATACAAATTCTCTAGGATCGATCCAGCAACGCGCTCAACTAATTGAAGTCGTCAACGCGCGCGCTCAAATAAGACTAGCAAAATTTAAGGCCATCAGAAGGCAACCGGCAATAGATCGATCAAGTTTAAGCACTGACCAACATCGCGCGCAAATCAACAAAGTGGAGGCAATGCAATTACCGTTTGGGACCCAGGAACTTGGGGGATTCTGTTGGAAGCAGGGAGGCTGCGAAGAAGTACGGTTTTAAATTGATCATGTGTCCATGTCCGCGTCATCAGTTGCAAGATCTTCCTCCCCTCTGATGTACTACTGAACAACTGAACCCACCACTTGCTTGTCCTTCAGCCAGTACAACAGTTCGTTGAATTCATGGGCTTGTTAGTAGAACAGTTTGTTCAAGTCCAAGAGGATAGCAGGTTCAATTCGACGAGATTGGCATGCAAAGATCGTCGTAAGCATGACAGATGCAGTATGAAGCTGCTTGCCGTCAGGTTCGGTCGCATCCACTGCTCGCAATTAGCCAGCGTGCGCAATCCCGGCACCTTGTTCTAGACAGAGCGCGGGCATCGAAGACATAATCTTATCCATGGCGTTGTACGCCCCCGCCGCGACGCCGTCCTGCAGTAGTACGCCGCGGCGTCGTCGCCATGGACGACGAAGCATGAGCACGATGTCCACGCCGTCCGCAGCCGCGGCCTCCATTAGTCATGGGGATGCGATGGTCCGGCCGCCTGCCGGCAAGGTGGCGTCAACTGTCAAGGAATGGATGGCTCCAGCCTCAAGTTGAAAGCGGCGGCTCAGTACCGAGGAAAGCGGCACGCGTGGGGTCGCCGGCGCCGGCGTTGGCGCCGCATATGGGTACACTCGGTTGCAGCCTTGCAGGTCGGTGGCGCTGGCGTGCGGCGACGGGGTTGGCGGCGGCGCGTATTGCCCGCCTGCAACTTTTACACGAAACCCCCAATTGCGATCCAAAATATACGAAAACCCCCTGATTTGGATCGCGATTAATAATCGCGATCCAATATTTTATAATAAATCTCTGACTTGGATCGTGATTATTTATAATAAACCCCTGATTTGGATCGCGATTAATAATCGCGATCCGATTTTTGACATAAACACCCCTGGTGTTTTTCAGATAAGCCCCTCTTCTTCCTCGTCCGGGTTGCCCCGTCCTCGTCGCGACGATCCGCCGACGCAAGCGGCCGCCGCACCCGCACCTCTTGCCCAGTGCAGGCGCAAGCTCAAACCCATTGCTTCCCCCTCAAACCTCATAGCCAACTCTTCCCTCGCCCGTCCCACTTGAGATTCGTCAGCTCCTGTGCGGCAAGGACATCGGGGCCGCGATTCGCTTCGCTGATCCGCCTACCTCGTCTGATCGTTGGCGTGCGGGATGAGATGAGGCATCCTATGGCGACGTGGTGTGGTCTTCAAGGGGCTGGTGCTGATGCTGACGCTGACGCTGCAGCGATCCAGAACGCAGATCAACTCATTCAGAATAGAGCTGCTGGCCCTGCGCACAGGTACATCCGGGATTCAGGGTTGAGCATGCATTTCCAGCAGCTCAGGCGCCTCACTGCTGCTACTCCCCATGTGACTTGTGAGCTAGACTGCTAGACCAAGAATACACTGAAACTTTGTGTACTGTGGAAGTTTGAGGAAAGGAAGGTGTATCGATTGATCGGATACAGGTTTTGCAAAAGTGCCAGGGATATTCTGATAGGCTATTCTGAATTCTGAAACGAGACAACGCACGCAGCACACTGCGCATGCACGAGGTGAGAGACGCCGAGCGAGGACGCCAAACTCTTCGGGAGCCTGAAGCTGGGGAAGGAGCCCATTCAGAAGTAGAGGATGTTCTCCGGAAGCATCATTAGTGAGAAGGCATTCGGGGCTCTGACTCTTGTCTGAATTCGCAGGCGTTGCTTCGCGTGTAGTATGTTTTGTTGAGTTACTGCCGAGGTAATACGATGGAGGCAGGAATAATACTCGGGGAAGCAGTCGTGCGTGCACCGCCGCGCTGACACTTCTCGCAGAGACCAACTATAGCTATCTAGGTCTAGGAAGAACGTCGTCGTCGTCGCGCACCGATCGACCGCACGTCCAGACCGAGACGGCGAGATCCTACCCTTTTCAACGGTCAAGCTGCGCTGGGGATAAAACCGGCCGGCACCACCGCACCAGCACTAGCAGCTAGCTAGTTGTGGCCTGCCTCTCATCTTCAACCACGGGCACAGCTCCGGCCGCCAAGTCGCAGGAAGCCAGGAGCGGTGTCTGAAAAGCTTCCAGAATTCCAGAAGCACATGCTTTGAATTCCAACGACACGACCCCCGGCCCGGCCCGGTGGCGTTCGCCGCCGGTCGTCGTCGCAGGCGCACCTGCGATTTTTCACGATGAATGCGCTCCGATCCGCGCCTTGCTTTTTACTCCTGTAAGCACGCACTAGAGTTTCCTGCTTTCCGGCTCGTCGCCGGCCGCCTGACGACAGAGATAGCTAGCTTTTCGATGCCTGCTTGCTGGGTTCGTTCTCGTCACCTTCAACTCCTCGCGCTGTTGTTCGTCTTGTTCTTCTAGTAGGTGGTACATTAATTATCAGCATCTAATGCGGATATATAGCAGTCAGGTGAAGCGAGCCATGTAGCTAGCTTTTTCAGTGGAAACATGATCGATACTGAATTACTGATGACCTGATGCGAGCGACGGTGAAACGTCAAAATCTAGACCGCCGGGGGCAAATCACCTGGCTTATAAGTGGCTCTTCCGGAAAATGAAATGGTAAAGGGCATTGAATACCATTCTAGAAGGTCAGAAAGGGAATGATGCCGTGTTATACTATATACGTTCGTCCAGTATTTATGCATGTGGAGTCAGGGTCATGGAGAAGTTGGAAGCTTGTCACAGGTATTAGCATGTCAGGTCATCATGGAAAGAGAGGCTGCAAGAAGGTAACTTCGGATGTGACAGGGTCACCAACTGATGAATATTGACAATAATCTAGCTACTTATCAAGGTTTAGGAGAACCTACCTAACTCATCTTGAACTAATTAATTAGCTCGTTCTTCCAAAAGCCATTTATTTAGGAACGGAAGGAATATTAATTTGGGCACAAAAATTGGAAAACTAGTATGTGCTACGAAATTATATACGGAAACCCTTCAATTTATTGAATTACTACATAGAAGGAAAAGATTGTTCAAATCATGATCCTGCATCTGATCGGAACTCCAATGGTAATATTGCAAATCATAAGATCATAACTAATAGAATCGTAAAATCATAGATTATACTTAATAGAATCGTAGAATCAACCTAAGGAACTAAGATCGTACAATCGCACGACAAAAATCAAAACTTTAACAACTATATAACCCACTACACCAATATAGGTGCTCACATTTGCCTAGTGATTAAACTTCAAGTAAAAACAATTCATGCACACGTAGATGCGTTCAGTGGTAAAAGGCGTGCCCATGCTAAAGAGATCGAAGACATAACCCCCCATTTGGTATGGGCATGGATCATGGATGTGGTGCGTTCACGAGAATGCGCTTCGCCGCCTGACCTCGGAAAAAAAAAGGAATAATTTGTGCACACTAATTGCGCGCCAAGTTGAGAAGAAAAGGGGGAGATCGGTGATTTATAAGGGTGTGTTCGTTTTTTAGTCTAAAGTTTAGAGGTGTCACATCAAAGAGAATAGTCTAATTACAAAACTAATTGCAGAATCCCAGGGCTAATTCGCGAGACGAATCTAATGAGGTATATTAGTCCATGATTAGCGGATGATACTGCAGCATCACTGTGGCAAATTATGGATTAATTAGGGTCATTAAATTTGTCTCGCGAATTAGCACCCATCTATGCAAAAAATTTTATAAACAGATTTTATTTAATATTTATAAATAGTAAGATTCTCTTTGATGTGACGGGTCTAAACTTTAGAGGGGAGGAAACAAACACACCCTGAGATCTAAATTTTAGAGAGATCCCATCAAAGAGAATATTGTCATTTAGAAGTATTAAATAAAGTCTAATTACAAAACTAATTGCAGAACCCCAGGGCTAATTCGCGAGACGAATCTAATGAGGTATATTAGTCCATGATTAGCGGATGATTACTGTAGCATCATTGTGGCAAATTATGGATTAATTAGGGTCATTAAATTTGTCTCGCGAATTAGCACCCATTTGTGCAAAAAAAATTGTAATTAAACTTTATTTAATACTTCTAAATGATAAGATTCTCTTTGATGTGATGGGTCTAAAATTTAGAGGCTAAGAAAGAACACACCCTAAGCTGCAATGTTTAAGTAGAGTATCCTATGGAAATGCGCCTTGATTCGGTGACTAAACAACCACGTGCAGAAATTGGAAAGTAGAAAAAGGTGCACTGCATGCAATGCATCTAGCTATATACCATAGTTAGAAATTTAGACTCATCTAAAACATACACGTTCTAGATGGCCTACTGTAAGGCTGTTCCCAGCGGCTCCCCTAAACTGGCCCCCATGCGGTATTTGATGCAGGATAGCCACTGTAGCTTCCCCAGCAGCGACCACATCCCGCGTCCGAAACACGGAATCGTCTCTCTCCTGCTCCCTTTTCCACACCTTCTCTTTCCTATATCCCATCCGTTCTGACCTGTATTCAAACGACACGTGGAGGTGGGCATATCATCAGGTACAATAGGAAGCTGCATGCGGGAGACCCTCCGCAAGCTGCTGGGAGCAGCTCTCCGATAGCAGTGCGGACCACGCGGATCCCAGGCCTGTTGCTGCGCTCTTTCCCTGTCGGAATGGAACAAGTGCCGGGAACAGCCTAATATATAAAATAGTCCGTTCGTTATCCTTCTGCCAGCCGCGACACAGTGAACTTACGTACTCAGCAGCCGCCGCGCGCCATGGCCCCCGCGCCCTTGGCAAGTTGCTCATTCTAATTTCCATGCATGGTCTTGCAAGTGCAAAGCCTCCCGGGCTCCCTGCACAGTAGCACGCACGGGTTCACCGAGCAGACAGGAACTTTCCGCCAACTCAACGGCTTCTTCATCCATCCTCCCCTACACCGAAAGCGAAACGTAGCAGCAGTCCCGTGCCCGTGCCGGCCCTTACTTGCCGTCAATGGTCAAACGACGCCCGTGGAGCGAGGGTCTCCAGCTCTCCACCATCGCGTGCTCTCCTGTCTCGTTAGCTAATCGTTCGATCGCCACTATATATATTATACGTATACATCGTCCACTCCTCGTGCCAGTCTGCCAGAGTAAGCAAGCGCGCCGCGCTCTCAGCCTAGGCGGCGCCGTGTCACCGTCGCGGTCGCGGCCGGCCGGCGCATCCCATCCGGTCGCCCAGCACTCGGATGCCCGGCCCTCTTCTTCGCTGATCCTTGCGCCCAACGAGCGGGGAGCGATGGCGGGCGAGATCGGGCCGTCGGGGAGCCGGCGGAGCTGGCTGTCCGCGGCGTCCATCTCGCGGTCGCTGCGCGGCGACCCGGACGACCCGTTCCGGCGGTCCGCGGCGAGCCGCGACGGCGGGGGCGACGACGACGAGGAGAACCTGCGGTGGGCGGCGCTGGAGAAGCTGCCCACGTACGACCGCATGCGGCGGGGCATCATCCGCAGGGCGCTGGAGGAGCAGGGCGGCGGCACGGCGAAGCTGCTGGCCGCCGACGAGGTGGACCTCGCGAACCTGGACCCGCGCGAGGGGCGGGAGCTCATGGAGCGCGTGTTCAGGGCCGTCGAGGACGACAACGAGCGCCTGCTACGCCGATTCAGGGACCGACTCGACCTGTACGTGATGAGCAGCCGTTCTTCTAGCTAGCCTTTCAACACTGTACGAAGCATTTGCCATTTGGAACCTACAGCTAATAATGGTAGCTCGATCGTCGTGGCAGGGTTGGCATCGAGCTCCCCCAGATCGAGGTGCGCTACGAGCACCTGTCGGTCGAGGCGGACGTGTACGTCGGCGCGCGCGCGCTGCCCACGCTGCTCAACTCCGCCATCAACCTCGTCGAGGTACGTACGGCCGGCCAGCTGCTATAGCTTCGATCCGACGTGGACGGTGTGGTCAGGGTACGTCTTGCGGCAGCCGGATGGCATGGCAGGACCCTTGGCAATTCCTTGGCAGACGCACGTCCATGGACAAGCAGCTAGCTAGCCAGATTCGTCGCTTGCCTTCCGGTTCCGGCCGCCGTGGAATTCCGGTGGTGCACGCACTCACGAGTTTGATTAGTTTATCACACTCCGCTTGACCTGTGGCCACGTGGAGATGCCACACGAGCTAGCTCATGGACTTCCAACCAATTGGATTGCTACTGTGCCTGATTACAAAAAATATAATTATATATTTATTTTTGACAATAAATTTATGTCATCTTAGTTTCAACTTTTTTTTGAGGGGGATATTAGTTTCAACTGCACGTGGGAAACACGAAGCCAAGATGGGCCTTTTCAGCGAGGCCTAAAGCTCATCCAACGACCCTCCCTCCCTCCGTCCTCATGCCCAACAAGCAGAGCCCAAGCCTTGTTAGTCCAGAAGCCTGGCCAGCCAGGCCGGCCCAGGCTCAGGGTGAACTTTTCTTTTCATTCTCCCATGCGCCACTTTCTCCACCTCCCAACGGACAGCCCCACACGGCAGCCACTGTTCTTGCCGCGCGCTCGAGGCGCCACCGTACCCGCCAGGCCATGGCGATGGGATCCTCCGCCGACCACCGGCGACCGCCATCTCCGGGGGCCGCGGGGATGCGGCAGTCTCGGCTGGCCCCGCCCCGGTACCCCCCTTCCCCGCTCGGCTCGTTCTGCAATAATCCACCTCGCCTACGCTCACGCGCCGTTCCGTTGGGCTCACTCACCTCACCCGTGACCCGCCCTTGCCCTCGTGCCTCATTTTGTCCCATGCTCTCATCGAGCTCTGATTTCGGATGCTAGCCTGGTTAATACCAGATTCCTGTTACGCGTTAGCTGGCCGTTGCTGAAATTCGGGTGTCTTTGATGGTTTATCGCAGGGAGTCATCAGCCGGTTCGGTTCGTCGAACAAGAGGACGATTAAGATACTCAACGATGTCAGCGGCATCATCAAGCCATCGAGGTACGTTACAGATCCTTGTAAGTTGGTCGCGCTAGTAGCCTTCTAAAGTAACTACTGCTAGTTTTGATTGATAGATATATGAATGCCAATTGCCAAAAAAAAATCATAAATATGGTTCTAGCATGCATACTGGATCAAATAAATGCCAACCTTTTGCCATCACGAGCCCCAGGTTTTCAGTGATCGATGATCTATATGGCTTTTGCAGCTACAGCTGGTTTCGGTTAATTTATACTCAATTTTGTTATGGTTTCAGCTTAACTTGAAAGGGCATGGGGCTTTTTCTCCCTAGCTGACCTGAACTTCAGGCATTCTTGTTCTCAGTAGAAGAGTTGGTGCATAGAGTACTGCTTATTCAGGTTTTCAGTAAACAAAATCAGCTCTGTTTTATTTGTAAACAAACCTACTACGAGTATATCTGGAGTGATTTCTTTTAGTAGCCATCAAATTGGTTATTTTACTATTTCTGACAAAAAGTAGGACATCACTGCTGCTTGTTTCAACTTTTTTTTATATTAAACTACTATGTCAGGATGACACTTCTTCTGGGGCCTCCATCATCTGGGAAAAGCACACTTATGCGAGCACTAACTGGGAAGCCTGCTACGAATCTCAAGGTTGCATATTTATTCATGTAGTATGCTGTAGTTTCTTCTGATTATGCGTGCATAGCATACGCCACATGCCCACATCACTTATTTGCTGCTACAGGTGTCTGGGAAAATCACTTACTGTGGCCATGAGTTTTCGGAGTTCTATCCTGAGAGGACTAGTGCATATGTCAGTCAGTATGATCTGCACAATGGAGAAATGACTGTAAGAGAGACGATGGACTTCTCCAGAAGATGTCTAGGCATTGGTGCCAGATATGATATGCTGTCAGAATTGGCTAGACGGGAACGAAATGCTGGCATTAAGCCTGACCCTGAGATTGATGCTTTCATGAAGGCAACTGCTGTCGAAGGAAAGGAGACCAACATTATGACAGATATTACTCTCAAGGTGAGTTCCGATATTTTTCTGCAAGTTAAAAGAACATAGTTTTAAGTCTTCTTCTGGATTCAACTTGAATATTTGTTTCGCTTACTACTCTTTTAGGAGAAAGTCTTGCGAAAAATATGTTTTTCTTTATTTAGCCCATTTTTTGTAACAGGACGTAGACATGTCAATATGATAATTATACATAAATTGAATCGATAGTTTCCCACTATTTATCTCTGCTGATTGAGTTCATAAATCACTGCAGGTTCTCGGGCTTGACATTTGTGCTGATATTATTGTTGGTGATGAGATGAAAAGAGGCATTTCTGGTGGGCAAAAGAAACGTGTGACAACTGGTAAGGCTGCATCATGTCAATTTATTATTAGAAAATGATTTGTAATTTCTCCATGAAACTCTAAAACTAGTCACTACATGTTTAATCATAATCACCACAACCGTGGAATAGAGGGTTCTCCATGACTTGCCCATTACTGTCAGTAATTTTCTAATATTACAGATTTTCAGGGTACCATGTTATTGTTCTTTTCTCCAATGGTAGAGCTAGGCTTTTGCCATCTGGAATCTAGTTACAGACACAGAACCCTATGGAGTCTACTTCTCGCAAGTTTTACTTGATTGATAGCCTAATCACTATGCTTAAGCTTAACTAAGAAGTTTGACTAAACCTATGCTATCGGTGGACGTGATGAGACTGTCACTACCTTCCTCTATTATTTACTGATAAATAAGATTGTTTGTATGTTATATTGAGTGTTGGACCAAGGATAAAGGCCCCCACCCCTCCCACTATAACACCTGGGTTTTATGGTCGGGTTGGCTAGGTGGGACGTTCTAACTTGGTACCAGAGCCGAGGTCCTGGGTTCGATCCCTCCCGGCCACGCATTTCCGCTGCGCGATTTCCCCTGCGTCTCTTGTGTGCTGAGACCTGCTGCGGGCTACGCCGGGCAACCTGCTGCGGGCTACGCCGGGCTCGCACGCCGTAGGGGGAATGTTGGACCAAGGATAAAGGCCCCCACCCCTCCCACTATAACACCTGGGTTTTATGGTCGGGTTGGCTAGGTGGGACGTTCTAACTTTGAGCATAAGAAATCCTGGTGTTAGCTTTCTTTTGACTTTAATAATTGCTGTGTTTATAGGTGAGATGTTGACTGGACCTGCAAAGGCTTTGTTCATGGATGAAATATCTACTGGGCTTGATAGTTCAAGCACATTTCAGATTGTCAAATACATTAGACAGATGGTTCATGTGATGAATAATACGGTGATGATCTCCCTTCTCCAGCCACCACCTGAGACCTACAATCTATTTGATGACATCATTTTACTATCAGAAGGTTATGTAGTCTACCATGGGCCACGGGAAAATATCCTTGAATTCTTTGAGAGTGCTGGTTTCCAGTGCCCGGAACGGAAAGGAGTGGCAGACTTCCTTCAAGAGGTGACTTCCAGGAAAGATCAACAGCAGTATTGGTGCCACGACCAGGAACATTATCGTTATGTGTCAGTCCCAGAGTTTGTGCAACATTTTAAGACATTCCATGTTGGCCAGAAGCTCCAGAAAGAGTTGCAAGTTCCTTATGACAAGTCTAAAACACATCCTGCTGCTTTGACTACCAGGAAGTATGGGTTATCTAGCTGGGAGTCTCTCAAGGCAGTCTTATCCAGAGAATGGTTGCTGATGAAGCGCAACTCCTTCCTCTACATATTCAAGTTTGTTCAATTGTTTATGCTGGCACTTATAACTATGACAGTGTTTTTCAGAACAAAGATGCCCAGTGGGAAGTTTTCTGATAACGGCAAATTTAATGGTGCTTTGGCTTCTTCTTTGATCACAATCATGTTCATTGGAATTACTGAGATGAACTTGACCATAAAAAAGCTACCAGTTTTCTATAAACAGAGAGACTACTTGTTCTTTCCAGCATGGACATATGGACTTGCAACCATAATCTTAAAGATTCCTTTTTCATTCCTGGATTCATTTATGTGGACAAGTGTTACATATTATGTTATGGGTTTCGCACCTGCTGCTGGAAGGTAGCTGTGCTTCTTTTCTGTTCCCACAGTTTTACACTTGTATATAAGAGTTCCAGCACAATAATAAATCATTTTACTCCAAAGCAAGCTGGTGTAGGCTAGAGATGAAACCTAACACGAGCCGCCAAAATAAAATAAAATAAAATAAAGAGTAAAAAAAAGCAAAGAAGAGGTAATAATAATAGTAATAATAGTAGTCCGCATAACGAAATTTCATATCAGTTTTTCATTTGACATGTTCCTCTGTGTACTGATTTCAGGTTCTTCAGCCAGTTTCTAGCTTACTTTTTAACACACCAGATGGCTGTGGCCATGTTTCGGTTGCTAGGCGCAATATTGAAGACAATGGTTGTGGCTAATACATTTGGCATGTTTTCGCTACTTATTGTTTTCTTGTTCGGAGGGTTTCTCATCCCCAGACGTAAGTTTGTCTTCTTCTCAAAAAAAAAAAATCAATGTGGAGAATGAACTTTACTCCATATGACTGATAGTTAACTGCAGTTATTGTTTGCCATAAACAAAGTGCTTTCCTTGAAGAGTGATTGAAACCTTTTTTTTTCATTGAGATTTCTTCCATATAGTCCCAGAATATTGTACTGTGAACCGTGAAGTGCTACTATTTCTTACTGTGCCTCTTGATACTTATTTGTACAGAGGATATTAAACCATGGTGGATTTGGGGCTACTGGATATCTCCCATGATGTACAGTAATAATGCTATATCTACCAATGAATTCCTTGCCACCAGATGGGCTAGTGTAAGTTTCTGTGTACACAAAAAAAAATCTTTTTTTTCTTCTACTTGGTGTTCTCCAAGATAAATATTTTATACATAGATATCATGCCAAGTTGTCAGTAATTTGAAGAAAACAAATCATATATCTATGTTTTTTTACCTTATATTAGTTGCTAGGTTGTTGATATATCTTGAACTAATATAGCATTTAACTGCAGCCCAATACTGATGCGAACATTGATGCACCAACAATAGGGAAGGCTATTCTGAAATTTAAAGGCTACTTTGGTGGTCAATGGGGGTACTGGCTTTCCATTGGTGCCATGATAGGATTTATTATTCTTTTCAACATTCTCTTCCTCTGCGCTCTTACATTCTTGAGCCGTAAGCTTCTTTCTTTTTTCTGGAATTGTTGCTAGTTTGATGCCTAAGGTGAAGCACTTATGAACTATATCTTCTATAGCTGGTGGAAGTTCAAATGCTGTAGTTTCTGATGATGAAGACAAAAAGAAGTCAACAGATCAAGAACAAATGCACCAGATTCCCCATGGTAAGAGAGCAGCAATACACTCTTGTGTGTTTTCGATCCTTACTACTTCTTCCTAGCTTTCTCTCGATATAGCCCATTTGGATTGGAATTTACAAGGAGTTGAGTAAAAGAAGCATCCACTCTTGATGTTTTGTTCTGTGTGAAATTCCTATGAGAATGCTACATCCAAAGAGGCCCAAATAATGAACGACTTTATTCTAACAACTCTCACTAGGACCTGCAAGCATCATAATTCACAATGCATGCCTTTCGTTTCTATTCATATTTTTAATGTATCTATCTACACCTACCGTACCTACCGTCATGTCAGGCACAAACGAAGCAGCAAACAGGAGAACCCAGACAGGAATGGTCTTGCCCTTCCAGCCACTTTCACTTTCTTTCAACCACATGAACTACTACGTTGATATGCCTGCTGTAAGTTGATCTTCTAAATGACGTTCCATGTTTTGACATAACTAGATCTGGAAAAGGATGAAGCAAATCATAGTTGGATCAGACCAGATCAGGAAAAGTTGATGAAACACATCATAGTTGGAGCTGAAACTTTACCAATGATAAATCTTTTCTTCTGTTGCCTGGTGCCTCTGAGTTATTGATAATAATCTTTTGAACTAAGCTAGTACCTTTACTACTTAAATCAGTAAACACAATTTGTATATTAACCCATAATGCAAAATGCTTTGTAGGCAATGAAAGAACAAGGCTTCACCGAAAGCCGCCTTCAATTGCTATCTGATATTAGTGGCGCATTCAGACCAGGTGTTCTGACTGCACTAGTTGGTGTCAGTGGAGCTGGAAAGACCACTCTAATGGATGTATTGGCTGGAAGAAAGACAAGTGGGACTATTGAGGGAGATATAAGGCTTTCTGGTTACCCTAAGAAACAGGAAACTTTTGCTCGCATCAGTGGCTATTGTGAACAAACTGATATCCATTCACCAAATGTTACTGTATACGAATCACTCATTTATTCTGCTTGGTTGCGTCTTTCTTCAGAAGTTGATGAGAACGCTAGAAAGGTATGCACTTTTTTCATGTATTCTATGTGCATATGTCTAGATGCTGCTAGAGAAAATAGAATCGTAGTGATTGTAGCTTTTTAGTATCAGTACTAAGTATTGCCCATTAACTGACAGCACGCTCTCAATCCAAAGTTATATTTTGTGTCAAAAAAGTTGTGTACTAACTGGCACTAAAAATAGTTGATACATAATAAACCAACCCTGACATCGGATACATCCTTTCAAGATAGTTTGAAGTCAGGTATACCTGAGTCTAGAATGGCTTAATCATTTGGTGCTTGTTATGCTGATATACCAATAGAATTACATTTTATGGAGCATCATGAGTCTATATTGTTATTTTCATTTTGTATGTACTTCAATATTACATATTAGTTACTACACAGTTGTGCTTGTATTTCTTGGTTTTATTTGAATTTGTAAAAGGCCCTGCCCCGCAGCCATGGCACTAAAGAAAAGGTCAAGAACTTCCATATCTTTGGAGTTGAAAGCATTAGTTCTGATAAAATTAATTTCAATGTAGATGTTTGTGGAGGAAGTGATGTCACTTGTTGAGCTTGATGTATTGCGTGATGCTCTGGTTGGTCTCCCTGGTGTTAGTGGGTTATCAACTGAACAAAGGAAGAGACTGACGATTGCTGTAGAACTAGTGGCAAACCCATCAATTATATTCATGGACGAGCCAACTTCTGGCCTTGATGCTAGAGCTGCAGCAATTGTCATGCGTACTGTGAGAAATACAGTTAACACTGGGCGAACTGTGGTTTGTACAATCCATCAGCCCAGCATTGATATCTTCGAGGCTTTTGACGAGGTTCTTACATTACTCATACTTTTAAGCTCTAATACCATCTTTTGAACTCTTCAAGAACATACTGAAAAATGGTTATGTCTTTCAGCTTCTATTGCTGAAGAGAGGAGGGCGTGTCATATATGCTGGCCAGCTTGGTGTTCAATCTCGCATACTTGTCGAATATTTCGAGGTGAATTGTATTTTATGTTTTTTTTAGTTTGGGCTAACCAAGTTCAAAGAATCCATATTGTTAATCAGCTAACAGATCAATAGAGTACTTTAGGCAAATGCAATTCTACTAGGTAGGTTCAGAAAATAAGAGAAATATGCTTGAGTTATATGGAAAAATGTTGTGATTAATCGCATGGAACTCTGCATTTTGGTTAGGAATTGCAACATTTCATGTACAAAACTAACTTCAAATCCTGAAAAATATATTGACAATTGGAGGCAAATAATGTTGCATACCAATTCAGGAATTAACTAGTAGTAGAATTACTTAGTTGCATATGATATACCATTGTGTATAGAGGTGACTTTATCTTGAGGTGAAACTAAAGAAGGGTACTTTTAATCTATAACATTCTCCTGCAGGCAATTCCTGGTGTTCCAAAAATTACAGAAGGATACAATCCAGCAACTTGGATGCTGGAAGTCAGCTCTCCTCTAGCTGAGGCTCGCATGAATGTCGATTTTGCTGAAATTTATGCAAATTCTGCTCTTTACCGGTAAATATATGTGCTATGTTATTATTGCAGCCGTTTTTTGTTTGGTATATGTGCTAATTATTTGCAGAAATGTTCTTCTTCTTACATTTTATAATGAATATGTTCAGGAGCAATCAAGAACTTATTAAGGAGTTGAGCATTCCACCACCAGGCTACCAGGATCTCTCATTTCCTTCTAAATATGCCCAGAATTTCCTAAATCAATGTATGGCAAATACATGGAAGCAATTCCAATCATATTGGAAGAATCCACCCTACAATGCCATGCGCTATCTTATGACACTTCTCTATAGTATTGTGTTCGGTACAGTCTTTTGGCGCAAGGGAAAGAATGTGTATGATCCTACTCTATCTTACGATGTTTGCAAATACCATTCATTCTGCTCTAATCGTAGTCAGTTCATGGGATAGTGTTAGATTGATTAGCTTCCATGCTAAGTATACTTGGTTGATCTGGTTTTCCCCTTATATTTGTACAGAGGAACAGAGCAGGACCTGCTCAACCTTCTTGGAGCCACCTATGCTGCTGTTTTCTTCCTTGGAGCTGCAAATTTGCTCTCAGCTCTACCTGTTTTTTCTATCGAAAGGACAGTCTTCTACCGTGAAAAGGCTGCTGGGATGTTCTCTCCATTGTCCTATGCATTTGCGCTGGTAACTTCTAAATAACTACCTTATATTGTCATTTATTAACTGAAGTACGATGACCTGAACATGCATTAGTCTTGTCCAAACAGAATCACCTGTTCCCCTATGGTTCATGACCCAGAAAACTTTAAACAATCGAGCACATTCATTTTCCTTTTTGCCATCATAGATTACTAGTAGCAGCTATTTTTCCAGAGTTGTTTTTGAACCCTTTGCATACACAAATTGTCTACTGAATCTTCTCCTTTGAAACTGATTGATGTGTACAGACAGTCGTGGAGCTTGTCTACAACATTGCTCAGGGTATTCTTTATACTATCCCTATCTACGCAATGGTTGGCTATGACTGGAAAGCAGACAAGTTCTTCTACTTCCTGTTCTTTATCACCGCGTGCTTCCTTTACTTCACGGTGTTTGGTGCAATGCTGATTGCCTGCACTCCTTCCCAAATGCTCGCAAGTATTCTTGTCTCGTTCACTCTCACCAGCTGGAACATCTTCGCCGGATTCCTCATTCCTCGACCGGTAGGCACCTCTGTGAGCCTTGGCCTCCTCATGGACGCATGGTACCAGCCGGTGCCCTGAGCTGGCAATTCGATTTCTGAAACTATTTCGCTCTTGCAGGCGTTGCCTATCTGGTGGCGATGGTACTACTGGTGTAACCCGGTCGCCTGGACCATCTACGGTGTCATCACCTCGCAGTTTGGCGACATAGGCCGCGCGGTTAAGGTTCCTGGTGGTGCCGATAAAATAGTGAAGGAAGTTCTGAAAGAAACCCTGGGCATGAAGCACGACTTCCTCGGCTACGTCCTGCTGGCGCACTTCGGATACATCCTCTTGTTCCTCTTCCTATTCGCGTACGGCACCAAGGCCTTGAACTTCCAGAAACGGTAGAAGATTAGAGGGTGGCCAGCACTGGATGTGTATATAACCTGTAACTTACCTGATTACTCCTCTTTAAGAGTGTGTAAAGCTTGTACTCGTTACAAATGTATGCTTGCTGTATTGAGTTAGGTCCAAAGCTATATATAGAGAGAGAGAGTACAAGAGACATGAATAGTTTCAGATACTGTCAGCAAACTGAGGAAATAACTGATTCGCCATCAAAAAAAAAGAAAAAGAAAATAACTGATTCCTGACGACTGCAGCAACAGCAGGAGTCGACCTGCGATATGATTGACCAAAAGCAACTAAGCAAGTATCAGCAAAAAAGCCAGAGATATCAATGGTTCAATGTACAATAATAATTTATCCGCAAAAGCAGTGATGAATGCTCGATCAAGAACACCCAGCCGTGGTGCTCGAGCGAAGACCAACCGCCGTCCCAGGTCTCATAGATGTTCGTCCTGCCGCGGGTGGACCGGCACGCTTACTGTTCAGTTGCATTTATGCTTGAGACCGTGATCACACGTCCAAACTGTTCCTACGCTTTTCATGGTCAAAGCTGGATATGAAAAGACCACAACTACCAAGCACAAGCTATATATTGCTCCCTCCGGTCTATTTTTCTTCGCAAGTCGTTTTTTCTTACAACAGAGATGTATTTCGTTTATTAGAATAAGACTTTGACCAATGATTACTGTATCGAAATTTTATTTATGTGATACGAAAGTAGAATCATAATGAACTATTTTTTAATACAAATCTGGTGATAAATACCAACTTTGTGTCACAAAAGTTATATATTAGTAAAGTAATTATTGATCAAAGACTTGCACTGTCTTAACGAAACAAAAAAAGCCTTGCTACGATTTTTTTTTAATATAAAAGGAGCGAGTCCTTTCTCCATCAAGATGCAGTGCAATCACGCTTGCCACAGCTGACGCCAATTGAGTCACAGGAACTAGCTGGTCGCTCAAAGCCTGGCCTTCTAGAATTCCAGAAGCACGTGCTTTGAATCCTTCAAACCCCCGGCCGGGCCGGTAGCCGAGAGGTGCTCGTTCGTGGGTCGCCATGATTTCTACACTACCGTACCCGTGATTCCACTGATGATGACAGCAGCGCTTGATAGATAGCAGAGGAGCCTTCGTCTTCCCTTCAACTCGTCGCCACTCTCTTCTTCTTCAGCTCTTCTAGTAGATAGGTCATTCAGGTGTGGTTTCCTAGAAGCTAGCAGGCCCAGGTTATTTGGAGTATTAGCCGAATCAATTGCCGTAACAGACGGGGCGCAGCCAAAGGTTAAATGTCAGAATCTAGACTGCTTGCTGGGGCAAATTACCTGGCTCAGGAGTTCTTTAATTTCTAGGTCGGACCTTCTAGAATGGTATTAACACTACCACACGCATTAGGCCAGAAATCATTTTCAAGACTGGATAAAACAGATTCCTGGGACCGGAATTTGCAACCGGTGCTGCGAAATCGATGCTAGAACCAGCCATTGAAATCTCCTTGTTGAGATACATAGCACTTCAGGTATATTCAATTTTCTGAGACATGCTCTCCAAAACATTGGAGGGTTTTAATACTAACTTTCCTGGCTGCCATGTTTACCACGTCGGAAAAATTGTGTCCAGACTGTAGGTAAAGAGGAAAACTAGAGCAATTTTTTGGAGGATTCAATTTGTAGTAAAAAAAATTCCCATGAAAGCCTTTGCAACAAAGGATTGGATCGAAATTTCTATGGAATGAGCTCTTCCTTGGACATTTTGAAGAAAAATAAGCATGAGGTCCATCTCATGTTTTCTTTCCTTTGTGCCTTAGAGCATCCCCAACCCTCCATATAGGATAGTTTCCATAACATTAATTATACCATCATATAGAACTTTTAGGTTATGTGGCATCATAATAAATGAGAGAGAGATTGGAGAGAGGAATAAATTGGGTCTCATGCAAGACCTAGTGTCAACACGTAAACCAATACGCTAGATATACAACTGTACATTGGGTGAGGTAATGTCTTCGTAATAAATGGAGAACGAATATGTTAGGTGGAGAAAGAGAGAGTGATTTAATAGGAATCCACAACAAGACAACATGGGTTGTAGAGTGTAGTTTCTAAAAATAGTGTCTTGATGATGTGGCAGCATAGACACTATCCATAGGCACTATGGGTTGGGATTGCTGTTAGGATTCCTATCTTTTCCCTATGTAGTATCCAAAAAATACAAGTTTCCTACGTTTTGTATCTTCCTGTGTTCTATATTTTCGTAGGATTTCAGCTGTACATGTACTCCAATCCTGTGCTTTTCCCGTTCATATATATGCTTTAAGAATCAGGCATTCCAAAGAAGGTCTTAGTAAGGGCAGACAACCTTCAATCTGCAGCCATGTGTGGGCCGTGGGCGTGACTTGTAGTTTGCGTACGACTCGCCCCAAAACCTAAAAGATGTTAAATGTGCATTCTAATTGCCAAGTTACGTTGTACTAGCACGCTAATTAGAATATATAAGAGTGCATCATGCAAATATGTGCCTCTCCTCCAGTAAGGTAGGAGTGTGTTATTAATTATAGACTCCATCCACCTAACAACTCCCTCCATGGCGCGACTACCAGCTATAGTAACTTGCATGGTCCAACCAAGCATCTATCCCTTCTGGATCGTTGGACTTGTAGCCCAGAACGACCCAAAATTAGGGAGGTAGAAAGAAATCAGACCCGCAAGAACTTTCCGGCCGGCAACCCAACGCGCGCGATCTTGTCAACGGTCAACGACGCCCGCGCGCCCGTGGAGCCGAGGTCTCCCTTTAGTTCAATCTTGCTCGAGCTTACTATATATATACACGCAGGCACGCAGCTAGCTAGCATTCCTCGTGTGCCAAAGGATCGATCGGAAGCAAAACAACGCGAGCTCAGCTCGCATCGTGGTAGCTAGCTAGAGTCGATCAGCTACAGCCTACAGCTAGCTAGCTCATTGATCGAGCTAGCAGCGATGGCCGGGGAGATCGCTCCGTCGGGGAGCCGGCGCAGCTGGCTCTCGGCGGCGTCCATCTCGCGGTCGCTGCGCGGCGACCCGGACGACCCGTTCCGGCGGTCGGCGGCGAGCCGCGACGGCGGGGACGACGAGGAGAACCTGCGGTGGGCGGCGCTGGAGAAGCTGCCCACGTACGACCGCATGCGGCGGGGCATCATCCGCAGGGCGCTGGAGGAGCAGGCCGGCGGCGCGGCGAAGCTGACGGCCGACGAGGTGGACATCGCGAACCTGGACCCGCGCGAGGCGCGGGAGCTCATGGAGCGCGTGTTCAAGGCCGTCGAGGACGATAACGAGCGCCTGCTCCGCCGCTTCCGGGACCGACTCGACCTGTGAGTTTGCTAACCGAATTCGATCGCTCGGTCGAGATGCTAACCGAATCAATGGCTACGGGTGGCGTGGTGTGCAGGGTTGGCATCGAGCTCCCCCAGATCGAAGTGCGCTACGAGCACCTGTCGGCGGAGGCGGACGTGCACGTCGGCGCGCGCGCCGTGCCCACGCTGCTCAACGCCGCCATCAACGTCGTCGAGGTACGCACGCAGATCATCTAATCTAGCAGCAGCCGTTGGTCTCTGCGAGCTCCTCCTCCTCTTCTTCAGACGGAGTGTGCATCCCAGCAGCATGCATGCATGTAGATTTGCGTAGTCCACTATAAAGGAACCGTACGCGGAAAATGACGGCATGCACGTAGCCCCTGCAGCTAACCTAGCTTCGATCCGAGTGGACGGCGAAAAGCAAAAGTCAGGCACGTTTAAGTTAACAACACCCCCCCCCCCCCACCCCCCCGAGGTTGGATTTTTCGTACCCGGGCCGGGACCCGGCCGGCCGGTCGATCGATCGATCATACTCATAACATCACCCTCTGCCGAAGGGGTAAGGCGGCAAGCAGCAAGCTACGACGACCAGCCGCCAAAACAGAACTCTCCGCATGTCCATGGACGACAAGTCCGATCCATCAGCCATGTAGGCCGCAGATTCCTTGTTGCCTTCTAGACGATGTGGAATTCCAGTCCAAGCTACTAGCTAGTGCGGCAAGTCGTCGATCATCGTAAACGCTGACGTAAAGGCACGCACACGCACCTCTAGAAATACACGCACGTAACACTACAACTCTATCTGGCACCTTCAAGAGGATAGGATGGACATCTATAACACCACAACTCTATTTGGCACCTTCATGAGACTGGCACCTCTCACGAACAACAAGCACGTCAATTCTCACTACTGAAGCACTGCACTATCGTTAATTCCCTGAACAAATCTTGAAATATGGATGTAAATTTTCGAAACAAATTCAAGATACTACGAGCACTTGTGAACAGTCGAGGGAACTTGACAAATAACCTAAACTACTGAGTTTTATTTGCTTATTACTGTTTGCTGCGCATGTGGAAACATGAGGCCGAGCTGGGCCGTTCCAGCGAGGCCTACTGCTCTTCTGCCCGCTCGCTCAGAGGAGAAGGTCGCCAATCATCGCAGTCGCGCGCGCGACTGGATGTCGCTGTGCCACAGAAGGCCCAGCTGAATCCTTTGCGCAGACGCAGCGGCCCAGCCAGCCATCGCCGCTGTACAGCAGGAGCCTGACGCAACGCAAGCGTATAAAATTTTGTGTAAACGTGCATCTAACTAAAAAATATATCATTCACAAACGGATTAGCTAAATTAAATTCTGACTGCACCATTATATTTCTTAGGATGAGATGCTTAAAACAAGATCGCATTTAATAATATAATATTTAAATAAATTTTCTTTTGGAACATTTTTACTTTGTTCCATAACATTTTATTTTATTATCAGAACAATTTCTATTTTCTTAGAAATATGAAGGTAGAATAATTTATTTGTGAATGTGGAACAATTTATTTGTAAAGTTAGAACAATTATTTTGCAAAATGAAGCTCTCGAGGTGAAGAATACAACAGCATAATCGAAATTTAATTTTAATAAGTGGTTTAGAAACTATAACTTTTTAGTATCGTTGTGACATTTGATTGCATGTTACATTATCAAATATTAATTTACCTCTCTGTATTCTCCTGTCGCTTTCATTGGTCTGATTTCGGATGCAAACCGGCCTCGGATGCAGTATGATGGGTTTAAATATTGGATCAAGATATTACATGGAAGCCGAAGGGCTTCTACGACAGGAATAACTCTAATCACGCGCGTGACCCTAAATAGCGAGGGCTATTCCCAATCATGTATGTGACTGGGATCTGATCCATTGCAGAACATCGGACTATGCACTCCCTCATCCCTATCTTCTTCCTCCCGACACCGCCCCCTCCTCCACAGCATTGGCCGGCGGCTGCTACCACCTCGCCACCCGCCGACCCACCACCCACCGGCACGGCAACACAGTGCCGGCCTTCTTCTTGCTCCCGCCGGGGGTCCACCCCGCCCGCCCGAGCGCCGCCTCGCTTCCGCCCCGACCGAACCGCCGCCACCGCCGGACCACCGCTGCCCCCGACCTTCCCTCTGGAGCCGCCGGTCATGGAAGCCGCCGCCACTCCAACAAACTCAAAATCTTAAAACTGCTACCTTGACTACCACCCTAGCCGCCGGCGACCAAGCCACTGGCCGCTCCCTCCACCTCCCACCCTTGGTGGCCGCTCCCTCCATTCCCCCTCCACTTCCTCGGCGGTGCGGTGGGTCGTAGATGGGCTTTTGTGACAGGTCCGCACGCCTCAACAGAAGGTCCTCCTCATCCAGCTCAAGGGAAAAAAAAAGCAAAACCCTCATTTGTTAGACAATCAGGCCCAAAAAAAGGCCCAACGTCCCAGCCAACGCCGGCCCAGAATGAATCCCCGCCGGCATTCTCCTTTCCCCACGGCAGCCACGCTCACTCTCTCGCGAGTCGCGATGAACACTCGACGCGCCACCGCAGACCGCACACGACAGGCTCTGCAATGGTGGGATCCTCCACCGACCACCGGCGACCGCCTTCTCCGGGGGCCGCGGAGATGCGGCGGTCTCGGCCGCCCCCGCCCCCACCCCCGCCACGGTACCCCCACTTCTACACTCACTCGGAACTAGTCCACCTCATCTATGCTCCCGCACCGTGGGTCGGGCTACTCGGCTCACCCGCGCATGTCCTCGTGCCCCATTTTGTCCCGTGCGGCCGTGCCTGCGGGCTCTCCTCATCATGCTCTGATTTCTTATGTCGAGCTGGCTAGTACCAGCTTAATTCCTGATATGCGTCAGCGTCACGGCTCGCCTTAGCTGAAATTCGGAATCATTTTTTGTTTTTTCGCAGGGACTCATCAGCCGGTTCGGTACGTCGAACAAGAGGACGATTAAGATACTCAAGGATGTCAGCGGCATCATCAAACCATCGAGGTACATTACGGATCCTCATCACTCGGTTGTGTTTGGAGTAAATTACCTACTGTTAGTCCTTTTCCTGGTTATTTTAGTAGTCAATCTATCCAAGGGCTTTCTCTCCGTGGCTCAAAGAAAAGGGACCCATAGCTAACCTGAACTTCAGCCTTCCCCTTTCCCCAGTAAAAGAATTGATGCATACTGCTTATTCAGATTTTCTGTGGCCAAATCAGCGCTTCTTTACTTTGTAAATCTTATACCTGCTACATGTATATCTGAAGTGATTTCTTCTAATAGCCATCAAAATGGTTATTTTACAGTTTCTAATAAAAAATAGAACAGTATTGCTGTTTTTTTAACTATTTTTTGGTATTAAACTACTATGTCAGGATGTTGTTTCGGACTGAAAGGCTTCGTTGTTGTTGTTGTTGTAAACTACTATTTCAGGATGACACTTCTTCTGGGGCCTCCATCATCTGGGAAAAGCACATTTATGCAAGCACTAACTGGGAAGCATGCTAAGAATCTCAAGGTTGCACACTTATTCTTAGATGTAGCTTCTTCTGATTATGCAAGCATAGCGTATGCCACATCACTCATTTGCTACTACAGGTGTCTGGGAAAATCACATACTGTGGCCATGAGTTTTCAGAGTTCTATCCTGAGAGGACTAGTGCATATGTCAGTCAGTATGATCTACACAATGGAGAAATGACTGTAAGAGAGACAATGGACTTTTCCAGAAGATGTCTAGGCATTGGTGCCAGATATGATATGTTGTCAGAATTGGCGAGACGGGAACGGAATGCTGGTATTAAGCCTGACCCTGAAATTGATGCTTTCATGAAAGCAACTGCAGTTGAAGGAAAGGAGACCAACGTTATGACAGATATTACTCTCAAGGTGAGTTCCCATAACATTCTGCAAGTCAAAATAAAATGGTTTAGGCCTTCTGGTTTCAAATTAACCATTTCTTTCTCTTACTACTCGTAGGAAGAAAGTCTTGCAAAAATATGTTCTCTTAGTTTAGCCCACTTTTTAATAACAGGAGGTAGACATATCTCTGTGACAGTTACACAAATTGAATCTCAATAGTTGCCCATGGTTTATCCTTGCTGATTGAGTTTATAAATCTCTGCAGGTTCTGGGACTTGACATTTGTGCTGATATTATTGTTGGTGATGAGATGCAAAGAGGCATTTCTGGTGGGCAAAAGAAACGTGTGACGACCGGTATGTCTGCATCATGCCATTTTAATATGAAAGAAAGATTTGCAATTTCTCCATGAAACTCTAAAAATTATTCAGTACATGTTTTACCATAAGCACTACATATTCAATCATAATCACTACAACTGTGATATGGAGGGTTCTCCACGAATCGCAGCATAAGCATCCGTTATTTTCTAAATTACAGCTTTTCAGAGTCCCATGTTTATTGTTCTTTTCTCCAGTGGCAGATCTAGGATTTTAGCCCTCTATGATCTAGTTACAGACATGGAACCCTATGACTCTACACCTCCCATTTTTACTTGATCGGTGACTTAAATCACTACCTTAACTAGGTCTAAATAAAACTATGGGATTGGTTTACATGATGACTCTATCACCGCCTTCCTCTATTATTTACTGCTAAATAGTTTGTTTCTGTGTTTTATTCATCACATGGAACCCTGATGTTAAATTTCTTGGACTTCAATGATTGCTTTCTGTGTGATATTCATCATAAGGAACCTGATCTTAACTTTTGTGAACTTCAATAATTGCTTTGGCTGTAGGTGAGATGCTAACTGGACCTGCAAAGGCTTTGTTCATGGATGAAATATCTACTGGGCTTGATAGTTCCAGCACATTTCAGATTGTCAAATACATCAGGCAGATGGTTCATGTGATGAATTATACAGTAATGATCTCCCTTCTCCAGCCTCCACCTGAGACCTACAATCTATTTGATGATATCATTTTACTATCAGAAGGTTACATAGTCTACCATGGGCCACGGGAAAACATCCTCGAATTCTTTGAGAGTGCTGGTTTCCGGTGCCCTGAACGGAAAGGAGTGGCAGACTTCCTTCAAGAGGTGACTTCCAGGAAAGATCAACAGCAGTATTGGTTCCACGACCAGGAACATTATCGTTATGTGTCAGTCCCAGAGTTCGTGCAACATTTCAAGACATTTCATGTTGGCCAGAAGCTCCAGAAAGAGTTGCAAGTTCCTTACGACAAATCTAAAACACATCCTGCTGCTTTGACTACCAAGAAGTATGGATTATCTAGCTGGGAGTCTCTCAAGGCAGTCTTGTCCAGAGAATGGTTGCTGATGAAGCGCAACTCCTTCCTCTACATATTCAAGGCTTTTGAATTGTCTTTCCTGGCATTCTTAACCATGACAGTGTTTTTCAGAACAAAGATGCCCAGTGGGAAGTTTTCTGATGGTGGCAAATTTAATGGTGTCTTGACTTCATCTTTGATCACAATCATGTTCATTGGATTTCCTGAGTTGAACATGATCATTAAGAAGCTACCAGTATTCTATAAACAGAGAGACTACTTGTTCTTTCCAGCATGGACCTTTGGACTTGCAACCATTATTTTAAAGATTCCATTTTCATTCCTGGAGTCAATTTCGTGGACAACTGTTACATATTATGTTATAGGTTTTGCACCTGCTCCAGGAAGGTAGCTGTTCTTTTCAGTTCATACACTTTTACACTTTTATAGTTCTATATATTCGACAACTAAAGCACCAGCACCGACAACAAACAAAGCCTTTTACTTCCGAGCATTCTGGTGTAGGCTAGATTTGAAACCCTACGTGACCGCCAAAATAAAATAAAATGAAATAAAGTGCAAAAAAAATTAAAAGAGGTATTAGTAAAGTAGTAATAGTATTCCGCATAATGAAATTTTGTATCAGTTTTTCATCTGACATGTTCCTCTGTGTACTGTTTTCAGGTTCTTCAGCCAGTTTCTAGCATACTTTTTAACCCACCAGATGGCTGTGGCCATGTTTCGGTTGCTAGGCGCAATTTTGCAGACAATGGTTGTGGCTAATACATTTGGCATGTTTTCACTGCTTCTTGTTTTCTTGTTCGGAGGGTTTCTCATCCCCAGACGTAAGTGTGTCTTCTTTTCAAAAAGAAGTGTGCCATAGTGGAGAATCAACTTTACTCACCATGGCTAGTAGTTCTCCACAGCTTTTATTTTCTATAAATAAAGTGATGCCGCTGAAGTGTGATTGATGTTAGATATATGTATAGCTGTGTAAACCTGTTTTTTTCCCAAGGACTACTGTTTCTTACTGTGCCTCTTAATACTTATGTGTACAGAGAACATTAAACCATGGTGGATTTGGGGCTACTGGACATCTCCCATGATGTACAGTAATAACGCTATATCGGTCAATGAATTTCTTTCCACTAGATGGGCCAGTGTAAGTTTTTGTTTACACACACAAAAAAAGGCTTTTCTAAATGTGATACTTTCTCTATATTAGGTACAGACAAAGCAATTGGTGTCCTCCAAGATAGATACTTTATTCAGAGATGTCATGCCAAGTGTCAATAATTTGAAGAAAAGAAAACCATGTCTATCTTGTTTTTTCTAATATAGTTTCTAGGTTGTTGATATGCTTGATTATTTGCATGGAGGAATGTATTGAACTAATATAGTATTTAACTGCAGCCGAACACTGAAGCAAACATTGATGCACCAACAATAGGGAAGGCTATTCTGAAAGTTAAAGGCTCCTTTGGTAGTCAATGGGGGTTCTGGCTTTCAATCGGTGCCACGATAGGATATATTATTCTTTTCAACATTCTCTTCCTTTGCGCTCTTACATTCTTGAGCGGTAAGCTTCCTTCTTATTTCTGGAACTGTCACTAGCTTGATGCCTATGTGAAGCACTTATGAACTATATCTCCTACAGCTGGTGGCAGTTCATCAAATGCTGTAATATCTGATGATGATGATGAAAAGAAGTCAGCAGATCAAGAACAAATGTCCCAGGTGACCCACGGTAAGAGAGCAGCAAATGCATCCTTTTGTGTGTTTTTTATCTTTATTGCTTTCCTAGTTTTTTTTCAGTATGTCCCATTTGGATTGTAATTGTACAAGAAGTTTAGAGGAAAAGAAGCATCCACTCTTGATGTTTTGTTTCGTATGACATTCCTATGAGAATCCTATATTGAAAGAGGCCGTGAGTAATGAAATATCTTGATTCCCACAACTCACACTAACATGCAAGTGTCATGATTCATGAAGCATGTCCTTTTGTTTCTATCAATATTTTTTATATATTTATCTACATCTAGTATCTCATAATCTACCCTCATGTCAGGCACAGATGAACCAGCAAATAGGAGAAGTCAGACAGGAATGGTCTTGCCGTTCCAGCCACTTTCACTTTCTTTCAACCACATGAACTACTATGTTGATATGCCTGCTGTAAGTTGATCTTCTAAAATGAATGTTTCAAGTTTTGACATAACCAAATCAGGACAAATTGACCAAACACATCATAGTTAGAACAGAAACTCTCTTTATCAATGACAATCTTTTCTATTAGGTGCTGCCTCTGAGTCATGTGATAATAATCTTTTGAACTAAGCCATTACCTTTACCAAAATCAGTTAATGCAATTCATCAGATACTAACATATGGTACATTTTTTTTGCTTTGTAGGAAATGAAAGAACGGGGTTTCACAGAAAGCCGCCTCCAGCTGCTATCTGATATTAGTGGCGCATTCAGACCAGGTGTTCTTACTGCACTAGTTGGTGTCAGTGGAGCTGGAAAAACCACTCTAATGGATGTACTGGCCGGAAGAAAGACAGGTGGAATCATTGAGGGAGATATCAAGCTTTCTGGTTACCCTAAGAATCAGGAAACTTTTGCTCGCATCAGTGGCTATTGTGAACAAACTGATATCCATTCACCAAATGTTACTGTGTACGAATCACTCATTTATTCTGCTTGGTTGCGCCTTTCTTCAGAAGTTGATGAGAATACTAGAAAGGTATGCATTTTTCTTTTTGCCCTTCTGTATTCTATGTGCTTATGCCTTGCTGCTGCTAGAGGAGATTAGTGATTGTAGCTTTTGGTGCTAAATATTGCCCATTAACTGACTGTGCACTCATCAATCCAAGGATGTATTTTATGTGAAGAAAGAGGTGTACAGAGCTCATTGAAACAAAAAGTAACTGGCGCTAAAAATAGTTTGACACATAACTAACCAACCCTGACTTATCAAATACATTCTTTCAAACCCTGAGCCTAGAAGGGTTAATCATTTGGTCTTTCTAGCGCTGATATACCAATAGAACTAGTTTTTATGGCACATCTTGAATCCATATTGTTATGTTCCTTTTCTATGTACTTCAATACACATATTAGTTACTACACCATTGTGCTTGTATTACTTGGTTTTATTCAAATTTGTAAAATGCCTGCTTTGCAGACATGGTACAAAAGAAAAGGTTGAGAATTTCCATACTGATAAAATTAATCTCAATGTAGATGTTTGTGGAGGAAGTGATGTCACTAGTTGAGCTTGATGTATTGCGAGATGCTATGGTTGGTCTCCCTGGTGTTAGTGGGTTATCAATTGAACAAAGGAAGAGACTGACGATTGCTGTGGAACTAGTAGCAAACCCTTCAATTATATTCATGGATGAGCCAACTTCTGGCCTTGATGCTAGAGCTGCAGCAATTGTCATGCGTACAGTGAGAAATACAGTTAATACTGGGCGAACCGTGGTTTGTACGATCCATCAGCCCAGCATTGATATCTTTGAAGCTTTCGATGAGGTTCCTACATTAGTCATATTTTTCATCTCTAGTACCATCTCTTCATTTTTGAACTCTGCAAGAATATACTGAAAAATGGTTACATTTTTCAGCTTCTATTGCTGAAGAGAGGAGGCCGTGTCATATATGCTGGCCAGCTTGGTGTCCAATCTCGCATACTTGTCGAATATTTCGAGGTGAATTGTCTTTTATGTTTTATTTCAGTTTGTGGTAACCCAGTTCAAACATTCCATATTGCTAATTGCAGCAGTTCTTCTAGGTAGGTTCAGAAAATAGAAAATGAAAAGGTGTAGTCACATTGAACTCTGCATTTTGTTTGGGAATAGCAAATATTGTACTATAACATTTGAAGGCCTTTTACACCACTACTCCATTGGTGTGTATACAGTATATAAATCATTTATACTAGTGATATCTAGTGACATGCTGTCGAAATTTCATGTACAAAACTAACTACAGTATATAAAGTATGTTCACAATTTGAGGTAAATTATTTTACATATCATTTCAGGAATTAACTAGAAGTAAAGTCACTCATAATTGTGTATGATATACCGTGTTTTCCCTTCTTCTATATAATGCAACGATATGCAGCTCTCCTGCATATTTGAGAAAAAAATATATACGGTGTATGGAGGTTACTTGATCTTGAGGTGAGGCAACAAAAAGGAGACCTTTAATCTATAGCATTATTCTGCAGGCAATTCCAGGTGTTCCAAAGATTACAGAAGGATACAATCCAGCAACATGGATGCTGGATGTCAGCTCTCCTCTAGCTGAGGCTCGCATGAATGTTGATTTTGCGGAAATTTATGCAAATTCTTCTCTGTACCGGTAAATATATGTACTATGTTATTATTGTAGCAGTTTTTTGTTTGGTAAATTTGTTTCTTTCTTTTCTACGCTGGTTAGAGTTTTAATTATTCGAATCTTAAACAAACAAAACATCAATGTTCTTCTTCTTACATTTTATAATGAATATGTTCAGGACCAATCAAGAACTTATTAAAGAGTTGAGCATTCCACCGCCTGGATACCAGGATCTCTCATTCCCAACTAAATATGCTCAGAATTTCCTAAATCAATGTATGGCAAATACATGGAAGCAATATCGATCTTATTGGAAGAATCCACCCTACAATGCCATGCGCTATCTTATGACAGCTCTCTATGGTATTGTGTTCGGTACAGTCTTTTGGCGCATGGGAAAGAATGTGTACGATCCTACCTACTCTTAATTATGATGTTTGTAAATATCATTCTTTTTGTTCTAATTGTAATCAATTCATGGGTTATTGTTAGATTGGATTCTGGATTTATCTGCTTTTTTCCGTGTATTTATACAGAGAAACACAGCAGGACCTGAACAGTCTACTTGGAGCCACCTATGCTTGTATTTTCTTCCTTGGATCTGCAAATTTGCTCACAGCTATTCCGGTTTTTTCTATCGAAAGGACAGTCTTCTACCGTGAAAAGGCTGCTGGGATGTTCTCTCCATTGTCCTATGCATTTGCGCTGGTAATTTCTAAATACCTTATGTTGTCATGTATTAACTGAAATACGATGACCCGAGCATGTATTAGTCTTGTCCAAATAGAATCACTTGTTCCCCAGGACCAAGAAAACTTAAACAACCAAGCACATTCATTTCTTTTTCGCCATTGTCTAGTTATTTTCTCAGTGTTATTTTTGAACCTTTGCATACACGAATTGTCTACTAAAACTTCTCCAATTGAAACTAATTGATGTGTACAGACAGCCGTGGAGTCTCTCTACTGCATAGCTCAGGGTGTTCTTTATACTATCCCTATCTACGCTATGATTGGCTATGAGTGGAAGGCAGACAAGTTTTTCTACTTCCTGTTCTTTTTCACCGCATGCTTCCTCTACTTCTCGATGTTTGGTGCAATGCTGGTTGCCTGCACTCCTTCCCAAGTACTCGCAACTATTCTTGTGTCAATCATTCTCACGTGTTGGAACATTTTCTCCGGATTCCTCATAACCCGACCGGTAGGCATCTCTGTGAACCCTGGCATTACGTACACCAATCTTCATGGACGCATGGTACCAACTGGTGCCCTGAGCTGCCAATTCAATTCCTGAAACTGTCTCTCTCTTGCAGGCATTGCCTGTCTGGTGGCGATGGTTCTACTGGTGTGACCCGGTGGCCTGGACCATCTACGGCGTTATTGGGTCGCAGTTTGGCGACGTAGACCGCACGGTTACAGTTCCTGGCAACCCCGATAAAATAGTGAAGGTATTTCTGAAAGAAACTTATGGCATGAAGCACGACTTCCTCGGCTACGTCGTGCTGGCGCATTTCGGCTACATCCTCTTGTTCCTCTTCCTCTTCGCGTACGGCACCAAGACCTTGAACTTCCAGAAACGGTAGATGGTGACGAGCAGAGGATATTTACCTGATGAACCTCCCATGTTGGGTGTGTAAAGCTTTGCTACGTATTGGATGTAACATGTAATTACTCAGGGTACTCAATCAGAGTGTATTTTCGCCCTTTTTGAATGTAGACATACTTTCCGGATCACAGTTTCCGCAAATCTTGATTTTTTTTTCCGGCGTCGTTCTTTTTCTCTATTTCGAAGACCACATGCTCTTTTAAGACTACTGGAGGAAGTACAAATTCTGTTTGTTTCAACTGGAAAAAGATCGCACACTTTACTTCATCAAATATTGGACAGCTCCAATCATTCATGTTAAAAGAGTATAAAGTCTATACATCCTCTCAAGGAGGAACATTTGTGCTAATGCGAACTAACAGCATCTGTACAAAGGGAAGTGGCAACCAAGGGCCTATTTACATACAAAGTTCCTTCCATTTTAGAAAATGCGTGACAATTTTATAAAATGCTCTGACTTTGAAAATCTAACGAGTGTTTGGATGTAACAAGTTTCTTTGAAGGCAACCATAATATTGCTAGCCCCGGTCTTCTTTTCTTTCAGTTTTGGAAAGCGCACCTGTCCTCTTTGTTCTAAATCTGGTACTGCATAGCTCTGATTTATAGAACTGTAGTTCTTCTCAAACTACAACGTCCAATCTTGCCGAACTTTTGTTTTTTTAAAAAAAGGAGAACAAAGATCACGTGGCCCATGTGTGTCTCTAGTCTCTACTGTGCTCTGCATCCACGATTCCTTGTCAATCTCCCATCCTCCGAGCGCTCACATTTCTCTGCGATCCTTCTTTTCACAAGCGAAAAGAAGGGGAAGAAAGAAAAGCACCTTTTTGTTATGAAAGGAATCTGATGGCGATTTGCGAGGGCACAAAGCTGCTCATAGCATTCCGCGAGCCACGAGTGCCTGTCATTCCAGTTTCCACTCTCGCATCCGCTGCTCATCCAGGAAAGATCCCCGCCAAATCCGAGGCGGCATCAGGTTACTCTTGTCCGCCACTAGCGCCGGGGACCGAATGTGGCTTCGCGGCGCCCCTGGTGGTTCGGCTTCCCGCTTCCCTCTTCTCACCGTGGCGTCGCCGAGCACATGGTAACCACCAGGGAATCGCGCTTTTTTTGGATATATTTTAGGAGCGTTGGCGTTGGTTGCGGAGCTTGCTGGAGTCTGATTGCGTGTTTCTCTTGCAGACAAGGTGTTAGTCAGCTCGGCTCTGCTCGCCATTTCGTTTCGTCCCCTCGGACGCTTCGTCGAACAGTTGGTGTGCGGCCACCGGAGCAGCAGGAGCGCTTGGCGAAATGGACGGGTGAGTTTCTTGATTCTAGGAGTTGGAGCCCAGCATGTGTCTAGCTTCTTGCACTCGAGCAAGCAATTCATCGCTCGTCCGGTCGCAATTGCAGAATTTGGAGTCAGGAAACCAACCAGCAAGCTCTCAGGGTTTCTGGACGCCAGCTCTGCTTCCCCATTTCATTCTTTGCAGAGTTTAACTGAAAGAGGCCCTGTGCAGATCAAAGGTCGTCAAGAACGCGATACTCTCTCCCTAGTCCTCGGAGATGGGCTATGCTCACTTTGCCGCCCTGCTTCTGTGTGTCTTCATGTTCGCCAGTGGAACCACCGCCGATAACCAGAATAGCACCGGTGATCCCGCGAGGCCGGCAGAGGTGCGCATCGGTGCGCTGTTCACGTTTGACTCAGTTATTGGGAAGGCGGTGAGGCCCGCTATTGAGCTTGCTGTCGCACATGTCAATTCTGATCCTAGTATACTCCGGGGGACGAAACTCAGTGTTCTTATGCAGGACACCAACTGCAGTGGATTTGTTGGCACCATAGAAGGTCTGACACTCTCTGACCCTCCTTCTGCATCTATGTTTGTAATTCGATCTTGACTTTTATCCTTTCTTTGCGATTTTGTATCTCATATCAGTATGCAGTTCAGCTTTCTTTGTCTTGGTTAGCAATTAGACACAGAATAACCAGTGATGCAAATTATAGGAATTAACAACTCGCCAATTTTAGTCGATATGCGGAGAAAACAACATGAACTGATGCCTGAGTTAGGAACTACAATGGAAACACCAGTTGCATCAGTCTGTAATTTTGCTGTTCCTGTATATCAGAAATGAAGCAAAAGTTGGATAGTATGCTCAACACCATAACTGTGTGAGAACTAAATGAAATTAAACATGGAATTCCCAAGTCCTGCCATAGAAAATATGCAGCAAGTCCTAATAAATTCTTGTTCCTGTGCCGAGCATACTTAGTTGAACTTGCCTATCTTTTATGCAAAACAATAGAGAACTTCCACTTTGTCTTTCCTTATTAGATTGAAGTGATAATTTACTTTTATGCTTTCAAGCTGGGAGAGTTTAACCAAAATTCTTCTTGTCCAGCGTTGCAGCTTCTGGCTAAAGATGTAATCGCAGTATTAGGTCCACAATCCTCGGCTGTTGCTCATGTCATTTGCCACGCTGTCAATGAACTCCATGTCCCTCTTATCTCTTTCGCAGCCACTGATCCTACCCTTTCTTCCCTTGAATACCCTTATTTTGTGAGGGCTACACAAAGTGATTACTACCAAATGGATGCTATCGCAAGCATCATTAGCCAGTACCAATGGAAACAGGTCATCGCCATATATGTTGATGATGACTATGGTAGAGGTGGCATCATGGCACTAGGTGATGCCCTTGCAAAAAGAAAGTGTAAGATGGTCTACAAAGCTAAGTTGCCACCTGGTGCTGCAAATACTACAATCGAGAATATCTTGATGCAGGTAAATGAAATGGAGTCGCGTGTCTATGTTATCCACGTTAACCCTGATTCTGGTCTTAACGTGTTCTCAGCTGCAAAATCTTTGGGGATGATGAGCAGTGGCTATGTATGGATAGCAACAGACTGGCTTTCTGCAGTGATGGATTCATCTGTGCATGGTACTACTGATGTGATGGAACTTACACAGGGTGTTCTCGTGCTTAGGCAGCATGTTGCTGATTCTGACATTCAAAAAGCATTGTTGTCCAAGTGGAATAATCTTACCAGGAATGGCAGTTCTTACTCAATGCGTGCTTATGACTCTGTATGGTTAATTGCTCATGCTGTTGAGCGATTTTTGAGCGAAGGGAATGCGATATCTTTTTCTGCAGACCCAAATTTGCAAGCTACAAAAGGAAGTAACCTTCAGTTAGATTCTCTCAGGATTTTCAATAATGGAAATAAACTACTGGAGAACGTGTGGAGTGTGAACTTCTCAGGGGTTTCTGGTCCAGTTCAATTTACCTTGGACCGGAATTTAATCCACCCAGTTTATGATATTCTGAACATTGGTGGTACAGGATTAAGAACCATTGGATATTGGTCAAATATTTCTGGTCTCTCAGTTGTTGCTCCAGAACACTTATATTCATCAGCATTGAACTCTTCAACCAACAATGTACAGCTCCATAGTGTTATATGGCCTGGTCAGATTTCTGAGAAGCCTCGTGGCTGGGAGTTTTCATATCATGGGAAGCCTATGAGGATTGGAGTACCTCTCCGAACGAGCTACAAAGAGTTTGTTACACAAGACAATGGACCTGATGGAGTAAAGGGGTTTGCAGTTGATGTCTTCAAAGCTGCAATAAGCTTGTTGCCCTATCCAGTTTCTTGCAATTTTGTTTTATTTGGAGACGGTTTGAAGAATCCTAGCTATACTGACCTTGTTCAGAAGGTTTCTGAAAATGTGAGTAGCATCCTCCTACATCCTTTCGAATTCTGAAATTTAGCATAGGTTAGTGCCTTGAATATTTCATTACACATATGTTCTTGATTCTGTATTTTTCTGCCCATTCAGTACTTCGACGCTGCAATAGGGGACATTGCTATAGTGACGAACAGAACAAGACTTGTTGATTTTACCCAGCCATATATCGAATCAGGTCTCATTATTGTAGCTCCAGCAAAGGAGGTTGAATCAAATGCTTGGGCTTTTCTGAAACCATTCACCTTCCAAATGTGGTGTGTCCTAGGTGCTATCTTCCTCTCTGTTGGTGCAGTTGTTTGGGTACTTGAACACCGTACTAATACTGAGTTCCGTGGACCTCCAAGGCAACAAATTATGACAGTGTGCTGGTTGGTGTCTGCATTCTGTAGCTACTTCTTTCCTCTTTGGTTTTTTAACTTATTTTTTTAATTATGGAGTTTTTGCCCATTTTCAGGTTTAGTTTCTCTACCATGTTCTTTGCACACAGTAAGTGTTGAAGTGAAACTAGTCAAAATATTTCAAGGGTTGTCTAGTCCGCTCTTATAACCTCCTTTCTCATTTCTTTACACAGGAGAGAACACAGTCAGTGCACTTGGTAGATTCGTGCTGCTGATCTGGCTCTTTGTTGTGCTGATTATTAACTCAAGCTACACCGCAAGCTTGACATCACTTCTCACAGTTCAGGAGCTGACATCAGGGATTCAGGGCCTCGATAGCTTGATCTCGAGCTCAAGTGCAATTGGTTATCAAGTTGGATCTTTTTCCAGAAACTACCTTGTCGATGAGCTCAATATTGCCGAGTCCCGTTTGGTTCCACT
Source organism: Panicum hallii (assembly GCF_002211085.1). Taxonomy (NCBI): domain Eukaryota; kingdom Viridiplantae; phylum Streptophyta; class Magnoliopsida; order Poales; family Poaceae; genus Panicum; species Panicum hallii. The sequence goes on from NC_038043.1 coordinate 51,169,415, forward strand.
AAACAGCCCATCAGATTATGCAAGAGCTCTTGAGCTAGGATCTGGAAATGGTGGTGTGGCTGCAATTATCGATGAACTTCCATATGTTGACATCTTCTTGTCAAAATACTGCAAATTCAAGACAGCTGGTCAGGTTTTCACAAAAAGTGGATGGGGATTTGTAAGTGGATTTGTTTGCTGTAATCAAAACACACGCACACACAGATGCATTTTCTCTTCAGAATATCTTTTGATCGTACTCTCTTCTGTTGTAGGCCTTCCCAAGGGACTCCCCTCTTGCCGAGGACTTGTCAACAGCAATTCTGACACTATCAGAGAATGGCAATCTCCAGAGGATCCATGATGAATGGTTAAGTGGGACAGAGTGCAGTGCAGACAACAATGGGGCTGCGTCGAACTCCTTGAGCCTGTCAAGCTTCTGGGGCCTCTTCCTCATCTGTGGCCTTGCATGTCTCCTTGCTCTTGTGATTTTCTTCCTTCGCATATTTTGCCAGTACAGCAGGTATAGTAGCCAGGTGGAGGTTCAATATCCTGAGCCCCAGATTGTAAATCGACCAGCAAGGCTAACTACCATCAAGTCGTTGATATCGTTTGTTGATAAGAAAGAGGAGGAGGTGAAGAATGCTCTCAAGCAAAGACCAAATGGCAGTCAGCATCCAAGCATAGGCAATACGGCTACAGAAGAACAATCCACATAACCAACATAACATCTTACATCACTGCATTACTATCTATACGAGAATAATGCACAATACTGCATTGAAGTGGAAGTTTTCCTAACACAAAGGCCTAGTTGGTGAGGAAGGGGTCTTCTTGTCCGTGGGTTGTTCTGACGTCTGACTGGAAAACATAGCATCGAAAGCAGCTTCAGAGTATTGCCTCAGGAGAAATACAACAGCCCTCGAGTTTTGTTTTTTTCCAACAGCAAAAAATCTGGATCTCCTTGTGGCAATTTCTGGGAAAAGTAGCACTAGGTTGCAGCTTCAACTTCTGCCAAGTTGGCCTTCTTGGTTTTGAAGTAACTCCTACAGAAGTTCATCTGCTTCCAAGTAATCTGGGAAGTTAGAATCTTTGTTTGGTGTGGTACGTGGCCAGTTGTGCATGACCTTTCAACTTTTTTTAAGAAGTCACATATCTACCCCCTTTCCGCTGCAACTATGCAAGGAGAACATTCAAGCTCTGACCTCACCCATTTTGTTCAGACTCGCATCCACCCTGATTAGGGATTTGGATAGCAGCACTCTGAACTAGCATTCTGTTATGAAAAGAAGCATTTGGATCAGGGAAAATTCTGTGGTGTATTGCCTAGATATAGAGAAATTTATGCACACTGCTTTGTAATCCAAACAACTCAAAACACGTCAATTCTACATGCTATCTCTTCATGCATTGACTCATGACTGTAATTGCGATTTGCGAAACTGGTACAGCCATGAACCTGATGAGGATTGGCAGGTGGCATGACCACATCCTCCTGGTTTTGAGCGTCCGTCTAGCTCTCTTGCCGCCCCCCCCCCCCCCCCCCCCCCCCACGGTTAACGCTGGTCGCCAGGATTTCCAAGTCCTGCTCCGACCGACAACTCGGTTCAGGTAACGTTGCTGCCATCTCCCAATCCTCTCTCGTCTTCCAGAAAACGAGTTGGTGCCAACTTCTGGTTGACGAGACGCATGGGTTTCATGGAAAGGTAGACGGACAGATGTCTCTAAACAGAACGTTTAGCCGGCCTGGGTTGGGTCCCAACTGCTCTAGAGCTTGGGATGTAAAAACGCAAGCAATGCTGTATGCAACGTCGCTACCTGGCAACTACTTGTTACAGGTGTCGGTTGTTACAGATGGTGAATTTGCACAGATACTACTGAATTACAGAGTTCCAGCTTCACCAATTCAGAGAACCAACACCTTTGCAACGTTGCAACTGTTTGAAAGTTACATTTGTACTTGTAGAACCAACAGCCAAATAGAATTGCGCCGCCTATGGACACCCGCCCAACCAAGAATCCAGGTGTGCCCTGCCCTTTATTTCACCAAAGGAAGGCACGTGCGCCGAGCTAGCACCGGACCCTTGCGCGTACGTGATCCTAGCCGATAAGGCCGGTCCGGTCCGGACAAATCTAATCTGCACGACGTGTGCGGAACCGTGCCCCGTCGTCAGCCCATGCGTGTCGCCTGGCGTCTGACTCGTGCCGCGCGATCACATCAGCAGATCAAGCTACACGTGAAGGCCGGCCCGTTACTGCTGCAGCACGCCATGCCGGCCGCCGGCCACGTACGGGCTCGACGACGGCAACGGCTCACCGGACGGCGAGGTGTCCGGTGCTCCGGTGTGATGATGACCGCATCCAAGAAGGGAGATCTTTATGCATGTAGACGAGCGAGACAAGGGGGGGGCATCATTAAACAAGAGGATCGGAGGGACAAGTGGAGAACGGAGCGGCGCGGCGGCCGGTGCCCAACCTGCACAAGCAAAGATTGTATGGTGGCCGGCCGGCCGCCGGTGGTCATGGGGCCTGACGCAGTGCCCATGTCGTTTACTTGCTGTTGGCGATACACCGAGAGAGAGAGGATACGTGCACATGATGAGTTGATGGTGATGAGCTAGGTGATGCCTGCGTGCGAGTACGTAAACAAAACCACCTGTTCCTAGCATCTGGATGTATATCTTTGTGATCTTGCATTCATGGCGACATGGCTAGCTGCCTTTTGCAATGCTGTGTTGTGTGATGTGAACATGAGTAGTGATGTGCTTCAAGGGAAGGCAAAGGGGATGGGGAAAGTATTCTTTGTGCTTGTGGTTTGTGATTCCTCTTGTCCAGCTGCTTTTGAGCTCGATCTGCTCTATGCTTTCGCTAGTGGTGGGGCTGTCAAGGAAATAAATTAAACTAATAAGTGAGGTGCATGCCTAAAGGGGAGATGATGATGATGATGCCATTCAAGGTTGTTAACCACTCGTCCGCTGGTCGGCCGATTAGTATGTATGTAGTTTAGTGTTGCAAGGTTAAATATTGATTTGGTTTTTTTATTTCAAGTTAAATATTCAAACTGGTTAACAGAATTTGTGTCGTATGGCATGAGTCACCGATCCAAACGCCCACAAAAAGGAAATAAAAACTGAAAAGTTCATACTTCTATATGAGAGTATTATTGTTAAAGAGAAAATAAGTAAAGTAGCATCAATTTCTTATGCCTAGTTTGATAATTTAAAAATAAAGATATGGTCAATATTTTGGCAGTTTTGACGGCGCAGATTTTTAGTACACCTCGCAGGACGTTATATATATTTATAATTACATGTACTATGACGTTAAATAAAAAAAATGAATGAAACGAGCTTATACAATGCATGGTTGGTGCTGTGGGAATGGTGTAGCACCAAGAAAACTTGTGTTTTACTTAGGTATTTTCTTTAAGCATCTCCAATGTATCCTCGTTATGTATCACAAATCATAATACACCTTTTTTACCTCCATTTCATTCAGTGAGAGTTTTTAGGGCAAGATAGGATGGATCGCCAGCGGAAGCAGTTGGTTCAGTGAGATTCTCGCACTCTTCTTTATTCAAGGATGTAAATTTGACCAAACATGAGTTCAATATAACACACGGTATGACTATTATCCATATAATACGGTATGACTACTATGCCCTCGTCTGACAACATAGTTCCCATGCATTGTCCCATTCCCATACCATTCAGCCTACATGTATAGACTGCTGAATTGTCTCCGTAGGCAAATATAGAACGAGAGTCACCGTATGTACGCACACTTGTCTCTGCGGTCTGAAACCAACGCTTTCTGACCGTCTGGTGGTTGCAGCATCAATCGCTACGTAAGCCGACAAACTCTAGCAAGATTTTTCTAACATGAGCCATGCACGCAACAGAGAGGCCTTTCAGCCATGCATGCAATGCAAGAAACGATCCATTTTCCTTCAGGTCACGACGGTAGGTACGGATCCTGAGAATCATTGTGGACGGTATGCCATGGGTTTTTAGTTGCAAATGCCCTGTAACTGTTTGTGCATTCATTTGTACTAGCACTAATTGTTCTTATCATGCATGGATACATGTAACGGCATTATTATTAATTCCTAAACCGTGGGCATCACTGCTCAACTGTCCCTGTTTGTTAGTTGCCGAGGCCTGGATTGGTTGTTAGCTGGGACAAGGATTAAAGATGAGATGAATCTCTAATAATAATCTTTGTTTGCCTAGCTAGTAGTAGTCTCAATCAAGGACCTTATACTCTCGTCTGTGATTGACATGATCACTCCACCTAAAGCTGCAACACAAACTAACTCATGCAATCATTCATAACGGTCGCCAAGGTTCACATACGCGGCCATGTACAGTACTCTGCTACAGTTAGCTAAAGAAATAAGTAAAGATCAATGAGCTAGGCATCAGGTGGAGTTCAAGTCAAGCCAATCAAGAATCATGCAGTTTATCAGGGTGCACTCAAGTGAGTGGGTCAAGCCAACCGAAGGGAATTCCAACCGACTTGATCGATGCTAGCTGCTGGTTTCTGATCAGAATGTTTAAGAAAACAAGTCAAACCAGCTATGGTTTATTTGGGCTATCTCTTTTCTGATGAAACCAATCCGAGTCCCCTAAGCAAAAGGATCCTGACTATTGTTGTAGCACCAAAATTTACAAAGATTTGGCAAACAAGTTAGGCGCCTGCTTGTTGCTGCACTGCTCCACGCTACGGCTGCTCGATCTTGCGCCACAAACCAATTGCAAGGTTCACAGACACAGACAGTCACTGTGCAAAGGTGCGCGTGTACTGTGCAGCAGCAGCAACCCAACCCAATCAGCTATTGGTCGTCCTCCTCCTCGACATCACAAAGCCTTGTTTACTACTCTAGCTACTTGTGGTGTTAGTGGCTAGCGTACAAACCCAAGTACCCAAGAACCGGATTAGGGCACCGTTAACCCATCATTTTCTGCATCCACAAACCACGGATCGATCACAGGATGCCTGTGGGCTCTGACTCACCTCTGTCACTGTGCCTGTATGTGTTCATCAGAGCCCTTTTCAGCCGTGACACAACGCATGGCTGCAAAGCTCTGTAAAGGCATCTTCCCCTGGCCCCAGAAAACAGAGGGCGCTCTCCTGAAAAGAAGGCGAATCCTGGCCGCGCCGCGCGTGCTGCCTGGATCGGGGCGCCGGCCCGTGTTCTCCTACGCGTGGTGGCTCCGGCCTCCGGGGCGAGCGGCCACGGGAGCGACCGAGCGAACGGTGCCGAAGAAGAGAGGAGAAAAAAAATTGACCCGCGCGGGAAAAGACCTCCCCACGGTAACGTATTGAGACGAAGATCTTCTCACACAGGTTAAGAAAATTTCCAAATCCTTATCCCACCCGTATATAGTAGCCGGTCGCTCATAAGAAAAGCGAGACCTCTAACTATACTTTGGAAATGGGTGAGCGAGAGGATTTATTTTCGCAAGCTGGGAGTCGAACTCCTGGTGGTTCTCATCACGGACGTCCACCAGCCGGGCTAAAGCCCGCTTGCAAAGAGAAGAGAACACGAGAATGTAGCGCTGAAAGGATCTCGGCCCACAAAAGCGCATAATGGTTACAGGAGCCTGGCAGCACCTGAGCTTCTAAGTTTGACTTTCCGTGGAAACAAATTTTCTAGAATTTAATGGCTTTGTGCTTTCAGTGGTAGACGATGTTCCCGTCGACAGCGAGATGCATACAGTGACTTCGTCAATCTCAAAGATTCGTCGGCTTAGTTTTCAAAGATGCTCGCAAGGTTAGAATTTGCGTACGTATGTTCATAGATATGAGTGTGGGTGCGTTATGGGTGTCTGAGTTGCTAATTAAAAAAAAAAGGCCCTCGGCTCGGTGCTCGGTTGCGCGCTTGCGTTCCACTTCGTTCCTGTTCACGCTAGGGATGTCGGGGTCCCGTTGGCATGGTCGACTGACATTATTTTTTTTTCTGAAAGTTGTCGATTGACATTCTAGTGATGAGACAATTAGCAGAAAGACAAGTCCAAAATGGGCGACGAGCAGAGTGAATGACGACCATTTTTGGATGTCGTCCATTTTGTTCATCTCCTAGTGAGCTCGCACGTTTGTGCTGGTGGGATCTCAGTACGCAACCGAGAGACGCTCAAAAGGTACGCGTTTCCAGACTCCTTTTCGGCAAAATGTACTGGCTTCTCTTTTTTGCTGAGAAGCATCTTCGTCATCTTTAAAGTGCCATTGAGCATCAGAGCTTCACACGGTATCATAGCATAACTCGCAAGGCACTCGATCCAACCATGGCTCCAGCAAATCCTTAGCTTGCATCGCTCGGCTCGTCGCTGTTCTCAAGCTCCAACAGATGCGAATCCAACCACCATTCCACGAACATGTCAATTTCGCCGTACGTATTATAGCACTATCTACCTCGAAAAAAAAAGTGCGCTGACCTTCGAGACGGCTTCGTGGTCGTCCATGGCGACGGCGGCGACCATCACCATCGCTACAGCGACGTTGACGCGACGGGACGCAGGCAGCCACGACCCACGAACGCACAACACGCCCCGGCGCCGGCCGAGTCAATGCCCACCCATCCGTGCGAGTGCTCCTGCTCCCCTCTCGCTCTCGCGGCGACGCCGCGCGGACTGACTGCAACCGCCGGTAACAGCCACGCATCACATCCAGATGCCCCTACGCCCGCCGCAGCTGTAGCCGACGCCGGCCCGTGCTCACCACCAGCTGAGGCCGCCCATGCTTGCTTGGCCGTCAGAGTTCTGAGATGATAACTGCTGCCTGTTACTGTACCGGCAGACGAGATCCGGCGGCACGTTGGCGTCGATCCCCGCGCGGGGGGGGGTACAAGATTCACCTGCTGCTCTGCGAGCCGCGCCATTTTTCTTCTGTTCCGCCCTTGTCCGGGCATGGCGGTTGGCAGCTGTAGGATGCGTGCCGCAGTGCCAAAAAAAACAGTGGCCGGCGGCATAGTTTAACCGATCGGCACGTACCGAGAAGCCGCCATCCAGATTCCCGAGGCCGCGGCCAGATTGGCATCCCGATCTTGATCGCAAGCTGGTGAGCTCAGGATCGCAGGCAGATCTAACCCTGTAGTAGGGCAGCTGTGGCTAAGCGTCGGTTTAAGCAGCGGCGTCGCTGTTGGTGTTGGAGAGTTCACCGAGGAGCAAACTAAAGATTGACGGGGAGGGGCGTGGGTGGTTCGGACGAAAACCACGAGAGGGGTGTGCAGATGCGATGAGACCGAGTCATCCACCAAGAACGGATTCGGTGATGGTTCAGAGTTGGATCCTGCAAAATTTCAGCGGCGGCCATTATTCGGATTCTTTTGCTCAATTCGGACATGGTCTTCCTCTTAAAATTTCGAATGCAAAACAATCTTGCGCAGGTAGGCAGGGCGTCTCATTCTTTTTTCCTTTAAACCACGTCATCACAGGCGCAGGTGCAAGTATACATACACGCACTCTGAAAAATAGATAACATTAGATGCGGTTACCTATGCTAGGTTATGGACTTAACTCTTGAACCCGTGTGAGCAGCTCAGATGCCCCAGCAATCAAATTGTGACTTATAACTTTATATCATCTCATCCTAGCCCCCTCTTCCCCTCCCCCAAACCCCAAACTCAACACGAAAATATTCCTCCATGAGAGAGTGAAAGCGCTCTCCGGCCACCTCCTCACGAGCAGAGGAAAATAGTCCGTTGTTTCATCCAAGTCAACCTACGAGTACATAATATGTGTCGTGTACGCTTTATTTATCCACGTGAGGAAAGATTTTAACCACGTGTGTAGGCGATGTAGTTTTGTATTTTTTTTTCCTTTTTCTTTGCTTGCATTTCCTTCTATGTGTTTTTTCACATGAATAATTTTTTACTTCAATCCTACCTTTCTAATAAATTTTATGTACTTTCATATAAAATTTTAATATATTCCTGTTATTGTTTTTCTAGAAATTTTAGTTATTCCTTTTATATGGATTTTGTACTAGGTGCTCAATTTTTCGTTACTCATGTACAAAGTTTTGTTCCACTTAAACAAAATTTTGTTCCTCTATATGCATGATTTATTTAGCCAGTTTAAATTTTTGTTCCTTCTATTTCTACTCGAAAAAACTATTGCTCCTTGAATTTGCATATTTGTCTTGCGTGTTCAATTTTTTCCTCATGTATGGATTTTCATTCTACTAGAAAAATCAACTTTAAATAATTTGCTCTAAATGTTGAAATATTTTTTCCTCCAGTACAATGTTTTTTGCTTGAACAAATTTCTGGTCGTCCACTTGAATAATCATTTTGTGCTATAATGACATATTGCAACAGATTTTACTACGTATTTAACATTACATTCAGAACATTATTCATGTTTAATGAAACACTTTGATTCCAAAACTGGCAATATAGATGCAACGAATTCTCGTCCAAAGCAGTATAAAAGCAGTCACAAATCACAACCGTGAAAACAGTCCATGTCAACCGTAAAAAAGCTAGTAAAAAAAAACACAAAAAGACCCAAAGCACGTCTCGCCCAAGGCTTCTTCTTCCCTTTGATGTTGCCGCAGCACGTTGGCGCGCAGTACCAGCAGCGCCATGAATCCTTGGCACCGTTAGGTCCGAAACGTTCGCCGAACGCTATAGCCGCCGCCGCATAAATGCAGGTCCTACCCGATACGCCTGGACTCACTCGGCATCACGGAGATCGCCCGGCGATCGCGCCGCCGTGCAGCCATCTTTTTCAGTTTTCACCACGCCCGCGCGTGAAAAATCGGTGGAACCTGCAAGACAGACATCGGTCGCCGTCACGCACGCACGACGTGTGCGCGCGGCGGCGCGCGAGCGTCGCCATCCGGGAACTCGCCGGGCTCCCCTTTCCCCGGCTTCCAGAACCGGAACGGACGACGGCTCTAGTAGCAGCCGGCGTTCTGGACTCCCTCCCTGGCGGCTCTGGATCGGGGGACGAACCAGCGCCGAGCACGTAGCAGGCAGCAACGGCGTCCATGGTTCCAGACTTCCGCACGATGCTTTTGCCGTGCGGGCCGAGAGCGAGAGGAAGCCCGGACGCCAACAAGCCGACTCGCGGGTCCGGTCAACCAACCACCACCGCCCGCCTCCCACGCCCGCTCTCCTATCCGCAGCGCACCACCACCGGTCCACCGCCACGGCCAACGTGACGTCCACCACAGCGCTTGCTTCGCTTCCGTTTCCCACGCCCCGGCCCGAAGCGAGCCTATGCGCCGCGGATAACAGCGCGAAGCAAAACCCCACGCCGCGCGCGCTCGCGAGTAACCCGCCCGGCTCGAGGAAGGCGTGCGCGTGCTATCCATGGCGCCTCCGCTATAAGCCCCCAGCGCCAGCCAGCAAGAGCCTTGCGCGGCCACGAACCTATTTTTACACGCCGCCCGCCGCCGCCGCTGCTTATACGTCGCGTCCGGGGACGGACGGACCCCCCTGCTCCCACCTGTTCCGTTCTCTCCCTCCTGCCTCCCGCTCCCGCGCCCACCGGCCACCGCCTCCTCCTCCCCCGCACGCCAAGGCCTCCCCGCACGGCGCCGGCGGTGCATGGGCGGCGGGACGACGGCGGCGGCGACGACCACCGGGGCGCCATGACCACCACCACCGCTTCGGCGGCCGTGAACGCGGCGGCGGTCGCGCAGCTCTGCGCCGGCGGCCGGCGCCGGAAGGCGGCGCAGGGGCCCCGGGTCGACCTGCGCTGGGCGCGCCTGCTCCGCGTCGCTGTCGTCAGCCGGGTGCTCCGCGTCGTGCGGGACCAGCTGCTCGCGTGCTCCTCCTGCGGCGGCGGGGGAGCCGCCGGAGGCGGCGGCAGGGGCGGGCGGTACCGCCGCCTCGGCCCGCCCGCGCACGCCGGGAGCGCCGCGCTGGCCCCGGTCGACAGGGACGACGGCTGCGTCTCCGGCGCCGACGACGCCGATGACGCGGCCCCTTGCGACGCGGCCGCGGACGGCGAGAACGTCGTCAGCCTCAAGGTCAGCCTGCTCGGCGACTGCCAGATCGGCAAGACAAGCTTCATGGTAATCTTGCCGCCCTTCTTCTCCTCATCCTTAATCTGCATGTCTAATCGCCGTGGATGATTCTATTCTACCTACTATTACCGTCTTAACTTAATGATCCGCATAAGATATGCTCTCCACCCTCGACGCATCGTCGTCGTCGTCGTCTTGTCGTTGCTGCTGTTGACTTGGCCTATAATGCCTCGCTGTGCAACTTTGACGGAGGATTTGGTTTGGTTCGGTGGTACGGCCATGTCCGTGTGCTGCCCCCGCTTTTCTTATTGGGTAGGCTTCATCAATTGCTTGACTCAACAGAACCACTAGAATGAATCTGTTGCCTGGAACAAAGACAAGTTCGCTCTCTCTCTGTCATCGTGCAATTCCTTCAGCGTCAAAAGAGTGGAGCTGGATTCAGCAATCAACAATGCCAAATCGAGCCGCTGTAAATCTAACCTTCGTGTGGGTGTGTTCGTTCGTCTGCAGGTTAAGTATGTGGGAGATGACGGGGAGGAGCAGAACGGATTGCAGATGACGGGCCTGAATCTCATGGACAAGACGATGGCCGTCCGGGGAGCTAGGATTGCCTACAGCATCTGGGATGTGGCAGGTAACCCAGGAAGAATCTGAAGTTTGAAGCAGCCACTCTGTTTCCTGTTTGCTTTGGCTCAAATGCCAGATTCCCAAAACCTTTTCTGACGATTTTTTCTGTCTTGTGGAATGGATGCAGGAGACATCCAATCCATCGACCACATCCCGATCGCGTGCAAGGACGCCGTGGCGATCCTGTACATGTTCGATCTCACGAGCCGGTGCACGCTTAATAAGTTAGTGTTCAGACCAATTCCGAACAACTCAAATTCAGAAATTCACAGCAAATTCTTATGTGGTGCTCATTCCTGCTTGCCTGTTTGAATGGTGCAGTATTCTAGATTGGTATGAGAGGGCGAGGAAATGGAATAAGGTTGGTGCATTTTCCTGTGCAGACAGTTTCCTGTACATCTCGGGTTTCCTTTCTGTAGCGTCTCCTGTTCTGTTATAGCTCAAACATGTCGTACTACTGAACATAAACAAAAACTGTTACAAATCTCTGCAAACAGTCAACTGCAGATGGGCTGCCGCCCACTTGTACTATTGCATCCCTGCAGATCACTGTTTGCAACAATTTAATAACTCTGAGATTTGCCCGTATGCTTTTAGCAGCTTACCAGATGAGCAGTACCAGTGTGCACAGTGCTTGGTCTTGTAACTGAACATTTTCTTTCTTTTTTGGTTCTTCTGACAGACGGCTATTCCAATCCTAATCGGGACAAAGTTTGATGACTTTGCTCAGCTTCCTCTTGAGATGCAATGGGCCATTGTTAACCAGGTGAGCCCTGCAATTCACAATACTGGTTTGTTCTGATCGAAATGTTGTTCCTGGTAGCTTTGCTTCTTGGATACGGGGCCTTCAGCATCTCCAATGTGGTTTTATCTGCTGCTAGCATAGAAAGCTGAGAAGTTGCCTTGGTTCTGACGCCGGTAGCTGTGTTGCACATGCTTGTTTTCATCTGAAACGGTGTGCAGTTCAACCATGGCCTGAAAGTTTTAAGTAACCTCAAGTGAGATATAAAAACTGAAATCTACCTTTGCCCATAACTGGACACTTGTTCTTGAATCTTTTTAGGTGAAACATTTTGGGCTTATTTCCCATACTCCACAGCCACAAACCCAAGCACCTCGTCGGTACTCGTGCGACAGCGACCGACAGCACTGCACTGTAGAGCCCCCAAATCAGAACTTCAACGGAGTACAGCAGACTAGTCAGTACTGTTCCAAACAGAGAGTACTCACCTGTTAATTGCATCATTAAAGCCAGTGGGCCTTATGTTGTTGATCGGAGCTAGCCGTTTTGAACTAGTAGTAGTAGGCCAAACCCAAAACCACGTCTTCTGGAGACGAGACCAAAAGGCTCCCGCCATGAGCGACGAACTCAAGGCGGTCAAATATCAGAAAAAGCTTGGCAATTGGGCATGTACTGTTAGGTTTTCGTATTCTTGTCCACATTGCCAAGTGCCCTCAGGTGTCCGAATTGGAGTGCACGTCAATCTTCTTCGGGGGCCTTGAGCTACAGGACGCGGATTGATGGTCACTCCTCAACGGACGCGCTAAAAGGAAAAATCGATGGCTACCTCGCATCTGATTGAAATTCATTTTTTTGCATTTGCATTTGCATTTGTACACTTTCTGTCGAACAAGTTGCGTGTATTCCTAACAGATTCGCGTGCGTCTTTTTCTGTGTTGCCCGCAGGCCAGGGCATACGCAAGAGCGATGAAGGCGACCCTCTTCTTCTCGAGCGCGACGCACAACATCAACGTGAACAAGATCTTCAAGTTCATCACGGCGAAGCTCTTCAACCTGCCGTGGACGGTGGAGCGCAACCTCACCATCGGCGAGCCCATCATAGACTTCTGACGAGACCTCCTCCTCCTTCCTTCCTTCCTCTAACAGATAACTAGGCAGCGCTGCAGCAGCGCACCACGACCCTTCGTCTCCCCCTGGGTCGGATCGTGTCTTGCTCTTTGCTCGGCTCCTGCTGGCCGCTCTCGGCGCCGGAGCCATGAGCGAGCCTCGGCGCAGGCAAGGCGAGATGCCTTTGTACATAGGTGACAGCGCCCCTGCCCGTGCAGTGCAGGGGCGTCGGGAAAAAAAAAGGAAAACCGCGAGGTGTATGCAACACCCCCGGCCGGCCTAACATTTCGACAGAGTGTATAGGAATCCATGTTAATATATCCATCGTTTCCTTTGCTCCTAGCATGTACAGTCCTGCATCGTGTTGTTCAGAAGAACTCCATGATGATCCTTTTCTTTTTCGTTTTCGAAGAATCAACCTGACGGGGAGCAGAGTGCTCCCCTGAAGGTTCCGCTCGAAATGACACCGAGCGAGACGCCTTCGTTGGGGTTCAGGTTTCCTTTTTTTAAAAAAAATGGAGGTAGATGCTCAGGAATCAGGATCTTGGCATGTGATCTGGTTCAGATTTTACAAAGAAACGTGTCTCTGGTTTTTCTTCTTTTATACGCGCCGTAGCTGAGTGTCGAGGTGTGCAGTGCACGTTCGCGAGAACGTATCATCGCCGTTGAAATTAGTGGACTGCCAGTCTGCTTCACGATTTTAATTTGGGCACCAGTGCAAAAGAAAAACAGAGAGAGAAAAGGATAAACAGTAAAGCGGAAAAAAATATGGACGGTGAGAGCTTTCTTTCTTTGTTTTTTTTTTGAAGGGGAGAACTTTCTTTGTTCCATCACAAAATGTATTGGGTCAATGTTATTGGGCTGTTCGTCGCGTAACGCAGAAGCCCATATTCCCGGTAGCAGAAGACCAAAAACGTCCAAATTGGCGTCCAATCGAGTGAGAGCAGCCCAAAAGCGGCGTCCGGCGGAAGGCAGAGCTAGGCTGCTAGGGCTCCTGCGGTGTGCAAATGGCAACATTTCACAGCTAGAAACTGAACTTATCGATATGTCATTCTTCCCATTCTGACTGCAGGATCAAGGTTTAGGGAGCAGGGAAGGACCTACAGGTGCTCTACATGCCAAATGCACGGTTCTTCAGAGTTCACAGAATGCAGAGTCCATGCAGACCATCCTCACTCATTTTCAGTAGTCGACAGAGATGTCATGACCGGACGTACAAGTGCTACTTGTGCAGTTGCCTTCCTAGTTGGTAGTTGACCACTCTTGCAAACTCTTTGTGTAGTACTCCAGCCTTCTAGTTGTTGTTGTAAACGGCTTTTTTGCTATCGCCACAAACCGCAGCCTATTTGGGGCTCTTAACATTTTAAGAAGAAAACGAAAATGCATCCTTGGCCTCTCAAGTCGCCTAGAGCTGTTTCGGAAACGCACTGTTTCCATGTCTGCATCAGGTTGGAAAAAGGGTACACTATGGTAGGCTCACTTGTTTGTTTTATATGTGTTGACGTTCTTGGAATTATACGGTACGCTTTTCGGACATACTTTTCCGCTGACCATTTCAGAATTATAATGGTTATTTCTACTAAAAATGGTTTTGGATCCCTGCATCTCCCCCCCCCCCCCCCCTCTGCCTACAAAACTTCCAACAACTCACTGGCATTATCTTCACTACTACTAAATATATGATCCTGCAATGCATCAATGCTTGCAGTAAGAACTAAGGGGCCAAACCTTCCTATAACAAAGCCCAACAAAAATAGACCAGCGTCTATATTCTAAGCTGTATCCACATTTACAGGTAGCCCATATCAAAGGAGCACCATCTGGATGATCTTCTGAAAAAGCATGAAAGAAACGTCTGAATTGCAAACAACTATGAAAATGCAACGGCCTTTAGAGCAGTAAAGGGTTGATCCTTGGATCGTGAACAGGGGTATTTGCCGCCTGCGGTGATGGTATATCAGCAGTCCCAGAAGCTGAGCGACAAACGCTGCTGACCCTAGGACCAAGCAGAAGAACAAAGGAGTAGGCAACAAGGCCACAGCAAGATCAGCTACGCTCCAACGCTGAATCCATCCGCAAAGATCTCAGTGTGCAAATTGCACAAGGCTTCCCATCAGGGCCATGCTCCCCTGCACCTGTCACCAGCAAGAGAACAAGAGGGCGCCACCAGACCATGCACGGCTGCTGTTCTTGGCCTTGTGAAACATGGGTACATGACAAAAGCAATGGTAGCTGCCTAGCTGGATGCATTCTGAACCATAAGTTCTTTTGGACCGCGAGTTCGGGGGAAACAGAAGGGGCAAGAAAAAAAAAATATCTAGTAGTCTTATTCAGATGGATCCATGCCTCTCTACACCATCATAGTCATGGTGAAAACACAGAAATGAGCAGCTCAGGAACACTGGTAGCTAGTCCTATAAAAGAAAATACAAAAAAAGAGGATCTAACAATATTATACAAGGGGTTCTTAGATACGCTCATGAGTCATAGGCTGTTATGTTCGAGCACCGAGTCGATACGCGGTGAACTGAGACCATCTTGATTCCAAGGCATTACTGCTTTGCCTGCAACGTTGAATGATTTTGTCAGAATTCAGCGTTCAACTAGTACTTGTCTACCTAGGAATGAAGAATTCAAAGCAAACGTGGTGAATTACCTGGGAGTAGATGAAGGTTCCAAGAATGGCGATGGCGGCTCCGAGCGCGTTGATGGGTTGAACGGGCGTTTGGAAGATTATGATGGACGCGACAATGACAGAAATCCTCTTCATGGTGTTGCCGACGCTGAATGTCAGCGGCGAGATCTCATCCAACGACATGTAGGACACTTGGTTGTACAGGTGGTAGAACACGCTCTGCGCCGCCACCCACCTACATCCACAGAGGAACTCTTAGCCACATGATGAATCGAACTGAATTATCACAGAAATATCGGAGCAATTATTTCTGTTTTCTGTCAGAACAAGCAGAAGATTGCAGACCAGAGAATGCATATCTCGCTACCATGCTCTGTCCCTACACAACAAACTGCTCTTTTTGGGAGGCAACCCAATAGTATACTATCTTTAGATACTTTGGATCATAGATTGTTTCTTCAACTTTGTGACGTTTCTGAATTCTAAGGTATCTGAGCTATGAGGTGTTTGAATTCATGCTACTGTTTTCAAACTAACTAAGCACTTGGAATTCCGAATAAGCACAAAAATCTCAAACGGCATGACAGTTGTGAGAGTGCAATGCGACGTGAGTAATCCAAGGAGCATGTGAGCTCACCAGACGAAGTTGGGACCGATCTCGGCGACTGCTTTCTGCCAGCCTGCTGCCCACACCTTGGGACCCTCCATGGCAATGGCGAAGGGGAGGAGGATCACCAGCGACATCATGGAGAGGCAGGCGTAGTAGTTCATCCCGCTGACCGACTTGCCCTTCATCCCCTTCTTCGAGAAGATGTTCCGGAAGACGAATGCGAGGTTGGAGATCATTGCCCCCATGAATCCTACATGGGTCGCGCAAGACAGATTCAGTATTTCTTTTTGTCGAATGACGCTGTTCAGACTTCAGAGTGAACATGTTCTAAGAAAAAGACTTCAGGTGTAAAATCTACCACAAAATCTCTTTGTCCTTGATTGGTGCTAAAATCAGTATGCAGGGTCATAAAAGTCAAAACTATCTACGGAAACCTGAAGATACAATCCCACCTGTGATATTTTTATCATGTATCTGCCATAAGTATCTCCGAGATTCGGGAAATGGGGATTCGCATGTCACTCACCAACCATGTTGAAATTGAGCTCGGTGACGGCGGCGAGGGCGCATCCACCGATGATTGGGAGGAGGGAGAAGTAGACCGGCGCCGGGAAGTGCTCGCCGAGGAAGAACCTGGAGACGAGCACGCTGAACGCCGGCTCACCGCTCTTGATGATGTGCGTGAACGACACGGCCACCTTGGCCATGCTCACCGTAGCCGCGACGTGACCGATCGTGTGCGCGATCGCTACCTGCTCGACATGTCTCGCATCAGGACGAGGAGACCTCGCAAGAACAGAGCGGATCAAGAAGGCTTCAGAAGGCTGCCGTCACTCACCGGAGAGAGCGCCTTCCAGAAGTCGAGGTCCGTCTGTGGTGCCTCGGCGATCCTGGTCGCCCACGACGCGAGCATGATGGCGGAGCCGGCGGCGAGGGAGAGCGTCGACGTGAGCCACGGGTACGGGAACGCGTTGAGCACTTTCTTGTTGTAGATGTTGAAGATAACGTTCAGCGCCCACCACGTGGCGAAATAGATACCGATCCTGGCGCGCCGCGCGGTCTCAGCGGGCTCCCCCGGCGCCGCGATCTCCACCGGCCGGGCGCCGTCCGCGGTGGCGGCCGGCGGCGCGGGGGACGCGGCGCGGTCGCTGCGGCCGGCTGCCGCCACCGCCACGGTCGCGAGGACATGCTCCTGGCGGTACAGGGGCCGCGCGGAGACGGAGAGGGAGAGGGGCCTGGTGCCGGCGGCGGGGAGGGGAGGGAGGTGGAGGGGCTTGAATGCCGGCTTTGCAGTGGCGGCCACGGCCGCGGTGGGCTTGACGGAGGCGGCGGCGGCCAGCATTGTTGCGGCGGAGAGGGTGGCCTGGGCTGGCAAGTTCTCGGGGTCTTGTCGGAGAGTGGCAGGCGCCTACAGCTGCGGCGGCAGTTGTGTGTGTGTGTGGTGTGTGATGTTCTGATGACAAGGGGATGGTGGGGAGGAAGGTATTTATAGGGAGAGCGCGAAGGAGATGGGAGGCGGTTTTGGAGTTCGATGCCTCATGCTCATGCCTCTTCTTCCGCAGATCTTTTCTTTTCACCCTGGGGTTTTTCCTGTTTCTATGGTCTTTCGTTTTTTATATGTTTTTTCATGCTCTTTTTAGAGGCAGGTGTTAGGATTCGAGGTTGAGAATGGAATGGAATGTACGTGCCGGAATAATTTTTATAATTTTATCCATATCTTGTTACCTTAGTTTCACCATGTTTATGAGTATGAAAGATAAGAAAATGTAGAAGACTAAACACAATCACATCGTCACCCCTAATATGATAGTTAGAAGTCCCGTATCAATATTACTAAGAGCACACAATTTTAGTATGAAGTATGGTAATAGTAGGCGCATCCAGTATTCATGGAAATACACTTCCCATGATATAAAATATTATGATTTTTGTGTGCCTATTTACAAATATTAACACATCAGTAATAATGCAGTAGAGTAATTTAGATCTTTTTTAAGAAAATAAGTGACACATGGAAAGGGGACACATTACATCTCCTAAATTTTAAATGACATCTAGCCCTACTGCTTATTAAATGCTTTCCTAGTTTTGTACATATATCAAGTTCCTTTCGCTACAGTAACATTACATTGAAACAGCCCCACCCATTTTTCTCATTTTCATGATAATGAGAGATAGCTACACTTTTGTACGTATGTGATTTCACGTGTTTCTGGTATAGACTTTCAATTGCTGCAAGTCTCTGAACATATTTTACCAATAGTTTTACATGTTTAGAATTGACAAAAGAAATTTCCTAGTGTTTTCGAAGAACTTGTTTTATGCCGGCTGGCAAGTAGCATTTCGGTCATTGAGAGTAACATGGTATTACAGGTTTCATTGCCTGCGGCATTGAGAATTCGGACCATAGCCAAAAAGGTTTTCCGCAATTCTGACCATGTGGTAGACTTCAAAGAACACAAGTTGCTTACTTGCTTCGATAATTTCGACAATACAATGAAGTTTATATAAAATTAAGAGCCGATAATGTGTCCAAAACAACACTATTTAGCATATTATTAGAACCAAAACATACAATAAATTGACATATCAATTGTTAATTATTCAGACTCTCAATTAGATGTCGATTCATTTCGCGCAACATTTACATGCATAAACTCACCCTTGATTGTCATACTTAGAAAAACGCAATAAAAATATTTTTCTTTGATCTCTAGAATATGGAGCTCCAAATGCACACATCAGATTTTCGAAGGAAAATGACACCAGTATAGATACAAGAGTACAAATTCTCGCCTACCATTCGACGGCACTCGCGTGCCGCAGCCTGCCGGTCAGGTCAGACTTGTCAGCACAGCTCCGTGCCGGCGCCCTGCAACGACCACCAGAATCTGGCCCCCGGGAGTAGGCCGCGCTCGTCTGACGATCGACAAGGACGAGCGCGATCAAAACGCTCCCTCTGTTAGCAGCGCCAACTGACTTACTGACAAGCTGTCAGCGCGGCACGGCGAGCTGGACCTCACTCGCCGGACGGCCGGCGATCGATCGACCGAAAAGAACGACGCGCGCGCGCGCGTGCGTCCACATCGCGGGCCACTCGCCTGTCGGCCGGGTCCGTCGTTGTCCCTCCCGCGGCCTCCTCGTGACACCAGCCGGCTCCTTGCGACCGTCGGCCCCGCGGGCGGCGGGCCCTGGTGGCGCGAGCGTGATACGCGTTTCGCGGCGGAGGGCGCTCGGGGCCCCGCGTGGCGGCTGACCCGCGGGACCGTGCCGCCGGAGCGCGCTGCTCACCGTTCGTGCGATCCGCGGGCACGTGCGCGGGCCAGCCGCGCGAGCCGATCCGTTGTTCAGTTGTTCTTGTTCCGTTCCGGCGAGATTTTTCCCGCCACGCGACGCGCGTTCCCGGCCGGCCGCGATCTCTGTCACGAGATCGGCGATCGGTTTCGGGGAAGGGGGTGCACCGTGCCTGCCGGCCGGCGATCTAGTTGGCAATTTGATGGCGTTCATGCGAACCTTGCTTGCAGGTGCTTCCATGGACCGTGAGTTGGCGAGCAGTGAGCGCCTCAGAGCTGCCGGACTCTAGGAGTATGGTGTGATGTGCCATGTGAGTCTCTGGAGCATGCGTCCAAGATCACTCGTGATCGCAGGTGACATGTTTCGGTATTTTCTTATTAGAAAACTGAATGAGTTAGATTTATGTAGGGTTTTGAGAATTCTCAGGATTCTCTCAGGCGAGCCATATCAAAACCCCTCGTATTCTTTTTCATGACGTGTGTTTCTGCATCGATCTTTGTCAGTAAGATTGGTGATAAGTTTGGAGGCAAGGGTACATTTATCCGGATCGCCCATCTAGTTGTCAATTCGATGTTGCTTCCGTGGACCGTGAGTCGGCGAGCAATGAGCGCCTCAAGCAGGCCCTGCGATGACTTATGCAGAACACATCGTGTCTATGGGTAGTGTACATCCAAGATCACGTCGCGGTAGCCGGTGTCACCCTTGATGCATGTTTCCACACCGATCTTTGCCAGTGGGATCGTCGATCAGTTTCAGGGGAAGGGTACGGTGCTAGCGGTCATTGATCTGCTAGTTGGCAATTTGATGGCATGCTTTCTTGCTGTGGCTCTCCCATGAATCGTGAACTACCGAGCAAGCAATGAGCATCTCAAGGCTTTTGATTCGAGATGTGCTGCGATGGATACCATGTCACGTCAGGTGTAGTAGTGTACGTCTAAAATCACTCGTCATCTCGGGTGTCACGGTTCTATATTGGTTCCGATCGACAATCTAGTTGGCAATTTGATCGTGTAGCTTTGTTGTCGTCGCTTCCATGGATCGTGAGTTGGTGAGCAATGGAAACCTCAAGGCTCTCGGAATCGGAGGACGGCGGGGAAGCTAGCATATCAAGGTGTAGTGTATGTCCCGAGACCACTTTCTGATTGCAGGTGCCATATTTTCAACAACTTTTGAGAAAAAGGGCAAATAAATGAGATTTATGTATGGTTTATGAATCCTCTCGCACCATGCACGCAAAGAAAATCTTCCACAGATTCTCTTCCTTGGCACATGCATCTACTCCAATCTTTGTCAATTGCAGTCGACCAATTCCCGAGGAGCCTTAGAGGTGACCTGTAGTTGCGATTTGAGGACATGGTTGCTTGTTGCTGATTCCATGGATTGCGAGTTGTAATAATAAGCTTATAAGCACCTCTGGCTATCGATCCGAATGAGTACGGTGCAGTCGTCAGCTATCATGTCAAGGTGATGATGTACGCCCCAGATCACTTGTCGTTTCTTCACATATTAACCTCATGCGTGATTCCTGCCTCTGCTGTGGGCTCCACGCATGATGGGAGTGAGATCTTGGAGAAGCATAGAACCTGGCTAGGCAATGATTGAGGAAAAATCGGTGTCTTTTATTTATTTTTTATTTTTTTTGCTGCGTGCCTCAACCTCCATTTTCCATGGTTGATTCCTTTCTTGTTGCTGGGACGATCGTGTGGTCGAAGTAGTAGTACAAACTTACCCGGGGAAAAAAACAAAAAGGTAGTACAAACTTGCAGTTTTCTACGCCGGCTGCATAACAGAAGGGTCGGCTAGCTACCGTCCGGCGGTACAGAGTTTGGCCGACCTATCTATCAGTGACACTGTGACAGTCATACGCTGTGCACACAGCCACAGCTAACACGGCGATGGCTAACCGACCCTACACTAGCTAGCTCCAGACTTCCAGTAACCGGCCAGTAGCTAGCTACCTGCCGTGTTTCGCTTGCTCTTGATGCGCGTGTATCTAGAGCTAGCAGGACACAGCGCGCTGCGCCGTTCGTTTCTGCCTGTCGCCTACAGCTGCTAGCAAGCGCTCGTACGTACGTCGGTTCGTGCGTCCAAGATCAGGTGCGACGACGTTTCTTCATTCTTCCCTTTAAAATGATGGTATAAATTGATGAGAAAGAATCTTGACATGGTTTGTGGCTACAAACCAAACAACGACTAATAATTTTGTCACGCTCGAATAACAATATTGAGTGAGCTAGTGTGGTAAAGTGTGAGTAGGTTTGGCTGCTTCACACCAAACAGATACTGGTTCTCCGGTCGATGATCTAGCTGGCACTTTGACAGGATGCATGCTAGCTTATTTGCTTCGTTCCATGGATCGTGAGCCGGCGAGCAGCGAGCGCCTTGGGCCTGCCCATCAGCCTAGCTAGAGGCTACTCGGAGGAGTGCGCACGGGGAGGCGTCCCCGGCCTAGCTTGCGTCCAAAATCACTCGTGATCTCTGGTCTCAGGTAGCCATCATCGCCGGCTGTAATTCGATCCGACGGTAATACTAGCCATCACCGCCAATTTAAGAACCGACGGTAATGTCCATTAAATCTATCACCGGTTCAAGTTAATACGACGGCGATAGCCTATCACTGCCGGTTTAAACGAAACTGGTGGTGATAGCGCGTTTGCAATGATCTAATCTGTAGTGGTGGATAAATATTTTGGGAGAGATCTACCTTTTTCTGTCTGCATGATAGGCCCCTATCTGAACTTGCATGTAAAACTCTGCTAAGTTTGAGCATGTTGTTGTAGGACTGTAACTCGCACGAATTTCTCGCCCTGCTCTATTTGCTTCCTCGTCGCGCTCTGTAGTCTGTACTGTACTACGTGCTTGTTGATTTTTTTCGCATGGGGTGCAGTGGCGGCCCGCCCCGGCGCTAGCTAGGTACCTCGGTGCCGGCCATGGTCGATCCGTTGCTCGGCGGCACGCGGCCGGCGCCGTCGCGCGGCCGCCGTTCGTCGGTTCGTCTCGGCTTGTCATCGCTCACGTGCTTGCTCTTGATCGCCGACGACCTGGTGGCGTCGACGCGTAGTCCTTGCTTTGTAGCCAGCGGGCAAAGGCGAGCCTCGCGTGTGCGCTCCTGGTTCGTCCGCTCCGCTTGCTACCCTCCGCACGGCGCGCGCCATGCGCTCCTGTCGCAGTCGCTGCGCAGGCTTTGTTGGCTTGCCTGGCGCCCGGGGCGACGTGGAGTGTCCCGACCCCGAGATTTTTCTCGCTCGCCTCCTGCGCTCTGCTGACGCCGGACCCGGCGGAGCGGCGCCTCCACCACACGATCGCCTCCCGCCTGACGACGACGCTGTTCCGTGCACGATTTCCCCGTTGCGCATATACGCAGGGCCGGGATCAAATCATGCGCCGGGCTCCGCTCCGCGCGGCGTCTTGGCGCGTGCATGTGAGAGACGCGGACAACGCGCGGCGCGGGGTCCCGTCCGGGTATAGGTACTGTACGCGGTGGAGGATCCGAGGATGGAGCCGTGGTGCGCATGCGAGGCCGCGTGTGAGCGAGTTACAGCATGTGTGTCTGCATGTATACGAAATCACAGGGCGCGAGCGCGAGGTGTGGTGTCGCGTGGGCATGCCGGCGATGGAGAGGGTACCGGCGGCTGGCCGGCAAGCTGCGGCACGATCAATCAGTTTTACGCGCGCGCGCTGGTAGGTCGGTCGACCAGGGTCAAGTTTTGATCTCTGCGGATCGGAGGCGCATCACTGTTGTTACGCGGCACGGGCCAGATCAACGGGCGCGATTATATGTCACCTGAAGGCAGCGGCCCACGAGCGAGCCTCTTCCTCCCCGCGCCGCCGGCCACCCCCGCCTCCGAGCCCGAGGGTCTACCCTTGGAGCCGCCGCCGCCGCCGACCCTTCTCGCCTCCGCGCCGCCGGCCGCAACCACGGGAAGCTTGCCGTGACTCCCCGCCGCAACCACGGACCACCGTTGTCCTCCACGGTCCGCGGCCGGTGGCTCCCGCCGCCCCGCCCACAACCTGACACCGCCGCCACCCTCTCTATACCGCGGGCTTCACATGTGTAACTGTGAGGGCGAGCCTCGCAGAAGGCCCACTGCGGTCCATGAGCCGCTCGCCCCCGCCGCCGCCCTTCTCCTCCATCTCCGGCTCCCGTCGCGGATCCGCTGCTGACCAACCGCCTGCGCGCTAAATCAACATTTTTTCATGCTCCCCCGTTCGGTGCCGGGACCACCAGTTATCTTTCCGATTGCCAGCAGCCGGCGGCTCCCGCCGCCTCTCCACACCGCCCCTCAACCCGCCACCGCCGCCGGACCTCCCTACTGCCCTCACCCCATCTCCTAAGGCCGCCGGCCATCGGAAGCCCCGGCAGCCCCTCCCTGAACTCCAGCTGCCGCTGCGGGAGGAAGAACATAGATTTGAGCCCACCTGGCAGCAATGTCGGCGCGCTTCTGCGACGTCTCGTGTTGCAGTAGCGCGCGGGACTCCTAGTATTCGCGGCTCCCACGCAGTTCAAGGGCAGAGAAAACCCAGGCGCCACGCATGGGTTGGGCTTTGCCATTCCGGCCCACGAGTCTCCTCCAAAGGCACCGCCAAGCCGAACGAAGGAATCCTCTCTTAGACAGGCCTAGAGCCCATCATTTCCGCAGCTCGGTGGGCCTGCGATAACAGTGCGGCTCTGTCTGTATCCTTTTCCGGGCTCCTTCCGTGGCCGTCCGATCTGATCGATCTGCGGAAATGATGGGCCGTCACATGTTTCGAGACACAGCCCGGTTGTGCTACCACGCCGCCGCGGCGGCCGCCGCCGTTAATCCCTTACTCGGCGGCGGAGGCTTGCGATGCAGCTACAGGCTCCCAGACATGACACTGGAAGGCCTGCAGCAGCACTGGCCACCGGCTTTCCCCAGCGTGGCCATCAGCAGCATCCAGCCAGCCATAGCAGCCACCCCGAGCTAGTTCAGATCGCAGAACCAGCCGTGAAGGTAACTAACTGCACGCAACGCATCGCTTCTTCTTGTCCAGGCCTAATGCTAAACGATGCTTCTTCTACAGTACTAGCACACCCTGATAGCGGCTGTTTCTCCTCCGACAAACTGCCGACGCGCCTCCTCTACCAGCTCCGCTGGTGGCGCATTCAAGTTTTGGATGCGCCTATGTTTCTCTTTCTCAAGATTCTCCACGCATGTGACCTCGTTGCTTGTTTGGGGTGCTCCGAGTCATGGCGAATTTCGGCACGGGGTTTCGGACAAATGCTGTAGCATTCTGTGCAGCATACTATCTCCATGGTCCCAGTGCTGTCGTCTGCACATTACAAAGTATTTACTATCCGAAGAAAGTAGCTATGATTATTTTTCGTGTCCCTGAAGGCCTGAAGCACGCTATGACACTAGCCTGAATCTACCAACAGTTGGGAGTTAACCAGCTGCAGAAACGATTACAGTAGAGTCGTAGCTACAGTTGCCAGCTGCCACTTGGCCAATCAAAACATGGACAGGACAGCCGATTGTTGGATCCAGCACTCAGTTAAGATTCCACAGGGGGCTGCAGCAATAAACTACAGCTGGGATCCCACTACCTAGCAGGATAACGATAAGAAACGCAGCACACAGCACAATATATATTGCATTGCAACCCTCATTATTCGGTCCAATGCCTGGTGAACTGCATGTTAGTAGGCACATCAGATGTTTTCGGTTCATCCATTACCTTATACCTGTAGCTTTCTTCTGCTCTCTAGTGCAGGATCTTGACTTCTATACCTTGATAGCAGTTTGGCATACGTTGAATACTGTCCATCTTTCCTGCTTGAAGTTCTTGTAGAGAAGTCGTGGCAGGTGTGCTGGCAGTCAGCCACTATATGCCTGGCCCAACAAGTCAATGATCCCCTGTGCCATGGATCCTAATAACATGGGGCCCTTATTGTATTAGCCCCTCTGCAGTTTCAACCTGGTTGGGAAAACTCCATGACCTGCCACTGAAATGTCAAAAGGTCTCCCAGAAGAGGCTAAGTTTCGATTGATTATTATGTCGTCGAAAGCGCGTCGTATTCCAGCATAATCTTGCAACGGCATAATCATGTCGTTCTATATATCCTGCTGGAAAGAAAAGCCATGTTGTGCAGAAGCTGTGAGCCATGCACTCTGGTGATCAGGTTTGATCCAGACATGAGCGTTGAAAGAAGATCTGAACATGGATTTTGCTCTGTTGCAGTGCAGTAGGAGCTGCATGCACGCCCATAATCCCAGCCCCTTCTATACAAAAAAAGTTTCCCTTCGGACAAGAATTTCTTGTCTTATCACGTCGCTCAGCTCAGTCGTCTCTTGATTTAGTCACTCCTCAGAACATTTCATCTCTTGACCAATTCAGAATCGGCAGTATAAATGATCGAGCGGACCGAAATAAACCCCGCAAAATAAGCAAAAATTGTGTGCGGTCGCTTTAGCAACTACTATGGAAGATCCACGTCATATGTCGCTGCATCTCTTTCAGGTACACTGTCGTCGATTATGGAGATGTACAGTCCTCACACACCACGTGTCGAGACCCAGCCACCCAGGACAGAGATTCTGATGAGCATTGTTCGGGCGCCGTGCCGTTTCACTCGTCTAGGGCCATGGATGATCGATCCATCTATGATCTATTCCAGTTTCTTTCACTTCGCCTTGTCAGAGAATGTCTGCTGGTTTGGCAGCTGCTCAGAGCATGCACGCGACGCTGAAAACCTGCAGGAGTAGTCTCGGGTTGCTCGCTGACTCCACTCAGGAGTAGTATATGCTGCCTGAACATTGAACAATCTGCCTGCGCTTATGATCAGATAGCTCTGAAAGTGTTGGTTTGTGAAACCGCAGCACATGGGCGCCAATCATGCCACAAAAAAACTGTTCATCGCCGTGTTAGTCGTCCGGCACTCCGGCCTTTAGGTAGCTAGGCTACATATTTGGAACCTGTGTGACCACTCGAAATGCCGTAGTTCGTACGTTGCTGGCGATGATGAAAGCAGGGGGTCGTCACTGTTACTTGCTCTATGAATGCACAGCTAGCTAGTGCTCCATTATTATGATGCGTGGTTATCTGAAATTACGGGCACTGTACATGGATCAAGAAGAGGAATCGTTCTAGTTTGGCGCATCCTATTTTCGCCCCGTGAAACTGAAAATTGTTGAGAAAATAATATACTGGTCGACGCGTCTCTGATGCCACCCGTCGTGTGGATGGAAAAATCTCTGTAGCACCACTTGCTGATGAGACATCAGCTGGTTAATTCTATATAGGTTGCTTAATCCGCCGGCCGGAGAATGACTAAAATTATGCGCGGCGCCGATTTGAAAAGCCTGCCTGCCGGACAAATATTCTATCAGGGAACCGATCGAGCTGCAGACGTTAACGCTTCGAATGATATCCCCATGCTTCCCCCCATGTATATGTGTTGTGGTCTGCACGTTGTCGCATGGCAATGTTTATGCAAAAGTAGAATCTGCGACCTGAGTACTGTCGTCCATTCGTCCAAGCAATCTTTTCTCATGGGTATCTGCTACTGCACCTCCGCTATCCTTTTTTTGTGGTTCTGCTGGGCCTACCATCACAGGAATAACAGTCCCACTTTCTTATACAATTTTTTTTCAGAAAAATACCTGAAACTCTTGTATAAGAAAGAGAGAGTGGGCACCCAAGCTTCAAGACCGGGTGAGGAGTTGTCAGCACCATCTACATCCCATCGTTTACAAATCGTAGTTCTATTTTTTATATATATTGGACTATACATTAGTATGATCAAGTTTTAAGAAGGGAAAAATTCAAACAGGTGGTAGCACTGGAGCACTTGTTAATTGTGCAGTAGTCAGGCTGGATTTAATCGACTCTTAGCTTTATTGTAGATGGCAGGTCGAAGTTCGTACGGACTTTTCCTGACCGATTCTCCGATGACATGAGCCTGTTGCATCAATGATTGCATGTTCTCAGTCTGAATATGCTCGTTCTGAGTTCTGACGGACGCGCGCGCCGGCTCGATCAACTCTTGGCACGCAGACGTGCGGCGCACTAATGGCAAGGGCCGCGTCCGCGCATCCGTCGTCAGTGCTAGTAGCTAGCTCGTAACGGTAAACCGTCCCGGCCAACCAACAACTGCCCCGTGACCGGGGTCGTCGTCGTCCCTCGCCCTCACGCCATGCCTGCCATTTTTTCAACGAAGGCGCAGCAACTAGGGCAAGCTTGCAGCGTGTGGTCATGATCGATCAACCGAACGCCATTCATGGCTGCAGCTTAGCTAGGATTATATATATTATATCCTATGGACACCCTTTGTATACTATCTACAATGGCGTAAAAACAATTGAGTTTGTTCTACATCTCAACAGCATTAAGCCCACCCACCCCCACGTGGGGTGAGGGTGAAAAATGTTGTGCCGGTTCACTAGCCGATGCTGATGGTGTTTTTGGACATGGTGTTTTTTATTGGGGTGCAAATTGATGATCGTCAGGGACACCTCCAACCCTGCTTAGTTCAAATTAGTTCAAATATTTATACTACTTCTTCAAAACAAGATCTAAAAGTAGTATAAATATTTGAACTAAAGAGAGTTGGAGGTGCCTCTAAGGGTCACTAATTTGTATCCCTTCATAGAGTCATCGTTGTGAAGAAACTACCTAGTAGATGTTGCTACAGCGGAATTCGTTGATAATTTTGATTTGTGGTGGTTTGTCGTGTGGTCGCCAAAGTTGTGTGGTTGGTGTTGTTGTTTTGTGTTGCCATTTTTATATTTTGTTTTTATTTTATTTTTATTAATATGTAGGCTTGCAAATTAACCTGCTGGCTTCTCTTAGGAAAAAAACACTGATCCCTTCCCCAAAATTATGTAGATCAGAAAAAAATGCATGTTAATCTGGTTTTGAATTTTGATGATGTGGAGCACCACTTTTAACTTTTAAGCACTTCGAGATTTAAGTCGATCTACATTATGCACCGTGGTGGATTTTTAAAAAAGTATTCAAGTATTTTTCAATTTAGGTTCTAGTTTTTAATATTTGAAAATGTACTTTGTAGATATGTAACAATAGCATTCTACTAAAGGTTCATATAAACTGAATTCCTTAGCACAGCGCGCAGTAGGCACAAAGCAAATTCTAAGTTCGCATGGTTTTGTAGGTTACAATCGGTTAAATATATCCGTTTTTTAACTTACAACGCTATTTAACTAGTTTGATTCATCTGATGATTGTGCAACAACCATGTCTGCATTTGGACGGAAATGTGACCAATATGTCAAATGCTATAGTGGATGCGGCTTGAAATTACATAGGCTATATATTCCTAGCTATGTCATGTACGGTGTATGACTGATTAGGTCGTTGTGGTTTCCAAACCAAGGAAAAAAATATTCTTCGTTTTCCTTTGTAACAGAAACGGTGCATCTAACGGTTGATTTCAACACCCCACCTACCTGTCTCTTTCCCCTCCACTTGATGTCATGCACCTAGCGCCTCTCTCTCTCTCTCTCTCTCTCTCTCCCCCCCCCTCCCCTTTGTATATATAGCCAGGCTAGCTGTGTGTGTGCCTGTGTGTTATCCCTTCGCAAAGGCCATTCATATATTCATACATATTAGCAGAACCTAATACCCTTCAATTTTGCTTTTCTTGCTTCACCTGTGAGCTAGCTCACCAACCATGGAGGATCTAGTTAGCAGCCCATCTTTCAGTAGGAGCGTCCTTAGCTGTAGCGAAGGCCAGGCTCAATCAGGAGAGAGCTCTTGGACCGATTACTTCGTGGATTTCATGCTATCCGAGGAGGAGGAGAAGAAGAGACAGGAGGGTGCTAATTCCTACTGCGCTACCGAAGACGACGGCGATGGAAGTAGCCACGGGGAGGAAGAGGAGGATTCTATGGTCTCCGACGCCGCCTCTCGCGCCCCTGCGTCCGCACTGTTGCCTGCCAGATACAAGGGGTTGAAGAAGCTCAAGAAGGCTTTCAAGGCCCTGGATCATGATGATTCCCTGGAAGATACTGCAAGCTCCCCAGTGAACAGCCCAAAGGTTAGTGGTTACAGCTTACAAGGCATCACCTCTCAGTTTCTATTGTTGAAGCCAGACTGCTTGTTGTGATATGATGTTAATTTGTTCCTTTTGGGGTTGCTTCTTTAAGGTCAGTGCTGTGTCACAGCTGGAATTGAGCCCTAAAAGGAGGTGCAACATCAGGGACCTCACCAAGGTATGCAGTATGCTAGAACTTAATATTCATTTTCTTGAAAATAAACATAGCCTTTGAGTTGTACAGTATACTTGTTTTCTTATTGGTTGAGATCGCGTATATATGAAAAGGCTAAACACAGATGTTGCTTTCAGAGCATCCGTTTATTTATTCAAAAAAAATCTCTCTTCTTTTTCTGCATGAAGGAAGCAGGAATTGGCGATGATCACGGAAGAGAGGGGGTGGATTGTACAGATGCAGCCATGGAAGGAGTGAGATTTGGTGATCAGAGTCAGACGAGTATAGCTCCATGTGCAGAGCTCAAGGACAAGGGGATTTGTTTGTTTCCCTTGTCCGTGCTGCTACACTACCATGGACGAACAAACTGAGAGCTCTCAATGTATGAACAGCATATGAAGTGTTGACCCTTTACACTCTATGCATGTGTGGGATAAATGCCGAAAAATACATTTATGTAGTGTGGTGATACTGTGGATACGCTCTTCTTTGATGAAAAATATGTGAATATTACTATATATTACTCGGCGTACTCATGTGTCCTGGTTTCATGCATTTTCATTGTGTTCTACTCACAAATACTAAGTGTGTTGATAACCATCGAGTACTGGTTAGATGCGCATGGAGCTCAGTTTTTACTACTTCTTGATGGGTGCAAAACCAAACAGAAGTAATAAGTTAAATATAAGCTAAGGGTAAATGAAGTGCTGCGTTTTTTTTATTAAAGGAAATGTGTTTCATGAATATTTTTCATAGTTTCCTGAAGCAAGATGAACTTGTATCACCAGTGTGAAGAGGTCATGTAGATTGTTTGAACCAATTAAAGTACCATTGTCCTCTAAAGAAATAACCAGTATTAGTATTATTCGCAGATGACCAACATAATACATATAACTTGCAAGAATAACTCTTCGGTGTGGTAACTGCAAACCACTGGCCGTCGTTTGCAGTATATATCTGTCAGTGTTGCTCTCCTCAGTCCTCTAGTACTAGATTTATTTTTTCTCTTATTTCTCTGGAAGAAAATCCCTCTCCTAGCTGTCACTTTTGTTTGATATGAAATCAAGTGTTTTCATACCGACCGGTGCACTAGCTCGTCAGCATGAATGCATGATCAAAGGGTCTATGTACCCTACTCACTTGGTCACTTGTGTGCATCATAGCTACCAACCATGCATGCATGGGTGGTTCATGTACCAAAACATACCAAACTGCTCCTATCTCTTTGAATCTCGACACCATGTCCTTGCCTTCTCCTTCCATGCAAGTTAAATGCTGAAAAAAATTTCAAGAGTTTCAGATATATCTCACTTAGTGATATTCTCCTTTTGAAGATGAAGATAAAGTGTGTGCGCGCGTGAAGATAAGGGAGATATGCAATGGCATGCTTATGAAAAGAAAGGGTGGTTAGCAAGTAGCTTTCAGTGCACAAGTAGTCAAGGATTGACTGTTGCAAAGGATTGGAAGCTGAGAGACTTTTTTTTTGGCGGAAAAGAAGCTGAGGGACTTACTAACAAACCGAATAAAGGCTATATATATAGGGCCTTCCTGATTAACAGCTTGAGCTCATCTTCAGGCACTAGGCATGCACATTAATTTCTACTACTGCACCATCTTTGTACCTTTCATCGATATTAATTTGGAGTCAAGCTCATACATGAAGTCATGAGAGCTACCTATGTGTAGCTTTTCGTCGTAGCTTCATGGTTCATCACGTTTCTGAACAATCGTCTCGTTTCACTACTGTCGGAACACATGACTAACACGCCAATTAAGCCCTGTCTGGAGCAAAGATAGTAACAACTCCTACGTCGGCTACTAAATGTATTAGGTCTTTTGCTAAGTACTAATAACTTTTCTATGCAATACACGTACGTGGTTTCCAGTTTGAAATTGCAGTTAACTGAAGTAGAACACTCATGTATTTTTTTAGTGTGAAAAGATCTAGACTTTGGACTTAGGACTTTAGAAATTTACAATCGACTTCATTGATCACCTAATAAGGTGTGGCATGAATGATATGATGGAAATGCATGCACCAAATTATGCGATTTAATTTCTTTATTACATCCAGAAACTTTTACCTTTTTACCGAAGCTTTTAATATACAATAAGTATTGTTCCAGACTATAAACGCCTATTATATATTTTGCCAATTCTAGATTTACTCCCTCCATTCTAAAATATAAGATATTGAATGGTTCAAAATTTATACTCTAATATAAGGTATTATAGAACTTTTGGATAAGTATTAAAGGAAATTATTTAATTTTTCTTGGCTCTTAGCTGCATACTTATCTTTTCTATTCCTTCCTCCCCTACTTAATCTTCGGAAAAACTTTAATTATAGCTGGTAAACGAAGAGCTCTCAGAGGGTACATGCGTCTTTTATTCTCTCGCTTAATATGTCTTAGAAGTGTTATATTACAGGACGGAGGGAGTAGTTATATGATGTCTCTACATTGTTTGTAATATCATTTTCTTGAAACAAGAATCCAAACCCATGATCTTAAAAGGAAAAAAAAGTCATTCCATACTCACATGCACGATGGGCAATGTTGGGCTTCATGTTACTGAAGCTTCTACAAAAAGGGAGCACAAAATAAGAAGGAAACGCAGCTTTTTTTAACTAATCCATAATCTAAACTAGCTAATGCTATCTCTTTTAAAAATTCTCGAAGACTAATCAACTACGCTGATCTCAATCTTCAACCAGAGTAAGTAAGTACATTTATATATGCATCAACTGATCGAGTTATTAACAAGTGGAACAAAAATAGCGTCTTGCAGCCCCGGGGAACCATAGAAAAGCAGCCAACCCAAACTGAAAAGAGAATCACATCCATGTGCACGCCATTAAGGTTGGTAGAACATTTGAAATACCATATCAAATATTCCACGTCTTGGTGTTGGCCACTTGGCGTTATTTAAATAGCAAAAAGCGCTATGTTCTTGCACCCGTGTACACACATATGGCCAATGTTCTTCAGCCGTCCTGATTAAAAATTGCGACAAAACAAAAGATTGACGGACTATAAAGTCAACGTTTCTCCACCAATACCTTAATTCGGTGTGGTGCAATTTGTTGACATTCAGATTTTTTTTGCTTTGCAAAAATAATCAAACTAGTTTCCAGAAGCCTTGTCGGTGTCACACGAAAAGAACATGTATGTGTAGCTCACATGCTTCCTTAGCATGTTTCCTTTTCCTTCCGGTTGCTCCTCTCATATCCACACAGGAATTTAGTACAGCCGGCCTGTTGGATTGCTTGATCATCTGACAATGCTGGGCTATGTTCACTGGACAACCTACCAGCAGGTGAGAATTGTGAAATCATGATCACATAAAGCAACAGATAGTTATGCACTGTTCAGAGCGAATGCATGTCGGTTGGGCCCATCACTAAATAAAGGTCTTCTCGACATCCCTGGTGCCTTCTCTTTCTAATTCAGTCACCCACATGGGGGCTTGAAGAAAAATTCTCAAACTTGAATTCATAAGTTCTCATTGAAAGGTAGCATTTCACCTTTGCACCTTTTCAGCTTCGTTCGAATGTTCAGAAACTTTCTTTAGAGGGTTGGTGTGCTACCTTTGATGCTAGGCATGTGAACAGTTGCAAGCTGCAGGCATAATTTAGTCCCAAATTGTAGGGACTTTAGCATGCCAACAAATGTACCATCTTGTTTATTGTGTTGTTGCCGCGCTGACAGGTACTCGAATGATTGATGGAAAAATACACCTCATTATCCTATCAGTATTATTAGAGAGAAAAGATTCTGCAGGATACTGCAAGTCTGGTCGCTTGCAATGTAAAGTGCACATCCGACTAGAATAAAACTTATAACACATAAAAGAGTGGTTCTACAGAAATATGGGCACCATGTCTCCTTTTGACATCATGAATATAATATAGCAAGGTATGAACATGAAATCTTCTCGGACTAGTTATAAATTTCTCCCAGTATCTTTGATGGGATTGTTCCAATCTAGTTCTTTGTCATATGTACCATCCAATTCAAGAACAATCTTGTTGACTGCTATGTTCAATGCACTCTATTGGAATCAGTTATGATAGGTGTAGACTACATGACTACTGATTACAATGATCAGGCTGCGGTGAGATTTGGATTGAAGGATAAACTCCAAACAATCTGAAGAGTGAAGAACTGACTAGAATGTATGTTACATCCTACTCTTCAGATAGGCAGACCATTGACTTCTTCAGAAGCTCTTCTCTGATCTGTTTGATAGAAACATTTCATCAGTTCCAGGACTACCGATTTGGAAAAAAAAAGCTATTAGATAGTACCCCCTGTAATACAAGGGCATAAAATAGTTTAGGCCTTTACGCCTTGTGGATAGGGATAGACCGTTTGAACTTTGAAGACCATCACGTTGCGACACACATTCAAAAGAACACATTTCCAATTTTTTTTGGATGGAAGTGTTTCGGATTTCAATGTAGTGTTTATAGCTTTTTTTTTTTTTGAGAGAGAGGATGTAGTGTATATAGCCGTGTCCTTGTGTGTAGAACTTCAACTTAAAATGAGAAAGAAGTGGGCCAAGCACAGAAGACGGACGGAAGGCCTAAAACCGAAGAGGCCGTCCAATGCGTATGGCCCAAAGATAGAGAAGGAGATATGTTTGGGCCAAAATAACCGGGTTACCGGCCCAATCAAGGAAATCCTTCTCATTTTTCGGCTATTTCATCAGGCGCACCGCGGACTTGAAATTCAGACGCTGTAAGCATAATACTCATTTGTGCTTCTATGTGAGCTTCGATCAATATATAAGTAATGTAAAACAAATTTAGTTTGCGAACATGCCTCTAACTGGCTTGGTTAGATGGGTTTGTCTTATAAGCAGTATGTAAACTGTACTAGATGTATTACACACATAACTATTCATTTTTTTTCCGTTCAAAGTCTTATGGCTTGACCATTTGCAACTTGCAAGAGTCCCAATTAATTACCACTGGGGCAATTGGAACACAAAGAAATCTCGCAACTTCTGAGTTTTCTAGAAACCACGTGTATTACGGTCTAAAGCTTGCAAGTTGCAACCCCTATTTTAGTTTTTTTTCCTGACAGAACTTTCATTTGGCCTCCACCTTGGCTTGATTAGAAGTTTTACCATTTAGCGTGATGTAGACGGCTGCAATTACAGTTTGGATGGAGTATACAAGGACTGCACCGTGGTCGCGGCCTCGTGGATGCCTTCAAATAACAGGATACTCTAGTTTCTTAAAAAAAGAGAGGATATTCTAAGCAAAAGAGGCAACGGCATGATTACTCATTCGAAGTTGCATGTGTTAGACTATAGATTGAGATCCGAACACATTTGTCAAAATTTCTTGACTCGCAACTGGACTTGTATAGCAAACTAGAAAAAAGAAACTATCTTTGCCACATGACACTATAGAATTTGTATATGTTTGCAGTTATGCATGATTTAGTGTCCTCCAATAAACACGTTTCTTGTCCTCTGCTAGTAGAAGACAATAAATTCTGTTCTGCAGTAATATGCACAATTTTGTACGAGTATGTCTACTGACAAAATATCCATCTTTCAGTGTCCTCCAAAATACACCTTTTGTCGTAGTATCATGTAGTAAAAATTTGCTAAAAGATACAGAGTATTACGGTTACGGAACTAAATGACTGAAAACGAAACCAAGCGAGAAAAAAAATCAGACACCTTTTTTATTTTATTTTTTAAGACGGTCAGGCACGGGAGGCGCGAGGCGAGGTAACTCGGGGAAGGCGAGGCAGGGACACTAGGTCGGTGCGTTCGTGCGTGCCATACCGCGCGCGCCGTCCCCGGTGAGATCCCCAAGACGACGCCGACGACGAACGGAACCGGGAACCCCACCAAAATCTCACCTTTCTCCTCCTCCTCGCTTCCCAGATCTCTCTCCCCCACACCCCGGCGGGCGCCGCAGATCTGAGGGTCATCGGCAGCCATGATCTCCAGCAAGCTCAAGTCCGTCGACTTCTACAGGTGCGCCCCCGATCTGCCCTCCCTCGATCTCGAGCGCCCCTCCACTCCTCGATGCCTTTCCCGGGGTAGGCTGGGATGGTGCGACTTTCAGGGGGGGTTATTAGATGAATACGGAGAACGGAGACTCGGAGAGTGGTGTGTTGTCCGGTTGCGCTGGGCGGATTTCGGTGAATCCTGGATGGCAGCGGCGTTTCTTTGAGGCGAATGCTCTATTGCAGTTGGCGCGGGTACACTGCGTCAGCGATGTTCCTTTGTTCTTTTGTAGCTCGGTAGAGATGGGAGACTTACACGATCAATTGGTAGATGTTGTGCTCAAAATCCTGTTTTTCTTTTTTGGTTTGTGAGCGTGACCATTCTGTAATTGCATTTTGAGTGGTAGCGCACTCATCCCGTCGTTAGATTTCATTTTGTAGTGGTTCTTCGTTTGGACTTCCCTTTCGAGTTTGGACAGTGTTGCACTCTGATGCCGTATGCCATTCTAAAGTAGAAGCTACTACGACAGTTCTGGATTAGATAGGAGAAGCCAAATGTTTTCATTTTCTTAAAGAAAAAAGTGATGTTTTTTGTTTAGAAATACACCCGCGCCATGATGAAGTAATGCATAAGGGTTTGATCCATCTCGTTGGGATTTCAGAGCTGAGTGGCTCACACTGTTTAGTTCCTCGATGTATCAACCATGCGATTCAATGAGAAGCTTATTGTTACTCATGTCCATATTGGTAATGTTTGCTTATTTTTTCATGTTGCAGGAAAATCCCTAGGGATTTGACCGAGGCATCATTATCTGGTGCTGGATTATCAATTGTAGCAGCACTAACTATGATGTTTTTGTTTGGAATGGTATTCCCCCACCCAAGTTTCTCCTGTAATCAATAGAGTTTCCTTCATGTCCCAATAGGTAGTCATAAACTAAAAGTAAGGAAAGAAATTGGAAAAATAATTAATGACGCTCCTTTTTGTTTATGCATAATACCATTCTATCATTTGGTTTTCTGTAGCATAGCTGACTTCAGTAACCACTTTCTATTCCTCACATTTGTTCTATTAGTCGATTCAATTGAGTTAACTGTTTTGTTTTCAGTTGACTATTGAAATTAGAACATCAACAAGATGGGCCAGATTCTGAAGGCAAACTTCAAGCTAATGCGGCCGAATTTTGGTTTAGATTTGTCAATTGTAATGTAATAAACATTGAAAGTAGTAGTTTAGTTACATTATGCACCCGAAATATTCCAGTTACTATGGTACACTAAACATTGAAGGTAGTAGTTTAGTTACATTCTGTATCCCAAATATTCTAGTTGCTCTGCGTCCCATGCATTGAGGGTTGCCATTGATTAAATATTGCAATGCACTTACTTGCCTGCCGTTTAAAGTTGACCTGATTTCTCATTTTTATGAGCTTTTATCTTTTGCAAAGGTGAACTTCAAGTTTTCAACTAAGAAGTTGATTATTTGACATTGCAGGAGTTGAGCAGTTACTTAGCAGTCAATACTACAACATCTGTGATCGTTGATAGGAGTTCAGATGGGGAGTTTCTACGGATAGATTTCAATATAAGGTAAGCCCTATAGCATGTCTCAAGTGTTGTTCAGTTTGGTGTTTAGATATATCAATATGGATATGTGCCCGTATGGTTGCATATCTGCATATATACACTGCTGCCTTTCCTCTTTCCATCAGGGTTTACAATTTATAGAATTAGTGATTTCCTGACTTATGTCAACTCTGCTGATACTAATTGTTTATAATATGAGATCTATTGGATAAACTAGCACTTTGGGCAACTGCATCTAGTAGGGATTGCACCTGTTCGTTTGCAGCGTTGTATGGTTTAATTAGTCTTGCTGGTCATTTGAGCTCTGGAATGGTTTTAGGGAATCTAGCGCCGTTTGTTTTTTCTCGAACATGCCAGATTGTGTGCCATTTATTACTATATTACTATTTTTATTCTGTTGTTAACATTTCTTTATATTTTACTTTCTCCTTGGTTCATGTGGCTCTCATTGGGTTTCATCTGTAGCTTACACTAAATTACATGGAATGAAAGGCTTTTGGTATTCGTTTGGAATTTGGGATGATTTCAGAAACTTTTGGCTGCAAAGCTTAATTATTGTTCCCTCAATGTTTACTGATTGCTATTGTCCTCTACAGCTTTCCTGCACTTTCATGTGAATTTGCATCAGTTGATGTCAGCGATGTGCTGGGAACAGTAAGATATATCTTTGCCTCATATGCCTTTTTTTGTTCTACCTTCTAGAATGTGGTAAAATTATTAGTTGCTATCCTTCGATGATACTAGAATAAAGGGGAACATGCGAGATATATTATGTTTTTCAGAAAACAAAGACATGTTGAAGTACTCATGTAAACTATCATGAATGTTAAAATCATTTTTGACTAGCTTTTTTAAGCTATGTATACATCTGCAGACCACACCATTTTGTTTTCTCGGTTAACTTTAGTTACCTGTTAAATCCATATGCAGAACAGATTGAACATAACGAAAACTGTTCGCAAATATTCGATTGATCGGAATTTAGTACCAACTGGATCAGAATTCCACCCTGGGCCTATTCCCATTGTCAGTAAGCATGGAGATGATGTAGAAGAGGATCATGTTGATGGCTCAGTTTCCTTGTCATCTCGCAATTTTGATAGCTATTCGCACCAGTAAGTATTCAGTTATCTACCGATTTAAAGTCCTGCTTGATCAAACATAGAAGTCATTCTTTATTTTAAGATCCTATTGGATCAATAACCAGTTAATTGTTCATGTTATTCATTTCATCACCATCTTTCTGCTCCACATTCATGTCACAATGTATATTAATTGTATCTCAATAGCTCCAAATTCTTTCGTCCATGCATTTTTGCACCCCTCTTGTATTTCTTTTATGGGGTCCCTAATATTGCTGATAGTTATCCTGCTTTTGTTCCTTTCTAGATATCCTGTGTTGGTTGTCAACTTTTATGCCCCCTGGTGTTACTGGAGCAATCGACTGGTTAGTATTTATTTCCTTGTGTTCCTTTTCATTTATTTATGTTCATTACTTCGGCTACTATATTTCCGAGGACAACAATTATTGTATGATAATGTGCAAGTCATCTGGACATAATATACACCACAGAACAACAGTTGCACCACAATACAGTGAAAGTCCTTGTCGTAGTTTGGTTAATTTAATTATAGATGCTTAAATCTGCTGATATTTTTTATAATTTATTCCAGTTGAAATATATTTGCGGTTGTGTTCTGGTGAAGTAAATGTAATATGTTGGACTGTTTCTTATCACTCCTTTTTTCTTTCAGAAACCATCGTGGGAGAAGACTGCGAAAATAATAAGGGAGAGGTAAATACTATTGTTCTTTGTATGCTCCTAAGAAAGCTTAGGGATCAGTGTCTTACACTGCTAATGAATAACCTTGTCTGCGATCATGTGCAGATATGACCCTGAAATGGATGGTAGAATCCTTCTGGGCAAGGTTGACTGCACTGAGGAAGTTGACTTGTGTAGGAGGTATGTACCTATTGATACTTACATTTAAAACCAATGTGATCCAAATGTCTATGATTCAATATGGAATCATAATTCATTGTTGGTTATGTATCATGAGAGATTTTGTCAACTAGTTACAGAGTGTCTAAATAAGTAGTTTTATGATGTGAGTCCAAAAAAATGAGTCCATGATGCAATGTGTTTCATAAAATCACAATGCCACTTCCATCTGGATTCTGTAGTAGTTATTTCTTCTGGATCTATTTACATAGAGAACTATTCCTTCTGATACTTCAACCTAAAAGATCTATTAAGACTGATATGGAATTGCTAAGGAACGGTTCCATGAAAGCTCATGTCTCATTCTTCTATTTGTTTGATACTTTGACGTTGACTATTTGTTGAGATTTTATTTGGAGGCTGTTCTGGATTCTGGCCTTGTTGGCCGTTATGGCATCGGATTTGGAGCTTGTTAGGTCATTAGACTCCTGCATCCCCTCTTCTAGTTTTCCAAAAAAAGTGGGGATGCTAGGAAGCAGTTTTTCTGTGTTCCATATTGTTGGATAAAAAGTGGGAACTGCTGGTGGACTGATGCTGGGGATGCTGTTTAACGTCCCCACCACCTGCTCTGCTGTCCGTCTTCATTAGCTAGTTGCCATATTCACAAACAGACAGATGAAAAGGGGTGGCAGAATTATATGTATTTACCATCTCTATAATGGAATGCTCTCTTGTGCGTCCAACGATCTGATCTTTTCTTTGATGAAGACATATATGCATATCTCAAGCTACACATATTGATAACTTAGTATTGACCACAAGAGGAGAGAAATCCTGAGATTGTTTTTGTTCCTTTTCATTCATATCATGAAACCTGTTGTTCCTTTATAACTTCTTTGGTTTGTGATTTTGCTGATGTTTCTTAATCAATACATAGCTGAAATATACTTTTCATTACTTTAGTTTATCAAATGCAGGCACCACATACAAGGATACCCATCCATTCGCGTTTTCCGTAAAGGGTCTGATATCAAGTAAGTACAGTTCATTTACATTCTATTTAGATACCTTCTGGAGTTTGCTTGGCTAGTCTCCAGGGATATGCTACTTGGGCTGCAAATTTTTTTTTTTGTTCTATGTCTGTTTTGATATTTTCCCTAGTTCTATGAAAATCCCTAATTTTTCTTTACACAGGGAGAATCAGGGCCATCATGATCACGAATCATACTATGGGGAACGTGATACTGAGAGTTTAGTCGCGGTATGTTACGTATTACCTGGTTACCGATTCTTTGTACTGATTTAGCAATGTTTATATTTACTATGATTCTATATCCTAAACATCATGCCGGAGGAACTGAAATGGCCTCCAAAAGGCCAAATATCTTGATTTGTTGATCTACATTATCTATTGTTAGCTCTTAACTAAGTGCTGATGTAATGTTTTAAACCTCAGGCAATGGAAGCTTATAGCTCTTAACTAAGTGCTGATGTAATGTTTTAAACCTCAGGCAATGGAAACTTACGTTGCAAACATTCCGAAAGAGGCTCATGTGCTTGCTTTGGAAGACAAATCCAATAAGACTGTTGATCCTGCCAAGCGCCCTGCTCCAATGACCAGTGGATGCAGAATAGAAGGTTTTGTGCGAGTCAAAAGGGTAAATCAGCTACACAATAACTTGCATAGAGATAATTTTGTGCTAATGGTTGGTAATATGGAGAAGGGTGTTTTGCTGTCTTTAATAATAACCTGTCCATTTACCAGGTTCCAGGGAGTGTTGTTATATCAGCTCGATCTGGGTCACACTCATTTGATCCATCCCAGATAAATGTTTCACACTATGTGAATCAGTTCTCATTTGGCAAAAAACTTTCGCCAAGGATGTTTCATGAATTTTTAAGACTAACTCCCTATCTTCGTGGATACCATGATAGATTAGCTGGCCAATCTTACATTGTTAAGAATGGTGAGGTTAATGCCAATGTTACTGTAAGTCACTTTTCCTTATGTTTCATATTGGTCTGTTTTTGTCAGCGGCAATATTTCTTGTTTCATATGATTTACATAATTCATTTGTGCTATTCTTAGATTGAGCATTACCTACAAGTTGTGAAGACTGAGCTTGTAACACTGAGGTCCTCAAAGGAACTGAAAGTGCTTGAAGAATACGAATACACAGCACACAGCAGCTTGGTGCACAGCTTCTACGTTCCTGTTGTGAAATTCCATTTTGAGCCTTCTCCCATGCAGGTTGGCGTCCTCATTATATTATTCTGTTCTTCTGTTTTATCAACATGTGAATGATACATCTAAAATGATTCTCATTAACCTTCAGGTCTTGGTAACTGAAGTTCCGAGGTCCTTCTCTCATTTCATCACAAATGTCTGCGCTATTATCGGTGGAGTCTTCACGGTGCGAACACATCCTTATATATATATCTTGACATGTGTGAGTCCAAATAAAAATATCTAATGGAAACTGACATGACAATTCCAGGTTGCTGGAATACTGGATTCCATCTTCCACAATACGCTAAGGATGGTGAAGAAGGTTGAGCTAGGAAAGAACATTTAGCTTCCAGTGCCGCTACAAGCTTCAGCGGATGTGCTAGGTAGCCATTATTTTGTTATACCTGGGGTAGGGATTCATGGTGATCCATATATTAAAGAGCGGAAACGTGGGGTAGGCAGAGTTGGAACTAGGGATCGTGGACTTGATACTAGGGACATCACTGCTTTGCTACATCACTTACAAATAAGACAGTGGATCCTTGTGAGTGAAACCCCGTGCTAATTGAGCAAGGTAATCTGCTGTTCTTGTTCCTGTGGCTCCCGTTGCCACTACACTATTGTTCTTCTGTGTTGCCCCAATTCAGCTCTAGGAGCCGGAAGAAGCCAACCTTTTTTTTTCAAGTCCAGCACCTGCGCAAACCTTTGGATGTATAAATCCGTTTTTGCGATCTCGTCCAGATTTGAAAGTCATGGTCCAGTTCAAAGTATGCTCCAGCGCCGACCTCGGCGTTACAGCGTCAGCTCGACGCCGATCACGCGACTGCAACCCTTGTTGGTGAATGCATGATGTAGTAGAAATATGCAGTCAACTTCTCAAATTGTCACCATAACTTAAACTATTTGGATTAGTAGTCGGTGAAAATAGTATGATAATGTTTATCTTTAAAAATATTCATACTATAATAGTTTCAAATATTTATACTATCGTTTCATTGGAAAAGTAGCGGCCAAAGGTCTATTTTGGGGATGAGTGTCAATGCCCAAAACATTATAAATTTACAGAGGGATGGACAATTATTCCTTGAATTCTGTCTGTCAATGCGTAGCAGAACCTATGCTATTATTTAATTTATTTGCCAA
This sequence comes from Panicum hallii, assembly GCF_002211085.1. Lineage (NCBI taxonomy): Eukaryota > Viridiplantae > Streptophyta > Magnoliopsida > Poales > Poaceae > Panicum > Panicum hallii. The sequence continues at coordinate 51,211,452 of NC_038043.1, forward strand.
CGTATTTCCTTTTTTTGGCCGATATATTTCTAATGAAGAACGAAAGGGTATTACTCCTCGACAAATAAATGATCAATTTGTTTTTGCGACAGAGAACAAGGGGGGAAAAAGCTTTTCTATTCAGGAAGATTCCAAGATTACCCAGTTTAACTCGCTAGGATTCCCTTGTTAATACCAACATAAATAAAACATTTTGGCATTGCTGCTCGTCATGTGCGAAGCTAACAAATAGGATCCGACAACAAAGAACTGCTGCTGTGTTCGTTGACCAAGTTTTTGCCCAAAGCCACAAACCAACACATGCTGTACACTGGTAAGCAAGTAAATAATTAATGGACCGGGTCATTTTCGGTTTAGTATGAAACTTTGTAGCTATGCGGCATCACACCTGTCTTCTTATTTTTGTGTGCGTTTAAGACGAAAATTCTCTCCTGACAGCAATGTGATGTTTTTATGTGTATTTACTAAGCTGTGGTTTTTGTTCTCTTTTATCATCTGATGAGACAGATTCGTGTAGAGGTCGGAAGTTGCAGGTTCTTCATTACTTTTTTTATAAAATAGTTAAATTAAAATCAAGCATAGCAAATTAAAATAATCTTAAAGCAATTGATACTACTTCCTCCATCCACAAATAAAATGCAACCCTCGCTTTCCGAGAAGTCAAATAATTTCAAATTTGATCAAATTTATAAAAAGTCTACTAACATTTGTGTCTCCAAATAGATCTAGTATAGAAATATATTATACGATTAATCTAATAATACTTATTTTGTAATATAAATATTAATACTATTCTATATAAATTTAGTTAAATTTGAAATTGTTTGACTTCTCGGAAACCGAGAGTTGCATTCTTTTGTGGGAGGAGGGAGTATTTCGCTGTCCCTAAAAACCCGGCCGTTGACGATTTCAGATCAGAGCACATTCTGATGTCCACACAAGCAGAGTATCTGTCTGTTCAGAGATGAGCAGAACCACTGGATTGCTACTACCGGCCGCCTATATGAACCGTGGAGGTGCAGTCCGACGTGACGTTGCCCCTGGTCCAGTACACGGCGACGTCGCACACCACCTCGGAGCTCGCGCTGATCTTGAAGGTGCCGAGCACCACTGCCTTGCCGGCCACCTCCGTCGTCGTCTCGAACGGCAGCACCCCGAGGACGACCTCGGGCATGAAGTAGGGGGTGGCCGCCACCCTGACGGTGTCCACCTCGACGGTGGCGCCGATCGTCTCCGTGGCGCGCGCGCCGATCTCCCCCGCGGGCACCACCACCTGCCCCACGCCGTCGCCGTGGTACCGCACCGCCGTCACCACGTCGCCGTACCGGAACGCCGCGTAGTTCGGGTTGCCCACGGTGACCTCCACGCGCATGGTGATGTTGAGGACCGGCGGGAGGCCGTTGATCGCCGAGATCCTGGTCCCCACCACCGTCGCCACCACCCTGGGCGACCGCGGCCGGAACACGGTGAAGTAGAGCGCCACGAAGACGACGGCGAGGACGAGGATCACGGCTGCCAGCACGCCGCAGCACACCAGGGCGGGCTTGTTCCTCTTCATCTCGGCCGCGCCGCGCCGTCGATTGATAGATTGATGATTGGCCCGCGGACCGAAGATGAGGAATGGAGATCAATCAACTCGTGATGGGTTCTTGGTTCTGGTTTTGGGGGTCGATAGCTGGGGCTAGAGGTGGAGGAGAGAGCGGCCATATGTAACACCGAAAGTTTCATCGGAATTTCAGTTACTCTTGTTTCTTTAGGGCCCGGCGCTTTGCTCACTGGTGTTCTTTTGATTATTGTTATAGGATGTCAGCCGCCCGGTGATCAAGTCGTCTCTCTCCCAGCTCAGGAGATTGGTAAAAGAATGCCATGTAGATTGGAGACTAGTATTATGATATTTGTTTTGCTATGGTTACATACTTGCATTATTGACAATTTGAGTGGGGTTTTGGGAAATTTCACCCTATATTCTGATGCAAAATTGATGTAATTCAATTAGTTTTGATTATTGTAGGTCAAACAACTTCTTTAGTTTTGACTATCAATACATGAAGAATTGCGTTGTTTGGAAATGAAGTGTGTAACTTCATGTGCTTATTTTATATGAGTTGAACTATTGTTTGTAAACTTTGTGCGAAATCACTCAGTTTGAAAGATGCCTTAGTTAAAAGGTCCATTCGGAACACAGTAATTTCAGTCCTTCTTGGAGTATTTGAGTTTGTTAGGAATATGAAGACTCGCATTTTCCCATCTTTTTTTTTTTGAAAACACACACTTTCCCAGTTGGGTCCAAGCATCTTGTTCACGAATCCTTTATGTGATCTCGCAAAAAAGAAAGGCATATGAAATGAGTACATATACTACCCTAGCTACTTGGCTGACAAAAAAAATGAAATGTGATGGATGGCAGATCTTCTAGGGGAGCGAATTGAACTCACAGTATTTATATTGGATCTCGTCTGGGATAGCTTCAGCTTCTCCTAAAATAACTCCTGAAATAGCTTCTCTGGTGAAGCAGTATCTCTAATAAAGCTACGATTTTCGGCTCCTCATCTCCAGTGGAAATCGAAAACAGCTTCACCTTGTGTTTTGTGGATGAAGCTGTTGGCAAAATATTCATTTGGCACCGTGAAGCCATCCAAGGTGTACCAAAAGGGGCAGTATATCACACATACGCAGCTACGTGTAAACTGTGTATAGATCGCTGTACCTGCTGTCACTTTCACCGCTCCATCGCTGGTTATATTTTTCACCTCCCCTTGTTTACCCGCCCGTTCTTGTTCCTGGCTTGTGCTTGTCCGGCGAGATGGAGAAGTACTCGAGCGTTGGACTCGTCTGATTTTTCGTTACAACACTTGCAAATTTTGGACGGCCGACGCAGACGTGCGGCGGAGCACAAAGGGAAACCAACAAATTCAATTGGATCCCACGTATAAACTGTGCGTCGGTAGGATGTTTGGATCCAAATGGTAATGTTTAAAAGTGCTAAATTTTAGCACTAGTAGATCGGTTTCAAATATAAGTGCCTATAGAGATGGACTAAATTTTAGATAAAAATAAAAAACTTTAGCAAGACTAACGAGTGCTAATCACTCGTTCGTACGTATTTTGCAAACATGCCCTTAGTCATTTCAACCGCAGCATTGTCCACGTCCCTGCGCGTTTTATTTGATTTGAGGAAATTGAGGTTCCGTAGCTTTCCATCTAGAAGAACCAGCGCCAGACCAGTAGGAACGAATTGCCTGCTTTCGTGTCTTGGCTCATAACGAAACCTGCCACATCTCGTGCCTTTTCAAAAATTAAAACAGGAGCTTTTTTTAAAATAAAAAGTTATAATAGGTTCTGGTGGCAAAGAGCTTTGTGTGGGCCGAGCCATGCTGTCTCTTCTGAAGCCGCCGCCCTCGCAACGTGGCATCTTCGGCCCGGCCCATTAGCAGTGGCCTTTTCCGTTGTTCAATCGCGCGCGCGCCAGACGACTGACTCTTCTAATTATTCGGTATCCTGTGATTTTACAGCAAAAATTGAAGGAAACCACACAAGCTCCCGTAAAAACGAGTACACTGCTGAAATTTCAGGATTTCACCGCATACTCGCTCGATCGTAAACCATAGCCACCAGCACAAGCAAATCCAACCAGGCGTCCGGCCTACTCGTGCCCGTACCCTGCCGCCGGGAACCCCCCGCCGGTGCCCGCCGCCCGGGCCCCGGTGCGCACGGTGGAGGCGCACCGCGAGCTGCTCTCGCCGTGGAACACGTAGATGCGGACGAGGCACACCACCTCGACGGTGACGGGCACCTCGAAGGCGCGCAGCACCAGGGCCTTGCCCACCACCCGCACCACCGCCACGAACGGCAGCACCCCGGCCACGGCGTCGGACGCGAAGTGCGGGCTCTCGGCCACCTTCACCCCGTCCACCACCGTGGCCGGCTCCACCCGCGCCGTCGACTTGCCCCCGATCTCGCCCGCCGGCACCAGCGTCTCCCCGACGGGCGCGCCGCGGTAGGTCACCGGGCCCAGCGCCGCGCCGTACCGGTACGGCGAGTTGCTCGGGTTGGCCACCACCACGTGCACGCCCACGGAGACCCGCAGGGACGGGTGCGGGAGGAGGGCGAACTCGTCGATGCTCACGTCCACGGGCGTCGCCACCACGCGCGGCGGCCGCGGGCGGTAGCGGAGGTAGAAGGCGAGAGCCAGGGCGCCCAGGATGAGCAGCACGGCCAGCGCCACGCAGCACGCCGTGCAGTGCGCCTTCCTCCTCGCGAGCAACCCCTTCCCCTTCTTGGCTTCCTCCGCCATCTCCGCCTCGCTGGATCGGCCGATCTGTACGTGCAATGTGGTCGATCTGATGGTTATACTTGACGGGCGATTTGTTTGTTGGTATATATCCTCAACAATGCCTCTGATGGTTAGCGATCGGCCGGGCGCTTGCTTGCTCATCGGGTTTGGGCTTGGTGGTTTGGAAATTCGTGTGCATGCATTTCAGAACTGATTGCTGGTGAGGCTAAATTCTGCGCATGAACCGAGTGGTTGCCTTTGTGACTGAAGTGAAGTGGAGGATTTTGGTTGCTTTTTTCCCCTTCTGGTTGTTGATGTAATCTCGGTAGGGTAGGCAGGCCTATATTTTAGAGTAATCGCACTAGGTAGGGCTTCAGCCCATTGGTTTACGAATAATGAATGGCCTAGGTCGACCCACAAGATGTAAAAAATGAACTAAAATGAAGTTTCACTCGAAAGCTGCTTGCAAGACCGCCGGTCAGTAGTGTTTGATGTGCAAAGCTTGCTAAAGGCTACTGGCGATTTACTGTCATCAGGTAAGCATCCTACTGGAAAACACGCGGCCACTTGCGTGACTTGCTCGATCGGCCGTGCTTGGAAGGTTTTTCGTGCTATCATCACGTCCCAAAAAAAAATGAAAAGGGCCGGCACGGAAACAAATAGCCGTCGGTTGGCGCCGACGACCGCCACCAGCAGTTCTCCCCCTAAAAAAAAAAACCACCAGCAGTCATGTGGCATGACATGACGTGGGTGTCAAACTGTCAATGCGTGTCAAGATGACGATTTGGTTGGGCCGTGTTTCTGATTGGCTCTTGGACAACTTGTTGGGCGTGGCGGTCATTCCAGCCCATGCCAGAAAAAGGGGGAAGGACGTCATCTGTGGTAATTGGTAAACATGTGACCGTAGTCAAAGGTTGTCACGATGAGGATCTTAAGGCCTGATTTTTCACTTGAAATGATCCAATTGCGTAATCCTGATTTCATCGTATTTTCAAAGATACAGATGGTTTGTATAGTCAGAAAGGAAAGTCTATGTTGTTGTTTTGATGTAACTAATATCTGTAAAGTTGAGTGCACTTATTCGCGCCAATTTTAGTTCAAATTAACTTTAAACGTTATTTAGCCATAGACCAATCATTGACAAGTCAGACACACATGAATGATTGCATCACTTAACATATCATGCATAGCATGTAAATAGTAAATGAAAGTGAGACTAAGCTAATTACTCATATTTACCTAATATTAGATATTGACATTTTTTTTGGTCAGAATCAGGGTCACATGTATGTTCCAAGCGATCCCGTGGGCTCATATAGGATCCCACATGGAGGAACATGGTCCCATATGGCTAAATATGAAATCAACATCCATATGAATTGATGGGTATCATTCAGGTTTCACGGGACCATGTAATCATCAAAGGATTCTAAGATAACTACCGAAATCCTGAAAACCTTGCTTGTAGTAGCCTTTTGTTATGATGATAGAAATAAAGATGTACCCTAGTAGATTAGGGCAATCCCGATCCATATGTCTATGGGTAGTGTCTATGTTGTCATATCATTAAGACACCACCTTTAGAAACTACACTCTACAACCCATAATGTCTTGGTGTGGATTCCTATTCAACTAACTCTCTTTTCTCCACCTTTCATATTTGTTCTCCATTTATTATGAAGATATCACCTCACTTCCAATACATAACTTGTAGAGTGTCGAGCGTATTGATTTATGTGTTGACACTGGATCTTAAATGAGACTCAATTTCTTACTCTCTTAACTCTCTCTTATTTATTATGATGCCACTTATGTGGCGGTATAATTAATGCTATGAAAATCATCCTATATGGAGGGTTGGGGATGCCCTTGTGTAGCCTGCACAATCCATTTATTTTTTTATATGTATAAAAAGGTGTCCCCCATATATGGACACTCATTTTTTCCATGTCGGAACCACTGATCCAACCCTGGCCAACCAAAATTTATTTGTAAGTAAAAAAAATTAGATTCTTCCTCTAAAGAAAATTAAAGTAGATTCTTTGATTGAAAGAAAATATAACTTTATGAGCAAAGAGGCTCACTTTTTCACACCATGATAGAATCAACCATCACTTGGAAATTAACTTGATGCGATGTACATCGCAGTGCACATTTACACAAACAGTAACCGGTTGTGCATACACAATCACACGTAGGGCGCTGAGCAGCCGAAGAATCGCTTTCAGATAGCAGGAGGACACATCGATCAGCGTCTGATCTTTCCTGCCTGCGTCGTCCTTTCCGCAGTGATCGCACAAGCACCGGTCGCAGGCCCGCCACGCCGGCCGTGATCAGCAGATCGCATTCACGCATGATCCGCACGGACGCGTGTCGTCAGACTTTGGCGGCCGCGTCGGCGTCGGCGTCGGCGTCGCGCGCCGTCCCGCCGCCCCCCTCCTCCTCCTCCGTCGTCTCCCCGTCCGCCGGTTGCACGGCCGCCGCATTCTTCTCCACGTCCCCGTCGCCGCCGTTGCCGTCCCTCCCGTCCACCGCTTGCTTCTCCTCCCTGCTCTTGCCCCACAGCACGTTGTAGAGGCCGGCGACGAGGAGGACGCTACCGATAATGCTGCACCCACAGCGAGAGCACGGTAGATTGAGAATGAGATGAGCCGTCTAGCTTGGCGTAGGAGCTAAAGCTTGAGAAGATAGCGACGTGACTGAAGGGATCAGCTCGATCTGTTGGGTCGCCGGACGGCGGGACCCCGCCGATCGAGCAGCAGCGCGCTGCCCCCCATGGGCTGTGACCTCGACACGGCGCCACTTGTGGGCGCCACGCACAAGTCAAAAGGGAGGGGGGCACGAGTGGATGGTTTTCCATCGCCGGTGACGTGGTTGGTAATCAATATATACGACGTGACGTGGTGTTACCTTCCAAGGCTGACGTCCTCGCCCAGCAGGAAGGAGGAGATGGCCATGGTGAAGACGAGGCTCAGCGGCATCGACATGGACAGGAACACTGGGCCCTTCTTCTCGATCACCCAGATCTGCAGGTAGTACGAGATAGCCGCCACGACGATGCCCTGCGACGAACACGCAGCGTCGTAGTAACATAAGCATCGACGGCATAGCCGAGCAAGAAGCCGCCTGGTCGATAGGTGTACCAATCTGACGTGTGATCGATGCGTTTACCGTGAAGAGCACCCCGGCGAGGCTGACAGCGCCGGCGAGCTTCCACCGCGAGAAGTCCCTCTCGAGGACGAGGGCGACGGCCAAGGACTGGACGCTCGCGAACACGCACTGCAGCGTCGTGTTCAGGAGCTTGGAAGGGTACTCCAGCAGCAAGGGTCCCTGAGGCACGGCCGGCCGGGAATAACATTACTACTACGGCTACGAAAATTCAGGCACCTGAACTGAACATTACTACTACGGCCGGGAATAACATTAATTACTACTATGGTCGATCCATCCGTACCTGCTTGACTGTCCAGAAAGACCATATCCCGACGGAAGTTGTCATCAGGAAGATCCCCAGCGCCCACTCCTTACTGGAATGCGCGTGCGCGGCGGCGGCGCTGGCGTGGTGCTTGAGGAGCTGGTGGTGGTTCATGGACTTGAGCTCGGGGCCCTGGTACAGCGCCAGCACGATGACGCCGCCGACGCAGAGGAGTATCCCGGAGGCCTTGGCTATGCCATGGACGCTCCTAAGCTTCAGGGTCTCCATCCTGTGGTGCAAAATTAAAGGAAGATTAATGTTCAGTGCAGTTGCCTAATTCTAATTAATTGTCGGTTGGTACTGAAACCGCACAATTGTCTGAAGGGAATGCAATCACGGGCTCTTTGGTTCGGATCAAGTTCTGTGACCTGAACATGACGGCCAAGATGAAGGCGACCACCGGCACGATGTTGAAGATGGCCGAGGAAGAGGTCGCTGAAGCGTATTTCAGGCCAATGCAGTACAAGTTGATCGTTCCAGCCATCCTGAGCAACAGAGCGCAAACGGCGTGGTGTTTCAGCGACAAGAACAGAAAATTAGCAGATGTTTCTTCAGCCAAAGCGCATATATACCGCACGAACATATATACCCGTAGAAGGCGTGAGCAAAGATCTTGACAGAGAGCTTCAAGTTCAGAGGTGGCGCCGGTCGCTTCCTGCAAACGCAGAACACCAGATGAGCAATTCTGTCGTTCATGGTTACTTGCAGCAAGCACACGCATGCATGACTGAAGGGTCGGCCCATCGAATGGGTACCTGACTTCAAGGAACGCGAAAGGCAACAGGAAGATGGCGGCGACGGCGTGCCGGTAGAAGACGAAGACCGTGGTGCTCGTGCCCTCGTTGAAGGACGCCTTGGTGAGGATGTGCATGCCGGCATAGATCAGCCGGATGAGCACCACCGTGGCGTACACCTTGCCGTTGCCCATGGTGCAGTGGCTGCCTAGAAGAGATATGATCGATGGTGTTTCAGGCTTTCAGCACTGTTCTGCCTGATCCCTGATTAGTACTCCCATCCCTATATATACGCGACGGGCAGCCACCTAGCAGATAGTTTGTGTGAACCGCTAAGACTGCACTGCAACAAAGGCTAAAGCGACATGAAAGAGCTAGGAGAAGCTGAATTGCTGAAAGTTCTCTGCATGTTCATGCATGCAATTCGGATAACAACAATTTTCAAGTAGTGTTTTAAAAAAAAACAATTTCGAGTAGCACAGAGATCGAGTTTATATGGGCAGTTTTCTTTAAAACGATGAAGGTTTTTTTTTTGGGTGCAAAGTTCAGGTTAGCATTGCAAGGTAGATCTGCTTTTTAGACAATCGACAAGAACAATTTTTAAGATAAAAAATGCTGAATCTTAATTGGCCAAGTGGTCATGTTTAATAGAAAAAAAAGGAGTAGTGCGCTGGCCACAGATGAATAACCTGCCACTTGAATAAGCAGCACGGAAGTTTGTTGGATAAAGGTCTGTGTTAGGGGACCTTGTTTATGGAAAGCTGTTCATGGGAGAAGCTTCCTTGAACTCATGATCATTACATATTGTTTATTAAAAGAGCACCACGTGCGCCGCCACGAAATTGGTTAAGATTTTGCGAGGGCGTACTACTGACTTGTGTCTACAAGAGGTCTTGAGTTCGAAGTCCTTTTTCTTGCATTGCTTAATTAACCAATCATGAATTCAGAGTAAATCTTCACCACCTTGTTCTATTGACCTAAACATGTCAAAATCCAGTGTGCTAGGGATTGAGATTTCGTGTTCTACATTTTTTTTTTCAGTTCCCAGCGAAGGCACACTAAAAAAGTGTATCTTTCAATGAACAGACTGAAATTTCGAGCAAACAAGGGAACATGCAACTGAATGCAAGACAAACTGGCTGTCTATTTGACGGGTCATCACTCAAACAAAGCCCGAAACATTGGGCTTAATTCAGTTTGAGTCTTGACAACTCAGTAGGAACATTCATAAAGGGGATTATATTATGCGTTACTTTTACATCGTGCAAATCAGCATCATGAGTAGGTCCTCTCTTTGCACCTGCCAAGCTTCTGCTGGCTTGGAGACATGCTAGCTAGGCCATTTTTTCTAGAGGTGCCCATTTTACAAGCGTCCAAGTTAGATGTAGGTGAACACTCTCCTCTGTTGGATGCTCAACCAACTTAGCTATTGCTTAACTCTTAAATTAAATCCCGTGTGTAATCCATCGTCAAGTATCTCTTACACGGTCGTATGTGCAATGATCATCGATCGAGCCGTTTGGTACGTATAATGGGAGTAGCGCCCACTGCAACCATTTCTTGGTGATAAAAAAGTTCACTTGGGCGTCTGGTCATGGATGCCTCCATTTCTTGGTGATAAAAAAGTTCACTTGGGCGTCTGGTCATGATCCAGACGGATCCTGCTCACGGTTGCAAATGCTCGTCGCTTTTGTGAACAGTGAACCTCCCTTTCCATCCCTTTGTAGAAAGATGCGCGACCACCTCGGCGCCTTTGCCGCGCCCAAAGCTGGACGTCCTTTTTCCTACTCGGCGCACGTAATTCACACACACCCCAGATCAAGAGAAAGCATCTTCTCTCCTGATCGATGAACTGAAGCTGGATCGGAGTGAGTTAGTAATAGCCGTAGGCTATAGCAGACAAGAATATTTTTGCCCGGCGGCCGGACGAGCGAGTGGTGTGGTGGATCGCCAGGAGGTGAAAACGAGACGCATGCGATGATGCAAGAACGGCTGAGAATCCAGGACGTAAGCGGCGTGCGTAGACGGCCAAGGTAACAAGGCACTACTACTCTTGCTGCAAGTGAAGTTCAGTTCTTTTCTAGATGCATGATGCCCTGCTGAATCTAGTGTGGATTGTTAAGTTGGATTACGCTGCAAGCTAGACTGTCAGCAGACAAGACATGCATGTCGTCGCTGCGTGCAGTCAACTTGAGTCTTTCTTGGCGAAGGGTGGCGCGTCCGGACAAAGGGAAACGATAAAAGAAGGAGAACGGCTTTGGAAAAAGAGAGAGATGAGAATGGGGGTAATAAGAAGAAAAAAAGCTTCTTTTGGTTCACTTGAGATGGCAAGCTCTCGTGCACAGAGAGAGAATATATATCTCCTACAGGACGCTTTTGGATGTCCATCAAATCGCACCTTGGATATGATTGAATCATGCAGAAAATTAAAGGTTTGTGAACTGTTCAACAAACGAAAAACATACAGTGTACTGTAGTAAATTTCTCAAATTTTCTACGAACTACTAGGAAATTTTGTTACTGGACACTGTTTTTTTGTGAAATAATTTTCTGTAGGGCAAGGAAACAAAAAATATTTGCCGTGGGACACTTTTTTTCTTTGTTGTAGGACACCACCGCCTACTGTACGTGTTGTAGCTAATACTTTTTTTGACAGTCGGTCCCACAGATATAAAAAAGTTAGGATAGTGTCATGTAGCAAAACCCGACCAACTTTTCTAATAATAGGGTTGAGTTGAAATGTGGGATGTTTGTTGTTTGCCAGAGTTGCATCTAGGATTTCCACTAAAAAAAAAGAGTTGCAACTAGGATTCTAAAGGAAATGGTCTCTCGGAACAAGTGATCTATTGTACACAAAAACTAGTGCAAATTATGTGTTGTACCACATGAAGCTTCCAATTCATTTTTTCTCTATCACGTTCTTTAAAGCCATGTAGCTTGAATACAACAATAATACACTTGTAACAACTTTCTCGATTAAGGATGCAAGTTGTCTGTGGCATGCCATTCAGTTCATTTCTCCTAAATCAATCAAGTAGAATGCCACTATAAAAATACGAACCAAAACATCAGGATCAAAAGAGAAAGAGAAAGGAGTAAACATAGGAACCACCTTGAAACTCTAGGTTCGCAATGGACACCTCGGCAGCAATTACTATGTAGTAACCAGGACGTCAAGAACTGTGTGCTTCTACGTATACGTACGTCATGATGAACTCGTCATTCATGATTCATCACCATGACACCATCCTATGTACGTAGTTGCTCGGTTGTTGCGTGTGCTAAGGATGTGTCATCATGCATGCATCGAAATATGAACCAACAAAAGCTGGAAGGGACAAACAGGGAGAAAAAAAGTTTAGGGCTAAAAGTAGGGGTGGATGTCGAGCTCGGCTCGTGCTAGCTCATTTAGATTACGGGGTGGCTCGGCTCCGGTCGTTATCTAACCGAGCAGAAAACGCGGCTCGGCTCGGCTCGCTGGTAGCTCGAGCCAGCTTGTTACGCACTACCAGAAACCAGCACTTTGCCGAGTGCGAAATACTTTGCCGAGTGCAAAATATCGGACACTCGGCAAACACAAACACAAGGTGAACTCATCCTTTACCGAGAGCCGGGCACTCGGCAAAGAAAAACACTCGGCAAAGAATGTTTTGCCGAGAGCCGTGCACTCGGAAAAGGATTACACTCGGCAAACGGGCGCCAGGATGTAACGGTAGTTCACGCCGTGACTCTTTACCGAGTGTCTGGTCCAAGACACTCGGCAAAGATAACTTTTGCCGAGTGCCTGGGCTAGACACTCGGCAAAGAGGCCTTTTGCCGAGTGCCGCGGCCAGACACTCGGCAAAATATACAAAAATTTTTTCTTTAATTTCTCTAAAATTTTTTCTATTGCCTTCCTACATTCTCCTGAACAACATATGTAATTTAGGTTCTTTTATCGAAGTGTTTGCTATATTTCGATAATTTATTTCATTGTATTGAATTTCTTGAATAATTCAAATTTGAACTGTGTGGTCATTTGAATAGTGGAAAAAATGTATGAAAAATTGTTATTCATGTTAATGAGCATGCTTTGAGGCCTTAACGAAGAAAGAACCACAAATTTCAAACCTAATATTCACGAAACATGGCGACTAAATTATGTTCAAGTCGTGTTTAAATTGTATAAAAGATAAATTTGGTCGGAAAATTATGAAACTTGTCGAGATATCATGTTATCATGTGAGGACACTGTGATAAAATTTGTATAAGATTTCGTAAAAGTTTGACATCTACGATGCTTAACACCTAATCGGATTTCACATAAAATCATATATCTCTTTGGAGAACTTTCAATTTATAAGCATCGTATGTTTTAACTTTCACGAAACCTCATCATATTTTTATCACAGCTTCCCCATATGATATCATTACATCTCGATAAGTTTCATAATTTTCCGACCATATTTGCTTTTTATACATTTTAAAAATAACTGGATAAGAAGTTTGACGTCATGTCTCGTTGACAACAAGTTTGAAATTTCTGATTTTTTTCTCGATAAGGTCTCAACGCATCCTTCAATAACGTGAATATCATTTTTTTATTCATTATTTTCCATTTTTCGAGTGACTTGTAGCTCAAATTTTAATAAATACAAGGAATTCAATAAATTGGAAAATGGGTCTGAAAAATGTGACATCTTTGCCTAGTGCCGCCGATCTGGCACTCGGCAAAGAGGGGACTTTGCCGAGTGCCGCTGATCTGGCACTCGGCAAAGCTATTGAATATAGTATAGGCTCGCTCCCTCGCGCTCCCACCTTATCCGCCGTAACACTTACAAAAATTTTGCGCCCGCCTGCTCCACGCCCCCGCCCCGCCGCCACCCCCGGCCCCGCCGCCGGCCGCGCCCCCGCCCCCGGCCGCGCCCCCGCCCCCCCCCCCCCCGCCCATGCCGCAGGCGGCGCCCCAGGCCTTCGCCCCAACCGCCGGCCGCGCCCCCGGCTGCGCCCCCACCGCGCCCCTGCCACGCCCTTGCCGCGCCCCCGGCCGTGCCCCCCGCTGCGCCCCCGCCGCGCCCCCGGCCGCGCCCCCGGCCGCCGCAGGTACTGCATCTGTTCATGTTCCACCAGATGATGCATGTGTACTTGCGAATATGTTTGCTATGGTATTTGCGAGAATAAACTAGGAAATTTTAGTTGTCAATGCAGCCATGGCGCGCAGGTACTGCTATGTTTGCTATGGTTTGTGGCATTTGCGAATATGTTTGCTATGGTTTTTGGCATGGACAATAACGAATGTATGTGTGTGAATGTGAGTGCAAGAAATGGTATTGCAGTAGAGACAGGTAGCATTTTGGACCATTAAATATATTAACATAGATTAGGATCCTAGGAGATCGCAATGTTTGTAACTTTAGGATATAAGCAGAAGTTGGCTTGGCTTATCATGTGATATTGTGATACACGAAAGGCTAAAGAGTGTGAATGCATTGTGATATACAAAATGCTAGAGAGTGTGTCATGGCATTATGATGAAAACTTTTGTCATATGAAATTGATATTACTTTCCAATGCATATGTTAGAGGATGGAAGACCATGACTGGATGTACACTGGCCACTTAAGTCGGGGTCAAGTCACCGATGAGTGGATCAACAAGACCGAGTCCTTCTTGGAACAGGTGTTTGGCGAAGCTGCTAAAGGAGCGAGTAGAATTTTCTATCCATGCAGCAAATGTGCAAACAGGAAAAGACAAACGAAGAAGGTCATAGGGGAACATCTTTGTTTGTATGGATTTACGGCAGGCTATACCCAGTGGGTCTTCCACGGTGAAGCCGATCGTATGAGAGAGGAGGTGGTGAGGCAACGTGTCGAGGATTATGATGCCGATGCCGGGGTAGCGGAAATGTTACATGACTATCACGAGGCACAATCTGTTGAAGGACATACGGAGGAGGAGCCAGAGGCAACTGCAAAGATCTTCTACGACATGTTTGCCGCGGCACAGAAACCCCTTCACGGACAGACAAAGGTTTCTCAATTGGATGCCATTGGACGCATAATGGCGTTAAAGTCGCAGTATAGCCTGAGCCGAGACGCCTTCGATAGTATGTTGACAGTTATTGGCAGCCTACTTCCGGAGGGTCACATTCTTCCAAAGAGCATATACGAGGCACAGAAACTTCTTCGTGCACTCAAGATGTCGTATGACCAGATTCCTGCTTGTTCGAAGGGGTGTGTCCTGTTTAGGAAAGAATACACAGAATCAAATTATTGCCCAAGGTGTAAATCCCCTAGGTTCATGGAGGTAGACTCTGGTGATGGGCAGAAGAGGCAGCTTGACATCCCCATGACAATCCTACGTCACCTTCCGTTCATACCGAGGATCCAGCGGTTATACATGACAGAGGAATACGCAAAACAGATGACATGGCACAAAAATGGAAAACGATACAATCTTGATAAGATGGTACATGCGTCCGATGGTGAAGCATGGATCCACTTTGATAGCATTCATCATGAGAAAGCCAGAGAGTCTCGTAATGTACGTGTTGTGTTGGCAACAGATGGGTTCAATCCTTATGGAATGATGGCTGCAACATATACATGTTGGCCAGTATTCGTTATCCCCCTCAATCTCCCTCCAGGCGTATGCTTTCAACGACAGAATATATTGTTGTCGTTGATTATTCCTGGACACCCGGGGAATAACATGGGTGTGTTCATGGAGCCTCTAATTGATGAATTGGCCCGTGCTTGGGAGGAAGGAGTATGGACATACGACCGGGCTACAAAGACAAACTTCAAAATGCATGTCTGGTACCAATACTCCCTTCATGACCTGTTGGCGTATGGGATATTCAGCGCCTGGTGAACACGGGAAGTATCCATGCCCAGTATGCAAGGAAGGTCTTAGGTTCATATGGTTGCAGAAGGGTGGCAAGTATTCGGCGTTCGATAAACATCGGCAATTCCTCCCTCTTGATCATGCATTCAGACGAGACATCAAAAACTTTATGAAAGGTGTCGCAGTGACAGACCTTGCACCTCCTATGAAGACTAGTGCCGCAGTTCGTCAGCAGATAGATGGCCTCGTGGTGAATCCAGAAGGTGGCTTTGTGGGATATAGCCAGCAACATATGTGGACTCATAAGTCAGGCTTGACTCGGCTCCCCTATTATGATGATCTTCTCCTTCCACACAACATTGATGTGATGCACACAGAGAAGAATGTCGCAGAGGCACTTTGGGCAACAATCATGGACATTCCCGGTAAGACAAAGGACAATGTTAAGGCTAGAGTGGATTTAGCAACGTTATGCGATAGACCAAACCTAGAGATGAAGCCTCCTGGTCGCAGAAAGACATGGAGAAGGCCTAAGGCCGATTTCGTATTGAGCAAGCCCCAAAGGAGGGAAGTACTAGAATGGATCAAGAGGTTGATGTTCCCTGATGGGTATGCAGCTAATCTGAGTAGGGGGGTCAACTTATGTACTATGCGAGTCGTAGGGATGAAGAGTCATGACTACCATATATGGATTGAGCGGCTTCTTCTGGCGATGGTTCGAGGCTATGTCCCTGAGCATGTATGGCTAGTGCTTGCAGAGTTGAGCTATTTCTTCCTCCAGCTTTGTGCCAAGGAGTTATCTCGGACTGTGGTGGCAGACTTGGAGAAAATTGCACCGGTGTTGCTCTGTAAGTTGGAGAAGATCTTTCCACCCGGCTTCTTCAATCCGATGGAGCATATGATATTGCACCTCCCGTATGAGGCACGAATGGGGGGGGGGGGCGTTCAGGGTCGTTGGTGCTATCCAATCGAGAGGTCTCTAAAGGTTCTTCGGAAGAAATGTGGAAATAAATGTAAAATTGAAGCCTCCATTGCAGAGGCATACATTCTGGAGGAGGTGTCGAACTTCACAACAACATACTATGGTGACAACCTCCCTAGTGTGCACAATCCACCCCCTCGTTACAATGCTAGCAAAAATAGCTCGAACCTCAGCCTTTTCCTAGGGCAACTCGGAAGTGCAAGTGGTTCGACCACCAAGACATTGACACATCAAGAGTGGCGCCAGATAATGCTATATGTGTTGACCAACCTTGACGAGGTGGTGCCGTACATGAAGCAATTTATTCAGGAATTCTGGCGTCGATCAAGGGAACCTACCCAACAGGAATGTGATACCCTTTTTAGCCAGGGTGCTGGAAATGGAGCGCCCGATTTCATTCATTGGTTCAAGCAGCAGGTAACCGTCCAATCTAGCTTGTACTTACTTTGTCATTCGAAGTTGCTCCCATATACGAGGCATAAAATGATCTATCGTTCTTGAACATGCAGGGCCATACGATGAATGCTGAGTTGAGACAGGTTGCCGATGGCTTTGCCCTTAGGGTCAGATCATATTCTGTTTATGACGTGAATGGATATCGTTTTTGTACAGCAAGCTACGAGGCAAGTCGACCCAATCGAAAGACCACAAATACTGGAGTTTTTACTCCTGGCCTTGATGGGATCAAGTATTATGGAAGAATTGAAGAAATATACGAAGTCCCCTTTGCCGACATTTTCTCTTCCGTGTGTCCTTTGCCGAGTGCAACACTCGGCAAAGGCTTTACCGAGTGTTTTTGGAGCTTTGCGGAGTGTTTTTGACACTCGGCAAAGTAGCCGTTTCCCGTAGCGACGGCTCGCAAGCTGAGGAGAGGAGGACGCGAGGCTGCAGTACGGTGGGTGAGGCCGGTAGGCCGCGCTGCGAGCGAGGGCGAAGGCCGGAATGCCACGCCGCCGATAGTTACGGACTCCAAGAGCGCGGATGGTAGCTGCTTGCGCTGCTCATCCACGCACATCGCAGCGGCTTCCATTGCAGGCGGCGCGGCCGCGCGGGCAGGCAGGTACCGCGTGGCACGTATTACGCTGGAGATGCGGATGACGGAGTAGGCCACACGGAGAGGAATGGTGCCGTGGTGCGCCGCTGCCGCCGGCACCGATGCATCCCACAGAAAGGCGGCGGGGCGGATGCGTGAGGTCGAAAAGATGGGGAACGCGAGCATGACTGCTCGATGCGGCAGCCACCAGCGCTTTGATGTCTGGTCAACCTGAGGCGTAGCAGGCCAAGCCATTTGAGTAATCGTGAGCCAGCTCGCGAGCTGCTCGAACTCGCTCATTATATAAACGAGTTGAGATACCAGCTTGAGCTCGCTCGTTAGTGTATTGAGCCGAGCCGAGCTAATGTTTACACTTGCCTCAAGGTCACAAAGAACTTGCTCGAAGTAGCAGTAGTGGATCGAGCAGCTAATCATAGGGACCCTAGATCCTCCTCCTCCTTTGCTGCTAAAAGTTCTTCCCATTGGTTCTTCCACTGATGTGTGGATCTTCCTGCATGGTCAGTGCGTGATGGCCTCCGAGATGGGTTACCCCATCTAGTGGTCACCATGCTGACATTTTTCACGGGAGTTTCGGGTTGCCCTAGAATCTTTCCGGATTAAACAACAGGAACAGTAGCAGTAATTTGGGCAAGTTGAGTTTCAAATATTTTATTAAAACTCAGTTGATTTCTAAGCGTAGAAGAAAAAGTTTCAATTTTTATATTAACACTTTTCATGGTTTTATCAGATTTGTTGATTTTAGCTTGGTCCAAAATGAGATCTCTCAGGGAAGGTTGATTTGAACTGAAACTAGAATCGAAACTATTAACTCCCTGGTGCTGGGGCGCGACTGGTTCCACTCCTAGCGTTCTTTATGGACTATAACTGTTGTTGTTGTTGTTCATGAAGGCACAATCTTCACGGATCTCGGGCCAGTCGTTCCCGGAGTGTCCACCGTTTCCGCAGACCTCGCATGCGGGGTGTGAGTCTATGGCTTTGACTGGAGCGTATACTTGTTGCTTGGGACCAGCTTCTTGAGCAGGAGGTCCAGCTTTACCGCGAGCATGGCCGTCTTCTTGATGGTGTGCATGCCTTTGGTACAGGGTTGGAGACGATCTTCGCTCCACCCTTTGTTGGAGACCATTTTCTTAATTAGAACCGTAGCCCTGGTGATCGAGAGATCAAGAAAGGCTCCTCCAGCAGCAGCATCAATATGGGCTGTAGATGTCGGCGTTATTAGCCCGTTATAGAAGCTTTGGAGGATAAGCTAGTTATCCATTCCATGATGAGGACAATTCAGGATGTATTTTTGCAACCTCTTCCAAGCTTCTAGGATAGATTCCATCCCTGTTTGCTGGAAACTTGAGATTTTCCCAAGCAGAGCATTTGTTTTGCCCAGAGGGAAGAATTTTGTGAAGAACGTCGTGGAACATTTGTGCCACGTGCTGATGGCTTTCTTGTCCTTGTAGAACCACTATTTCGCCTTCCACAGGAGGGAGAAGGGAAATAGACGGAGCGTGATGGCATCAGTTGTGGCTCCTCGTATCACTACGATTTCGCACAGCTCATGGAAGTTTTGAAGATGAGTGTTGGCATCCTCGTTTGGCTTGCCACAAAATGGGCTAACCTGCACCATGTTGATCAGACTTGATTTCAACTCTAAATTCACATCCCCGACGATGATGTGGGGTCCGGTGGCACGTTGGCAAGGAGGGACGGAAAAGTCATGAAGAGTCTTTTCGGCCATAGCAGCAGATTGTGCATGGATGACTGATTCCTTGCCGGGAGAACGATTTGAGGAGGGACGACGCGAGGTCGGACCCTTCTCACGAGCTTCTCTGGATTTCCAATGAAGTCTATCAGCAGGGAGAAATCAGTCATATACTACTCTACTTTTATCCATCAGGACAAAATAATAGCAACATTAGCCTGTAATAAGCAGTAGCTACTTCTTAGACACATAGCCAAGATTGTGTATTAGTAAATTATTTTAACCAGTGCCATCCCCGACAACAGCGCCAGAAATGCCTGTTGATATTTCTTAACCTACGGATATACCGTTGTAGCATTTCACCCGAAGAGTATTAGTGTATCGTTATTTATATTTTTCCAAAGTATGGCATGGTGTAAAAGAGTTTACTGGATACATAATCAGGACAATATGCTTAAGTTATAAACTACATTTCATACAGGGGTAAGTCATAATAAATGATAATAGGGTAACGTGACACACACTTAAGCCAATCTCCAGAATAAAGAATAAACGAATAAACCTAATGTTAGCGGGAGCATAGGCATACAAAATAGGTCCTATAGGCATCTATTCATATTAGCAATGGTTAAACAAGATACATAAAAGGTTAAACAAGATACATGATTGTGGCTCAGAGCTAAGACTCCAGATATTAGAGAGAATGTCCCGACCCAGGTACTGTTAGGGTTGTTACAACTTTCAAAACTCCTACACCATACCCGAATGTTGGGAAGTTCATAAACCACGACGAATCATGGCGGACGAATAGGGCTGTCACCACCTGCCGCCTACCCCTACAACACCGTGGAGCACGGTCATATTCGAAGGATCCTACGTACCTGAGCACCACGTCCGTATATAAGGTCACTATCCTAGCCCCGATGGGTGACTTCCCAAATGGGATGGGAAGCATCCAAGGTGCATCAGGCTCATCTGGCATGCAAAATTTTCCTATGGGTGGCATGTACAACCGGCCTCAGGGACAAATGGCTTCACAAGGACAAATGACATCCATTCCTGGTCTAAGCTCTTACCAGGTAGTACCTGCTGATGCATTTATGAGATAACAGGTGACTAGAATAGATCATCTGTGTCCATCTAATATGCTAATATTGGTTCTGCATCATTTAATCATATCGCTGTGGGTTGATCATATGTACTAAAGTATGGCATTGCTGATTCTAGCAGGGAATGGGCAATGATGGTCTTGCACCACCACCACCGCCACCACAGCATCCACCGCCACCTGGTTCAACACCACAGTAATCTCAAGATTCTATATGAGACGCTAAATCTGTAGCATGTAAGCTGAATCGAGCAGCATAAGTGTGTGTAGGATCTCGGGAAATCGAAACGATTCTTGCTCAGTGGTTTGTGGGTAGTTTTTCTTTTTACCTGGTGCCGTGATTTACGGCTGCGATACATTTTGCTTAGTGTTAAGGGCCATGCTACTGCGTCGCCTAATGGAATTGTTAAGACTCCTATTTACACTGTTATTTTGTTGTATTACTTGTTGGCTGGTAATGTCTGGAACATACAGAGTATTCTATCATGCAACTTTTGATAGGTGAAACGTGAACTATTGTCGGGTATCATGAGAAACAGTAATGACTTTATCTCGTCAGCTTCGACATTCTGCATTCTGACATGCATCTGAGCGCCTATTGTCTCTGTTTTGGAACTAAAAGATGTGGCAGCTACTGCTCTTTGATTGTAGTTCCTTTTCTTTGACATTGTGTGAAGAGGCAAAACCCTGTCCAGTTAAGTTTCCTTTTTCTGTTTCTACTTAAGCACATCTTACATAATTTGATGACTCGATGCTGGTGTCAGCTCAATTTGTATAGAGTGTTGCGCATAGTTCACAATTTGACATAGTAGATGATAATACCTGCACACTACGGAAACAGTTAATTTGCTGAGTGTAAAAAACACTCGGCAAAACTCAAAAAACACTCGGCAAAGACTTTGCCGAGTGTTGCACTCGGCAAAGGACACACGGAAGAGAGATTGTCGGCAAAGGGTACTTTGCCGAGTGCATTTCGTCGGGCACTCGGCAAAGTCTTTGCCGAGCGCAAAGCGCGGCGCTCGGCAAACTTTAAGCGCCGTGACGGAACAAGGGCATATGACGGACGATTTGCCGAGTGCCAGAATTTGGCACTCGGCAAAGACTGTTATTTTGCCGAGTGTCATGTTATAGGCACTCGGCAAATTAGCCTCCTTTGCCGAGTGTCAGACATCCTGGCGCTCGGCAAAGTAGCCTCCTTTGCCGAGTGTCAGACATCCTGGCACTCGGCAAAGTAGCCTCCTTTGCCGAGTGTCGGGATGTCTGGCACTCGGCAAAAATTCTTCGGTCTTTGCCGAGTGTTCACACGCGGCAAAGATTCTTCACTCTTTGCCGAGTGTTTACACTCGGCAAAGAATCTTCAGATTTCCCATTTTAATCTGTTTTTTTCGATTTCATCCACACATATACATATATATCAGAAAACATTATATCATCACAAAGATCACCAATATCACATCTATATCACAAACATCACATCTATACTACAAACACAATTGATTCACATACATATCCCAAATCGGTTCACACACGTACTATTATTACAGATCATAAATATGCATGTCTCACAATATAGTCCATAGATGTCCAAAAACATGAGAAGTCTATAGAAACAGGTGGTAAGAATCATGTTCAAGACCTCCAACCCGGCGACCTCCATACCGGCGTAGTTGGAGAAACATGAGGGTCATTTGAGGCCGCCGATTGATTCTGCAAAGAGGAGAAGCGATCCCATGTGTGAGACAAGATAAGTAAAGGTCAGACATGGCTAAAACTTATCCATACTCACAGGAGTAGAAAACTCCGCAGGAGGTCGAGGTGAAGCGAACAATGAAGGTGGTGAAGCTACACCCGTTGCGGCACCAAGAGTCTGCATGTAGGCAAACATATCCCTCATCCTATGCTCGTTCTCCAGATGTAGCCTTCTCTCTTCTTCTAATTCGGCCTACAAAATTTTCACTCCAATGTTATGATAATACAAAGAAATGGTATACAATAATCAATGAACGACGAATAAGAAATGACCTGGAGTGCCTGTATCCGGTACTGTGAAGTGTCTTGCCGAGGTCGTATGCCTGGGCTCGCACTCGTGCTCCTTGCTCTAATCTGAGATAGAGTAGAAGTAGAGGACGAGTCGATTGCGCTGTCGGCAATCCAATACCGCCCATGATTCTTACCTCCTCCAACCCTCATGACGACTTCTCCGTCAAGGTCCTCGGTGGCCGGATCAAACTCTGGACCATGGACCTCCCTTGCCATCGTTGTGTACGCATTGAGGCGGGTATGGACCATGGGGTTGCTGTATGCCTCGGGCCCGTCCTCCGGATCGTAGTTGACGTCAGACGTCGCCTTGCCCTTATGGGACATAGCATATGCCTTCAAGAGGCCGCAAGGCTGGCCACCATGTGACGACGACTGCAAGAAAACAAGCAAGACGATTAAAAATCATGCATAATTGAGTGTTACATTAAATAAATTCATTCGCGTACCCATGCTTCTGCGTATCCACTGAGGCTGCGACTGCCTTGATGGTGTGTTGCACCTGGCATCAACAAACGTCGCTCCCGACAAGCGTTGTGCGACTCCTCCCACTCGTCGGAGCACCACTTCTGCACCATCTGTCGCCAGCACTCTTGATGCCCGAGGCACCAATAAGGAGTCGTCTACAGGGCATCAAGTATTTGAAATATTCGAAGATGAAATTAAGCCTGCTTAATGTAAACCAGAATGCATATTAATTTTCTTTATTTACCTGCAAATACTGCTCCTCAGTCAAAGACATGGTTCTTACTTCCGTTTTGGTGACCCTCTGTCCAAGAACGTTGCCGTGAAAACTAATAATGGCCTGGATACGCGCCTCATAGTGCATATCCACGACTCGTTTCTTACATACTTTGGTGGCCACCACATCAGCTTTGTCCTCAAATCCATGCTCACATCTGAAGAAATCCTGCATGGAAACATGGAAACACGATGTATACCATTCATTTTTTTAAGAATGTGAAATGAATGCAATGTATTTAGCACTTACCCACAGCTCTTGTTTCACCCGCTCCGTCTTGTTGTTGAATACCCTGCCATCCCGATCTTCAGCATCAGGGGCGGCGGCGTAGTGGTCGAACGTATAGGCCGGCTCCGTCACTCCACCGTACTCAACCAGGCCAGGGAAGTGTTCCCTGCACAGAAGACCGAGGATGCCATTGACAGCGTTTGTGAGCAGCACCTGCACTCTGCACAATCGTCCATGACCTGCACAAATGATTAAGACCTCTTAATAGTTTCAAATTTGAATTTGAACATATAACAAGAAGAAGAAATGAAAATATGAAAAGTTACTTACTTTTCCCCTTCGGGTCGAATCAACGGGCGCCTCTCACGAGGTATCGGTCGTTTAGGGAGACTGGCAGGACCTGTACATGTGATTAAGAAAAATTGTTAGTTTCAACTTTGACTATGAACGTATAACATAAAGAAGCAATGAAAACATATAAAGATTCTAACCTCGCAAGTAGACGCTCGACGAACCAGAGGCACCAGAACCAGAGGCGGTCTGCTGCGCCTCGTCCTCCTCCTGCACCTCCTCCTCCTCCTCCTCCTCCTGCACATGCCCCTTCTCCTCCATAGCGTCTTGCTGCCCCACCTGCGCCTCCTCCTCCTCCGCCTCCTGTGGGGGCACCTGCGGCGTCC
The DNA here is from genome assembly GCF_002211085.1 of Panicum hallii. NCBI lineage: Eukaryota > Viridiplantae > Streptophyta > Magnoliopsida > Poales > Poaceae > Panicum > Panicum hallii. Next base: position 51,235,277 of record NC_038043.1, read on the forward strand.
CCCTCCTCCCCCTCCTCCTCTCAGACGGCCCAGATGTAGCTGACCTAGCCCTCTGGTAAAGCGACCTAACGGTCCTCAACCCACTGCCTACCATCTTTGTTCAATCACCTGCAATTAAGAAGAGTAAAGTAATTAGTACATATAAACAAGACGTACTTAGAAAGAGATGCAAAATAAATTAAACATAAATGCATAATAATATAGTATTACATTGATTAAAAATAATCTTCATAATCGGGATTAGCTGGATCATAAGTCTCATCATCACTATCAATCAAATCATAATCAACAGTATCCGAAGGATCAACGTCATCATTGGCATTGCCTAAATATAATCGTTCTAGCATTTGTAGTTCTTTCACATTTTGGACCTCATCCTCCTCCTCATCAACAACCGTTTCAACATCCATTCTGTCCGCTTTGGTTAAGTCTATCTCAAATCGCCCTTCTAGCCCCTCTTCTTGAAAGAATTCTCCGTCATATGTGTTTGGGTCTAAATTGTAGTCTTCATCGTTTGGAACAGGTACTTTACCGTGCGGTGATACCTTATGCACAATATACCAACCCTTAAGATGCTCTTTGGTTTGGCACGCATATGGGAGATAATAAACTTGTCTAGCCTGTTGGGCCACAATATACACATCGTCTCCAGGGAAGACGGAATCCTGTCGAATTTCCACTAGTCCAAGATTAGAATATGTCCGTCTCGTTACTTCAGGATCAAACCAATGACATTTGAATATGACAGGATTAAGAGGTTTGCAACCATAAAAACTGAGTTCGTATATTTCTTCAATTCTTCCATAATACTCGATCCCATCAAGGCCAGGAGTAAAAACTCCAGTATTTGTGGTCTTTCGATTGGGTCGACTTGCCTCGTAGCTTGCTGTACAAAAACGATATCCATTCACGTCATAAACAGAATATGACCTGACCCTAAGGGCAAAGCCATCGGCTACCTGTCTCAACTCAGCATTCATCGTATGGCCCTGCATGTTCAAGCACATTTGATCATTGTATGCCTCGTATATGGGACCAACTTCAAATGACAAACTAAGTACAAGCTAGATTGCACGGTTACCTGCTGTTTGAACCAATGAATGAAATCGGGCGCTCCATTTCCAGCACCCTGGCTAAAAAGGGTATCACATTCCTGTTGGGTAGGTTCCCTTGATCGATGCCAGAATTCATGAATAAATTGCTTCATGTACGGCACCACCTCGTCAAGGTTGGTCAACACATATAGCATTATCTGGCGCCACTCTTGATGTGTCAATGTCTTGGGGGCCGGGGGCGGGGGCGGCGGCGGGGCCGCGGGCCGGGGGCGGGGCAGCAGCCGACGGCAGGGGCGCGCGGGGCCGGGGGCGGCGGCGGGGGCGCGGGGCGGGGCCGGACGGCCAGCGGCGGGGGGGGGGGGGCCGGGGGCACGGGGCGCAGGCCGGGGGCGGGGGCGGGGGCGCAGCCGGCGGCGGGGCGCGCGGGGCCGGGGTCGGGGGCGGCGGCGGGGGCGGGGGCGGGGGCGGGCGTGGGGCCTTTGGCAAAAATTTCGTTAAGTGCTGTGCATGGGAGCGAGGGAGCGGGCCGCGCGCGGGGCCGTATATTGAATAGCTTTGCCGAGTGCCAGATCGGCGGCACTCGGCAAAGTCAGCTCTTTGCCGAGTGCCAGATCGGAGGCACTCGGCAAAGGGTACTCTTTGCCGAGTGCGAGACGGGCGGCACTCGGCAAAGAGGTCACATTTTTCAGTGACCTTTCCCCAATTTATTTAATTTTTGTATTTATTGAAAATTGAGCTACAAGTCACTCAAAAAAAGGAAAATAATGAATGAAAAAATTATATTCACGTTATTGAAGGATGCGTTGAGAGGTTATCGAGAAAAAAAATCAGAAATTTCAAACTTGTTGTCCACGAAACATGACGACGAATTTCATATCTAGTTATTTTAAAAATGTATAAAAAGCAAATATGGTCGGAAAATTATGAAATTTGTCGAGATTTAATGATATCATATGGGGAAGCTATGATAAAAATATGAGGAGGTTTCGTGGAAGTTAAAACATACAATGCTTATAAATTGATAGTTCTTCAAAGAGATATATGATTTCATGTGACATCCGATTAAGTGTTAAGCATCGTAGATGTCAAACTTTCACGAAATTTTATACAAATTTTATCACAATGTCCTCACATGATAACATGGCATCTCGACAAGTTTCATAATTTTCCGACCATATTTATCTTTTATACAATTTAAACACGACTTGAACATAATTTAGTTGCCATGTTTTGTGAATAGTAGGTTTGAAATTTGTGGTCCTTTCTTCTTTAAGGCCTCAAAGCACTCTCAGGCCTGATTGTTACCGCGAAAACTAGTGACGTCAAGAATTAATCCACTGGGGCTCAAACTTTGTAGGCACATTCACTGTAGCCAAGTATATCACAAAGTACACAATGAACAATCAAAGTACATTCAGTCTAGCTAAGTCTCAAATGCAAATAACTCCATCATCTATGCCGAAGGTGGCTAGTTGTTCTGGTTGGTCTGATTTGGAGAAATATACGGATCATTGGAGGCCGCCGACTGATTCTGCAACATATAGATGAAATGTATGAGTGAAACGACAAAATAAACGACATATTGAACATTGCATACTCACTGAAGTAGAAAACGGATCGGTGGGTGGTCTAGGTGGGGTGACGAAGGGAGGTGGCGGAGGTAGACCCGTCGCGGCGCCAAGACTCTGAATGTACGCGAACATGCTCGCCATCCTCTGTCGGTCAGCCTCCCGCTCGGCCTCCATCTCCGCCCTCATCCTTGCCTCCAACTCCATACGTTCTCTCCTCTCTTCTTGCAGCTGAGCCTGCAAAATTTTTACCCCAATATTACAATAATACAAAAGCGAAGTTATGTAATATAATAGAAAAAAACGTATGAACAAGCAACAACCTGGAGTGCCTGGACTTGGCTCGTCGAACTGTCCGGACGAGGTCGAATGCCTGCGCTCGAGCTCGTTTGCCGTGCTTTTATCTGAGATAGAGTCGGAGTAGAAGAGGAGTCGATCGTGCCGTCGCAAATCCAGTACTGTCCATGCTTCTTTCCTCCTCCGACCTTCATGACAATTTCAGCGTCAAGATCCTCCTGGGTCGGATCGTACTCTGGTCCGTGCACCTCCCTCGCCATCGATGTGTACTCATTGAGGCGAGTATAGATGCTCGGGTTGCTGTACGCCTCGGGCCCGTCCTCCGCGTTGTAGCTGACGCTGGATGTCGCTTTACCCTTGTGGGATAGAGCATACGCCATGAATTTGTTGCACTGCTGCCCTCCATGTGCCGCCGACTGCGAGAAACAAGATGATGAGAAATCATGCATAGTTCAATAACCACAAAACAAGTAAAGTCGCGTACCCATGCTTGGGCGTACTCGGTCATGTTACGGTTGCCTTGGTGGTGTGGCACACCGGCCATAGTCAGACGGTGCTCACGATGCTCCTGGTGCACAGCGTTCCAGTCGTCGGATAACCACTTAGCAACTATCTGCTGCCAGCACTCAGGAAAGTGGGCACACCAATGAGGAACCATCTACATGACATCAAGTAGAAGACATATTAGTAGAGGACATTAAGCCAACTTAATGTTCAAATAAATCAAATTTTGGTATTTACCTGCAAGTACTGCTCCTCAGTCAACGTCATAGTTCTTGCTTGCGCCTTGGTGACCTTCTGTCCAAGGACGACGGCGTGGTAGTTGATGATTGACTGGAGGCGCTGCTCGTAGAACATGTCGGTAATGAGCTTTTTGCAGCGATACTCGGCAACCACATCCGCCTACGCGTCCATCCTGGCCTGTAGTCTGTAGAAATCCTGCAATAAACACGATATCATTATTTCAATCATATTATCAAGGATGTGCAACGAATGCGATATATTGATCACTTACCCAAAGCTCGCCCTTCACTCGCTCAGCCAAGTTGGGCCACTGTCTGCCGGCAACATCCCGCATGTCGGGGACGGCCCGGTAGTGCTCCCACGTATAGGCCGGACACGGCTCTCCGGCCAACGTGACCAGGCCAGGGAAGTGATCCCTAACCAGAAGACCCAAGATGCCATTCACATGGCGTCTGTGAGCACCAACGGGCCTCTCCACAACTATCCAGTTCCTGCACAGGTGATTGATAAAAATTTTTAATTTCTACCACAAAATTGAAATTATAACGTAAACATGTACTGAAAACATGTAAATTTACTTACTTATCCCCTTGGGGAGCTATGATCGGGCGTTTTGCTTCAGGAATCGGTCGCTGGGGGAGACTCGCCGGACCTCGCTGGTAGACGGTTGACGAAGCAGAGGCCTCCGTGCCCTCCTCGTCCGCCTGCTCGTCGTCCCCTGGCCCCTCCTGGTGGACCACCTGGTCCGCCTGCTCGTCCTCCCCTCCGGGAGCGCCTGCTCCTCCTCCTCCGGCGGCACCTCCTCCTCCGGGAGGCACCTCCTCCTCCGGGAGCGCATGCTCCTCCTCCGGCGGCGCCTGTGTCATCACCCTCCTGCCACTCCCCCTCCTCCTCCTGTAAGACGGTCCCTCAGCCGCCCCGGACGTCGGCTCACTGCTCCCCCCCGAAAACCTCTTGTGAAGGGCCGCTACACTCTTCTTCATCCCGCGGCCCACCATCTCTGGTGAATCCCCTGCAATTAAAAGAAAATTAATTAGTACAGATAAATATATAACACATACTTAGATAAATACATAAAGAAAATAGAACATAATTACATAATAATTATGTGGATGAAGAGAGATAGAGGAGCTTCATCCAAGATAAATACATAAAGAAAACCGAGTTGTGTTATGTGGATGAATAGAGATAGAGGAGCTTCATCCAAGAGGTATAGGGGGTTTTGGACAGCCTCCCACGGACATAAGACGATGGGCCCACGAAGAGATACTTTGGATGAAAGAAAAATGATCAGTTCTGCTGGCTGATCCCGAGCTGTCCTGGCGGACTGTTCGCCATTCCTGGCGGACAGTCCGCCAGGACCTCTCAGCCAGCCAAAAAACCTTCTTTAATTCCAAGGGATTGATCCAAACTTTAAGATATCTTAGAGGGATGATTGGATGTATATGAGACAAAGCAGAAGACAAATAAAACACAGTTTTCAAGACAACATAAAAAAAGTTTACCACTTTAGATCAACAACTATAATTACGTAATAAGTACAGATAAATATATAATACATACTTAGATAAATACATGAAGAAAATAGAACATCAATACGTAATAATATAGTCTTACATTGACTAAAAATATTCATCGTAGTCGGGATTAGCTGGATCATAGTCCTCATCATCACTATCAATCATGTCGTAACCAATAAGATCAGAAGACTCGGTGTCTTCATTTGCATTGTCTACTTGTAGTCGTTCTAGCATGTGTAAATCCTTAACGCTCTGCACCTCTTCCTCCTCCCCCGCATCATCAACCGCTTCAACTTCCATTTCGTTTGCCTCGGTTAATTCTATCTCGAATCGCCCTTGTAGCCCCTCTTCTTGAAAGAACTCTCCGTCATATATGTTTGGATCTAAGTTGTAATCATCATCGTTAGGGACAGGTACTCTACCGTGCGGTGATGTCTTGCACACAATATACCAACCCTTAAGATGCTCTTTGCTTTCACACGCATATGGGAGATAATAAACTTGTATAGCCTGTTGAGCAACAACATAGACATCGTCTATGGTCATGACTGAATCCTGTCGAATTTCGACTAGCCCAACATTAGAATGCGTCCGTCTCATTGCTTGAGGGTCAAACCAATGACATTTGAATATCACGGGATTAAGTGGTTTCGAACCATAGTAGCTGAGTTCGTATATTTCTTCAATTCTTCCATAATACTCAATCCCATCAAGGCCGGGAGTAAACACCCCAGAATTTGTGGTCTTTCGATTGGGTCGACAATCCTCATGACTGCTTGTACAAAAACGATATCCATTCACGTCATAACCAGAATATGACTTGACCTTATATCCAAAGCCACCGGCCACCTGTCTCAACTCGGCACTCAAGGTCGCATCGTTAACGCCCTGCAAGTTCAAGTACGATTGGACAAACTAAGTAAAAACAACTTAGAGTGAAAACTAAGTACGGGCCAGATTGGACCGTACCTTCTGTTTGAACCAAGAAATAAAATTGGGGGATCCATTTCCTGCACCTTGTTTGAGCAGGGTATCTAATTCCTGCTCCGTGATATCCCTTGATTGACGCCAGAATTCTTGAATAAATTGTTGCATGTACGGTGTCACCTCGTCAAGGTTGGTCAACACATACAGCATGATCCGACACCACTCTTGATGACTCAACCTCTTGGTGGTCGAACCACTTGCAGTTCCAAGCTGACCTTGAAAAAGGCTGAGTCTCGAGTCATTTTCGCTAGCATTGTAACGAGCCGGTGGATTATGCACACTAGGTAGGTTGTCACCATAGTATACTGATGTAAAGTTCGACACCTCCTCCAGAATGTATGCCTCGGCAATGGAACCCTCAATTTTGCTTTTATTTCCACATTTCTTTCGGATAACCTTTAGGCATCTCTCAATTGGATAGCACCACCGACCCTGCACGGGACCCCCCATTCGTGCCTCATACGGGAGATGCAATATCATATGCTCCATCGGATTAAAGAATCCGGGTGGAAAGATCTTCTCCAACTTACATAACAACACCGGTGCGATTCTTTCCAAGTCTGCAACTAAGGTCCATGATAACTCCTTTGCACAAAGTGTGCGGAAGAAGTAGCTCAACTCTGCAAGTACCAGCCAAACATGCTCAGGGACATAACCTCGAACCATCGCTGGAAGAAGCCGCTCAATCCATATATGGTAGTCATGACTCTTCATACCTAAGACTCGCAAAGTAGACAAGTTGACTCCTCTACTCAGATTAGCTGCATAGCCATCAGGGAACATCAACGCCTTGATCCATTGTAGTACTTCTATCCTTTGGGGCTTGCTCAAGACATAATCGGCCTTAGGCCTTCTCCATGTCTTTCCTCGTGCAGGAGGCCTCATTTCTAAGTTTGGTCTGTCACACAATATTGCTAGATCCAACCTAGCCTTAACATTGTCCTTTGTCTTCGTGGGAATATCCATGATTGTTGCCCAAAGTGCTTCAGCAACATTCTTTTCAGTGTGCATCATATCAATGTTGTGTGGAAGGAGCAGGTCGTCATAGTACGGGAGCCGAGTCAAGCCCGACTTATGAGTCCACATATGTTGCTCACTATATCCCACAAAGCCACCCTTTGGATTGATCAAGAGACCATCTATCTGCTGACGAATCTCGGCACTAGTCCTCATCGGACTTGCGAGGTCTGTCACTGTAACACCTTTTGTAAAGTTTTTGATGTCTCGTCTGAATGGATGGTCAAGAGGTAGGAACTGTCGATGTTTGTCGAACGCAACATACTTACCACCCTTCTGCAACCAAAGGAACCTAAGACGTTCCTTGCATACCGGACATGGGAATTTGCCGTGAACACACCACCCGCAGAAGACCCCATACGCCAGAAAATCGTGCAGAGAGTATTGATACCAAACATGCATCTTGAAGTTGGTCTTTGTGGCCCGATCATATGTCCATACCCCTTCCTCCCAAGCATGGACCAATTCATCAATCAGCGGCTCCATGAACACACCCATATTTTTCCCCGGGTGTCCAGGAATAATCAACGATAACAACACGTTCTGTCGTTGGAATGCTATGCCTGGGGGGAGATTGAGGGGAATCAGAAACATGGGCCAACATGTGTATGTGGCAGCCATCGCTCCATACGGATTGAATCCATCAGTTGCCAGCGCAATACGAACATTACGAGCCTCACTGGCTTTGTCTCGATGAATGCTATCAAAGTAGGTCCATGCTTCACCATCTGATGCATGTACCATCTTGTGAGGATTGTATCGTTTCCCTTTCTTATGCCATGTCATCTGTTTCGCGGATTCCTCAGTCATGTACAGCCGTTGGATCCTCGGTATGGCCGGCAGGTGACGTAGGATTGTCACGGGGATATCAAGCTGCCTCTTGTTGCCATCACCAGAGTCAACCTCCAAGAACCTAGAGGATTTACACTTCGGACAGTACTTTTCTTCCGTGTATTCTTTCCTGAACAGGACACATCCGTTCGGACAGGCATGTATCTTGTCATACGGCATCTTGAGTGCACGAAGAAGTTTCTGTGACTCGTACATACTCTTTGGCAGGATGTGACCCTCTGGAAGCAGGCTGCCAATAACTGTCACTATACCATCAAAGATGTCTCTGCTCAGGCTGTACCGCGACTTCAACGCCATTACTCGTCCAATGGCATCCAGCTGAGAAACTTTTGTATGTCCGTGAAGGGGTTTCTGTGCTGAGGCAAACATATCGTAAAACGCCTTTGCGGACCCCTCAGCCTCCTCCTCTACAAGTTCTTCAGCAACGTGTGCCTCATGATAGTCATCTAACATGTCCACTACACCAGCCTCAGCATCACAATCCTCGACACGTGGTCTGACCACGTCCTCTCTCCTACGATGGCCTTCACCATGATGGATCCACCGGGTATAGTTTGGTGTAAATCCATTAAGGAAGAGATGTTCCCCCATGACATCCTGTGTTTGTCTTTTCCTGTTAGCACACTTGCTGCATGGACAGAAAATTCTAGCCGCTCCTTTAGCATTCTCGCCCCACGCCTGTTCCAAGAATTCATTGGTGTTCTTAATCCACTCAGGGCTGACATCTCTCTTACTACGGTGACCACTGTACATCCACCTACGGTCCTCCATCGTCTACTATACACAACGAAAACTAGTTATTATCAATTATATATGATAAAAGTCTAGTAAAACTAAATTAATACGAAGTCTCTATAGACGATGGGCCCACGAAGAGATACGTTGGATGAAAGAAAAATGCTCAGTTCTGCTGGCTGACCGAGACATGTCCTGGCGGACTGTCCGCCAGTACTGGCGGACAGTCCGCCAGGACCTCTCAGCCAGCCAAAAAACCTTCGTTCCAAGGGATTGATCCAAACTTTTAGATATCTTAGAGGGATGATTGGCTGCATATGAGACAAAGCAGAACACAAATAAAACACAGTTTTCAAGCCAACCTAAAAAAAGTTTACCACTTTAGATCAACAACCAAGAGAAATCGAGATTTTCACAAACAAAGCATGCATCATTTTGGAGATTCTTTTTGCTTAAATAAGAAATTATCTACTAGCCAAGCAGGTGTGCAACATTTCATTCAACACTCCTAGAGTCAATAATGTTTAGCTCACTTCTTAACTCACAAACTCCGAAATCATTACTATAATTAAGCAATTGTTTCCTTTTAATATCCTTTTCAAATCTCCAATCCACAAGGGGTAGATCTATCGGGCATACGCGAACACATACTTCACAAGCATTGCAATCATCTTATGTACTAGCAAGGCGGGGTCGTCACCTAGACTGGAGGCGACGTTGCCGGCGGCGGACGGACGGTCGGCGACAGCACCCGAGGAGCGCTCCCCGGCGAGACGACGGCGTTGGGAAGACTGCTGTGTGGGAGCAGCGGCATCGGGGTGTGAGCAGCGGCGTCGGTGGCCTCGGGGCGGCGAGCCCGCGGCCTCGGAGCGGCGAGCCAGCGGCCTCGGGGCGGCGAGCCCGCGGCCTCGGAGCGGCGAGCCAGCGGCCTCGGGGCGGCGAGCCCACGGCCTCGGCGGCGGGCGGGCGTGGGCGTGGGCGGGCGCGGCGTGGGCGGGCGCGGCGTTGGCGGGCGCGGCAGCGTGGGCGGGCGGGCGCGGCGGCGTGGGCGGGCGGGGCGGCGTGGGCGTGGGCGGGCGCGCCGTGGGCGGGCGCGGCGGCGTGGGCGTGGGCGGCGTGGGCGTGGGCGGCGGGCGCGGCGGCGGGCGTGGGCGGCACGGGCGGCGTGGGCGTAGGCGGCGGCGGGCGTGGGCGGCACGGCGGGCGGGCGTGGGCGGCGGGCGCGGGCGGCGGGCGGCGGGCGCGGGCGGCGGGCGGCGGGTGGCGGGCGCGGGCGGCGGCGGCCGTGGGCGTGGGCGTGGGCGGCGGCGGGCGGGCGCGGGCGGCGGGCGGCGGCGGCCGGGCGTGGGCGTGGGCGGCGGCGGGCGGCGGCCGTGGGCGGGGGCGTGGGCGGCGGCGTGCGGGCGGGCGTGGGCGGGCGTGCGGTGGGCGGGCGAGATAAACCCGCTTGTTTGCCGAGTGCCCTAGATCTGGCGCTCGGCAAAACCCCATGTTTGCCGAGTGCCTCAGATCCGCGGCACTCGGCAAAGCCCCCGGCCCCGCTATCTTCGATTGAGCCGCCGCCCCCGCCCCCGGGCCCGCTGCGCCGCCGCCGCTCCCCCGCCCCGCGCCCCCGCCCGCGTTCCCGGCCGCCGCCCGCGCCCGCGCCGCGCGCCGCCCGCACGCGCCCCCTCCTGCGCCGCCCGCGCCCACCCGCGCCCGCCCGCCCGCCGCGCCGCGCCCCCGCCGCCCCCGCCGCGTCGCCGCCGCTCCCCCGCCCGCGTTCCCGGCCGCCCACGCCCGCCGCCGCCCGCGTTCCCGGCCGCCGCCCGCGCCCGCGCCGCGCGCCGCCCGCACGCGCCACCGCCCGCGCCCGCCCGCGCCCGCCCGCCCGCCCGCCGCGCCGCGCCCCCGCCGCGCCGCCGCCGCTCCCCCGCCCGCGTTCCCGGCCGCCGCCCGCGCCCGCGCCGCCCCCGCCGCGCCGCCGCCGCTCCCCCGCCCCGCGGCCCCGGCTCGCGCCCCCGCCCGCGTTCCCGGCCGCCGCCCGCACCCGCGCCGCCCCCGCCGCGCCGCCCCGCGGCCCCGGCTCGCGCACCCGCCCGCATTCCCGGCCGCCGCCCGCGCCCGCCCGCCCGCGCCCCCGCCCCCGCCCGCGCCCCGGCCCGCGCCCCCGCCCCCGCCCGGCCCGCGCCGCGCCCCCACCCAGCCCGCACCCCCGCCCGCGTTCCCGGCCGCCGCCCGCGCCGCCGCCGCTCTCCCGCCCCGCGGCCCCAGCCGGCCCCGCCCGGCCCGCGCTGCCGCCGCTCTCCCGCCCCGCGGCCCCGGCCGGCACCCCCGCCGCAGCCGTGCCCCCGGCCTACGCCCTCGCCGCCGCCGCCGCCGCGGCCCCGCCCCCGGCGTGTGCTGAGAATGTCTGCCTCTGACTTTTCAATGTAGTTGCACACAAGTCATTCATTTTAAAGATCTCGCTACTTGTTTCTCCATTACCACTCGCATCCCACCTTATGCATGTTGATTTCAGGTTGATTATCTAAAAAAGGCTGATCCAGCAAGAAGCTATATTCTTCAGTGACTGATTGCTAACCAAGGTATGTTGATTTTTTTTAATAACCTCCCTATTTTCTCTTTGCTTGATTAGAAGTAACGAAAGAACGGGTGGAGACAAACACAGGATTATGCTGTAACAATCAGAACTGAGAGGGCCTGGCGGACTGTCCGCCAGGACGCCTCAGTTCTGACTGACCGCTATTTCTTTGTGCTGTGCAGAGAGTGCTTGTTGTCTGTTACCTTTGGCTGTCATGTTGCTCTCACAATTTTCGTAACTTGTGAGACCGAAAGAAACTTACCATAGGCATGTCTTGGGGCTTTTAGTCAACAATTAACACCCCTTTCGCACTTGTGATATCAGCTGAGTGCTCCTTGCGGCCAACTACATGATGACTTTCCAGAATTAAGTAGGGTTGGCTTACACCTTGAGTAACTGGGAGAATAGAGCAATCTGGGACTGTGATCTGTACTTGTTCAATATATAGGTATTGCTACTTGTATTTTTTGGGGGGCAAACAATTTTGAGCTGATAAGCTTTCGACCATATGAGACCCTAAATCTGTGTTTTTGACCTACGCCATTACACGTTGTTTTGTTCATAAAAACTTGTATCATATGCAATTGATATTATTCTCGGCTATGTATTTATAAAATAAGACATCTCTTTTTTTGTGCATTGATCCATAATGTATATGGATTTTATTTCCTTCTTGGCAGGACTTCGTTCCATCAGTTTCAACAACTAGCCATTGTATGTCCAGTTCAGTGTCAACTGAGGAATCGTGTTCGACTGTACCGCCGCTCTCAGCTCGAAGGCCCAGTCCAACACAGGTTTGTTTTAGTTGAATTGAGGTGTTCCAAAGTTAATCGGTCCAGTTGGCTTGATTCATGGCGGGACTAAATCAAATATCCAACAAGTTTTTTGCATACAAATTTCCCAATGACTTATTGACTCATTATTTCAGTTGAACACCCGGTCGAAAAGAAGCTCACCTGCAAGGTTTAAGGAAAACACCCAGTCGGAATCATGTGGAAGCTCAAGGTTTAGTTGTCCTTATAATTTGTATACGAAATTATTTGCACATTTCCAAATAGTTCTGACGCAAGTTTTTTTTAATATTATTAAGTGGACCGATAGAGCTGGAGTATGAAATGTAAGTTTGTCTGCATCCTTATAATTATTTTTCAACAGGAAAGTCAAAAGTAAGCTGGATTATAAATTGTAGGTTTCCAACTGATCCGATGGACACGCGAAAAAGAATCCTTCTTTCTTTGCATAACATAAAGTTTGCGGATAGTAAGGATCAGTGGAGAGCTACTAATCCTGATGTACTGGAAAAAGTTGCACGAACTCTACAAGTTGTGGGTTGCAACTTGAGTATCGATGATATAAAAGAACATGTTACTGCATTGGAAAATGATGTCAAACTCCATTTGGTAAGCATTGCAATCCATATCATAATCCGAAACTTAGCTTAATCTTAATACCCTTCCAATCCACAAGTTTTTTTTTGGTTTATGCAGGCGGGTGAGCACTATATTTCAGAGCATTGGCTCACATATGCGGCAGTGTTTGACTATGTTACGCCTGACTATGTCGTCGAGACCCTGCCGACACATCTTGTAGACAATGATAATGTAGCCGATGAGCCTAATCCCAGAAAGAAGATGAAGATGAAGATGACATGCAACGCAGAGTCCACCAGCAGTGGCAAGTCAGATTCAAGCTTTGGTGAACGTTTTTCAAACCTGATGGAAGATAAAGAATTTGCCGCACAACTCTTCATGGGTCGACTGAGTATGGAAAATTGTTGTGACAAAGCTATGAGGTGTGGTTTCAAAGGCAAAGAACTTCGTTCTGTTCTAAATTTATGCAGGTTAAATTGGGAGCAGCGTCAGATATTCTTGAAACTTGAAGATTCTGAAGCAAAGGACTATGCCTTAGAAGCTATTTACGGGTTTGTCCCGCCGCCACCGCCTCCGCCGCCGCCGCCGACCCAGTGAGTTGTATGAACGTTTCCAAACTTGTATGGACTGTATATGTTCATTTATGCTGGCTCGGGACATTTGAACTTGTATGAACTTTGTATGAATTTGTATGGACTTGTATGAGTATTGTCATATATGAAATGTGTGTAATGTTTATTGTCATATATATATATATATATATATAAACTGCATGTGATGTCCGTTATGATATATATATATATATATATATATATATATATATATATATATATATATATATATTATTGGACTGGATACGAGAAAAAAATAGTCATAACTTTATCACGTGAGCATCCAATTGGCAAGCAAGTTGCACAACACAACATCACACTCTCTATCCAGGCAATGAAAAAAGTTTGTCCGTGTCACTGGTGAATTTCACACTCATCTGTTACTAGGAGCGATAGAAGAGGTTGCGTTGTTAATCGGGAAATATTGTGATAATAAAGCCATAAATGGAGCAGCCCTTTACCCAAAAGCTCTCACGCACAGGAAGCATCTAGCTAACGCGACGTCGATGGAAAAACATGAGCATCTTGGTCGCTGCGGCAGTTCCTGCTGCACGCGTGCGCGGGGTGCCTGGGCCTACATGGCTACTGAGGCTAAGAAATTTGGACTCCTCATTTGCTGATCAGCCAAAGCGCTCACAATGGCTTAAAATGTGATAACAATCGCTTAAATCTTGCTTGGATCTTGCTCCCTCAGCAAAGCTGGTGAATCTCTTGGGAAAGAACTTGAATCTTGCTTAGATCTTGCTCAAACCCAACCCTAGACCAAGGATTTGGAGTGGGGAAGCTAGGGTTTCACTTTGGGGAGTTTTGGAGTGCTTAGAAGGTGCTTGAGGCTAAGCTTATGCAGTTTGGCAGGGTGGATTTCCCGTTGGGGTCGAAGGGATATATACAGAGCCTCACTAAAAACTAGCCGTTAGGCTGTTTTTACGTGTCCTGGCGGACTATCCGCCAGGACTGGCGGACTGTCCGCCAGGACCACTCGGGTTTGCATTTTTCTGTTCAATGCATGGGTTCCGGATTTGGTTTATTTGTGTTCTACCACACACTTTCCACATCCCCCTTGATAGTACGGTATACCTAGACTAAAGAAAATATAAAACAAAGAATTATCTTCGCTTGAACCACATTTCTTGAACTGGTACCATTCTCCAATTTTAACGAATCGTCGGGTTTGCATTTTTCTGTTCAAGGCATGGGTTGGCTTCATTTCATAATGAGCAAACCAAATAAAGTCAAAGCATCATGATGAGATAAAACCAAGATAATGTAATATCACATGATTTCACAAACATAGAAAAGCAATAAGATCACAACCATGCAAACATCATCCATAAAAAGAAATTAGAAATTACAAGCCAAGTTAGTTCAAATACGATACAAGCCAAGTCTCACATAGATCCAAAGTCTCACAACGACTCTAAAGGATGGAAAGATAAGAATGCTAGGAATGCTAGGATACAATCTTCTCCCCCTTTGGCATCAAACACCAAAAAGAGAAAAGACAAATGGAAGCTCGGAGCAGTAATCACTCATCATCCTCATCATCATCATCATCATCATCATCACCTACATCATAATGCTCCCACGCAGTTGGAAAGTCCCTAGGAGGAGAAGGCGGAAATGAGGGCCAATCCGTCTCCTCAATGCCAAGGTGGCGCTCAATCCTGTTGATACTCTGCTGATTTGCCCGAGCGTGAGCACGAACTACATCGTTGGTGTTGCGGCATACTTTGAAGAGAGCTTTCAAGCCAGAAATAAAGGCATTGCCTTTCCTGCGAGGACGAGTCCTAGAAGAGGAAGGCATCGCCGAGGTGGAGGGCATATCCATAGTGGGCTGGGGTGGAGAGTGAGCTGATGGGGGAGACTCGCCCTCTGGTGGAAACTCTTGCTCCTTGGGAGGCTGTGGGCAATATGGGGCATGGACCGCATCATATCCAAACTCCATTCCAGTCACGGCATTAATCATCCTTTGAATGTATGGAGCATAGATAACTGGATTACTGCCATGATGGAGCATGTACCTCAACTCCGTCCAGAAAAAGTGAAAGACACTGAAGGGCGGGTGATCAAAGTCCATAGCTAGAAGAAGGTTCTTGACCGTACCATGAATCTTGGTGCGATCACCCCTCTTGGGAGTCAAGGTCTCTCGGAATATCCTGTTCATGATCTCCATATATGGACGTAGTCCATGAGTCGTCGCTATATCCGGATCCTCATCCCGATAGAGAGTCATAAGAGCTTCATCCGTTGGATTGATGTCATCGTGAATTTCCATCTCATCTAGAGTGTCATCAAGCTTAAGGATAGTAGCAAATTGCTTGTATGAAACCCAGAAGGCGCGCCCTTGAAGATTGAAGTGAATAAAGGAATTCTTGCCCTCACCTTCAAACCAAGCAGTGGAGCAAAATTGAGCAACCAACTCATTGTTCCAATTTTCATTGAGGGCCAAGAATTCATAGAGGTGTTTCCTCTCACATTCACGTATGACCAAGTCAAAGGTTGGATTATTTTTCTCACTCATTTCATCCCAATTGATGTACTTGGAGACGGTGATAGCATTCTTCTTCTCAATAAAGACGGATATGTACCAATCAGCTTGAAATTTGCTCCAAAACCTCCTATCCGTGATGTACTTCTCATAATCATAAGGATTTTCCTTTCTTTCCTTAAATACAGCACCTCTTTGCTTTGTGGTGTAATCCACTCGCTTCACTCCAGGGTCACCGAAGTTGATCCTTGTGTACTCCGGTCTGTGCATGATATACTTCCGGTAGGGTTGGAGTGGAGGGTACTCATCAAAGATAGGAACCTCCTCTTGAGGCACATCACCTTGTGGTTGAGCAGCTCTTTGGTAGCTACGCCTGGGTGCCGCATGGCTAGGACCGCCCATTTGCCCAGCTCGACTCATTGAAATTTTGGGCGTTGGCTTCCTTTTGCGCTTAGGTGGAGGAACGACTTCAATTTCATCGGAATCGGAGTTGGAGACGGGATCATGCAAGAACTTGGTCCTCCTCTCATGCACCATCTGTACATGTATAGGAAGTATACTGCTTGATTAGAAGTAATGAAAGAACGGGTGGATACAAACAAAGGATTATGCAGTAACAATCAAGACTGAGAGGACCTGGGGCGGACTGTCCGCCAGGACCTCTCAGTTTTGAATGTTCCCGCGAAAACATGTGACGTCAAGAATTAATCCAATGGGGCTCAAACTTTGTAGGCACATTCTAGATGATAATGGAAGTCTAGACTTAAATTTTGAACAACAATGAGTGGATAGATTGGGAGATCGACTTGAATAAAGGTTTAGGTTATGAAATGAACATGAACATGTGAACTAAAGATTTAGCCATCCATTCTTCAAGATTTTCAAGGAATAGCACGCTCTACCTAGCAGGAAACAATAGCTAAAAGCATTCCTCAAGATATGCATCGAGTAGAGAGATCGATGGAGGATTGCATATACCTTGTTCTTGCCCTAGGATGAATGGAAGTGCTTCCAAAGGATTGGAAACGAGGGGAGAAGGTTCTTGCAGCCTGTGGAGGGGCTCCTTCGCCGTGGACCTTGCGGAGGAACCGAATCCTTGGCTCCACGGACAATGGGGGGCAATGGGGGGTGTTGTCCGTGGGGAAGGAAGAGAGAGTGAGAGGAGCTAGTTGTGTTATGTGGATGAAGAGAGATAGAGGAGCTTCATCCAAGAGGTATAGAGGGTTTTGGACAGCCTCCCACGGACATAACACGATGGGCCCACGAAGAGATAGTTGGATGGAAGAAAAATGATAAGTTCTGCTGGCTGACCCCGAGAGGTCCTGGCGGACTGTCCGCCAGTATCCAGCCAAAAAAATATTTTATTTGCCGAGTGTCGGTCAGCTGACACTCGGCAAATACACCCTTTGCCGAGTGCCAAAAATCAAGCACTCGGCAAAGATAACGGCGTTTAGGGTTTAGGGTTTAGGGTTTAGGGTATCTGTTTGCCGAGTGTTAGGCTCTCGGCAAAATATTTTATGCCGAGTGATTTTTTTTGCCGAGAGCGACACTCGGCAAAGAATATGTTTGCCGAGTGCTCGAAATATAGCGCTCGGCAAACCTTTTCACCCTCGGCAAATCAGCCGCGTCCGGTAGTGGAGACTGTAGGAATACAATAGAAAAAATTTTAGAGAAATTAAAGAAAAAATTTTTGTATATTTTGCCGAGTGTCTGGCCACGGCACTCGGCACAAGCTTTCTTTGCCGAGTGTCTTGGACCAGACACTCGGCAAACAGTCACGGCGTGACCTACCGTTACTTCCTGGCGCCTGTTTGCCGAGTGTCATCCTTTGCCGAGTGCATGGCACTCGGTAAAGGATGAGTTCACCGTGTGTTGCCCTTTGCCGAGTGCCCGACACTCGGTAAAGGTTGAGTTCACCGTGTGTTTGTGTTTGCCGAGTGCCCGATATTTCGCACTCGGCAAAGTGTTTGGCACTCGGTATAGTGCTGGTTTCCGGTAGTGGCAGCAACTGAGCTGATACGAGATCCAGTGTATACTTGTTTTCTGTTCAGTTACAGGATGTCACTGGAGAAATTCTAGTGCTCACGAAACAGCAAAACGGATCAAATATTCGTACAGAACTAGATTCCAAGTTCGTTGGACGCATCCAAGCTATTCGCCCTAAAACAGCTCTCATAGAAAGAGCACTTCTGCCTGCTGAAGTGATTTTACTTGTGATCCTCATTGATTTGTGATCCTCTACTCATCTTCATCCTCGTAGTTATCGTACGTCGAAGTCACCATGAAGGAAATGGTTCTTCTGAGGCTGCAGCAATTTCAGCTTCATGCCTAAACATAAAATAATTCGTGAGAAGTTTAAACAACACTCCAATGAATTAAGACAGCAGACTGAAGGCTTGCTAAGATTAGTGGCTGGACAAATAGCACTCACTGTTGCTGCAAAGCCAAGTCAACGGTGCTCTCCGGTGGCTTAAGCGCAATCGCGTTAACAAATTAAAGTGAATGCTGTCACTGTATACATAGCCAATATTATCAGTTAGCATTGCCAGAAAACAGAAACCATGCTTATAACAACTAGAAATAATTACGTTATTAGCTTCTTTGCAAGACTTAGGAAGGGTTTCTCAATACTATAGTTACTCTTGGCAGAGATTTCATAGTACTGCAACTATTTCATGTACTTCAACAAATTTGCTCTAAGGGTCAACTCATCCTACATAGGCTAATTTAGTCCTCCAACTTTTATTTTTAGGCCAAACTTATCCTTATGCTGATACAGTGCTTCATGTTAGCATGAGACTAGTGAAAAGTCCATTTTACCCTTAGCTCCTTCCCCTCAATTTTCATTATGGTGGGATTGACTTGGTACTGCTGGTGGCCTGCTTACTGAGAGATTGGAGCATAGTAGCAGGCAGCTGCAGCTTGTTTGCCGATTGAGGAGAAAGAGACCTATATGTTTATGCTTTGTATTTATTGCATGCATGTTTGCTTTTGTGGGGAAGGGGAAATGGGAGCTGATTAATTGATGTGAAACTCATATCGTAGAGAAAGGAGCATGCAACTGCTGCATTAGTAGCTCGCTGGCTCGACAATACTACTGTGCTAGAAACAGATAAAAGAGGAAGCACTGGTTGCTGCTCTACTCGAGCAAGGAGGAGCAGAGTTAGCTAGTTCTTGGATTTGGTAGGACATCTAGGTCTGCTTCATCGGTTGGTCTAGCGCAAACGGTGATGTCACAATTTAGGGAGAGGAAGAAGAAGGCGAGGGCAAAAATAACTTTTCGCATTAGTCTTGTACCCATATGGAGTGTTACATAAGAAAATATTTGATCTAAAAATGAAAGTTGAGGGACTAGATTGACCGTTTTAAAAGTTGAGGGACGAACTTAACTCTTAAAGTTAAAGGACCAAAATACCTATTTTGCCTTCTGGAACCGTCAAACTCTTTTCCAAAGGGAGTTGAAGGCCAGCCTATCAACTGTTTTGATTTCTGTGGGCTATTGATGCCCAGATATCACAACTAGGTTAGGGATAATCTAGCAACCTGTTAAACTAGCTCCTCCAGATCTCGCACCCTTCGGATGGACAAGTAAAGAGCTAGAGCAAACCTCCAGCCAAACAAGCTGACGAGCCACAAATTTTTCGTCCAGTTCTACTTTTAAAAACACGGAAACCACCTTACCTCTAGACTGGCAATGGACATGTCTGGTATGGCTGTGGACCAGGAACCGTGTCACTACACATTTCCCTCGGAAAAAAGGGTGCATCTACCACATCGTGAATTCGTCATAGATCCTCCAACCTTTCCAAGTTTGCAGTTGTGCTCTTGTAGTGCGTGCTAAGGCATGCCGTTATGGCCAGATTCATGCATGCATCGCATGTGGTTATGAGAATGCATCGGACTTTTGATGTTAGGGAAAAATGAAGTCAAGCAGTCAATACAAAGTCGAATGCTTTAGGAACAAAAGAGGTAGACTTGTTCACATGGTGGCTCTATCATGCATGCAAGGCCCAAGATGCATGCATCATATGGGTAGCATTCTTTTGGTGGGATCTAACCACCCTTTTTAAGTTGGAAATTCAGCACGGATGTTCACATCTTTCTGAATTTGTTCTAGAAATTAATAATACTATTATTTGTATGTGACATGCCTGTGGATGACCTAGCTACACAATAAAATAGTTCCAGTTTGAGGGGAATTTTTTCTGGCCAAGAAATTGTTATAGCTCCACGAGAAAATGTTCTAACATCACCGGAAAATTAAATATTTTAGTATTAGAAAAATAAATAAATAATCATATTGTATCTCATTTTGTTGCATTAATTCTAAGCAACATAAATGGCTAAAAAATTTCAAAAATGGATTTACTCTTTAAGAGAAAAGTGAATTTGAATTTTAGACAAAAGAAGGATAGTTCCCACCCACCACCTGCCCCAACTGCCTCTTTTGCGACAGGCCGCCTGGTGGTGGCGCACATATAATTTAGGCAAACCTAAATATCCCTTTTTTTTGCGATTCAAACCTAAATATCCTTGGTTGCTAGCATCGACTAGACCAGGAAATAAAATGATACGTAAAAATGCAAATGCAATGGCAAAACCACGTACAAAACGCCCACATAGGGTCATTGATCTGGTTTTGCAATACTATTTGTGAGCATATACGGACAGGGATACCTCCTGCTAGAGTGTCCAACCCGAAAAGCGTGAGGTTATCTGTAACCTCACGCTAAGCCCTTCAGTGACGAGGCGTACGGCCCGAGCTTGACAGCTGGGGCCACGGTCTCCGGACCTCATCCCACGCTCTAGCAGGTCCGGCGCCACCACGTACCTACAACAACAAGGTGCTCGGGAACGGCCGCTACAGGCCCAAACCCCCGGAGGGTGGTCCGGAGCCGCCACGTGTGGAAGCCGGGCCCCCTAGGGACCTGTGCACCTGATTTGACCTCGGGAGCCCGGACCTCCCTCCCCCCGGGGAGGAGGTCCGGTGCCGCCACGTGCCCCTGAGGAAGCAGCCGCCGAGCCGGCCCTTGTCACATGTCCGGTGGCGGTAAGCTTTCCGCGGGACGCCAGCCCAACTACCTCATTGAATGTGGGTGGTTGGGGTGCGCGTGCCCATGACAAGGCATGGGCTGCCTGCTGACACACTGGGCAGAGATGACTGAAGCCGCGGTAAGACCGCCTGTTACCGAGGCGGCACGTCATAACATCGCGCTCTGTGCATTTGCAAGTGGTGTACAGTCACATCACAATGCCGCGCGCGTGAGCAAAGGGTAATTATAGTCTGCTGTAGAAGGACTACGGCGTGGACTGCCACAGTGGGTGCGGAAGCTACAGCACGGCAGATCAAGATCGCCCCTTCGCCTGTCAACAGAAATTGACCCAACAGTGACAGCACGTCTTGCACTGTGCATGTCACTGGCAGCAGACTCTGTGTAAGCGAGACGGCACAGGACCAAGTCCAAACGAAGGATACGCACGGGGTCAGAGGGGAAGGTTTCCGAACCTGTAGCACCTCAGGCCCCAATCTGTACGTTATTTGATATATCGCCGGGTCCACCTGTCGGGACCCCGCTCAGTGTACAGACCGCTCCCCTTGAGCCTATAAAAAGGAGAGCGCGCACGTTAGAACACAAGTCCTAGAGACACTCAGACGCACTCAAGCTCTCTTAAGTTCAAGCTCACTCTGAGCTCCCAAGTTCCTCAGAAGCAATACAACGCATAGTGGACGTAGGGTTTTACGCTCCGGCGGCCCGAACTGCTCTAAATCCCCGTGTGCATTCTGTGTCCTCACACCTCTTGACCAAGCATTACTAGATTTTCCCCAAACTCATCCTAGAATTAGGCGGGTGCATTCCGACACTATTAGAGTGTGTTTTAAATTAAATGTCATTAGCGTGTTAGATAAACCACTACACTCCACGTGGTCATATTCATACAGACTTTTTGGCTCCTAAAAAAGGTAGAATGTTGTTAAGGCCGGCATATGTTTCTGCATTATTCTGGCCCGGGAAGAGACAGCCGGCAGCAGCCTTTACTGGAGCCCAGGATAGTAGGGCCGAGCTACGTTGACTCGGCTGCACCATGGGCGGACCCAGAGCCCGGCTGCATGTAGTCTAAACACTGTTCTGCTAGAGGTAGATGTATTAGACTTTGCCCAGGCTTAATCCCATGGGCCATGGCTAGGTCCGCCACTGGGCTGCACGGCAAACAGGCCTGATGGTAGCCCACACAATAGCTAGCGAACAACACGGTAAAAAGGAAAGCGAAGAAAGAAAATCCAACCCCCCTAAAAGAATAAAAAAAAATCCAACCCGATATCCGCCCGTCTCGTGTCCGTTCAGAAGGGGAAACGAGCAACAATACACGACGCCGATCGCTGATTCGCTGTCGCCTGGCGGGCACCGAAGCAAGCAAGCAAGGAGCATCAACGAACGGGCGACGGAACGCAAACGCCTGCCTCCACCGCAGGCAGACCCGCGCGGCGAGCCGGCAACGTGCCGTGGCGACACGGCGCAGACAAGGGAGGGGGAGCAGCGGCGACGCCTGGTCGCCTGGTCGGGGCGTGGCGCCCGATCCGGCGCAACCGCGCGCGCGCGAGTTCAAGCTCCGCCCACCGGTCACCGCCAGCTCTCGCCGGCAGCGCATCCGCCAACGGCGCTGTTGCTGACTTGTTCTGGAGCGGCGGCCGCACGAACAGAGCAGAGGCGGCACGCCGCTACCGGCATGGCATCTCTGTTGGCGCCGATTCGATGGTTGGCGATCGAATGCGCCGGCACCGAGCGCTCTCCCAGTGCGCCGCCGCGAGTCGCCGGTTTGTCTCCTCCGGGCAAAGTCCTGTCCCCTCACTTCTCAACCCACTATCGAAAGTTGTGTTGCAATCCTACCAATCCTTGCAACAACTGTCTTACTACGATCGCGGCGTCCGTACAGTGCTGATAACGACAGCGCAGTTCCTCACGATCCCTTTTTTTAAAAAAACATTTTATTAGGTACTGATGATCAAATGGATTACGTACAAACGATGTGGCGGCAGACCTAATAATGCGCATGCGTCGAGCCGTGAACTCCACTACCGCCGCTTTGGCCGCCATGGCGTCGTGGCGAGCACGCACGAACCGGGACGTTTCACAGTGGCACCATGACCTGATGATGCTTATGGAATGAGGAGGAAATTAACAACGCATGGCGAACAGGCGAAGCCGCACAGAAGCTCGCTGAAAGCGACCGAGGCTTCCTTCTTTTTTATTCATGCGGTTGGGTTTGGGTAAACTGCTGCTGCTTACAATGGTGCTGTGGACGAGAAACACTGACAGTCACCTGGATCAATGTGGACGCCACGGTTTCGGTGGGCAGAGCTAGCTGCCTATGACAGGCAGCTGCCCTGAAACCTAGTGGCTGCAATAGCTTTGCGCACAATCTTTTCTGTCACGTCCTTGGGCTAGCTGGAAGCTGAATCAGACCTTTGCTTCTGCGCCGTCGTCGTCATCCGGCACTTGGGGCGCCTGCAGGTCCGCCTTGTTTTTCTGCGGCGGCGGCAGCTCCAGCCCGGGCTTGCCGGCGGCGGCGGCGCTGATCTTGGTCAGGTCGTCCCGCTCCTCGATGCTCTTCCCCCAGAAGACGTTGTACAGGCCTCCCACCAGCAGTACCCCGGCAAAGATGCTGCGCAGATTCAACACCGTCAGACAGAAGAATTCAGACAGGGAAATTGCTGAATAACACGACGAGTTCGATCATCTGCGACTGATCAGGTCGTCGTGCACACGTACGTACCTTCCTAGGCTGACGGCGTCCCCGATGATGAAGGAAGATATGACGATGGTGAACACGAAGGTGAGCGGCGTCGACATGGCCAGGAACACCGGGCCCCTCTTGGCGATCGTCCACATTTGCATGTAGTACGAGAGCGCCGTCACGATCACGCCCTGAAAATGTTTCATCAGAGAAATGATGCATCAGTTGGGCGTCTCTGAAGATTCTGAACGTATCAACATGATTTCACAGTGGTATCCAGGTGAATTACGCTGTAGACTATCGCGGCGAGGCCAACGTTCCAGCCAAGCTTCCACTTGGAGAAGTCCCTCTCGGCTGCAACGGCCACGAGGAAGGCTTGGACCGACGCGCACGAGATCTGGAGCGCGGTGTTCATCAGCTTGGAGGTGTCCTCTATCAGTGGCCCCTGAGAAACAGAACACGTCAACTGAAGCTGCTGCTACTACTCCATGAACATTGAGGTCGGATCATGTCTGAGATCCGAATGCAATGCGTACCTGAAGCACTGTCCACAGGCCTGCTAGAACGTTGGATAGTGTCATGAGAAAAATTCCCAGCACCCATTGCTTCTTGGAGTGCGTCTCGGCTGCTCCAGCGGGACTGCTGCTGCCGCCGTTCTGGAAGAGATGGTGATGGTTGAAGGATCTGAACATTGGCCCCTCGTAGAAGGCCAGCACGGTGACGCCGGCGATGCAGAAGAGGATGCCAGCGAATTTTACTTTGCCATGGAACCTCGTCAGTTTCAGAGTCTCCATCCTGTCACAAGTAGTAGTGTTCTTCTTCAGTTCATGAACTGAAAACTATAGCCTGTTCTGAATTCTGTGATATGCAGAAAATTATTTTGATCGCTATGTTTGCTTTCTACATGATACAGTCTTGGGATCAACTAGTATTTTCATTACCCGAATATAACGGCTAGGATGAATGTGATCACGGGCTGAACATTGTACAATGCTGACGACGACGTAGCAGAAGCATAGTTGAGACCAAGGTTAAATAAGACACCACATGCTGTCACCCTGACCAAAAACAAAAGGAAAATCAAATTTTCAGGTTAAAGACATAAGTAGCTGAATTCTTACATAACAAATTGAACTACAGTCCAAGTGTTGGAAGCTTTATTCAGAACTTGAGATATTGAGTAAATTAACAGAGTCAAAACCATATACAAAGTAATCTAAAAGCCAGTTGCACTGTTTGCATGGAGTGTGACAGCGTTCTCCGCTGCTGAAGCAATCATGACAGTATGGCCAGAACCAAATCAAAGGCAGAATTTTGGAAACATAGTGCAAGACATGGAAAACAGAAGATTATTACATAGAATATATACAACAAGAAAAAACAGAGTTTAGAAGAATACTATTCCTCAGGCAAGGGAATCCTGCAGGAGCTAAGTACAATATAGAATTCAACCTACCCATATAGGGCGTGTACGAACATCTTCCACCCAATCGTGAACGTCACCGGCTTAGCTTTTCGCCTGCGGACAACAACAAGATCACATCTCAGAACACAGAACTGAACACCAGTCAAACATGAAACAATCAGGCAAAATTAAAGCAGACATCAAAGCAGCACAAGCACAGCTAGCAACCTGACCTCTCGAGAACGAAGGTGATAGGGATCAGCACGAGCGCTGCAGTGGTGTGCCGGTAGAACACGAACACCAAGGGGTTCATGCCCTGATCCAAGGCCACCTTGCTCATGACATGCATGCCGGAGTACATGAGCCTGATGAGAAGGACGGCAGCGTAGGCCTTGGCGCTGCCACCCATCTTGGCAAACATTGCTGGATAAGTAGCTACAAGTCTGCTAGCTACACCTCTTGACCTATATATATATATACATACTGCGTCGCAAAAGGCGCTGGCGCCGGCACGGGAACCTCGTAAGAGCATATGCCTTGTTCCGGTGTGCAGGCAGGACATGGATAATCCGGCGACCGATCGAGCCCGCCCGCTAGTGCGCCACGTACGCCGTCGCCGGCTAATCAGTGGTGCGCCGCGCCAATGGGGGAGGAGGGCGAAGGCCGATGGGAAATGCTGGGCACTAGGGGTGACTCATGCGAGGAGCACGGGATTTGAAGGGAGCTTAGTGACGGGTGATCGGAGCATCCACTGATGGGGATTATTAGCTAGCAAGCGATCCGAGTCGACCCCAACTTATTCAGCGTAGGAGCATTAGTGGCTCAGCTGTTACCATTTGGAGCCCAACCCCAAGGGCACTCACTACTTTGCGTGCAAAGTAAAGCCTCGCAGATGCGTATCAAGAAGCTAAGCTAGCATTGATAGATACTGTTTCATAACATGTCAACAGTCAACATTAATATGCATGTTTAGTTTGCATACTGTGCTTGTTCTTGGGTGATGACAGCCACAGGTGATGACTAGCTAAGAGGGGAGGAAGTGACCGATGGGACAAGCAAACCATGCGTCTGGCATGTTGAAAGCACGTGGAAATCCACAGCAGAAATAGTAGTGCATGCTGTGCTGGTTAATGATCTCTCGCCAACTGTGCACCAGGGTCTGCCGATGCAGATGGTGGTGGTGTACGCGTCCGTCTCTAGTTCCCAACAAATTAAAGCTATGAAGAGAGTAGGTTAGATGTGATCAGGAAGGCAAGAAAATTTGGTTGGGACTGCATCTAGAATATATAATTGGGACGGACGCCTGAACTTTACTGAGGATATGCATCTCTCCTGGCCAGGCAAGTGTTAGTGGGAGAAGGGTGTTCCTTTTTTGGCTTCTGCAGGACGTAATTCGAGGTGGTTCCGTGATATCGAAGGCAATGGCGGTTTTTCTCGATCTTGTCCAGTTGCTGAAAACTTGGGACGATCTGTTCATGATACTTGCAACTCTGACAGTTGCATGTTCCAAAAGAGTTTTGAGTGCCAGGATTAGAAGCATCTTTTGAGGAGCTGCAATTGGCTAAACATAGTGATCTAACGGCCTACAAGCCAGGAGATCACATAAACGAGCAAATCGATCGCACTAAATCTTTCCTCCTCTGCCTACAGTATTATGAAGGTAGCAGGATCGGAAGGAGAAGCAGCAAAGCGCACTAGAGCAGCAAGTCATATAAGCAAGCACACAAGATTACACAGTAGCAAATAGCAACCAAACCTTGTACTCCATCCATATTCCAGCTCTTAATTATACCACTAGCGGTACATAACAATTGACATTTGGTTACTACCTTGACAAGGCATCACTGAAAGGCCACCCAACCTTGGGTCCAGGCAGTCCTGGTTAAGGAGTACAAACTAGCCTCAGCATCATCAAAATTGCTTCCATTATGATTGTACTACACTTACAACCAACAATAAACTACAGTCGAAGATATATAAATGTCAGCTAGGAACAGAGATGCTGCAACCCTATCTGTGAACCGATGACTATCATGCGGTTGATATAAAAAAGAAAAGGGTATGCCTTTCACATGTTAAACCATCGACACGTGAAAGACATTACGACGTTATGTATAGTGCGCCAACATCTCTTTTATTTGCTTCATAATGCACGATGACCAGTTAGCGCAATCCGATCAATACCATGTACATTCTATGCACCGACTCTTTTCTCGTAAAGAACACCATGCCATGCCCATGATGAAATTAAACAAGGGAAGAGGAGATATTAGAAGGCTTTCGTTCTTACCTTTCATACTTTAACTAGGAAGATTAGTTCGTGGAATATGCATAAACGTCGTGAAGAGATAAGGGAAATCACAAAAGCGTTTCAATCGGTACTGCCACCAACCAGCTCACTAGCAAAGTATCACATGCATGCAAACTTGTATAGTTTCATCCAACGCAAGATGCATCCATGTCCAATGTGAGAAGAGGAGACAAGTCTTTGTGGGCGTGCTATATTTCTGCTAGTAAAATGTAGGTTTTACGGACATTTCCATTTTCTCGGATATGCAGGAGATGATTTGCACATCATTGCATTAAGAAGAGAAAAAAAATGCCAGAATAGCCAAACAACACACACCACAACGCACCCAAAACACACACCACTGCCCCAGCCACTGGGGGTTACAGGATTACAGGGTTACGAACATTTTTCTCGTCTTGATTGCTAGAGTATATATAGGCGGCATGAGTTCTTAGACTAGACAAGTATATTATTGTGACACATGTGAATGCTTTGGAATGTTAAAGCGAGTGCACGTACATACTATATTAGTTCTTAAGTGTGTGATACAATATACATATTAATGTATACTTAATTAAGAATATTGTGTCTATTATTCAAATAAGATTTCTTATTACTTTAGAACTCTGATAATAACTTTATTCGCTACATTCAGCGGCGGAGCATGACCAAATGAGCATGGGCCAAAAGGATTGCTGACAAACACCACCGTTGCAAACAAATGAAGCAGTTGTAGATCCCACTGTGCTTAAAAAGAAGGATCAAATTTAACTTAGGCTAGAAAAAGTAAAGAAATGATTGGAATGCCAGGTGTAGTACATCTGGACAAGTGAGGAAAAATATGCATGAACCATGAAACTTTCCACTAAACTATGAGTGAATAACAAGCGAAAAGTTCTTGACGATGTTAAGTAGAAACAAGTGCTAAGCTTTTAAATGAGTATAAAAATATATAGAGGACATAAGTGCTCATGGTGATCAGCAGGCAAATACCCACCTACCACTACCTTCCGTCAGTGACAACATCACACTATAATAGAAAGCCTTTAGCAATGACATTTCAAGTAACTATTTTGATGAAAGCACAACAACCCTAGGAGTGGCGGATAATGATCATCTACTCTCTTTATACGAGAAAAAAAAAAGTCTAATGTGGCATCAACACTAACAAATTATATCAACTCCAAAATTATTGCCACCTGTTATGTAACTCGTTAGAGTATGATTGATTAACCCTCCATCTTAAATGCCTATTGAAGAGGAAAGCCTAATTTTGTATACAAAAAGACATACTTTTACTGGATGGCTCACCTTATCCGATGAGGGCCGGGGGAGCATCTTTTTTTTTAGGAGAGAACACATGCCATTTTTTACACCCTCCAGAAACTATACGTATCCTACAGACATATCTGTATGCGCGCGCACATAACTAGAACAACCCATAGCAAGGTGTGGACAGCATGCCTGCAAGCTTGTAAGAACAAAAGCTCACCTGACTGTGAAGCTGTGATACGCATTTCATATAGCCACAAAACATATAGGAGCCACACACTAGTGGGATTATCTTGAGTTTGCTAGCAGTTTGATTCTTGGAGCATGCCTGAATATTTCTTTTTTTTTAGGGCACCTGAATATTTCATTTTAAGAACACGTCAAGCAAGGGGATTTGCCGAGGAACCCCACGGTCACTGACAATGGCATATAAGTGATTTATGGTTTAACCAATGACATGCGAGGAATTATTCCTAAAAATAACTTATAACCCACTTGCAACCCCAAAAAATGTATCTTCGCCATATCCTGGTGTCTGCGAAGAGTGCATATTAGCATCCCATAAGAAAAAAAAGGCTTTTTTTTCCGAATAAACTCCAAGCGAATTGTATATTGTATGACGTCGACGACGTACCACGACTGCTAGTAAACGGCAAATCTGATACTAACTGTTATGATTGAGTAGTGTGCATCCTTTCACTTTGCCAAATTTCATTCTATATAGTTGACGTGGTGACTAGAGATGGATATAGATAAGCTAAGGCTAGCATCAAAGCCATGAACAAGACACACATTAATATCATGGACATAAATTAAGCTTAATTCATTTGAACCAATAATACAGAACCCTTAGTTGTTGATCACAATCTGAGCTGGTACACATAGTAGTGCTATAGGTTCAAGGATCAAGGAACAAGGTGTGGAATATTCCAAATGAGGACCACATGCATGTATGTCATCAGATCAGCTTCCCAAGTTTTCGCCTTTTCGTTTCCGCTGGTGGATGCAGGGTAGGATCGTGCGTGCCTCGGAAAAGGTTGTGCCCCGGCCTGTTGGTGTATCACGATCGCAGAGGTTTGTAGTACAGCGACATGATCGATCAGGTTGCATTGCCTGATGATATGATTATTCTTCTTTGTTGTAAAGAAAAGGACATTATTATTAGCTGCAGAATGAAGTGCACACATCTATCACCACGCATGTCCTGTTTTTTTCAATATATGTCGAGCAGACAGCCGAAAACTTGTTCGTATCTTTCACAAAAAAAATTATAAAACTTGTCCGTACAGCTTAGCTGGGCTCGTGAGTCAGCTGCAGGGGTGGTCACCGCACTGCATCGTGCACAGCTTAACTAGCTGTAGTAGTTCTAGAAGAAAGGCAAAGGCTTCCAAATATTTTTGGAATAGAACCCAACCCCCCTCGCTCTCCCAGGCAACACCGAAGACGCCCCTCCTCATCGCCCACCTTCTCCACTCGAGGCCACTCCGGTGGCCGGCGGCGACGGCCCGCGCCTGTGCCGAAGCCGGCCAGCTCGCCGCCTCTCCCTCTCCCCTCTCTCTCCCCCCGCCTCCCTACCCATGGCCCCAAACTTTGTCGTAGCTTGACGCATCGCCGCAGGCCGCCGAGGCCGGATCTAGCCTCCCCCCCCCACCAGATCCGGGCCCCCTCGGGCTGGATCTGGCCGCCCTCGGTCGTCGCTCCTTCGGGTGTCACATCGCTCCTCCTCTGTGGCCGCATTGCTGGGTCCCGGCCGCCGCCGGCGGGTGTCGCCGGGAGGCGCTACGCCGCTCCTCCTCCGTGGCCACCTTGCCAGATACCGGCCACCGTCGGGGCCATCGCGCGGCCTGGTTACGCTGCCGCCTCCCTGGTGGGTCGGGGGTGCGGCCTGGGTGCGTTGCTGCCACCCTAGCGGCCGGCATCGCGCTGCCCTCGGCTGGGTGTTGCGGTGCCGCGCTCCCCCAGTGGTCCCTTGCCACCTTCCGTCACTTGGTGGATTGGGGCTGTGGTCTCGGCACGACCGGGCCCTGTCGGGGGGTCTTGGCATGGATGTCTAGGCGTGTTCACCCCCTCTGTGGTAGGGATTTGGCCGGAGGGCTGCCCCGGTCGGCATTGGGGCAGTGTTCATGTGGCATGCGGTGGCGCTCTGGCGGTTTCTTCAGCACTATGGAGGGAGTGGGTTGAAGGTGAAAGCCTAGGGCTTGCTGAGGGCCAATGAAGGCGACGTCCCTTGGGTGCCGTTTACCTTCTTGAAGACGTTATTTTTTCCCCACATCCCTCTCTCTGGTGTGCTTTCCGGGCAAAAGTCTTGACCACTTTGAGCGGACGATGACAGCGCCAATGACATCACCCCCTCCTTTGAGGCGTTGTTTTGGAAGCTCTGTGGTTTGCCGATGGATTCGTTGCCGAACACCCACCTCTTTCGCCTGGTCCTGGCGATGGTCGCTTGCTGTCTTCGGGGCGTTCCTGCTTTTGTGCCTATCTTTGCTTTATTTTGTCCACCTCCATCTGGATTGCACAAGTCGTCGTCTGGTGGATGCTTTGTCGCCCTTCTTTAGTGGCGGATGCTTTGCCACCATCATCGTGTTGGTAGTTGATTCCCTTGGGCGGATGCTTTACCGTCTTGATTGTGTTGGTCGGGTGGATGCTTGGTCATTTTTGAGTTTAGTGACCTTCGCTTCCTTGACGAGGTTGCATCTTTTAGCAGGCAGTTGCTTGGTCGTGTCTAGGTTCGTGGGTTCACGTGAGTTTCCTCACTGTTGTTCTTGTTGGATCGCGTGCCACTTACTTAGTGGTGCTTTATAATTATCTTAAGAGCCTATCTATTAAGTTTTGTATTCATCGTATTGGTTTTTTTAATGAAATACTTGCTCGGATACGTTGGTGAAAAAAAAAAAGCTCGGCAAAGTTGGACTCCTGGCGAGCGAGACCGGAATCTGCATCCTGAATTCTGCAAACCGGCCCAGCGCGTTCCAGCCCAACTACGGATACGCACTGGCGGCGCTCTTCTCGTCCAACTCCTCCGACGGGCCGTTGGCTTCTACCGTAGGCCCACACGCATGTAGGAACTCTGCAGATTCCATGATACGATCAGACTCATCGCTATCCTACGCATCACCCACGCTACAGAATCCCAATTCAATCACCTGAAGGATGCATGAGCAGGCCGGAGAAGCTAATTGGCCTAAATAACTTTTGAGCTAGCCCATTTGCTTTATTGTTCTCACGCGTTATTATCCAGACATGCACACGCATGCTAGTGGTAGTGGTAGGCCCGTTCTGACCAGCATGACCAGCATGGCACCTATATTCTACTTTTTATCTGTGCATGCAGCAGCAATTGCCCTGCAATGCAACCGTGTCTCTATTTTTTCCTTTCTTTCTTTTCTTCTACTTTTTATTTCCCTTCATATTTTTTCTTTTTTCAGTTCTCCTATAGATGTTCCTTCTCTGCTTAAAAGTGTATTCTTTTTCACCATGTGCTACTTATTCTTCTTTTTTGTTTATTATTTTTCATTTAAAAAATATAATATTCTATCATTTATTTGTATCCTTTTGTATTTTATGTTTCTTTTTTTTCTATGGACTAAGCCTATAGGACCAATAAAGCGTTGTGGCTATATGATTAATAGAGATTGATGTCACGTTAGGTTATTGATTGTCCATGCATGCTGCATGCATGCAAATGATCTCGTTCTTTTTTATATTTTATTTTTTTTTTCTATCTATTTTATATTTCTCTTTGTTTCTCATGTTCTTTTCTTCTCTTTCCTATTCCTTTCCTTTGAATTTTTATTTTCCTTTACTCCTTTTCTTAATAATCCATTGTATATATTTCTTTATTTATTTTCTTCCTTTATTTTATATTTTATTTTAATTTTCTATTTATTTCTTCATATGTTTATTTCTCTTTCCTATTTCCTCCTTCCATTTTTATTTTTCCTTTTTTTAAATCCTTTGTATCTATTTACTTATTTATTTATTCCCTCTCTTTCTTTCTTTTCTAATTATATAACTCTAGTACCAAATTTTTATTTAAATATATAATTTTTATTTTTAT